>NC_132844.1:75273650-76473650 GCF_048164855.1 Canis lupus baileyi | reverse complement strand
CTGAACGCCTTGTCCAAAAGCATCTTACTTCTGAGAGTTGAGCCCACCCTCAGTCCCTCACACTTCCACAGTGCCTGCAGAGTGAGTTTCACACGTCTTCACCAGAGACGATTGCCAGAGGCTTCTGAGTACAAGTTAACAATGCAGACCTGGAGGGTATCTCCAGGTGCTGTAGAGTGGTAATCTTGGAACCTCCTGACTCAGAGTACTGCTACCTTCTCACTGCCATAGGAATGCAGCTAGTTGACAGCTGGCTTCAAGACATGCTTCCCTGTGAGAGCTGAGGACAGGGCAGAACCCTCCCGCATGCTGCCTGACTGTAGGAGTAGCTGCTAACATCCTTATGTTAGTGGCTGGGAGAGGTTGCGGGAAAAGCATGTGTGAGCACTGGGCCTGAACTCCCGTGTATCTGAGTTGAATACAGCGATTTCCAACGGCTTTCCTCAACCAGAGTGTAGCTAGGTTCCAAATCCCATGTACGAGCGGGTAGCAGACATCTGCCTCCCATGCATACACACTTCTGAGAGTTGAGCTTATGGCCTGTACCTCCACAGCCAGCCTGCTGGTACTCTTGGCTTCTAAAAGGCCTAGGCTCGCTGTTTGACGGAAGTGCTGGGAGAGGTAATTGGAATCTCCCGGCACACAAGACGAGTGCCTCTAAGCTCAATTCACGATTTCCCAGTAATTCTTGTGGTTGACAGGTGCTACATACTAAGTTCCATATGTGAGATGGTAGCTGAACGCCTTGTCCAAAAGCATCTTACTTCTGAGAGTTGAGCCCACCCTCAGTCCCTCACAGTTCCACACTGCCTGCAGAGTGAGTTTCACACGTCTTCACCAGAGACGATTGCCAGAGGCTTCTGAGTACAAGTTAACATGCAGACCTGGAGGGTATCTCCAGGTGCAGTAGAGTGGTAATCTTGGAACCTCCTGACTCAGAGTACTGCTACCTTCTCACTGCCATAGGAATGCAGCTAGTTGACAGCTGGCTTCAAGACATGCTTCCCTGTGAGAGCTGATGACAGGGCAGAACCCTCCCGTATCCTGCCTGACTGTAGGAGTAGCTGCTACCATCCTTATGTTAGTGGCTGGGAGAGGTTGCGGGAAAAGCATGTGTGAACATTGGGCCTGAACTCCCGTGTATCTGAGTTGAATACAGCGATTTCCTACGGCTCTCCTCAACCAGAGTGTAGCTAGGTTCCAAATCCCATGTACGAGCGGGTAGCAGACATCTGCCTCCCATGCATACACACTTCTGAGAGTTGAGCTTATGGCCTGTACCTCCACAGCCAGCCTGCTGGTACCCTTGGCTTCTAAAGGCCTAGGCTCGCTGTTTGACGGAAGTGCTGGGAGAGATAATTGGAATCACCCGGCACACAAGACTAGTGCCTCCAAGCTCAGTTCAGCGATTTCCTAATAATTCCTGTGGTAGACTGGTGCTACATACTAAGTTCTATACGTGAGAGGGTAGCTGAACGCCTTGTCCAAAACCATCTTACTTCTGAGAGTTGAGCTCACCCTCAGTCCCTCACAGTTCGACACTGCCTGCAGAGTGAGTTTCGCAGGTCTTCAGCAGAGACGTTTGCCAGAGGCTTCTGCGACGCAGGGTACCAATGCAGACCTGGAGGGTATCCCCAGGTGCAGTAGAGTGGTAATATTGGAACCTCCTGACTCAGAGTACTGCTACCTTCTCACTGCCATAGGAATGCAGCTAGTTGACAGCTGGCTTCAAGACATGCTTCCCTGTGAGAGCTGAGGACAGGGCAGAACCCTCCCGCATCCTGCCTGACTGTAGGAGTAGCTGCTAACATCCTTATGTTAGTGGCTGGGAGAGGTTGCCGGAAAAGCATGTGTGAGCACTGGGCCTGAACTCCCTTGTATCTGAGTTGAATACAGCGATTTCCAACGGCTTTCCTCAACCAGAGTGTAGCTAGGTTCCAAATCCCATGTCCGAGTAGGTAGCAGACATCTGCCTCCCATGCATACACACTTCTGAGAGTTGAGCTTAAGGCCTGTACCTCCACATCCAGCCTGCTGGTACCCTTGGCTTCTAAAAGGCCTAGGCTCGCTGTTTGACGGAAGTGCTGGGAGAGGTAATTGGAATCTCCCGGCACACAAGACGAGTGCCTCCAAGCTCAATTCACGATTTCCCAGTAATTCTTGTGGTAGACAGGTGCTACATACTAAGTTCCATATGTGAGAAGGTAGCTGAACGCCTTGTCCAAAAGCATCTTACTTCTGAGAGTTGAGTCCACCCTCAGTCCCTCACACTTCCACACTGCCTGCAGAGTGAGTTTCACACGTCTTCACCAGAGACGATTGCCAGAGGCTTCTGAGTACAAGTTAACAATGCAGACCTGGAGGGTATCTCCAGGTGCAGTAGAGTGGTAATCTTGGAACTTCCTGACTCAGAGTGCTGCTACCTTCTCACTGCCATAGGAATGCAGCTAGTTGACAGCTGGCTTCAAGACATGCTTCCCTGTGAGAGCTGAGGACAGGGCAGAACCCTCCCGCATCCTGCCTGACTGTAGGAGTAGCTGCTAACATCCTAATGTTAGTGGCTGGGAGAGGTTGCCGGAAAAGCATGTGTGAGCACTGGGCCTGAACTCCCGTGTATCTGAGTTGAATACAGCGATTTCCAATGGCCTTCTTCAATCACAGTGTAGCTAGGTTCCAACTCCCATGTCCGAGTGGGTAGCAGACATCTGCCTCCCATGCATACACACTTCTGAGAGTTGAGCTTATGGCCTGTACCTCCACATCCAGCCTGCTGGTACCCTTGATTTCTAAAAGGCCTAGGCTCGCTGTTTGACGGAAGTGCTGGGAGAGGTAATTGGAATCACCCGGCCCACAAGACTAGTGCCCCAAGCTCAGTTCAGCGATTTCCTAGTAATTCCTGTGGTAGAGTGGTGCTACATACTAAGTTCCATACTTGAGAGGGTAGCTGAACGCCTTGTCCAAAACCATCTTACTTCTGAGAGTTGAGCTCACCCTCAGTCCCTCACAGTTCCACACTGCCTGCAGAGTGAGTTTCGCAGGTCTTCAGCAGAGACGTTTGCCAGAGGCTTCTGAGACGCAGGGTAACAATGCAGACCTGGAGGGTATCCCCAGGTGCAGTCGACTGGTAATGTGGAACCTCCTGACTCAGAATACTGCTACCTTCTCACTGCCATAGGAATGCAGCTAGTTGACAGCTGGCTTCAAGACATGCTTCCCTGTGAGAGCTGAGGACAGGGCAGAACCTTCCCGCATGCTGCCTGACTGTAGGACTAGCTTCTAACATCCTTATGTTAGTGGCTGGGAGAGGTTGCGGGAAAAGCATGTGTGAGCACTGGGCCTGAACTCCCGTGTATCTGAGTTGAATACAGCGATTTCCAACGGCTTTCCTCAACCAGAGTGTAGCTAGGTTCCAAATCCCATGTACGAGCGGGTAGCAGACATCTGCCTCCCATGCATACACACTTCTGAGAGTTGAGCTTATGGCCTGTACCTCCACAGCCAGCCTGCTGGTACCCTTGGCTTCTAAAAGGCCTAGGCTCGCTGTTTGACGGAAGTGCTGGGAGAGATAATTGGAATCACCCGGCACACAAGACTAGTGCCTCCAAGCTCAGTTCAGCGATTTCCTAGTAATTCCTGTGGTAGACTGGTGCTACATACTAAGTTCCATACGTGAGAGGGTAGCTGAACGCCTTGTCCAAAACCATCTTACTTCTGAGAGTTGAGCTCAGCCTCAGTCCCTCACAGTTCGACACTGCCTGCAGATTGAGTTTCGCAGGTCTTCAGCAGAGACGTTTGCCAGAGGCTTCTGCGACGCAGGGTACCAATGCAGACCTGGAGGGTATCCCCAGGTGCAGTCGACTGGTAATCTTGGAACCTCCTGACTCAGAATACTGCTACCTTCTCACTGCCATAGGAATGCAGCTAGTTGACAGCTGGCTTCAAGACATGCTTCCCTGTGAGAGCTGAGGACAGGGCAGAACCCACCCGCATGCTGCCTGACTGTAGGAGTAGCTGCTAACATCCTTATGTTAGTGGCTGGGAGAGGTTGCGGGAAAAGCATGTGTGAGCACTGGGCCTGAACTCCCGTGTATCTGAGTTGAATACAGCGATTTCCAACGGCTTTCCTCAACCAGAGTGTAGCTAGGTTCCAAATCCCATGTACGAGCGGGTAGCAGACATCTGCCTCCCATGCATACACACTTCTGAGAGTTGAGCTTATGGCCTGTACCTCCACAGCCAGCCTGCTGGTACCCTTGGCTTCTAAAAGACCTAGGCTCGCTGTTTGACGGAAGTGCTGGGAGTGGTAATTGGAATCTCCCGGCACACAAGACGAGTGCCTCTAAGCTCAATTCACGATTTCCCAGTAATTCTTGTGGTTGACAGGTGCTACATACTAAGTTCCATATGTGAGATGGTAGCTGAACGCCTTGTCCAAAAGCACCTTACTTCTGAGAGTTGAGCCCACCCTCAGTCCCTCACAGTTCCACACTGCCTGCAGAGTGAGTTTCACACGTCTTCACCAGAGACGATTGCCAGAGGCTTCTGAGTACAAGTTAACAATGCAGACCTGGAGGGTATCTCCAGGTGCAGTAGAGTGGTAATATTGGAACCTCCTGACTCAGAGTACTGCTACCTTCTCACTGCCATAGGAATGCAGCTAGTTGACAGCTGGCTTCAAGACATGCTTCCCTGTGAGAGCTGATGACAGGGCAGAACCCTCCCGTATCCTGCCTGACTGTAGGAGTAGCTGCTACCATCCTTATGTTAGTGGCTGGGAGAGGTTGGGGGAAAAGCATGTGTGAGCACTGGGCCTGAACTCCCGTGTATCTGAGTTGAATACAGCGATTTCCAATGGCCTTCTTCAATCACAGTGTAGCTAGGTTCCAACTCCCATGTCCGAGTGGGTAGCAGACATCTGCCTCCCATGCATACACACTTCTGAGAGTTGAGCTTATGGCCTGTACCTCCACAGCCAGCCTGCTGGTACCCTTGGCTTCTAAAAGGCCTAGGCTCGCTGTTTGACGGAAGTGCTGGGAGAGGTAATTGGAATCACCCGGCACACAAGACTAGTGCCTCCAAGCTCAGTTCAGCGATTTCCTAGTAATTCCTGTGGTAGACTGGTGTTACATACTAAGTTCCATACGTGAGAGGGTAGCTGAACGCCTTGTCCAAAACCATCTTACTTCTGAGAGTTGAGCTCAGCCTCAGTCCCTCACATTTCCACACTGCCTGCAGAGTGAGTTTCGCAGGTCTTCAGCAGAGACGTTTGCCAGAGGCTTCTGAGACGCAGGGTAACAATGCAGACCTGGAGGGTATCCCCAGGTGCAGTCGACTGGTAATCTTGGACCCTCCTGACTCAGAATACTGCTACCTTCTCACTGCCATAGGAATGCAGCTAGTTGAGAGATGGCTTCAAGACATGCTTCCCTGTGAGAGCTGAGGACAGGGCAGAACCCTCCCGCATGCTGCCTGACTGTAGGAGTCGCTGCTAACATCCTTATGTTAGTGGCTGGGAGAGGTTGCGGGAAAAGCATGTGTGAGCACTGGGCCTGAACTCCCGTGTATCTGAGTTGAATACAGCGATTTCCAACGGCTTTCCTCAACCAGAGTGTAGCTAGGTTCCAAATCCCATGTACGAGCGGGTAGCAGACATCTGCCTCCCATGCATACACACTTCTGAGAGTTGAGCTTATGGCCTGTACCTCCACAGCCAGCCTGCTGGTACCCTTGGCTTCTAAAAGGCCTAGGCTCGCTGTTTGACGGAAGTGCTGGGAGAGATAATTGGAATCACCCGGCACACAAGACTAGTGCCTCCAAGCTCAGTTCAGCGATTTCCTAATAATTCCTGTGGTAGACTGGTGCTACAGACTAAGTTCCATACGTGAGAGGGTAGCTGAACGCCTTGTCCAAAACCATCTTACTTCTGAGAGTTGAGCTCACCCTCAGTCCCTCACAGTTCGACACTGCCTTCAGAGTGAGTTTCGCAGGTCTTCAGCAGAGACGTTTGCCAGAGGCTTCTGAGACGCAGGGTAACAATGCAGACCTGGAGGGTATCCCCAGGTGCAGTCGACTGGTAATCTTGGACCCTCCTGACTCAGAATACTGCTACCTTCTCACTGCCATAGGAATGCAGCTAGTTGACAGCTGGCTTCAAGACATGCTTCCCTGTGAGAGCTGAGGACAGGGCAGAACCCTCCCGCATGCTGCCTGACTGTAGGAGTAGCTGCTAACATCCTTATGTTAGTGGCTGGGAGAGGTTGCGGGAAAAGCATGTGTGAGCACTGGGCCTGAACTCCCGTGTATCTGAGTTGAATACAGCGATTTCCAACGGCTTTCCTCAACCAGAGTGTAGCTAGGTTCCAAATCCCATGTACGAGCGGGTAGCAGACATCTGCCTCCCATGCATACACACTTCTGAGAGTTGAGCTTATGGCCTGTACCTCCACAGCCAGCCTGCTGGTACCCTTGGCTTCTAAAAGGCCTAGGCTCGCTGTTTGACGGAAGTGCTGGGAGTGGTAATTGGAATCTCCCGGCACACAAGACGAGTGCCTCTAAGCTCAATTCACGATTTCCCAGTAATTCTTGTGGTTGACAGGTGCTACATACTAAGTTCCATATGTGAGATGGTAGCTGAACGCCTTGTCCAAAAGCACCTTACTTCTGAGAGTTGAGCCCACCCTCAGTCCCTCACAGTTCCACACTGCCTGCAGAGTGAGTTTCACACGTCTTCACCAGAGACGATTGCCAGAGGCTTCTGAGTACAAGTTAACAATGCAGACCTGGAGGGTATCTCCAGGTGCAGTAGAGTGGTAATATTGGAACCTCCTGACTCAGAGTACTGCTACCTTCTCACTGCCATAGGAATGCAGCTAGTTGACAGCTGGCTTCAAGACATGCTTCCCTGTGAGAGCTGATGACAGGGCAGAACCCTCCCGTATCCTGCCTGACTGTAGGAGTAGCTGCTACCATCCTTATGTTAGTGGCTGGGAGAGGTTGGGGGAAAAGCATGTGTGAGCACTGGGCCTGAACTCCCGTGTATCTGAGTTGAATACAGCGATTTCCAATGGCCTTCTTCAATCACAGTGTAGCTAGGTTCCAACTCCCATGTCCGAGTGGGTAGCAGACATCTGCCTCCCATGCATACACACTTCTGAGAGTTGAGCTTATGGCCTGTACCTCCACAGCCAGCCTGCTGGTACCCTTGGCTTCTAAAAGGCCTAGGCTCGCTGTTTGACGGAAGTGCTGGGAGAGGTAATTGGAATCACCCGGCACACAAGACTAGTGCTTCCAAGCTCAGTTCAGCGATTTCCTAGTAATTCCTGTGGTAGACTGGTGTTATATACTAAGTTCCATACGTGAGAGGGTAGCTGAAAGCCTTGTCCAAAACCATCTTACTTCTGAGAGTTGAGCTCAGCCTCAGTCCCTCACATTTCCACACTGCCTGGAGAGTGAGTTTCGCAGGTCTTCAGCAGAGACGTTTGCCAGAGGCTTCTGAGACTCAGGGTAACAATGCAGACCTGGAGGGTATCCCCAGGTGCAGTCGACTGGTAATCTTGGACCCTCCTGACTCAGAATACTGCTACCTTCTCACTGCCATAGGAATGCAGCTAGTTGAGAGCTGGCTTCAAGACATGCTTCCCTGTGAGAGCTGAGGACAGGGCAGAACCCTCCCGCATGCTGCCTGACTGTAGGAGTCGCTGCTAACATCCTTATGTTAGTGGCTGGGAGAGGTTGCGGGAAAAGCATGTGTGAGCACTGGGCCTGAACTCCCGTGTATCTGAGTTGAATACAGCGATTTCCAATGGCCTTCTTCAATCACAGTGTAGCTAGGTTCCAACTCCCATGTCCGAGTGGGTAGCAGACATCTGCCTCCCATGCATACACACTTCTGAGAGTTGAGCTTATGGCCTGTACCTCCACATCCAGCCTGCTGGTACCCTTGGCTTCTAAAAGGCCTAGGCTCGCTGTTTGACGGAAGTGCTGGGAGAGGTAATTGGAATCACCCGGCACACAAGACTAGTGCCTCCAAGCTCAGTTCAGCGATTTCCTAGTAATTCCTGTGGTAGAGTGGTGCTACATACTAAGTTCCATACTTGAGAGGGTAGCTGAACGCCTTGTCCAAAACCATCTTACTTCTGAGAGTTGAGCTCACCCTCAGTCCCTCACAGTTCCACACTGCCTGCAGAGTGAGTTTCGCAGGTCTTCAGCAGAGACGTTTGCCAGAGGCTTCTGAGACGCAGGGTAACAATGCAGACCTGGAGGGTATCCCCAGGTGCAGTCGACTGGTAATCGTGGAACCTCCTGACTCAGAATACTGCTACATTCTCACTGCCATAGGAATGCAGCTAGTTGACAGCTGGCTTCAAGACATGCTTCCCTGTGAGAGCTGAGGACAGGGCAGAACCTTCCCGCATGCTGCCTGACTGTAGGAGTAGCTTCTAACATCCTTATATTAGTGGCTGGGAGAGGTTGCGGGAAAAGCATGTGTGAGCACTGGGCCTGAACTCCCGTGTATCTGAGTTGAATACAGCGATTTCCAACGGCTTTCCTCAACCAGAGTGTAGCTAGGTTCCAAATCCCATGTACGAGCGGGTAGCAGACATCTGCCTCCCATGCATACACACTTCTGAGAGTTGAGCTTATGGCCTGTACCTCCACAGCCAGCCTGCTGGTACCCTTGGCTTCTAAAAGGCCTAGGCTCGCTGTTTGACGGAAGTGCTCGGAGAGATAATTGGAATCACCCGGCACACAAGACTAGTGCCTCCAAGCTCAGTTCAGCATTTTCCTAGTAATTCCTGTGGTAGACTGGTGCTACATACTAAGTTCCATACGTGAGAGGGTAGCTGAACGCCTTGTCCAAATCCATCTTACTTCTGAGAGTTGAGCTCAGCCTCAGTCCCTCACAGTTCGACACTGCCTGCAGATTGAGTTTCGCAGGTCTTCAGCAGAGACGTTTGCCAGAGGCTTCTGCGACGCAGGGTACCAATGCAGACCTGGAGGGTATCCCCAGGTGCAGTCGACTGGTAATCTTGGAACCTCCTGACTCAGAATACTGCTACCTTCTCACTGCCATAGGAATGCAGCTAGTTGACAGCTGGCTTCAAGACATGCTTCCCTGTGAGAGCTGAGGACAGGGCATAACCCTCCCGCATGCTGCCTGACTGTAGGAGTAGCTGCTACCATCCTTATGTTAGTGGCTGGGAGAGGTTGCGGGAAAAGCATGTGTGAGCACTGGGCCTGAACTCCCGTGTATCTGAGTTGAATACAGCGATTTCCAACGGCTTTCCTCAACCAGAGTGTAGCTAGGTTCCAAATCCCATGTACGAGCGGGTAGCAGACATCTGCCTCCCATGCATACACACTTCTGAGAGTTGAGCTTATGGCCTGTACCTCCACAGCCAGCCTGCTGGTACCCTTGGCTTCTAAAAGGCCTAGGCTCGCTGTTTGACGGAAGTGCTGGGAGAGGTAATTGGAATCTCCCGGCACACAAGACGAGTGCCTCTAAGCTCAATTCACGATTTCCCAGTAATTCTTGTGGTTGACAGGTGCTACATACTAAGTTCCATATGTGAGATGGTAGCTGAACGCCTTGTCCAAAAGCATCTTACTTCTGAGAGTTGAGCCCACCCTCAGTCCCTCACAGTTCCACACTGCCTGCAGAGTGAGTTTCACACGTGTTCCCCAGAGACGATTGCCAGAGGCTGCTGAGTACAAGTTAACAATGCAGACCTGGAGGGTATCTCCAGGTGCAGTAGAGTGGTAATCTTGGAACCTCCTGACTGAGAGTACTGCTACCTTCTCACTGCCATAGGAATGCAGCTAGTTGACTGCTGGCTACAAGACATGCTTCCCTGTGAGAGCTGATGACAGGGCAGAACCCTCCCGTATCCTGCCTGACTGTAGGAGTAGCTGCTACCATCCTTATGTTAGTGGCTGGGAGAGGTTGGGGGAAAAGCATGTGTGAGCACTGGGCCAGAACTCCCGTGTATCTGAGTTGAATACAGCGATTTCCAACGGCTTTCCTCAACCATAGTGTAGCTAGTTTCCAAATCCCATTTACGAGCGGATAGCAACATCTGCCTCCCATGCATACACACTTCTGAGAGTTGAGCTTATGGCCTGTACCTCCACAGCCAGCCTGCTGGTACCCTTGGCTTCTAAAAGGCCTAGGCTCGCTGTTTGACGGAAGTGCTGGGAGAGATAATTGGAATCACCCGGCACACAAGACTAGTGCCTCCAAGCTCAGTTCAGCGATTTCCTAATAATTCCTGTGGTAGACTGGTGCTACATACTAAGTTCTATACGTGAGAGGGTACCTGAACGCCTTGTCTAAAACCATCTTACTTCTGAGAGTTGAGCTCACCCTCAGTCCCTCACTGTTCGACACTGCCTGCAGAGTGAGTTTCGCAGGTCTTCAGCAGAGACGTTTGCCAGAGGCTTCTGCGACGCAGGGTACCAATGCAGACCTGGAGGGTATCCTCAGGTGCAGTCGACTGGTAATCTTAGAACCTCCTGACTCAGAATACTGCTACCTTCTCACTGCCATAGGAATGCAGCTAGTTGACAGCTGGCTTCAAGACATGCTTCCCTATGAGAGCTGAGGACAGGGTAGAACCCTCCCGCATGCTGCCTGACTGTAGGAGTAGCTGCTCACATCCTAATGTTAGTGGCTGAGAGAGGTTGCGGGAAAAGCATGTGTGAGCACTGGGCCTGAACTCCCGTGTATCTGAGTTGAATACAGCGATTTCCAACGGCTTTCCTCAACCAGAGTGTAGCTAGGTTCCAAATCCCATGTACGAGCGGGTAGCAGACATCTGCCTCCCATGCATACACACTTCTGAGAGTTGAGCTTATGGCCTGTACCTCCACAGCCAGCCTGCTGGTACCCTTGTCTTCTAAAAGGCCTAGGCTCGCTGTTTGACGGAAGTGCTGGGAGAGGTAATTGGAATCTCCCGGCACACAAGACGAGTGTCTCTAAGCTCAATTCACGATTTCCCAGTAATTCTTGTGTTTGACAGGTGCTACATACTAAGTTCCATATGTGAGATGGTAGCTGAACGCCTTGTCCAAAAGCATATTCCTTCTGAGAGTTGAGCCCACCCTCAGTCCCTCACAGTTCCACACTGCCTGCAGAGTGAGTTTCACACGTCTTCACCAGAGCCGATTGCCAGAGGCTTCTGAGTACAAGTTAACAATGCAGACCTGGAGGGTATCTCCAGGTGCAGTAGAGTGGTAATCTTGGAACCTCCTGACTCAGAGTACTGCTACCTTCTCACTGCCATAGGAATGCAGCTAGTTGACAGCTGGCTTCAAGACATGCTTCCCTGTGAGAGCTGAGGACAGGGCAGAACCCTCCCGCATCCTGCCTGACTGTAGGAGTAGCTGCTACCATCCTTATGTTAGTGGCTGGGAGAGGTTGCGGGAAAAGCATGTGTGAGCACTGGGCCTGAACTCCCGTGTATCTGAGTTGAATACAGCGATTTCCAATGGCCTTCTTCAATCACAGTGTAGCTAGGTTCCAACTCCCATGTCCGAGTGGGTAGCAGACATCTGCCTCCCATGCATACACACTTCTGAGAGTTGAGCTTATGGCCTGTACCTCCACAGCCAGCCTGCTGGTACCCTTGGCTTCTAAAAGGCCTAGGCTCCCTGTTTGACGGAAGTGCTGGGAGAGGTAATTGGAATCACCCGGCACACAAGACTAGTGCCTCCAAGCTCAGTTCAGCGATTTCCTAGTAATTCCTGTGGTAGACTGGTGTTACATACTAAGTTCCATACGTGAGAGTGTAGCTGAACGCCTTGTCCAAAACCATCTTACTTCTGAGAGTTGAGCTCAGCCTCAGTCCCTCACAGTTCCACACTGCCTGCAGAGTGAGTTTCGCAGGTCTTCAGCAGAGACGTTTGCCAGAGGCTTCTGAGACGCAGGGTAACAATGCAGACCTGGAGGGTATCCCCAGGTGCAGTCGACTGGTAATCTTGGACCCTCCTGACTCAGAATACTGCTACCTTCTCACTGCCATAGGAATGCAGCTAGTTGACAGCTGGCTTCAAGACATGCTTCCCTGTGAGAGCTGAGGACAGGGCAGAACCCTCCCGCATGCTGCCTGACTGTAGGAGTAGCTGCTAACATCCTTATGTTAGTGGCTGGGAGAGGTTGCGGGAAAAGCATGTGTGAGCACTGGGCCTGAACTCCCGTGTATCTGAGTTGAATACAGCGATTTCCAACGGCTTTCCTCAACCAGAGTGTAGCTAGGTTCCAAATCCCATGTACGAGCGGGTAGCAGACATCTGCCTCCCATGCATACACACTTCTGAGAGTTGAGCTTATGGCCTGTACCTCCACAGCCAGCCTGCTGGTACCCTTGGCTTCTAAAAGGCTTAGGCTCGCTGTTTGACGAAAGTGCTGGGAGAGATAATTGGAATCACCCGGCACACAAGACTAGTGCCTCGAAGCTCAGTTCAGCGATTTCCTAATAATTCCTGTGGTAGACTGGTGCTACATACTAAGTTCCATACGTGAGAGGGTAGCTGAACGCCTTGTCCAAAACCATCTTACTTCTGAGAGTTGAGCTCACCCTCAGTCCCTCACAGTTCGACACTGCCTGCAGAGTGAGTTTCGCAGGTCTTCAGCAGAGACGTTTGCCAGAGGCTTCTGCGACGCAGGGTACCAATGCAGACCTGGAGGGTATCCCCAGGTGCAGTCGACTGGTAATCTTAGAACCTCCTGACTCAGAATACTGCTACCTTCTCACTGCCATAGGAATGCAGCTAGTTGACAGCTGGCTTCAAGACATGCTTCCCTGTGAGAGCTGAGGACAGGGCAGAACCCTCCCGCATGCTGCCTGACTGTAGGAGTAGCTGCTAACATCCTAATGTTAGTGGCTGGGAGAGGTTGCGGGAAAAGCATGTGTGAGCACTGGGCCTGAATTCCCGTGTATCTGAGTTGAATACAGCGATTTCCAACGGCTTTCCTCAACCAGAGTGTAGCTAGGTTCCAAATCCCATGTACGAGCGGGTAGCAGACATCTGCCTCCCATGCATACACACTTCTGAGAGTTGAGCTTATGGCCTGTACCTCTACAGCCAGCCTGCTGGTACCCTTGGCTTCTAAAAGGCCTAGGCTCGCTGTTTGACGGAAGTGCTGGGAGAGGTAATTGGAATCTCCCGGCACACAAGACGAGTGCCTCTAAGCTCAATTCACGATTTCCCAGTAATTCTTGTGTTTGACAGGTGCTACATACTAAGTTCCATATGTGAGATGGTAGCTGAACGCCTTGTCCAAAAGCATCTTACTTCTGAGAGTTGAGCCCACCCTCAGTCCCTCACAGTTCCACACTGCCTGCAGAGTGAGTTTCACACGTCTTCACCAAAGACGATTGCCAGAGGCTTCTGAGTACAAGTTAACAATGCAGACCTGGAGGGTATCTCCAGGTGCAGTAGAGTGGTAATATTGGAACCTCCTGACTCAGAGTACTGCTACCTTCTCACTGCCATAGGAATGCAGCTAGTTGACAGCTGGCTTCAAGACATGCTTCCCTGTGAGAGCTGAGGACAGGGCAGAACCCTCCCGTATCCTGCCTGACTGTAGGAGTAGCTGCTACCATCCTTATGTTAGTGGCTGGGAGAGGTTGCGGGAAAAGCATGTGTGAGCACTGGGCCTGAACTCCCGTGTATCTGAGTTGAATACAGCGATTTCCAATGGCCTTCTTCAATCACAGTGTAGCTAGGTTCCAACTCCCATGTCCGAGTGGGTAGCAGACATCTGCCTCCCATGCATACACACTTCTGAGAGTTGAGCTTATGGCCTGTACCTCCACATCCAGCCTGCTGGTACCCTTGGCTTCTAAAAGGCCTAGGCTCGCTGTTTGACGGAAGTGCTGGGAGAGGTAATTGGAATCACCCGGCACACAAGACGAGTGCCTCCAAGCTCAGTTCAGCGATTTCCTAGTAATTCCTGTGGTAGACTGGTGCTACATACTAAGTTCCATACGTGAGAGGGTAGCTGAACGCCTTGTCCAAAACCATCTTACTTCTGAGAGTTGAGCTCAGCCTCAGTCCCTCACAGTTCCACACTGCCTGCAGAGTGAGTTTCGCAGGTCTTCAGCAGAGACGTTTGCCAGAGGCTTCTGAGACGCAGGGTAACAATGCAGACCTGCAGGGTATCCCCAGGTGCAGTCGACTGTTAATCTTGGACCCTCCTGACTCAGAATACTGCTACCTTCTCACTGCCATAGGAATGCAGCTAGTTGACAGCTGGCTTCAAGACATGCTTCCCTGTGAGAGCTGAGGACAGGGCAGAACCCTCCCGCATCCTGCCTGACTGTAGGAGTAGCTGCTAACATCCTTATGTTAGTGGCTGGGAGAGGTTGCGGGAAAAGCATGTGTGAGCACTGGGCCTGAACTCCCGTGTATCTGAGTTGAATACAGCGATTTCCAACGGCTTTCCTCAACCAGAGTGTAGCTAGGTTCCAAATCCCATGTACGAGCGGGTAGCAGACATCTGCCTCCCATGCATACACACTTCTGAGAGTTGAGCTTATGGCCTGTACCTCCACATCCAGCCTGCTGGTACCCTTGGCTTCTAAAAGGCCTAGGCTGGCTGTTTGACGGAAGTGCTGGGAGAGGTAATTGGAATCACCCGGCACACAAGACTAGTGCCTCCAAGCTCAGTTCAGCGATTTCCTAGTAATTCCTGTGGTAGACTGGTGCTACATACTAAGTTCCATACGTGAGAGGGTAGCTGAACGCCTTGTCCAAAACCATCTTACTTCTGAGAGTTGAGCTCACCCTCAGTCCCTCACATTTCCACACTGCCTGCAGAGTGAGTTTCGCAGGTCTTCAGCAGAGACGTTTGCCAGAGGCTTCTGAGACGCAGGGTAACAATGCAGACCTGGAGGGTATCCCCAGGTGCAGTCGACTGGGAATCTTGGAACCTCCTGACTCAGAATACTGCTACCTTCTCACTGCCATAGGAATGCAGCTAGTTGACAGCTGGCTTCAAGACATGCTTCCCTGTGAGAGCTGAGGACAGGGCAGAACCCTCCCGCATGCTGCCTGACTGCAGGAGTAGCTGCTAACATCCTTATGTTAGTGGCTGGGAGAGGTTGCGGGAAAAGCATGTGTGAGCACTGGGCCTGAACTCCCGTGTATCTGAGTTGAATACAGCGATTTCCAACGGCTTTCCTCAACCAGAGTGTAGCTAGGTTCCAACTCCCATGTCCGAGTCGGTAGCAGACATCTGCCTCCCATGCATACACACTTCTGAGAGTTGAGCTTATGGCCTGTACCTCCACATCCAGCCTGCTGGTACCCTTGGCTTCTAAAAGGCCTAGGCTCGCTGTTTGACGGAAGTGCTGGGAGAGATAATTGGAATCACCCGGCACACAAGACTAGTGCCTCCAAGCTCAGTTCAGCGATTTCCTAGTAATTCCTGTGGTAGACTGGTGCTACATACTAAGTTCCATACGTGAGAGGGTAGCTGAACGCCTTGTCCAAAACCATCTTACTTCTGAGAGTTGAGCTCAACCTCAGTCCCTCACAGTTCCACACTGCCTGCAGAGTGAGTTTCGCAGGTCTTCAGCAGAGACGTTTGCCAGAGGCTTCTGAGACGCAGGGTAACAATGCAGACCTGGAGGGTATCCCCAGGTGCAGTCGACTGGTAATCTTGGAACCTCCTGACTCAGAATACTGCTACCTTCTCACTGCCATAGGAATGCAGCTAGTTGACAGCTGGCTTCAAGACATGCTTCCCTGTGAGAGCTGAGGACAGGGCAGAACCCTCCCGCATCCTGCCTGACTGTAGGAGTAGCTGCTAACATCCTAATGTTAGTGGCTGGGAGAGGTTGCGGGAAAAGCATGTGTGAGCACTGGGCCTGAACTCCCGTGTATCTGAGTTGAATACAGCGATTTCCAACGGCTTCCCTCAACCAGAGTGTAGCTAGGTTCCAAATCCCATGTACGACCGGGTAGCAGACATCTGCCTCCCATGCATACACACTTCTGAGAGTTGAGCTTATGGCCTGTACCTGCACAGCCAGCCTGCTGGTACCCTTGGCTTCTAAAAGGCCTAGGCTCGCTGTTTGACGGAAGTGCTGGGAGAGGTAATTGGAATCTCCCGGCACACAAGACGAGTGCCTCCAAGCTCAATTCACGATTTCCCAGTAATTCTTGTGGTAGACAGCTGCTACATACTAAGTTCCATATGTGAGATGGTAGCTGAACGCCTTGTCCAAAAGCATCTTACTTCTGAGAGTTGAGCCCACCCTCAGTCCCTCACAGTTCCACACTGCCTGCAGAGTGAGTTTCACACGTCTTCACCAGAGACGATTGCCAGAGGCTCCTGAGTACAAGTTAACAATGCAGACCTGGAGGGTATCTCCAGGTGCAGTAGAGTGGTAATCTTGGAAACTCCTGACTCAGAGTACTGCTACCTTCTCACTGCCATAGGAATGCAGCTAGTTGACAGCTGGCTT
The DNA here is from genome assembly GCF_048164855.1 of Canis lupus baileyi. Lineage (NCBI taxonomy): Eukaryota > Metazoa > Chordata > Mammalia > Carnivora > Canidae > Canis > Canis lupus. The sequence goes on along the minus strand of NC_132844.1, from coordinate 76,457,178 downwards.
CAAGACATGCTTCCCTGTGAGAGCTGAGGACAGGGCAGAACCCTTCCGCATCCTGCCTGACTGTAGGAGTAGCTGCTAACATCCTTATGTTAGTGGCTGGGAGAGGTTGCGGGAAAAGCATGTGTGAGCACTGGGCCTGAACTCCCGTGTATCTGAGTTGAATACAGCGATTTCCAATGGCCTTCTTCAATCATAGTGTAGCTAGGTTCCAACTCCCATGTCCGAGTGGGTAGCAGACATCTGCCTCCCATGCATACACACTTCTGAGAGTTGAGCTTATGGCCTGTACCTCCACATCCAGCCTGCTGGTACCCTTGGCTTCTAAAAGGCCTAGGCTCGCTGTTTGACGGAAGTGCTGGGAGAGGTAATTGGAATCTCCCGGCACACAAGACGAGTGCCTCCAAGCTCAATTCACGATTTCCCAGTAATTCTTGTGGTAGACAGGTGCTACATACTAAGTTCCATATGTGAGAAGGTAGCTGAACGCCCTGTCCAAAAGCATCTTACTTCTGAGATTTGAGCATACCCTCAGTCCCTCACACTTCCACACTGCCTGCAGAGTGAGTTTCACACGTCTTCACCAGAGACGATTGCCAGAGGCTTCTGAGTACAAGTTAACAATGCAGACCTGGATGGTATCTCCAGGTGCAGTAGAGTGGTAGTCTTGGAACCTCCTGACTCAGAGTACTGCTACCTTCTCACTGCCATAGGAATGCAGCTAGTTGACAGCTGGCTTCAAGACATGCTTCCCTGTGAGAGCTGAGGACAGGGCAGAACCCTCCCGCATCCTGCCTGACTGTAGGAGTAGCTGCTAACATCCTTATGTTAGTGGCTGGGAGAGGTTGCGGGAAAAGCATGTGTGAGCACTGGGCCTGAACTCCCGTGTATCTGAGTTGAATACAGCGATTTCCAATGGCCTTCTTCAATCACAGTGTAGCTAGGGTCCAACTCCCATGTCCGAGTGGGTAGCAGACATCTGCCTCCCATGCATACACACTTCTGAGAGTTGAGCTTATGGCCTGTACGTCCACATCCAGCCTGCTCGTAACCTTGGCTTCTAAAAGGCCTAGGCTCGCTGTTTGACGGAAGTGCTGGGAGAGGTAAATGGAATCAATCGGCACACAAGACTAGTGCCTCCAAGCTCAGTTCAGCGATTTCCTAGTAATTCCTGTGATAGACTGGTGCTACATACTAAGTTCCATACGTGAGAGGGTAGCTGAACGCCTTGTCCAAAACCATCTTACTTCTGAGAGTTGAGCTCAGCCTCAGTCCCTCACAGTTCCACACTGCCTGCAGAGTGAGTTTCGCAGGTCTTCAGCAGAGACGTTTGCCAGAGGCTTCTGAGACGAAGGGTAACAATGCAGACCTGGAGGGTATCCCCAGGTGCAGTCGACTGGTAATCTTGGAACCTCCTGACTCAGAATACTGCTACCTTCTCACTGCCATAGGAATGCAGCTAGTTGACAGCTGGCTTCAAGACATGCTTCCCTGTGAGAGCTTAGGACAGGGCAGAACCCTCCCGCATGCTGCCTGACTGTAGGAGTAGCTGCTAACATCCTAATGTTAGTGGCTGGGAGAGGCTGCGGGAAAAACATGTGTGAGCACTGGGCCTGAACTCCCGTGTATCTGAGTTGAATACGGCGATTTCCAACGGCTTTCCTCAACCAGAGTGTAGCTAGGTTCCAAATCCCATGTACGAGCGGGTAGCAGACATCTGCCTCCCATGCATACACACTTCTGAGAGTTGAGCTTATGGCCTGTACCTCCACAGCCAGCCTGCTGGTACCCTTGGCTTCTAAAAGGCCTAGGCTCGCTGTTTGACGGAAGTGCTGGGAGAGGTAATTGGAATCACACGGCACAAAAGACTAGTGCCTCCAAGCTCAGTTCAGGGATTTCCTAGTAATTCCTGTGGTAGAGTGGTGCTACATACTAAGTTCCATACGTGAGAGGGTAGCTGAACGCCTTGTCCAAAACCATCTTACTTCTGAGAGTTGAGCTCAGCCTCAGTCCCTCACAGTTCCACACTGCCTGCAGAGTGAGTTTCGCAGGTCTTCAGCAGAGACGTTTGCCAGAGGCTTCTGAGACGCAGGGTAACAATGCAGACCTGGAGGGTATCCCCAGGTGCAGTCGACTGATAATCTTGGAACCTCCTGACTCAGAATACTGCTACCTTCTCACTGCCATAGGAATGCAGCTAGTTGACAGCTGGCTTCAAGACATGCTTCCCTGTGAGAGCTGAGGACAGGGCAGAACCCTCCCGCATGCTGCCTGACTGTAGGAGTAGCTGCTAACATCCTTATGTTAGTGGCTGGGAGAGGTTGCGGGAAAAGCATGTGTGAGCACTGGGCCTGAACTCCCGTGTATCTGAGTTGAATACAGCGATTTCCAACGGCTTTCCTCAACCAGAGTGTAGCTAGGTTCCAAATCCCATGTACGAGCGGGTAGCAGACATCTGCCTCCCATGCATACACACTTCTGAGAGTTGAGCTTATGGCCTGTACGTCCACAGCCAGCCTGCTGGTACCCTTGGCTTCTAAAAGGCCTAGGCTCGCTGTTTGACGGAAGTGCTGGGAGAGGTAATTGGAATCTCCCGGCACACAAGACGAGTGCCTCCAAGCTCAATTCACGATTTCCCCGTAATTCTTGTGGTAGACAGGTGCTACATACTAAGTTCCATATGTGAGAAGGTAGCTGAACGCCTTGTCCAAAAGCATCTTACTTCTGAGATTTGAGCACACCCTCAGTCCCTCACACTTCCACACTGCCTGCAGAGTGTGTTTCACACGTCTTCACCAGAGACGATTGCCAGAGGCTTCTGAGTACAAGTTAACAATGCAGAACTGGAGGGTATCTCCAGGTGCAGTAGAGTGGTAATCTTGGAACCTCCTGACTCAGAGTACTGCTACATTCTCACTGCCATAGGAATGCAGCTAGTTGACAGCTGGCTTCAAGACATGCTTCCCTGTGAGAGCTGAGGACAGGGCAGAACCCTCCCGCATCCTGCCTGACTGTAGGAGTAGCTGCTAACATCCTTATGTTAGTGGCTGGGAGAGGTTGCGGGAAAAGCATGTGTGAGCACTGGGCCTGAACTCCCGTGTATCTGAGTTGAATACAGCGATTTCCAATGGCCTTCTTCAATCACAGTGTAGCTAGGTTCCAACTCCCATGTCCGAGTGGGTAGCAGACATCTGCCTCCCATGCATACACACTTCTGAGAGTTGAGCTTATGGCCTGTACCTCCACATCCAGCCTGCTGGTACCCTTGGCTTCTAAAAGGCCTAGGCTCGCTGTTTGACGGAAGTGCTGGGAGAGGTAATTGGAATCAATCGGCACACAAGACTAGTGCCTCCAAGCTCAGTTCAGCGATTTCCTAGTAATTCCTGTGGTAGACTGGTGCTACATACTAAGTTCCATACGTGAGAGGGTAGCTGAACGCCTTGTCCAAAACCATCTTACTTCTGAGAGTTGAGCTCACCCTCTGTCCCTCACATTTCCACACTGCCTGCAGAGTGAGTTTCGCAGGTCTTCAGCAGAGACGTTTGCCAGAGGCTTCTGAGACGCAGGGTAACAATGCAGACCTGGAGGGTATCCCCAGGTGCAGTCGACTGGTAATCTTGGAACCTCCTGACTCAGAATACTGCTACCTTCTCACTGCCATAGGAATGCAGCTTGTTGACAGCTAGCTGGCTTCAAGACTTGCTTCCCTGAGAGAGCTGAGGACAGGGCAGAACCCTCCGGCATGCTGCCTGACTGTAGGAGTAGCTGCTAACATCCTAATGTTAGTGGCTGGGAGAGGTTGCGGGAAAAGCGTGTGTGAGCACTGGGCCTGAACTCCCGTGTATCTGAGTTGAATACAGCGATTTCCAACGGCTTCCCTCAACCAGAGTGTAGCTAGGTTCCAAATCCCATGTACGACCGGGTAGCAGACATCTGCCTCCCATGCATACACACTTCTGAGAGTTGAGCTTATGGCCTGTACCTGCACAGCCAGCCTGCTGGTACCCTTGGCTTCTAAAAGGCCTAGGCTCGCTGTTTGACGGAAGTGCTGGGAGAGGTAATTGGAATCTCCCGGCACACAAGACGAGTGCCTCCAAGCTCAATTCACGATTTCCCAGTAATTCTTGTGGTAGACAGCTGCTACATACTAAGTTCCATATGTGAGATGGTAGCTGAACGCCTTGTCCAAAAGCATCTTACTTCTGAGAGTTGAGCCCACCCTCAGTCCCTCACAGTTCCACACTGCCTGCAGAGTGAGTTTCACACGTCTTCACCAGAGACGATTGCCAGAGGCTCCTGAGTACAAGTTAACAATGCAGACCTGGAGGGTATCTCCAGGTGCAGTAGAGTGGTAATCTTGGAAACTCCTGACTCAGAGTACTGCTACCTTCTCACTGCCATAGGAATGCAGCTAGTTGACAGCTGGCTTCAAGACATGCTTCCCTGTGAGAGCTGAGGACAGGGCAGAACCCTTCCGCATCCTGCCTGACTGTAGGAGTAGCTGCTAACATCCTTATGTTAGTGGCTGGGAGAGGTTGCGGGAAAAGCATGTGTGAGCACTGGGCCTGAACTCCCGTGTATCTGAGTTGAATACAGCGATTTCCAATGGCCTTCTTCAATCATAGTGTAGCTAGGTTCCAACTCCCATGTCCGAGTGGGTAGCAGACATCTGCCTCCCATGCATACACACTTCTGAGAGTTGAGCTTATGGCCTGTACCTCCACATCCAGCCTGCTGGTACCCTTGGCTTCTAAAAGGCCTAGGCTCGCTGTTTGACGGAAGTGCTGGGAGAGGTAATTGGAATCTCCCGGCACACAAGACGAGTGCCTCCAAGCTCAATTCACGATTTCCCAGTAATTCTTGTGGTAGACAGGTGCTACATACTAAGTTCCATATGTGAGAAGGTAGCTGAACGCCCTGTCCAAAAGCATCTTACTTCTGAGATTTGAGCATACCCTCAGTCCCTCACACTTCCACACTGCCTGCAGAGTGAGTTTCACACGTCTTCACCAGAGACGATTGCCAGAGGCTTCTGAGTACAAGTTAACAATGCAGACCTGGATGGTATCTCCAGGTGCAGTAGAGTGGTAATCTTGGAACCTCCTGACTCAGAGTACTGCTACCTTCTCACTGCCATAGGAATGCAGCTAGTTGACAGCTGGCTTCAAGACATGCTTCCCTGTGAGAGCTGAGGACAGGGCTGAACCCTCCCGCATGCTGCCTGACTGTAGGAGTAGCTGCTAACATCCTTATGTTAGTGGCCGGGAGAGGTTGCGGGAAAAGCATGTGTGAGCACTGGGCCTGAACTCCCGTGTATCTGAGTTGAATACAGCGATTTCCAATGGCCTTCTTCAATCACAGTGTAGCTAGGTTCCAACTCCCATGTCCGAGTGGGTAGCAGACATCTGCCTCCCATGCATACACACTTCTGAGAGTTGAGCTTATGGCCTGTACCTCCACATCCAGCCTGCTGGTACCCTTGGCTTCTAAAAGGCCTAGGCTCGCTTTTTGACGGAAGTGCTGGGAGAGGTAATTGGAATCACCGTGCACACAAGACTAGTGCCTCCAAGCTCAGTTCAGCGATTTCCTAGTAATTCCTGTGGTAGACTGGTGCTACATACTAAGTTCCATACGTGAGAGGGTAGCTGAACGCCTTGTCCAAAACCATCTTACTTCTGAGAGTTGAGATCAGCCTCAGTCCCTCACAGTTCCACACTGCCTGCAGAGTGAGTTTCGCAGGTCTTCAGCAGAGACGTTTGCCAGAGGCTTCTGAGACGCAGGGTAACAATGCAGACCTGGAGGGTATCCCCAGGTGCAGTCGACTGGTAATCTTGGAACCTCCTGACTCAGAATACTGCTACCTTCTCACTGCCATAGGAATGCAGCTAGTTGACAGCTGGCTTCAAGACATGCTTCCCTGTGAGAGCTGAGGACAGGGCAGAACCCTCCCGCATGCTGCCTGACTGTAGGAGTAGCTGCTAACATCCTTATGTTAGTGGCTGGGAGAGGTTGCGGGAAAAGCATGTGTGAGCACTGGGCCTGAACTCCCGTGTATCTGAGTTGAATACAGCGATTTCCAACGGCTTTCCTCAACCAAAGTGTAGCTAGGTTCTAAATCCCATGTACGAGCGGGTAGCAGACATCTGCCTCCCATGCATACACACTTCTGAGAGTTGAGCTTATGGCCTGTACCTCCACATCCAGCCTGCTGGTACCCTTGGCTTCTAAAAGGCCTAGGCTCGCTGTTTGACGGAAGTGCTGGGAGAGGTAATTGGAATCTCCCGGCACACAAGACGAGTGCCTCCAAGCTCAATTCACGATTTCCCAGTAATTCTTGTGGTAGACAGGTGCTACATACTAAGTTCCATGTGTCAGAAGGTAGCTGAACGCCTTGTCCAAAAGCATCTTACTTCTGAGAGTTGAGCCCACCCTCAGTCCCTCACACTTCCACACTGCCTGCAGAGTGAGTTTCACACGTCTTCACCAGAGACGATTGCCAGAGGCTTCTGAGTACAAGTTAACAATGCAGACCTGGAGGGTATCTCCAGGTGCAGTAGAGTGGTAATCTTGGAACCTCCTGACTCAGAGTACTGCTACCTTCTCACTGCCATAGTAATGCAGCTAGTTGACAGCTGGCTTCAAGACATGCTTCCCTGTGAGAGCTGAGGACAGGGCAGAACCCTCCCGCATCCTGCCTGACTGTAGGAGTAGCTGCTAACATCCTTATGTTAGTGGCTGGGAGAGGTTGCGGGAAAAGCATGTGTGAGCACTGGGCCTGAACTCCCGTGTATCTGAGTTGAATACAGCGATTTCCAATGGCCTTCTTCAATCACAGTGTAGCTAGGTTCCAACTCCCATGTCCGAGTGGGTAGCAGACATCTGCCTCCCATGCATACACACTTCTGAGAGTTGAGCTTATGGCCTGTACCTCCACAGCCAGCCTGCTGGTACCCTCGGCTTCTAAAAGGCCTAGGCTCGCTGTTTGACGGAAGTGCTGGGAGAGGTAATTGGAATCTCCCGGCACACAAGACGAGTGCCTCCAAGCTCAATTCACGATTTCCTAGTAATTCCTGTGGTAGACTGGTGCTACATACTAAGTTCCGTACGTGAGAGGGTAGCTGAACGACTTGTCCAAAACCATCTTACTTCTGAGAGTTGAGCTCAGCCTCAGTCCCTCACAGTTCCACACTGCCTGCAGAGTGAGTTTCGCAGGTCTTCAGCAGAGACGTTTGCCAGAGGCTTCTGAGACGCAGGGTAACAATGCAGACCTGGAGGGTATCTCCAGGTGTAGTCGACTGGTAATCTTGGAACCTCCTGACTCAGAATACTGCTACCTTCTCACTGCCATAGGAATGCAGCTAGTTGACAGCTGGCTTCAAGACATGCTTCCCTGTGAGAGCTGAGGACAGGGCAGAACCCTCCCGCATCCTGCCTGACTGTAGGAGTAGCTGCTAACATCCTTATGTTAGTGGCGGTGAGAGGTTGCGGGAAAAGCATGTGTGAGCACTGGGCCTGAACTCCCGTGTATCTGAGTTGAATACAGCGATTTCCAACGGCTTTCCTCAACCAGAGTGTAGCTAGGTTCCAAATCCCATGTACGAGCGGGTAGCAGACATCTGCCTCCCATGCATACACACTTCTGAGAGTTGAGCTTATGGCCTGTACCTCCACAGCCAGCCTGCTGGTACCCTTGGCTTCTAAAAGGCCTCGGCTCGCTGTTTGACGGAAGTGCTGGGAGAGGTAATTGGAATCTCCCGGCACACAAGACGAGTGCCTCCAAGCTCAATTCACGATTTCCCAGTAATTCTTGTGGTAGACAGGTGCTACATACTAAGTTCCATATGTGAGAAGGTAGCTGAACGCCTTGTCCAAAAGCATCTTACTTCTGAGATTTGAGCCCACCCTCAGTCCCTCACAGTTCCACACTGCCTGCAGAGTGAGTTTCACACGTCTTCACCAGAGACGATTGCCAGAGGCTTCTGAGTGCAAGTTAACAATGCAGACCTGGAGGGTATCTCCAGGTGCAGTAGAGTGGTAATCTTGGAACCTCCTGACTCAGAGTACTGCTACCTTCTCACTGCCATAGGAATGCAGCTAGTTGACAGCTGGCTTCAAGAGATGCTTCCCTGTGAGAGCTGAGGACAGGGCAGAACCCTCCCGCATCCTGCCTGACTGTAGCAGTAGCTGCTAACATCCTAATGTTAGTGGCTGGGAGAGTTTGCCGGAAAAGCATGTGTGAGCACTGGGCCTGAACTCCCGTGTATCTGAGTTGAATACAGCGATTTCCAATGGCTTTCTTCAATCACAGTGTAGCTAGGTTCCAACTCCCATGTCCGAGTGGGTAGCAGACATCTGCCTCCCATGCATACACACTTCTGAGAGTTGAGCTTATGGCCTGTACCTGCACATCCAGCCTGCTGGTACCCTTGGCTTCTAAAAGGCCTAGGCTCGCTGTTTGACGGAAGTGCTGGGAGAGGTAATTGGAATCACCCGGCACACAAGACTAGTGCCTCCAAGCTCAGTTCAGCGATTTCCTAGTAATTCCTGTGGTAGACTGGTGCTACATACTAAGTTCCATACGTGAGAGCGTAGCTGAACGCCTTGTCCAAAACCATCTTACTTCTGAAAGTTGAGCTCAGCCTCAGTCCCTCACAGTTCCACACTGCCTGCAGAGTGAGTTTCGCAGGTCTTCAGCAGAGACGTTTGCCAGAGGCTTCTGAGACGCAGGGTAACAATGCAGACCTGGAGGGTATCCCCAGGTGCAGTCGACTGGTAATCTTGGAACCTCCTGACTCAGAATACTGCTACCTTCTCACTGCCATAGGAATGCAGCTAGTTGACAGCTAGCTGGCTTCAAGACATGCTTCCCTGAGAGAGCTGAGGACAGGGCAGAACCCTCCCGCATGCTGCCTGACTGTAGGAGTAGCTGCTAACATCCTTATGTTAGTGGCTGGGAGAGGTTGCGGGAAAAGCATGTGTGAGCACTGGGCCTGAACTCCCGTGTATCTGAGTTGAATACAGCGATTTCCAACGGCTTTCCTCAACCAGAGTGTAGCTAGGTTCCAAATCCCATGTACGAGCGGGTAGCAGACATCTGCCTCCCATGCATACACACTTCTGAGAGTTGAGCTTATGGCCTGTACCTCCACATCCAGCCTGCTGGTACCCTTGTCTTCTAAAAGTCCTAGGCTCGCTGTTTGACGGAAGTGCTGGGAGAGGTAATTGGAATCTCCCGGCACACAAGACGAGTGCCTCCAAGCTCAATTCACGATTTCCCAGTAATTCTTGTGGTAGACAGGTGCTACATACTAAGTTCCATATGTAAGATGGTAGCTGAACGCCTTGTCCAAAAGCATCTTACTTCTGAGAGTTGAGCCCACCCTCATTCCCTCACAGTTCCACACTGCCTGCAGAGTGAGTTTCACACGTCTTCACCAGAGACGATTGCCAGAGGCTTCTGAGTACAAGTTAACAATGCAGACCTGGAGGGTATCTCCAGGTGCAGTAGACTGGTAATCTTGGAACCTCCTGACACAGAGTACTGCTACCTTCTCACTGCCATAGGAATGCAGCTAGTTGACAGCTGGCTTCAAGACATGCTTCCCTGTGAGAGCTGAGGACAGGGCAGAACCCTCCCGCATCCTGCCTGACTGTAGGAGTAGCTCCTAACATCCTTATGTTAGTGCCTGGGAGACGTTGCGGGAAAAGCATGTGTGAGCACTGGGCCTGAACTCCCGTGTATCTGAGTTGAATACAGCGATTTCCAATGGCCTTCTTTAATCACAGTGCAGCTAGGTTCCAACTCCCATGTCCGAGTGGGTAGCAGACATCTGCCTCCCATGCATACACACTTCTGAGAGTTGAGCTTATGGCCTGTACCTCCACATCCAGCCTGCTGGTACCCTTGGCTTCTAAAAGGCCTAGGCTCGCTGTTTGACCGAAGTGCTGGGAGAGGTAATTGGAATCTCCCGGCAAACAAGACGAGTGCCTCCAAGCTCAATTCACGATTTCCCGGTAATTCTTGTGGTAGACAGGTGCTACATACTAAGTTCCATATGTGAGAAGGTAGCTGAACGCCTTGTCCAAAAGCATCTTACTTCTGAGATTTGAGCACACCCTCAGTCCCTCACACTTCCACACTGCCTGCAGAGTGAGTTTCACACGTCTTCATCAGAGACGATTGCCAGAGGCTTCTGAGTACAAGTTAACAATGCAGACCTGGAGGGTATTTCCAGGTGCAGTAGAGTCGTAATCTTGGAACCTCCTGACTCAGAGTACTGCTACCTTCTCACTGCCATAGGAATGCAGCTAGTTGACAGCTGGCTTCAAGACATGCTTCCCTGTGAGAGCTGAGGACAGGGCAGAACCCTCCCGCATCCTGCCTGACTGTAGGAGTAGCTGCTAACTACCTTATGTTAGTGGCTGGGAGAGGTTGCGGGAAAAGCATGTGTGAGCACTGGGCCTGAACTCCCGTGTATCTGAGTTGAATACAGCGATTTCCAATGGCCTTCTTCAATCACAGTGTAGCTAGGTTCCAACTCCCATGTCCGAGTGGGTAGCAGACATCTGCCTCCCATGCATACACACTTCTGAGAGTTGAGCTTATGGCCTGTACCTCCACATCCAGCCTGCTGGTACCCTTGGCTTCTAAAAGGCCTAGGCTCGCTGTTTGACGGAAGTGCTGGGAGAGGTAATTGGAATCACCCGGCACACAAGACTAGTGCCTCCAAGCTCAGTTCAGCGATTTCCTAGTAATTCCTGTGGTAGACTGGTGCTACATACTAAGTTCCATACGTGAGAGGGTAGCTGAACGCCTTGTCCAAAACCATCTTACTTCTGAGAGTTGAGCTCACCCTCAGTCCCTCACATTTCCACACTGCCTGCAGAGTGAGTTTCGCAGGTCTTCAGCAGAGACGTTTGCCAGAGGCTTCTGAGACGCAGGGTAACAATGCAGACCTGGAGGGTATCCCCAGGTGCAGTCGACTGGTAATCTTGGAACCTCCTGACTCAGAATACTGCTACCTTCTCACTGCCATAGGAATGCAGCTTGTTGACAGCTAGCTGGCTTCAAGACTTGCTTCCCTGAGAGAGCTGAGGACAGGGCAGAACCCTCCCGCATGCTGCCTGACTGTAGGAGTAGCTGCTAACATCCTAATGTTAGTGGCTGGGAGAGGTTGCGGGAAAAGCATGTGTGAGCACTGGGACTGAACTCCCGTGTATCTGAGTTGAATACAGCGATTTCCAACGGCTTCCCTCAACCAGAGTGTAGCTAGGTTCCAAATCCCATGTACGAGCGGGTAGCAGACATCTGCCTCCCATGCATACACAATTCTGAGAGTTGAGCTTATGGCCTGTACCTGCACAGCCAGCCTGCTGGTACCCTTGGCTTCTAAAAGGCCTAGGCTCGCTGTTTGTCGGAAGTGCTGGGAGAGGTAATTGGAATCTCCCAGCACACAAGACGAGTGCCTCCAAGCTCAATTCACGATTTCCCAGTAATTCTTGTGGTAGACAGCTGCTACATACTAAGTTCCATATGTGAGATGGTAGCTGAACGCCTTGTCCAAAAGCATCTTACTTCTGAGAGTTGAGCCCACCCTCAGTCCCTCACAGTTCCACACTGCCTGCAGAGTGAGTTTCACACGTCTTCACCAGAGACGATTGCCAGAGGCTCCTGAGTACAAGTTAACAATGCAGACCTGGAGGGTATCTCCAGGGGCAGTAGAGTGGTAATCTTGGAACCTCCTGACTCAGAGTACTGCTACCTTCTCACTGCCATAGGAATGCAGCTAGTTGACAGCTGGCTTCAAGACATGCTTCCCTGTGAGAGCTGAGGACAGGGAAGAACCCTTCCGCATCCTGCCTGACTGTAGGAGTAGCTGCTAACATCCTTATGTTAGTGGCTGGGAGAGGTTGCGGGAAAAGCATGTGTGAGCACTGGGCCTGAACTCCCGTGTATCTGAGTTGAATACAGCGATTTCCAATGGCCTTCTTTAATCACAGTGCAGCTAGGTTCCAACTCCCATGTCCGAGTGGGTAGCAGACATCTGCCTCCCATGCATACACACTTCTGAGAGTTGAGCTTATGGCCTGTACCTCCACATCCAGCCTGCTGGTACCCTTGGCTTCTAAAAGGCCTAGGCTCGCTGTTTGACGGAAGTGCTGGGAGAGGTAATTGGAATCTCCCGGCACACAAGACGAGTGCCTCCATGTTCAATTCACGATTTCCCGGTAATTCTTGTGGTAGACAGGTGCTACATTCTAAGTTCCTTATGTGAGAAGGTAGCTGAACGCCTTGTCCAAAAGCATCTTACTTCTGAGAGTTGAGCACACCCTCAGTCCCTCACACTTCCACACTGTCTGCAGAGTGAGTTTCACACGTCTTCACCAGAGACGATTGCCAGAGCCTTCTGAGTACAAGTTAACAATGCAGACCTGGAGGGTATTTCCAGGTGCAGTAGAGTGGTAATCTTGGAAACTCCTGAATCAGAGTACTGCTACCTTCTCACTGCCATAGGAATGCAGCTAGTTGACAGCTGGCTTCAAGACATGCTTCCCTGTGAGAGCTGAGGACAGGGCAGAACCCTCCCGCATCCTGCCTGACTGTAGGAGTAGCTGCTAACATCCTTATGTTAGTGGCGGTGAGAGGTTGCGGGAAAAGCATGTGTGAGCACTGGGCCTGAACTCCCGTGTATCTGAGTTGAATACAGCGATTTCCAACGGCTTTCCTCAACCAGAGTGTAGCTAGGTTCCAAATCCCATGTACGAGCAGGTAGCAGACATCTGCCTCCCATGCATACACACTTCTGAGAGTTGAGCTTATGGCCTGTACCTCCACAGCCAGCCTGCTGGTACCCTTGGCTTCTAAAAGGCCTCGGCTCGCTGTTTGACGGAAGTGCTGGGAGAGGTTATTGGAATCTCCCGGCACACAAGACGAGTGCCTCCAAGCTCAATTCACGATTTCCCAGTAATTCTTGTGGTAGACAGGTGCTACATACTAAGTTCCATATGTGAGATGGTAGCTGAACGCCTTGTCCAAAAGCATCTTACTTCTGAGATTTGAGCCCACCCTCAGTCCCTCACAGTTCCACACTGCCTGCAGAGTGAGTTTCACACGTCTTCACCAGAGACGATTGCCAGAGGCTTCTGAGTGCAAGTTAACAATGCAGACCTGGAGGGTATCTCCAGGTGCAGTAGAGTGGTAATCTTGGAACCTCCTGACTCAGAGTACTGCTACCTTCTCACTGCCATAGGAATGCAGCTAGTTGACAGCTGGCTTCAAGACATGCTTCCCTGTGAGAGCTGAGGACAGGGCAGAACCCTCCCGCATCCTGCCTGACTGTAGCAGTAGCTGCTAACATCCTAATGTTAGTGGCTGGGAGAGTTTGCCGGAAAAGCATGTGTGAGCACTGGGCCTGAACTCCCGTGTATCTGAGTTGAATACAGCGATTTCCAATGGCCTTCTTCAATCACAGTGTAGCTAGGTTCCAACTCCCATGTCCGAGTGGGTAGCAGACATCTGCCTCCCATGCATACACACTTCTGAGAGTTGAGCTTATGGCCTGTACCTCCACATCCAGCCTGCTGGTACCCTTGGCTTCTAAAAGGCCTAGGCTCGCTGTTTGACGGAAGTGCTGGGAGAGGTAATTGGAATCACCCGGCACACAAGACTAGTGCCTCCAAGCTCAGTTCAGCGATTTCCTAGTAATTCCTGTGGTAGACTGGTGCTACATACTAAGTTCCATACGTGAGAGTGTAGCTGAACGCCTTGTCCAAAACCATCTTACTTCTGAAAGTTGAGCTCAGCCTCAGTCCCTCACAGTTCCACACTGCCTGCAGAGTGAGTTTCGCAGGTCTTCAGCAGAGACGTTTGCCAGAGGCTTCTGAGACGCAGGGTAACAATGCAGACCTGGAGGGTATCCCCAAGTGCAGTCGACTGGTAATCTTGGAACCTCCTGACTCAGAATACTGCTACCTTCTCACTGACATAGGAATGCAGCTAGTTGACAGCTAGCTGGCTTCAAGACATGCTTCCCTGAGAGAGCTGAGGACAGGGCAGAACTCTCCCGCATGCTGCCTGACTGTAGGAGTAGCTGCTAACATCCTTATGTTAGTGGCTGGGAGAGGTTGCGGGAAAAGCATGTGTGAGCACTGGGCCTGAACTCCCGTGTATCTGAGTTGAATACAGCGATTTCCAACGGCTTTCCTCAACCAGAGTGTAGCTAGGTTCCAAATACCATGTACGAGCGGGTAGCAGACATCTGCCTCCCATGCATACACACTTCTGAGAGTTGAGCTTATGGCCTGTACCTCCACATCCAGCCTGCTGGTACCCTTGGCTTCTAAAAGGCCTAGGCTCGCTGTTTGACGGAAGTGCTGGGAGAGGTAATTGGAATCACCCGGCACACAAGACTAGTGCCTCCAAGCTCAGTTCAGCGATTTCCTAGTAATTCCTGTGGTAGACTGGTGCTACATACTAAGTTCCATACGTGAGAGGGTAGCTGAACGCCTTGTCCAAAAGCATCTTACTTCTGAGAGTTGAGCTCACCCTCAGTCCCTCACAGTTCCACATGCCTGCAGAGTGAGTTTCGCAGGTCTTCAGCAGAGACGTTTGCCAGAGGTTTCTGAGACGCAGGGTAACAATGCAGACCTGGAGGGTATCCCCAGGTGCAGTAGACTGGTAATCTTGGAACCTCCTGACTCAGAATACTGCTACCTTCTCACTGCCATAGGAATGCAGCTAGTTGACAGCTGGCTTCAAGGCATGCTTCCCTGTGAGAGCTGAGGACAGGGCAGAACCCTCCCGCATGCTGCCTGACTGTAGGAGTAGCTGCTAACATCCTAATATTAGTGGCTGGGAGAGGTTGAGGGAAAAGCATGTGTGAGCACTGGGCCTGAACTCCCGTGTATCTGAGTTGTATACAGCGATTTCCAACGAATTTCCTCAACCAGAGTGTAGCTAGGTTCCAAATCCCATGTACGAGCGGGTAGCAGACATCTGCCTCCCATGCATACACACTTCTGAGAGTTGAGCTTATGGCCTGTACCTCCACATCCAGCCTGCTGGTACCCTTGGCTTCTAAAAGGCCTAGGCTCGCTGTTTGACGGAAGTGCTGGGAGAGGTAATTGGAATCTCCCGGCACACAAGACGAGTGCCTCCAAGCTCAATTCACGATTTCCCAGTAATTCTTGTGGTAGACAGGTGCTACATACTAAGTTCCATATGTGAGAAGGTAGCTGAACGCCTTGTCCAAAAGCATCTTACTTCTGAGAGTTGAGCCCACCCTCAGTCCCTCACAGTTCCACACTGCCTGCAGAGTGAGTTTCACACGTCTTCACCAGAGACCATTGCCAGAGGCTTCTGAGTACAAGTTAACAATGCAGACCTGGAGGGTATCTCCAGGTGCAGTAGAGTGGTAATCTTGGAACCTCCTGACTCAGAGTACTGCTACCTTCTCAGTGCCATAGGAATGCAGCTAGTTGACAGCTGGCTTCAAGACATGCTTCCCTGTGAGAGCTGAGGACAGGGCAGAACCCTCCCGCATCCTGCCTGACTGTAGGAGTAGCTGCTAACATCCTTATGTTAGTGGCTGGGAGAGGTTGCGGGAAAAGCATGTGTGAGCACTGGGCCTGAACTCCCGTGTATCTGAGTTGAATACAGCGATTGCAAATGGCCTTCTTCAATCACAGTGTAGCTAGGTTCCAACTCCCATGTCCGAGTGGGTAGCAGACATCTGCCTCCCATGCATACACACTTCTGAGCGTTGAGCTTATGGCCTGTACCTCCACATCCAGCCTGCTGGTACCCTTGGCTTCTAAAAGGCCTAGGCTCGCTGTTTGACGGAAGTGCTGGGAGAGGTAATTGGAATCACCCGGCACACAAGACTAGTGCCTCCAAGCTCAGTTCAGCGATTTCCTAGTAATTCCTGTGGTAGACTGGTGCTACATACTAAGTTCCATACGTGAGAGGGTAGCTGAACGCCTTGTCCAAAACCATCTTACTTCTGAGAGTTGAGCTCACCCTCAGTCCCTGACAGTTCCACATGCCTGCAGAGTGAGTTTCGCAGGTCTTCAGCAGAGACGTTTGCCAGAGGCTTCTGAGACGCAGGGTAACAATGCAGACCTGGAGGGTATCCCCAGGTGCAGTCGACTGGTAATCTTGGAACCTCCTGACTCAGAATACTGCTACTTTCTCACTGCCATAGGAATGCAGCTAGTTGACAGCTGGCTTCAAGACATGCTTCCCTGTGAGAGCTGAGGACAGGGCAGAACCTTCCCGCATGCTGCCTGACTGTAGGAGTAGCTGCTAACATCCTTATGTTAGTGGCTGGGAGAGGTTGCGGGAAAAGCATGTGTGAGCACTGGGCCTGAACTCCCGTGTATCTGAGTTGAATAAAGCGATTTCCAACGGCTTTCCTCAACTAGAGTGTAGCTAGGTTCCAAATCCCATGTACGAGCGGGTAACAAACATCTGCCTCCCATGCATACACACTTCTGAGAGTTGAGCTTATGGCCTGTACCTCCACAGCCAGCCTGCTGGTACCCTTGGCTTCTAAAAGGCCTAGGCTCGCTGTTTGACGGAAGTGCTGGGAGAGGTAATTCGAATCACCCGGCACACAAGACTAGTGCCTCCAAGTTCAGTTCAGCGATTTCCTAGTAATTCCTGTGGTAGACTGGTGCTACATACTAAGTTCCATACGTGAGAGGGTAGCTGAACGCCTTGTCCAAAACCATCTTACTTCTGAGAGTTGAGCTCAGCCTCAGTCCCTCACAGTTTCACACTTCCTGCAGAGTGAGTTTCGCAGGTCTTCAGCAGAGACATTTGCCAGAGGCTTCTGAGACGCAGGGTAACAATGCAGACCTGGAGGGTATCCCCAGGTGCAGTCGACTGGTAATCTTGGAACCTCCTGACTCAGAATACTGCTACCTTCTCACTGCCATAGGAATGCAGCTCGTTGACAGCTGGCTTCAAGACATGCTTTCCTGTGAGAGCTGAGGACAGGGCAGAACCCTCCCGCATGCTGCCTGACTGTAGGAGTAGCTGCTAACATCCTTATGTTAGTGGCTGGGAGAGGTTGCGGGAAAAGCATGTGTGAGCACTGGGCCTGAACTCCCGTGTATCTGAGTTGAATACAGCGATTTCCAACGGCTTTCCTCAACCAGAGTGTAGCTAGGTTCGAAATCCCATGTACGAGCGGGTAGCAGACATCTGCCTCCCATGCATACACACTTCTGAGAGTTTTGCTTATGGCCTGTACCTCCACATCCAGCCTGCTGGTACCCTTGGCTTCTAAAAGGCCTAGGCTCCCTGTTTGACGGAAGTGCTGGGAGAGGTAATTGGAATCTCCCGGCACACAAGACGAGTGCCTCCAAGCTCAATTCACGATTTCCCAGTAATTCTTGTGGTAGACAGGTGCTACATACTAAGTTCCATATGTGAGAAGGTAGCTGAACGCCTTGTCCAAAAGCATCTTACTTCTGAGAGTTGAGCCCACCCTCAGTCCCTCACAGTTCCACACTGCCTGCAGAGTGAGTTTCACGCGTCTTCACCAGAGACGATTGCCAGAGTCTTCTGAGTACAAGTTAACAATGCAGAACTGGAGGGTATCTCCAGGTACAGTAGAGTGGTAATCTAGGAACCTCCTTACTCAGAGTACTGCTACCTTCTCACTGCCATAGGAATGCAGCTAGTTGACAGCTGGCTTCAAGACATGCTTCCCTGTGAGAGCTGAGGACAGGGCAGAACCCTCCCGCATCCTGCCTGACTGTAGTAGTAGCTGCTAACATCCTTATGTTAGTGGCTGGGAGAAGTTGCGGGAAAAGCATGTATGAGCACTGGGCCTGTACTCCCGTGTATCTGAGTTGAATACAGCGATTTCCAATGGTCTTCTTCAATCACAGTGTAGCTAGGTTCCAACTCCCATGTCCGAGTGGGTAGCAGACATCTGCCTCCCATGCATACACACTTCTGAGAATTGAGCTTATGGCCTGTACCTCCACATCCAGCCTGCTGGTACCCTTGGCTTCTAAAAGGCCAAGGCTCGCTGTTTGACAGAAGTGCTGGGAGAGGTAATTGGAATCACCCGGCACACAAGACTAGTGCCTCCAAGCTCAGTTCAGCGATTTCCTAGTAATTCCTGTGGTAGACTGGTGCTACATACTAAGTTCCATACGTGAGAGGGTAGCTGAACGCCTTGTCCAAAACCATCTTACTTCTGAGAGTTGAGCTCAGCCTCAGTCCCTCACAGTTCCACACTGCCTGCAGAGTGAGTTTCACAGGTCTTCAGCAGAGACGTTTGCCAGAGGCTTCTGAGACGCAGGGTAACAATGCAGACCTGGAGGGTATCCCCAGGTGCAGTCGACTGGTAATCTTGGAACCTCCTGACTCAGAATACTGCTACCTTCTCACTGCCATAGGAATGCAGCTAGTTGACAGCTGGCTTCAAGACATGCTTTCCTGTGAGAGCTGAGGACAGGGCAGAACCCTCCCGCATGCTGCCTGACTGTAGGAGTAGCTGCTAACATCCTTATGTTAGTGGCTGGGAGAGGTTGCGGGAAAAGCATGTGTGAGCACTGGGCCTGAACTCCCGTGTATCTGAGTTGAATACAGCGATTTCCAACGGCTTTCCTCAACCAGAGTGTAGCTAGGTTCCAAATCCCATGTACGAGCGGGTAGCAGACATCTGCCTCCCATGCATACACACTTCTGAGAGTTTTGCTTATGGCCTGTACCTCCACATCCAGCCTGCTGGTACCCTTGGCTTCTAAATGGCCTAGGCTCCCTCTTTGACGGAAGTGCTGGGAGAGGTAATTGGAATCTCCCGGCACACAAGACGAGTGCCTCCAAGCTCAATTCACGATTTCCCAGTAATTCTTGTGGTAGACAGGTGCTACATACTAAGTTCCATATGTGAGAAGGTAGCTGAACTCCTTGTCCAAAAGCATCTTACTTCTGAGAGTTGAGCCCACCCTCAGTCCCTCACAGTTCCACACTGCCTGCAGAGTGAGTTTCACGCGTCTTCACCAGAGACGATTGCCAGAGTCTTCTGAGTACAAGTTAACAATGCAGACCTGGAGGGTATCTCCAGGTACAGTAGAGTGGTAATCTTGGAACCTCCTTACTCAGAGTACTGCTACCTTCTCACTGCCATAGGAATGCAGCTAGTTGACAGCTGGCTTCAAGACATGCTTCCCTGTGAGAGCTGAGGACAGGGCAGAACCCTCCCGCATCCTGCCTGACTGTAGTAGTAGCTGCTAACATCCTTATGTTAGTGGCTGGGAGAAGTTGCGGGAAAAGCATGTGTGAGCACTGGGCCTGTACTCCCGTGTATCTGAGTTGAATACAGCGATTTCCAATGGTCTTCTTCAATCACAGTGTAGCTAGGCTCCAACTCCCATGTCCGAGTGGGTAGCAGACATCTGCCTCCCATGCATACACACTTCTGAGAGTTGAGCTTATGGCCTGTACCTCCACATCCAGCCTGCTGGTACCCGTGGCTTCTAAAAGGCCAAGGCTCGCTGTTTGACAGAAGTGCTGGGAGAGGTAATTGGAATCACCCGGCACACAAGACTAGTGCCTCCAAGCTCAGTTCAGCGATTTCCTAGTAATTCCTGTGGTAGACTGGTGCTACATACTAAGTTCCATACGTGAGAGGGTAGCTGAACGCCTTGTCCAAAACCATCTTACTTCGGAGAGTTGAGCTCAGCCTCAGTCCCTCACAGTTCCACACTGCCTGCAGAGTGAGTTTCGCAGGTCTTCAGCAGAGACGTTTGCCAGAGGTTTCTGAGACGCAGGGTAACAATGCAGACCTGGAGGGTATCCCCAGGTGCAGTAGACTGGTAATCTTGGAACCTCCTGACTCAGAATACTGCTACCTTCTCACTGCCATAGGAATGCAGCTAGTTGACAGCTGGCTTCAAGGCATGCTTCCCTGTGAGAGCTGAGGACAGGGCAGAACCCTCCCGCATGCTGCCTGACTGTAGGAGTAGCTGCTAACATCCTAATATTAGTGGCTGGGAGAGGTTGAGGGAAAAGCATGTGTGAGCACTGGGCCTGAACTCCCGTGTATCTGAGTTGTATACAGCGATTTCCAACGAATTTCCTCAACCAGAGTGTAGCTAGGTTCCAAATCCCATGTACGAGCGGGTAGCAGACATCTGCCTCCCATGCATACACACTTCTGAGAGTTGAGCTTATGGCCTGTACCTCCACATCCAGCCTGCTGGTACCCTTGGCTTCTAAAAGGCCTAGGCTCGCTGTTTGACGGAAGTGCTGGGAGAGGTAATTGGAATCTCCCGGCACACAAGACGAGTGCCTCCAAGCTCAATTCACGATTTCCCAGTAATTCTTGTGGTAGACAGGTGCTACATACTAAGTTCCATATGTGAGAAGGTAGCTGAACGCCTTGTCCAAAAGCATCTTTCTTCTGAGAGTTGAGCCCACCCTCAGTCCCTCACAGTTCCACACTGCCTGCAGAGTGAGTTTCACACGTCTTCACCAGAGACCATTGCCAGAGGCTTCTGAGTACAAGTTAACAATGCAGACCTGGAGGGTATCTCCAGGTGCAGTAGAGTGGTAATCTTGGAACCTCCTGACTCAGAGTACTGCTCCCTTCTCAGTGCCATAGGAATGCAGCTAGTTGACAGCTGGCTTCAAGACATGCTTCCCTGTGAGAGCTGAGGACAGGGCAGAACCCTCCCGCATCCTGCCTGACTGTAGGAGTAGCTGCTAACATCCTTATGTTAGTGGCTGGGAGAGGTTGCGGGAAAAGCATGTGTGAGCACTGGGCCTGAACTCCCGTGTATCTGAGTTGAATACAGCGATTGCAAATGGCCTTCTTCAATCACAGTGTAGCTAGGTTCCAACTCCCATGTCCGAGTGGGTAGCAGACATCTGCCTCCCATGCATACACACTTCTGAGCGTTGAGCTTATGGCCTGTATTTCCACATCCAACCTGCTGGTACCCTTGGCTTCTAAAAGGCCTAGGCTCGCTGTTTGACGGAAGTGCTGGGAGAGGTAATTGGAATCACCCGGCACACAAGACTAGTGCCTCCAAGCTCAGTTCAGCGATTTCCTAGTAATTCCTGTGGTAGACTGGTGCTACATACTAAGTTCCATACGTGAGAGGGTAGCTGAACGCCTTGTCCAAAACCATCTTACTTCTGAGAGTTGAGCTCACCCTCAGTCCCTCACAGTTCCACATGCCTGCAGAGTGAGTTTCGCAGGTCTTCAGCAGAGACGTTTGCCAGAGGCTTCTGAGACGCAGGGTAACAATGCAGACCTGGAGGGTATCCCCAGGTGCAGTCGACTGGTAATCTTGGAACCTCCTGACTCAGAATACTGCTACTTTCTCACTGCCATAGGAATGCAGCTAGTTGACAGCTGGCTTCAAGACATGCTTCCCTGTGAGAGCTGAGGACAGGGCAGAACCCTCCCGCATGCTGCCTGACTGTAGGAGTAGCTGCTAACATCCTTATGTTAGTGGCTGGGAGAGGTTGCGGGAAAAGCATGTGTGAGCACTGGGCCTGAACTCCCGTGTATCTGAGTTGAATAAAGCGATTTCCAACGGCTTTCCTCAACTAGAGTGTAGCTAGGTTCCAAATCCCATGTACGAGCGGGTAACAAACATCTGCCTCCCATGCATACACACTTCTGAGAGTTGAGCTTATGGCCTGTACCTCCACAGCCAGCCTGCTGGTACCCTTGGCTTCTAAAAGGACTAGGCTCGCTGTTTGACGGAAGTGCTGGGAGAGGTAATTGGAATCACCCGGCACACAAGACTAGTGCCTCCAAGTTCAGTTCAGCGATTTCCTAGTAATTCCTGTGGTAGACTGGTGCTACATACTAAGTTCCATACGTGAGAGTGTAGCTGAACGCCTTGTCCAAAACCATCTTACTTCTGAGAGTTGAGCTCAGCCTCAGTCCCTCACATTTTCACACTTCCTGCAGAGTGAGTTTCGCAGGTCTTCAGCAGAGACATTTGCCAGAGGCTTCTGAGACGCAGGGTAACAATGCAGACCTGGAGGGTATCCCCAGGTGCAGTCGACTGGTAATCTTGGAACCTCCTGACTCAGAATACTGCTACCTTCTCACTGCCATAGGAATGCAGCTAGTTGACAGCTGGCTTCAAGACATGCTTTCCTGTGAGAGCTGAGGACAGGGCAGAACCCTCCCGCATGCTGCCTGACTGTAGGAGTAGCTGCTAACATCCTTATGTTAGTGGCTGGGAGAGGTTGCGGGAAAAGCATGTGTGAGCACTGGGCCTGAACTCCCGTGTATCTGAGTTGAATACAGCGATTTCCAACGGCTTTCCTCAACCAGAGTGTAGCTAGGTTCGAAATCCCATGTACGAGCGGGTAGCAGACATCTGCCTCCCATGCATACACACTTCTGAGAGTTTTGCTTATGGCCTGTACCTCCACATCCAGCCTGCTGGTACCCTTGGCTTCTAAAAGGCCTAGGCTCCCTGTTTGACGGAAGTGCTGGGAGAGGTAATTGGAATCTCCCGGCACACAAGACGAGTGCCTCCAAGCTCAATTCACGATTTCCCAGTAATTCTTGTGGTAGACAGGTGCTACATACTAAGTTCCATATGTGAGAAGGTAGCTGAACGCCTTGTCCAAAAGCATCTTACTTCTGAGAGTTGAGCCCACCCTCAGTCCCTCACAGTTCCACACTGCCTGCAGAGTGAGTTTCACGCGTCTTCACCAGAGACGATTGCCAGAGTCTTCTGAGTACAAGTTAACAATGCAGACCTGGAGGGTATCTCCAGTTACAGTAGAGTGGTAATCTTGGAACCTCCTTACTCAGAGTACTGCTACCTTCTCACTGCCATAGGAATGCAGCTAGTTGACAGCTGGCTTCAAGACATGCTTCCCTGTGAGAGCTGAGGACAGGGCAGAACCCTCCCGCATCCTGCCTGACTGTAGTAGTAGCTGCTAACATCCTTATGTTAGTGGCTGGGAGAAGTTGCGGGAAAAGCATGTGTGAGCACTGGGCCTGTACTCCCGTGTATCTGAGTTGAATACAGCGATTTCCAATGGTCTTCTTCAATCACAGTGTAGCTAGGTTCCAACTCCCATGTCCGAGTGGGTAGCAGACATCTGCCTCCCATGCATACACACTTCTGAGAGTTGAGCTTATGGCCTGTACCTCCACATCCAGCCTGCTGGTACCCTTGGCTTCTAAAAGGCCAAGGCTCGCTGTTTGACAGAAGTGCTGGGAGAGGTAATTGGAATCACCCGGCACACAAGACTAGTGCCTCCAAGCTCAGTTCAGCGATTTCCTAGTAATTCCTGTGGTAGACTGGTGCTACATACTAAGTTCCATACGTGAGAGGGTAGCTGAACGCCTTGTCCAAAACCATCTTACTTCTGAGAGTTGAGCTCAGCCTCAGTCCCTCACAGTTCCACACTGCCTGCAGAGTGAGTTTCACAGGTCTTCAGCAGAGACGTTTGCCAGAGGCTTCTGAGACGCAGGGTAACAATGCAGACCTGGAGGGTATCCCCAGGTGCAGTCGACTGGTAATCTTGGAACCTCCTGACTCAGAATACTGCTACCTTCTCACTGCCATAGGAATGCAGCTAGTTGACAGCTGGCTTCAAGACATGCTTTCCTGTGAGAGCTGAGGACAGGGCAGAACCCTCCCGCATGCTGCCTGACTGTAGGAGTAGCTGCTAACATCCTTATGTTAGTGGCTGGGAGAGGTTGCGGGAAAAGCATGTGTGAGCACTGGGCCTGAACTCCCGTGTATCTGAGTTGAATACAGCGATTTCCATCGGCTTTCCTCAACCAGAGTGTAGCTAGGTTCCAAATCCCATGTACGAGCGGGTAGCAGACATCTGCCTCCCATGCATACACACTTCTGAGAGTTTTGCTTATGGCCTGTACCTCCACATCCAGCCTGCTGGTACCCTTGGCTTCTAAATGGCCTAGGCTCCCTGTTTGACGGAAGTGCTGGGAGAGGTAATTGAAATCTCCCGGCACACAAGACGAGTGCCTCCAAGCTCAATTCACGATTTCCCAGTAATTCTTGTGGTAGACAGGTGCTACATACTAAGTTCCATATGTGAGAAGGTAGCTGAACGCCTTGTCCAAAAGCATCTTACTTCTGAGAGTTGAGCCCACCCTCAGTCCCTCACAGTTCCACACTGCCTGCAGAGTGAGTTTCACGCGTCTTCACCAGAGACGATTGCCAGAGTCTTCTGAGTACAAGTTAACAATGCAGACCTGGAGGGTATCTCCAGGTACAGTAGAGTGGTAATCTTGGAACCTCCTTACTCAGAGTACTGCTACCTTCTCACTGCCATAGGAATGCAGCTAGTTGACAGCTGGCTTCAAGACATGCTTCCCTGTGAGAGCTGAGGACAGGGCAGAACCCTCCCGTATGCTGCCTGACTGTAGGTGTAGCTGCTAACATCCTTATGTTAGTGGCTGGGAGAGGTTGCGGGAAAAGCATGTGTGAGCACTGGGCCTGAACTTCCGTGTATCTGAGTTGAATACAGCGATTTCCAACGGCTTTCCTCAACCAAGTGTAGCTAGGATCCAAATCCCATGTACGAGCGTGTAGCAGACATCTGCCTCCCATGCATACACACTTCTGAGAGTTGAGCTTATGGCCTGTACCTCCACAGCCAGCCTGCAGGTACCCTTGGCTTCTAAAAGGCCTAGGCTCGCTGTTTGACGGAAGTGCTGGGAGAGGTAATTGTAATCTCCCTGCACACAAGACGAGTGCCTCCAAGCTCAATTCACGATTTCCCAGTAATTCTTGTGGTAGACAGGTGCTACATACTAAGTTCCATATGTGAGAAGGTAGCTGAACGCCTTGTCCAAAAGCATCTTACTTCTGAGAGTTGAGCCCACCCTCAGTCCCTCACACTTCCACACTGCCTGCAGAGTGAGTTTCGCAGGTCTTCAGCAGAGACGTTTGCCAGAGGCTTCTGAGACGCAGGGTAACAATGCAGACCTGGAGGGTATCCCCAGGTGCAGTCGACTGGTAATCTTGGAACCTCCTGACTCAGAATACTGCTACCTTCTCACTGCCATAGGAATGCAGCTAGTTGACAGCTGGCTTCAAGACATGCTTCCCTGTGAGAGCTGAGGACAGGGCAGAACCCTCCCGCATGCTGCCTGACTGTAGGAGTAGCTGCTAACATCCTTATGTTAGTGGCTGGGAGAGGTTGCGGGAAAAGCATGTGTGAGCACTGGGCCTGAACTCCCGTGTATCTGAGTTGAATACAGCGATTTCCAACGGCTTTCCTCAACCAGAGTGTAGCTAGGTTCCAACTCTCATGTCCGAGTGGGTAGCAGACATCTGCCTCCCATGCATACACACTTCTGAGAGTTGACCTTATGGCCTGTACCTCCACATCCAGCCTGCTGGTACCCTTGGCTTCTAAAAGGCCTAGGCTCGCTGTTTGACGGAAGTGCTGGGAGAGGTAATTGGAATCACCCGGCACACAAGACTAGTGCCTCCAAGCTCAGTTCAGCGATTTCCTAGTAATTCCTGTGGTAGACTGGTGCTACATACTAAGTTCCATACGTGAGAGGGTAGCTGAACGCCTTGTCCAAAACCATCTTACTTCTGAGAGTTGAGCTCAGCCTCAGTCCCTCACAGTTCCACACTGCCTGCAGAGTGAGTTTCGCAGGTCTTCAGCAGAGACGTTTGCCAGAGGCTTCTGAGACGCAGGGTAACAATGCAGACCTGGAGGGTATCCCCAGGTGCAGTCGACTGGTAATCTTGGAACCTCCTGACTCAGAATACTGCTACCTTCTCACTGCCATAGGAATGCAGCTAGTTGACAGCTGGCTTCAAGACATGCTTCCCTGTGAGAGCTGAGGACAGGGCAGAACCTTCCCGCATGCTGCCTGACTGTAGGAGTAGCTGCTAACATCCTTATGTTAGTGGCTGGGAGAGTTTGCGGGAAAAGCATGTGTGAGCACTGGGCCTGAACTCCCGTGTATCTGAGTTGAATACAGCGATTTCCAACGGCTTTCCTCAACCAGAGTGTAGCTACGTTCCAAATCCCATGTCCGAGTGGGTAGCAGACATCTGCCTCCCATGCATACACACTTCTGAGAGTTGAGCTTATGGCCTGTACCTCCACATCCAGCCTGCTTGTACCGTTGGCTTCTAAAAGGCCTAGGCTCGCAGTTTGACGGAAGTGCTGGGAGAGGTAATTGGAATCTCCCGGCACACAAGACGAGTGCCTCCAAGCTCAATTCACGATTTCCCAGTAATTCTTGTGGTAGACAGATGCCACATACTAAGTTCCATATGTGAGATTGTAGCTGAACGCCTTGTCCAAAAGCATCTTACTTCTGAGAGTTGAGCCCACCCTCAGTCCCTCACAGTTCCACACTGCCTGCAGAGTGAGTTTCACACGTCTTCACCAGAGACTATTGCCAGAGGCTTCTGAGTACAAGTTAACAATGCAGACCTGGAGGGTATCTCCAGGTGCAGTAGAGTGGTAATCTTGGAACCTCCTGACTCAGAGTACTGCTACCTTCTCACTGCCATAGGAATGCAGCTAGTTGACAGCTGGCTTCAAGACATGCTTCCCTGTGAGAGCTGAGGACAGGGCAGAACCCTCCCGCATGCTGCCTGACTGTAGGAGTAGCTGCTAACATCCTTATGTTAGTGGCTGGGAGAGGTTGCGGGAAAAGCATGTGTGAGCACTGGGCCTGAACTCCCGTGTATCTGAGTTGAATACAGCGATTTCCAATGGCCTTCTTCAATCACAGTGTAGCTAGGTTCCAACTCCCATGTCCGAGGGGGTAGCAGACATCTGCCTCCCATGCATACACACTTCTGAGAGTTGAGCTTATGGCCTGTACCTCCACATCCAGCCTGCTGGTACCCTTGGCTTCTAAAAGGCCTAGGCTCGCTGTTTGACGGAAGTGCTGGGAGAGGTAATTGGAATCACCCGGCACACAAGACGAGTGCCTCCAAGCTCAGTTCAGCGATTTCCTAGTAATTCCTTTGGTAGACTGGTGCTACATACTAAGTTCCATACGTGAGAGGGTAGCTGAACGCCTTGTCCAAAACCATCTTACTTCTGAGAGTTGAGGTCAGCCTCAGTCCCTCACAGTTCCACACTGCCTGCAGAGTGAGTTTCACAGGTCTTCAGCAGAGACGTTTGCCAGAGGCTTCTGAGACGCAGGGTAACAATGCAGACCTGGAGGGTATCCCCAGGTGCAGTCGACTGGTAATCTTGGAACCTCCTGACTCAGAATACTGCTACCTTCTCACTGCCATAGTAATGCAGATAGTTGACAGCTGGCTTCAAGACATGATTCCCTGTGAGAGCTGAGGACAGGGCAGATCCCTCCCGCATGCTGCCTGACTGTAGGAGTAACTGCTAACATCCTTATGTTAGTGGCTGGGAGAGGTTGCGGGAAAAGCATGTGTGAGCACTGGGCCTGAACTCCCGTGTATCTGAGTTGAATACAGCGATTTCCAACGGCTTTCCTCAACCAGAGTGTAGCTACGTTCCAAATCCCATGTACGAGCGGATAGCAGACATCTGCCTCCCATGCATACACACTTCTGAGAGTTGAGCTTATGGCCTGTACCTCCACATCCAGCCTGCTGGTACCGTTGGCTTCTAAAAGGCCTAGGCTCGCTGTTTGACGGAAGTGCTGGGAGAGGTAATTGGAATCTCTCCGCACACAAGACGAGTGCCTCCAAGCTCAATTCACGATTTCCCAGTAATTCTTGTGGTAGACAGGTGCCACATACTAAGTTCCATATGTGAGATGGTAGCTGAACGCCTTGTCCAAAAGCATCTTACTTCTGAGAGTTGAGCCCACCCTCAGTCCCTCACAGTTCCACACTGCCTGCAGAGTGAGTTTCACACGTCTTCACCAGAGACGATTGCCAGAGGCTTCTGAGTACAAGTTAACAATGCAGACCTCGAGGGTATCTCCAGGTGCAGTAGAGTGGTAATCTTGGAACCTCCTGACTCAGAGTACTGCTACCTTCTCACTGCCATAGGAATGCAGCTAGTTGACAGCTGGCTTCAAGACATGCTTCCCTGTGAGAGCTGAGGACAGGGCAGAACCCTCCCGCATCCTGCCTGACTGTAGGAGTAGCTGCTAACATCCTTATGTTAGTGGCTGGGAGAGGTTGCGGGAAAAGCATGTGTGAGCACTGGGCCTGAACTCCCGTGTATCTGAGTTGAATACAGCGATTTCCAATGGCCTTCTTCAATCACAGTGTAGCTAGGTTCCAACTCCCATGTCCGAGTGGGTAGCAGACATCTGCCTCCCATGCATACACACTTTGAGAGTTGAGCTTATGGCCTTTACCTCCACATCCAGCCTGCTGGTACCCTTGGCTTCTAAAAGGCCTAGGCTCGCTGTTTGACGGAAGTGCTGGGAGAGGTAATTGGAATCACCCGGCACACAAGACTAGTGCCTCCAAGCTCAGTTCAGCGATTTCCTAGTAATTCCTGTGGTAGACTGGTGCTACATACTAAGTTCCATACGTGAGAGGGTAGCTGAACGCCTTGTCCAAAACCATCTTACTTCTGAGAGTTGAGCTCAGCCTCAGTCCCTCACAGTTCCACACTGCCTGCAGAGTGAGTTTCGCAGGTCTTCAGCAGAGACGTTTGCCAGAGGCTTCTGAGACGCAGGGTAACAATGCAGACCTGGAGGGTATCCCCAGGTGCGGTCGACTGGTAATCTTGGAACCTCCTGATTCAGAATACTGCTACCTTCTCACTGCCATAGGAATGCAGCTAGTTGACAGCTGGCTTCAAGACATGCTTCCCTGTGAGAGCTGAGGACAGGGCAGAACCCTCCCGCATGCTGCCTGAGTGTAGGAGTAGCTGCTAAAATCCTTATGTTAGTGGCTGGTAGAGGTTGCGGGAAAAGCATGTGAGAGCACTGGGCCTGAACTCCCGTGTACCTGAGTTGAATACAGCGATTTCCAACGGCTTTCCTCAACCAGAGTGTAGCTAGGTTCCAAATCCCATGTACGAGCGTGTAGCAGACATCTGCCTCCCATGCATACACACTTCTGAGAGTTGAGCTTATGGCCTGTACCTCCACAGCCAGCCTGCTGGTACCCTTGGCTTCTAAAAGGCCTAGGCTCGCTGTTTGACGGAAGTGCTGGGAGAGGTAATTGGAATCACCCGGCACACAAGACTAGTGCCTCCAAGCTCAGTTCAGCGATTTCCTAGTAATTCCTGTGGTAGACTGGTGCTACATACTAAGTTCCATACGTGAGAGGGTAGCTGAACGCCTTGTCCAAAACCATCTTACTTCTGAGAGTTGAGCTCAGCCTCAGTCCCTCACAGTTCCACACTGCCTGCAGAGTGAGTTTCACAGGTCTTCAGCAGAGACGTTTGCCAGAGGCTTCTGAGACGCAGGGTAACAATGCAGACCTGGAGGGTATCCCCAGGTGCAGTCGACTGGTAATCTTGGAACCTCCTGACTCAGAATACTGCTACCTTCTCACTGCCATAGGAATGCAGCTAGTTGACAGCTGGCTTCAAGACATGCTTCCCTGTGAGAGCTGAGGACAGGGCAGAACCCTCCCGTATGCTGCCTGACTGTAGGTGTAGCTGCTAACATCCTTATGTTAGTGGCTGGGAGAGGTTGCGGGAAAAGCATGTGTGAGCACTGGGCCTGAACTCCCGTGTATCTGAGTTGAATACAGCGATTTCCAACGGCTTTCCTCAACCAAGTGTAGCTAGGATCCAAATCCCATGTACGAGCGTGTAGCAGACATCTGCCTCCCATGCATACACACTTCTGAGAGTTGAGCTTATGGCCTGTACCTCCACAGCCAGCCTGCAGGTACCCTTGGCTTCTAAAAGGCCTAGGCTCGCTGTTTGACGGAAGTGCTGGGAGAGGTAATTGTAATCTCCCTGCACACAAGACGAGTGCCTCCAAGCTCAATTCACGATTTCCCAGTAATTCTTGTGGTAGACAGGTGCTACATACTAAGTTCCATATGTGAGAAGGTAGCTGAACGCCTTGTCCAAAAGCATCTTACTTCTGAGAGTTGAGCCCACTCTCAGTCCCTCACACTTCCACACTGCCTGCAGAGTGAGTTTCACACGTCTTCACCAGAGACGATTGCCAGAGGCTTCTGAGTACAAGTTAACAGTGCCGACCTGGAGGGTATCTCCAGGTGCAGTAGAGTGGTAATCTTGGAACCTCCTGACTCAGAGTACTGCTACCTTCTCACTGCCATAGGAATGAAGCTAGTTGACAGCTGGCTTCAAGACATGCTTCCCTATGAGAGCTGAGGACAGGGCAGAACCCTCCCGCATCCTGCCTGACTGTAGGAGTAGCTGCTAACATCCTAATGTTAGTGGCTGGGAGAGGTTGCGGGAAAAGCATGTGTGAGCACTGGGCCTGAACTCCCGTGTATCTGAGTTGAATACAGCGATTTCCAATGGCCTTCTTCAATCACAGTGTAGCTAGGTTCCAACTCCCATGTCCGAGTGGGTAGCAGACATCTGCCTCCCATGCATACACACTTTTGAGAGTTGAGCTTATGGCCTGTACCTCCACATCCAGCCTGCTGGTACCCTTGGCTTCTAAAAGGCCTAGGCTCGCTGTTTGACGGAAGTGCTGGGAGAGGTAATTGGAATCACCCGGCACACAAGACTAGTGCCTCCAAGCTCAGTTCAGCGATTTCCTAGTAATTCCTGTGGTAGACTGGTGCTACATACTAAGTTCCATACGTGAGAGGGTAGCTGAACGCCTTGTCCAAAACCATCTTACTTCTGAGAGTTGAGCTCAGCTTCAGTCCCTCACAGTTCCACACTGCCTGCAGAGTGAGTTTCGCAGGTCTTCAGCAGAGACGTTTGCCAGAGGCTTCTCAGACGCAGGGTAACAATGCAGACCTGGAGGGTATCCCCAGGTGCAGTCGACTGGTAATCTTGGAACCTCCTGACTCAGAATACTGCTACCTTCTCACTGCCATAGGAATGCAGCTAGTTGACAGCTGGCTTCAAGACATGCTTCCCTGTGAGAGCTGAGGACAGGACAGAACCCTCCCGCATGCTGCCTGACTGTAGGAGTAGCTGCTAACATCCTTATGTTAGTGGCTGGGAGAGGTTGCGGGAAAAGCATGTGTGAGCACTGGGCCTGAACTCCCGTGTACCTGAGTTGAATACAGCGATTTCCAACGGCTTTCCTCAACCAGAGTGTAGCTAGGTTCCATATCCCATGTACGAGCGGGTAGCAGACATCTGCCTCACATGCATACACACTTCTGAGAGTTGAGCTTATGGCCTGTACCTCCACAGCCAGCCTGCTGGGACCCTTGGCTTCTAAAAGGCCGAGGCTCGCTGTTTGACGGAAGTGCTGGGAGAGGTAATTGGAATCTCCCGGCACACAAGACGAGTGCCTCCAAGCTCAATTCACGATTTCCCAGTAATTCTTGTGGTAGACAGGTGCTACATACTAAGTTCCATATGTGAGATGGTAGCTGAACGCCTTGTCCAAAAGCATCTTACTTCTGAGAGTTGAGCCCACCCTCAGTCTCTCACAGTTCCACACTGCCTGCAGAGTGAGTTTCACACGTCTTCACCAGAGACGATTGCCAGAGGCTTCTGAGTACAAGTTAACAATGCAGACCTGGAGGGTATCTCCAGGTGCAGTAGAGTGGTAATCTTGGAACCTCCTGACTCAGAGTACTGCTACCTTCTCACTGCCATAGGAATGCAGCTAGTTGACAGCTGGCTTCAAGACATGCTTCCCTGTGAGAGCTGAGGACAGGGCAGAACCCTCCCGCATCCTGCCTGACTGTAGGAGTAGCTGCTAACATCCTTATGTTAGTGGCTGGGAGAGGTTGCGGGAAAAGCATGTGTGAGCACTGGGCCTGAACTCCCGTGTATCTGAGTTGAATACAGCGATTTCCAATGGCCTTCTTCAATCACAGTGTAGCTAGGTTCCAACTCCCATGTCCGAGTGGGTAGCAGACATCTGCCTCCCATGCATACACACTTTTGAGAGTTGAGCTTATGGCCTGTACCTCCACATCCAGCCTGCTGGTACCCTTGGCTTCTAAAAGGCCTAGGCTCGCTGTTTGACGGAAGTGCTGGGAGAGGTAATTGGAATCACCCGGCACACAAGACTAGTGCCTCCAAGCTCAGTTCAGCGATTTCCTAGTAATTCCTGTGGTAGACTGGTGCTACATACTAAGTTCCATACGTGAGAGGGTAGCTGAACGCCTTGTCCAAAACCATCTTACTTCTGAGAGTTGAGCTCAGCCTCAGTCCCTCACAGTTCCACACTGCCTGCAGAGTGAGTTTCGCAGGTCTTCAGCAGAGACGTTTGCCAGAGGCTTCTGAGACGCAGGGTAACAATGCAGACCTGGAGGGTATCCCCAGGTGCAGTCGACTGGTAATCTTGAAACCTCCTGACTCAGAATACTGCTACCTTCTCACTGCCATAGGAATGCAGCTAGTTGACAGCTGGCTTCAAGACATGCTTCCCTGTGAGAGCTGAGGACAGGGCAGAACCATCCCGCATGCTGCCTGAGTGTAGGAGTAGCTGCTAAAATCCTTATGTTAGTGGCTGGTAGAGGTTGCGGGAAAAGCATGTGTGAGCACTGGGCCTGAACTCCCGTGTACCTGAGTTGAATACAGCGATTTCCATCGGCTTTCCTCAACCAGAGTGTAGCTAGGTTCCAAATCCCATGTACGAGCGGGTAGCAGACATCTGCCTCCCATGCATACACACTTCTGAGAGTTGAGCTTATGGCCTGTACCTCCACAGCCAGCCTGCTGGTACCCTTGGCTTCTAAAAGGCCTAGGCTCGCTGTTTGACGGAAGTGCTGGGAGAGGTAATTGGAATCACCCGGCACACAAGACTAGTGCCTCCAAGCTCAGTTCAGCGATTTCCTAGTAATTCCTGTGGTAGACTGGTGCTACATACTAAGTTCCATACGTGAGAGGGTAGCTGAACGCCTTGTCCAAAACCATCTTACTTCTGAGAGTTGAGCTCAGCCTCAGTCCCTCACAGTTCCACACTGCCTGCAGAGTGAGTTTCACAGGTCTTCAGCAGAGACGTTTGCCAGAGGCTTCTGAGACGCAGGGTAACAATGCAGACCTGGAGGGTATCCCCAGGTGCAGTCGACTGGTAATCTTGGAACCTCCTGACTCAGAATACTGCTACCTTCTCACTGCCATAGGAATGCAGCTAGTTGACAGCTGGCTTCAAGACATGCTTCCCTGTGAGAGCTGAGGACAGGGCAGAACCCTCCCGCATGCTGCCTGACTGTAAGAGTAGCTGCTAACATCCTTATGTTAGTGGCTGGGAGAGGTTGCGGGAAAAGCATGTGTGAGCACTGGGCCTGAACTCCCGTGTATCTGAGTTGAATACAGCGATTTCCAACGGCTTTCCTCAACCAGAGTGTAGCTAGGTTCCAAATCCCATGTACGAGCGGGTAGCAGACATCTACCTCCCATGCATACACACTTCTGAGAGTTGAGCTTATGGCTTGTACCTCCACAGCCAGCCTGCTGGTACCCTTGGTTTCTAAAAGGCCTAGGCTCAGAAGATATTTGCAAATGACATATCAGATAAAGGGCTAGTTTCCAAGATCTATAAAGAACTTATTAAACTCAACACCAAAGAAACAAACAATCCAATCATGAAATGGGCAAAAGACATGAACAGAAATCTCACAGAGGAAGACATAGACATGGCCAACATGCATGTGAGAAAATGCTCTGCATCACTTGCCATCCGGGAAATACAAATCAAAACTACAATGAGATACCACCTCACCCCAGTGAGAATGGGGAAAATTAACAAGGCAGGAAACAACAAATGTTGGAGAGGATGCGGAGAAAAGGGAACCCTCTTACACTGTTGGTGGGAATGTGAACTGGTGCAGCCACTCTGGAAAACTGTGTGGAGGTTCCTCAAAGAGTTAAAAATAGACCTGCCCTACGACCCAGCAATTGCACTGTTGGGGATTTACCCCAAAGATACAAATGCAATGAAACGCCGGGACACCTGCACCCCGATGTTTCTAGCAGCAATGGCCACGATAGCCAAACTGTGGAAGGAGCCTCGGTGTCCAACGAAAGATGAATGGATAAAGAAGATGTGGTTTATGTATACAATGGAATATTACTCAGCTATTAGAAATGACAAATACCCACCATTTGCTTCAACGTGGATGGAACTGGAGGGTATTATGCTGAGTGAAGTAAGTCAGTCGGAGAAGGACAAACATTATATGTTCTCATTCATTTGGGGAATATAAATAATAGTGAAAGGGAAAATAAGGGAAGGGAGAAGAAATGTGTGGGAAATATCAGAAAGGGAGACAGAACGTTAAGACTGCTAACTCTGGGAAACGAACTAGGGGTGGTAGAAGGGGAGGAGGGCGGGGGGTGGGAGTGAATGGGTGACGGGCACTGGGTGTTATTCTGTATGTTAGTAAATTGAACACCAATAAAAAAAATAAATAAATAAAAAAAAAATAATAAAAAATAAAAGGCCTAGGCTCGCTGTTTGACGGAAGTGCTGGGAGAGGTAATTGGAATCTCCCGGCACACAAGACGAGTGCCTCCAAGCTCAATTCACGATTTCCCAGTAATTCTTGTGGTAGACAGGTGCTACATACTAAGTTCCATATGTGAGAAGGTAGCTGAACGCCTTGTCCAAAAGCATCTTACTTCTGAGAGTTGAGCACACCCTCAGTCCCTCACACTTCCACACTGCCTGCAGAGTGAGTTTCACACGTCTTCACCAGAGACGATTGCCAGAGGCTTCTGAGTACAAGTTAACAATGCAGACCTGGAGGGTATCTCCAGGTGCAGTAGAGTGGTAATCTTGGAACCTCCTGACTCAGAGTACTGCTACCTTCTCACTGCCATAGGAATGCAGCTAGTTGACAGCTGGCTTCAAGACATGCTTCCCTGTGAGAGCTGAGGACAGGGCAGAACCCTCCCGCATCCTGCCTGACTGTAGGAGTAGCTGCTAACATCCTAATGTAAGTGGCTGGGAGAGGTTGCGGGAAAACCATGTGTGAGCACTGGGCCTGAACTCCCGTGTATCTGAGTTGAATACAGCGATTTCCAATGGCCTTCTTCAATCACAGTGTAGCTAGGTTCCAACTCCCATGTCCGAGTGGGTAGCAGACATCTGCCTCCCATGCATACACACTTCTGAGAGTTGAGCTTATGGCCTGTACCTCCACAGCCAGCCTGCTGGTACCCTTGGCTTCTAAAAGGCCTAGGCTCGCTGTTTGACGGAAGTGCTGGGAGAGGTAATTGGAATCTCCCGGCACACAAGACGAGTGCCTCCAAGCTCAATTCACGATTTCCCAGTAATTCTTGTGGTAGACAGGTGCTACATACTAAGTTCCATATGTGAGAAGGTAGCTGAACGCCTTGTCCAAAAGCATCTTACTTCTGAGAGTTGAGCACACCCTCAGTCCCTCACACTTCCACACTGCCTGCAGAGTGAGTTTCACACGTCTTCACCAGAGTCGATTGCCAGAGGCTTCTGAGTACAAGTTAACAATGCAGACCTGGAGGGTATCTCCAGGGGCAGTAGAGTGGTAATATTGGAACCTCCTGACTCAGAGTACTGCTACCTTCTCACTGCCATAGGAATGCAGCTAGTTGACAGCTGGCTTCAAGACATGCTTCCCTGTGAGAGCTGAGGACAGGGCAGAACCCTCCCGCATCCTGCCTGACTGTAGGAGTAGCTGCTAACATCCTTATGTTAGTGGCTGGGAAAGGTTGCGGGAAAAGCATGTGTGAGCACTGGGCCTGAACTCCCGTGTATCTGAGTTGAATACAGCGATTTCCAATGGCCTTCTTCAATCACAGTGTAGCTAGGTTCCAACTCACATGTCCGAGTGGGTAGCAGACATCTGCCTCCCATGCATACACACTTCTGAGAGTTGAGCTTATGGCCTGTACCTCCACATCCAGCCTGCTGGTACCCTTGGCTTCTAAAAGGCCTAGGCTCGCTGTTTGACGGAAGTGCTGGGAGAGGTAATTGGAATCACCCGGCACACAAGACTAGTGCCTCCAAGCTCAGTTCAGCGATTTCCTAGTAATTCCTGTGGTAGACTGGTGCTACATACTAAGTTCCATACGTGAGAGGGTAGCTGAACGCCTTGTCCAAAACCATCTTACTTCTGAGAGTTGAGCTCAGCCTCAGTCCCTCACATTTCCACACTGCCTGCAGAGTGAGTTTCGCAGGTCTTCAGCAGAGACGTTTGCCAGAGGCTTCTGAGACGCAGGGTAATAATGCAGACCTGGAGGGTATCCCCAGGTGCAGTCGACTGGTAATCTTGGAACCTCCTGACTCAGAATACTGCTACCTTCTCACTGCCATAGGAATGCAGCTAGTTGACAGCTGGCTTCAAGACATGCTTCCCTGTGAGAGCTGAGGACAGGACAGAACCCTCCCGCATGCTGCCTGACTGTAGCAGTAGCTGCTAACATCCTTATGTTAGTGGCTGGGAGAGGTTGCGGGAAAAGCATGTGTGAGCACTGGGCCTGAACTCCCGTGTATCTGAGTTGCATACAGCGATTTCCAACTGCTTTCCTCAACCAGAGTGTAGCTAGGTTCCAAATCCCATGTACGAGCGGGTAGCAG
Source organism: Canis lupus baileyi (assembly GCF_048164855.1). Classification (NCBI taxonomy): domain Eukaryota; kingdom Metazoa; phylum Chordata; class Mammalia; order Carnivora; family Canidae; genus Canis; species Canis lupus. Next base: position 76,420,591 of record NC_132844.1, on the reverse strand, counting down.
ACATCTGCCTCCCATGCATACACACTTCTGAGAGTTGAGCTTATGGCCTGTACCTCCACAGCCAGCCTGCTGGTACCCTTGGCTTCTAAAAGGCCTAGGCTCAGAAGATATTTGCAAATGACATATCAGATAAAGGGCTAGTTTCCAAGATCTATAAAGAACTTATTAAACTCAACACCAAAGAAACAAACAATCCAATCATGAAATGGGCAAAAGACATGAACAGAAATCTCACAGAGGAAGAGATAGACATGGCCAACATGCATGTGAGAAAATGCTCTGCATCACTTGCCATCAGGGAAATACAAATCAAAACTACAATGAGATACCACCTCACCCCAGTGAGAATGGGGAAAATTAACAAGGCAGGAAACAACAAATGTTGGAGAGGATGCGGAGAAAAGGGAACCCTCTTACACTGTTGGTGGGAATGTGAACTGGTGCAGCCACTCTGGAAAACTGTGTGGAGGTTCCTCAAAGAGTTAAAAATAGACCTGCCCTACGACCCAGCAATTGCACTGTTGGGGATTTACCCCAAAGATACAAATGCAATGAAACGCCGGGACACCTGCACCCCGATGTTTCTAGCAGCAATGGCCACGATAGCCAAACTGTGGAAGGAGCCTCGGTGTCCAACGAAAGATGAATGGATAAAGAAGATGTGGTTTATGTATACAATGGAATATTACTCAGCTATTAGAAATGACAAATACCCACCATTTGCTTCAACGTGGATGGAACTGGAGGGTATTATGCTGAGTGAAGTAAGTCAGTCGGAGAAGGACAAACATTATATGTTCTCATTCATTTGGGGAATATAAATAATAGTGAAAGGGAAAATAAGGGAAGGGAGAAGAAATGTGTGGGAAATATCAGAAAGGGAGACAGAACGTTAAGACTGCTAACTCTGGGAAACGAACTAGGGGTGGTAGAAGGGGAGGAGGGCGGGGGGTGGGAGTGAATGGGTGACGGGCACTGGGTGTTATTCTGTATGTTAGTAAATTGAACACCAATAAAAAAATAAATAAAAAAAAAATAATAATAAAAAATAAAAGGCCTAGGCTCGCTGTTTGACGGAAGTGCTGGGAGAGGTAATTGGAATCTCCCGGCACACAAGACGAGTGCCTCCAAGCTCAATTCACGATTTCCCAGTAATTCTTGTGGTAGACAGGTGCTACATACTAAGTTCCATATGTGAGAAGGTAGCTGAACGCCTTGTCCAAAAGCATCTTACTTCTGAGAGTTGAGCACATCCTCAGTCCCTCACACTTCCACACTGCCTGCAGAGTGAGTTTCACACGTCTTCACCAGAGACGATTGCCAGAGTCTTCTGAGTACAAGTTAACAATGCAGACCTGGAGGGTATCTCCAGGTGCAGTAGAGTGGTAATCTTGGAACCTCCTGACTCAGAGTACTGCTACCTTCTCACTGCCATAGGAATGCAGCTAGTTGACAGCTGGCTTCAAGACATGCTTCCCTGTGAGAGCTGAGGACAGGGCAGAACCCTCCCGCATCCTGCCTGACTGTAGGAGTAGCTGCTAACATCCTAATGTTAGTGGCTGGGAGAGGTTGCGGGAAAAGCATGTGTGAGCACTGGGCCTGAACTCCCGTGTATCTGAGTTGAATACAGCGATTTCCAATGCCTTCTTCATCACAGTGTAGCTAGGTTACAACTCCCATGTCCGAGTGGGTAGCAGACATCTGCCTCCCATGCATACACACTTCTGAGAGTTGAGCTTATGGCCTGTACCTCCACAGCCAGCCTGCTGGTACCCTTGGCTTCTAAAAGGCCTAGGCTCGCTGTTTGACGGAAGTGCTGGGAGAGGTAATTGGAATCACCCGGCACACAAGACTAGTGTCTCCAAGCTCAGTTCAGCGATTTCCTAGTAATTCCTGTGGTAGACTGGTGCTACATACTAAGTTCCATACGTGAGAGGGTAGCTGAACGCCTTGTCCAAAACCATCTTACTTCTGAGAGTTGAGCTCAGCCTCAGTCCCTCACAGTTCCACACTGCCTGCAGAGAGAGTTTCGCAGGTCTTCAGCAGAGACGTTTGCCAGAGGCTTCTGAGACGCAGGGTAACAATGCAGACATGGAGGGTATCCCCAGGTGCAGTCGACTGGTAATCTTGGAACCTCCTGACTCAGAATACTGCTACCTTCTCACTGCCATAGGAATGCAGCTAGTTGACAGCTGGCTTCAAGACATGCTTCCCTGTGAGAGCTGAGGACAGGGCAGAACCCTCCCGCATGCTGCCTGACTGTAGGAGTAGGTGCTAACATCCTTATGTTAGTGGCTGGGAGAGGTTGCGGGAAAAGCATGTGTGAGCACTGGGCCTGAACTCCCGTGTATCTGAGTTGAATACAGCGATTTCCAACGGCTTTCCTCAACCAGAGTGTAGCTAGGTTCCAAATCCCATGTACGAGCGGGTAGCAGACATCTGCCTCCCATGCATACACACTTCTGAGAGTTGAGCTTATGGCCTGTACCTCCACATCCAGCCTGCTGGTACCCTTGGCTTCTAAAAGGCCTAGGCTCGCTGTTTGACGGAAGTGCTGGGAGAGGTAATTGGAATCTCCCGGCACACAAAACGAGTGCCTCCAAGCTCAATTCACGATTTCCCAGTAATTCTTGTGGTAGACAGGTGCTACATACTAAGTTCCATATGTGAGAAGGTAGCTGAACGCCTTGTCCAAAAGCATCTTACTTCTGAGAGTTGAGCACACCCTCAGTCCCTCACACTTCCACACTGCCTGCAGAGTGAGTTTCACACGTCTTCACCAGAGACGATTGCCAGAGGCTTCTGAGTACAAGTTAACAATGCCGACCTGGAGGGTATCTCCAGGTGCAGTAGAGTGGTAATCTTGGAAACTCCTGACTCAGAGTACTGCTACCTTCTCACTGCCATAGGAATGCAGCTAGTTGACAGCTGGCTTCAAGACATGCTTCCCTGTGAGAGCTGAGGACAGGGCAGAACCCTCCCGCATCCTGCCTGACTGTAGGAGTAGCTGCTAACATCCTAATGTTAGTGGCTGGGAGAGGTTGCGGGAAAAGCATGTGTGAGCACTGGGCCTGAACTCCCGTGTATCTGAGTTGAATACAGCGATTTCCAATGGCCTTCTTCAATCACAGTGTAGCTAGGTTCCAACTCCCATGTCCGAGTGGGTAGCAGACATCTGCCTCCCATGCATACACACTTCTGAGAGTTGAGCTTATGGCCTGTACCTCCACATCCAGCCTGCTGGTACCCTTGGCTTCTAAAAGGCCTAGGCTCGCTGTTTGACGGAAGTGCTGGGAGAGGTAATTGGAATCACCCGGCACACAAGACTAGTGCCTCCAAGCTCAGTTCAGCGATTTCCTAGTAATTCCTGTGGTAGACTGGTGCTACATACTAAGTCCCATACGTGAGAGGGTAGCTGAACGCCATGTCCAAAACCATCTTACTTCTGAGAGTTGAGCTCAGCCTCAGTCCCTCACAGTTCCACACTGCCTGCAGAGTGAGTTTCGCAGGTCTTCAGCAGAGACGTTTGCCAGAGGCTTCTGAGACGCAGGGTAACAATGCAGACCTGGAAGGTATCCCCAGGTGCAGTCGACTGGTAATCTTGGAACCTCCTGACTCAGAATACTGCTACCTTCTCACTGCCATAGGAATGCAGCTAATTGACAGCTGGCTTCAAGACATGCTTCCCTGTGAGAGCTGAGGACAGGGCAGACCCCTCCCGCATGCTGCCTGACTCTAGAAGTAGCTGCTAACATCCTAATGTTAGTGGCTGGGAGCGGTTGCGGGAAAAGCATGTGTGAGCACTGGGCCTGAACTCCCGTGTATCTGAGTAGAATACAGCGATTTCCAAAGGCTTTCCTCAACCAGAGTGTAGCTAGGTTCCAAATCCCATGTACGAGCGGGTAGCAGACATCTGCCTCCCATGCATACACACTTCTGAGAGTTGAGCTTATGGCCTGTACCTCCACAGCCAGCCTGCTGGGACCAGTGGCTTCTAAAAGGCCTAGTCTCGCTGTTTGACGGAAGTGCTGGGAGAGGTAATTGGAATCTGCCGGCACACAAGACGAGTGCCTCCAAGCTCAATTCACGATTTCCCAGTAATTCTTGTGGTAGACAGGTGCTACATACTACGTTCCATATGTGAGAAGGTAGCTGAACGCCTTGTCCAAAAGCATCTTACTTCTGAGAGTTGAGCACACCCTCAGTCCCTCACACTTCCACACTGCCTGCAGAGTGAGTTTCACACGTCTTCACCAGAGACGATTGCCAGAGGCTTCTGAGTACAAGTTAACAATGCAGACCTGGAGGGTATCTCCAGGTGCAGTAGAGTGGTAATCTTGGAACCTCCTGACTCAGAGTACTGCTACCTTCTCACTGCCATAGGAATGCAGCTAGTTGACAGCTGGCTTCAAGACATGCTTCCCTGTGAGAGCTGAGGACAGGGCAGAACCCTCCCGCATGCTGCCTGACTGTAGGAGTAGCTGCTAACATCCTAATGTTAGTGGCTGGGAGAGGTTGCGGGAAAAGCATGTGTGAGCACTGGGCCTGAACTCCCGTGTATCTGAGTTGAATACAGCGATTTCCAATGGCCTTCTTCAATCACAGTGTAGCTAGGTTCCAACTCCCATGTCCGAGTGGGTAGCAGACATCTGCCTCCCATGCATACACACTTCTGAGAGTTGAGCTTATGGCCTGTACCTCCACATCCAGCCTGCTGGTACCCTTGGCTTCTAAAAGGCCTAGGCTCGCTGTTTGACGGAAGTGCTGGGAGAGGTAATTGGAATCACCCGGCACACAAGACTAGTGCCTCCAAGCTCAGTTCAGCGATTTCCTAGTAATTCCTGTGGTAGACTGGTGCTACATACTAAGTTCCATACGTGAGAGGGTAGCTGAACGCCTTGTCCAAAACCATCTTACTTCTGAGAGTTGAGCTCAGCCTCAGTCCCTCAGAGTTCCACACTGCCTGCAGAGTGAGTTTCGCAGGTCTTCAGCAGAGACGTTTGCCAGAGGCTTCTGAGACGCAGGGTAACAATGCAGACCTGGAGGGTATCCCCAGGTGCAGTCGACTGGTAATCTTGGAACCTCCTGACTCAGAATACTGCTACCTTCTCACTGCCATAGGAATGCAGCTAGCTGACAGCTGGCTTCAAGACATGCTTCCCTGTGAGAGCTGAGGACAGGGCAGAACCCTCCCGCATGCTGCCTGACTGTAGGTGTAGCTGCTAACATCCTTATGTTAGTGGCTGGGAGAGGTTGCGGGAAAAGCATGTGTGAGCACTGGGCCTGAACTCCCGTGTATCTGAGTTGAATACAGCGATTTCCAATGGCCTTCTTCAATCACAGTGTAGCTAGGTTCCAACTCCCATGTCCGAGTGGGTAGCAGACATCTGCCTCCCATGCATACACACTTCTGAGAGTTGAGCTTATGGCCTGTACCTCCACATCCAGCCTGCTGGTACCCTTGGCTTCTAAAAGGCCTAGGCTCGCTGTTTGACGGAAGTGCTGGGAGAGGTAATTGGAATCACCCGGCACACAAGACTAGTGCCTCCAAGCTCAGTTCAGCGATTTCCTAGTAATTCCTGTGGTAGACTGGTGCTACATACTAAGTTCCATACGTGAGAGGGTAGCTGAACGCCTTGTCCAAAACCATCTTACTTCTGAGAGTTGAGCTCAGCCTCAGTCCCTCACAGTTCCACACTGCCTGCAGAGTGAGTTTCGCAGGTCTTCAGCAGAGACGTTTGCCAGAGGCTTCTGAGACGCAGGGTAACAATGCAGACCTGGAGGGTATCCCCAGGTGCAGTCGACTGGTAATCTTGGAACCTCCTGACTCAGAATACTGCTACCTTCTCACTGCCATAGTAATGCAGCTAGTTGACAGCTGGCTTCAAGACATGCTTCCCTGTGAGAGCTGAGGACAGGGCAGAACCCTCCCGCATGCTGCCTGACTGTAGGTGTAGCTGCTAACATCCTTATGTTAGTGGCTGGTAGAGGTTGCGGGAAAAGCATGTGTGAGCACTGGGCCTGAACTTCCGTGTATCTGAGTTGAATACAGCGATTTCCAACGGCTTTCCTCAACCAAGTGTAGCTAGGATCCAAATCCCATGTACGAGCGGGTAGCAGACATCTGCCTCCCATGCATACACACTTCTGAGAGTTGAGCTTATGGCCTGTACCTCCACATCCAGCCTGCTGGTACCCTTGGCTTCTAAAAGGCCTAGGCTCGCTGTTTGACGGAAGTGCTGGGAGAGGTAATTGGAATCTCCCGGCACACAAGACGAGTGCCTCCAAGCTCAATCAAGCGATTGCCTAGTAATTCCTGGGGTAGACTGGTGCTACATACTAAGTTCAATACGTGAGTAGGTATTTGAACGCCTTGTCCAAAAACATCTTACTGCTGAGAGTTGAGCTGACCCTCAGTCCCTCACAGTTCCACACTGCCTGCAGAGTGAGTTTCGCACGTCTTCACCAGAGACGTTTGCCAGAGGCCTCTGAGACGCAAGTTAACAATGCAGACCTGGAGGGTATCTCCAGGTGCAGTAGAGTGGTAATCTGGGAACCTCCTGTCTCAGAATACTGCTACCTTGACCCTGCCATAAGTATGCAGCTAGTTGACCGCTGGCTTCAAGACATGCTTCCCTGTGAGAGCTAAGGACAGGGCACAACCCTCCCGCATCCTGCTTGACTGTAGAAGGAGCTGCTAACGTCCTCATGTTAGTGGCAGGGAAAGGTTGTGAGAAAAGCATGTGGAATCGTTGTGCCTGAACCCACGTGTATCTGAGTTGAATACAGCGATTTCCAAAGTCCTTTTTCATCAGAGTGTAGTAGGTTCCCACTCGCATGTACGAGTGGGTAGCAGACATCTGCCTCCCATGCATACACACTTCTGAGAGTTGAGCTTATGGCCTGTATCCCTACCTCCTGCCTGCAGCTAGCTTTCGCTTCCAAAAGGCCTAGGCTCGCTGCTTCACCGAAGTGTTGGGAGAGGTAACTGGAATCTCCCGGCAACAAGACTAGTGCCACCAAGCTCAATCCAGCGATTTCCCAGTAATTCCTGGGGTAGACTGGTGCTACATACTAAGTTCCATACGTGAGTAGGTATTTGAACGCCTTGTCCAAAAACATCTTACGGCTGAGAGTTGAGCTGACCCTCAGTCCCTCACAGTTCCACACTGCCTGCAGAGTGAGTTTCGCACGTCTTCACCAGAGACGTTTGCCAGAGGCCTCTGAGACGCAAGTTAACAATGCAGACCTGGAGGGTATCTCCAGGTGCAGTAGAGTGGTAATCTGGGAACCTCCTTACTCAGAATACTGCTACCTTCACACTGTCATAAGAATGCAGCTAGTTGAGAGCTGGCTTCAAGGCATGCTTCCCTGTGAGAGCTGAGGACAGGGCAGGACCCTCCCGCATCCTGCCTGACTGTAGACTTACCTGCTAACCTCCTTTTGTTAGTGGCTGGGATAGTTTGTGGGAAAAGCATGTGTAAGCATTGGGCCTGAACTCCCGTGTATCTGAGTTGAATACAGCGATTTCCAAAGTCCTTCTTCAATAGGAGTGTAGCTAGGTTCCAACTCCCATGTCCGAGTGGGTAGCAGACATCTGCCACCCATGCATACACACTTCTGAGAGTTGAGCTTATGGCCTGTAACCCAACATCCTGCCTGCCGCTACCTTTCGCTTTCAAAATGCCTAGGCTCGCTGCTTGACGCAAGTGTTGGGAGAGGTAACTGGAATCTCCCGGCACACAAGACGAGTGCCTCCAAGCTCATTCCAGCGATTGCCTAGTAATTCGTGTGGTAGACTGCTGCTACATACTAAGTTCCATACGTGAGAAGGTAGCTGAACGCCTTGTCCAAAAGCATCTTACTTCTGAGAGTTGAGCTCACACTCAGTCCCTCACAGTTCCACACTGCCTGCAGAGTAAATTTCGCAGGTCTTCACCAGAGACGTTTGCCACAGGCTTCTGAGACGCAATTTAACAATGCAGACCTGGAGGGTATCTCCAGGTGCAGTAGAGTGGTAATCTCGGAACCGCCTTACTCAGAATACTGCTACCTTCACACTGTCATAAGAATGCAGCTAGTTGAGAGCTGGCTTCTAGGCATGCTTCCCTGTGAGAGCTGAGGACAGGGCAGAACCCTCCCGCATCATGCCTGACTGTAGACGTACCTGCTAACCTCCTTCTGTTAGTCGCTGGGATAGGTTGTGGGAAAAGCATGTGTAAGCATTGGGCCTGAACTCCCGAGTATCTGAGTTGAATACAGCGATTTCCAACATCCTTCTTCAATAGGAGTGTAGCTAGGTTCCAACTCCCATGTCCGAGTGGGTAGCAGACATCTGCCTCCCATGCATACACACTTCTGAGAGTTGAGCTTATGGCCTGTAACCCTACATCGTGCCTGCCGCTACCTTTCGCTTCCAAAAGGCCTAGGCTCGCTGCTTGACGCAAGTGTTGGGAGAGGTAACTGGAATCTCCCGGCACACAAGACGAGTGCCTCCAAGCTCAATCAAGCGATTTCCTAGTAATTCCTGGGGTAGACTGGTGCTACATACTAAGTTCCATACGTGAGTAGGTATTTGAACGCCTTGTCCAAAAACATCTTACTGCTGAGAGTTGAGCTGACCCTCAGTCCCTCACAGTTCCACACTGCCTGCAGAGTGAGTTTCGCACGTCTTCACCAGAGACGTTTGCCAGAGGCCTCTGAGACGCAAGTTAACAATGCAGACCTGGAGGGTATCTCCAGGTGCAGTAGAGTGGTAATCTGGGAACCTCCTGTCTCAGAATACTGCTACCTTGACCCTGCCATAAGTATGCAGCTAGTTGACCGCTGGCTTCAAGACATGCTTCCCTGTGAGAGCTAAGGACAGGGCACAACCCTCCCGCATCCTGCTTGACTGTAGAAGGAGCTGCTAACGTCCTCATGTTAGTGGCAGGGAAAGGTTGTGAGAAAAGCATGTGGAATCGTTGTGCCTGAACCCACGTGTATCTGAGTTGAATACAGCGATTTCCAAAGTCCTTTTTCATCAGAGTGTAGTAGGTTCCCACTCGCATGTACGAGTGGGTAGCAGACATCTGCCTCCCATGCATACACACTTCTGAGAGTTGAGCTTATGGCCTGTATCCCTACCTCCTGCCTGCAGCTAGCTTTCGCTTCCAAAAGGCCTAGGCTCGCTGCTTCACCGAAGTGTTGGGAGAGGTAACTGGAATCTCCCGGCAACAAGACTAGTGCCTCCAAGCTCAATCCAGCGATTTCCCAGTAATTCCTGGGGTAGACTGGTGCTACATACTAAGTTCCATACGTGAGTAGGTATTTGAACGCCTTGTCCAAAAACATCTTACTGCTGAGAGTTGAGCTGACCCTCAGTCCCTCACAGTTCCACACTGCCTGCAGAGTGAGTTTCGCAAGTCTTCACCAGAGACGTTTGCCAGAGGCCTCTGAGACGCAAGTTAACAATGCAGACCTGGAGGGTATCTCCAGGTGCAGTAGAGTGGTAATCTGGGAACCTCCTTACTCAGAATACTGCTACCTTCACACTGTCATAAGAATGCAGCTAGTTGAGAGCTGGCTGCAAGGCATGCTTCCCTGTGAGAGCTGAGGACAGGGCAGGACCCTCCCGCATCCTGCCTGACTGTAGACTTACCTGCTAACCTCCTTCTGTTAGTGGCTGGGATAGTTTGTGGGAAAAGCATGTGTAAGCATTGGGCCTGAACTCCCGTGTATCTGAGTTGAATACAGCGATTTCCAAAGTCCTTCTTCAATAGGAGTGTAGCTAGGTTCCAACTCCCATGTCCGAGTGGGTAGCAGACATCTGCCACCCATGCATACACACTTCTGAGAGTTGAGCTTATGGCCTGTAACCCAACATCCTGCCTGCCGCTACCTTTCGCTTCCAAAATGCCTAGGCTCGCTGCTTGACGCAAGTGTTGGGAGAGGTAACTGGAATCTCCCGGCACACAAGACGAGTGCCTCCAAGCTCAATCAAGCGACTTCCTAGTAATTCCTGGGGTAGACTGGTGCTACATACTAAGTTCCATATGTGAGAAGGTAGCTGATCGCCTTGTCCAAAATCATCTTACTGCTGAGAGTTGAGCTCACCCTCAGTCCCTCACAGTTCCACACTGCCTGCAGAGTGAGTTTCGCACGTCTTCACCAGAGACGTTTGCCAGAGGCCTCTGAGACGCAAGTTAACAATGCAGACCTGGAGGGTATCTCCAGGTGCAGTAGAGTGGTAATCTGGGAACCTCCTTACTCAGAATACTGCTACCTTCACACTGTCATAAGAATGCAGCTAGTTGAGAGCTGGCTTCAAGTCATGCTTCCCTGTGAGAGCTGAGGACAGGGCAGGACCCTCCCGCATCCTGCCTGACTGTAGACTTACCTGCTAACCTCCTTCTGTTAGTGGCTGGGATAGTTTGTGGGAAAAGCATGTGTAAGCATTGGGCCTGAACTCCCGTGTATCTGAGTTGAATACAGCGATTTCCAAAGTCCTTCTTCAATAGGAGTGTAGCTAGGTTCCAACTCCCATGTCCGAGTGGGTAGCAGACATCTGCCACCCATGCATACACACTTCTGAGAGTTGAGCTTATGGACTGTAACCCAACATCCTGCCTGCCGCTACCTTTCGCTTCCAAAAGGCCTAGGCTCGCTGCTTGACGCAAGTGTTGGGAGAGGTAACTGGAATCTCCCGGCACACAAGACGAGTGCCTCCAAGCTCAATCAAGCGATTTCCTAGTAATTCCTGGGGTAGACTTGTGCTACATACTAAGTTCCATACGTGAGTAGGTAGTTGAACGCCTTGTCCAAAAACACCTTACTTCTGAGAGTTGAGCTCACCCTCAGTCCCTCACAGTTCCACACTGCCTGCAGAGTGAGTTTCGGACGTCTTCACCAGAGACGTTTGCCAGAGGCTTCTGAGACGCAAGTTAACAATGCAGACCTGGAGGGTATCTCCAGGTGCAGTAGAGTGGTAATCTGGGAACCTCCTTACTCAGAATACTGCTACCTTCACACTGCCATAAGAATGCAGCTAGTTGAGAGCTGGCTTCTAGGCATGCTTCCCTGGGAGTGCTGAGGACAGGGCAGAACCCACCCGCATCCTGCCTGACTGTAGGCGCAGCTGCTAACATCCTAATGTTAGTGGCTGAGAGAGGTTGCGGGAAAAGCATGTGTAAGCATTGGGCCTGAACTCCTGTGTATCTGAGTTGAATACAGCGATTTCCAATGGCCTTCTTCAATCAGAGTGTAGGTAGTTTCCAACTCCCATGTCAGAGTGGGTAGCAGACATCTGTCTCCCCTGCATACACACTTCTGAGAGTTGAGCTTAAGGCCTGTACCTCCCCATCCAGCCTGCTGGTTCCTTTCACTTCTAAAAGGCCTAGGCTCGCTGTTTGACGGAAGTGTTGGGAGAGGTAATTGGAATCTCCCGGCACACAAGACTAGTGCCTCCAAGCTCATTCCAGCGATAGCCTAGTAATTCCTGGGGTAGACAGGTGCTACATACTAAGTTCCATACGTGAGAATGTAGCTGAACGCCTTGTCCAAAAGCATCTTACTTCTGAGAGTTGAGCTCACCCTCAGTCCCTCACAGTTCCACACTGCCTGCAGAGTGAGTTTCGCAGGTCTTCACCAGAGACGTTTGCCACAGGCTTCTGAGACGCAAGTTAACAATGCAGACCTGGAGGGTATCTCCAGGTGCAGTAGAGTGGTAATCTGGGAACCTCCTTACTCAGAATACTGCTACCTTCACACTGTCATAAGAATGCAGCTAGTTGAGAGCTGGCTTCAAGGCATGCTTCCCTGTGAGAGCTGAGGACAGGGCAGGACCCTCCCGCATCCTGCCTGACTGTAGACTTACCTGCTAACCTCCTTCTGTTAGTGGCTGGGATAGTTTGTGGGAAAAGCATGTGTAAGCATTGGGCCTGAACTCCCGTGTATCTGAGTTGAATACAGCGATTTCCAAAGTCCTTCTTCAATAGGAGTGTAGCTAGGTTCCAACTCCCATGTCCGAGTGGGTAGCAGACATCTGCCTCCCATGCATACACACTTCTGAGAGTTGAGCTTATGGCCTGTACCTCCACATCCAGCCTGCTGGTACCCTTGGCTTCTAAAAGGCCTAGGCTCGCTGTTTGACGGAAGTGCTGGGAGAGGTAATTGGAATCACCCGGCACACAAGACTAGTGCCTCCAAGCTCAGTTCAGCGATTTCCTAGTAATTCCTGTGGTAGACTGGTGCTACATACTAAGTCCCATACGTGAGAGGGTAGCTGAACGCCATGTCCAAAACCATCTTACTTCTGAGAGTTGAGCTCAGCCTCAGTCCCTCACAGTTCCACACTGCCTGCAGAGTGAGTTTCGCAGGTCTTCAGCAGAGACGTTTGCCAGAGGCTTCTGAGACGCAGGGTAACAATGCAGACCTGGAAGGTATCCCCAGGTGCAGTCGACTGGTAATCTTGGAACCTCCTGACTCAGAATACTGCTACCTTCTCACTGCCATAGGAATGCAGCTAATTGACAGCTGGCTTCAAGACATGCTTCCCTGTGAGAGCTGAGGACAGGGCAGACCCCTCCCGCATGCTGCCTGACTCTAGAAGTAGCTGCTAACATCCTAATGTTAGTGGCTGGGAGCGGTTGCGGGAAAAGCATGTGTGAGCACTGGGCCTGAACTCCCGTGTATCTGAGTAGAATACAGCGATTTCCAAAGGCTTTCCTCAACCAGAGTGTAGCTAGGTTCCAAATCCCATGTACGAGCGGGTAGCAGACATCTGCCTCCCATGCATACACACTTCTGAGAGTTGAGCTTATGGCCTGTACCTCCACAGCCAGCCTGCTGGGACCAGTGGCTTCTAAAAGGCCTAGTCTCGCTGTTTGACGGAAGTGCTGGGAGAGGTAATTGGAATCTGCCGGCACACAAGACGAGTGCCTCCAAGCTCAATTCACGATTTCCCAGTAATTCTTGTGGTAGACAGGTGCTACATACTAAGTTCCATATGTGAGAAGGTAGCTGAACGCCTTGTCCAAAAGCATCTTACTTCTGAGAGTTGAGCACACCCTCAGTCCCTCACACTTCCACACTGCCTGCAGAGTGAGTTTCACACGTCTTCACCAGAGACGATTGCCAGAGGCTTCTGAGTACAAGTTAACAATGCAGACCTGGAGGGTATCTCCAGGTGCAGTAGAGTGGTAATCTTGGAACCTCCTGACTCAGAGTACTGCTACCTTCTCACTGCCATAGGAATGCAGCTAGTTGACAGCTGGCTTCAAGACATGCTTCCCTGTGAGAGCTGAGGACAGGGCAGAACCCTCCCGCATGCTGCCTGACTGTAGGAGTAGCTGCTAACATCCTAATGTTAGTGGCTGGGAGAGGTTGCGGGAAAAGCATGTGTGAGCACTGGGCCTGAACTCCCGTGTATCTGAGTTGAATACAGCGATTTCCAATGGCCTTCTTCAATCACAGTGTAGCTAGGTTCCAACTCCCATGTCCGAGTGGGTAGCAGACATCTGCCTCCCATGCATACACACTTCTGAGAGTTGAGCTTATGGCCTGTACCTCCACATCCAGCCTGCTGGTACCCTTGGCTTCTAAAAGGCCTAGGCTCGCTGTTTGACGGAAGTGCTGGGAGAGGTAATTGGAATCACCCGGCACACAAGACTAGTGCCTCCAAGCTCAGTTCAGCGATTTCCTAGTAATTCCTGTGGTAGACTGGTGCTACATACTAAGTTCCATACGTGAGAGGGTAGCTGAACGCCTTGTCCAAAACCATCTTACTTCTGAGAGTTGAGCTCAGCCTCAGTCCCTCAGAGTTCCACACTGCCTGCAGAGTGAGTTTCGCAGGTCTTCAGCAGAGACGTTTGCCAGAGGCTTCTGAGACGCAGGGTAACAATGCAGACCTGGAGGGTATCCCCAGGTGCAGTCGACTGGTAATCTTGGAACCTCCTGACTCAGAATACTGCTACCTTCTCACTGCCATAGGAATGCAGCTAGCTGACAGCTGGCTTCAAGACATGCTTCCCTGTGAGAGCTGAGGACAGGGCAGAACCCTCCCGCATGCTGCCTGACTGTAGGTGTAGCTGCTAACATCCTTATGTTAGTGGCTGGGAGAGGTTGCGGGAAAAGCATGTGTGAGCACTGGGCCTGAACTCCCGTGTATCTGAGTTGAATACAGCGATTTCCAATGGCCTTCTTCAATCACAGTGTAGCTAGGTTCCAACTCCCATGTCCGAGTGGGTAGCAGACATCTGCCTCCCATGCATACACACTTCTGAGAGTTGAGCTTATGGCCTGTACCTCCACATCCAGCCTGCTGGTACCCTTGGCTTCTAAAAGGCCTAGGCTCGCTGTTTGACGGAAGTGCTGGGAGAGGTAATTGGAATCACCCGGCACACAAGACTAGTGCCTCCAAGCTCAGTTCAGCGATTTCCTAGTAATTCCTGTGGTAGACTGGTGCTACATACTAAGTTCCATACGTGAGAGGGTAGCTGAACGCCTTGTCCAAAACCATCTTACTTCTGAGAGTTGAGCTCAGCCTCAGTCCCTCACAGTTCCACACTGCCTGCAGAGTGAGTTTCGCAGGTCTTCAGCAGAGACGTTTGCCAGAGGCTTCTGAGACGCAGGGTAACAATGCAGACCTGGAGGGTATCCCCAGGTGCAGTCGACTGGTAATCTTGGAACCTCCTGACTCAGAATACTGCTACCTTCTCACTGCCATAGTAATGCAGCTAGTTGACAGCTGGCTTCAAGACATGCTTCCCTGTGAGAGCTGAGGACAGGGCAGAACCCTCCCGCATGCTGCCTGACTGTAGGTGTAGCTGCTAACATCCTTATGTTAGTGGCTGGTAGAGGTTGCGGGAAAAGCATGTGTGAGCACTGGGCCTGAACTTCCGTGTATCTGAGTTGAATACAGCGATTTCCAACGGCTTTCCTCAACCAAGTGTAGCTAGGATCCAAATCCCATGTACGAGCGGGTAGCAGACATCTGCCTCCCATGCATACACACTTCTGAGAGTTGAGCTTATGGCCTGTACCTCCACATCCAGCCTGCTGGTACCCTTGGCTTCTAAAAGGCCTAGGCTCGCTGTTTGACGGAAGTGCTGGGAGAGGTAATTGGAATCTCCCGGCACACAAGACGAGTGCCTCCAAGCTCAATCAAGCGATTGCCTAGTAATTCCTGGGGTAGACTGGTGCTACATACTAAGTTCAATACGTGAGTAGGTATTTGAACGCCTTGTCCAAAAACATCTTACTGCTGAGAGTTGAGCTGACCCTCAGTCCCTCACAGTTCCACACTGCCTGCAGAGTGAGTTTCGCACGTCTTCACCAGAGACGTTTGCCAGAGGCCTCTGAGACGCAAGTTAACAATGCAGACCTGGAGGGTATCTCCAGGTGCAGTAGAGTGGTAATCTGGGAACCTCCTGTCTCAGAATACTGCTACCTTGACCCTGCCATAAGTATGCAGCTAGTTGACCGCTGGCTTCAAGACATGCTTCCCTGTGAGAGCTAAGGACAGGGCACAACCCTCCCGCATCCTGCTTGACTGTAGAAGGAGCTGCTAACGTCCTCATGTTAGTGGCAGGGAAAGGTTGTGAGAAAAGCATGTGGAATCGTTGTGCCTGAACCCACGTGTATCTGAGTTGAATACAGCGATTTCCAAAGTCCTTTTTCATCAGAGTGTAGTAGGTTCCCACTCGCATGTACGAGTGGGTAGCAGACATCTGCCTCCCATGCATACACACTTCTGAGAGTTGAGCTTATGGCCTGTATCCCTACCTCCTGCCTGCAGCTAGCTTTCGCTTCCAAAAGGCCTAGGCTCGCTGCTTCACCGAAGTGTTGGGAGAGGTAACTGGAATCTCCCGGCAACAAGACTAGTGCCACCAAGCTCAATCCAGCGATTTCCCAGTAATTCCTGGGGTAGACTGGTGCTACATACTAAGTTCCATACGTGAGTAGGTATTTGAACGCCTTGTCCAAAAACATCTTACGGCTGAGAGTTGAGCTGACCCTCAGTCCCTCACAGTTCCACACTGCCTGCAGAGTGAGTTTCGCACGTCTTCACCAGAGACGTTTGCCAGAGGCCTCTGAGACGCAAGTTAACAATGCAGACCTGGAGGGTATCTCCAGGTGCAGTAGAGTGGTAATCTGGGAACCTCCTTACTCAGAATACTGCTACCTTCACACTGTCATAAGAATGCAGCTAGTTGAGAGCTGGCTTCAAGGCATGCTTCCCTGTGAGAGCTGAGGACAGGGCAGGACCCTCCCGCATCCTGCCTGACTGTAGACTTACCTGCTAACCTCCTTTTGTTAGTGGCTGGGATAGTTTGTGGGAAAAGCATGTGTAAGCATTGGGCCTGAACTCCCGTGTATCTGAGTTGAATACAGCGATTTCCAAAGTCCTTCTTCAATAGGAGTGTAGCTAGGTTCCAACTCCCATGTCCGAGTGGGTAGCAGACATCTGCCACCCATGCATACACACTTCTGAGAGTTGAGCTTATGGCCTGTAACCCAACATCCTGCCTGCCGCTACCTTTCGCTTTCAAAATGCCTAGGCTCGCTGCTTGACGCAAGTGTTGGGAGAGGTAACTGGAATCTCCCGGCACACAAGACGAGTGCCTCCAAGCTCATTCCAGCGATTGCCTAGTAATTCGTGTGGTAGACTGCTGCTACATACTAAGTTCCATACGTGAGAAGGTAGCTGAACGCCTTGTCCAAAAGCATCTTACTTCTGAGAGTTGAGCTCACACTCAGTCCCTCACAGTTCCACACTGCCTGCAGAGTAAATTTCGCAGGTCTTCACCAGAGACGTTTGCCACAGGCTTCTGAGACGCAATTTAACAATGCAGACCTGGAGGGTATCTCCAGGTGCAGTAGAGTGGTAATCTCGGAACCGCCTTACTCAGAATACTGCTACCTTCACACTGTCATAAGAATGCAGCTAGTTGAGAGCTGGCTTCTAGGCATGCTTCCCTGTGAGAGCTGAGGACAGGGCAGAACCCTCCCGCATCATGCCTGACTGTAGACGTACCTGCTAACCTCCTTCTGTTAGTCGCTGGGATAGGTTGTGGGAAAAGCATGTGTAAGCATTGGGCCTGAACTCCCGAGTATCTGAGTTGAATACAGCGATTTCCAACATCCTTCTTCAATAGGAGTGTAGCTAGGTTCCAACTCCCATGTCCGAGTGGGTAGCAGACATCTGCCTCCCATGCATACACACTTCTGAGAGTTGAGCTTATGGCCTGTAACCCTACATCGTGCCTGCCGCTACCTTTCGCTTCCAAAAGGCCTAGGCTCGCTGCTTGACGCAAGTGTTGGGAGAGGTAACTGGAATCTCCCGGCACACAAGACGAGTGCCTCCAAGCTCAATCAAGCGATTTCCTAGTAATTCCTGGGGTAGACTGGTGCTACATACTAAGTTCCATACGTGAGTAGGTATTTGAACGCCTTGTCCAAAAACATCTTACTGCTGAGAGTTGAGCTGACCCTCAGTCCCTCACAGTTCCACACTGCCTGCAGAGTGAGTTTCGCACGTCTTCACCAGAGACGTTTGCCAGAGGCCTCTGAGACGCAAGTTAACAATGCAGACCTGGAGGGTATCTCCAGGTGCAGTAGAGTGGTAATCTGGGAACCTCCTGTCTCAGAATACTGCTACCTTGACCCTGCCATAAGTATGCAGCTAGTTGACCGCTGGCTTCAAGACATGCTTCCCTGTGAGAGCTAAGGACAGGGCACAACCCTCCCGCATCCTGCTTGACTGTAGAAGGAGCTGCTAACGTCCTCATGTTAGTGGCAGGGAAAGGTTGTGAGAAAAGCATGTGGAATCGTTGTGCCTGAACCCACGTGTATCTGAGTTGAATACAGCGATTTCCAAAGTCCTTTTTCATCAGAGTGTAGTAGGTTCCCACTCGCATGTACGAGTGGGTAGCAGACATCTGCCTCCCATGCATACACACTTCTGAGAGTTGAGCTTATGGCCTGTATCCCTACCTCCTGCCTGCAGCTAGCTTTCGCTTCCAAAAGGCCTAGGCTCGCTGCTTCACCGAAGTGTTGGGAGAGGTAACTGGAATCTCCCGGCAACAAGACTAGTGCCTCCAAGCTCAATCCAGCGATTTCCCAGTAATTCCTGGGGTAGACTGGTGCTACATACTAAGTTCCATACGTGAGTAGGTATTTGAACGCCTTGTCCAAAAACATCTTACTGCTGAGAGTTGAGCTGACCCTCAGTCCCTCACAGTTCCACACTGCCTGCAGAGTGAGTTTCGCAAGTCTTCACCAGAGACGTTTGCCAGAGGCCTCTGAGACGCAAGTTAACAATGCAGACCTGGAGGGTATCTCCAGGTGCAGTAGAGTGGTAATCTGGGAACCTCCTTACTCAGAATACTGCTACCTTCACACTGTCATAAGAATGCAGCTAGTTGAGAGCTGGCTGCAAGGCATGCTTCCCTGTGAGAGCTGAGGACAGGGCAGGACCCTCCCGCATCCTGCCTGACTGTAGACTTACCTGCTAACCTCCTTCTGTTAGTGGCTGGGATAGTTTGTGGGAAAAGCATGTGTAAGCATTGGGCCTGAACTCCCGTGTATCTGAGTTGAATACAGCGATTTCCAAAGTCCTTCTTCAATAGGAGTGTAGCTAGGTTCCAACTCCCATGTCCGAGTGGGTAGCAGACATCTGCCACCCATGCATACACACTTCTGAGAGTTGAGCTTATGGCCTGTAACCCAACATCCTGCCTGCCGCTACCTTTCGCTTCCAAAATGCCTAGGCTCGCTGCTTGACGCAAGTGTTGGGAGAGGTAACTGGAATCTCCCGGCACACAAGACGAGTGCCTCCAAGCTCAATCAAGCGACTTCCTAGTAATTCCTGGGGTAGACTGGTGCTACATACTAAGTTCCATATGTGAGAAGGTAGCTGATCGCCTTGTCCAAAATCATCTTACTGCTGAGAGTTGAGCTCACCCTCAGTCCCTCACAGTTCCACACTGCCTGCAGAGTGAGTTTCGCACGTCTTCACCAGAGACGTTTGCCAGAGGCCTCTGAGACGCAAGTTAACAATGCAGACCTGGAGGGTATCTCCAGGTGCAGTAGAGTGGTAATCTGGGAACCTCCTTACTCAGAATACTGCTACCTTCACACTGTCATAAGAATGCAGCTAGTTGAGAGCTGGCTTCAAGTCATGCTTCCCTGTGAGAGCTGAGGACAGGGCAGGACCCTCCCGCATCCTGCCTGACTGTAGACTTACCTGCTAACCTCCTTCTGTTAGTGGCTGGGATAGTTTGTGGGAAAAGCATGTGTAAGCATTGGGCCTGAACTCCCGTGTATCTGAGTTGAATACAGCGATTTCCAAAGTCCTTCTTCAATAGGAGTGTAGCTAGGTTCCAACTCCCATGTCCGAGTGGGTAGCAGACATCTGCCACCCATGCATACACACTTCTGAGAGTTGAGCTTATGGACTGTAACCCAACATCCTGCCTGCCGCTACCTTTCGCTTCCAAAAGGCCTAGGCTCGCTGCTTGACGCAAGTGTTGGGAGAGGTAACTGGAATCTCCCGGCACACAAGACGAGTGCCTCCAAGCTCAATCAAGCGATTTCCTAGTAATTCCTGGGGTAGACTTGTGCTACATACTAAGTTCCATACGTGAGTAGGTAGTTGAACGCCTTGTCCAAAAACACCTTACTTCTGAGAGTTGAGCTCACCCTCAGTCCCTCACAGTTCCACACTGCCTGCAGAGTGAGTTTCGGACGTCTTCACCAGAGACGTTTGCCAGAGGCTTCTGAGACGCAAGTTAACAATGCAGACCTGGAGGGTATCTCCAGGTGCAGTAGAGTGGTAATCTGGGAACCTCCTTACTCAGAATACTGCTACCTTCACACTGCCATAAGAATGCAGCTAGTTGAGAGCTGGCTTCTAGGCATGCTTCCCTGGGAGTGCTGAGGACAGGGCAGAACCCACCCGCATCCTGCCTGACTGTAGGCGCAGCTGCTAACATCCTAATGTTAGTGGCTGAGAGAGGTTGCGGGAAAAGCATGTGTAAGCATTGGGCCTGAACTCCTGTGTATCTGAGTTGAATACAGCGATTTCCAATGGCCTTCTTCAATCAGAGTGTAGGTAGTTTCCAACTCCCATGTCAGAGTGGGTAGCAGACATCTGTCTCCCCTGCATACACACTTCTGAGAGTTGAGCTTAAGGCCTGTACCTCCCCATCCAGCCTGCTGGTTCCTTTCACTTCTAAAAGGCCTAGGCTCGCTGTTTGACGGAAGTGTTGGGAGAGGTAATTGGAATCTCCCGGCACACAAGACTAGTGCCTCCAAGCTCATTCCAGCGATAGCCTAGTAATTCCTGGGGTAGACAGGTGCTACATACTAAGTTCCATACGTGAGAATGTAGCTGAACGCCTTGTCCAAAAGCATCTTACTTCTGAGAGTTGAGCTCACCCTCAGTCCCTCACAGTTCCACACTGCCTGCAGAGTGAGTTTCGCAGGTCTTCACCAGAGACGTTTGCCACAGGCTTCTGAGACGCAAGTTAACAATGCAGACCTGGAGGGTATCTCCAGGTGCAGTAGAGTGGTAATCTGGGAACCTCCTTACTCAGAATACTGCTACCTTCACACTGTCATAAGAATGCAGCTAGTTGAGAGCTGGCTTCAAGGCATGCTTCCCTGTGAGAGCTGAGGACAGGGCAGGACCCTCCCGCATCCTGCCTGACTGTAGACTTACCTGCTAACCTCCTTCTGTTAGTGGCTGGGATAGTTTGTGGGAAAAGCATGTGTAAGCATTGGGCCTGAACTCCCGTGTATCTGAGTTGAATACAGCGATTTCCAAAGTCCTTCTTCAATAGGAGTGTAGCTAGGTTCCAACTCCCATGTCCGAGTGGGTAGCAGACATCTGCCACCCATGCATACACACTTCTGAGAGTTGAGCTTATGGACTGTAACCCAACATCCTGCCTGCCGCTACCTTTCGCTTCCAAAAGGCCTAGGCTCGCTGCTTGACGCAAGTGTTGGGAGAGGTAACTGGAATCTCCCGGCACACAAGACGAGTGCCTCCAAGCTCAATCAAGCGATTTCCTAGTAATTCCTGGGGTAGACTGGTGCTACATACTAAGTTCCATACGTGAGTAGGTAGTTGAACGCCTTGTCCAAAAGCATCTTACTTCTGAGAGTTGAGCTCACCCTCAGTCCCTTACAGTTCCACACTGCCTGCAGAGTGAGTTTCGGACGTCTTCACCAGAGACGTTTGCCAGAGGCTTCTGAGACGCAAGTTAACAATGCAGACCTGGAGGGTATCTCCAGGTGCAGTAGAGTGGTAATCTGGGAACCTCCTTACTCAGAATACTGCTACCTTCACACTGCCATAAGAATGCAGCTAGTTGAGAGCTGGCTTCTAGGCATGCTTCCCTGGGAGTGCTGAGGACAGGGCAGAACCCACCCGCATCCTGCCTGACTGTAGGCGAAGCTGCTAACATCCTAATGTTAGTGGCTGAGAGAGGTTGCGGGAAAAGCATGTGTAAGCATTGGGCCTGAACTCCTGTGTATCTGAGTTGAATACAGCGATTTCCAATGGCCTTCTTCAATCAGAGTGTAGGTAGTTTCCAACTCCCATGTCAGAGTGGGTAGCAGACATCTGTCTCCCCTGCATACACACTTCTGAGAGTTGAGCTTAAGGCCTGTACCTCCCCATCCAGCCTGCTGGTTCCTTTCACTTCTAAAAGGCCTAGGCTCGCTGTTTGACGGAAGTGTTGGGAGAGGTAATTGGAATCTCCCGGCACACAAGACTAGGGCCTCCAAGCTCATTCCAGCGATTGCCTAGTAATTCGTGTGGTAGACTGGTGCTACATACTAAGTTCCATACGTGAGAATGTAGCTGAACGCCTTGTCCAAAAGCATCTTACTTCTGAGAGTTGAGCTCACCCTCAGTCCCTCACAGTTCCACACTGCCTGCAGAGTGAGTTTCGCAGGTCTTCACCAGAGACGTTTGCCACAGGCTTCTGAGACGCAAGTTAACAATGCAGACCTGGAGGGTATCTCCAGGTGCAGTAGAGTGGTAATCTCGGAACCGCCTTACTCAGAATACTGCTACCTTCACACTGTCATAAGAATGCAGCTAGTTGAGAGCTGGCTTCTAGGCATGCTTCCCTGTGAGAGCTGAGGACAGGGCAGAACCCTCCCGCATCCTGCCTGACTGTAGGCGCAGCTGCTAACATCCTAATGTTAGTGGCTGGGATAGGTTGTGGGAAAAGCATGTGTAAGCATTGGGCCTGAACTCCCGAGTATCTGAGTTGAATACAGCGATTTCCAACATCCTTCTTCAATAGGAGTGTAGCTAGGTTCCAACTCCCATGTCCGAGTGGGTAGCAGACATCTGCCTCCCATGCATACACACTTCTGAGAGTTGAGCTTATGGCCTGTAACCCTACATCGTGCCTGCCGCTACCTTTCGCTTCCAAAAGGCCTAGGCTCGCTGCTTGACGCAAGTGTTGGGAGAGGTAACTGGAATCTCCCGGCACACAAGACGAGTGCCTCCAAGCTCAATCAAGCGATTTCCTAGTAATTCCTGGGGTAGACTGGTGCTACATACTAAGTTCCATACGTGAGTAGGTATTTGAACGCCTTGTCCAAAAACATCTTACTGCTGAGAGTTGAGCTGACCCTCAGTCCCTCACAGTTCCACACTGCCTGCAGAGTGAGTTTCGCACGTCTTCACCAGAGACGTTTGCCAGAGGCCTCTGAGACGCAAGTTAACAATGCAGACCTGGAGGGTATCTCCAGGTGCAGTAGAGTGGTAATCTGGGAACCTCCTGTCTCAGAATACTGCTACCTTGACCCTGCCATAAGTATGCAGCTAGTTGACCGCTGGCTTCAAGACATGCTTCCCTGTGAGAGCTAAGGACAGGGCACAACCCTCCCGCATCCTGCTTGACTGTAGAAGGAGCTGCTAACGTCCTCATGTTAGTGGCAGGGAAAGGTTGTGAGAAAAGCATGTGGAATCGTTGTGCCTGAACCCACGTGTATCTGAGTTGAATACAGCGATTTCCAAAGTCCTTTTTCATCAGAGTGTAGTAGGTTCCCACTCGCATGTACGAGTGGGTAGCAGACATCTGCCTCCCATGCATACACACTTCTGAGAGTTGAGCTTATGGCCTGTATCCCTACCTCCTGCCTGCAGCTAGCTTTCGCTTCCAAAAGGCCTAGGCTCGCTGCTTCACCGAAGTGTTGGGAGAGGTAACTGGAATCTCCCGGCAACAAGACTAGTGCCTCCAAGCTCAATCCAGCGATTTCCCAGTAATTCCTGGGGTAGGCAGGTGCTACATACTAAGTTCCATACGTGAGTAGGTATTTGAACGCCTTGTCCAAAAACATCTTACTGCTGAGAGTTGAGCTGACCCTCAGTCCCTCACAGTTCCACACTGCCTGCAGAGTGAGTTTCGCACGTCTTCACCAGAGACGTTTGCCAGAGGCCTCTGAGACGCAAGTTAACAATGCAGACCTGGAGGGTATCTCCAGGTGCAGTAGAGTGGTAATCTGGGAACCTCCTTACTCAAAATACTGCTACCTTCACACTGTCAAAAGAATGCAGCTAGTTGAGGGCTGGCTTCAAGGCATGCTTCCCTGTGAGAGCTGAGGACAGGGCAGGACCCTCCCGCATCCTGCCTGAGTGTAGACTTACCTGCTAACCTCCTTCTGTTAGTGGCTGGGATAGTTTGTGGAAAAAGCATGTGTAAGCATTGGGCCTGAACTCCCGTGTATCTGAGTTGAATACAGCGATTTCCAAAGTCCTTCTTCAATAGGAGTGTAGCTAGGTTCCAACTCCCATGTCCGAGTGGGTAGCAGACATCTGCCACCCATGCATACACACTTCTGACAGTTGAGCTTATGGCCTGTAACCCAACATCCTGCCTGCCGCTACCTTTCGCTTCCAAAATGCCTAGGCTCGCTGCTTGACGCAAGTGTTGGGAGAGGTAACTGGAATCTCCCGGCACACAAGACGAGTGCCTCCAAGCTCAATCAAGCGATTTCCTAGTAATTCCTGGGGTAGACTGGTGCTACATACTAAGTTCCATACGTGAGTAGGTAGTTGAACGCCTTGTCCAAAAACATCTTACTTCTGAGAGTTGAGCTCACCCTCAGTCCCTCACAGTTCCACACTGCCTGCAGAGTGAGTTTCGGACGTCTTCACCAGAGACGTTTGCCAGAGGCTTCTGAGACGCAAGTTAACAATGCAGACCTGGAGGGTATCTCCAGGTGCAGTAGAGTGGTAATCTGGGAACCTCCTTACTCAGAATACTGCTACCTTCACACTGCCATAAGAATGCAGCTAGTTGAGAGCTGGCTTCTAGGCATGCTTCCCTGGGAGTGCTGAGGACAGGGCAGAACCCACCCGCATCCTGCCTGACTGTAGGCGCAGCTGCTAACATCCTAATGTTAGTGGCTGAGAGAGGTTGCGGGAAAAGCATGTGTAAGCATTGGGCCTGAACTCCTGTGTATCTGAGTTGAATACAGCGATTTCCAATGGCCTTCTTCAATCAGAGTGTAGCTAGTTTCCAACTCCCATGTCAGAGTGGGTAGCAGACATCTGTCTCCCCTGCATACACACTTCTGAGAGTTGAGCTTAAGGCCTGTACCTCCCCATCCAGCCTGCTGGTTCCTTTCACTTCTAAAAGGCCTAGGCTCGCTGTTTGACGGAAGTGTTGGGAGAGGTAATTGGAATCTCCCGGCACACAAGACTAGGGCCTCCAAGCTCATTCCAGCGATTGCCTAGTAATTCGTGTGGTAGACTGGTGCTACATACTAATTTCCATACGTGAGAAGGTAGCTGAACGCCTTGTCCAAAAGCATCTTACTTCTGAGAGTTGAGCTCACCCTCACTCCCTCACAGTTCCACACTGCCTGCAGAGTGAGTTTCGCAGGTCTTCACCAGAGACGTTTGCCACAGGCTTCTGAGACGCAAGTTAACAATGCAGACCTGGAGGGTATCTCCAGGTGCAGTAGAGTGGTAATCTTGGAACCTCGTGACTCAGAATACTGCTACCTTCACACTGCCATAAGAATGCAGCTAGTTGAGAGCTGGCTTCTAGGCATGCTTCCCTGGGAGTGCTGAGGACATGGCAGAACCCACCCGCATCCTGCCTGACTGTAGGCGCAGCTGCTAACATCCTAATGTTAGTGGCTGAGAGAGGTTGCGGGAAAAGCATGTGTAAGCATTGGGCCTGAACTCCTGTGTATCTGAGTTGAATACAGCGATTTCCAATGGCCTTCTTCAATCAGAGTGTAGCTAGTTTCCAACTCCCATGTCAGAGTGGGTAGCAGACATCTGTCTCCCCTGCATACACACTTCTGAGAGTTGAGCTTAAGGCCTGTACCTCCCCATCCAGCCTGCTGGTTCCTTTCACTTCTAAAAGGCCTAGGCTCGCTGTTTGACGGAAGTGTTGGGAGAGGTAATTGGAATCTCCCGGCACACAAGACTAGGGCCTCCAAGCTCATTCCAGCGATTGCCTAGTAATTCGTGTGGTAGACTGGTGCTACATACTAAGTTCCATACGATAGTAGGTAGTTGTAAGCCTTGTCCAAAATCATCTTACTGCTGAGAGTTGAGCTCACCCTCAGTCCCTCACAGTTCCACACTGCCTGCAGAGTGAGTTTCGCACGTCTTCACCAGAGACGTTTACCAGAGGCTTCTGAGACGAAAGTTAACAATGCAGACCTGGAGGGTATCTCCAGGTGCAGTAGAGTGGTCATCTGGGAACCTCCTTACTCAGAATACTGCTACCTTCACACTGTCATAAGAATGCAGCTAGTTGAGAGCTGGCTTCAAGGCATGCTTCCCTGTGAGAGCTGAGGACAGGGCAGGACCCTCCCGCATCCTGCCTGACTGTAGACTTACCTGCTAACCTCCTTCTGTTAGTGGCTGGGATAGTTTGTGGGAAAAGCATGTGTAAGCATTGGGCCTGAACTCCCGTGTATCTGAGTTGAATACAGCGATTTCCAAAGTCCTTCTTCAATAGGAGTGTACCTAGGTTCCAACTCCCATGTCCGAGTGGGTAGCAGACATCTGCCACCCATGCATACACACTTCTGACAGTTGAGCTTATGGCCTGTAACCCAACATCCTGCCTGCCGCTACCTTTCGCTTCCAAAATGCCTAGGCTCGCTGCTTGACGCAAGTGTTGGGAGAGGTAACTGGAATCTCCCGGCACACAAGACGAGTGCCTCCAAGCTCAATCAAGCGATTTCCTAGTAATTCCTGGGGTAGACTGGTGCTACATACTAAGTTCCATACGTGAGTAGGTAGTTGAACGCCTTGTCCAAAAACATCTTACTTCTGAGAGTTGAGCTCACCCTCAGTCCCTCACAGTTCCACACTGCCTGCAGAGTGAGTTTCGGACGTCTTCACCAGAGACGTTTGCCAGAGGCTTCTGAGACGCAAGTTAACAATGCAGACCTGGAGGGTATCTCCAGGTGCAGTAGAGTGGTAATCTGGGAACCTCCTTACTCAGAATACTGCTACCTTCACACTGCCATAAGAATGCAGCTAGTTGAGAGCTGGCTTCTAGGCATGCTTCCCTGGGAGTGCTGAGGACAGGGCAGAACCCACCCGCATCCTACCTGACTGTAGGCGCAGCTGCTAACATCCTAATGTTAGTGGCTGAGAGAGGTTGCGGGAAAAGCATGTGTAAGCATTGGGCCTGAACTCCTGTGTATCTGAGTTGAATACAGCGATTTCCAATGGCCTTCTTCAATCAGAGTGTAGGTAGTTTCCAACTCCCATGTCAGAGTGGGTAGCAGACATCTGTCTCCCCTGCATACACACTTCTGAGAGTTGAGCTTAAGGCCTGTACCTCCCCATCTAGCCTGCTGGTTCCTTTCACTTCTAAAAGGCCTGGCTCGCTGTTTGATGGAAGTGTTGGGAGAGGTAATTGGAATCTCCCGGCACACAAGACTAGGGCCTCCAAGCTCATTCCAGCGATTGCCTAGTAATTCGTGTGGTAGACTGGTGCTACATACTAAGTTCCATACGTGAGAAGGTAGCTGAACGCCTTGTCCAAAAGCATCTTACTTCTGAGAGTTGAGCTCACCCTCAGTCCCTCACAGTTCCACACTGCCTGCAGAGTGAGTTTTGCAGGTCTTCACCAGAGACGTTTGCCACAGGCTTCTGAGACGCAAGTTAACAATGCAGACCTGGAGGGTATCTCCAGGTGCAGTAGAGTGGTAATCTTGGAACCTCCTGACTCAGAATACTGCTACCTTCACACTGCCATAAGAATGCA
Organism: Canis lupus baileyi; assembly: GCF_048164855.1. Classification (NCBI taxonomy): domain Eukaryota; kingdom Metazoa; phylum Chordata; class Mammalia; order Carnivora; family Canidae; genus Canis; species Canis lupus. The sequence continues at coordinate 76,393,343 of NC_132844.1, read as the reverse complement.
GCTAGTTGAGAGCTGGCTTCTAGGCATGCTTCCCTGGGAGTGCTGAGGACATGGCAGAACCCACCCGCATCCTGCCTGACTGTAGGCGCAGCTGCTAACATCCTAATGTTAGTGGCTGAGAGAGGTTGCGGGAAAAGCATGTGTAAGCATTGGGCCTGAACTCCTGTGTATCTGAGTTGAATACAGTGATTTCCAATGGCCTTCTTCAATCAGAGTGTAGGTAGTTTCCAACTCCCATGTCAGAGTGGGTAGCAGACATCTGTCTCCCCTGCATACACACTTCTGAGAGTTGAGCTTAAGGCCTGTACCTCCCCATCCAGCCTGCTGGTTCCTTTCACTTCTAAAAGGCCTAGGCTCGCTGTTTGACGGAAGTGTTGGGAGAGGTAATTGGAATCTCCCGGCACACAAGACTAGTGCCTCCAAGCTCATTCCAGCGATTGCCTAGTAATTCCTGGGGTAGACAGGTGCTACATACTAAGTTCCATACGTGAGAATGTAGCTGAACGCCTTGTCCAAAAGCATCTTACTTCTGAGAGTTGAGCTCACCCTCAGTCCCTCACAGTTCCACACTGCCTGCAGAGTGAGTTTCGCAGGTCTTCACCAGAGAAGTTTGCCACAGGCTTCTGAGACGCAAGTTAACAATGCAGACCTGGAGGGTATCTCCAGGTGCAGTAGAGTGGTAATCTCGGAACCGCCTTACTCAGAATACTGCTACCTTCACACTGTCATAAGAATGCAGCTAGTTGAGAGCTGGCTTCTAGGCATGCTTCCCTGTGAGAGCTGAGGACAGGGCAGAACCCTCCCGCATCCTGCCTGACTGTAGACGTACCTGCTAACCTCCTTATGTTAGTGGCTGGGATACGTTGTGGGAAAAGCATGTGTTAGCATTGGGTCTGAACTCCCGTGTATCTGAGTTGAATACAGCGATTTCCAACATCCTTCTTCAATAGGAGTGTAGCTAGGTTCCAACTCCCATGTCCGAGTGGGTAGCAGACATCTGCCTCCCATGCATACACACTTCTGAGAGTTGAGCTTATGGCCTGTAACCCTACATCGTGCCTGCCGCTACCTTTCGCTTCCAAAAGGCCTAGGCTCGCTGCTTGACGCAAGTGTTGGGAGAGGTAATTGGAATCTCCCGGCACGCAAGACGAGTGCCTCCAAGCTCAATCAAGGGATTTCCTAGTAATTCCTGGGGTAGACTGGTGCTACATACTAAGTTCCATACGTGAGTAGGTATTTGAACGCCTTGTCCAAAAACATCTTACTGCTGAGAGTTGAGCTGACCCTCAGTCCCTCACAGTTCCACACTGCCTGCAGAGTGAGTTTCGCACGTCTTCACCAGAGACGTTTGCCAGAGGCCTCTGAGACGCAAGTTAACAATGCAGACCTGGAGGGTATCTCCAGGTGCAGTAGAGTGGTAATCTGGGAACCTCCTGTCTCAGAATACTGCTACCTTGACCCTGCCATAAGTATGCAGCTAGTTGACCGCTGGCTTCAAGGCATGCTTCCCTGTGAGAGCTAAGGACAGGGCACAACCCTCCCGCATCCTGCTTGACTGTAGAAGGAGCTGCTAACGTCCTCATGTTAGTGGCAGGGAAAGGTTGTGAGAAAAGCATGTGGAATCGTTGTGCCTGAACCCACGTGTATCTGAGTTGAATACAGCGATTTCCAAAGTCCTTTTTCATCAGAGTGTAGTAGGTTCCCACTCGCATGTACGAGTGGGTAGCAGACATCTGCCTCCCATGCATACACACTTCTGAGAGTTGAGCTTATGGCCTGTATCCCTACCTCCTGCCTGCAGCTAGCTTTCGCTTCCAAAAGGCCTAGGCTCGCTGCTTCACCGAAGTGTTGGGAGAGGTAACTGGAATCTCCCGGCAACAAGACTAGTGCCTCCAAGCTCAATCCAGCGATTTCCCAGTAATTCCTGGGGTAGGCAGGTGCTACATACTAAGTTCCATACGTGAGTAGGTATTTGAACGCCTTGTCCAAAAACATCTTACTGCTGAGAGTTGAGCTCACCCTCAGTCCCTCACAGTTCCACACTGCCTGCAGAGTGAGTTTCGCACGTCTTCACCAGAGACGTTTGCCAGAGGCCTCTGAGACGCAAGTTAACAATGCAGACCTGGAGGGTATCTCCAGGTGCAGTAGAGTGGTAATCTGGGAACCTCCTTACTCAGAATACTGCTACCTTCACACTGTCAAAAGAATGCCGCTAGTTGAGAGCTGGCTTCAAGGCATGCTTCCCTGTGAGAGCTGAGGACAGGGCAGGACCATCCCGCATCCTGCCTGAGTGTAGACTTACCTGCTAACCTCCTTCTGTTAGTGGCTGGGATAGTTTGTGGAAAAAGCATGTGTAAGCATTGGGCCTGAACTCCCGTGTATCTGAGTTGAATACAGCGATTTCCAAAGTCCTTCTTCAATAGGAGTGTAGCTAGGTTCCAACTCCCATGTCCGAGTGGGTAGCAGACATCTGCCACCCATGCATACACACTTCTGACAGTTGAGCTTATGGCCTGTAACCCAACATCCTGCCTGCCGCTACCTTTCGCTTCCAAAATGCCTAGGCTCGCTGCTTGACGCAAGTGTTGGGAGAGGTAACTGGAATCTCCCGGCACACAAGACGAGTGCCTCCAAGCTCAATCAAGCGATTTCCTAGTAATTCCTGGGGTAGACTGGTGCTACATACTAAGTTCCATACGTGAGTAGGTAGTTGAACGCCTTGTCCAAAAACATCTTACTTCTGAGAGTTGAGCTCACCCTCAGTCCCTCACAGTTCCACACTGCCTGCAGAGTGAGTTTCGGACGTCTTCACCAGAGACGTTTGCCAGAGGCTTCTGAGACGCAAGTTAACAATGCAGACCTGGAGGGTATCTCCAGGTGCAGTAGAGTGGTAATCTGGGAACCTCCTTACTCAGAATACTGCTACCTTCACACTGCCATAAGAATGCAGCTAGTTGAGAGCTGGCTTCTAGGCATGCTTCCCTGGGAGTGCTGAGGACAGGGCAGAACCCACCCGCATCCTGCCTGACTGTAGGCGCAGCTGCTAACATCCTAATGTTAGTGGCTGAGAGAGGTTGCGGGAAAAGCATGTGTAAGCATTGGGCCTGAACTCCTGTGTATCTGAGTTGAATACAGCGATTTCCAATGGCCTTCTTCAATCAGAGTGTAGGTAGTTTCCAACTCCCATGTCAGAGTGGGTAGCAGACATCTGTCTCCCCTGCATACACACTTCTGAGAGTTGAGCTTAAGGCCTGTACCTCCCCATCCAGCCTGCTGGTTCCTTTCACTTCTAAAAGGCCTAGGCTCGCTGTTTGACGCAAGTGTTGGGGGAGGTAATTGGAATCTCCCGGCACACAAGACTAGGGCCTCCAAGCTCATTCCAGCGATTGCCTAGTAATTCGTGTGGTAGACTGCTGCTACATACTAAGTTCCATACGTGAGAAGGTAGCTGAACGCCTTGTCCAAAGGCATCTTACTTCTGAGAGTTGAGCTCACCCTCAGTCCCTCACAGTTCCACACTGCCTGCAGAGTGAGTTTCGCACGTCTTCACCAGAGACGTTTGCCACAGGCTTCTGAGACGCAAGTTAACAATGCAGACCTGGAGGGTATCTCCAGGTGCAGTAGAGTGGTAATCTTGGAACCTCCTGACTCAGAATACTGCTACCTTCACACTGCCATAAGAATGCAGCTAGTTGAGAGCTGGCTTCTAGGCATGCTTCCCTGTGAGAGCTGAGGACAGGGCAGAACCCTCCCGCATCCTGACTGACTGTAGGCGCAGCTGCTAACATCCTAATGTTAGTGGCTGGGATAGGTTGTGGGAAAAGCATGTGTAAGCATTGGGCCTGAACTCCCGAGTATCTGAGTTGAATACAGCGATTTCCAACATCCTTCTTCAATAGGAGTGTAGCTAGGTTCCAACTCCCATGTCCGAGTGGGTAGCAGACATCTGCCTCCCATGCATACACACTTCTGAGAGTTGAGCTTATGGCCTGTAACCCTACATCGTGCCTGCCGCTACCTTTCGCTTCCAAAAGGCCTAGGTTCGCTGCTTGACGCAAGTGTTGGGAGAGGTATTTGGAATCTCCCGGCACACAAGTCGAGTGCCTCCAAGCTCAATCAAGCGATTGCCTAGTAATTCCTGGGGTAGACTGGTGCTACATACTAAGTTCCATACGGGAGTAGGTATTTGAACGCCTTGTCCAAAAACATCTTACTGCTGAGAGTTGAGCTGACCCTCAGTCCCTCACAGTTCCACACTGCCTGCAGAGTGAGTTTCGCACGTCTTCACCAGAGACGTTTGCCAGAGGCCTCTGAGACGCAAGTTAACAATGCAGACCTGGAGGGTATCTCCAGGTGCAGTAGAGTGGTAATCTGGGAACCTCCTGTCTCAGAATACTGCTACCTTGACCTTGCCATAAGTATGCAGCTAGTTGACCGCTGGCTTCAAGACATGCTTCCCTGTGAGAGCTAAGGACAGGGCACAACCCTCCCGCATCCTGCTTGACTGTAGAAGGAGCTGCTAACGTCCTCATGTTAGTGGCAGGGAAAGGTTGTGAGAAAAGCATGTGGAATCGTAGTGCCTGAACCCACCTGTATCTGAGTTGAATACAGCGATTTCCAAAGTCCTTTTTCATCAGAGTGTAGTAGGTTCCCACTCGCATGTACGAGTGGGTAGCAGACATCTGCCTCCCATGCATACACACTTCTGAGAGTTGAGCTTATGGCCTGTATCGCTACCTCCTGCCTGCAGCTAGCTTTCGCTTCCAAAAGTCCTAGGCTCGCTGCTTCACCGAAGTGTTGGGAGAGGTAACTGGAATCTCCCGGCAACAAGACTAGTGCCTCCAAGCTCAATCCAGCGATTTCCCAGTAATTCCTGGGGTAGACTGGTGCTACATACTAAGTTCCATACGTGAGTAGGTATTTGAACGCCTTGTCCAAAAACATCTTACTGCTGAGAGTTGAGCTGACCCACAGTCCCTCACAGTTCCACACTGCCTGCAGAGTGAGTTTCGCACGTCTTCACCAGAGACGTTTGCCAGAGGCCTCTGAGACGCAAGTTAACAATGCAGACCTGGAGGGTATCTCCAGGTGCAGTAGAGTGGTCATCTCGGAACCGCCTTACTCAGAATACTGCTACCTTCACACTGTCATAAGAATGCAGCTAGTTGAGAGCTGGCTTCAAGGCATGCTTCCCTGTGAGAGCTGAGGACAGGGCAGGACCCTCCCGCATCCTGCCTGACTGTAGACTTACCTGCTAACCTCCTTCTGTTAGTGGCTGGGATAGTTTGTGGGAAAAGCATGTGTAAGCATTGGGCCTGAACTCCCGTGTATCTGAGTTGAATACAGCGATTTCCAAAGTCCTTCTTCAATAGGAGTGTAGCTAGGTTCCAACTCCCATGTCCGAGTGGGTAGCAGACATCTGCCACCCATGCATACACAATTCTGAGAGTTGAGCTTATGGCCTGTAACCCAACATCCTGCCTGCCGCTACCTTTCGCTTCCAAAATGCCTAGGCTCGCTGCTTGACGCAAGTGTTGGGAGAGGTAACTAGAATCTCCCGGCACACAAGACGAGTGCCTCCAAGCTCAATCAAGCGATTTCCTAGTAATTCCTTCGGTAGACTGGTGCTACATTCTAAGTTCTATACGTGAGTAGGTAGTTGAACGCCTTGTCCAAAAACATCTTACTTCTGAGAGTTGAGCTCACCCTCAGTCCCTCACAGTTCCACACTGCCTGCAGATTGAGTTTCGGACGTCTTCACCAGAGACGTTTGCCAGAGGCTTCTGAGACGCAAGTTAACAATGCAGACCTGGAGGGTATCTCCAGGTGCAGTAGAGTGGTAATCTGGGAACCTCCTTACTCAGAATACTGCTACCTTCACACTGCCATAAGAATGCAGCTAGTTGAGAGCTGGCTTCTAGGCATGCTTCCCTGGGAGTGCTGAGGACAGGGCAGAACCCACCCGCATCCTGCCTGACTGTAGGCGCAGCTGCTAACATCCTAATGTTAGTGGCTGAGAGAGGTTGCGGGAAAAGCATGTGTAAGCATTGGGCCTGAACTCCTGTGTATCTGAGTTGAATACAGCGATTTCCAATGGCCTTCTTCAATCAGAGTGTAGGTAGTTTCCAACTCCCATGTCAGAGTGGGTAGCAGACATCTGTCTCCCCTGCATACACACTTCTGAGAGTTGAGCTTAAGGCCTGTACCTCCCCATCCAGCCTGCTGGTTCCTTTCACTTCTAAAAGGCCTAGGCTCGCTGTTTGACGGAAGTGTTGGGAGAGGTAATTGGAATCTCCCGGCACACAAGACTAGGGCCTCCAAGCTCATTCCAGCGATTGCCTAGTAATTCGTGTGGTAGACTGCTGCTACATACTAAGTTCCATACGTGAGAAGGTAGCTGAACGCCTTGTCCAAAAGCATCTTACTTCTGAGAGTTGAGCTCACCCTCAGTCCCTCACAGTTCCACACTGCCTGCAGAGGGAGTTTCGCAGGTCTTCACCAGAGACGTTTGCCACAGGCTTCTGAGACGCAAGTTAACAATGCAGACCTGGAGGGTATCTCCAGGTGCAGTAGAGTGGTAATCTTGGAACCTCCTGACTCAGAATACTGCTACCTTCACACTGCCATAAAAATGCAGCTAGTTGAGAGCTGGCTTCTAGGCATGCTTCCCTGGGAGTGCTGAGGACATGGCAGAACCCACCCGCATCCTGCCTGACTGTAGGCGCAGCTGCTAACATCCTAATGTTAGTGGCTGAGAGATGTTGCTGGAAAAGCATGTGTAAGCATTGGGCCTGAACTCCTGTGTATCTGAGTTGAATACAGCGATTTCCAATGGCCATCTTCAATCAGAGTGTAGGTAGTTTCCAACTCCCATGTCGTAGTGGGTAGCAGACATCTGTCTCCCCTACATACACACTTCTGAGATTTGAGCTTAAGGTCTGTACCTCCCCATCCAGCCTGCTGGTTCCTTTCACTTCTAAAAGGCCTAGGCTCGCTGTTTGACGGAAGTGTTGGGAGAGGTAATTGGAATCTCCCGGCACACAAGACTAGTGCCTCCAAGCTCATTCCAGCGATAGCCTAGTAATTCCTGAGGTAGACAGGTGCTACATACTAAGTTCCATACGTGAGAATGTAGCTGAACGCCTTGTCCAAAAGCATCTTACTTCTGAGAGTTGAGCTCACCCTCAGTCCCTTACAGTTCCACACTGCCTGCAGAGTGAGTTTCGCAGGTCTTCACCAGAGACGTTTGCCACAGGCTTCTGAGACGCAAGTTAACAATGCAGACCTGGAGGGTATCTCCAGGTGCAGTAGAGTGGTAATCTCGGAACCGCCTTACTCAGAATACTGCTACCTTCACACTGTCATAAGAATGCAGCTAGTTGAGAGCTGGCTTCTAGGCATGCTTCCCTGTGAGAGCTGAGGACAGGGCAGAACCCTCCCGCATCCTGCCTGACTGTAGACGTACCTGCTAACCTCCTTCTGTTAGTGGCTGGGATAGGTTGTGGGAAAAGCATGTGTAAGCATTGGGCCTGAACTCCCGAGTATCTGAGTTGAATACAGCGATTTCCAACATCCTTCTTCAATAGGAGTGTAGCTAGGTTCCAACTCCCATGTCCGAGTGGGTAGCAGACATCTGCCTCCCATGCATACACACTTCTGAGGGTTGAGCTTATGGCCTGTAACCCTACATCGTGCCTGCCGCTACCTTTCGTTTCCAAAAGGCCTAGGCTCGCTGCTTGACGCAAGTGTTGGGAGAGGTAATTGGAAACTCCCGGCACACAAGACGAGTGCCTCCAAGCTCAATCAAGCGATTGCCTAGTAATTCCTGGGGTAGACTGGTGCTACATACTAAGTTCCATACGTGAGTAGCTATTTGAACGCCTTGTCCAAAAACATCTTACTGCTGAGAGTTGAGCTGACCCTCAGTCCCTCACAGTTCCACACTGCCTGCAGAGTGAGTTTCGCACGTCTTCACCAGAGACGTTTGCCAGAGGCCTCTGAGACGCAAGTTAACAATGCAGACCTGGAGGGTATCTCCAGGTGCAGTAGAGTGGTAATCTGGGAATCTCCTGTCTCAGAATACTGCTACCTTGACCCTGCCATAAGTATGCAGCTAGTTGACCGCTGGCTTCAAGACATGCTTCCCTGTGAGAGCTAAGGACAGGGCACAACCCTCCCGCATCCTGCTTGACTGTAGAAGGAGCTGCTAACGTCCTCATGTTAGTGGCAGGGAAAGGTTGTGAGAAAAGCATGTGGAATCGTTGTGCCTGAACCCACGTGTATCTGAGTTGAATACAGCGATTTCCAAAGTCCGTTTTCATCAGAGTGTAGTAGGTTCCCACTCGCATGTACGAGTGGGTAGCAGACATCTGCCTCCCATGCATACACACTTCTGAGAGTTGAGCTTATGGCCTGTATCCCTACCTCCTGCCTGCAGCTAGCTTTCGCTTCCAAAAGGCCTAGGCTCGCTGCTTCACCGAAGTGTTGGGAGAGGTAACTGGAATCTCCCGGCAACAAGACTAGTGCCTCCAAGCTCAATCCAGCGATTTCCCAGTAATTCCTGGGGTAGACTGGTGCTACATACTAAGTTCCATACGTGAGTAGGTATTTGAACGCCTTGTCCAAAAACATCTTACTGCTGAGAGTTGAGCTGACCCTCAGTCCCTCACAGTTCCACACTGCCTGCAGAGTGAGTTTCGCACGTCTTCACCAGAGACGTTTGCCAGAGGCCTCTGAGACGCAAGTTAACAATGCAGACCTGGAGGGTATCTCCAGGTGCAGTAGAGTGGTAATCTGGGAACCTCCTTACTCAGAATACTGCTACCTTCACACTGTCATAAGAATGCAGCTAGTTGAGAGCTGGCTTCAAGGCATGCTTCCCTGTGAGAGCTGAGGACAGGGCAGGACCCTCCCGCATCCTGCCTGACTGTAGACTTACCTGCTAACCTCCTTCTGTTAGTGGCTGGGATAGTTTGTGGGAAAAGCATGTGTAAGCATTGGGCCTGAACTCCAGTGTATCTGAGTTGAATACAGCGATTTCCAAAGTCCTTTTTCATCAGAGTGTAGCTAGGTTCCAACTCCCATGTCCGAGTGAGTAGCAGACATCTGCCACACATGCATACACACTTCTGAGAGTTGAGCTTATGGCCTGTAACCCAACATCCTGCCTGCCGCTACCTTTCGCTTCCAAAATGCCTAGGCTCGCTGCTTGACGCAAGTGTTGGGAGAGGTAACTGGAATCTCCCGGCACACAAGACGAGTGCCTCCAAGCTCAATCAAGCGATTTCCTAGTAATTCCTGGGGTAGACTGGTGCTACATACTAAGTTCCATATGTGAGAAGGTAGCTAAACGCCTTGTCCAAAATCATCTTACTGCTGAGAGTTGAGCTCACCCTCAGTCCCTCACAGTTCCACACTGCCTGCAGAGTGAGTTTCGCACGTCTTCACCAGAGACGTTTGCCAGAGGCCTCTGAGACGCAAGTTAACAATGCAGACCTGGAGGGTATCTCCAGGTGCAGTAGAGTGGTAATCTGGGAACCTCCTTACTCAGAATACTGCTACCTTCACACTGTCATAAGAATGCAGCTAGTTGAGAGCTGGCTTCAAGGCATGCTTCCCTGTGAGAGCTGAGGACAGGGCAGGACCCTCCCGCATCCTGCCTGACTGTAGACTTACCTGCTAACCTCCTTCTGTTAGTGGCTGGGATAGTTTGTGGGAAAAGCATGTGTAAGCATTGGGCCTGAACTCCCGTGTATCTGAGTTGAATACAGCGATTTCCAAAGTCCTTCTTCAATAGGAGTGTAGGTAGGTTCCAACTCCCATGTCCGAGTGGGTAGCAGACATCTGCCACCGATGCATACACACTTCTGAGAGTTGAGCTTATGGCCTGTAACCCAACATCCTGCCTGCCGCTACCTTTCGCTTCCAAAAGGCCTAGGCTCGCTGCTTGACGCAAGTGTTGGGAGAGGTAACTGGAATCTCCCGGCACACAAGACGAGTGCCTCCAAGCTCAATCAAGCGATTTCCTAGTAATTCCTGGGGTAGACTGGTGCTACATACTAAGTTCCATACGTGAGTAGGTAGTTGAACGCCTTGTCCAAAAACATCTTACTTCTGAGAGTTGAGCTCACCCTCAGTCCCTCACAGTTCCACACTGCCTGCAGAGTGAGTTTCGGACGTCTTCACCAGAGACGTTTGCCAGAGGCTTCTGAGACGCAAGTTAACAATCCAGACCTGGAGGGTATCTCCAGGTGCAGTAGAGTGGTAATCTGGGAACCTCCTTACTCAGAATACTGCTACCTTCACACTGCCATAAGAATGCAGCTAGTTGAGAGCTGGCTTCTAGGCATGCTTCCCTGGGAGTGCTGAGGACAGGGCAGAACCCACCCGCATCCTGCCTGACTGTAGGCGCAGCTGCTAACATCCTAATGTTAGTGGCTGAGAGAGTTTGCGGGAAAAGCATGTGTAAGCATTGGGCCTGAACTCCTGTGTATCTGAGTTGAATACAGCGATTTCCAATGGCCTTCTTCAATCAGAGTGTAGCTAGTTTCCAACTCCCATGTCAGAGTGGGTAGCAGACATCTGTCTCCCCTGCATACACACTTCTGAGAGTTGAGCTTAAGGCCTGTACCTCCCCATCCAGCCTGCTGGTTCCTTTCACTTCTAAAAGGCCTAGGCTCGCTGTTTGACGGAAGTGTTGGGAGAGGTAATTGGAATCTCCCGGCACACAAGACTAGGGCCTCCAAGCTCATTCCAGCGATTGCCTAGTAATTCGTGTGGTAGACTGGTGCTACATACTAAGTTCCATACGTGAGAAGGTAGCTGAACGCCTTGTCCAAAAGCATCTTACTTCTGAGAGTTGAGCTCACCCTCAGTCCCTCACAGTTCCACACTGCCTGCAGAGTGAGTTTCGCAGGTCTTCACCAGAGACGTTTGCCACAGGCTTCTGAGACGCAAGTTAACAATGCAGACCTGGAGGGTATCTCCAGGTGCAGTAGAGTGGTAATCTCGGAACCGCCTTACTCAGAATACTGCTACCTTCACACTGTCATAAGAATGCAGCTAGTTGAGAGCTGGCTTCTAGGCATGCTTCCCTGTGAGAGCTGAGGACAGGGCAGAACCCTCCCGCATCCTGCCTGACTGTAGACGTACCTGCTAACCTCCTTCTGTTAGTGGCTGGGATAGGTTGTGGGAAAAGCATGTGTAAGCATTGGGCCTGAACTCCCGAGTATCTGAGTTGAATACAGCGATTTCCAACATCCTTCTTCAATAGGAGTGTAGCTAGGTTCCAACTCCCATGTCCGAGTGGGTAGCAGACATCTGCCTCCCATGCATACACACTTCTGAGAGTTGAGCTTATGGCCTGTAACCCTACATCGTGCCTGCCGCTACCTTTCGCTTCCAAAAGGCCTAGGCTCGCTGCTTGACGCAAGTGTTGGGAGAGGTAATTGGAATCTCCCGGCACACAAGACGAGTGCCTCCAAGCTCAATCAAGCGATTGCCTAGTAATTCCTGGGGTAGACTGGTGCTACATACTAAGTTCCATACGTGAGCAGGTATTTGAACGCCTTGTCCAAAAACATCTTACTGCTGAGAGTTGAGCTGACCCTCAGTCCCTCACAGTTCCACACTGCCTGCAGAGTGAGTTTTGCACGTCTTCACCAGAGACGTTTGCCAGAGGCCTCTGAGACGCAAGTTAACAATGCAGACCTGGAGGGTATCTCCAGGTGCAGTAGAGTGGTAATCTGGGAACCTCCTTACTCAGAATACTGCTACCTTGACCCTGCCATAAGTATGCAGCTAGTTGACCGCTGGCTTCAAGACATGCTTCCCTGTGAGAGCTAAGGACAGGGCACAACCCTCCCGCATCCTGCTTGACTGTAGAAGGAGCTGCTAACGTCCTCATGTTAGTGGCAGGGAAAGGTTGTGAGAAAAGCATGTGGAATCGTTGTGCCTGAACCCACGTGTATCTGAGTTGAATACAGCGATTTCCAAAGTCCTTTTTCATCAGAGTGTAGTAGGTTCCCACTCGCATGTAGAGTGGGTAGCAGACATCTGCCTCCCATGCATACACACTTCTGAGAGTTGAGCTTATGGCTTGTATCCCTACCTCCTGCCTGCAGCTAGCTTTCGCTTCCAAAAGGCCTAGGCTCGCTGCTTCACCGAAGTGTTGGGAGAGGTAACTGGAATCTCCCGGCAACAAGACTAGTGCCTCCAAGCTCAATCCAGCGATTTCCCAGTAATTCCTGGGGTAGACTGGTGCTACATACTAAGTTCCATACGTGAGTAGGTATTTGAACGCCTTGTCCAAAAACATCTTACTGCTGAGAGTTGAGCTGACCCTCAGTCCCTCACAGTTCCACACTGCCTGCAGAGTGAGTTTCGCACGTCTTCACCAGAGACGTTTGCCAGAGGCCTCTGAGACGCAAGTTAACAATGGAGACCTGGAGGGTATCTCCAGGTGCAGTAGAGTGGTAATCTGGGAACCTCCTTACTCAGAATACTGCTACCTTCACACTGTCATAAGAATGCAGCTAGTTGAGAGCTGGCTTCAAGGCATGCTTCCCTGTGAGAGCTGAGGACAGGGCAGGACCCTCCCGCATCCTGCCTGACTGTAGACTTACCTGCTAACCTCCTTCTGTTAGTGGCTGGGATAGTTTGTGGGAAAAGCATGTGTAAGCATTGGGCCTGAACTCCCGTGTATCTGAGTTGAATACAGCGATTTCCAAAGTCCTTCTTCAATAGGAGTGTAGCTAGGTTCCAACTCCCATGTCCGAGTGGGTAGCAGACATCTGCCACCCATGCATACACACTTCTGAGAGTTGAGCTTATGGCCTGTAACCCAACATCCTGCCTGCCGCTACATTTCGCTTCCAAAAGGCCTAGGCTCGCTGCTTGACGCAAGTGTTGGGAGAGGTAACTGGAATCTCCCGGCACACAAGACGAGTGCCTCCAAGCTCAATCAAGCGATTTCCTAGTAATTCCTGGGGTAGACTGGTGCTACATACTAAGTTCCATACGTGAGTAGGTAGTTGAACGCCTTGTCCAAAAACATCTTACTTCTGAGAGTTGAGCTCACCCTCAGTCCCTCACAGTTCCACACTGCCTGCAGAGTGAGTTTCGGACGTCTTCACCAGAGACGTTTGCCAGAGGCTTCAGAGACGCAAGTTAACAATGCAGACCTGGAGGGTATCTCCAGGTGCAGTAGAGTGGTAATCTGGGAACCTCCTTACTCAGAATACTGCTACCTTCACACTGCCATAAGAATGCAGCTAGTTGGGATCCCTGGGTGGCGCAGCGGTTTGGCGCCTGCCTTTGGCCCAGGGCGCGATCCTGGAGACCCGGGATCGAATCCCACGTCGGGCTCCCGGTGCATGGAGCCTGCTTCTCCCTCTGCCTGTGTCTCTGCGCCTCTCTCTCTCTCTCTGTGACTATCATAAATAAATAAAAAAATTAAAAAAAAAAAAAAAAAAAAAAAAAGAATGCAGCTAGTTGAGAGCTGGCTTCTAGGCATGCTTCCCTGGGAGTGCTGAGGACAGGGCAGAACCCACCCGCATCCTGCCTGACTGTAGGCGCAGCTGCTAACATCCTAATATTAGTGGCTGAGAGTGGTTGCGGGAAAAGCATGTGTAAGCATTGGGCCTGAACTCCTGTGTATCTGAGTTGAATACAGCGATTTCCAATGGCCTTCTTCAATCAGAGTGTAGGTAGTTTCCAACTCCCATGTCAGAGTGGGTAGCAGACATCTGTCTCCCCTGCATACACACTTCTGAGAGTTGAGCTTAAGGCCTGTACCTCCCCATCCAGCCTGCTGGTTCCTTTCACTTCTAAAAGGCCTAGGCTCGCTGTTTGACGGAAGTGTTGGGAGAGGTAATTGGAATCTCCCGGCACACAAGACTAGGGCCTCCAAGCTCATTCCAGCGATTGCCTAGTAATTCGTGTGGTAGACTGCTGCTACATACTAAGTTCCATACGTGAGAAGGTAGCTGAACGCCTTGTCCAAAAGCATCTTACTTCTGAGAGTTGAGCTCACCCTCAGTCCCTCACAGTTCCACACTGCCTGCAGAGTGAGTTTCGCAGGTCTTCACCAGAGACGTTTGCCACAGGCTTCTGAGACGCAAGTTAACAATGCAGACCTAGAGGGTATCTCCAGGTGCAGTAGAGTGGTAATCTCGGAACCGCCTTACTCAGAATACTGCTACCTTCACACTGTCATAAGAATGCAGCTAGTTGAGAGCTGGCTTCTAGGCATGCTTCCCTGTGAGAGCTGAGGACAGGGCAGAACCCTCCCGCATCCTGCCTGACTGTAGACGTACCTGCTAACCTCCTTCTGTTAGTGGCTGGGATAGGTTGTGGGAAAAGCATGTGTAAGCATTGGGCCTGAACTCCCGAGTATCTGAGTTGAATACAGCGATTTCCAACATCCTTCTTCAATAGGAGTGTAGCTAGGTTCCAACTCCCATGTCCGAGTGGGTAGCAGACATCTGCCTCCCATGCATACACACTTCTGAGAGTTGAGCTTATGGCCTGTAACCCTACATCGTGCCTGCCGCTACCTTTCGCTTCCAAAAGGCCTAGGCTCGCTGCTTCACGCAAGTGTTGGGAGAGGTAATTGGACTCTCCCGGCACACAAGACGAGTGCCTCTAAGCTCAATCAAGCGATTTCCTAGTAATTCCTGGGGTAGACTGGTGCTACATACTAAGTTCCATACGTGAGTAGGTATTTGAACGCCTTGTCCAAAAACATCTTACTGCTGAGAGTTGAGGTGACCCTCAGTCCCTCACAGTTCCACACTGCCTGCAGAGTGAGTTTCGCACGTCTTCACCAGAGACGTTTGCCAGAGGCCTCTGAGACGCAAGTTAACAATGCAGAACTGGAGGGTATCTCCAGGTGCAGTAGAGTGGTAATCTGGGAACCTCCTGTGTCAGAATACTGCTACCTTGACCCTGCCATAAATATGCAGCTAGTTGACCGCTGGCTTCAAGACATGCTTCCCTGTGAGAGCTAAGGACAGGGCACAACCCTCCCGCATCCTGCTTGACTGTAGAAGGAGCTGCTAACGTCCTCATGTTAGTGGCAGGGAAAGGTTGTGAGAAAAGCATGTGGAATCGTTGTGCCTGAACCCACGTGTATCTGAGTTGAATACAGCGATTTCCAAAGTCCTTTTTCATCAGAGTGTAGTAGGTTCCCACTCGCATGTACGAGTGGGTAGCAGACATCTGCCTCCCATGCATACACACTTCTGAGAGTTGAGCTTATGGCCTGTATCCCTACCTCCTGCCTGCAGCTAGCTTTCGCTTCCAAAAGGCCTAGGCTCGCTGCTTCACCGAAGTGTTGGGAGAGGTAACTGGAATCTCCCTGCAACAAGACTAGTGCCTCCAAGCTCAATCCAGCGATTTCCCAGTAATTCCTGGGGTAGACTGGTGCTACATACTAAGTTCCATTCGTGAGTAGGTATTTGAACGCCTTGTCCAAAAACATCTTACTGCTGAGAGTTGAGCTGACCCTCAGTCCCTCACATTTCCACACTGCCTGCAGAGTGAGTTTCGCACGTCTTCACCAGAGACGTTTGCCAGAGGCCTCTGAGACGCAAGTTAACAATGCAGACCTGGAGGGTATCTCCAGGTGCAGTAGAGTGGTAATCTGGGAACCTCCTTACTCAGAATACTGCTACCTTCACACTGTCATAAGAATGCAGCTAGTTGAGAGCTTGCTTCTAGGCATGCTTCCCTGTGAGAGCTGAGGACAGGGCAGAACCCTCCCGCATCCTGCCTGACTGTAGACTTACCTGCTAACCTCCTTCTGTTAGTGGCCGGGATAGTTTGTGGGAAAAGCATGTGTAAGCATTGGGCCTGAACTCCCGTGTATCTGAGTTGAATACAGCGATTTCCAAAGTCCTTCTTCAATAGGAGTGTAGCTAGGTTCCAACTCCCATGTCCGAGGGGTAGCAGACGTCTGCCACCCATGCATACACACATCTGAGAGTTGAGCTTATGGCCTGTAACCCAACATCCTGCCTGCCGCTACATTTCGCTTCCAAAAGGCCTAGGCTCGCTGCTTGACGCAAGTGTTGGGAGAGGTAACTGGAATCTCCCGGCACACAAGACGAGTGCCTCCAAGCTCAATCAAGCGATTTCCTAGTAATTCCTGGGGTAGACTGGTGCTACATACTAAGTTCCATACGTGAGTAGGTAGTTGAACGCCTTGTCCAAAAACATCTTACTTCTGAGAGTTGAGCTCACCCTCAGGCCCTCACAGTTCCACACTGCCTGCAGAGTGAGTTTCGGACGTCTTCACCAGAGACGTTTGTCAGAGGCTTCTGAGACGCAAGTTAACAATGCAGACCTGGAGAGTATCTCCAGGTGCAGTAGAGTGGTAATCTTGGAACCTCCTTACTCAGAATACTGGTACCTTCACACTGCCATAAGAATGCAGCTAGTTGAGAGCTGGCTTCTAGGCATGCTTCCCTGGGAGTGCTGAGGACAGGGCAGAACCCACCCGCATCCTGCCTGACTGTAGGCGCAGCTGCTAACATCCTAATGTTAGTGGCTGAGAGAGGTTGCGGGAAAAGCATGTGTAAGCATTGGGCCTGAACTCCTGTGTATCTGAGTTGAATACAGCGATTTCCAATGGCCTTCTTCAATCAGAGTGTAGGTAGTTTCCAACTCCCATGTCAGAGTGGGTAGCAGACATCTGTCTCCCCTGCATACACACTTCTGAGAGTTGAGCTTAAGGCCTGTACCTCCCCATCCAGCCTGCTGGTTCCTTTCACTTCTCAAAGGCCTAGGCTCGCTGTTTGACGGAAGTGTTGGGAGAGGTAATTGGAATCTCCCGGCACACAAGACTAGGGCCTCCAAGCTCATTCCAGCGATTGCCTAGTAATTCGTGTGGTAGACTGCTGCTACATACTAAGTTCCATACGTGAGAATGTAGCTGAACGCCTTGTCCAAAAGCATCTTACTTCTGAGAGTTGAGCTCACCCTCAGTCCCTCACAGTTCCACACTGCCTGCAGAGTGAGTTTCGCAGGTCTTCACCAGAGACGTTTGCCACAGGCTTCTGAGACGCAAGTTAACAATGCAGACCTGGAGGGTATCTCCAGGTGCAGTAGAGTGGTAATCTTGGAACCTCCTGACTCAGAATACTGCTACCTTCACACTGCCATAAGAATGCAGCTAGTTGAGAGCTGGCTTCTAGGCATGCTTCCCTGGGAGTGCTGAGGACATGGCAGAACCCACCCGCATCCTGCCTGACTGTAGGCGCAGCTGCTAACATCCTAATGTTAGTGGCTGAGAGAGGTTGCGGGAAAAGCATGTGTAAGCATTGGGCCTGAACTCCTGTGTATCTGAGTTGAATACAGCGATTTCCAATGGCCTTCTTCAATCAGAGTGTAGGTAGTTTCCAACTCCCATGTCAGAGTGGGTAGCAGACATCTGTCTCCCCTGCATACACACTTCTGAGAGTTGAGCTTAAGGTCGGTACCTCCCCATCCAGCCTGCTGGTTCCTTTCACTTCTAAAAGGCCTAGGCTCGCTGTTTGACGGAAGTGTTGGGAGAGGTAATTGGAATCTCCCGGCACACAAGACTAGTGCCTCCAAGCTCATTCCAGCGATAGCCTAGTAATTCCTGAGGTAGACAGGTGCTACATACTAAGTTCCATACGTGAGAATGTAGCTGAACGCCTTGTCCAAAAGCATCTTACTTCTGAGAGTTGAGCTCACCCTCAGTCCCTCACAGTTCCACACTGCCTGCAGAGTGAGTTTTGCAGGTCTTCACCAGAGACGTTTGCCACAGGCTTCTGAGACGCAAGTTAACAATGCAGACCTGGAGGGTATCTCCAGGTGCAGTAGAGTGGTAATCTCGGAACCGCCTTACTCAGAATACTGCTACCTTCACACTGTCATAAGAATGCAGCTAGTTGAGAGCTGGCTTCTAGGCATGCTTCCCTGTGAGAGCTGAGGACAGGGCAGAACCCTCCCGCATCCTGCCTGACTGTAGACGTACCTGCTAACCTCCTTCTGTTAGTGGCTGGGATAGGTTGTGGGAAAAGCATGTGTAAGCATTGGGCCTGAACTCCCGAGTATCTGAGTTGAATACAGCGATTTCCAACATCCTTCTTCAATAGGAGTGTAGCTAGGTTCCAACTCCCATGTCCGAGTGGGTAGCAGACATCTGCCTCCCATGCATACACACTTCTGAGAGTTGAGCTTATGGCCTGTAACCCTACATCGTGCCTGCCGTTACCTTTCGCTTCCAAAAGGCCTAGGCTCGCTGCTTGACGCAAGTGTTGGGAGAGGTAATTGGAATCTCCCGGCACACAAGACGAGTGCCTCCAAGCTCAATCAAGCGATTGCCTAGTAATTCCTGGGGTAGACTGGTGCTACATACTAAGTTCCATACGTGAGTAGGTATTTGAACGCCTTGTCCAAAAACATCTTACTGCTGAGAGTTGAGCTGACCCTCAGTCCCTCACAGTTCCACACTGCCTGCAGAGTGAGTTTCGCACGTCTTCACCAGAGACGTTTGCCAGAGGCCTCTGAGACGCAAGTTAACTATGCAGAACTGGAGGGTATCTCCAGGTGCAGTAGAGTGGTAATCTGGGAACCTCCTGTCTCAGAATACTGCTACCTTGACCCTGCCATAAGTATGCAGCTAGTTGACCGCTGGCTTCAAGACATGCTTCCCTGTGAGAGCTAAGGACAGGGCACAACCCTCCCGCATCCTGCTTGACTGTAGAAGGAGCTGCTAACGTCCTCATGTTAGTGGCAGGGAAAGGTTGTGAGAAAAGCATGTGGAATCGTTGTGCCTGAACCCACGTGTATCTGAGTTGAATACAGCGATTTCCAAAGACCTTTTTCATCAGAGTGTAGTAGGTTCCCACTCGCATGTACGAGTGGGTAGCAGACATCTGCCTCCCATGCATACACACTTCTGAGAGTTGAGCTTATGGCCTGTATCCCTACCTCCTGCCTGCAGCTAGCTTTCGCTTCCAAAAGGCCTAGGCTCGCTGCTTCACCGAAGTGTTGGGAGAGGTAACTGGAATCTCCCGGCAACAAGACTAGTGCCTCCAAGCTCAATCCAGCGATTTCCCAGTAATTCCTGGGGTAGACTGGTGCTACATACTAAGTTCCATACGTGAGTAGGTATTTGAACGCCTAGTCCAAAAACATCTTACTGCTGAGAGTTGAGCTCACCCTCAGTCCCTCACAGTTCCACACTGCCTGCAGAGTGAGTTTCGCACGTCTTCACCAGAGACGTTTGCCAGAGGCCTCTGAGACGCAAGTTAACAATGCAGACCTGGAGGGTATCTCCAGGTGCAGTAGAGTGGTAATCTCGGAACCGCCTTACTCAGAATACTGCTACCTTCACACTGTCATAAGAATGCAGCTAGTTGAGAGCTGGCTTCAAGGCATGCTTCCCTGTGAGAGGTGAGGACAGGGCAGGACCCTCCCGCATCCTGCCTGACTGTAGACTTACCTGCTAACCTCCTTCTGTTAGTGGCTGGGATAGTTTGTGGGAAAAGCATGTGTAAGCATTGGGCCTGAACTCCCGTGTATCTGAGTTGAATACAGCGATTTCCAAAGTCCTTCTTCAATAGGAGTGTAGCTAGGTTCCAACTCCCATGTCCGAGTGGGTAGCAGACATCTGCCACCCATGCATACACACTTCTGAGAGTTGAGCTTATGGCCTGTAACCCAACATCCTGCCTTCCGCTACCTTTCGCTTCCAAAATGCCTAGGCTCGCTGCTTGACGCAAGTGTTGGGAGAGGTAACTGGAATCTCCCGGCACACAAGACGAGTGCCTCCAAGCTCAATCAAGCGATATCCTAGTAATTCCTGGGGAAGACTGGTGCTACATACTAAGTTCCATACGTGAGAAGGTACCTGAACGCCTTGTCCAAAATCATCTTACTTCTGAGAGTTGAGCTCACCCTCAGTCCCTCACAGTTCCACACTGCCTGCAGAGTGAGTTTCGGACGTCTTCACCAGAGACGTTTGCCAGAGGCTTCTGAGACGCAAGTTAACAATGCAGACCTGGAGGGTATCTCCAGGTGCAGTAGAGTGGTAATCTGGGAACCTCCTTACTCAGAATACTGCTACCTTCACACTGCCATAAGAATGCAGCTAGTTGAGAGCTGGCTTCTAGGCATGCTTCCCTGGGAGTGCTGAGGACAGGGCAGAACCCACCCGCATCCTGCCTGACAGTAGGCGCAGCTGCTAACATCCTAATGTTAGTGGCTGAGAGAGGTTGCGGGAAAAGCATGTGTAAGCATTGGGCCTGAACTCCTGTGTATCTGAGTTGAATACAGCGATTTCCCATGGCCTTCTTCAATCAGAGTGTAGCTAGTTTCCAACTCCCATGTCAGAGTGGGTAGCAGACATCTGTCTCCCCTGCATACACACTTCTGAGAGTTGAGCTTAAGGCCTGTACCTCCCCATCCAGCCTGCTGGTTCCTTTCACTTCTAAAAGGCCTAGGCTCGCTGTTTGACGGAAGTGTTGGGAGAGGTAATTGGAATCTCCCGGCACACAAGACTAGGGCCTCCAAGCTCATTCCAGCGATTGCCTAGTAATTCGTGTGGTAGACTGGTGCTACATACTAAGTTCCATACGTGAGAAGGTAGCTGAACGCCTTGTCCAAAAGCATCTTACTTCTGAGAGTTGAGCTCACCCTCAGTCCCTCACAGTTCCACACTGCCTGCAGAGTGAGTTTCGCAGGTCTTCACCAGAGACGTTTGCCACAGGCTTCTGAGACGCAAGTTAACAATGCAGACCTGGAGGGTATCTCCAGGTGCAGTAGAGTGGTAATCTCGGAACCGCCTTACTCAGAATACTGCTACCTTCACACTGTCATAAGAATGCAGCTAGTTGAGAGCTGGCTTCTAGGCATGCTTCCCTGTGAGAGCTGAGGACAGGGCAGAACTCTCCCGCATCCTGCCTGACTGTAGACGTACCTGCTAACCTCCTTCTGTTAGTGGCTGGGATAGGTTGTGGGAAAAGCATGTGTAAGCATTGGGCCTGAACTCCCGAGTATCTGAGTTGAATACAGCGATTTCCAACATCCTTCTTCAATAGGAGTGTAGCTAGGTTCCAACTCCCATGTCCGAGTGGGTTGCAGACATCTGTCTCCCCTGCATACACACTTCTGAGAGTTGAGCTTATGGCCTGTAACCCTACATCGTGCCTGCCGCTACCTTTCGCTTCCCAAAGGCCTAGGCTCGCTGCTTGACGCAAGTGTTGGGAGAGGTAATTGGAATCTCCCGGCACACAAGACGAGTGCCTCCAAGCTCAATCAAGCGATTGCCTAGTAATTCCTGGGGTAGACTGGTGCTACATACTAAGTTCCATACGTGAGTAGGTATTTGAACGCCTTGTCCAAAAACATCTTACTGCTGAGAGTTGAGCTGACCCTCAGTCCCTCACAGTTCCACACTGCCTGCAGAGTGAGTTTCGCACGTCTTCACCAGAGACGTTTGCCAGAGGCCTCTGAGACGCAAGTTAACAATGCAGACCTGGAGGGTATCTCCAGGTGCAGTAGAGTGGTAATCTGGGAACCTCCTGTCTCAGAATACTGCTACCTTGACCCTGCCATAAGTATGCAGCTAGTTGACCGCTGGCTTCAAGACATGCTTCCCTGTGAGAGCTAAGGACAGGGCACAACCCTCCCGCATCCTGCTTGACTGTAGAAGGAGCTGCTAACGTCCTCATGTTAGTGGCAGGGAAAGGTTGTGAGAAAAGCATGTGGAATCGTTGTGCCTGAACCCACGTGTATCTGAGTTGAATACAGCGATTTCCAAAGTCCTTTTTCATCAGAGTATAGTAGGTTCCCACTCGCATGTACGAGTGGGTAGCAGACATCTGCCTCCCATGCATACACACTTCTGAGAGTTGAGCTTATGGCCTGTATCCCTACCTCCTGCCTGCAGCTAGCTTTCGCTTCCAAAAGGCCTAGGCTCGCTGCTTCACCGAAGTGTTGGGAGAGGTAACTGGAATCTCCCGGCAACAAGACTAGTGCCTCCAAGCTCAATCCAGCGATTTCCCAGTAATTCCTGGGGTAGACTGGTGCTACATACTAAGTTCCATATGTGAGAAGGTAGCTGAACGCCTTGTCCAAAATCATCTTACTGCTGAGAGTTGAGCTCACCCTCAGTCCCTCACAGTTCCACACTGCCTGCAGAGTGAGTTTCGCACGTCTTCACCAGAGACGTTTGCCAGAGGCCTCTGAGACGCAAGTTAACAATGCAGACCTGGAGGGTATCTCCAGGTGCAGTAGAGTGGTAATCTGGGAACCGCCTTACTCAGAATACTGCTACCTTCACACTGTCATAAGAATGCAGCTAGTTGAGAGCTGGCTTCTAGGCATGCTTCCCTGTGAGAGCTGAGGACAGGGCAGGACCCTCCCGCATCCTGCCTGACTGTAGACTTACCTGCTAACCTCCTTCTGTTAGTGGCTGGGATAGTTTGTGGGAAAAGCATGTGTAAGCATTGGGCCTGAACTCCCGTGTATCTGAGTTGAATACAGCGATTTCCAAAGTCCTTCTTCAATAGGAGTGTAGCTAGGTTCCAACTCCCATGTCCGAGTGGGTAGCAGACATCTGCCACCCATGCATACACACTTCTGAGAGTTGAGCTTATGGCCTGTAACCCAACATCCTGCCTGCCGCTACCTTTCGCTTCCAAAAGGCCTAGGCTCGCTGCTTGACGCAAGTGTTGGGAGAGGTAACTGGAATCTCCCGGCACACAAGACGAGTGCCTCCAAGCTCAATCAAGCGATTTCCTAGTAATTCCTGGGGTAGACTGGTGCTACATACTAAGTTCCATACGTGAGTAGGTAGTTGAACGCCTTGTCCAAAAACATCTTACTTCTGAGAGTTGAGCTCACCCTCAGTCCCTCACAGTTCCACACTGCCTGCAGAATGAGTTTCGGACGTCTTCACCAGAGACGTTTGCCAGAGGCTTCTGAGACGCAAGTTAACAATGCAGACCTGGAGGGTATCTCCAGGTGCAGTAGAGTGGTAATCTGGGAACCTCCTTTCTCAGAATACTGCTACCTTCACACTGCCATAAGAATGCAGCTAGTTGAGAGCTGGCTTCTAGGCATGCTTCCCTGGGAGTGCTGAGGACAGGGCAGAACCCACCCGCATCCTGCCTGACTGTAGGCGCAGCTGCTAACATCCTAATGTTAGTGGCTGAGAGAGGTTGCGGGAAAAGCATGTGTAAGCATTGGGCCTGAACTCCTGTGTATCTGAGTTGAATACAGCGATTTCCAATGGCCTTCTTCAATCAGAGTGTAGGTAGTTTCCAACTCCCATGTCAGAGTGGGTAGCAGACATCTGTCTCCCCTGCATACACACTTCTGAGAGTTGAGCTTAAGGCCTGTACCTCCCCATCCAGCCTGCTGGTTCCTTTCACTTCTAAAAGGCCTAGGCTCGCTGTTTGACGGAAGTGTTGGGAGAGGTAATTGGAATCTCCCGGCACACAAGACTAGGGCCTCCAAGCTCATTCCAGCGATTGCCTAGTAATTCGTGTGGTAGACTGCTGCTACATACTAAGTTCCATACGTGAGAAGGTAGCTGAACGCCTTGTCCAAAAGCATCTTACTTCTGAGAGTTGAGCTCACCCTCAGTCCCTCACAGTTCCACACTGCCTGCAGAGTGAGTTTTGCAGGTCTTCACCAGAGACGTTTGCCACAGGCTTCTGAGACGCAAGTTAACAATGCAGACCTGGAGGGTATCTCCAGGTGCAGTAGAGTGGTAATCTTGGAACCTCCTGACTCAGAATACTGCTACCTTCACACTGCCATAAGAATGCAGCTAGTTGAGAGCTGGCTTCTAGGCATGCTTCCCTGGGAGTGCTGAGGACATGGCAGAACCCACCCGCATCCTGCCTGACTGTAGGCGCAGCTGCTAACATCCTAATGTTAGTGGCTGAGAGAGGTTGCGGGAAAAGCATGTGTAAGCATTGGGCCTGAACTCCTGTGTATCTGAGTTGAATACAGCGATTTCCAATGGCCTTCTTCAATCAGAGTGTAGGTAGTTTCCAACTCCCATGTCAGAGTGGGTAGCAGACATCTGTCTCCCCTGCATACACACTTCTGAGAGTTGAGCTTAAGGCCTGTACCTCCCCATCCAGCCTGCTGGTTCCTTTCACTTCTAAAAGGCCTAGGCTCGCTGTTTGACGGAAGTGTTGGGAGAGGTAATTGGAATCTCCCGGCACACAAGACTAGTGCCTCCAAGCTCATTCCAGCGATAGCCTAGTAATTCCTGGGGTAGACAGGTGCTACATACTAAGTTCCATACGTGAGAATGTAGCTGAACGCCTTGTCCAAAAGCATCTTACTTCTGAGAGTTGAGCTCACCCTCAGTCCCTCACAGTTCCACACTGCCTGCAGAGTGAGTTTCGCAGGTCTTCACCAGAGACGTTTGCCACAGGCTTCTGAGACGCAAGTTAACAATGCAGACCTGGAGGGTATCTCCAGGTGCAGTAGAGTGGTAATCTCGGAACCGCCTTACTCAGAATACTGCTACCTTCACACTGTCATAAGAATGCAGCTAGTTGAGAGCTGGCTTCTAGGCATGCTTCCCTGTGAGAGCTGAGGACAGGGCAGGACCCTCCCGCATCCTGCCTGACTGTAGACTTACCTGCTAACCTCCTTCTGTTAGTGGCTGGGATAGTTTGTGGGAAAAGCATGTGTAAGCATTGGGCCTGAACTCCCGTGTATCTGAGTTGAATACAGCGATTTCCAAAGTCCTTCTTCAATAGGAGTGTAGCTAGGTTCCAACTCCCATGTCCGAGTGGGTAGCAGACATCTGCCACCCATGCATACACACTTCTGAGAGTTGAGCTTATGGCCTGTAACCCAACATCCTGCCTGCCGCTACCTTTCGCTTCCAAAAGGCCTAGGCTCGCTGCTTGACGCAAGTGTTGGGAGAGGTAACTGGAATCTCCCGGCACACAAGACGAGTGCCTCCAAGCTCAATCAAGCGATTTCCTAGTAATTCCTGGGGTAGACTGGTGCTACATACTAAGTTCCATACGTGAGTAGGTAGTTGAACGCCTTGTCCAAAAACATCTTACTTCTGAGAGTTGAGCTCACCCTCAGTCCCTCACAGTTCCACACTGCCTGCAGAGTGAGTTTCGGACGTCTTCACCAGAGACGTTTGCCAGAGGCTTCTGAGACGCAAGTTAACAATGCAGACCTGGAGGGTATCTCCAGGTGCAGTAGAGTGGTAATCTGGGAACCTCCTTACTCAGAATACTGCTACCTTCACACTGCCATAAGAATGCAGCTAGTTGAGAGCTGGCTTCTAGGCATGCTTCCCTGGGAGTGCTGAGGACAGGGCAGAACCCACCCGCATCCTGCCTGACTGTAGGCGCAGCTGCTAACATCCTAATGTTAGTGGCTGAGAGAGGTTGCGGGAAAAGCATGTGTAAGCATTGGGCCTGAACTCCTGTGTATCTGAGTTGAATACAGCGATTTCCAATGGCCTTCTTCAATCAGAGTGTAGGTAGTTTCCAACTCCCATGTCAGAGTGGGTAGCAGACATCTGTCTCCCCTGCATACACACTTCTGAGAGTTGAGCTTAAGGCCTGTACCTCCCCATCCAGCCTGCTGGTTCCTTTCACTTCTAAAAGGCCTAGGCTCGCTGTTTGACGGAAGTGTTGGGAGAGGTAATTGGAATCTCCCGGCACACAAGACTAGTGCCTCCAAGCTCATTCCAGCGATAGCCTAGTAATTCCTGGGGTAGACAGGTGCTACATACTAAGTTCCATACGTGAGAATGTAGCTGAACGCCTTGTCCAAAAGCATCTTACTTCTGAGAGTTGAGCTCACCCTCAGTCCCTCACAGTTCCACACTGCCTGCAGAGTGAGTTTCGCAGGTCTTCACCAGAGACGTTTGCCACAGGCTTCTGAGACGCAAGTTAACAATGCAGACCTGGAGGGTATCTCCAGGTGCAGTAGAGTGGTAATCTGGGAACCTCCTTACTCAGAATACTGCTACCTTCACACTGTCATAAGAATGCAGCTAGTTGAGAGCTGGCTTCAAGGCATGCTTCCCTGTGAGAGCTGAGGACAGGGCAGGACCCTCCCGCATCCTGCCTGACTGTAGACTTACCTGCTAACCTCCTTCTGTTAGTGGCTGGGATAGTTTGTGGGAAAAGCATGTGTAAGCATTGGGCCTGAACTCCCGTGTATCTGAGTTGAATACAGCGATTTCCAAAGTCCTTCTTCAATAGGAGTGTAGCTAGGTTCCAACTCCCATGTCCGAGTGGGTAGCAGACATCTGCCACCCATGCATACACACTTCTGAGAGTTGAGCTTATGGACTGTAACCCAACATCCTGCCTGCCGCTACCTTTCGCTTCCAAAAGGCCTAGGCTCGCTGCTTGACGCAAGTGTTGGGAGAGGTAACTGGAATCTCCCGGCACACAAGACGAGTGCCTCCAAGCTCAATCAAGCGATTTCCTAGTAATTCCTGGGGTAGACTGGTGCTACATACTAAGTTCCATACGTGAGTAGGTAGTTGAACGCCTTGTCCAAAAACATCTTACTTCTGAGAGTTGAGCTCACCCTCAGTCCCTTACAGTTCCACACTGCCTGCAGAGTGAGTTTCGGACGTCTTCACCAGAGACGTTTGCCAGAGGCTTCTGAGACGCAAGTTAACAATGCAGACCTGGAGGGTATCTCCAGGTGCAGTAGAGTGGTAATCTGGGAACCTCCTTACTCAGAATACTGCTACCTTCACACTGCCATAAGAATGCAGCTAGTTGAGAGCTGGCTTCTAGGCATGCTTCCCTGGGAGTGCTGAGGACAGGGCAGAACCCACCCGCATCCTGCCTGACTGTAGGCGCAGCTGCTAACATCCTAATGTTAGTGGCTGAGAGAGGTTGCGGGAAAAGCATGTGTAAGCATTGGGCCTGAACTCCTGTGTATCTGAGTTGAATACAGCGATTTCCAATGGCCTTCTTCAATCAGAGTGTAGGTAGTTTCCAACTCCCATGTCAGAGTGGGTAGCAGACATCTGTCTCCCCTGCATACACACTTCTGAGAGTTGAGCTTAAGGCCTGTACCTCCCCATCCAGCCTGCTGGTTCCTTTCACTTCTAAAAGGCCTAGGCTCGCTGTTTGACGGAAGTGTTGGGAGAGGTAATTGGAATCTCCCGGCACACAAGACTAGTGCCTCCAAGCTCATTCCAGCGATAGCCTAGTAATTCCTGGGGTAGACAGGTGCTACATACTAAGTTCCATACGTGAGAATGTAGCTGAACGCCTTGTCCAAAAGCATCTTACTTCTGAGAGTTGAGCTCACCCTCAGTCCCTCACAGTTCCACACTGCCTGCAGAGTGAGTTTCGCAGGTCTTCACCAGAGACGTTTGCCACAGGCTTCTGAGACGCAAGTTAACAATGCAGACCTGGAGGGTATCTCCAGGTGCAGTAGAGTGGTAATCTGGGAACCTCCTTACTCAGAATACTGCTACCTTCACACTGTCATAAGAATGCAGCTAGTTGAGAGCTGGCTTCAAGGCATGCTTCCCTGTGAGAGCTGAGGACAGGGCAGGACCCTCCCGCATCCTGCCTGACTGTAGACTTACCTGCTAACCTCCTTCTGTTAGTGGCTGGGATAGTTTGTGGGAAAAGCATGTGTAAGCATTGGGCCTGAACTCCCGTGTATCTGAGTTGAATACAGCGATTTCCAAAGTCCTTCTTCAATAGGAGTGTAGCTAGGTTCCAACTCCCATGTCCGAGTGGGTAGCAGACATCTGCCACCCATGCATACACACTTCTGAGAGTTGAGCTTATGGCCTGTAACCCAACATCCTGCCTGCCGCTACCTTTCGCTTCCAAAAGGCCTAGGCTCGCTGCTTGACGCAAGTGTTGGGAGAGGTAACTGGAATCTCCCGGCACACAAGACGAGTGCCTCCAAGCTCAATCAAGCGATTTCCTAGTAATTCCTGGGGTAGACTGGTGCTACATACTAAGTTCCATACGTGAGTAGGTAGTTGAACGCCTTGTCCAAAAACATCTTACTTCTGAGAGTTGAGCTCACCCTCAGTCCCTCACAGTTCCACACTGCCTGCAGAGTGAGTTTCGGACGTCTTCACCAGAGACGTTTGCCAGAGGCTTCTGAGACGCAAGTTAACAATGCAGACCTGGAGGGTATCTCCAGGTGCAGTAGAGTGGTAATCTGGGAACCTCCTTACTCAGAATACTGCTACCTTCACACTGCCATAAGAATGCAGCTAGTTGAGAGCTGGCTTCTAGGCATGCTTCCCTGGGAGTGCTGAGGACAGGGCAGAACCCACCCGCATCCTGCCTGACTGTAGGCGCAGCTGCTAACATCCTAATGTTAGTGGCTGAGAGAGGTTGCGGGAAAAGCATGTGTAAGCATTGGGCCTGAACTCCTGTGTATCTGAGTTGAATACAGCGATTTCCAATGGCCTTCTTCAATCAGAGTGTAGGTAGTTTCCAACTCCCATGTCAGAGTGGGTAGCAGACATCTGTCTCCCCTGCATACACACTTCTGAGAGTTGAGCTTAAGGCCTCTACCTCCCCATCCAGCCTGCTGGTTCCTTTCACTTCTAAAAGGCCTAGGCTCGCTGTTTGACGGAAGTGTTGGGAGAGGTAATTGGAATCTCCCGGCACACAAGACTAGTGCCTCCAAGCTCATTCCAGCGATTGCCTATTAATTCGTGTGGTAGACAGGTGCTACATACTAAGTTCCATACGTGAGAACGTAGCTGAACGCCTTGTCCAAAAGCATCTTACTTCTGAGAGTTGAGCTCACCCTCAGTCCCTCACAGTTCCACACTGCCTGCAGAGTGAGTTTCGCAGGTCTTCACCAGAGACGTTTGCCACAGGCTTCTGAGACGCAAGTTAACAGTGCAGACCTGGAGGGTATCTCCAGGTGCAGTAGAGTGGTAATCTTGGAACCTCCTGACTCAGAATACTGCTACCTTCACACTGCCATAAGAATGCAGCTAGTTGAGAGCTGGCTTCTAGGCATGCTTCCCTGGGAGTGCTGAGGACAGGGCAGAACCCACCCGCATCCTGCCTGACTGTAGGCGCAGCTGCTAACATCCTAATGTTAGTGGCTGAGAGAGGTTGCGGGAAAAGCATGTGTAAGCATTGGGCCTGAACTCCTGTGTATCTGAGTTGAATACAGCGATTTCCAATGGCCTTCTTCAATCAGAGTGTAGGTAGTTTCCAACTCCCATGTCAGAGTGGGTAGCAGACATCTGTCTCCCCTGCATACACACTTCTGAGAGTTGAGCTTAAGGCCTGTACCTCCCCATCCAGCCTGCTGGTTCCTTTCACTTCTAAAAGGCCTAGGCTCGCTGTTTGACGGAAGTGTTGGGAGAGGTAATTGGAATCTCCCGGCACACAAGACTAGTGCCTCCAAGCTCATTCCAGCGATAGCCTAGTAATTCCTGGGGTAGACAGGTGCTACATACTAAGTTCCATACGTGAGAATGTAGCTGAACGCCTTGTCCAAAAGCATCTTACTTCTGAGAGTTGAGCTCACCCTCAGTCCCTCACAGTTCCACACTGCCTGCAGAGTGAGTTTCGCAGGTCTTCACCAGAGACGTTTGCCACAGGCTTCTGAGACGCAAGTTAACAATGCAGACCTGGAGGGTATCTCCAGGTGCAGTAGAGTGGTAATCTCGGAACCGCCTTACTCAGAATACTGCTACCTTCACACTGTCATAAGAATGCAGCTAGTTGAGAGCTGGCTTCTAGGCATGCTTCCCTGTGAGAGCTGAGGACAGGGCAGGACCCTCCCGCATCCTGCCTGACTGTAGACTTACCTGCTAACCTCCTTCTGTTAGTGGCTGGGATAGTTTGTGGGAAAAGCATGTGTAAGCATTGGGCCTGAACTCCCGTGTATCTGAGTTGAATACAGCGATTTCCAAAGTCCTTCTTCAATAGGAGTGTAGCTAGGTTCCAACTCCCATGTCCGAGTGGGTAGCAGACATCTGCCACCCATGCATACACACTTCTGAGAGTTGAGCTTATGGCCTGTAACCCAACATCCTGCCTGCCGCTACCTTTCGCTTCCAAAAGGCCTAGGCTCGCTGCTTGACGCAAGTGTTGGGAGAGGTAACTGGAATCTCCCGGCACACAAGACGAGTGCCTCCAAGCTCAATCAAGTGATTTCCTAGTAATTCCTGGGGTAGACTGGTGCTACATACTAAGTTCCATACGTGAGTAGGTATTTGAACGCCTTGTCCAAAAACATCTTACTGCTGAGAGTTGAGCTGACCCTCAGTCCCTCACAGTTCCACACTGCCTGCAGAGTGAGTTTCGCACGTCTTCACCAGAGACGTTTGCCAGAGGCCTCTGAGACGCAAGTTAACAATGCAGACCTGGAGGGTATCTCCAGGTGCAGTAGAGTGGTAATCTGGGAACCTCCTGTCTCAGAATACTGCTACCTTGACCCTGCCATAAGTATGCAGCTAGTTGACCGCTGGCTTCAAGACATGCTTCCCTGTGAGAGCTAAGGACAGGGCACAACCCTCCCGCATCCTGCTTGACTGAAGAAGGACCTGCTAACGTCCTCATGTTAGTGGCAGGGAAAGGTTGTGAGAAAAGCATGTGGAATCGTTGTGCCTGAACCCACGTGTATCTGAGTTGAATACAGCGATTTCCAAAGTCCTTTTTCATCAGAGTGTAGTAGGTTCCCACTCGCATGTACGAGTGGGTAGCAGACATCTGCCTCCCATGCATACACACTTCTGAGAGTAGAGCTTATGGCCTGTATCCCTACCTCCTGCCTGCAGCTAGCTTTCGCTTCCAAAAGGCCTAGGCTCGCTGCTTGACGCAAGTGTTGGGAGAGGTAACTGGAATTTCCCGGCACACAAGACGAGTGCCTCCAAGCTCAATCAAGCGATTTCCTAGTAATTCCTGGGGTAGACTGGTGCTACATACTAAGTTCCATACGTGAGAATGTAGCTGAACGCCTTGTCCAAAAGCATCTTACTTCTGAGAGTTGAGCTCACCCTCAGTCCCTCACAGTTCCACACTGCCTGCAGAGTGAGTTTCGGACGTCTTCACCAGAGACGTTTGCCAGAGGCTTCTGAGACGCAAGTTAACAATGCAGACCTGGAGGGTATCTCCAGGTGCAGTAGAGTGGTAATCTGGGAACCTCCTTACTCAGAATACTGCTACCTTCACACTGCCATAAGAATGCAGCTAGTTGAGAGCTGGCTTCTAGGCATGCTTCCCTGGGAGTGCTGAGGACAGGGCAGAACCCACCCGCATCCTGCCTGACTGTAGGCGCAGCTGCTAACATCCTAATGTTAGTGGCTGAGAGAGGTTGCGGGAAAAGCATGTGTAAGCATTGGGCCTGAACTCCTGTGTATCTGAGTTGAATACAGCGATTTCCAATGGCCTTCTTCAATCAGAGTGTAGGTAGTTTCCAACTCCCATGTCAGAGTGGGTAGCAGACATCTGTCTCCCCTGCATACACACTTCTGAGAGTTGAGCTTAAGGCCTGTACCTCCCCATCCAGCCTGCTGGTTCCTTTCACTTCTAAAAGGCCTAGGCTCGCTGTTTGACGGAAGTGTTGGGAGAGGTAATTGGAATCTCCCGGCACACAAGACTAGTGCCTCCAAGCTCATTCCAGCGATTGCCTATTAATTCGTGTGGTAGACAGGTGCTACATACTAAGTTCCATACGTGAGAACGTAGCTGAACGCCTTGTCCAAAAGCATCTTACTTCTGAGAGTTGAGCTCACCCTCAGTCCCTCACAGTTCCACACTGCCTGCAGAGTGAGTTTCGCAGGTCTTCACCAGAGACGTTTGCCACAGGCTTCTGAGACGCAAGTTAACAGTGCAGACCTGGAGGGTATCTCCAGGTGCAGTAGAGTGGTAATCTTGGAACCTCCTGACTCAGAATACTGCTACCTTCACACTGCCATAAGAATGCAGCTAGTTGAGAGCTGGCTTCTAGGCATGCTTCCCTGGGAGTGCTGAGGACATGGCAGAACCCACCCGCATCCTGCCTGACTGTAGGCGCAGCTGCTAACATCCTAATGTTAGTGGCTGAGAGAGGTTGCGGGAAAAGCATGTGTAAGCATTGGGCCTGAACTCCTGTGTATCTGAGTTGAATACAGCGATTTCCAATGGCCTTCTTCAATCAGAGTGTAGGTAGTTTCCAACTCCCATGTCAGAGTGGGTAGCAGACATCTGTCTCCCCTGCATACACACTTCTGAGAGTTGAGCTTAAGGCCTGTACCTCCCCATCCAGCCTGCTGGTTCCTTTCACTTCTAAAAGGCCTAGGCTCGCTGTTTGACGGAAGTGTTGGGAGAGGTAATTGGAATCTCCCGGCACACAAGACTAGTGCCTCCAAGCTCATTCCAGCGATAGCCTAGTAATTCCTGGGGTAGACAGGTGCTACATACTAAGTTCCATACGTGAGAATGTAGCTGAACGCCTTGTCCAAAAGCATCTTACTTCTGAGAGTTGAGCTCACCCTCAGTCCCTCACAGTTCCACACTGCCTGCAGAGTGAGTTTCGCAGGTCTTCACCAGAGACGTTTGCCACAGGCTTCTGAGACGCAAGTTAACAATGCAGACCTGGAGGGTATCTCCAGGTGCAGTAGAGTGGTAATCTCGGAACCGCCTTACTCAGAATACTGCTACCTTCACACTGTCATAAGAATGCAGCTAGTTGAGAGCTGGCTTCTAGGCATGCTTCCCTGTGAGAGCTGAGGACAGGGCAGGACCCTCCCGCATCCTGCCTGACTGTAGACTTACCTGCTAACCTCCTTCTGTTAGTGGCTGGGATAGTTTGTGGGAAAAGCATGTGTAAGCATTGGGCCTGAACTCCCGTGTATCTGAGTTGAATACAGCGATTTCCAAAGTCCTTCTTCAATAGGAGTGTAGCTAGGTTCCAACTCCCATGTCCGAGTGGGTAGCAGACATCTGCCACCCATGCATACACACTTCTGAGAGTTGAGCTTATGGCCTGTAACCCAACATCCTGCCTGCCGCTACCTTTCGCTTCCAAAAGGCCTAGGCTCGCTGCTTGACGCAAGTGTTGGGAGAGGTAACTGGAATCTCCCGGCACACAAGACGAGTGCCTCCAAGCTCAATCAAGTGATTTCCTAGTAATTCCTGGGGTAGACTGGTGCTACATACTAAGTTCCATACGTGAGTAGGTATTTGAACGCCTTGTCCAAAAACATCTTACTGCTGAGAGTTGAGCTGACCCTCAGTCCCTCACAGTTCCACACTGCCTGCAGAGTGAGTTTCGCACGTCTTCACCAGAGACGTTTGCCAGAGGCCTCTGAGACGCAAGTTAACAATGCAGACCTGGAGGGTATCTCCAGGTGCAGTAGAGTGGTAATCTGGGAACCTCCTGTCTCAGAATACTGCTACCTTGACCCTGCCATAAGTATGCAGCTAGTTGACCGCTGGCTTCAAGACATGCTTCCCTGTGAGAGCTAAGGACAGGGCACAACCCTCCCGCATCCTGCTTGACTGTAGAAGGAGCTGCTAACGTCCTCATGTTAGTGGCAGGGAAAGGTTGTGAGAAAAGCATGTGGAATCGTTGTGCCTGAACCCACGTGTATCTGAGTTGAATACAGCGATTTCCAAAGTCCTTTTTCATCAGAGTGTAGTAGGTTCCCACTCGCATGTACGAGTGGGTAGCAGACATCTGCCTCCCATGCATACACACTTCTGAGAGTTGAGCTTATGGCCTGTATCCCTACCTCCTGCCTGCAGCTAGCTTTCGCTTCCAAAAGGCCTAGGCTCGCTGCTTCACTGAAGTGTTGGGAGAGGTAACTGGAATCTCCCGGAAACAAGACTAGTGCCTCCAAGCTCAATCCAGCGATTTCCCAGTAATTCCTGGGGTAGACTGGTGCTACATACTAAGTTCCATATGTGAGAAGGTAGCTGAACGCCTTGTCCAATAACATCTTACTGCTGAGAGTTGAGCTCACCCTCAGTCCCTCACAGTTCCACACTGCCTGCAGAGTGAGTTTCGCACGTCTTCACCAGAGACGTTTCCCAGAGGCCTCTGAGACGCAAGTTAACAATGCAGACCTGGAGGGTATCTCCAGGTGCAGTAGAGTGGTAATCTGGGAACCTCCTTACTCAGAATACTGCTACCTTCACACTGTCATAAGAATGCAGCTAGTTGAGAGCTGGCTTCAAGGCATGCTTCCCTGTGAGAGCTGAGGACAGGGCAGGACCCTCCCGCATCCTGACTGACTGTAGACTTACCTGCTAACCTCCTTCTGTTAGTGGCTGGGATAGTTTGTGGGAAAAGCATGTGTAAGCATTGGGCCTGAACTCCCGTGTATCTGAGTTGAATACAGCGATTTCCAAAGTCCTTATTCAATAGGAGTGTAGCTAGGTTCCAACTCCCATGTCCGAGTGGGTAGCAGACATCTGCCACCCATGCATACACACTTCTGAGAGTTGAGCTTATGGCCTGTAACCCAACATCCTGCCTGCCGCTACCTTTCGCTTCCAAAATGCCTAGGCTCGCTGCTTGACGCAAGTGTTGGGAGAGGTAACTGGAATCTCCCGGCACACAAGACGAGTGCCTCCAAGCTCAATCAAGCGATTTCCTAGTAATTCCTGGGGTAGACTGGTGCTACATACTAAGTTCCATACGTGAGTAGGTAGTTGAACGCCTTGTCCAAAAACATCTTACTTCTGAGAGTTGAGCTCACCCTCAGTCCCTCACAGTTCCACACTGCCTGCAGAGTGAGTTTCGGACGTCTTCACCAGAGACGTTTGCCAGAGGCTTCTGAGACGCAAGTTAACAATGCAGACCTGGAGGGTATCTCCAGGTGCAGTAGAGTGGTAATCTGGGAACCTCCTGACTCAGAATACTGCTACCTTCACACTGCCATAAGAATGCAGCTAGTTGAGAGCTGGCTTCTAGGCATGCTTCCCTGGGAGTGCTGAGGACAGGGCAGAACCCACCCGCATCCTGCCTGACTGTAGGCGCAGCTGCTAACATCCTAATGTTAGTGGCTGAGAGAGGTTGCGGGAAAAGCATGTGTAAGCATTGGGCCTGAAATCCTGTGTATCTGAGTTGAATACAGCGATTTCCAATGGCCTTCTTCAATCATTGTGTAGCTAGTTTCCAACTCCCATGTCAGAGTGGGTAGCAGACATCTGTCTCCCCTGCATACACACTTCTGAGAGTTGAGCTTAAGACCTGTACCTCCCCATCCAGCCTGCTGGTTCCTTTCACTTCTAAAAGGCCTAGGCTCGCTGTTTGACGGAAGTGTTGGGAGAGGTAATTGGAATCTCCCGGCACACAAGACTAGGGCCTCCAAGCTCATTCCAGCGATTGCCTAGTAATTCGTGTGGTAGACTGGTGCTACATACTAAGTTCCATACGTGAGAAGGTAGCTGAACGCCTTGTCCAAAAGCATCTTACTTCTGAGAGTTGAGCTCACCCTCAGTCCCTCACAGTTCCACACTGCCTGCAGAGTGAGTTTTGCAGGTCTTCACCAGAGACGTTTGCCACAGGCTTCTGAGACGCAAGTTAA
Source organism: Canis lupus baileyi (assembly GCF_048164855.1). NCBI lineage: Eukaryota > Metazoa > Chordata > Mammalia > Carnivora > Canidae > Canis > Canis lupus. Next base: position 76,357,831 of record NC_132844.1, on the reverse strand, counting down.
CAATGCAGACCTGGAGGATATCTCCAGGTGCAGTAGAGTGGTAATCTTGGAACCTCCTGACTCAGAATACTGCTACCTTCACACTGCCATAAGAATGCAGCTAGTTGAGAGCTGGCTTCTAGGCATGCTTCCCTGGGAGTTCTGAGGACATGGCAGAACCCACCCGCATCCTGCCTGACTGTAGGCGCAGCTGCTAACATCCTAATGTTAGTGGCTGAGAGAGGTTGCGGGAAAAGCATGTGTAAGCATTGGGCCTGAACTCCTGTGTATCTGAGTTGAATACAGTGATTTCCAATTGCCTTCTTCAATCAGAATGTAGGTAGTTTCCAACTCCCATGTCAGAGTGGGTAGCAGACATCTGTCTCCCTTGCATACACACTTCTGAGAGTTGAGCTTAAGGCCTGTACCTCCCCATCCAGCCTGCTGGTTCCTTTCACTTCTAAAAGGCCTAGGCTCGCTGTTTGACGGAAGTGTTGGGAGAGGTAATTGGAATCTCCCGGCACACAAGACTAGTGCCTCCAAGCTCATTCCAGCGATTGCCTAGTAATTCCTGGGGTAGACAGGTGCTACATACTAAGTTCCATACGTGAGAATGTAGCTGAACGCCTTGTCCAAAAGCATCTTACTTCTGAGAGTTGAGCTCACCCTCAGTCCCTCAGAGTTCCACACTGCCTGCAGAGTGAGTTTCGCACGTCTTCACCAGAGACGTTTGCCAAAGTCTTCTGAGACGCAAGTTAACAATGCAGACCTGGAGGGTATCTCCAGGTGCAGTAGAGTGGTAATCTCGGAACCGCCTTACTCAGAATACTGCTACCTTCGCACTGTCATAAGAATGCAGCTAGTTGAGAGCTGGCTTCTAGGCATGCTTCCCTGTGAGAGCTGAGGACAGGGCAGAACCCTCCCGCATCCTGCCTGACTGTAGGCGCAGCTGCTAACATCCTAATGTTAGTGGCTGGGATAGGTTGTGGGAAAATCATGTGTAAGCATTGGGCCTGAACTCCCGAGTATCTGAGTTGAATACAGCGATTTCCAACATCCTTCTTCAATAGGAGTGTAGCTAGGTTCCAACTCCCATGTCCGAGTGGGTAGCAGACATCTGCCTCCCATGCATACACACTTCTGAGAGTTGAGCTTATGGCCTGTAACCCTACATCGTGCCTGCCGCTACCTTTCGCTTCCAAAAGGCCTAGGCTTGCTGCTTGACGCAAGTGTTGGGAGAGGTAATTGGAATCTCCCGGCACACAAGACGAGTGCCTCCAAGCTCAATCAAGCGATTGCCTAGTAATTCCTGGGGTAGACTGGTGCTACATACGAAGTTCCATACGTGAGTAGGTATTTGAACGCCTTGTCCAAAAACATCTTACTGCTGAGAGTTGAGCTAACCCTCAGTCCCTCACAGTTCCACACTGCCTGCAGAGTGAGTTTCGCACGTCTTCACCAGAGACGTTTGCCAGAGGCCTCTGAGACGCAAGTTAACAATGCAGACCTGGAGGGTATCTCCAGGTGCAGTAGAGTGGTAATCTGGGAACCTCCTGTCTCAGAATACTGCTACCTTGACCCTGCCATAAGTATGCAGCTAGTTGACCGCTGGCTTCAAGACATGCTTCCCTGTGAGAGCTAAGGACAGGGCACAACCCTCCCGCATCCTGCTTGACTGTAGAAGGAGCTGCTAACGTCCTCATGTTAGTGGCAGGGAAAGGTTGTGAGAAAAGCATGTGGAATCGTTGTGCCTGAACCCACGTGTATCTGAGTTGAATACAGCAATTCCAAAGTCCTTTTTCATCAGAGTGTAGTAGGTTCCCACTCGCATGTACGAGTGCGTAGCGGACATCTGCCTCCCATGCATACACACTTCTGAGAGTTGAGCTTATGGCCTGTATCCCTACCTCCTGCCTGCAGCTAGCTTTCGCTTCCAAAAGGCCTAGGCTCGCTGCTTGACGCAAGTGTTGGGAGAGGTAACTGGAATCTCCCGGCACACAAGACGAGTGCCTCCAAGCTCAATCAAGCGATTTCCTAGTAATTCCTGGGGTAGACTGGTGCTACATACTAAGTTCCATTCGTGAGTAGGTAGTTGAACGCCTTGTCCAAAAACATCTTACTTCTGAGAGTTGAGCTCACCCTCAGTCCCTCACAGTTCCACACTGCCTGCAGAGTGAGTTTCGGACGTCTTCACCAGAGACGTTTGCCAGAGGCTTCTTAGACGCAAGTTAACAATGCAGACCTGGAGGGTATCTCCAGGTGTAGTAGAGTGGTAATCTGGGAACCTCCTTACTCAGAATACTGCTACCTTCACACTGCCATAAGAATGCAGCTAGTTGAGAGCTGGCTTCTAGGCATGCTTCCCTGGGAGTGCTGAGGACAGGGCAGAACCCACCCGCATCCTGCCTGACTGTAGGCGCAGCTGCTAACATCCTAATGTTAGTGGCTGAGAGAGGTTGCGGGAGAAGCATGTGTAAGCATTGGGCCAGAACTCCTGTGTATCTGAGTTGAATACAGCGATTTCCAATGGCCTTCTTCAATCAGAGTGTAGCTAGTTTCCAACTCCCATGTCAGAGTGGGTAGCAGACATCTGTCTCCCCTGCATACACACTTCTGAGAGTTGAGCTTAAGGCCTGTACCTCCCCATCCAGCCTGCTGGTTCCTTTCACTTCTAAAAGGCCTAGGCTCGCTGTTTGACGGAAGTGTTGGGAGAGGTAATTGGAATCTCCCGGCACACAAGACTAGGGCCTCCAAGCTCATTCCAGCGATTGCCTAGTAATTCGTGTGGTAGACTGCTGCTACATACTAAGTTCCATACGTGAGAAGGTAGCTGAACGCCTTGTCCAAAAGCATCTTACTTCTGAGAGTTGAGCTCACCCTCAGTCCCTCACAGTTCCACACTGCCTGCAGAGTGAGTTTTGCAGGTCTTCACCAGAGACGTTTGCCACAGGCTTCTGAGACGTAAGTTAACAATGCAGACCTGGAGGGTATCTCCAGGTGCAGTAGAGTGGTAATCTTGGAACCTCCTGACTCAGAATACTGCTACCTTCACACTGCCATAAGAATGCAGCTAGTTGAGAGCTGGCTTCTAGGCATGCTTCCCTGGGAGTGCTGAGGACATGGCAGAACCCACCCGCATCCTGCCTGACTGTAGGCGCAGCTGCTAACATCCTAATGTTAGTGGCTGAGAGAGGTTGCGGGAAAAGCATGTGTAAGCATTGGGCCTGAACTCCTGTGTATCTGAGTTGAATACAGCGATTTCCAATGGCCTTCTTCAATCAGAGTGTAGGTAGTTTCCAACTCCCATGTCAGAGTGGGTAGCAGACATCTGTCTCCCCTGCATACACACTTCTGAGAGTTGAGCTTAAGGCCTGTACCTCCCCATCCAGCCTGCTGGTTCCTTTCACTTCTAAAAGGCCTAGGCTCGCTGTTTGACGGAAGTGTTGGGAGAGGTAATTGGAATCTCCCGGCACACAAGACTAGTGCCTCCAAGCTCATTCCAGCGATAGCCTAGTAATTCCTGGGGTAGACAGGTGCTACATACTAAGTTCCATACGTGAGAATGTAGCTGAACGCCTTGTCCAAAAGCATCTTACTTCTGAGAGTTGAGCTCACCCTCAGTCCCTCACAGTTCCACACTGCCTGCAGAGTGAGTTTCGCAGGTCTTCACCAGAGACGTTTGCCACAGGCTTCTGAGACGCAAGTTAACAATGCAGACCTGGAGGGTATCTCCAGGTGCAGTAGAGTGGTAATCTCGGAACCGCCTTACTCAGAATACTGCTACCTTCACACTGTCATAAGAATGCAGCTAGTTGAGAGCTGGCTTCTAGGCATGCTTCCCTGTGAGAGCTGAGGACAGGGCAGAACCCTCCCGCATCCTGCCTGACTGTAGGCGCAGCTGCTAACATCCTAATGTTATTGGCTGGGATAGGTTGTGGGAAAAGCATGTGTAAGCATTGGGCCTGAACTCCCGAGTATCTGAGTTGAATACAGCGATTTCCAACATCCTTCTTCAATAGGAGTGTAGCTAGGTTCCAACTCCCATATCCGAGTTGGTAGCAGACATCTGCCTCCCATGCATACACACTTCTGAGAGTTGAGCTTATGGCCTGTAACCCTACATCGTGCCTGCCGCTACCTTTCGCTTCCAAAAGGCCTAGGCTCGCTGCTTGACGCAAGTGTTGGGAGAGGTAATTGGAATCTCCCGGCACACAAGACGAGTGCCTCCAAGCTCAATCAAGCGATTTCCTAGTAATTCCTGGGGTAGACTGGTGCTACATACTAAGTTCCATACGTGAGTAGGTATTTGAACGCCTTGTCCAAAAACATCTTACTGCTGAGAGTTGAGCTGACCCTCAGTCCCTCACAGTTCCACACTGCCTGCAGAGTGAGTTTCGCACGTCTTCACCAGAGACGTTTGCCAGAGGCCTCTGAGACGCAAGTTAACAATGCAGACCTGGAGGGTATCTCCAGGTGCAGTAGAGTGGTAATCTGGGAACCTCCTGTCTCAGAATACTGCTACCTTGACCCTGCCATAAGTATGCAGCTAGTTGACCGCTGGCTTCAAGACATGCTTCCCTGTGAGAGCTAAGGACAGGGCACAACCCTCCCGCATCCTGCTTGACTGTAGAAGGAGCTGCTAACGTCCTCATGTTAGTGGCAGGGAAAGGTTGTGAGAAAAGCATGTGGAATCGTTGTGCCTGAACCCACGTGTATCTGAGTTGAATACAGCAATTTCCAAAGTCCTTTTTCATCAGAGTGTAGTAGGTTCCCACTCGCATGTACGAGTGCGTAGCAGACATCTGCCTCCCATGCATACACACTTCTGAGAGTTGAGCTTATGGCCTGTATCCCTACCTCCTGCCTGCAGCTAGCTTTCGCTTCCAAAAGGCCTAGGCTCGCTGCTTGACGCAAGTGTTGGGAGAGGTAACTGGAATCTCCCGGCACACAAGACGAGTGCCTCCAAGCTCAATCAAGCGATTTCCTAGTAATTCCTGGGGTAGACTGGTGCTACATACTAAGTTCCATTCCTGAGTAGGTAGTTGAACGCCTTGTCCAAAAACATCTTACTGCTGAGAGTTGAGCTCACCCTCAGTCCCTCACAGTTCCACACTGCCTGCAGAGTGAGTTTCGGACGTCTTCACCAGAGACGTTTGCCAGAGGCTTCTGAGACGCAAGTTAACAATGCAGACCTGGAGGGTATCTCCAGGTGCAGTAGAGTGGTAATCTGGGAACCTCCTTACTCAGAATACTGCTACCTTCACACTGCCATAAGAATGCAGCTAGTTGAGAGCTGGCTTCTAGGCATGCTTCCCTGGGAGTGCTGAGGACAGGGCAGAACCCACCCGCATCCTGCCTGACTGTAGGCGCAGCTGCTAACATCCTAATGTTAGTGGCTGAGAGAGGTTGCGGGAGAAGCATGTGTAAGCATTGGGCCAGAACTCCTGTGTATCTGAGTTGAATACAGCGATTTCCAATGGCCTTCTTCAATCAGAGTGTAGCTAGTTTCCAACTCCCATGTCAGAGTGGGTAGCAGACATCTGTCTCCCCTGCATACACACTTCTGAGAGTTGAGCTTAAGGCCTGTACCTCCCCATCCAGCCTGCTGGTTCCTTTCACTTCTAAAAGGCCTAGGCTCGCTGTTTGACGGAAGTGTTGGGAGAGGTAATTGGAATCTCCCGGCACACAAGACTAGGGCCTCCAAGCTCATTCCAGCGATTGCCTAGTAATTCGTGTGGTAGACTGCTGCTACATACTAAGTTCCATACGTGAGAAGGTAGCTGAACGCCTTGTCCAAAAGCATCTTACTTCTGAGAGTTGAGCTCACCCTCAGTCCCTCACAGTTCCACACTGCCTGCAGAGTGAGTTTCGCAGGTCTTCACCAGAGACGTTTGCCACAGGCTTCTGAGACGCAAGTTAACAATGCAGACCTGGAGGGTATCTCCAGGTGCAGTAGAGTGGTAATCTTGGAACCTCCTGACTCAGAATACTGCTACCTTCACACTGCCATAAGAATGCAGCTAGTTGAGAGCTGGCTTCTAGGCATGCTTCCCTGGGAGTGCTGAGGACATGGCAGAACCCACCCGCATCCTGCCTGACTGTAGGCGCAGCTGCTAACATCCTAATGTTAGTGGCTGAGAGAGGTTGCGGGAAAAGCATGTGTAAGCATTGGGCCTGAACTCCTGTGTATCTGAGTTGAATACAGCGATTTCCAATGGCCTTCTTCAATCAGAGTGTAGGTAGTTTCCAACTCCCATGTCAGAGTGGGTAGCAGACATCTGTCTCCCCTGCATACACACTTCTGAGAGTTGAGCTTAAGGCCTGTACCTCCCCATCCAGCCTGCTGGTTCCTTTCACTTCTAAAAGGCCTAGGCTCGCTGTTTGACGGAAGTGTTGGGAGAGGTAATTGGAATCTCCCGGCACACAAGAATAGTGCCTCCAAGCTCATTCCAGCGATAGCCTAGTAATTCCTGGGGTAGACAGGTGCTACATACTAAGTTCCATACGTGAGAATGTAGCTGAACGCCTTGTCCAAAAGCATCTTACTTCTGAGAGTTGAGCTCACCCTCAGTCCCTCACAGTTCCACACTGCCTGCAGAGTGAGTTTCGCAGGTCTTCACCAGAGACGTTTGCCACAGGCTTCTGAGACGCAAGTTAACAATGCAGACCTGGAGGGTATCTCCAGGTGCAGTAGAGTGGTAATCTCGGAACCGCCTTACTCAGAATACTGCTACCTTCACACTGTCATAAGAATGCAGCTAGTTGAGAGCTGGCTTCTAGGCATGCTTCCCTGTGAGAGCTGAGGACAGGGCAGAACCCTCCCGCATCCTGCCTGACTGTAGGCGCAGCTGCTAACATCCTAATGTTATTGGCTGGGATAGGTTGTGGGAAAAGCATGTGTAAGCATTGGGCCTGAACTCCCGAGTATCTGAGTTGAATACAGCGATTTCCAACATCCTTCTTCAATAGGAGTGTAGCTAGGTTCCAACTCCCATATCCGAGTGGGTAGCAGACATCTGCCTCCCATGCATACACACTTCTGAGAGTTGAGCTTATGGCCTGTAACCCTACATCGTGCCTGCCGCTACCTTTCGCTTCCAAAAGGCCTAGGCTCGCTGCTTGACGCAAGTGTTGGGAGAGGTAATTGGAATCTCCCGGCACACAAGACGAGTGCCTCCAAGCTCAATCAAGCGATTTCCTAGTAATTCCTGGGGTAGACTGGTGCTACATACTAAGTTCCATACGTGAGTAGGTATTTGAACGCCTTGTCCAAAAACATCTTACTGCTGAGAGTTGAGCTGACCCTCAGTCCCTCACAGTTCCACACTGCCTGCAGAGTGAGTTTCGCACGTCTTCACCAGAGACGTTTGCCAGAGGCCTCTGAGACGCAAGTTAACAATGCAGACCTGGAGGGTATCTCCAGGTGCAGTAGAGTGGTAATCTGGGAACCTCCTGTCTCAGAATACTGCTACCTTGACCCTGCCATAAGTATGCAGCTAGTTGACCGGTGGCTTCAAGACATGCTTCCCTGTGAGAGCTAAGGACAGGGCACAACCCTCCCGCATCCTGCTTGACTGTAGAAGGAGCTGCTAACGTCCTCATGTTAGTGGCAGGGAAAGGTTGTGAGAAAAGCATGTGGAATCGTTGTGCCTGAACCCACGTGTATCTGAGTTGAATACAGCAATTTCCAAAGTCCTTTTTCATCAGAGTGTAGTAGGTTCCCACTCGCATGTACGAGTGCGTAACAGACATCTGCCTCCCATGCATACACACTTCTGAGAGTTGAGCTTATGGCCTGTATCCCTACCTCCTGCCTGCAGCTAGCTTTCGCTTCCAAAAGGCCTAGGCTCGCTGCTTGACGCAAGTGTTGGGAGAGGTAACTGGAATCTCCCGGCACACAAGACGAGTGCCTCCAAGCTCAATCAACCGATTTCCTAGTAATTCCTGGGGTAGACTGGTGCTACATACTAAGTTCCATTCCTGAGTAGGTAGTTGAACGCCTTGTCCAAAAACATCTTACTGCTGAGAGTTGAGCTCACCCTCAGTCCCTCACAGTTCCACACTGCCTGCAGAGTGAGTTTCGGACGTCTTCACCAGAGACGTTTGCCAGAGGCTTCTGAGACGCAAGTTAACAATGCAGACCTGGAGGGTATCTCCAGGTGCAGTAGAGTGGTAATCTGGGAACCTCCTTACTCAGAATACTGCTACCTTCACACTGTCATAAGAATGCAGCTAGTTGAGAGCTGGCTTCTAGGCATGCTTCCCTGGGAGTGCTGAGGACAGGGCAGAACCCACCCGCATCCTGCCTGACTGTAGGCGCAGCTGCTAACATCCTAATGTTAGTGGCTGAGAGAGGTTGCGGGAAAAGCATGTGTAAGCATTGGGCCAGAACTCCTGTGTATCTGAGTTGAATACAGCGATTTCCAATGGCCTTCTTCAATCAGAGTGTAGGTAGTTTCCAACTCCCATGTCAGAGTGGGTAGCAGACATCTGTCTCCCCTGCATACACACTTCTGAGAGTTGAGCTTAAGGCCTGTACCTCCCCATCCAGCCTGCTGGTTCCTTTCACTTCTAAAAGGCCTAGGCTCGCTGTTTGACGGAAGTGTTGGGAGAGGTAATTGGAATCTCCCGGCACACAAGACTAGGGCCTCCAAGCTCATTCCAGCGATTGCCTAGTAATTCGTGTGGTAGACTGCTGCTACATACTAAGTTCCATACGTGAGAAGGTAGCTGAACGCCTTGTCCAAAAGCATCTTACTTCTGAGAGTTGAGCTCACCCTCAGTCCCTCAAAGTTCCACACTGCCTGCAGAGTGAGTTTCGCAGGTCTTCACCAGAGACGTTTGCCACAGGCTTCTGAGACGCAAGTTAACAATGCAGACCTGGAGGGTATCTCCAGGTGCAGTAGAGTGGTAATCTTGGAACCTCCTGACTCAGAATACTGCTACCTTCACACTGCCATAAGAATGCAGCTAGTTGAGAGCTGGCTTCTAGGCATGCTTCCCTGGGAGTGCTGAGGACATGGCAGAACCCACCCGCATCCTGCCTGACTGTAGGCGCAGCTGCTAACATCCTAATGTTAGTGGCTGAGAGAGGTTGCGGGAAAAGCATGTGTAAGCATTGGGCCTGAACTCCTGTGTATCTGAGTTGAATACAGCGATTTCCAATGGCCTTCTTCAATCAGAGTGTAGGTAGTTTCCAACTCCCATGTCAGAGTGGGTAGCAGACATCTGTCTCCCCTGCATACACACTTCTGAGAGTTGAGCTTAAGGCCTGTACCTCCCCATCCAGCCTGCTGGTTCCTTTCACTTCTAAAAGGCCTAGGCTCGCTGTTTGACGGAAGTGTTGGGAGAGGTAATTGGAATCTCCCGGCACACAAGACTAGTGCCTCCAAGCTCATTCCAGCGATAGCCTAGTAATTCCTGGGGTAGACAGGTGCTACATACTAAGTTCCATACGTGAGAATGTAGCTGAACGCCTTGTCCAAAAGCATCTTACTTCTGAGAGTTGAGCTCACCCTCAGTCCCTCACAGTTCCACACTGCCTGCAGAGTGAGTTTCGCAGGTCTTCACCAGAGACGTTTGCCACAGGCTTCTGAGACGCAAGTTAACAATGCAGACCTGGAGGGTATCTCCAGGTGCAGTAGAGTGGTAATCTCGGAACCGCCTTACTCAGAATACTGCTACCTTCACACTGTCATAAGAATGCAGCTAGTTGAGAGCTGGCTTCTAGGCATGCTTCCCTGTGAGAGCTGAGGACAGGGCAGAACCCTCCCGCATCCTGCCTGACTGTAGGCGCAGCTGCTAACATCCTAATGTTATTGGCTGGGATAGGTTGTGGGAAAAGCATGTGTAAGCATTGGGCCTGAACTCCCGAGTATCTGAGTTGAATACAGCGATTTCCAACATCCTTCTTCAATAGGAGTGTAGCTAGGTTCCAACTCCCATATCCGAGTGGGTAGCAGACATCTGCCTCCCATGCATACACACTTCTGAGAGTTGAGCTTATGGCCTGTAACCCTACATCGTGCCTGCCGCTACCTTTCGCTTCCAAAAGGCCTAGGCTCGCTGCTTGACGCAAGTGTTGGGAGAGGTAATTGGAATCTCCCGGCACACAAGACGAGTGCCTCCAAGCTCAATCAAGCGATTTCCTAGTAATTCCTGGGGTAGACTGGTGCTACATACTAAGTTCCATACGTGAGTAGGTATTTGAACGCCTTGTCCAAAAACATCTTACTGCTGAGAGTTGAGCTGACCCTCAGTCCCTCACAGTTCCACACTGCCTGCAGAGTGAGTTTCGCACGTCTTCACCAGAGACGTTTGCCAGAGGCCTCTGAGACGCAAGTTAACAATGCAGACCTGGAGGGTATCTCCAGGTGCAGTAGAGTGGTAATCTGGGAACCTCCTGTCTCAGAATACTGCTACCTTGACCCTGCCATAAGTATGCAGCTAGTTGACCGGTGGCTTCAAGACATGCTTCCTTGTGAGAGCTAAGGACAGGGCACAACCCTCCCGCATCCTGCTTGACTGTAGAAGGAGCTGCTAACGTCCTCATGTTAGTGGCAGGGAAAGGTTGTGAGAAAAGCATGTGGAATCGTTGTGCCTGAACCCACGTGTATCTGAGTTGAATACAGCAATTTCCAAAGTCCTTTTTCATCAGAGTGTAGTAGGTTCCCACTCGCATGTACGAGTGCGTAGCAGACATCTGCCTCCCATGCATACACACTTCTGAGAGTTGAGCTTATGGCCTGTATCCTTACCTCCTGCCTGCAGCTAGCTTTCGCTTCCAAAAGGCCTAGGCTCGCTGCTTGACGCAAGTGTTGGGAGAGGTAACTGGAATCTCCCGGCACACAAGACGAGTGCCTCCAAGCTCAATCAAGCGATTTCCTAGTAATTCCTGGGGTAGACTGGTGCTACATACTAAGTTCCATTCCTGAGTAGGTAGTTGAACGCCTTGTCCAAAAACATCTTACTGCTGAGAGTTGAGCTCACCCTCAGTCCCTCACAGTACCACACTGCCTGCAGAGTGAGTTTCGGACGTCTTCACCAGAGACGTTTGCCAGAGGCTTCTGAGACGCAAGTTAACAATGCAGACCTGGAGGGTATCTCCAGGTGCAGTAGAGTGGTAATCTGGGAACCTCCTTACTCAGAATACTGCTACCTTCACACTGCCATAAGAATGCAGCTAGTTGAGAGCTGGCTTCTAGGCATGCTTCCCTGGGAGTGCTGAGGACAGGGCAGAACCCACCCGCATCCTGCCTGACTGTAGGCGCAGCTGCTAACATCCTAATGTTAGTGGCTGAGAGAGGTTGCGGGAAAAGCATGTGTAAGCATTGGGCCAGAACTCCTGTGTATCTGAGTTGAATACAGCGATTTCCAATGGCCTTCTTCAATCAGAGTGTAGGTAGTTTCCAACTCCCATGTCAGAGTGGGTAGCAGACATCTGTCTCCCCTGCATACACACTTCTGAGAGTTGAGCTTAAGGCCTGTACCTCCCCATCCAGCCTGCTGGTTCCTTTCACTTCTAAAAGGCCTAGGCTCGCTGTTTGACGGAAGTGTTGGGAGAGGTAATTGGAATCTCCCGGCACACAAGACTAGGGCCTCCAAGCTCATTCCAGCGATTGCCTAGTAATTCGTGTGGTAGACTGCTGCTACATACTAAGTTCCATACGTGAGAAGGTAGCTGAACGCCTTGTCCAAAAGCATCTTACTTCTGAGAGTTGAGCTCACCCTCAGTCCCTCACAGTTCCACACTGCCTGCAGAGTGAGTTTCGCAGGTCTTCACCAGAGACGTTTGCCACAGGCTTCTGAGACGCAAGTTAACAATGCAGACCTGGAGGGTATCTCCAGGTGCAGTAGAGTGGTAATCTTGGAACCTCCTGACTCAGAATACTGCTACCTTCACACTGCCATAAGAATGCAGCTAGTTGAGAGCTGGCTTCTAGGCATGCTTCCCTGGGAGTGCTGAGGACATGGCAGAACCCACCCGCATCCTGCCTGACTGTAGGCGCAGCTGCTAACATCCTAATGTTAGTGGCTGAGAGAGGTTGCGGGAAAAGCATGTGTAAGCATTGGGCCTGAACTCCTGTGTATCTGAGTTGAATACAGCGATTTCCAATGGCCTTCTTCAATCAGAGTGTAGGTAGTTTCCAACTCCCATGTCAGAGTGGGTAGCAGACATCTGTCTCCCCTGCATACACACTTCTGAGAGTTGAGCTTAAGGCCTGTACCTCCCCATCCAGCCTGCTGGTTCCTTTCACTTCTAAAAGGCCTAGGCTCGCTGTTTGACGGAAGTGTTGGGAGAGGTAATTGGAATCTCCCGGCACACAAGACTAGTGCCTCCAAGCTCATTCCAGCGATAGCCTAGTAATTCCTGGGGTAGACAGGTGCTACATACTAAGTTCCATACGTGAGAATGTAGCTGAACGCCTTGTCCAAAAGCATCTTACTTCTGAGAGTTGAGCTCACCCTCAGTCCCTCACAGTTCCACACTGCCTGCAGAGTGAGTTTCGCAGGTCTTCACCAGAGACGTTTGCCACAGGCTTCTGAGACGCAAGTTAACAATGCAGACCTGGAGGGTATCTCCAGGTGCAGTAGAGTGGTAATCTCGGAACCGCCTTACTCAGAATACTGCTACCTTCACACTGTCATAAGAATGCAGCTAGTTGAGAGCTGGCTTCTAGGCATGCTTCCCTGTGAGAGCTGAGGACAGGGCAGAACCCTCCCGCATCCTGCCTGACTGTAGGCGCAGCTGCTAACATCCTAATGTTATTGGCTGGGATAGGTTGTGGGAAAAGCATGTGTAAGCATTGGGCCTGAACTCCCGAGTATCTGAGTTGAATACAGCGATTTCCAACATCCTTCTTCAATAGGAGTGTAGCTAGGTTCCAACTCCCATATCCGAGTGGGTAGCAGACATCTGCCTCCCATGCATACACACTTCTGAGAGTTGAGCTTATGGCCTGTAACCCTACATCGTGCCTGCCGCTACCTTTCGCTTCCAAAAGGCCTAGGCTCGCTGCTTGACGCAAGTGTTGGGAGAGGTAATTGGAATCTCCCGGCACACAAGACGAGTGCCTCCAAGCTCAATCAAGCGATTTCCTAGTAATTCCTGGGGTAGACTGGTGCTACATACTAAGTTCCATACGTGAGTAGGTATTTGAACGCCTTGTCCAAAAACATCTTACTGCTGAGAGTTGAGCTCACCCTCAGTCCCTCACAGTTCCACACTGCCTGCAGAGTGAGTTTCGGACGTCTTCACCAGAGACGTTTGCCAGAGGCTTCTGAGACGCAAGTTAACAATGCAGACCTGGAGGGTATCTCCAGGTGCAGTAGAGTGGTAATCTTGGAACCTCCTGACTCAGAATACTGCTACCTTCACACTGCCATAAGAATGCAGCTAGTTGAGAGCTGGCTTCTAGGCATGCTTCCCTGGGAGTGCTGAGGACAGGGCAGAACCCACCCGCATCCTGCCTGACTGTAGGCGCAGCTGCTAACATCCTAATGTTAGTGGCTGAGAGAGGTTGCGGGAAAAGCATGTGTAAGCATTGGGCCAGAACTCCTGTGTATCTGAGTTGAATACAGCGATTTCCAATGGCCTTCTTCAATCAGAGTGTAGGTAGTTTCCAACTCCCATGTCAGAGTGGGTAGCAGACATCTGTCTCCCCTGCCTACACACTTCTGAGAGTTGAGCTTAAGGCCTGTACCTCCCCATCCAGCCTGCTGGTTCCTTTCACTTCTAAAAGGCCTAGGCTCGCTGTTTGACGGAAGTGTTGGGAGAGGTAATTGGAATCTCCCGGCACACAAGACTAGGGCCTCCAAGCTCATTCCAGCGATTGCCTAGTAATTCGTGTGGTAGACTACTGCTACATACTAAGTTCCATACGTGAGAAGGTAGCTGAACGCCTTGTCCAAAAGCATCTTACTTCTGAGAGTTGAGCTCACCCTCAGTCCCTCACAGTTCCACACTGCCTGCAGAGTGAGTTTCGCAGGTCTTCACCAGAGACGTTTGCCACAGGCTTCTGAGACGCAAGTTAACAATGCAGACCTGGAGGGTATCTCCAGGTGCAGTAGAATGGTAATCTTGGAACCTCCTGACTCAGAATACTGCTACCTTCACACTGCCATAAGAATGCAGCTAGTTGAGAGCTGGCTTCTAGGCATGCTTCCCTGGGAGTGCTGAGGACATGGCAGAACCCACCCGCATCCTGCCTGACTGTAGGCGCAGCTGCTAACATCCTAATGTTAGTGGCTGAGAGAGGTTGCGGGAAAAGCATGTGTAAGCATTGGGTCTGAACTCCTGTGTATCTGAGTTGAATACAGCGATTTCCAATGGCCTTCTTCAATCAGAGTGTAGGTAGTTTCCAACTCCCATGTCAGAGTGGGTAGCAGACATCTGTCTCCCCTGCATACACACTTCTGAGAGTTGAGCTTAAGGCCTGTATCTCCCCATCCAGCCTGCTGGTTCCTTTCACTTCTAAAAGGCCTAGGCTCGCTGTTTGACGGAAGTGTTGGGAGAGGTAATTGGAATCTCCCGGCACACAAGACTAGTGCCTCCAAGCTCATTCCAGCGATAGCCTAGTAATTCCTGGGGTAGACAGGTGCTACATACTAAGTTCCATACGTGAGAATGTAGCTGAACGCCTTGTCCAAAAGCATCTTACTTCTGAGAGTTGAGCTCACCCTCAGTCCCTCACAGTTCCACACTGCCTGCAGAGTGAGTTTCGCAGGTCTTCACCAGAGACGTTTGCCACAGGCTTCTGAGACGCAAGTTAACAATGCAGACCTGGAGGGTATCTCCATGTGCAGTAGAGTGGTAATCTCGGAACCGCCTTACTCAGAATACTGCTACCTTCACACTGTCATAAGAATGCAGCTAGTTGAGAGCTGGCTTCTAGGCATGCTTCCCTGTGAGAGCTGAGGACAGGGCAGAACCCTCCTGCATCCTGCCTGACTGTAGACGTACCTGCTAACTTCTTTCTGTTAGTGGCTGGGATAGGTTGTGGGAAAAGCATGTGTAAGCATTGGGCCTGAACTCCCGAGTATCTGAGTTGAATACAGCGATTTCCAACATCCTTCTTCAATAGGAGTGTAGCTAGGTTCCAACTCCCATGTCCGAGTGGGTAGCAGACATCTGCCTCCCATGCATACACACTTCTGAGAGTTGAGCTTATGGCCTGTAACCCTACATCGTGCCTGCCGCTACCTTTCGCTTCCAAAAGGCCTAGGCTCGCTGCTTGACGCAAGTGTTGGGAGAGGTAATTGGAATCTCCCGGCACACAAGACGAGTGCCTCCAAGCTCAATCAAGCGATTTCCTAGTAATTCCTGGGGTAGACTGGTGCTACATACTAAGTTCCATACGTGAGTAGGTATTTGAACGCCTTGTCCAAAAACATCTTACTGCTGAGAGTTGAGCTGACCCTCAGTCCCTAACAGTTCCACACTGCCTGCAGAGTGAGTTTCGCACGTCTTCACCAGAGACGTTTGCCAGAGGCCTCTGAGACGCAAGTTAACAATGCAGACCTGGAGGGTATCTCCAGGTGCAGTAGAGTGGTAATCTGGGAACCTCCTGTCTCAGAATACTGCTACCTTGACCCTGCCATAAGTATGCAGCTAGTTGACCGCTGGCTTCAAGACATGCTTCCCTGTGAGAGCTAAGGACAGGGCACAACCCTCCCGCATCCTGCTTGACTGTAGAAGGAGCTGCTAACGTCCTCATGTTAGTGGCAGGGAAAGGTTGTGAGAAAAGCATGTGGAATCGTTGTGCCTGAACCCACGTGTATCTGAGTTGAATACAGCGATTTCCAAAGTCCTTTTTCATCAGAGTGTAGTAGGTTCCCACTCGCATGTACGAGTGGGTAGCAGACATCTGCCTCCCATGCATACACACTTCTGAGAGTTGAGCTTATGGCCTGTATCCCTACCTCCTGCCTGCAGCTAGCTTTCGCTTCCAAAAGGCCTAGGCTCGCTGCTTCACCGAAGTGTTGGGAGAGGTAACTGGAATCTCCCGGCAACAAGACTAGTGCCTCCAAGCTCAATCCAGCGATTTCCCAGTAATTCCTGGGGTAGACTGGTGCTACATACTAAGTTCCATACGTGAGTAGGTATTTGAACGCCTTGTCCAAAAACATCTTACTGCTGAGAGTTGAGCTGACCCTCAGTCCCTCACAGTTCCACACTGCCTGCAGAGTGAGTTTCGCACGTCTTCACCAGAGACGTTTGCCAGAGGCCTCTGAGACGCAAGTTAACAATGCAGACCTGGAGGGTATCTCCAGGTGCAGTAGAGTGGTAATCTGGGAACCTCCTGTCTCAGAATACTGCTACATTCACACTGTCATAAGAATGCAGCTAGTTGAGAGCTGGCTTCAAGGCATGCTTCCCTGTGAGAGCTGAGGACAGGGCAGGACCCTCCCGCATCCTGCCTGACTGTAGACTTACCTGCTAACCTCCTTCTGTTAGTGGCTGGGATAGTTTGTGGGAAAAGCATGTGTAAGCATTGGGCCTGAACTCCCGTGTATCTGAGTTGAATACAGCGATTTCCAAAGTCCTTCTTCAATAGGAGTGTAGCTAGGTTCCAACTCCCATGTCCGAGTGGGTAGCAGACATCTGCCACCCATGCATACACACTTCTGAGAGTTGAGCTTATGGCCTGTAACCCAACATCCTGCCTGCCGCTACCTTTCGCTTCCAAAAGGCCTAGGCTCGCTGCTTGACGCAAGTGTTGGGAGAGGTAACTGGAATCTCCCGGCACACAAGACGAGTGCCTCCAAGCTCAATCAAGCGATTTCCTAGTAATTCCTGGGGTAGACTGGTGCTACATACTAAGTTCCATACGTGAGTAGGTAGTTGAACGCCTTGTCCAAAAACATCTTACTTCTGAGAGTTGAGCTCACCCTCAGTCCCTCACAGTTCCACACTGCCTGCAGAGTGAGTTTCGGACGTCTTCACCAGAGACGTTTGCCAGAGGCTTCTGAGACGCAAGTTAACAATGCAGACCTGGAGGGTATCTCCAGCTGCAGTAGAGTGGTAATCTGGGAACCTCCTTACTCAGAATACTGCTACCTTCACACTGCCATAAGAATGCAGCTAGTTGAGAGCTGGCTTCTAGGCATGCTTCCCTGGGAGTGCTGAGGACAGGGCAGAACCCACCCGCATCCTGCCTGACTGTAGGCGCAGCTGCTAACATCCTAATGTTAGTGGCTGAGAGAGGTTGCGGGAAAAGCATGTGTAAGCATTGGGCCTGAACTCCTGTGTATCTGAGTTGAATACAGCGATTTCCAATGGCCTTCTTAAATCAGAGTGTAGGTAGTTTCCAACTCCCATGTCAGAGTGGGTAGCAGACATCTGTCTCCCCTGCATACACACTTCTGAGAGTTGAGCTTAAGGCCTGTACCTCCCCATCCAGCCTGCTGGTTCCTTTCACTTCTAAAAGGCCTAGGCTCGCTGTTTGACGGAAGTGTTGGGAGAGGTAATTGGAATCTCCCGGCACACAAGACTAGGGCCTCCAAGCTCATTCCAGCGATTGCCTAGTAATTCGTGTGGTAGACTGCTGCTACATACTAAGTTCCATACGTGAGAAGGTAGCTGAACGCCTTGTCCAAAAGCATCTTACTTCTGAGAGTTGAGCTCACCCTCAGTCCCTCACAGTTCCACACTGTCTGCAGAGTGAGTTTCGCAGGTCTTCACCAGAGACGTTTGCCACAGGCTTCTGAGACGCAAGTTAACAATGCAGACCTGGAGGGTATCTCCAGGTGCAGTAGAGTGGTAATCTCGGAACCGCCTTACTCAGAATACTGCTACATTCACACTGTCATAAGAATGCAGCTAGTTGAGAGCTGGCTTCTAGGCATGCTTCGCTGTGAGAGCTGAGGACAGGGCAGAACCCTCCCGCATCCTGCCTGACTGTAGACGTACCTGCTAACCTCCTTCTGTTAGTGGCTGGGATAAGTTGTGGGAAAAGCATGTGTAAGCATTGGGCCTGAACTCCCGAGTATCTGAGTTGAATACAGCGATTTCCAACATCCTTCTTCAATAGGAGTGTAGCTAGGTTCCAACTCCCATGTCCGAGTGGGTAGCAGACATCTGCCTCCCATGCATACACACTTCTGAGAGTTGAGCTTATGGCCTGTAACCCTACATCGTGCCTGCCGCTACCTTTCGCTTCCAAAAGGCCTAGGCTCGCTGCTTGACGCAAGTGTTGGGAGAGGTAATTGGAATCTCCCGGCACACAAGACGAGTGCCTCCAAGCTCAATCAAGCGATTTCCTAGTAATTCCTGGGGTAGACTGGTGCTACATACTAAGTTCCATACGTGAGTAGGTATTTGAACGCCTTGTCCAAAAACATCTTACTGCTGAGAGTTGAGCTGACCCTCAGTCCCTCACAGTTCCACACTGCCTGCAGAGTGAGTTTCGGACGTCTTCACCAGAGACGTTTGCCAGAGGCCTCTGAGACACAAGTTAACAATGCAGACCTGGAGGGTATCTCCAGGTGCAGTAGAGTGGTAATCTGGGAACCTCCTTACTCAGAATACTGCTACCTTGACCCTGCCATAAGTATGCAGCTAGTTGACCGCTGGCTTCAAGACATGCTTCCCTGTGAGAGCTAAGGACAGGGCACAACCCTCCAGCATCCTGCTTGACTGTAGAAGGAGCTGCTAACGTCCTCATGTTAGTGGCAGGGAAAGGTTGTGAGAAAAGCATGTGGAATCGTTGTGCCTGAACCCACGTGTATCTGAGTTGAATACAGCGATTTCCAAAGTCCTTTTTCATCAGAGTGTAGTAGGTTCCCACTCGCATGTATGAGTGGGTAGCAGACATCTGCCTCCCATGCATACACACTTCTGAGAGTTGAGCTTATGGCCTTATCCCTACCTCCTGCCTGCAGCTAGCTTTCGCTTCCAAAAGGCCTAGGCTCGCTGCTTCACCGAAGTGTTGGGAGAGATAACTGGAATCTCCCGGCAACAAGACTAGTGCCGCCAAGCTCAATCCAGCGATTTCCCAGTAATTCCTGGGGTAGACTGGTGCTACATACTAAGTTCCATACGTGAGTAGGTATTTGAACGCCTTGTCCAAAAACATCTTACTGCTGAGAGTTGAGCTGACCCTCAGTCCCTCACAGTTCCACACTGCCTGCAGAGTGAGTTTCGCACGTCTTCACCAGAGACGTTTGCCAGAGGCCTCTGAGACGCAAGTTAACAATGCAGACCTGGAGGGTATCTCCAGGTGCAGTAGAGTGGTAATCTGGGAACCTCCTTACTCAGAATACTGCTACCTTCACACTGTCATAAGAATGCAGCTAGTTGAGAGCTGGCTTCAAGGCATGCTTCCCTGTGAGAGCTGAGGACAGGGCAGGACCCTCCCGCATCCTGCCTGACTGTAGACTTACCTGCTAACCTCCTTCTGTTAGTGGCTGGGATAGTTTGTGGGAAAAGCATGTGTAAGCATTGGGCCTGAACTCCCGTGTATCTGAGTTGAATACAGCGATTTCCAAAGACCTTCTTCAATAGGAGTGTAGCTAGGTTCCAACTCCCATGTCCGAGTGGGTAGCAGACATCTGCCACCCATGCATACACACTTCTTAGAGTTGAGCTTATGGCCTGTAACCCAACATCCTGCCTGCCGCTACCTTTCGCTTCCAAAAGGCCTAGGCTCGCTGCTTGACGCAAGTGTTGGGAGAGGTAACTGGAATCTCCCGGCACACAAGACGAGTGCCTCCAAGCTCAATCAAGCGATTTCCTAGTAATTCCTGGGGTAGACTGGTGCTACATACTAAGTTCCATACGTGAGTAGGTAGTTGAACGCCTTGTCCAAAAACATCTTACTTCTGAGAGTTGAGCTCACCCTCAGTCCCTCACAGTTCCACACTGCCTGCAGAGTGAGTTTCGCAGGTCTTCACCAGAGACGTTTGCCACAGGCTTCTAAGACGCAAGTTAACAATGCAGACCTGGAGGGTATCTCAAGGTGCAGTAGAGTGGTAATCTTGGAACCTCCTGACTCAGAATACTGCTACCTTCACACTGCCATAAGAATGCAGCTAGTTGAGAGCTGGCTTCTAGGCATGCTTCCCTGGGAGTGCTGAGGACAGGGCAGAACCCACCCGCATCCTGCCTGACTGTAGGCGCAGCTGCTAACATCCTAATGTTAGTGGCTGAGAGAGGTTGCGGGAAAAGCATGTGTAAGCATTGGGCCTGAACTCCTGTGTATCTGAGTTGAATACAGCGATTTCCAATGGCCTTCTTCAATCAGAGTGTAGGTAGTTTCCAACTCCCATGTCAGAGTGGGTAGCAGACATCTGTCTCCCCTGCATACACACTTCTGAGAGTTGAGCTTAAGGCCTGTACCTCCCCATCCAGCCTGCTGGTTCCTTTCACTTCTAAAAGGCCTAGGCTCGCTGTTTGACGGAAGTGTTGGGAGAGGTAATTGGAATCTCCCGGCACACAAGACTAGGGCCTCCAAGCTCATTCCAGCGATTGCCTAGTAATTCCTGGGGTAGACAAGTGCTAGATACTAAGTTCCATACGTGGGAATGTAGCTGAACGCCTTGTCCAAAAGCATCTTACTTCTGAGAGTTGAGCTCACCCTCAGTCCCTCACAGTTCCACACTGCCTGCAGAGTGAGTTTCGCAGGTCTTCACCAGAGACGTTTGCCACAGGCTTCTGAGACGCAAGTTAACAATGCAGACCTGGAGGGTATCTCCAGGTGCAGTAGAGTGGTAATCTCGGAACCGCCTTACTCAGAATACTGCTACCTTCACACTGTCATAAGAATGCAGCTAGTTGAGAGCTGGCTTCTAGGCATGCTTCCCTGTGAGAGCTGAGGACAGGGCAGAACCCTCCCGCATCCTGCCTGACTGTAGACGTACCTGCTAACCTCCTTCTGTTAGTGGCTGGGATAGGTTGTGGAAAAAGCATGTGTAAACATTGGGCCTGAACTCCCGAGTATCTGAGTTGAATACAGCGATTTCCAACATCCTTCTTCAATAGGAGTGTAGCTAGGTTCCAACTCCCATGTCCGAGTGGGTAGCAGACATCTGCCTCCCATGCATACACACTTCTGAGAGTTGAGCTTATGGCCTGTAACCCTACATCGTGCCTGCCGCTACCTTTCGCTTCCAAAAGGCCTAGGCTCGCTGCTTGACGCAAGTGTTGGGAGAGGTAATTGGAATCTCCCGGCACACAAGACGAGTGCCTCCAAGCTCAATCAAGCGATTGCCTAGTAATTCCTGGGGTAGACTGGTGCTACATACTAAGTTCCATACGTGAGTAGGTATTTGAACGCCTTGTCCAAAAACATCTTACTGCTGAGAGTTGAGCTGACCCTCAGTCCCTCACAGTTCCACACTGCCTGCAGAGTGAGTTTCGCACGTCTTCACCAGAGACGTTTGCCAGAGGCCTCTGAGACGCAAGTTAACAATGCAGACCTGGAGGGTATCTCCAGGTGCAGTAGAGTGGTAATCTGGGAACCTCCTGTCTCAGAATACTGCTACCTTGACCCTGCCATAAGTATGCAGCTAGTTGACCGCTGGCTTCAAGACATGCTTCCCTGTGAGAGCTAAGGACAGGGCACAACCCTCCCGCATCCTGCTTGACTGTAGAAGGAGCTGCTAACGTCCTCATGTTAGTGGCAGGGAAAGGTTGTGAGAAAAGCATGTGGAATCGTTGTGCCTGAACCCACGTGTATCTGAGTTGAATACAGCGATTTCCAAAGTCCTTTTTCATCAGAGTGTAGTAGGTTCCCACTCGCATGTACGAGTGGGTAGCAGACATCTGCCTCCCATGCATACACACTTCTGAGAGTTGAGCTTATGGCCTGTAACCCTACCTCCTGCCTGCAGCTAGCTTTCGCTTCCAAAAGGCCTAGGCTCGCTGCTTCACCGAAGTGTTGGGAGAGGTAACTGGAATCTCCCGGCAACAAGACTAGTGCCTCCAAGCTCAATCCAGCGATTTCCCAGTAATTCCTGGGGTAGGCAGGTGCTACATACTAAGTTCCATACGTGAGTAGGTATTTGAACGCCTTGTCCAAAAACATCTTACTGCTGAGAGTTGAGCTGACCCTCAGTCCCTCACAGTTCCACACTGCCTGCAGAGTGAGTTTCGCACGTCTTCACCAGAGACGTTTGCCAGAGGCCTCTGAGACGCAAGTTAACAATGCAGACCTGGAGGGTATCTCCAGGTGCAGTAGAGTGGTAATCTGGGAACCTCCTTACTCAGAATACTGCTACCTTCACACTGTCATAAGAATGCAGCTAGTTGAGAGCTGGCTTCAAGGCATGCTTCCCTGTGAGAGCTGAGGACAGGGCAGGACCCTCCCGCATCCTGCCTGACTGTAGACTTACCTGCTAACCTCCTTCTGTTAGTGGCTGGGATAGTTTGTGGGAAAAGCATGTGTAAGCATTGGGCCTGAACTCCCGTGTATCTGAGTTGAATACAGCGATTTCCAAAGTCCTTCTTCAATAGGAGTGTAGCTAGGTTCCAACTCCCATGTCCGAGTGGGTAGCAGACATCTGCCACCCATGCATACACACTTCTTAGAGTTGAGCTTATGGCCTGTAACCCAACATCCTGCCTGCCGCTACCTTTCGCTTCCAAAAGGCCTAGGCTCGCTGCTTGACGCAAGTGTTGGGAGAGGTAACTGGAATCTCCCGGCACACAAGACGAGTGCCTCCAAGCTCAATCAAGCGATTTCCTAGTAATTCCTGGGGTAGACTGGTGCTACATACTAAGTTCCATACGTGAGTAGGTAGTTGAACGCCTTGTCCAAAAACATCTTACTTCTGAGAGTTGAGCTCACCCTCAGTCCCTCACAGTTCCACACTGCCTGCAGAGTGAGTTTCGCAGGTCTTCACCAGAGACGTTTGCCACAGGCTTCTGAGACGCAAGTTAACAATGCAGACCTGGAGGGTATCTCCAGGTGCAGTAGAGTGGTAATCTTGGAACCTCCTGACTCAGAATACTGCTACCTTCACACTGCCATAAGAATGCAGCTAGTTGAGAGCTGGCTCCTAGGCATGGTTCCCTGGGAGTGCTGAGGACATGGCAGAACCCACCCGCATCCTGCCTGACTGTAGGCGCAGCTGCTAACATCCTAATGTTAGTGGCTGAGAGAGGTTGCGGGAAAAGCATGTGTAAGCATTGGGCCTGAACTCCTGTGTATCTGAGTTGAATACAGCGATTTCCAATGGCCTTCTTCAATCAGAGTGTAGGTAGTTTCCAACTCCCATGTCAGAGTGGGTAGCAGACATCTGTCTCCCCTGCATACACACTTCTGAGAGTTGAGCTTAAGGCCTGTACCTCCCCATCCAGCCTGCTGGTTCCTTTCACTTCTAAAAGGCCTAGGCTCGCTGTTTGACGGAAGTGTTGGGAGAGGTAATTGGAATCTCCCGGCACACAAGACTAGGGCCTCCAAGCTCATTCCAGCGATTGCCTAGTAATTCGTGTGGTAGACTGCTGCTACATACTAAGTTCCATACGTGAGAAGGTAGCTGAACGCCTTGTCCAAAAGCATCTTACTTCTGAGAGTTGAGCTCACCCTCAGTCCCTCACAGTTCCACACTGCCTGCAGAGTGAGTTTCGCAGGTCTTCACCAGAGACGTTTGCCACAGGCTTCTGAGACGCAAGTTAACAATGCAGACCTGGAGGGTATCTCCAGGTGCAGTAGAGTGGTAATCTCGGAACCGCCTTACTCAGAATACTGCTACCTTCACACTGTCATAAGAATGCAGCTAGTTGAGAGCTGGCTTCTAGGCATGCTTCCCTGTGAGAGCTGAGGACAGGGCAGAACCCTCCCGCATCCTGCCTGACTGTAGGCGCAGCTGCTAACATCCTAATGTTAGTGGCTGGGATAGGTTGTGGGAAAAGCATGTGTAAGCATTGGGCCTGAACTCCCGAGTATCTGAGTTGAATACAGCGATTTCCAACATCCTTCTTCAATAGGAGTGTACCTAGGTTCCAACTCCCATGTCCGAGTGGGTAGCAGACATCTGCCACCCATGCATACACACTTCTGAGAGTTGAGCTTATGGCCTGTAACCCTACATCGTGCCTGCCGCTACCTTTCGCTTCCAAAAGGCCTAGGCTCGCTGCTTGACGCAAGTGTTGGGAGAGGTAATTGGAATCTCCCGGCACACAAGACGAGTGCCTCCAAGCTCAATCAAGCGATTTCCTAGTAATTCCTGGGGTAGACTGGTGCTACATACTAAGTTCCATACGTGAGTAGGTAGTTGAACGCCTTGTCCAAAAACATCTTACTGCTGAGAGTTGAGCTGACCCTCAGTCCCTCACAGTTCCACACTGCCTGCAGAGTGAGTTTCGCACGTCTTCACCAGAGACGTTTGCCAGAGGCCTCTGAGACGCAAGTTAACAATGCAGACCTGGAGGGTATCTCCAGGTGCAGTAGAGTGGTAATCTGGGAACCTCCTGTCTCAGAATACTGCTACCTTGACCCTGCCATAAGTATGCAGCTAGTTGACCGCTGGCTTCAAGACATGCTTCCCTGTGAGAGCTAAGGACAGGGCACAACCCTCCCGCATCCTGCTTGACTGTAGAAGGAGCTGCTAACGTCCTCATGTTAGTGGCAGGGAAAGGTTGTGAGAAAAGCATGTGGAATCGTTGTGCCTGAACCCACGTGTATCTGAGTTGAATACAGCAATTTCCAAAGTCCTTTTTCATCAGAGTGTAGTAGGTTCCCACTCGCATGTACGAGTGCGTAGCAGACATCTGCCTCCCATGCATACACACTTCTGAGAGTTGAGCTTATGGCCTGTATCCCTACCTCCTGCCTGCAGCTAGCTTTCGCTTCCAAAAGGCCTAGGCTCGCTGCTTGACGCAAGTGTTGGGAGAGGTAACTGGAATCTCCCGGCACACAAGACGAGTGCCTCCAAGCTCAATCAAGCGATTTCCTAGTAATTCCTGGGGTAGACTGGTGCTACATACTAAGTTCCATTCGTGAGTAGGGAGTTGAACGCCTTGTCCAAAAACATCTTACTTCTGAGAGTTGAGCTCACCCTCAGTCCCTCACAGTTCCACACTGCCTGCAGAGTGAGTTTCGGACGTCTTCACCAGAGATGTTTGCCAGAGGCTTCTGAGACGCAAGTTAACAATGCAGACCTGGAGGGTATCTCCAGGTGCAGTAGAGTGGTAATCTGGGAACCTCCTGACTCAGAATACTGCTACCTTCACACTGCCATAAGAATGCAGCTAGTTGAGAGCTGGCTTCTAGGCATGCTTCCCTGGGAGTGCTGAGGACAGGGCAGAACCCACCCGCATCCTGCCTGACTGTAGGCGCAGCTGCTAACATCCTAATGTTAGTGGCTGAGAGAGGTTGCGGGAGAAGCATGTGTAAGCATTGGGCCAGAAATCCTGTGTATCTGAGTTGAATACAGCTATTTCCAATGGCCTTCTTCAATCAGAGTGTAGGTAGTTTCCAACTCCCATGTCAGAGTGGGTAGCAGACATCTGTCTCCCCTGCATACACACTTCTGAGAGTTGAGCTTAAGGCCTGTACCTCCCCATCCAGCCTGCTGGTTCCTTTCACTTCTAAAAGGCCTAGGCTCGCTGTTTGACGGAAGTGTTGGGAGAGGTAATTGGAATCTCCCGGCACACAAGACTAGGGCCTCCAAGCTCATTCCAGCGATTGCCTAGTAATTCGTGTGGTAGACTGCTGCTACATACTAAGTTCCATACGTGAGAAGGTAGCTGAACGCCTTGTCCAAAAGCATCTTACTTCTGAGAGTTGAGCTCACCCTCAGTCCCTCACAGTTCCACACTGCCTGCAGAGTGAGTTTCGCAGGTCTTCACCAGAGACGTTTGCCACAGGCTTCTGAGACGCAAGTTAACAATGCAGACCTGGAGGGTATCTCCAGGTGCAGTAGAGTGGTAATCTTGGAACCTCCTGACTCAGAATACTGCTACCTTCACACTGCCATAAGAATGCAGCTAGTTGAGAGCTGGCTTCTAGGCATGCTTCCCTGGGAGTGCTGAGGACATGGCAGAACCCACCCGCATCCTGCCTGACTGTAGGCGCAGCTGCTAACATCCTAATGTTAGTGGCTGAGAGAGGTTGCGGGAAAAGCATGTGTAAGCATTGGGCCTGAACTCCTGTGTATCTGAGTTGAATACAGCGATTTCCAATGGCCTTCTTCAATCAGAGTGTAGGTAGTTTCCAACTCCCATGTCAGAGTGGGTAGCAGACATCTGTCTCCCCTGCATACACACTTCTGAGAGTTGAGCTTAAGGCCTGTACCTCCCCATCCAGCCTGTTGGTTCCTTTCACTTCTAAAAGGCCTAGGCTCGCTGTTTGACGGAAGTGTTGGGAGAGGTAATTGGAATCTCCCGGCACACAAGACTAGTGCCTCCAAGCTCATTCCAGCGATAGCCTAGTAATTCCTGGGGTAGACAGGTGCTACATACTAAGTTCCATACGTGAGAATGTAGCTGAACGCCTTGTCCAAAAGCATCTTACTTCTGAGAGTTGAGCTCACCCTCAGTCCCTCACAGTTCCACACTGCCTGCAGAGTGAGTTTCGCAGGTCTTCACCAGAGACGTTTGCCACAGGCTTCTGAGACGCAAGTTAACAATGCAGACCTGGAGGGTATCTCCAGGTGCAGTAGAGTGGTAATCTCGGAACCGCCTTACTCAGAATACTGCTACCTTCACACTGTCATAAGAATGTAGCTAGTTGAGAGCTGGCTTCTAGGCATGCTTCCCTGTGAGAGCTGAGGACAGGGCAGAACCCTCCCGCATCCTGCCTGACTGTAGACGTACCTGCTAACCTCCTTCTGTTAGTGGCTGGGATAGGTTGTGGGAAAAGCATGTGTAAGCATTGGGCCTGAACTCCCGAGTATCTGAGTTGAATACAGCGATTTCCAACATCCTTCTTCAATAGGAGTGTAGCTAGGTTCCAACTCCCATGTCCGAGTGGGTAGCAGACATCTGCCTCCCATGCATACACACTTCTGAGAGTTGAGCTTATGGCCTGTAACCCTACATCGTGCCTGCCGCTACCTTTCGCTTCCAAAAGGCCTAGGCTCGCTGCTTGACGCAAGTGTTGGGAGAGGTAATTGGAATCTCCCGGCACACAAGACGAGTGCCTCCAAGCTCAATCAAGCGATTTCCTAGTAATTCCTGGGGTAGACTGGTGCTACATACTAAGTTCCATACGTGAGTAGGTATTTGAACGCCTTGTCCAAAAACATCTTACTGCTGAGAGTTGAGCTGACCCTCAGTCCCTCACAGTTCCACACTGCCTGCAGAGTGAGTTTCGCACGTCTTCACCAGAGACGTTTGCCAGAGGCCTCTGAGACGCAAGTTAACAATGCAGACCTGGAGGGTATCTCCAGGTGCAGTAGAGTGGTAATCTGGGAACCTCCTGTCTCAGAATACTGCTACCTTGACCCTGCCATAAGTATGCAGCTAGTTGACCGCTGGCTTCAAGACATGCTTCCCTGTGAGAGCTAAGGACAGGGCACAACCCTCCCGCATCCTGCTTGACTGTAGAAGGAGCTGCTAACGTCCTCATGTTAGTGGCAGGGAAAGGTTGTGAGAAAAGCATGTGGAATCGTTGTGCCTGAACCCACGTGTATCTGAGTTGAATACAGCGATTTCCAAAGTCCTTTTTCATCAGAGTGTAGTAGGTTCCCACTCGCATGTACGAGTGGGTAGCAGACATCTGCCTCCCATGCATACACACTTCTGAGAGTTGAGCTTATGACCTTATCCCTACCTCCTGCCTGCAGCTAGCTTTCGCTTCCAAAAGGCCTAGGCTCGCTGCTTCACCGAAGTGTTGGGAGAGGTAACTGGAATCTCCCGGCAACAAGACTAGTGCCTCCAAGCTCAATCCAGCGATTTCCCAGTAATTCCTGGGGTAGACTGGTGCTACATACTAAGTTCCATACGTGAGTAGGTATTTGAACGCCTTGTCCAAAAACATCTTACTGATGAGAGTTGAGCTGACCCTCAGTCCCTCACAGTTCCACACTGCCTGCAGAGTGAGTTTCGCACGTCTTCACCAGAGACGTTTGCCAGAGGCCTCTGAGACGCAAGTTAACAATGCAGACCTGGAGGGTATCTCCAGGTGCAGTAGAGTGGTAATCTGGGAACCTCCTTACTCAGAATACTGCTACCTTCACACTGTCATAAGAATGCAGCTAGTTGAGAGCTGGCTTCAAGGCATGCTTCCCTGTGAGAGCTGAGGACAGGGCAGGACCCTCCCGCATCCTGCCTGACTGTAGACTTACCTGCTAACCTCCTTCTGTTAGTGGCTGGGATAGTTTGTGGGAAAAGCATGTGTAAGCATTGGGCCTGAACTCCTGTGTATCTGAGTTGAATACAGCGATTTCCAAAGTCCTTCTTCAATAGGAGTGTAGCTAGGTTCCAACTCCCATGTCCGAGTGGGTAGCAGACATCTGCCACCCATGCATACACACTTCTGAGAGTTGAACTTATGGCCTGTAACCCAACATCCTGCCTGCCGCTACCTTTCGCTTCCAAAAGGCCTAGGCTCGCTGCTTGACGCAAGTGTTGGGAGAGGTAACTGGAATCTCCCGGCACACAAGACGAGTGCCTCCAAGCTCAATCAAGCGATTTCCTAGTAATTCCTGGGGTAGACTGGTGCTACATACTAAGTTCCATACGTGAGTAGGTAGTTGAACGCCTTGTCCAAAAACATCTTACTTCTGAGAGTTGAGCTCACCCTCAGTCCCTCACATTTCCACACTGCCTGCAGAGTGAGTTTCGGACGTCTTCACCAGAGACGTTTGCCAGAGGCTTCTGAGACGCAAGTTAACAATGCAGACCTGGAGGGTGTCTCCAGGTGCAGTAGAGTGGTAATCTGGGAACCTCCTGACTCAGAATACTGCTACCTTCACACTGCCATAAGAATGCAGCTAGTTGAGAGCTGGCTTCTAGGCATGCTTCCCTGGGAGTGCTGAGGACAGGGCAGAACCCACCCGCATCCTGCCTGACTGTAGGCGCAGCTGCTAACATCCTAATGTTAGTGGCTGAGAGAGGTTGCGGGAAAAGCATGTGTAAGCATTGGGCCTGAACTCCTGTGTATCTGAGTTGAATACAGCGATTTCCAATGGCCTTCTTCAATCAGAGTGTAGGTAGTTTCCAACTCCCATGTCAGAGTGGGTAGCAGACATCTGTCTCCCCTGCATACACACTTCTGAGAGTTGAGCTTAAGGCCTGTACCTCCCCATCCAGCCTGCTGGTTCCTTTCACTTCTAAAAGGCCTAGGCTCGCTGTTTGACGGAAGTGTTGGGAGAGGTAATTGGAATCTCCCGGCACACAAGACTAGGGCCTCCAAGCTCATTCCAGCGATTGCCTAGTAATTCGTGTGGTAGACTGCTGCTACATACTAAGTTCCATACGTGAGAAGGTAGCTGAACGCCTTGTCCAAAAGCATCTTACTTCTGAGAGTTGAGCTCACCCTCAGTCCCTCACAGTTCCACACTGCCTGCAGAGTGAGTTTCGCAGGTCTTCACCAGAGACGTTTGCCACAGGCTTCTGAGACGCAAGTTAACAATGCAGACCTGGAGGGTATCTCCAGGTGCAGTAGAGTGGTAATCTTGGAACCTCCTGACTCAGAATACTGCTACCTTCACACTGCCATAAGAATGCAGCTAGTTGAGAGCTGGCTTCTAGGCATGCTTCCCTGGGAGTGCTGAGGACATGGCAGAACCCACCCGCATCCTGCCTTACTGTAGGCGCAGCTGCTAACATCCTAATGTTAGTGGCTGAGAGAGGTTGCGGGAAAAGCATGTGTAAGCATTGGGCCTGAACTCCTGTGTATCTGAGTTGAATACAGCGATTTCCAATGGCCTTCTTCAATCAGAGTGTAGGTAGTTTCCAACTCCCATGTCAGAGTGGGTAGCAGACATCTGTCTCCCCTGCATACACACTTCTGAGAGTTGAGCTTAAGGCCTGTACCTCCCCATCCAGCCTGTTGGTTCCTTTCACTTCTAAAAGGCCTAGGCTCGCTGTTTGACGGAAGTGTTGGGAGAGGTAATTGGAATCTCCCGGCACACAAGACTAGTGCCTCCAAGCTCATTCCAGCGATAGCCTAGTAATTCCTGGGGTAGACAGGTGCTACATACTAAGTTCCATACGTGAGAATGTAGCTGAACGCCTTGTCCAAAAGCATCTTACTTCTGAGAGTTGAGCTCACCCTCAGTCCCTCACAGTTCCACACTGCCTGCAGAGTGAGTTTCGCAGGTCTTCACCAGAGACGTTTGCCACAGGCTTCTGAGACGCAAGTTAACAATGCAGACCTGGAGGGTATCTCCAGGTGCAGTAGAGTGGTAATCTCGGAACCGCCTTACTCAGAATACTGCTACCTTCACACTGTCATAAGAATGTAGCTAGTTGAGAGCTGGCTTCTAGGCATGCTTCCCTGTGAGAGCTGAGGACAGGGCAGAACCCTCCCGCATCCTGCCTGACTGTAGACGTACCTGCTAACCTCCTTCTGTTAGTGGCTGGGATAGGTTGTGGGAAAAGCATGTGTAAGCATTGGGCCTGAACTCCCGAGTATCTGAGTTGAATACAGCGATTTCCAACATCCTTCTTCAATAGGAGTGTAGCTAGGTTCCAACTCCCATGTCCGAGTGGGTAGCAGACATCTGCCTCCCATGCATACACACTTCTGAGAGTTGAGCTTATGGCCTGTAACCCTACATCGTGCCTGCCGCTACCTTTCGCTTCCAAAAGGCCTAGGCTCGCTGCTTGACGCAAGTGTTGGGAGAGGTAATTGGAATCTCCCGGCACACAAGACGAGTGCCTCCAAGCTCAATCAAGCGATTTCCTAGTAATTCCTGGGGTAGACTGGTGCTACATACTAAGTTCCATACGTGAGTAGGTATTTGAACGCCTTGTCCAAAAACATCTTACTGCTGAGAGTTGAGCTGACCCTCAGTCCCTCACAGTTCCACACTGCCTGCAGAGTGAGTTTCGCACGTCTTCACCGAGACGTTTGCCAGAGGCCTCTGAGACGCAAGTTAACAATGCAGACCTGGAGGGTATCTCCAGGTGCAGTAGAGTGGTAATCTGGGAACCTCCTGTCTCAGAATACTGCTACCTTGACCCTGCCATAAGTATGCAGCTAGTTGACCGCTGGCTTCAAGACATGCTTCCCTGTGAGAGCTAAGGACAGGGCACAACCCTCCCGCATCCTGCTTGACTGTAGAAGGAGCTGCTAACGTCCTCATGTTAGTGGCAGGGAAAGGTTGTGAGAAAGCATGTGGAATCGTTGTGCCTGAACCCACGTGTATCTGAGTTGAATACAGCGATTTCCAAAGTCCCTTTTCATCAGAGTGTAGTAGGTTCCCACTCGCATGTACGAGTGGGTAGCAGACATCTGCCTCCCATGCATACACACTTCTGAGAGTTGAGCTTATGACCTTATCCCTACCTCCTGCCTGCAGCTAGCTTTCGCTTCCAAAAGGCCTAGGCTCGCTGCTTCACCGAAGTGTTGGGAGAGGTAACTGGAATCTCCCGGCAACAAGACTAGTGCCTCCAAGCTCAATCCAGCGATTTCCCAGTAATTCCTGGGGTAGACTGGTGCTACATACTAAGTTCCATACGTGAGTAGGTATTTGAACGCCTTGTCCAAAAACATCTTACTGATGAGAGTTGAGCTGACCCTCAGTCCCTCACAGTTCCACACTGCCTGCAGAGTGAGTTTCGCACGTCTTCACCAGAGACGTTTGCCAGAGGCCTCTGAGACGCAAGTTAACAATGCAGACCTGGAGGGTATCTCCAGGTGCAGTAGAGTGGTAATCTGGGAACCTCCTTACTCAGAATACTGCTACCTTCACACTGTCATAAGAATGCAGCTAGTTGAGAGCTGGCTTCAAGGCATGCTTCCCTGTGAGAGCTGAGGACAGGGCAGGACCCTCCCGCATCCTGCCTGACTGTAGACTTACCTGCTAACCTCCTTCTGTTAGTGGCTGGGATAGTTTGTGGGAAAAGCATGTGTAAGCATTGGGCCTGAACTCCTGTGTATCTGAGTTGAATACAGCGATTTCCAAAGTCCTTCTTCAATAGGAGTGTAGCTAGGTTCCAACTCCCATGTCCGAGTGGGTAGCAGACATCTGCCACCCATGCATACACACTTCTGAGAGTTGATCTTATGGCCTGTAACCCAACATCCTGCCTGCCGCTACCTTTCGCTTCCAAAAGGCCTAGGCTCGCTGCTTGACGCAAGTGTTGGGAGAGGTAATTGGAATCTCCCGGCACACAAGACGAGTGCCTCCAAGCTCAATCAAGCGATTTCCTAGTAATTCCTGGGGTAGACTGGTGCTACATACTAAGTTCCATACGTGAGTAGGTAGTTGAACGCCTTGTCCAAAAACATCTTACTTCTGAGAGTTGAGCTCACCCTCAGTCCCTCACAGTTCCACACTGCCTGCAGAGTGAGTTTCGGACGTCTTCACCAGAGACGTTTGCCAGAGGCTTCTGAGACGCAAGTTAACAATGCAGACCTGGAGGGTATCTCCAGGTGCAGTAGAGTGGTAATCTGGGAACCTCCTGACTCAGAATACTGCTACCTTCACACTGCCATAAGAATGCAGCTAGTTGAGAGCTGGCTTCTAGGCATGCTTCCCTGGGAGTGCTGAGGACAGGGCAGAACCCACCCGCATCCTGCCTGACTGTAGGCCCAGCTGCTAACATCCTAATGTTAGTGGCTGAGAGAGGTTGCGGGAAAAGCATGTGTAAGCATTGGGCCTGAACTCCTGTGTATCTGAGTTGAATACAGCGATTTCCAATGGCCTTCTTCAATCAGAGTGTAGGTAGTTTCCAACTCCCATGTCAGAGTGGGTAGCAGACATCTGTCTCCCCTGCATACACACTTCTGAGAGTTGAGCTTAAGGCCTGTACCTCCCCATCCAGCCTGCTGGTTCCTTTCACTTCTAAAAGGCCTAGGCTCGCTGTTTGACGGAAGTGTTGGGAGAGGTAATTGGAATCTCCCGGCACACAAGACTAGGGCCTCCAAGCTCATTCCAGCGATTGCCTAGTAATTCGTGTGGTAGACTGCTGCTACATACTAAGTTCCATACGTGAGAAGGTAGCTGAACGCCTTGTCCAAAAGCATCTTACTTCTGAGAGTTGAGCTCACCCTCAGTCCCTCACAGTTCCACACTGCCTGCAGAGTGAGTTTCGCAGGTCTTCACCAGAGACGTTTGCCACAGGCTTCTGAGACGCAAGTTAACAATGCAGACCTGGAGGGTATCTCCAGTTGCAGTAGAGTGGTAATCTCGGAACCGCCTTACTCAGAATACTGCTACCTTCACACTGTCATAAGAATGCAGCTAGTTGAGAGCTGGCTTC
Source organism: Canis lupus baileyi (assembly GCF_048164855.1). Lineage (NCBI taxonomy): Eukaryota > Metazoa > Chordata > Mammalia > Carnivora > Canidae > Canis > Canis lupus. The sequence goes on along the minus strand of NC_132844.1, from coordinate 76,324,533 downwards.
TAGGCATGCTTCCCTGTGAGAGCTGAGGACAGGGCAGAACCCTCCCGCATCCTGCCTGACTGTAGACGTACCTGCTAACCTCCTTCTGTTAGTGGCTGGGATAGGTTGTGGGAAAAGCATGTGTAAGCATTGGGCCTGAACTCCCGAGTATCTGAGTTGAATACAGCGATTTCCAACATCCTTCTTCAATAGGAGTGTAGCTAGGTTCCAACTCCCATGTCCGAGTGGGTAGCAGACATCTGCCTCCCATGCATACACACTTCTGAGAGTTGAGCTTATGGCCTGTAACCCTACATCGTGCCTGCCGCTACCTTTCGCTTCCAAAAGGCCTAGGCTCGCTGCTTGACGCAAGTGTTGGGAGAGGTAATTGGAATCTCCCGGCACACAAGACTAGTGCCTCCAAGCTCATTCCAGCGATAGCCTAGTAATTCCTGGGGTAGACAGGTGCTACATACTAAGTTCCATACGTGAGAATGTAGCTGAACGCCTTGTCCAAAAGCATCTTACTTCTGAGAGTTGAGCTCACCCTCAGTCCCTCACAGTTCCACACTGCCTGCAGAGTGAGTTTCGCAGGTCTTCACCAGAGACGTTTGCCACAGGCTTCTGAGACGCAAGTTAACAATGCAGACCTGGAGGGTATCTCCAGGTGCAGTAGAGTGGTAATCTCGGAACCGCCTTACTCAGAATACTGCTACCTTCACACTGCCATAAGAATGCAGCTAGTTGAGAGCTGGCTTCTAGGCATGCTTCCCTGTGAGAGCTGAGGACAGGGCAGAACCCTCCCGCATCCTGCCTGACTGTAGGCGCAGCTGCTAACATCCTAATGTTAGTGGCTGGGATAGGTTGTGGGAAAAGCATGTGTAAGCATTGGGCCTGAACTCCCGAGTATCTGAGTTGAATACAGCGATTTCCAACATCCTTCTTCAATAGGAGTGTAGCTAGGTTCCAACTCCCATGTCCGAGTGGGTAGCAGACATCTGCCTCCCATGCATACACACTTCTGAGAGTTGAGCTTATGGCCTGTAACCCTACATCGTGCCTGCCGCTACCTTTCGCTTCCAAAAGGCCTAGGCTCGCTGCTTGACGCAAGTGTTGGGAGAGGTAATTGGAATCTCCCGGCACACAAGACGAGTGCCTCCAAGCTCAATCAAGCGATTTCCTAGTAATTCCTGGGGTAGACTGGTGCTACATACTAAGTTCCATACGTGAGTAGGTATTTGAACGCCTTGTCCAAAAACATCTTACTGATGAGAGTTGAGCTGACCCTCAGTCCCTCACAGTTCCAAACTGCCTGCAGAGTGAGTTTCGCACATCTTCACCAGAGACGTTTGCCAGAGGCCTCTGAGACGCAAGTTAACAATGCAGACCTGGAGGGTATCTCCAGGTGCAGTAGAGTGGTAATCTGGGAACCTCCTTTCTCAGAATACTGCTACCTTGACCCTGCCATAAGTATGCAGCTAGTTGACCGCTGGCTTCAAGACATGCTTCCCTGTGAGAGCTAAGGACAGGGCACAACCCTCCCGCATCCTGCTTGACTGTAGAAGGAGCTGCTATCGTCCTCATGTTAGTGGCAGGGAAAGGTTGTGAGAAAAGCATGTGGAATCGTTGTGCCTGAACCCACGTGTATCTGAGTTGAATACAGCGATTTCCAAAGTCCTTTTTCATCAGAGTGTAGTAGGTTCCCACTCGCATGTACGAGTGGGTAGCAGACATCTGCCTCCCATGCATACACACTTCTGAGAGTTGAGCTTATGGCCTTATCCCTACCTCCTGCCTGCAGCTAGCTTTCGCTTCCAAAAGGCCTAGGCTCGCTGCTTCACCGAAGTGTTGGGAGAGGTAACTGGAATCTCCCGGCAACAAGACTAGTGCCTCCAAGCTCAATCCAGCGATTTCCCAGTAATTCCTGGGGTAGACTGGTGCTACATACTAAGTTCCATACGTGAGTAGGTATTTGATCGCCTTGTCCAAAAACATCTTACTGCTGAGAGTTGAGCTGACCCTCAGTCCCTCACAGTTCCACACTGCCTGCAGAGTGAGTTTCGCACGTCTTCACCAGAGACGTTTGCCAGAGGCCTCTGAGACGCAAGTTAACAATGCAGACCTGGAGGGTATCTCCAGGTGCAGTAGAGTGGTAATCTGGGAACCTCCTTACTCAGAATACTGCTACCTTCACACTGTCATAAGAATGCAGCTAGTTGAGAGCTGGCTTCAAGGCATGCTTCCCTGTGAGAGCTGAGGACAGGGCAGGACCCTCCCGCATCCTGCCTGACTGTAGACTTACCTGCTAACCTCCTTCTGTTAGTGGCTGGGATAGTTTGTGGGAAAAGCATGTGTAAGCATTGGGCCTGAACTCCCGTGTATCTGAGTTGAATACAGCGATTTCCAAAGTCCTTCTTCAATAGGAGTGTAGCTAGGTTCCAACTCCCATGTCCGAGTGGGTAGCAGACATCTGCCACCCATGCATACACACTTCTGAGAGTTGAGCTTATGGCCTGTAACCCAACATCCTGCCTGCCGCTACCTTTCGCTTCCAAAAGGCCTAGGCTCGCTGCTTGACGCAAGTGTTGGGAGAGGTAACTGGAATCTCCCGGCACACAAGACGAGTGCCTCCAAGCTCAATCAAGCGATTTCCTAGTAATTCCTGGGGTAGACTGGTGCTACATACTAAGTTCCATACGTGAGTAGGTAGTTGAACGCCTTGTCCAAAAACATCTTACTTCTGAGAGTTGAGCTCACCCTCAGTCCCTCACAGTTCCACACTGCCTGCAGAGTGAGTTTCGGACGTCTTCACCAGAGACGTTTGCCAGAGGCTTCTGAGACGCAAGTTAACAATGCAGACCTGGAGGGTATCTCCAGGTGCAGTAGAGTGGTAATCTGGGAACCTCCTTACTCAGAATACTGCTACCTTCACACTGCCATAAGAATGCAGCTAGTTGAGAGCTGGCTTCTAGGCATGCTTCCCTGGGAGTGCTGAGGACAGGGCAGAACCCATCCGCATCCTGCCTGACTGTAGGCGCAGCTGCTAACATCCTAATTATAGTGGCTGAGAGAGGTTGCGGGAAAAGCATGTGTAAGCATTGGGCCTGAACTCCTGTGTATCTGAGTTGAATACAGCGATTTCCAATGGCCTTCTTCAATCAGAGTGTAGGTAGTTTCCAACTCCCATGTCAGAGTGGGTAGCAGACATCTGTCTCCCCTGCATACACACTTCTGAGAGTTGAGCTTAAGGCCTGTACCTCCCCATCCAGCCTGCTGGTTCCTTTCACTTCTAAAAGGCCTAGGCTCGCTGTTTGACGGAAGTGTTGGGAGAGGTAATTGGAATCTCCCGGCACACAAGACTAGTGCCTCCAAGCTCATTCCAGCGATAGCCTAGTAATTCCTGGGGTAGACAGGTGCTACATACTAAGTTCCATACGTGAGAATGTAGCTGAACGCCTTGTCCAAAAGCATCTTACTTCTGAGAGTTGAGCTCACCCTCAGTCCCTCACAGTTCCACACTGCCTGCAGAGTGAGTTTCGCAGGTCTTCACCAGAGACGTTTGCCACAGGCTTCTGAGACGCAAGTTAACAATGCAGACCTGGAGGGTATCTCCAGGTGCAGTAGAGTGGTAATCTCGGAACCGCCTTACTCAGAATACTGCTACCTTCACACTGTCATAAGAATGCAGCTAGTTGAGAGCTGGCTTCTAGGCATGCTTCCCTGTGAGAGCTGAGGACAGGGCAGAACCCTCCCGCATCCTGCCTGACTGTAGACATACCTGCTAACCTCCTTCTGTTAGTGGCTGGGATAGGTTGTGGGAAAAGCATGTGTAAGCATTGGGCCAGAACTCCCGAGTATCTGAGTTGAATACAGCGATTTCCAACATCCTTCTTCAATAGGAGTGTAGCTAGGTTCCAACTCCCATGTCCGAGTGGGTAGCAGACATCTGCCTCCCATGCATACACACTTCTGAGAGTTGAGCTTATGGCCTGTAACCCTACATCGTGCCTGCCGCTACCTTTCGCTTCCAAAAGGCCTAGGCTCGCTGCTTGACGCAAGTGTTGGGAGAGGTAATTGGAATCTCCCGGCACACAAGACGAGTGCCTCCAAGCTCAATCAAGCGATTTCCTAGTAATTCCTGGGGTAGACTGGTGCTACATACTAAGTTCCATACGTGAGTAGGTAGTTGAACGCCTTGTCCAAAAACATCTTACTGCTGAGAGTTGAGCTGACCCTCAGTCCCTCACAGTTCCACACTGCCTGCAGAGTGAGTTTCGCACGTCTTCACCAGAGACGTTTGCCAGAGGCCTCTGAGACGCAAGTTAACAATGCAGACCTGGAGGGTATCTCCAGGTGCAGTAGAGTGGTAATCTGGGAACCTCCTGTCTCAGAATACTGCTACCTTCACACTGCCATAAGAATGCAGCTAGTTGAGAGCTGGCTTCTAGGCATGCTTCCCTGGGAGTGCTGAGGACAGGGCAGAACCCATCCGCATCCTGCCTGACTGTAGGCGCAGCTGCTAACATCCTAATGTTAGTGGCTGAGAGAGGTTGCGGGAAAAGCATGTGTAAGCATTGGGCCTGAACTCCTGTGTATCTGAGTTGAATACAGCGATTTCCAATGGCCTTCTTCAATCAGAGTGTAGGTAGTTTCCAACTCCCATGTCAGAGTGGGTAGCAGACATCTGTCTCCCCTGCATACACACTTCTGAGAGTTGAGCTTAAGGCCTGTACCTCCCCATCCAGCCTGCTGGTTCCTTTCACTTCTAAAAGGCCTAGGCTCGCTGTTTGACGGAAGTGTTGGGAGAGGTAATTGGAATCTCCCGGCACACAAGACTAGTGCCTCCAAGCTCATTCCAGCGATAGCCTAGTAATTCCTGGGGTAGACAGGTGCTACATACTAAGTTCCATACGTGAGAATGTAGCTGAACGCCTTGTCCAAAAGCATCTTACTTCTGAGAGTTGAGCTCACCCTCAGTCCCTCACAGTTCCACACTGCCTGCAGAGTGAGTTTCGCAGGTCTTCACCAGAGACGTTTGCCACAGGCTTCTGAGACGCAAGTTAACAATGCAGACCTGGAGGGTATCTCCAGGTGCAGTAGAGTGGTAATCTCGGAACCGCCTTACTCAGAATACTGCTACCTTCACACTGTCATAAGAATGCAGCTAGTTGAGAGCTGGCTTCTAGGCATGCTTCCCTGTGAGAGCTGAGGACAGGGCAGAACCCTCCCGCATCCTGCCTGACTGTAGACGTACCTGCTAACCTCCTTCTGTTAGTGGCTGGGATAGGTTGTGGGAAAAGCATGTGTAAGCATTGGGCCTGAACTCCCGAGTATCTGAGTTGAATACAGCGATTTCCAACATCCTTCTTCAATAGGAGTGTAGCTAGGTTCCAACTCCCATGTCCGAGTGGGTAGCAGACATCTGCCTCCCATGCATACACACTTCTGAGAGTTGAGCTTATGGCCTGTAACCCTACATCGTGCCTGCCGCTACCTTTCGCTTCCAAAAGGCCTAGGCTCGCTGCTTGACGCAAGTGTTGGGAGAGGTAATTGGAATCTCCCGGCACACAAGACGAGTGCCTCCAAGCTCAATCAAGCGATTTCCTAGTAATTCCTGGGGTAGACTGGTGCTACATACTAAGTTCCATACGTGAGTAGGTAGTTGAACGCCTTGTCCAAAAACATCTTACTGCTGAGAGTTGAGCTGACCCTCAGTCCCTCACAGTTCCACACTGCCTGCAGAGTGAGTTTCGCTCGTCTTCACCAGAGACGTTTGCCAGAGGCCTCTGAGACGCAAGTTAACAATGCAGACCTGGAGGGTATCTCCAGGTGCAGTAGAGTGGTAATCTGGGAACCTCCTGTCTCAGAATACTGCTACCTTGACCCTGCCATAAGTATGCAGCTAGTTGACCGCTGGCTTCAAGACATGCTTCCCTGTGAGAGCTAAGGACAGGGCACAACCCTCCCGCATCCTGCTTGACTGTAGAAGGAGCTGCTAACGTCCTCATGTTAGTGGCAGGGAAAGGTTGTGAGAAAAGCATGTGGAATCGTTGTGCCTGAACCCACGTGTATCTGAGTTGAATACAGCGATTTCCAAAGTCCTTTTTCATCAGAGTGTAGTAGGTTCCCACTCACATGTACGAGTGGGTAGCAGACATCTGCCTCCCATGCATACACACTTCTGAGAGTTGAGCTTATGGCCTGTATCCCTACCTCCTGCCTGCAGCTAGCTTTCGCTTCCAAAAGGCCTAGGCTCGCTGCTTCACCGAAGTGTTGGGAGAGGTAACTGGAATCTCCCGGCAACAAGACTAGTGCCTCCAAGCTCAATCCAGCGATTTACCAGTAATTCCTGGGGTAGACTGGTGCTACATACTAAGTTCCATACGTGAGTAGGTATTTGAACGCCTTGTCCAAAAACATCTTACTGCTGAGAGTTGAGCTGACCCTCAGTCCCTCACAGTTCCACACTGCCTGCAGAGTGAGTTTCGCACGTCTTCACCAGAGACGTTTGCCAGAGGCCTCTGAGACGCAAGTTAACAATGCAGACCTGGAGGGTATCTCCAGGTGCAGTAGAGTGGTAATCTGGGAACCTCCTTACTCAGAATACTGCTACCTTCACACTGTCATAAGAATGCAGCTAGTTGAGAGCTGGCTTCAAGGCATGCTTCCCTGTGAGAGCTGAGGACAGGGCAGGACCCTCCCGCATCCTGCCTGACTGTAGACGTACCTGCTAACCTCCTTCTGTTAGTGGCTGGGATAGTTTGTGGGAAAAGCATGTGTAAGCATTGGGCCTGAACTCCCGTGTATCTGAGTTGAATACAGCGATTTCCAAAGTCCTTCTTCAATAGGAGTGTAGCTAGGTTCCAACTCCCATGTCCGAGTGGGGAGCAGACATCTGCCACCCATGCATACACACTTCTGAGAGTTGAGCTTATGGCCTGTAACCCAACATCCTGCCTGCCGCTACATTTCGCTTCTAAAAGGCCTAGGCTCGCTGCTTGACGCAAGTGTTGGGAGAGGTAACTGGAATCTCCCGGCACACAAGACGAGTGCCTCCAAGCTCAATCAAGCGATTTCCTACTAATTCCTGGGGTAGACTGGTGCTACATACTAAGTTCCATACGTGAGTAGGTAGTTGAACGCCTTGTCCAAAAACATCTTACTTCTGAGAGTTGAGCTCACCCTCAGTCCCTCACAGTTCCACACTGCCTGCAGAGTGAGTTTCGGACGTCTTCACCAGAGACGTTTGCCAGAGGCTTCTGAGACGCAAGTTAACAATGCAGACCTGGAGGGTATCTCCAGGTGCAGTAGAGTGGTAATCTGGGAACCTCCTTACTCAGAATACTGCTACTTTCACACTGCCATAAGAATGCAGCTAGTTGAGAGCTGGCTTCTAGGCATGCTTCCCTGGGAGTGCTGAGGACAGGGCAGAACCCACCCGCATCCTGCCTGACTGTAGGCGCAGCTGCTAACATCCTAATGTTAGTGGCTGAGAGAGGTTGCGGGAAAAGCATGTGTAAGCATTGGGCCTGAACTCCTGTGTATCTGAGTTGAATACAGCGATTTCCAATGGCCTTCTTCAATCAGAGTGTAGGTAGTTTCCAACTCCCATGTCAGAGTGGGTAGCAGACATCTGTCTCCCCTGCATACACACTTCTGAGAGTTGAGCTAAGGCCTGTACCTCCCCATCCAGCCTGCTGGTTCCTTTCACTTCTAAAAGGCCTAGGCTCGCTGTTTGACGGAAGTGTTGGGAGAGGTAATTGTAATCTCCCGGCACACAAGACTAGGGCCTCCAAGCTCATTCCAGCGATTGCCTAGTAATTCGTGTGGTAGACTGCTGCTACATACTAAGTTCCATACGTGAGAAGGTAGCTGAACGCCTTGTCCAAAAGCATCTTACTTCTGAGAGTTGAGCTCACCCTCAGTCCCTCACAGTTCCACACTGCCTGCAGAGTGAGTTTCGGACGTCTTCACCAGAGACGTTTGCCAGAGGCTTCTGAGACGCAAGTTAACAATGCAGACCTGGAGGGTATCTCCAGGTGCAGTAGAGTGGTAATCTTGGAACCTCCTGACTCAGAATACTGCTACCTTCACACTGTCATAAGAATGCAGCTAGTTGAGAGCTGGCTTCTAGGCATGCTTCGCTGGGAGTGCTGAGGACATGGCAGAACCCATCCGCATCCTGCCTGACTGTAGGCGCAGCTGGTAACATCCTAATGTTAGTGGCTGAGAGAGGTTGCGGGAAAAGCATGTGTAAGCATTGGGCCTGAACTCCTGTGTATCTGAGTTGAATACAGCGATTTCCAATGGCCTTCTTCAATCAGAGTGTAGGTAGTTTCCAACTCCCATGTCAGAGTGGGTAGCAGACATCTGTCTCCCCTGCATACACACTTCTGAGAGTTGAGCTTAAGGTCTGTACCTCCCCATCCAGCCTGCTGGTTCCTTTCACTTCTAAAAGGCCTAGGCTCGCTGTTTGACGGAAGTGTTGGGAGAGGTAATTGGAATCTCCCGGCACACAAGACTAGTGCCTCCAAGCTCATTCCAGCGATAGCCTAGTAATTCCTGGGGTAGACAGGTGCTACATACTAAGTTCCATACGTGAGAATGTAGCTGAACGCCTTGTCCAAAAGCATCTTACTTCTGAGAGTTGAGCTCACCCTCAGTCCCTCACAGTTCCACACTGCCTGCAGAGTGAGTTTCGCAGGTCTTCACCAGAGACGTTTGCCACAGGCTTCTGAGACGCAAGTTAACAATGCAGACCTGGAGGGTATCTCCAGGTGCAGTAGAGTGGTAATCTCGGAACCGCCTTACTCAGAATACTGCTACCTTCACACTGTCATAAGAATGCAGCTAGTTGAGAGCTGGCTTCTAGGCATGCTTCCCTGTGATAGCTGAGGACTGGGCAGAACCCTCCCGCATCCTGCCTGACTGTAGACGTACCTGCTAACCTCCTTCTGTTAGTGGCTGGGATAGGTTGTGGGAAAAGCATGTGTAAGCATTGGGCCTGAACTCCTGTGTATCTGAGTAGAATACAGCGATTTCCAATGGCCTTCTTCAATCAGAGTGTAGGTAGTTTCCAACTCCCATGTCAGAGTGGGTAGCAGACATCTGTCTCCCCTGCATACACACTTCTGAGAGTTGAGCTAAGGCCTGTACCTCCCCATCCAGCCTGCTGGTTCCTTTCACTTCTAAAAGGCCTAGGCTCGCTGTTTGACGGAAGTGTTGGGAGAGGTAATTGGAATCTCCCGGCACACAAGACTAGGGCCTCCAAGCTCATTCCAGCGATTGCCTAGTAATTCGTGTGGTAGACTGCTGCTACATACTAAGTTCCATGCGTGAGAAGGTAGCTGAACGCCTTGTCCAAAAGCATCTTACTTCTGAGAGTTGAGCTCACCCTCAGTCCCTCACAGTTCCACACTGCCTGCAGAGTGAGTTTCGGACGTCTTCACCAGAGACGTTTGCCAGAGGCTTCTGAGACGCAAGTTAACAATGCAGACCTGGAGGGTATCTCCAGGTGCAGTAGAGTGGTAATCTTGGAACCTCCTGACTCAGAATACTGCTACCTTCACACTGTCATAAGAATGCAGCTAGTTGAGAGCTGGCTTCTAGGCATGCTTCGCTGGGAGTGCTGAGGACATGGCAGAACCCATCCGCATCCTGCCTGACTGTAGGCGCAGCTGGTAACATCCTAATGTTAGTGGCTGAGAGAGGTTGCGGGAAAAGCATGTGTAAGCATTGGGCCTGAACTCCTGTGTATCTGAGTTGAATACAGCGATTTCCAATGGCCTTCTTCAATCAGAGTGTAGGTAGTTTCCAACTCCCATGTCAGAGTGGGTAGCAGACATCTGTCTCCCCTGCATACACACTTCTGAGAGTTGAGCTTAAGGCCTGTACCTCCCCATCCAGCCTGCTGGTTCCTTTCACTTCTAAAAGGCCTAGGCTCGCTGTTTGACGGAAGTGTTGGGAGAGGTAATTGGAATCTCCCGGCACACAAGACTAGTGCCTCCAAGCTCATTCCAGCGATAGCCTAGTAATTCCTGTGGTAGACAGGTGCTACATACTAAGTTCCATACGTGAGAATGTAGCTGAACGCCTTGTCCAAAAGCATCTTACTTCTGAGAGTTGAGCTCACCCTCAGTCCCTCACAGTTCCACACTGCCTGCAGAGTGAGTTTCGCAGGTCTTCACCAGAGACGTTTGCCACAGGCTTCTGAGACGCAAGTTAACAATGCAGACCTGGAGGATATCTCCAGGTGCAGTAGAGTGGTAATCTCGGAACCGCCTTACTCAGAATACTGCTACCTTCACACTGTCATAAGAATGCAGCTAGTTGAGAGCTGGCTTCTAGGCATGCTTCCCTGTGAGAGCTGAGGACAGGGCAGAACCCTCCCGCATCCTGCCTGACTGTAGACGTACCTGCTAACCTCCTTCTGTTAGTGGCTGGGATAGGTTGTGGGAAAAGCATGTGTAAGCATTGGGCCTGAACTCCCGAGTATCTGAGTTGAATACAGCGATTTCCAACATCCTTCTTCAATAGGAGTGTAGCTAGGTTCCAACTCCCATGTCCGAGTGGGTAGCAGACATCTGCCTCCCATGCATACACACTTCTGAGAGTTGAGCTTATGGCCTGTAACCCTACATCGTGCCTGCCGCTACCTTTCGCTTCCAAAAGGCCTAGGCTCGCTGCTTGACGCAAGTGTTGGGAGAGGTAATTGGAATCTCCCGGCACACAAGACGAGTGCCTCCAAGCTCAATCAAGCGATTTCCTAGTAATTCCTGGGGTAGACTGGTGCTACATACTAAGTTCCATACGTGAGTAGGTAGTTGAACGCCTTGTCCAAAAACATCTTACTGCTGAGAGTTGAGCTGACCCTCAGTCCCTCACAGTTCCACACTGCCTGCAGAGTGAGTTTCGCTCGTCTTCACCAGAGACGTTTGCCAGAGGCCTCTGAGACGCAAGTTAACAATGCAGACCTGGAGGGTATCTCCAGGTGCAGTAGAGTGGTAATCTGGGAACCTCCTGTCTCAGAATACTGCTACCTTGACCCTGCCATAAGTATGCAGCTAGTTGACCGCTGGCTTCAAGACATGCTTCCCTGTGAGAGCTAAGGACAGGGCACAACCCTCCCGCATCCTGCTTGACTGTAGAAGGAGCTGCTAACGTCCTCATGTTAGTGGCAGGGAAAGGTTGTGAGAAAAGCATGTGGAATCGTTGTGCCTGAACCCACGTGTATCTGAGTTGAATACAGCGATTTCCAAAGTCCTTTTTCATCAGAGTGTAGTAGGTTCCCACTCACATGTACGAGTGGGTAGCAGACATCTGCCTCCCATGCATACACACTTCTGAGAGTTGAGCTTATGGCCTGTATCCCTACCTCCTGCCTGCAGCTAGCTTTCGCTTCCAAAAGGCCTAGGCTCGCTGCTTCACCGAAGTGTTGGGAGAGGTAACTGGAATCTCCCGGCAACAAGACTAGTGCCTCCAAGCTCAATCCAGCGATTTACCAGTAATTCCTGGGGTAGACTGGTGCTACATACTAAGTTCCATACGTGAGTAGGTATTTGAACGCCTTGTCCAAAAACATCTTACTGCTGAGAGTTGAGCTGACCCTCAGTCCCTCACAGTTCCACACTGCCTGCAGAGTGAGTTTCGCACGTCTTCACCAGAGACGTTTGCCAGAGGCCTCTGAGACGCAAGTTAACAATGCAGACCTGGAGGGTATCTCCAGGTGCAGTAGAGTGGTAATCTGGGAACCTCCTTACTCAGAATACTGCTACCTTCACACTGTCATAAGAATGCAGCTAGTTGAGAGCTGGCTTCAAGGCATGCTTCCCTGTGAGAGCTGAGGACAGGGCAGGACCCTCCCGCATCCTGCCTGACTGTAGACGTACCTGCTAACCTCCTTCTGTTAGTGGCTGGGATAGTTTGTGGGAAAAGCATGTGTAAGCATTGGGCCTGAACTCCCGTGTATCTGAGTTGAATACAGCGATTTCCAAAGTCCTTCTTCAATAGGAGTGTAGCTAGGTTCCAACTCCCATGTCCGAGTGGGGAGCAGACATCTGCCACCCATGCATACACACTTCTGAGAGTTGAGCTTATGGCCTGTAACCCAACATCCTGCCTGCCGCTACATTTCGCTTCTAAAAGGCCTAGGCTCGCTGCTTGACGCAAGTGTTGGGAGAGGTAACTGGAATCTCCCGGCACACAAGACGAGTGCCTCCAAGCTCAATCAAGCGATTTCCTACTAATTCCTGGGGTAGACTGGTGCTACATACTAAGTTCCATACGTGAGTAGGTAGTTGAACGCCTTGTCCAAAAACATCTTACTTCTGAGAGTTGAGCTCACCCTCAGTCCCTCACAGTTCCACACTGCCTGCAGAGTGAGTTTCGGACGTCTTCACCAGAGACGTTTGCCAGAGGCTTCTGAGACGCAAGTTAACAATGCAGACCTGGAGGGTATCTCCAGGTGCAGTAGAGTGGTAATCTGGGAACCTCCTTACTCAGAATACTGCTACTTTCACACTGCCATAAGAATGCAGCTAGTTGAGAGCTGGCTTCTAGGCATGCTTCCCTGGGAGTGCTGAGGACAGGGCAGAACCCACCCGCATCCTGCCTGACTGTAGGCGCAGCTGCTAACATCCTAATGTTAGTGGCTGAGAGAGGTTGCGGGAAAAGCATGTGTAAGCATTGGGCCTGAACTCCTGTGTATCTGAGTTGAATACAGCGATTTCCAATGGCCTTCTTCAATCAGAGTGTAGGTAGTTTCCAACTCCCATGTCAGAGTGGGTAGCAGACATCTGTCTCCCCTGCATACACACTTCTGAGAGTTGAGCTAAGGCCTGTACCTCCCCATCCAGCCTGCTGGTTCCTTTCACTTCTAAAAGGCCTAGGCTCGCTGTTTGACGGAAGTGTTGGGAGAGGTAATTGGAATCTCCCGGCACACAAGACTAGGGCCTCCAAGCTCATTCCAGCGATTGCCTAGTAATTCGTGTGGTAGACTGCTGCTACATACTAAGTTCCATACGTGAGAAGGTAGCTGAACGCCTTGTCCAAAAGCATCTTACTTCTGAGAGTTGAGCTCACCCTCAGTCCCTCACAGTTCCACACTGCCTGCAGAGTGAGTTTCGGACGTCTTCACCAGAGACGTTTGCCAGAGGCTTCTGAGACGCAAGTTAACAATGCAGACCTGGAGGGTATCTCCAGGTGCAGTAGAGTGGTAATCTTGGAACCTCCTGACTCAGAATACTGCTACCTTCACACTGTCATAAGAATGCAGCTAGTTGAGAGCTGGCTTCTAGGCATGCTTCGCTGGGAGTGCTGAGGACATGGCAGAACCCATCCGCATCCTGCCTGACTGTAGGCGCAGCTGGTAACATCCTAATGTTAGTGGCTGAGAGAGGTTGCGGGAAAAGCATGTGTAAGCATTGGGCCTGAACTCCTGTGTATCTGAGTTGAATACAGCGATTTCCAATGGCCTTCTTCAATCAGAGTGTAGGTAGTTTCCAACTCCCATGTCAGAGTGGGTAGCAGACATCTGTCTCCCCTGCATACACACTTCTGAGAGTTGAGCTTAAGGTCTGTACCTCCCCATCCAGCCTGCTGGTTCCTTTCACTTCTAAAAGGCCTAGGCTCGCTGTTTGACGGAAGTGTTGGGAGAGGTAATTGGAATCTCCCGGCACACAAGACTAGTGCCTCCAAGCTCATTCCAGCGATAGCCTAGTAATTCCTGGGGTAGACAGGTGCTACATACTAAGTTCCATACGTGAGAATGTAGCTGAACGCCTTGTCCAAAAGCATCTTACTTCTGAGAGTTGAGCTCACCCTCAGTCCCTCACAGTTCCACACTGCCTGCAGAGTGAGTTTCGCAGGTCTTCACCAGAGACGTTTGCCACAGGCTTCTGAGACGCAAGTTAACAATGCAGACCTGGAGGGTATCTCCAGGTGCAGTAGAGTGGTAATCTCGGAACCGCCTTACTCAGAATACTGCTACCTTCACACTGTCATAAGAATGCAGCTAGTTGAGAGCTGGCTTCTAGGCATGATTCCCTGTGATAGCTGAGGACTGGGCAGAACCCTCCCGCATCCTGCCTGACTGTAGACGTACCTGCTAACCTCCTTCTGTTAGTGGCTGGGATAGGTTGTGGGAAAAGCATGTGTAAGCATTGGGCCTGAACTCCTGTGTATCTGAGTTGAATACAGCGATTTCCAATGGCCTTCTTCAATCAGAGTGTAGGTAGTTTCCAACTCCCATGTCAGAGTGGGTAGCAGACATCTGTCTCCCCTGCATACACACTTCTGAGAGTTGAGCTAAGGCCTGTACCTCCCCATCCAGCCTGCTGGTTCCTTTCACTTCTAAAAGGCCTAGGCTCGCTGTTTGACGGAAGTGTTGGGAGAGGTAATTGGAATCTCCCGGCACACAAGACTAGGGCCTCCAAGCTCATTCCAGCGATTGCCTAGTAATTCGTGTGGTAGACTGCTGCTACATACTAAGTTCCATGCGTGAGAAGGTAGCTGAACGCCTTGTCCAAAAGCATCTTACTTCTGAGAGTTGAGCTCACCCTCAGTCCCTCACAGTTCCACACTGCCTGCAGAGTGAGTTTCGGACGTCTTCACCAGAGACGTTTGCCAGAGGCTTCTGAGACGCAAGTTAACAATGCAGACCTGGAGGGTATCTCCAGGTGCAGTAGAGTGGTAATCTTGGAACCTCCTGACTCAGAATACTGCTACCTTCACACTGTCATAAGAATGCAGCTAGTTGAGAGCTGGCTTCTAGGCATGCTTCGCTGGGAGTGCTGAGGACATGGCAGAACCCATCCGCATCCTGCCTGACTGTAGGCGCAGCTGGTAACATCCTAATGTTAGTGGCTGAGAGAGGTTGCGGGAAAAGCATGTGTAAGCATTGGGCCTGAACTCCTGTGTATCTGAGTTGAATACAGCGATTTCCAATGGCCTTCTTCAATCAGAGTGTAGGTAGTTTCCAACTCCCATGTCAGAGTGGGTAGCAGACATCTGTCTCCCCTGCATACACACTTCTGAGAGTTGAGCTTAAGGCCTGTACCTCCCCATCCAGCCTGCTGGTTCCTTTCACTTCTAAAAGGCCTAGGCTCGCTGTTTGACGGAAGTGTTGGGAGAGGTAATTGGAATCTCCCGGCACACAAGACTAGTGCCTCCAAGCTCATTCCAGCGATAGCCTAGTAATTCCTGTGGTAGACAGGTGCTACATACTAAGTTCCATACGTGAGAATGTAGCTGAACGCCTTGTCCAAAAGCATCTTACTTCTGAGAGTTGAGCTCACCCTCAGTCCCTCACAGTTCCACACTGCCTGCAGAGTGAGTTTCGCAGGTCTTCACCAGAGACGTTTGCCACAGGCTTCTGAGACGCAAGTTAACAATGCAGACCTGGAGGGTATCTCCAGGTGCAGTAGAGTGGTAATCTCGGAACCGCCTTACTCAGAATACTGCTACCTTCACACTGTCATAAGAATGCAGCTAGTTGAGAGCTGGCTTCTAGGCATGCTTCCCTGTGAGAGCTGAGGACAGGGCAGAACCCTCCCGCATCCTGCCTGACTGTAGACGTACCTGCTAACCTCCTTCTGTTAGTGGCTGGGATAGGTTGTGGGAAAAGCATGTGTAAGCATTGGGCCTGAACTCCCGAGTATCTGAGTTGAATACAGCGATTTCCAACATCCTTCTTCAATAGGAGTGTAGCTAGGTTCCAACTCCCATGTCCGAGTGGGTAGCAGACATCTGCCTCCCATGCATACACACTTCTGAGAGTTGAGCTTATGGCCTGTAACCCTACATCGTGCCTGCCGCTACCTTTCGCTTCCAAAAGGCCTAGGCTCGCTGCTTGACGCAAGTGTTGGGAGAGGTAATTGGAATCTCCCGGCACACAAGACGAGTGCCTCCAAGCTCAATCAAGCGATTTCCTAGTAATTCCTGGGGTAGACTGGTGCTACATACTAAGTTCCATACGTGAGTAGGTAGTTGAACGCCTTGTCCAAAAACATCTTACTGCTGAGAGTTGAGCTGACCCTCAGTCCCTCACAGTTCCACACTGCCTGCAGAGTGAGTTTCGCTCGTCTTCACCAGAGACGTTTGCCAGAGGCCTCTGAGACGCAAGTTAACAATGCAGACCTGGAGGGTATCTCCAGGTGCAGTAGAGTGGTAATCTGGGAACCTCCTGTCTCAGAATACTGCTACCTTGACCCTGCCATAAGTATGCAGCTAGTTGACCGCTGGCTTCAAGACATGCTTCCCTGTGAGAGCTAAGGACAGGGCACAACCCTCCCGCATCCTGCTTGACTGTAGAAGGAGCTGCTAACGTCCTCATGTTAGTGGCAGGGAAAGGTTGTGAGAAAAGCATGTGGAATCGTTGTGCCTGAACCCACGTGTATCTGAGTTGAATACAGCGATTTCCAAAGTCCTTTTTCATCAGAGTGTAGTAGGTTCCCACTCACATGTACGAGTGGGTAGCAGACATCTGCCTCCCATGCATACACACTTCTGAGAGTTGAGCTTATGGCCTGTATCCCTACCTCCTGCCTGCAGCTAGCTTTCGCTTCCAAAAGGCCTAGGCTCGCTGCTTCACCGAAGTGTTGGGAGAGGTAACTGGAATCTCCCGGCAACAAGACTAGTGCCTCCAAGCTCAATCCAGCGATTTACCAGTAATTCCTGGGGTAGACTGGTGCTACATACTAAGTTCCATACGTGAGTAGGTATTTGAACGCCTTGTCCAAAAACATCTTACTGCTGAGAGTTGAGCTGAACCTCAGTCCCTCACAGTTCCACACTGCCTGCAGAGTGAGTTTCGCACGTCTTCACCAGAGACGTTTGCCAGAGGCCTCTGAGACGCAAGTTAACAATGCAGACCTGGAGGGTATCTCCAGGTGCAGTAGAGTGGTAATCTGGGAACCTCCTTACTCAGAATACTGCTACCTTCACACTGTCATAAGAATGCAGCTAGTTGAGAGCTGGCTTCAAGGCATGCTTCCCTGTGAGAGCTGAGGACAGGGCAGGACCCTCCCGCATCCTGCCTGACTGTAGACGTACCTGCTAACCTCCTTCTGTTAGTGGCTGGGATAGTTTGTGGGAAAAGCATGTGTAAGCATTGGGCCTGAACTCCCGTGTATCTGAGTTGAATACAGCGATTTCCAAAGTCCTTCTTCAATAGGAGTGTAGCTAGGTTCCAACTCCCATGTCCGAGTGGGTAGCAGACATCTGCCACCCATGCATACACACTTCTGAGAGTTGAGCTTATGGCCTGTAACCCAACATCCTGCCTGCCGCTACATTTCGCTTCTAAAAGGCCTAGGCTCGCTGCTTGACGCAAGTGTTGGGAGAGGTAACTGGAATCTCCCGGCACACAAGACGAGTGCCTCCAAGCTCAATCAAGCGATTTCCTACTAATTCCTGGGGTAGACTGGTGCTACATACTAAGTTCCATACGTGAGTAGGTAGTTGAACGCCTTGTCCAAAAACATCTTACTTCTGAGAGTTGAGCTCACCCTCAGTCCCTCACAGTTCCACACTGCCTGCAGAGTGAGTTTCGGACGTCTTCACCAGAGACGTTTGCCAGAGGCTTCTGAGACGCAAGTTAACAATGCAGACCTGGAGGGTATCTCCAGGTGCAGTAGAGTGGTAATCTGGGAACCTCCTTACTCAGAATACTGCTACTTTCACACTGCCATAAGAATGCAGCTAGTTGAGAGCTGGCTTCTAGGCATGCTTCCCTGGGAGTGCTGAGGACAGGGCAGAACCCACCCGCATCCTGCCTGACTGTAGGCGCAGCTGCTAACATCCTAATGTTAGTGGCTGAGAGAGGTTGTGGGAAAAGCATGTGTAAGCATTGGGCCTGAACTCCTGTGTATCTGAGTTGAATACAGCGATTTCCAATGGCCTTCTTCAATCAGAGTGTAGGTAGTTTCCAACTCCCATGTCAGAGTGGGTAGCAGACATCTGTCTCCCCTGCATACACACTTCTGAGAGTTGAGCTAAGGCCTGTACCTCCCCATCCAGCCTGCTGGTTCCTTTCACTTCTAAAAGGCCTAGGCTCGCTGTTTGACGGAAGTGCTGGGAGAGGTAATTGGAATCACCCGGCACACAAGACTAGTGCCTCCAAGCTCAGTTCAGCGATTTCCTAGTAATTCCTGTGGTAGACTGGTGCTACATACTAAGTTCCATACGTGAGAGGGTAGCTGAACGCCTTGTCCAAAACCATCTTACTTCTGAGAGTTGAGCTCAGCCTCAGTCCCTCACAGTTCCACACTGCCTGCAGAGTGAGTTTCGCAGGTCTTCAGCAGAGACGTTTGCCAGAGGCTTCTGAGACGCAGGGTAACAATGCAGACCTGGAGGGTATCCCCAGGTGCAGTCGACTGGTA
Organism: Canis lupus baileyi; assembly: GCF_048164855.1. Classification (NCBI taxonomy): domain Eukaryota; kingdom Metazoa; phylum Chordata; class Mammalia; order Carnivora; family Canidae; genus Canis; species Canis lupus. Next base: position 76,306,177 of record NC_132844.1, on the reverse strand, counting down.
ATCTTGGAACCTCCTGACTCAGAATACTGCTACCTTCTCACTGCCATAGGAATGCAGCTAGTTGACAGCTGGCTTCAAGACATGCTTCCCTGTGAGAGCTGAGGACAGGGCAGAACCCTCCCGCATGCTGCCTGACTGTAGGAGTAGCTGCTAACATCCTTATGTTAGTGGCTGGGAGAGGTTGCGGGAAAAGCATGTGTGAGCACTGGGCCTGAACTCCCGTGTATCTGAGTTGAATACAGCGATTTGCAACGGCTTTCCTCAACCAGAGTGTAGCTAGGTTCCAAATCCCATGTACGAGCGGGTAGCAGACATCTGCCTCCCATGCATACACACTTCTGAGAGTTGAGCTTATGGCCTGTACCTCCACATCCAGCCTGCTGGTACCCTTGGCTTCTAAAAGGCCTAGGCTCGCTGTTTGACGGAAGTGCTGGGAGAGGTAATTGGAATCTCCCGGCACACAAGACGAGTGCCTCCAAGCTCAATTCACGATTTCCCAGTAATTCTTGTGGTAGACAGGTGCTACATACTAAGTTCCATATGTGAGAAGGTAGCTGAACGCCTTGTCCAAAAGCATCTTACTTCTGAGAGTTGAGCACACCCTCAGTCCCTCACACTTCCACACTGCCTGCAGAGTGAGTTTCACACGTCTTCACCAGAGACGATTGCCAGAGGCTTCTGAGTACAAGTTAACAATGCAGACCTGGAGGGTATCTCCAGGTGCAGTACAGTGGTAATCTTGGAACCTCCTGACTCAGAGTACTGCTACCTTCTCACTGCCATAGGAATGCAGCTAGTTGACAGCTGGCTTCAAGACATGCTTCCCTGTGAGAGCTGAGGACAGGGCAGAACCCTCCCGCATCCTGCCTGACTGTAGGAGTAGCTGCCAACATCCTAATGTTAGTGGCTGGGAGAGGTTGCGGGAAAAGCATGTGTGAGCACTGGGCCTGAACTCCCGTGTATCTGAGTTGAATACAGCGATTTCCAATGGCCTTCTTCAATCACAGTGTAGCTAGGATCCAACTCCCATGTCCGAGTGGGTAGCAGACATCTGCCTCCCATGCATACACACTTCTGAGATTTGAGCTTATGGCCTGTACCTCCACATCCAGCCTACTGGTACCCTTGGCTTCTAAAAGGCCTAGGCTCGCTGTTTGACGGAAGTGCTGGGAGAGGTAATTGGAATCACCCACCACACAAGACTAGTGCCTCCAAGCTCAGTTCACCGATTTCCTAGTAATTCCTGTGGTAGACTGGTGCTACATACTAAGTTCCATACGTGAGAGGGTAGCTGAACGCCTTGTCCAAAACCATCTTACTTCTGAGAGTTGAGCTCAGACTCAGTCCCTCACAGTTCCACACTGCCTGCAGAGTGAGTTTCGCAGGTCTTCAGCAGAGACGTTTGCCAGAGGCTTCTGAGACGCAGGGTAACAATGCAGACCTGGAGGGTATCCCCAGGTGCAGTAGACTGGTAATCTTGGAACCTCCTGACTCAGAATACTGCTACCTTCTCACTGCCATAGGAATGCAGCTATTTGACAGCTAGCTGGCTTCAAGACATGCTTCCCTGAGAGAGCTGAGGACAGGGCAGAACCCTCCCGCATGCTGCCTGACTGTAGGAGTAGCTGCTAACATCCTTATGTTAGTGGCTGGGAGAGGTTGCGGGAAAAGCATGTGTGAGCACTAGGCCTGAACTCCCGTGTATCTGAGTTAAATACAGCGATTTCCAACGGCTTTCCTCAACCAGAGTGTAGCTAGGTTCCAAATCCCATGTACGAGCGGGTAGCAGACATCTGCCTCCCATGCATACACACTTCTGAGAGTTGAGCTTATGGCCTGTACCTCCACAGCCAGCCTGCTGGTACCCTCGGCTTCTAAAAGGCCTAGGCTCGCTGTTTGACGGAAGTGCTGGGAGAGGTAATTGGAATCTCCCGGCACACAAGACGAGTGCCTCCAAGCTCAATTCACGATTTCCAAGTAATTCTTGTGGTAGACAGGTGCTACATACTAAGTTCCATATGTAAGATGGTAGCTGAACGCCTTGTCCAAAAGCATCTTACTTCTGAGAGTTGAGCCCACCCTCATTCCCTCACAGTTCCACACTGCCTGCAGAGTGAGTTTCACACGTCTTCACCAGAGACGATTGCCAGAGGCTTCTGAGTACAAGTTAACAATGCAGAACTGGAGGGTATCTCCAGGTGCAGTAGACTGGTAATCTTGGAACATCCTGACTCAGAGTACTGCTACCTTCTCACTGCCATAGGAATGCAGCTAGTTGACAGCTGGCTTCAAGACATGCTTCCCTGTGAGAGCTGAGGACAGGGCAGAACCCTCCCGCATCCTGCCTGACTGTAGGAGTAGCTCCTAACATCCTTATGTTAGTGCCTGGGAGACGTTGCGGGAAAAGCATGTGTGAGCACTGGGCCTGAACTCCCGTGTATCTGAGTTGAATACAGCGATTTCCAATGGCCTTCTTTAATCACAGTGCAGCTAGGTTCCAACTCCCATGTCCGAGTGGGTAGCAGACATCTGCCTCCCATGCATACACACTTCTGAGAGTTGAGCTTATGGCCTGTACCTCCACAGCCAGCCTGCTGGTACCCTTGGCTTCTAAAAGGCCTAGGCTCGCTGTTTGACGGAAGTGTTGGGAGAGGTAATTGGAATCACACGGCACAAAAGACTAGTGCCTCCAAGCTCAGTTCAGCGATTTCCTAGTAATTCCTGTGGTAGACTGGTGCTACATACTAAGTTCCGTACGTGAGAGGGTAGCTGAACGACTTGTCCAAAACCATCTTACTTCTGAGAGTTGAGCTCAGCCTCAGTCCCTCACAGTTCCACACTGCCTGCAGAGTGAGTTTCGCAGGTCTTCAGCAGAGACGTTTGCCAGAGGCTTCTGAGACGCAGGGTAACAATGCAGACCTGGAGGGTATCCCCAGGTGCAGTCGACTGGTAATCTTGGAACCTCCTGACTCAGAATACTGCTACCTTCTCACTGCCATAGGAATGCAGCTAGTTGACAGCTGGCTTCAAGACATGCTTCCCTGTGAGAGCTGAGGACAGGGCAGAACCCTCCCGCATCCTGCCTGACTGTAGGAGTAGCTGCTAACATCCTTATGTTAGTGGCGGTGAGAGGTTGCGGGAAAAGCATGTGTGAGAATTGGGCCTGAACTCCCGTGTATCTGAGTTGAATACAGCGATTTCCAACGGCTTTCCTCAACCAGAGTGTAGCTAGGTTCCAAATCCCATGTACGAGCGGGTAGCAGACATCTGCCTCCCATGCATACACACTTCTGAGAGTTGAGCTTATGGCCTGTACCTCCACATCCAGCCTGCTGGTACCCTTGGCTTCTAAAAGGCCTCGGCTCGCTGTTTGACGGAAGTGCTGGGAGAGGTAATTGGAATCTCCCAGCACACAAGACGAGTGCCTCCAAGCTCAATTCACGATTTCCCAGTAATTCTTGTGGTAGACAGGTGCTACATACTAAGTTCCATATGTGAGAAGGTAGCTGAACGCCTTGTCCAAAAGCATCTTACTTCTGAGATTTGAGCCCACCCTCAGTCCCTCACAGTTCCACACTGCCTGCAGAGTGAGTTTCACACGTCTTCACCAGAGACGATTGCCAGAGGCTTCTGAGTGCAAGTTAACAATGCAGACCTGGAGGGTATCTCCAGGTGCAGTAGAGTGGTAATCTTGGAACCTCCTGACTCAGAGTACTGCTACCTTCTCACTGCCATAGGAATGCAGCTAGTTGACAGCTGGCTTCAAGACATGCTTCCCTGTGAGAGCTGAGGACAGGGCAGAACCCTCCCGCATCCTGCCTGACTGTAGCAGTAGCTGCTAACATCCTAATGTTAGTGGCTGGGAGAGTTTGCCGGAAAAGCATGTGTGAGCACTGGGCCTGAACTCCCGTGTATCTGAGTTGAATACAGCGATTTCCAATGGCCTTCTTCAATCACAGTGTAGCTAGGTTCCAACTCCCATGTCCGAGTGGGTAGCAGACATCTGCCTCCCATGCATACACACTTCTGAGAGTTGAGCTTATGGCCTGTACCTCCACATCCAGCCTGCTGGTACCCTTGGCTTCTAAAAGGCCTAGGCTCGCTGTTTGACGGAAGTGCTGGGAGAGGTAATTGGAATCACCCGGCACACAGACTAGTGCCTCCAAGCTCAGTTCAGCGATTTCCTAGTAATTCCTGTGGTAGACTGGTGCTACATACTAAGTTCCATACGTGAGAGGGTAGCTGAACGCCTTGTCCAAAACCATCTTACTTCTGAAAGTTGAGCTCAGCCTCAGTCCCTCACAGTTCCACACTGCCTGCAGAGTGAGTTTCGCAGGTCTTCAGCAGAGACGTTTGCCAGAGGCTTCTGAGACGCAGGGTAACAATGCAGACCTGGAGGGTACCCCAGGTGCAGTCGACTGGTAATCTTGGAACCTCCTGACTCAGAATACTGCTACCTTCTCACTGCCATAGGAATGCAGCTAGTTGACAGCTAGCTGGCTTCAAGACATGCTTCCCTGAGAGAGCTGAGGACAGGGCAGAACCCTCCCGCATGCTGCCTGACTGTAGGAGTAGCTGCTAACATCCTTATGTTAGTGGCTGGGAGAGGTTGCGGGAAAAGCTTGTGTGAGCACTAGGCCTGAACTCCCGTGTATCTGAGTTAAATACAGCGATTTCCAACGGCTTTCCTCAACCAGAGTGTAGCTAGGTTCCAAATCCCATGTACGAGCGGGTAGCAGACATCTGCCTCCCATGCATACACACTTCTGAGAGTTGAGCTTATGGCCTGTACCTCCACATCCAGCCTGCTGGTACCCTTGTCTTCTAAAAGTCCTAGGCTCGCTGTTTGACGGAAGTGCTGGGAGAGGTAATTGGAATCTCCCGGCACACAAGACGAGTGCCTCCAAGCTCAATTCACGGTTTCCCAGTAATTCTTGTGGTAGACAGGTGCTACATACTGAGTTCCATATGTAAGATGGTAGCTGAACGCCTTGTCCAAAAGCATCTTACTTCTGAGAGTTGAGCCCACCCTCATTCCCTCACAGTTCCACACTGCCTGCAGAGTGAGTTTCACACGTCTTCACCAGAGACGATTGCCAGAGGCTTCTGAGTACAAGTTAACAATGCAGAACGGGAGGGTATCTCCAGGTGCAGTAGACTGGTAATCTTGGAACCTCCTGACTCAGAGTACTGCTACCTTCTCACTGCCATAGGAATGCAGCTATTTGACAGCTGGCTTCAAGACATGCTTCCCTGTGAGAGCTGAGGACAGGGCAGAACCCTCCCGCATCCTGCCTGACTGTAGGAGTAGCTCCTAACATCCTTATGTTAGTGCCTGGGAGACGTTGCGGGAAAAGCATGTGTGAGCACTGGGCCTGAACTCCCGTGTATCTGAGTTGAATACAGCGATTTCCAATGGCCTTCTTCAATCACAGTGTAGCTAGGTTCCACTCCCATGTCCGAGTGGGTAGCAGACATCTGCCTCCCATGCATACACACTTCTGAGAGTTGAGCTTATGGCCTGTACCTCCACATCCAGCCTGCTGGTACCCTTGTCTTCTAAAAGTCCTAGGCTCGCTGTTTGACGGAAGTGCTGGGAGAGGTAATTGGAATCTCCCGGCACACAAGACGAGTGCCTCCAAGCTCAATTCACGATTTCCCAGTAATTCTTGTGGTAGACAGGTGCTACATACTAAGTTCCATATGTAAGATGGTAGCTGAACGCCTTGTCCAAAAGCATCTTACTTCTGAGAGTTGAGCCCACCCTCATTCCCTCACAGTTCCACACTGCCTGCAGAGTGAGTTTCACACGTCTTCACCAGAGACGATTGCCAGAGGCTTCTGAGTACAAGTTAACAATGCAGAACTGGAGGGTATCTCCAGGTGCAGTAGACTGGTAATCTTGGAACCTCCTGACTCAGAGTACTGCTACCTTCTCACTGCCATAGGAATGCAGCTAGTTGACAGCTGGCTTCAAGACATGCTTCCCTGTGAGAGCTGAGGACAGGGCAGAACCCTCCCGCATCCTGCCTGACTGTAGGAGTAGCTCCTAACATCCTTATGTTAGTGCCTGGGAGACGTTGCGGGAAAAGCATGTGTGAGCACTGGGCCTGAACTCCCGTGTATCTGAGTTGAATACAGCGATTTCCAATGGCCTTCTTTAATCACAGTGCAGCTAGGTTCCAACTCCCATGTCCGAGTGGGTAGCAGACATCTGCCTCCCATGCATACACACTTCTGAGAGTTGAGCTTATGGCCTGTACCTCCACATCCAGCCTGCTGGTACCCTTTGCTTCTAAAAGGCCTAGGCTCGCTGTTTGACGGAAGTGCTGGGAGAGGTAATTGGAATCTCCCGGCACACAAGACGAGTGCCTCCAAGCTCAATTCACGATTTCCCGGTAATTCTTGTGGTAGACAGGTGCTACATACTAAGTTCCATATGTGAGAAGGTAGCTGAACGCCTTGTCCAAAAGCATCTTACTTCTGAGATTTGAGCACACCCTCAGTCCCTCACACTTCCACACTGCCTGCAGAGTGAGTTTCACACGTCTTCACCAGAGACGATAACCAGAGGCTTCTGAGTACAAGTTAACAATGCAGACCTGGAGGGTATTTCCAGGTGCAGTAGAGTGGTAATATTGGAACCTCCTGACTCAGAGTACTGCTACCTTCTCACTGCCATAGGAATGCAGCTAGTTGACAGCTGGCTTCAAGACATGCTTCCCTGTGAGAGCTGAGGACAGGGCAGAACCCTCCCGCATCCTGCCTGACTGTAGGAGTAGCTGCTAACATCCTTATGTTAGTGGCTGGGAGAGGTTGCGGGAAAAGCATGTGTGAGCACTGGGCCTGAACTCCCGTGTATCTGAGTTGAATACAGCGATTTCCAATGGCCTTCTTCAATCACAGTGTAGCTAGGTTCCAACTCCCATGTCCGAGTGGGTAGCAGACATCTGCCTCCCATGCATACACACTTCTGAGAGTTGAGCTTATGGCCTGTACCTCCACATCCAGCCTGCTGGTACCCTTGGCTTCTAAAAGGCCTAGGCTCGCTGTTTGACGGAAGTGCTGGGAGAGGTAATTGGAATCACCCGGCATACAAGACTAGTGCCTCCAAGCTCAGTTCAGCGATTTCCTAGTAATTCCTGTGGTAGACTGGTGCTACATACTAAGTTCCATACGTGAGAGGGTAGCTGAACGCCTTGTCCAAAACCATCTTACTTCTGAGAGTTGAGCTCACCCTCAGTCCCTCACATTTCCACACTGCCTGCAGAGTGAGTTTCGCAGGTCTTCAGCAGAGACGTTTGCCAGAGGCTTCTGAGACGCAGGGTAACAATGCAGACCTGGAGGGTATCCCCAGGTGCAGTCGACTGGTAATCTTGGAACCTCCTGACTCAGAATACTGCTACCTTCTCACTGCCATAGGAATGCAGCTTGTTGACAGCTAGCTGGCTTCAAGACTTGCTTCCCTGAGAGAGCTGAGGACAGGGCAGAACCCTCCCGCATGCTGCCTGACTGTAGGAGTAGCTGCTAACATCCTAATGTTAGTGGCTGGGAGAGGTTGCGGGAAAAGCATGTGTGAGCACTGGGACTGAACTCCCGTGTATCTGAGTTGAATACAGCGATTTCCAACGGCTTCCCTCAACCAGAGTGTAGCTAGGTTCCAAATCCCATGTACGAGCGGGTAGCAGACATCTGCCTCCCATGCATACACACTTCTGAGAGTTGAGCTTATGGCCTGTACCTGCACAGCCAGCCTGCTGGTACCCTTGGCTTCTAAAAGGCCTAGGCTCGCTGTTTGACGGAAGTGCTGGGAGAGGTAATTGGAATCTCCCGGCACACAAGACGAGTGCCTCCAATCTCAATTCACGATTTCCCAGTAATTCTTGTGGTAGACAGCTGCTACATACTAAGTTCCATATGTGAGATGGTAGCTGAACGCCTTGTCCAAAAGCATCTTACTTCTGAGAGTTGAGCCCACCCTCAGTCCCTCACAGTTCCACACTGCCTGCAGAGTGAGTTTCACACGTCTTCACCAGAGACGATTGCCAGAGGCTTCTGAGTACAAGTTAACAATGCAGACCTGGAGGGTATCCCCAGGTGCAGTCGACTGATAATCCTGGAACCTCCTGACTCAGAATACTGCTACCTTCTCACTGCCATAGGAATGCAGCTAGTTGACAGCTGGCTTCAAGACATGCTTCCCTGTGAGAGCTGAGGACAGGGCAGAACCCTCCCGCATCCTGCCTGACTGTAGGAGTAGCTGCTATCCTCCTTATGTTAGTGGCTGGGAGAGGTTGCGGGAAAAGCATGTGTGAGCACTGGGCCTGAACTCCCGTGTATCTGAGTTGAATACAGCGATTTCCAATGGCCTTCTTCAATCACAGTGTAGCTAGGTTCCAACTCCCATGTCCGAGTGGGTAGCAGACATCTGCCTCCCATGCATACACACTTCTGAGAGTTGAGCTTATGGCCTGTACCTCCACATCCAGCCTGCTCGTACCCTTGGCTTCTAAAAGGCCTAGGCTCGCTGTTTGACGGAAGTGCTGGGAGAGGTAATTGGAATCACCCGGCACACAAGACTAGTGCCTCCAATCTCAGTTCAGCGATTTCCTAGTAATTCCTGTGGTAGACTGGTGCTACATACTAAGTTCCATACGTGAGAGGGTAGCTGAACGCCTTGTCCAAAACCATCTTACTTCTGAGAGTTGAGCTCAGCCTCAGTCCCTCACAGTTCCACACTGCCTGCAGAGTGAGTTTCGCAGGTCTTCAGCAGAGACGTTTGCCAGAGGCTTCTGAGACGCAGGGTAACAATGCAGACCTGGAGGGTATCCCCAGGTGCAGTCGACTGGTAATCTTGGAACCTCCTGACTCAGAATACTGCTACCTTCTCACTGCCATAGGAATGCAGCTAGTTGACAGCTGGCTTCAAGACATGCTTCCCTGTGAGAGCTGAGGACAGGGCAGAACCCTCCCGCATGCTGCCTGACTGTAGGAGTGGCTGCTAACATCCTAATGTTAGTGGCTGGGAGAGGCTGCGGGAAAAGCATGTGTGAGCACTGGGCCTGAACTCCCGTGTATCTGAGTTGAATACAGCGATTTCCAACGGCTTTCCTCAACCAGAGTGTAGCTAGGTTCCAAATCCCATGTACGACCGGGTAGCAGGCATCTGCCTCCCATGCATACACACTTCTGAGAGTTGAGCTTATGGCCTGTACCTCCACAGCCAGCCTGCTGGTACCCTTGGCTTCTAAAAGGCCTAGGCTCGCTGTTTGACGGAAGTGCTGGGAGAGGTAATTGGAATCTCCCGGCACACAAGACGAGTGCCTCCAAGCTCAATTCACGATTTCCCAGTAATTCTTGTGGTAGACAGGTGCTACATACTAAGTTCCATATGTGAGAAGGTAGCTGAACGCCTTGTCCAAAAGCATCTTACTTCTGAGAGTTGAGCACACCCTCAGTCCCTCACACTTCCACACTGCCTGCAGAGTGAGTTTCACACGTCTTCACCAGAGACGATTGCCAGAGGCTTCTGAGTACAAGTTAACAATGCAGACCTGGAGGGTATCTCCAGGTGCAGTAGAGTGGTAATCTTGGAACCTCCTGACTCAGAGTACTGCTACCTTCTCACTGCCATAGGAATTCAGCTAGTTGACAGCTGGCTTCAAGACATGCTTCCCTGTGAGAGCTGAGGACAGGGCAGAACCCTCCCGCATGCTGCCTGACTGTAGGAGTAGCTGCTAACATCCTTATGTTAGTGGCTGGGAGAGGTTGCGGGAAAAGCATGTGTGAGCACTGGGCCTGAACTCCCGTGTATCTGAGTTGAATACAGCGATTTCCAATGGCCTTCTTCAATCACAGTGTAGCTAGGTTCCAACTCCCATGTCCGAGTGGGTAGCAGACATCTGCCTCCCATGCATACACACTTCTGAGAGTTGAGCTTATGGCCTGTACCTCCACATCCAGCCTGCTGGTACCCTTGGCTTCTAAAAGGCCTAGGCTCGCTGTTTGACGGAAGTGCTGGGAGAGGTAATTGGAATCACCCGGCACACAAGACTAGTGCCTCCAAGCTCAGTTCAGCAATTTCCTAGTAATTCCTGTGGTAGACTGGTGCTACATACTAAGTTCCATACGTGAGAGGGTAGCTGAACGCCTTGTCCAAAACCATCTTACTTCTGAGAGTTGAGCTCAGCCTCAGTCCCTCACAGTTCCACACTGCCTGCAGAGTGAGTTTCGCAGGTCTTCAGCAGAGACGTTTGCCAGAGGCTTCTGAGACGCAGGGTAACAATGCAGACCTGGACGGTATCCCCAGGTGCAGTCGACTGGTAATCTTGGAACCTCCTGACTCAGAATACTGCTACCTTCTCACTGCCATAGGAATGCAGCTAGTTGACAGATGGCTTCAAGACATGCTTCCCTGTGAGAGCTGAGGACAGGGCAGAACCCTCCCGCATGCTGCCTGACTGTAGGAGTGGCTGCTAACATCCTAATGTTAGTGGCTGGGAGAGGCTGCGGGAAAAGCATGTGTGAGCACTGGGCCTGAACTCCCGTGTATCTGAGTTGAATACAGCGATTTCCAACGAATTTCCTCAACCAGAGTGTAGCTAGGTTCCAAATCCCATGTATGAGCGGGTAGCAGACATCTGCCTCCCATGCATACACACTTCTGAGAGTTGAGCTTATGGCCTGTACCTCCACAGCCATCCTGCTGGTACCCTTGGCTTCTAAAAGGCCTAGGCTCGCTGTTTGACGGAAGTGCTGGGAGAGGTAATTGGAATAACCCGGCACACATGACTAGTGCCTCCAAGCTCAGTTCAGTGATTTCCTAATAATTCCTGTGGTAGACTGGTGCTACATACTAAGTTCCATACGTGAGAGGGTAGCTGAACGCCTTGTCCAAAACCATGTTACTTCTGAGAGTTGAGCTCAGCCTCAGTCCCTCACAGTTCCACACTGCCTGCAGAGTGAGTTTCGCAGGTCTTCAGCAGAGACGTTTGCCAGAGGCTTCTGAGACGCAGGGTAACAATGCAGACCTGGAGGGTATCCCCAGGTGCAGTCGACTGATAATCTTGGAACCTCCTGACTCAGAATACTGCTACCTTCTCAATGCCATAGGAATGCAGCTAGTTGACAGCTGGCTTCAAGACATGCTTCCCTGTGAGAGCTGAGGACAGGGCAGAACCCTCCCGCATGCTGCCTGACTGTAGGAGTAGCTGCTAACATCCTTATGTTAGTGGCTGGGAGAGGTTGCGGGAAAAGCATGTGTGAGCACTGGGCCTGAACTCCCGTGTATCTGAGTTGAATACAGCGATTTCCAACGGCTTTCCTCAACCAGAGTGTAGCTAGGTTCCAAATCCCATGTACGAGCGGGTAGCAGACATCTGCCTCCCATGCATACACACTTCTGAGAGTTGAGCTTATGGCCTGTACCTCCACATCCAGCCTGCTGGTACCCTTGGCTTCTAAAAGGCCTAGGCTCGCTGTTTGACGGAAGTGCTGGGAGAGGTAATTGAAATCTCCCGGCACACAAGACGAGTTCCTCCAAGCTCAATTCACGATTTCCCAGTAATTCTTGTGGTAGACAGGTGCTACATACTAAGTTCCATATGTGAGAAGGTAGCTGAACGCCTTGTCCAAAAGCATCTTACTTCTGAGAGTTGAGCACACCCTCAGTCCCTCACACTTCCACACTGCCTGCAGAGTGAGTTTCACACGTCTTCACCAGAGACGATTGCCAGAGGCTTCTGAGTACAAGTTAACAATGCAGACCTGGAGGGTATCTCCAGGTGCAGTAGAGTGGTAATCTTGGAACCTCCTGACTCAGAGTACTGCTACCTTCTCACTGCCATAGGAATGCAGCTAGTTGACAGCTGGCTTCAAGACATGCTTCCCTGTGAGAGCTGAGGACAGGGCAGAACCCTCCCGCATCCTGCCTGACTGTACGAGTAGCTGCTAACATCCTTATGTTAGTGGCTGGGAGAGGTTGCGGGAAAAGCATGTGTGAGCACTGGGCCTGAACTCCCGTGTATCTGAGTTGAATACAGCGATTTCCAATGGCCTTCTTCAATCACAGTGTAGCTAGGTTCCTACTCCCATGTCCGTGTGGGTAGCAGACATCTGCCTCCCATGCATACACACTTCTGAGAGTTGAGCTTATGGCCTGTACCTCCACAGCCAGCCTGCTGGTACCCTTGGCTTCTAAAAGGCCTAGGCTCGCTGTTTGACGGAAGTGCTGGGAGAGGTAATTGGAATCACCCGGCACACAAGACTAGTGCCTCCAAGCTCAGTTCAGCGATTTCCTAGTAATTCCTGTGGTAGAATGGTGCTACATACTAAGTTCCATACGTGAGAGGGTAGCTGAACGCCTTGTCCAAAACCATCTTACTTCTGAGAGTTGAGCTCAGCCTCAGTCCCTCACAGTTCCACACTGCCTGCAGAGTGAGTTTCGCAGGTCTTCAGCAGAGACGTTTGCCAGAGGCTTCTGAGACGCAGGGTAACAATGCAGACCTGGAGGGTATCCCCAGGTGCAGTCGACTGGTAATCTTGGAACCTCCTGACTCAGAATACTGCTACCTTCTCACTGCCATAGGAATGCAGCTAGTTGACAGCTGGCTTCAAGACATGCTTCCCTCTGAGAGCTGAGGACAGGGCAGAACCCTCCCGCATGCTGCCTGACTGTAGGAGTAGCTGCTAACATCCTTATGTTAGTGGCTGGGAGAGGTTGCGGGAAAAGCATGTGTGAGCACTGGGCCTGAACTCCCGTGTATCTGAGTTGAATACAGCGATTTCCAACGGCTTTCCTCAACCAGAGTGTAGCTAGGTTCCAAATCCCATGTACGAGCGGGTAGCAGACATCTGCCTCCCATGCATACACACTTCTGAGAGTTGAGCTTATGGCCTGTACCTCCACATCCAGCCTGCTGGTACTCTTGGCTTCTAAAAGGCCTAGGCTCGCTGTTTGACGGAAGTGCTGGGAGAGGTAATTGGAATCTCCCGGCACACAAGACGAGTGCCTCCAAGCTCAATTCACGATTTCCCAGTAATTCTTGTGGTAGACAGGTGCTACATACTAAGTTCCATATGTGAGAAGGTAGCTGAACGCCTTGTCCAAAAGCATCTTACTTCTGAGAGTTGAGCACACCCTCAGTCCCTCACACTTCCACACTGCCTGCAGAGTGAGTTTCACACGTCTTCACCAGAGATGATTGCCAGAGGCTTCTGAGTACAAGTTAACAATGCAGACCTGGAGGGTATCTCCAGGTGCAGTAGAGTGGTAATCTTGGAACCTCCTGACTCAGAGTACTGCTACCTTATCACTGCCATAGGAATGCAGCTAGTTGACAGCTGGCTTCAAGACATGCTTCCCTGTGAGAGCTGAGGACAGGGCAGAACCCTCCCGCATCCTGCCTGACTGTAGGATTAGCTGCTAACATCCTAATGTTAGTGGCTGGGAGAGGTTGCGGGAAAAGCATGTGTGAGCACTGGGCCTGAACTCCCGTGTATCTGAGTTGAATACAGCGATTTCCAATGGCCTTCTTCAATCACAGTGTAGCTAGGTTCCAACTCCCATGTCCGAGTGGGTAGCAGAAATCTGCCTCCCATGCATACACACTTCTGAGAGTTGAGCTTATTGCCTGTACCTCCACATCAAGCCTGCTGGTACCCTTGGCTTCTAAAAGGCCTAGGCTCGCTGTTTGACGGAAGTGCTGGGAGAGGTAATTGGAATCACCCGGCACACAAGACTAGTGCCTCCAAGCTCAGTTCAGCGATTTCCTAGTAATTCCTGTGGTAGACTGGTGCTACATACTAAGTTTCATACGTGAGAGGGTAGCTGAACGCCTTGTCCAAAACCATCTTACTTCTGAGAGTTGAGCTCAGCCTCAGTCCCTCACAGTTCCACACTGCCTGCAGAGTGAGTTTCGCAGGTCTTCAGCAGAGACGTTTGCCAGAGGCTTCTGAGACGCAGGGTAACAATGCAGACCTGGAGGGTATCCCCAGGTGCAGTCGACTGGTAATCTTGGAACCTCCTGACTCAGAATACTGCTACCTTCTCACTGCCATAGGAATGCAGCTAGTTGACAGCTAGCTGGCTTCAAGACATGCTTCCCTGAGAGAGCTGAGGACAGGGCAGAACCCTCCCGCATGCTGCCTGACTGTAGGAGTAGCTGCTAACATCCTTATGTTAGTGGCTGGGAGAGGTTGCGGGAAAAGCATGTGTGAGCACTGGGCCTGAACTCCCGTGTATCTGAGTTGAATACAGCGATTTCCAACGGATTTCCTCAACCAGAGTGTAGCTAGGTTCCAAATCCCATGTACGAGCGGGTAGCAGACATCTGCCTCCCATGCATACACACTTCTGAGAGTTGAGCTTATGGCCTGTACCTCCACATCCAGCCTGCTGGTACCCTTGTCTTCTAAAAGTCCTAGGCTCGCTGTTTGACGGAAGTGCTGGGAGAGGTAATTGGAATCTCCCGGCACACAAGACGAGTGCCTCCAAGCTCAATTCACGATTTCCCAGTAATTCATGTGGTAGACAGGTGCTACATACTAAGTTCCATATGTAAGATGGTAGCTGAACGCCTTGTCCAAAAGCATCTTACTTCTGAGAGTTGAGCCCACCCTCATTCCCTCACAGTTCCACACTGCCTGCAGAGTGAGTTTCACACGTCTTCACCAGAGACGATTGCCAGAGGCTTCTGAGTACAAGTTAACAATGCAGAACTGGAGGGTATCTCCAGGTGCAGTAGACTGGTAATCTTGGAACCTCCTGACTCAGAGTACTGCTACCTTCTCACTGCCATAGGAATGCAGCTAGTTGACAGCTGGCTTCAAGACATGCTTCCCTGTGAGAGCTGAGGACAGGGCAGAACCCTCCCGCATCCTGCCTGACTGTAGGAGTAGCTCCTAACATCCTTATGTTAGTGCCTGGGAGACGTTGCGGGAAAAGCATGTGTGAGCACTGGGCCTGAACTCCCGTGTATCTGAGTTGAATACAGCGATTTCCAATGGACTTCTTTAATCACAGTGCAGCTAGGTTCCAACTCCCATGTCCGAGTGGGTAGCAGACATCTGCCTCCCATGCATACACACTTCTGAGAGTTGAGCTTATGGCCTGTACCTCCACATCCAGCCTGCTGGTACCCTTGGCTTCTAAAAGGCCTAGGCTCGCTGTTTGACGGAAGTGCTGGGAGAGGTAATTGGAATCTCCCGGCACACAAGACGAGTGCCTCCAAGCTCAATTCACGATTTCCCGGTAATTCTTGTGGTAGACAGGTGCTACATACTAAGTTCCATATGTGAGAAGGTAGCTGAACGCCTTGTCCAAAAGCATCTTACTTCTGAGATTTGAGCACACCCTCAGTCCCTCACACTTCCACACTGCCTGCAGAGTGAGTTTCACACGTCTTCACCAGAGACGATTGCCAGAGGCTTCTGAGTACAAGTTAACAATGCAGACCTGGAGGGTATTTCCAGGTGCACTAGAGTGGTAATCTTGGAACCTCCTGACTCAGAGTACTGCTACCTTCTCACTGCCATAGGAATGCAGCTAGTTGACAGCTGGCTTCAAGACATGCTTCCCTGTGAGAGCTGAGGACAGGGCAGAACCCTCCCGCATCCTGCCTGACTGTAGGAGTAGCTGCTAACATCCTTATGTTAGTGGCTGGGAGAGGTTGCGGGAAAAGCATGTGTGAGCACTGGGCCTGAACTCCCGTGTATCTGAGTTGAATACAGCGATTTCCAATGGCCTTCTTCAATCACAGTGTAGCTAGGTTCCAACTCCCATGTCCGAGTGGGTAGCAGACATCTGCCTCCCATGCATACACACTTCTGAGAGTTGAGCTTATGGCCTGTACCTCCACATCCAGCCTGCTGGTACCCTTGGCTTCTAAAAGGCCTAGGCTCGCTGTTTGACGGAAGTGCTGGGAGAGGTAATTGGAATCACCCGGCACACAAGACTAGTGCCTCCAAGCTCAGTTCAGCGATTTCCTAGTAATTCCTGTGGTAGACTGGTGCTACATACTAAGTTCCATACGTGAGAGGGTAGCTGAACGCCGTGTCCAAAACCATCTTACTTCTGAGAGTTGAGCTCAGCCACAGTCCCTCACAGTTCCACACTGCCTGCAGAGTGAGTTTCGCAGGTCTTCAGCAGAGACGTTTGCCAGAGGCATCTGAGACGCAGGGTAACAATGCAGACCTGGAGGGTATCCCCAGGTGCAGTCGACTGGTAATCTTGGAAACTCCTGACTCAGAATACTGCTACCTTCTCACTGCCATAGGAATGCAGCTAGTTGACAGCTAGCTGGCTTCAAGACATGCTTCCCTGTGAGAGCTGAGGACAGGGCAGAACCCTCCCGCATGCTGCCTGACTGTAGGAGTAGCTGCTAACATCCTAATGTTAGTGGCTGGGAGAGGTTGCGGGAAAAGCATGTGTGAGCACTGGGCCTGAACTCCCGTGTATCTGAGTTGAATACAGCGATTTCCAACGGCTTTCCTCAACCAGAGTGTAGCTAGGTTCCAAATCCCATGTACGAGCGGGTAGCAGACATCTGCCTACCATGCATACACACTTCTGAGAGTTGAGCTTATGGCCTGTACCTCCACAGCCAGCCTGCTGGTACCCTTGGCTTCTAAAAGGCCTAGGCTCGCTGTTTGACGGAAGTGCTGGGAGAGGTAATTGGAATCTCCCGGCACACAAGACGAGTACCTCCAAGCTCAATTCACGATTTCCCAGTAATTCTTGTGGTAGACAGGTGCTACATACTAAGTTCCATATGTGAGATGGTAGCTGAACGCCTTGTCTAAAAGCATCTTACTTCTGAGAGTTGAGCCCACCCTCAGTCCCTCACAGTTCCACACTGCCTGCAGAGTGAGTTTCACACGTCTTCACCAGAGACGATTGCCAGAGGCTTCTGAGTACAAGTTAAAAATGCAGACATGGAGGGTGTCTCCAGGTGCAGTAGAGTGGTAATCTTGGAACCTCCTGACTCAGAATACTGCTACCTTCTCACTGCCATAGGAATGCAGCTAGTTGACAGCTGGCTTCAAGACATGCTTCCCTGTGAGAGCTGAGGACAGGGCAGAACCCTCCCGCATCCTGCCTGACTGTAGGAGTAGCTGCTAACATCCTTATGTTAGTGGCTGGGAGAGGTTGCGGGAAAAGCATGTGTGAGCACTGGGCCTGAACTCCCGTGTATCTGAGTTGAATACAGCGATTTCCAATGGCCTTCTTCAATCACAGTGTAGCTAGGTTCCAACTCCCATGTCCGAGTGGGTAGCAGACATCTGCCTCCCATGCATACACACTTCTGAGAGTTGAGCTTATGGCCTGTACCTCCACATCCAGCCTGCTGGTACCCTTGGCTTCTAAAAGGCCTAGGCTCGCTGTTTGACGGAAGTGCTGGGAGAGGTAATTGGAATCACCCGGCACACAAGACTAGTGCCTCCAAGCTCAGTTCAGCGATTTCCTAGTAATTCCTGTGGTAGACTGGTGCTACATACTAAGTTCCATACGTGAGAGGGTAGCTGAACGCCTTGTCCAAAACCATCTTACTTCTGAGAGTTGAGCTCAGCCTCAGTCCCTCACAGTTCCACACTGCCTGCAGAGTGAGTTTCGCAGGTCTTCAGCAGAGACGTTTGCCAGAGGCTTCTGAGACGCAGGGTAACAATGCAGACCTGGAGGGTATCCCCAGGTGCAGTCGACTGGTAATCTTGGAACCTCCTGACTCAGAATACTGCTACCTTCTCACTGCCATAGGAATGCAGCTAGTTGACAGCTGGCTTCAAGACATGCTTCCCTGTGAGAGCTGAGGACAGGGCAGTACCCTCCCGCATGCTGCCTGACTGTAGGAGTGGCTGCTAACATCCTAATCTTAGTGGCTGGCAGAGGCTGCGGGAAAAGCATGTGTGAGCACTGGGCCTGAACTCCCGTGTATCTGAGTTGAATACAGCGATTCCCAACGGCTTTCCTCAAACAGAGTGTAGCTAGGTTCCAAATCCCATGTACGAGCGGGTAGCAGACATCTGCCTCCCATGCATACACACTTCTGAGAGTTGAGCTTATGGCCTGTACCTCCACAGCCAGCCTGCTGGTACCCTTGGCTTCTAAAAGGCCTAGGCTCGCTGTTTGACGGAAGTGCTGGGAGAGGTAATTGGAATCACCCGGCACACATGACTAGTGCCTCCAAGCTCAGTTCAGTGATTTCCTAGTAATTCCTGTGGTAGACTGGTGCTACATACTAAGTTCCATACGTGAGAGGGTAGCTGAACGCCTTGTCCAAAACCATCTTACTTCTGAGAGTTGAGCTCAGCCTCAGTCCCTCACAGTTCCACACTGCCTGCAGAGTGAGTTTCGCAGGTCTTCAGCAGAGACGTTTGCCAGAGGCTTCTGAGACGCAGGGTAACAATGCAGACCTGGAGGGTATCCCCAGGTGCAGTCGACTGATAATCTTGGAACCTCCTGACTCAGAATACTGCTACCTTCTCACTGCCATAGGAATGCAGCTAGTTGACAGCTGGCTTCAAGGCATGCTTCCCTGTGAGAGCTGAGGACAGGGCAGAACCCTCCCGCATGCTGCCTGACTGTAGGAGTAGCTGCTAACATCCTAATATTAGTGGCTGGGAGAGGTTGAGGGAAAAGCATGTGTGAGCACTGGGCCTGAACTCCCGTGTATCTGAGTTGTATACAGCGATTTCCAACGAATTTCCTCAACCAGAGTGTAGCTAGGTTCCAAATCCCATGTACGTGCGGGTAGCAGACATCTGCCTCCCATGCATACACACTTCTGAGAGTTGAGCTTATGGCCTGTACCTCCACATCCAGCCTGCTGGTACCCTTGGCTTCTAAAAGGCCTAGGCTCGCTGTTTGACGGAAGTGCTGGGAGAGGTAATTGGAATCTCCCGGCACACAAGACGAGTGCCTCCAAGCTCAATTCACGATTTCCCAGTAATTCTTGTGGTAGACAGGTGCTACATACTAAGTTCCATATGTGAGAAGGTAGCTGAACGCCTTGTCCAAAAGCATCTTACTTCTGAGAGTTGAGCCCACCCTCAGTCCCTCACAGTTCCACACTGCCTGCAGAGTGAGTTTCACACGTCTTCACCAGAGACCATTTCCAGAGGCTTCTGAGTACAAGTTAACAATGCAGACCTGGAGGGTATCTCCAGGTGCAGTAGAGTGGTAATCTTGGAACCTCCTGTCTCAGAGTACTGCTACCTTCTCAGTGCCATAGGAATGCAGCTAGTTGACAGCTGGCTTCAAGACATGCTTCCCTGTGAGAGCTGAGGACAGGGCAGAACCCTCCCGCATCCTGCCTGACTGTAGGAGTAGCTGCTAACATCCTTATGTTAGTGGCTGGGAGAGGTTGCGGGAAAAGCATGTGTGAGCACTGGGCCTGAACTCCCGTGTATCTGAGTTGAATACAGCGATTTCCAATGGCCTTCTTCAATCACAGTGTAGCTAGGTTCCAACTCCCATGTCCGAGTGGGTAGCAGACATCTGACTCCCATGCATACACACTTCTGAGAGTTGAGCTTATGGCCTGTACCTCCACATCCAGCCTGCTGGTACCCTTGGCTTCTAAAAGGCCTAGGCTCGCTGTTTGACGGAAGTGCTGGGAGAGGTAATTGGAATCACCCGGCACACAAGACTAGTGCCTCCAAGCTCAGTTCAGCGATTTCCTAGTAATTCCTGTGGTAGACTGGTGCTACATACTAAGTTCCATACGTGAGAGGGTAGCTGAACGCCTTGTCCAAAACCATCTTACTTCTGAGAGTTGAGCTCAGCCTCAGTCCCTCACAGTTCCACACTGCCTGCAGAGTGAGTTTCGCAGGTCTTCAGCAGAGACGTTTGCCAGAGGCTTCTGAGACGCAGGGTAACAATGCAGACCTGGAGGGTATCCCCAGGTGCAGTCGACTGGTAATCTTGGAACCTCCTGACTCAGAATACTGCTACCTTCTCACTGCCATAGGAATGCAGCTAGTTGACAGCTAGCTGGCTTCAAGACATGCTTCCCTGAGAGAGCTTAGGACAGGGCAGAACCCTCCCGCATGCTGCCTGACTGTAGGTGTAGCTGCTAACATCCTTATGTTAGTGGCTGGGAGAGGTTGCGGGAAAAGCATGTGTGAGCACTGGGCCTGAACTTCCGTGTATCTGAGTTGAATACAGTGATTTCCAACGGCTTTCCTCAACAGAGTGTAGCTAGATTCCAAATCCCATGTACGAGCGGGTAGCAGACATCTGCCTCCCATGCGTACACACTTCTGAGAGTTGAGCTTATGGCCTGTATCTCCACAGCCAGCCTGCTGGTACCCTTGGCTTCTAAAAGGCCTAGGCTCGCTGTTTGACGGAAGTGCTGGGAGAGGTAATTGGAATCACCCGGCACACAAGACTAGTGCCTCCAAGCTCAGTTCAGCGATTTCCTAGTAATTCCTGTGGTAGACTGGTGCTACATACTAAGTTCCATACGTGAGAGGGTAGCTGAACGCCTTGTCCAAAACCATCTTACTTCTGAGAGTTGAGCACACCCTCAGTCCCTCACACTTCCACACTGCCTGCAGAGTGAGTTTCGCAGGTCTTCAGCAGAGACGTTTGCCAGAGGCTTCTGAGACGCAGGGTAACAATGCAGACCTGGAGGGTATCCCCAGGTGCAGTCGACTGGTAATCTTGGAACCTCCTGACTCAGAATACTGCTACCTTCTCACTGCCATAGGAATGCAGCTAGTTGACAGCTGGCTTCAAGACATGCTTCCCTGTGAGAGCTGAGGACAGGGCAGAACCCTCCCGCATGCTGCTTGACTGTAGGAGTAGCTGCTAACATCCTTATGTTAGTGGCTGGGAGAGGTTGCGGGAAAAGCATGTGTGAGCACTGGGCCTGAACTCCCGTGTATCTGAGTTGAATACAGCGATTTCCAACGGCTTTCCTCAACCAGAGTGTAGCTAGGTTCCAACTCCCATGTCCGAGTGGGTAGCAGACATCTGCCTCCCATGCATACACACTTCTGAGAGTTGACCTTATGGCCTGTACCTCCACATCCAGCCTGCTGGTACCCTTGGCTTCTAAAAGGCCTAGGCTCGCTGTTTGACGGAAGTGCTGGGAGAGGTAATTGGAATCACCCGGCACACAAGACTAGTGCCTCCAAGCTCAGTTCAGCGATTTCCTAGTAATTCCTGTGGTAGACTGGTGCTACATACTAAGTTCCATACGTGAGAGGGTAGCTGAACGCCTTGTCCAAAACCATCTTACTTCTGAGAGTTGAGCTCACCCTCAGTCCCTCACAGTTCCACACTGCCTGCAGAGTGAGTTTCGCAGGTCTTCAGCAGAGACGTTTGCCAGAGGCTTCTGAGACGCAGGGTAACAATGCAGACCTGGAGGGTATCCCCAGGTGCAGTCGACTGGTAATCTTGGAACCTCCTGACTCAGAATACTGCTACCTTCTCACTGCCATAGGAATGCAGCTAGTTGACAGCTGGCTTCAAGACATGCTTCCCTGTGAGAGCTGAGGACAGGGCAGAACCTTCCCGCATGCTGCCTGACTGTAGGAGTAGCTGCTAACATCCTTATGTTAGTGGCTGGGAGAGGTTGCGGGAAAAGCATGTGTGAGCACTGGGCCTGAACTCCCGTGTATCTGAGTTGAATACAGCGATTTCCAACGGCTTTCCTCAACCAGAGTGTAGCTACGTTCCAAATCCCATGTCCGAGTGGGTAGCAGACATCTGCCTCCCATGCATACACACTTCTGAGAGTTGAGCTTATGGCCTGTACCTCCACATCCAGCCTGCTGGTACCGTTGGCTTCTAAAAGGCCTAGGCTCGCAGTTTGACGGAAGTGCTGGGAGAAGTAATTGGAATCTCCCGGCACACAAGACTAGTGCCTCCAAGCTCAATTCACGATTTCCCAGTAATTCTTGTGGTAGACAGGTGCCACATACTAAGTTCCATATGTGAGATTGTAGCTGAACGCCTTGTCCAAAAGCATCTTACTTCTGAGAGTTGAGCCCACCCTCAGTCCCTCACAGTTCCACACTGCCTGCAGAGTGAGTTTCACACGTCTTCACCAGAGACTATTGCCAGAGGCTTCTGAGTACAAGTTAACAATGCAGACCTGGAGGGTATCTCCAGGTGCAGTAGAGTGGTAATCTTGGAACCTCCTGACTCAGAGTACTGCTACCTTCTCACTGCCATAGGAATGCAGCTAGTTGACAGCTGGCTTCAAGACATGCTTCCCTGTGAGAGCTGAGGACAGGGCAGAACCCTCCCGCATGCTGCCTGACTGTAGGAGTAGCTGCTAACATCCTTATGTTAGAGGCTGGGAGAGGTTGCGGGAAAAGCATGTGTGAGCACTGGGCCTGAACTCCCGTGTATCTGAGTTGAATACAGCGATTTCCAATGGCCTTCTTCAATCACAGTGTAGCTAGGTTCCAACTCCCATGTCCGAGGGGGTAGCAGACATCTGCCTCCCATGCATACACACTTCTGAGAGTTGAGCTTATGGCCTGTACCTCCACATCCAGCCTGCTGGTACCCTTGGCTTCTAAAAGGCCTAGGCTCGCTGTTTGACGGAAGTGCTGGGAGAGGTAATTGGAATCACCCGGCACACAAGACTAGTGCCTCCAAGCTGAGTTTAGCGATTTCCTAGTAATTCCTGTAGTACAGTGGTGCTACATACTAAGTTCCATACGTGAGAGGGTAGCTGAACGCCTTGTCCAAAACCATCTTACTTCTGAGAGTTGAGCTCAGCCTCAGTCCCTCACAGTTCCACACTGCCTGCAGAGTGAGTTTCGCAGGTCTTCAGCAGAGACGTTTGCCAGAGGCTTCTGAGACGCAGGGTAACAATGCAGACCTGGAGGGTATCCCCAGGTGCAGTCGACTGGTAATCTTGGAACCTCCTGACTCAGAATACTGCTACCTTCTCACTGCCATAGGAATGCAGCTAGTTGACAGCTAGCTGGCTTCAAGACATGCTTCCCTGAGAGAGCTTAGGACAGGGCAGAACCCTCGGCATGCTGCCTGACTGTAGGTGTAGCTGCTAACATCCTTATGTTAGTGGCTGGGAGAGGTTGCGGGAAAAGCATGTGTGAGCACTGGGCCTGAACTTCCGTGTATCTGAGTTGAATACAGTGATTTCCAACGGCTTTCCTCAACAGAGTGTAGCTAGATTCCAAATCCCATGTTCGAGCGGGTAGCAGACATCTGCCTCCCATGCGTACACACTTCTGAGAGTTGAGCTTATGGCCTGTATCTCCACAGCCAGCCTGCTGGTACCCTTGGCTTCTAAAAGGCCTAGGCTCGCTGTTTGACGGAAGTGCTGGGAGAGGTAATTGGAATCACCCGGCACACAAGACTAGTGCCTCCAAGCTCAGTTCAGCGATTTCCTAGTAATTCCTGTGGTAGACTGGTGCTACATACTAAGTTCCATACGTGAGAGGGTAGCTGAACGCCTTGTCCAAAACCATCTTACTTCTGAGAGTTGAGCACACCCTCAGTCCCTCACACTTCCACACTGCCTGCAGAGTGAGTTTCGCAGGTCTTCAGCAGAGACGTTTGCCAGAGGCTTCTGAGACGCAGGGTAACAATGCAGACCTGGAGGGTATCCCCAGGTGCAGTCGACTGGTAATCTTGGAACCTCCTGACTCAGAATACTGCTACCTTCTCACTGCCATAGGAATGCAGCTAGTTGACAGCTGGCTTCAAGACATGCTTCCCTGTGAGAGCTGAGGACAGGGCAGAACCCTCCCGCATGCTGCCTGACTGTAGGAGTAGCTGCTAACATCCTTATGTTAGTGGCTGGGAGAGGTTGCGGGAAAAGCATGTGTGAGCACTGGGCCTGAACTCCCGTGTATCTGAGTTGAATACAGCGATTTCCAACGGCTTTCCTCAACCAGAGTGTAGGTAGGTTCCAACTCCCATGTCCGAGTGGGTAGCAGACATCTGCCTCCCATGCATACACACTTCTGAGAGTTGACCTTATGGCCTGTACCTCCACATCCAGCCTGCTGGTACCCTTGGCTTCTAAAAGGCCTAGGCTCGCTGTTTGACGGAAGTGCTGGGAGAGGTAATTGGAATCACCCGGCACACAAGACTAGTGCCTCCAAGCTCAGTTCAGCGATTTCCTAGTAATTCCTGTGGTAGACTGGTGCTACATACTAAGTTCCATACGTGAGAGGGTAGCTGAACGCCTTGTCCAAAACCATCTTACTTCTGAGAGTTGAGCTCACCCTCAGTCCCTCACAGTTCCACACTGCCTGCAGAGTGAGTTTCGCAGGTCTTCAGCAGAGACGTTTGCCAGAGGCTTCTGAGACGCAGGGTAACAATGCACCTGGAGGGTATCCCCAGGTGCAGTCGACTGGTAATCTTGGAACCTCCTGACTCAGAATACTGCTACCTTCTCACTGCCATAGGAATGCAGCTAGTTGACAGCTGGCTTCAAGACATGCTTCCCTGTGAGAGCTGAGGACAGGGCAGAACCTTCCCGCATGCTGCCTGACTGTAGGAGTAGCTGCTAACATCCTTATGTTAGTGGCTGGGAGAGGTTGCGGGAAAAGCATGTGTGAGCACTGGGCCTGAACTCCCGTGTATCTGAGTTGAATACAGCGATTTCCAACGGCTTTCCTCAACCAGAGTGTAGCTACGTTCCAAATCCCATGTCCGAGTGGGTAGCAGACATCTGCCTCCCATGCATACACACTTCTGAGAGTTGAGCTTATGGCCTGTACCTCCACATCCAGCCTGCTGGTACCGTTGGCTTCTAAAAGGCCTAGGCTCGCAGTTTGACGGAAGTGCTGGGAGAGGTAATTGGAATCTCCCGGCACACAAGACGAGTGCCTCCAAGCTCAATTCACGATTTCCCAGTAATTCTTGTGGTAGACAGGTGCCACATACTAAGTTCCATATGTGAGATTGTAGCTGAACGCCTTGTCCAAAAGCATCTTACTTCTGAGAGTTGAGCCCACCCTCAGTCCCTCACAGTTCCACACTGCCTGCAGAGTGAGTTTCACACGTCTTCACCAGAGACTATTGCCAGAGGCTTCTGAGTACAAGTTAACAATGCAGACCTGGAGGGTATCTCCAGGTGCAGTAGAGTGGTAATCTTGGAACCTCCTGACTCAGAGTACTGCTACCTTCTCACTGCCATAGGAATGCAGCTAGTTGACAGCTGGCTTCAAGACATGCTTCCCTGTGAGAGCTGAGGACAGGGCAGAACCCTCCCGCATGCTGCCTGACTGTAGGAGTAGCTGCTAACATCCTTATGTTAGTGGCTGGGAGAGGTTGCGGGAAAAGCATGTGTGAGCACTGGGCCTGAACTCCCGTGTATCTGAGTTGAATACAGCGATTTCCAATGGCCTTCTTCAATCACAGTGTAGCTAGGTTCCAACTCCCATGTCCGAGTGGGTAGCAGACATCTGCCTCCCATGCATACACACTTCTGAGAGTTGAGCTTATGGCCTGTACCTCCACATCCAGCCTGCTGGTACCCTTGGCTTCTAAAAGGCCTAGGCTCGCTGTTTGACGGAAGTGCTGGGAGAGGTAATTGGAATCACCCCGCACACAAGACTAGTGCCTCCAAGCTCAGTTCAGCGATTTCCTAGTAATTCCTGTGGTAGACTGGTGCTACATACTAAGTTCCATACGTGAGAGGGTAGCTGAACGCCTTGTCCAAAACCATCTTACTTCGGAGAGTTGAGCTCAGCCTCAGTCCCTCACAGTTCCACACTGCCTGCAGAGTGAGTTTCGCAGGTCTTCAGCAGAGACGTTTGCCAGAGGTTTCTGAGACGCAGGGTAACAATGCAGACCTGGAGGGTATCCCCAGGTGCAGTAGACTGGTAATCTTGGAACCTCCTGACTCAGAATACTGCTACCTTCTCACTGCCATAGGAATGCAGCTAGTTGACAGCTGGCTTCAAGGCATGCTTCCCTGTGAGAGCTGAGGACAGGGCAGAACCCTCCCGCATGCTGCCTGACTGTAGGAGTAGCTGCTAACATCCTAATATTAGTGGCTGGGAGAGGTTGAGGGAAAAGCATGTGTGAGCACTGGGCCTGAACTCCCGTGTATCTGAGTTGTATACAGCGATTTCCAACGAATTTCCTCAACCAGAGTGTAGCTAGGTTCCAAATCCCATGTACGTGCGGGTAGCAGACATCTGCCTCCCATGCATACACACTTCTGAGAGTTGAGCTTATGGCCTGTACCTCCACATCCAGCCTGCTGGTACCCTTGGCTTCTAAAAGGCCTAGGCTCGCTGTTTGACGGAAGTGCTGGGAGAGGTAATTGGAATCTCCCGGCACACAAGACGAGTGCCTCCAAGCTCAATTCACGATTTCCCAGTAATTCTTGTGGTAGACAGGTGCTACATACTAAGTTCCATATGTGAGAAGGTAGCTGAACGCCTTGTCCAAAAGCATCTTACTTCTGAGAGTTGAGCCCACCCTCAGTCCCTCACAGTTCCACACTGCCTGCAGAGTGAGTTTCACACGTCTTCACCAGAGACCATTTCCAGAGGCTTCTGAGTACAAGTTAACAATGCAGACCTGGAGGGTATCTCCAGGTGCAGTAGAGTGGTAATCTTGGAACCTCCTGTCTCAGAGTACTGCTACCTTCTCAGTGCCATAGGAATGCAGCTAGTTGACAGCTGGCTTCAAGACATGCTTCCCTGTGAGAGCTGAGGACAGGGCAGAACCCTCCCGCATCCTGCCTGACTGTAGGAGTAGCTGCTAACATCCTTATGTTAGTGGCTGGGAGAGGTTGCGGGAAAAGCCTGTGTGAGCACTGGGCCTGAACTCCCGTGTATCTGAGTTGAATACAGCGATTTCCAATGGCCTTCTTCAATCACAGTGTAGCTAGGTTCCAACTCCCATGTCCGAGTGGGTAGCAGACATCTGACTCCCATGCATACACACTTCTGAGAGTTGAGCTTATGGCCTGTACCTCCACATCCAGCCTGCTGGTACCCTTGGCTTCTAAAAGGCCTAGGCTCGCTGTTTGACGGAAGTGCTGGGAGAGGTAATTGGAATCACCCGGCACACAAGACTAGTGCCTCCAAGCTGAGTTCAGCGATTTCCTAGTAATTCCTGTGGTAGACTGGTGCTACATACTAAGTTCCATACGTGAGAGGGTAGCTGAACGCCTTGTCCAAAACCATCTTACTTCTGAGAGTTGAGCTCAGCCTCAGTCCCTCACAGTTCCACACTGCCTGCAGAGTGAGTTTCGCAGGTCTTCAGCAGAGACGTTTGCCAGAGGCTTCTGAGACGCAGGGTAACAATGCAGACCTGGAGGGTATCCCCAGGTGCAGTCGACTGGTAATCTTGGAAACTCCTGACTCAGAATACTGCTACCTTCTCACTGCCATAGGAATGCAGCTAGTTGACAGCTAGCTGGCTTCAAGACATGCTTCCCTGTGAGAGCTGAGGACAGGGCAGAACCCTCCCGCATGCTGCCTGACTGTAGGAGTAGCTGCTAACATCCTAATGTTAGTGGCTGGGAGAGGTTGCGGGAAAAGCATGTGTGAGCACTGGGCCTGAACTCCCGTGTATCTGAGTTGAATACAGCGATTTCCAACGGCTTTCCTCAACCAGAGTGTAGCTAGGTTCCAAATCCCATGTACGAGCGGGTAGCAGACATCTGCCTCCCATGCATACACACTTCTGAGAGTTGAGCTTATGGCCTGTACCTCCACAGCCAGCCTGCTGGTACCCTTGGCTTCTAAAAGGCCTAGGCTCGCTGTTTGACGGAAGTGCTGGGAGAGGTAATTGGAATCTCCCGGCACACAAGACGAGTACCTCCAAGCTCAATTCACGATTTCCCAGTAATTCTTGTGGTAGACAGGTGCTACATACTAAGTTCCATATGTGAGATGGTAGCTGAACGCCTTGTCTAAAAGCATCTTACTTCTGAGAGTTGAGCCCACCCTCAGTCCCTCACAGTTCCACACTGCCTGCAGAGTGAGTTTCACACGTCTTCACCAGAGACGATTGCCAGAGGCTTCTGAGTACAAGTTAAAAATGCAGACATGGAGGGTGTCTCCAGGTGCAGTAGAGTGGTAATCTTGGAACCTCCTGACTCAGAATACTGCTACCTTCTCACTGCCATAGGAATGCAGCTAGTTGACAGCTGGCTTCAAGACATGCTTCCCTGTGAGAGCTGAGGACAGGGCAGAACCCTCCCGCATCCTGCCTGACTGTAGGAGTAGCTGCTAACATCCTTATGTTAGTGGCTGGGAGAGGTTGCGGGAAAAGCATGTGTGAGCACTGGGCCTGAACTCCCGTGTATCTGAGTTGAATACAGCGATTTCCAATGGCCTTCTTCAATCACAGTGTAGCTAGGTTCCAACTCCCATGTCCGAGTGGGTAGCAGACATCTGCCTCCCATGCATACACACTTCTGAGAGTTGAGCTTATGGCCTGTACCTCCACATCCAGCCTGCTGGTACCCTTGGCTTCTAAAAGGCCTAGGCTCGCTGTTTGACGGAAGTGCTGGGAGAGGTAATTGGAATCACCCGGCACACAAGACTAGTGCCTCCAAGCTCAGTTCAGCGATTTCCTAGTAATTCCTGTGGTAGACTGGTGCTACATACTAAGTTCCATACGTGAGAGGGTAGCTGAACGCCTTGTCCAAAACCATCTTACTTCTGAGAGTTGAGCTCAGCCTCAGTCCCTCACAGTTCCACACTGCCTGCAGAGTGAGTTTCGCAGGTCTTCAGCAGAGACGTTTGCCAGAGGCTTCTGAGACGCAGGGTAACAATGCAGACCTGGAGGGTATCCCCAGGTGCAGTCGACTGGTAATCTTGGAACCTCCTGACTCAGAATACTGCTACCTTCTCACTGCCATAGGAATGCAGCTAGTTGACAGCTGGCTTCAAGACATGCTTCCCTGTGAGAGCTGAGGACAGGGCAGTACCCTCCCGCATGCTGCCTGACTGTAGGAGTGGCTGCTAACATCCTAATCTTAGTGGCTGGCAGAGGCTGCGGGAAAAGCATGTGTGAGCACTGGGCCTGAACTCCCGTGTATCTGAGTTGAATACAGCGATTCCCAACGGCTTTCCTCAAACAGAGTGTAGCTAGGTTCCAAATCCCATGTACGAGCGGGTAGCAGACATCTGCCTCCCATGCATACACACTTCTGAGAGTTGAGCTTATGGCCTGTACCTCCACAGCCAGCCTGCTGGTACCCTTGGCTTCTAAAAGGCCTAGGCTCGCTGTTTGACGGAAGTGCTGGGAGAGGTAATTGGAATCACCCGGCACACATGACTAGTGCCTCCAAGCTCAGTTCAGTGATTTCCTAGTAATTCCTGTGGTAGACTGGTGCTACATACTAAGTTCCATACGTGAGAGGGTAGCTGAACGCCTTGTCCAAAACCATCTTACTTCTGAGAGTTGAGCTCAGCCTCAGTCCCTCACAGTTCCACACTGCCTGCAGAGTGAGTTTCGCAGGTCTTCAGCAGAGACGTTTGCCAGAGGCTTCTGAGACGCAGGGTAACAATGCAGACCTGGAGGGTATCCCCAGGTGCAGTCGACTGATAATCTTGGAACCTCCTGACTCAGAATACTGCTACCTTCTCACTGCCATAGGAATGCAGCTAGTTGACAGCTGGCTTCAAGGCATGCTTCCCTGTGAGAGCTGAGGACAGGGCAGAACCCTCCCGCATGCTGCCTGACTGTAGGAGTAGCTGCTAACATCCTAATATTAGTGGCTGGGAGAGGTTGAGGGAAAAGCATGTGTGAGCACTGGGCCTGAACTCCCGTGTATCTGAGTTGTATACAGCGATTTCCAACGAATTTCCTCAACCAGAGTGTAGCTAGGTTCCAAATCCCATGTACGTGCGGGTAGCAGACATCTGCCTCCCATGCATACACACTTCTGAGAGTTGAGCTTATGGCCTGTACCTCCACATCCAGCCTGCTGGTACCCTTGGCTTCTAAAAGGCCTAGGCTCGCTGTTTGACGGAAGTGCTGGGAGAGGTAATTGGAATCTCCCGGCACACAAGACGAGTGCCTCCAAGCTCAATTCACGATTTCCCAGTAATTCTTGTGGTAGACAGGTGCTACATACTAAGTTCCATATGTGAGAAGGTAGCTGAACGCCTTGTCCAAAAGCATCTTACTTCTGAGAGTTGAGCCCACCCTCAGTCCCTCACAGTTCCACACTGCCTGCAGAGTGAGTTTCACACGTCTTCACCAGAGACCATTTCCAGAGGCTTCTGAGTACAAGTTAACAATGCAGACCTGGAGGGTATCTCCAGGTGCAGTAGAGTGGTAATCTTGGAACCTCCTGTCTCAGAGTACTGCTACCTTCTCAGTGCCATAGGAATGCAGCTAGTTGACAGCTGGCTTCAAGACATGCTTCCCTGTGAGAGCTGAGGACAGGGCAGAACCCTCCCGCATCCTGCCTGACTGTAGGAGTAGCTGCTAACATCCTTATGTTAGTGGCTGGGAGAGGTTGCGGGAAAAGCATGTGTGAGCACTGGGCCTGAACTCCCGTGTATCTGAGTTGAATACAGCGATTTCCAATGGCCTTCTTCAATCACAGTGTAGCTAGGTTCCAACTCCCATGTCCGAGTGGGTAGCAGACATCTGACTCCCATGCATACACACTTCTGAGAGTTGAGCTTATGGCCTGTACCTCCACATCCAGCCTGCTGGTACCCTTGGCTTCTAAAAGGCCTAGGCTCGCTGTTTGACGGAAGTGCTGGGAGAGGTAATTGGAATCACCCGGCACACAAGACTAGTGCCTCCAAGCTCAGTTCAGCGATTTCCTAGTAATTCCTGTGGTAGACTGGTGCTACATACTAAGTTCCATACGTGAGAGGGTAGCTGAACGCCTTGTCCAAAACCATCTTACTTCTGAGAGTTGAGCTCAGCCTCAGTCCCTCACAGTTCCACACTGCCTGCAGAGTGAGTTTCGCAGGTCTTCAGCAGAGACGTTTGCCAGAGGCTTCTGAGACGCAGGGTAACAATGCAGACCTGGAGGGTATCCCCAGGTGCAGTCGACTGGTAATCTTGGAACCTCCTGACTCAGAATACTGCTACCTTCTCACTGCCATAGGAATGCAGCTAGTTGACAGCTAGCTGGCTTCAAGACATGCTTCCCTGAGAGAGCTTAGGACAGGGCAGAACCCTCCCGCATGCTGCCTGACTGTAGGTGTAGCTGCTAACATCCTTATGTTAGTGGCTGGGAGAGGTTGCGGGAAAAGCATGTGTGAGCACTGGGCCTGAACTTCCGTGTATCTGAGTTGAATACAGTGATTTCCAACGGCTTTCCTCAACAGAGTGTAGCTAGATTCCAAATCCCATGTACGAGCGGGTAGCAGACATCTGCCTCCCATGCGTACACACTTCTGAGAGTTGAGCTTATGGCCTGTATCTCCACAGCCAGCCTGCTGGTACCCTTGGCTTCTAAAAGGCCTAGGCTCGCTGTTTGACGGAAGTGCTGGGAGAGGTAATTGGAATCACCCGGCACACAAGACTAGTGCCTCCAAGCTCAGTTCAGCGATTTCCTAGTAATTCCTGTGGTAGACTGGTGCTACATACTAAGTTCCATACGTGAGAGGGTAGCTGAACGCCTTGTCCAAAACCATCTTACTTCTGAGAGTTGAGCACACCCTCAGTCCCTCACACTTCCACACTGCCTGCAGAGTGAGTTTCGCAGGTCTTCAGCAGAGACGTTTGCCAGAGGCTTCTGAGACGCAGGGTAACAATGCAGACCTGGAGGGTATCCCCAGGTGCAGTCGACTGGTAATCTTGGAACCTCCTGACTCAGAATACTGCTACCTTCTCACTGCCATAGGAATGCAGCTAGTTGACAGCTGGCTTCAAGACATGCTTCCCTGTGAGAGCTGAGGACAGGGCAGAACCCTCCCGCATGCTGCTTGACTGTAGGAGTAGCTGCTAACATCCTTATGTTAGTGGCTGGGAGAGGTTGCGGGAAAAGCATGTGTGAGCACTGGGCCTGAACTCCCGTGTATCTGAGTTGAATACAGCGATTTCCAACGGCTTTCCTCAACCAGAGTGTAGCTAGGTTCCAACTCCCATGTCCGAGTGGGTAGCAGACATCTGCCTCCCATGCATACACACTTCTGAGAGTTGACCTTATGGCCTGTACCTCCACATCCAGCCTGCTGGTACCCTTGGCTTCTAAAAGGCCTAGGCTCGCTGTTTGACGGAAGTGCTGGGAGAGGTAATTGGAATCACCCGGCACACAAGACTAGTGCCTCCAAGCTCAGTTCAGCGATTTCCTAGTAATTCCTGTGGTAGACTGGTGCTACATACTAAGTTCCATACGTGAGAGGGTAGCTGAACGCCTTGTCCAAAACCATCTTACTTCTGAGAGTTGAGCTCACCCTCAGTCCCTCACAGTTCCACACTGCCTGCAGAGTGAGTTTCGCAGGTCTTCAGCAGAGACGTTTGCCAGAGGCTTCTGAGACGCAGGGTAACAATGCAGACCTGGAGGGTATCCCCAGGTGCAGTCGACTGGTAATCTTGGAACCTCCTGACTCAGAATACTGCTACCTTCTCACTGCCATAGGAATGCAGCTAGTTGACAGCTGGCTTCAAGACATGCTTCCCTGTGAGAGCTGAGGACAGGGCAGAACCTTCCCGCATGCTGCCTGACTGTAGGAGTAGCTGCTAACATCCTTATGTTAGTGGCTGGGAGAGGTTGCGGGAAAAGCATGTGTGAGCACTGGGCCTGAACTCCCGTGTATCTGAGTTGAATACAGCGATTTCCAACGGCTTTCCTCAACCAGAGTGTAGCTACGTTCCAAATCCCATGTCCGAGTGGGTAGCAGACATCTGCCTCCCATGCATACACACTTCTGAGAGTTGAGCTTATGGCCTGTACCTCCACATCCAGCCTGCTGGTACCGTTGGCTTCTAAAAGGCCTAGGCTCGCAGTTTGACGGAAGTGCTGGGAGAAGTAATTGGAATCTCCCGGCACACAAGACTAGTGCCTCCAAGCTCAATTCACGATTTCCCAGTAATTCTTGTGGTAGACAGGTGCCACATACTAAGTTCCATATGTGAGATTGTAGCTGAACGCCTTGTCCAAAAGCATCTTACTTCTGAGAGTTGAGCCCACCCTCAGTCCCTCACAGTTCCACACTGCCTGCAGAGTGAGTTTCACACGTCTTCACCAGAGACTATTGCCAGAGGCTTCTGAGTACAAGTTAACAATGCAGACCTGGAGGGTATCTCCAGGTGCAGTAGAGTGGTAATCTTGGAACCTCCTGACTCAGAGTACTGCTACCTTCTCACTGCCATAGGAATGCAGCTAGTTGACAGCTGGCTTCAAGACATGCTTCCCTGTGAGAGCTGAGGACAGGGCAGAACCCTCCCGCATGCTGCCTGACTGTAGGAGTAGCTGCTAACATCCTTATGTTAGAGGCTGGGAGAGGTTGCGGGAAAAGCATGTGTGAGCACTGGGCCTGAACTCCCGTGTATCTGAGTTGAATACAGCGATTTCCAATGGCCTTCTTCAATCACAGTGTAGCTAGGTTCCAACTCCCATGTCCGAGGGGGTAGCAGACATCTGCCTCCCATGCATACACACTTCTGAGAGTTGAGCTTATGGCCTGTACCTCCACATCCAGCCTGCTGGTACCCTTGGCTTCTAAAAGGCCTAGGCTCGCTGTTTGACGGAAGTGCTGGGAGAGGTAATTGGAATCACCCGGCACACAAGACTAGTGCCTCCAAGCTGAGTTTAGCGATTTCCTAGTAATTCCTGTAGTACAGTGGTGCTACATACTAAGTTCCATACGTGAGAGGGTAGCTGAACGCCTTGTCCAAAACCATCTTACTTCTGAGAGTTGAGCTCAGCCTCAGTCCCTCACAGTTCCACACTGCCTGCAGAGTGAGTTTCGCAGGTCTTCAGCAGAGACGTTTGCCAGAGGCTTCTGAGACGCAGGGTAACAATGCAGACCTGGAGGGTATCCCCAGGTGCAGTCGACTGGTAATCTTGGAACCTCCTGACTCAGAATACTGCTACCTTCTCACTGCCATAGGAATGCAGCTAGTTGACAGCTAGCTGGCTTCAAGACATGCTTCCCTGAGAGAGCTTAGGACAGGGCAGAACCCTCGGCATGCTGCCTGACTGTAGGTGTAGCTGCTAACATCCTTATGTTAGTGGCTGGGAGAGGTTGCGGGAAAAGCATGTGTGAGCACTGGGCCTGAACTTCCGTGTATCTGAGTTGAATACAGTGATTTCCAACGGCTTTCCTCAACAGAGTGTAGCTAGATTCCAAATCCCATGTTCGAGCGGGTAGCAGACATCTGCCTCCCATGCGTACACACTTCTGAGAGTTGAGCTTATGGCCTGTATCTCCACAGCCAGCCTGCTGGTACCCTTGGCTTCTAAAAGGCCTAGGCTCGCTGTTTGACGGAAGTGCTGGGAGAGGTAATTGGAATCACCCGGCACACAAGACTAGTGCCTCCAAGCTCAGTTCAGCGATTTCCTAGTAATTCCTGTGGTAGACTGGTGCTACATACTAAGTTCCATACGTGAGAGGGTAGCTGAACGCCTTGTCCAAAACCATCTTACTTCTGAGAGTTGAGCACACCCTCAGTCCCTCACACTTCCACACTGCCTGCAGAGTGAGTTTCGCAGGTCTTCAGCAGAGACGTTTGCCAGAGGCTTCTGAGACGCAGGGTAACAATGCAGACCTGGAGGGTATCCCCAGGTGCAGTCGACTGGTAATCTTGGAACCTCCTGACTCAGAATACTGCTACCTTCTCACTGCCATAGGAATGCAGCTAGTTGACAGCTGGCTTCAAGACATGCTTCCCTGTGAGAGCTGAGGACAGGGCAGAACCCTCCCGCATGCTGCCTGACTGTAGGAGTAGCTGCTAACATCCTTATGTTAGTGGCTGGGAGAGGTTGCGGGAAAAGCATGTGTGAGCACTGGGCCTGAACTCCCGTGTATCTGAGTTGAATACAGCGATTTCCAACGGCTTTCCTCAACCAGAGTGTAGGTAGGTTCCAACTCCCATGTCCGAGTGGGTAGCAGACATCTGCCTCCCATGCATACACACTTCTGAGAGTTGACCTTATGGCCTGTACCTCCACATCCAGCCTGCTGGTACCCTTGGCTTCTAAAAGGCCTAGGCTCGCTGTTTGACGGAAGTGCTGGGAGAGGTAATTGGAATCACCCGGCACACAAGACTAGTGCCTCCAAGCTCAGTTCAGCGATTTCCTAGTAATTCCTGTGGTAGACTGGTGCTACATACTAAGTTCCATACGTGAGAGGGTAGCTGAACGCCTTGTCCAAAACCATCTTACTTCTGAGAGTTGAGCTCACCCTCAGTCCCTCACAGTTCCACACTGCCTGCAGAGTGAGTTTCGCAGGTCTTCAGCAGAGACGTTTGCCAGAGGCTTCTGAGACGCAGGGTAACAATGCACCTGGAGGGTATCCCCAGGTGCAGTCGACTGGTAATCTTGGAACCTCCTGACTCAGAATACTGCTACCTTCTCACTGCCATAGGAATGCAGCTAGTTGACAGCTGGCTTCAAGACATGCTTCCCTGTGAGAGCTGAGGACAGGGCAGAACCTTCCCGCATGCTGCCTGACTGTAGGAGTAGCTGCTAACATCCTTATGTTAGTGGCTGGGAGAGGTTGCGGGAAAAGCATGTGTGAGCACTGGGCCTGAACTCCCGTGTATCTGAGTTGAATACAGCGATTTCCAACGGCTTTCCTCAACCAGAGTGTAGCTACGTTCCAAATCCCATGTCCGAGTGGGTAGCAGACATCTGCCTCCCATGCATACACACTTCTGAGAGTTGAGCTTATGGCCTGTACCTCCACATCCAGCCTGCTGGTACCGTTGGCTTCTAAAAGGCCTAGGCTCGCAGTTTGACGGAAGTGCTGGGAGAGGTAATTGGAATCTCCCGGCACACAAGACGAGTGCCTCCAAGCTCAATTCACGATTTCCCAGTAATTCTTGTGGTAGACAGGTGCCACATACTAAGTTCCATATGTGAGATTGTAGCTGAACGCCTTGTCCAAAAGCATCTTACTTCTGAGAGTTGAGCCCACCCTCAGTCCCTCACAGTTCCACACTGCCTGCAGAGTGAGTTTCACACGTCTTCACCAGAGACTATTGCCAGAGGCTTCTGAGTACAAGTTAACAATGCAGACCTGGAGGGTATCTCCAGGTGCAGTAGAGTGGTAATCTTGGAACCTCCTGACTCAGAGTACTGCTACCTTCTCACTGCCATAGGAATGCAGCTAGTTGACAGCTGGCTTCAAGACATGCTTCCCTGTGAGAGCTGAGGACAGGGCAGAACCCTCCCGCATGCTGCCTGACTGTAGGAGTAGCTGCTAACATCCTTATGTTAGTGGCTGGGAGAGGTTGCGGGAAAAGCATGTGTGAGCACTGGGCCTGAACTCCCGTGTATCTGAGTTGAATACAGCGATTTCCAATGGCCTTCTTCAATCACAGTGTAGCTAGGTTCCAACTCCCATGTCCGAGTGGGTAGCAGACATCTGCCTCCCATGCATACACACTTCTGAGAGTTGAGCTTATGGCCTGTACCTCCACATCCAGCCTGCTGGTACCCTTGGCTTCTAAAAGGCCTAGGCTCGCTGTTTGACGGAAGTGCTGGGAGAGGTAATTGGAATCACCCCGCACACAAGACTAGTGCCTCCAAGCTCAGTTCAGCGATTTCCTAGTAATTCCTGTGGTAGACTGGTGCTACATACTAAGTTCCATACGTGAGAGGGTAGCTGAACGCCTTGTCCAAAACCATCTTACTTCGGAGAGTTGAGCTCAGCCTCAGTCCCTCACAGTTCCACACTGCCTGCAGAGTGAGTTTCGCAGGTCTTCAGCAGAGACGTTTGCCAGAGGTTTCTGAGACGCAGGGTAACAATGCAGACCTGGAGGGTATCCCCAGGTGCAGTAGACTGGTAATCTTGGAACCTCCTGACTCAGAATACTGCTACCTTCTCACTGCCATAGGAATGCAGCTAGTTGACAGCTGGCTTCAAGGCATGCTTCCCTGTGAGAGCTGAGGACAGGGCAGAACCCTCCCGCATGCTGCCTGACTGTAGGAGTAGCTGCTAACATCCTAATATTAGTGGCTGGGAGAGGTTGAGGGAAAAGCATGTGTGAGCACTGGGCCTGAACTCCCGTGTATCTGAGTTGTATACAGCGATTTCCAACGAATTTCCTCAACCAGAGTGTAGCTAGGTTCCAAATCCCATGTACGTGCGGGTAGCAGACATCTGCCTCCCATGCATACACACTTCTGAGAGTTGAGCTTATGGCCTGTACCTCCACATCCAGCCTGCTGGTACCCTTGGCTTCTAAAAGGCCTAGGCTCGCTGTTTGACGGAAGTGCTGGGAGAGGTAATTGGAATCTCCCGGCACACAAGACGAGTGCCTCCAAGCTCAATTCACGATTTCCCAGTAATTCTTGTGGTAGACAGGTGCTACATACTAAGTTCCATATGTGAGAAGGTAGCTGAACGCCTTGTCCAAAAGCATCTTACTTCTGAGAGTTGAGCCCACCCTCAGTCCCTCACAGTTCCACACTGCCTGCAGAGTGAGTTTCACACGTCTTCACCAGAGACCATTTCCAGAGGCTTCTGAGTACAAGTTAACAATGCAGACCTGGAGGGTATCTCCAGGTGCAGTAGAGTGGTAATCTTGGAACCTCCTGTCTCAGAGTACTGCTACCTTCTCAGTGCCATAGGAATGCAGCTAGTTGACAGCTGGCTTCAAGACATGCTTCCCTGTGAGAGCTGAGGACAGGGCAGAACCCTCCCGCATCCTGCCTGACTGTAGGAGTAGCTGCTAACATCCTTATGTTAGTGGCTGGGAGAGGTTGCGGGAAAAGCCTGTGTGAGCACTGGGCCTGAACTCCCGTGTATCTGAGTTGAATACAGCGATTTCCAATGGCCTTCTTCAATCACAGTGTAGCTAGGTTCCAACTCCCATGTCCGAGTGGGTAGCAGACATCTGACTCCCATGCATACACACTTCTGAGAGTTGAGCTTATGGCCTGTACCTCCACATCCAGCCTGCTGGTACCCTTGGCTTCTAAAAGGCCTAGGCTCGCTGTTTGACGGAAGTGCTGGGAGAGGTAATTGGAATCACCCGGCACACAAGACTAGTGCCTCCAAGCTGAGTTCAGCGATTTCCTAGTAATTCCTGTGGTAGACTGGTGCTACATACTAAGTTCCATACGTGAGAGGGTAGCTGAACGCCTTGTCCAAAACCATCTTACTTCTGAGAGTTGAGCTCAGCCTCAGTCCCTCACAGTTCCACACTGCCTGCAGAGTGAGTTTCGCAGGTCTTCAGCAGAGACGTTTGCCAGAGGCTTCTGAGACGCAGGGTAACAATGCAGACCTGGAGGGTATCCCCAGGTGCAGTCGACTGGTAATCTTGGAACCTCCTGACTCAGAATACTGCTACCTTCTCACTGCCATAGGAATGCAGCTAGTTGACAGCTAGCTGGCTTCAAGACATGCTTCCCTGAGAGAGCTTAGGACAGGGCAGAACCCTCCCGCATGCTGCCTGACTGTAGGTGTAGCTGCTAACATCCTTATGTTAGTGGCTGGGAGAGGTTGCGGGAAAAGCATGTGTGAGCACTGGGCCTGAACTTCCGTGTATCTGAGTTGAATACAGTGATTTCCAACGGCTTTCCTCAACAGAGTGTAGCTAGATTCCAAATCCCATGTACGAGCGGGTAGCAGACATCTGCCTCCCATGCGTACACACTTCTGAGAGTTGAGCTTATGGCCTGTATCTCCACAGCCAGCCTGCTGGTACCCTTGGCTTCTAAAAGGCCTAGGCTCGCTGTTTGACGGAAGTGCTGGGAGAGGTAATTGGAATCACCCGGCACACAAGACTAGTGCCTCCAAGCTCAGTTCAGCGATTTCCTAGTAATTCCTGTGGTAGACTGGTGCTACATACTAAGTTCCATACGTGAGAGGGTAGCTGAACGCCTTGTCCAAAACCATCTTACTTCTGAGAGTTGAGCACACCCTCAGTCCCTCACACTTCCACACTGCCTGCAGAGTGAGTTTCGCAGGTCTTCAGCAGAGACGTTTGCCAGAGGCTTCTGAGACGCAGGGTAACAATGCAGACCTGGAGGGTATCCCCAGGTGCAGTCGACTGGTAATCTTGGAACCTCCTGACTCAGAATACTGCTACCTTCTCACTGCCATAGGAATGCAGCTAGTTGACAGCTGGCTTCAAGACATGCTTCCCTGTGAGAGCTGAGGACAGGGCAGAACCCTCCCGCATGCTGCTTGACTGTAGGAGTAGCTGCTAACATCCTTATGTTAGTGGCTGGGAGAGGTTGCGGGAAAAGCATGTGTGAGCACTGGGCCTGAACTCCCGTGTATCTGAGTTGAATACAGCGATTTCCAACGGCTTTCCTCAACCAGAGTGTAGCTAGGTTCCAACTCCCATGTCCGAGTGGGTAGCAGACATCTGCCTCCCATGCATACACACTTCTGAGAGTTGACCTTATGGCCTGTACCTCCACATCCAGCCTGCTGGTACCCTTGGCTTCTAAAAGGCCTAGGCTCGCTGTTTGACGGAAGTGCTGGGAGAGGTAATTGGAATCACCCGGCACACAAGACTAGTGCCTCCAAGCTCAGTTCAGCGATTTCCTAGTAATTCCTGTGGTAGACTGGTGCTACATACTAAGTTCCATACGTGAGAGGGTAGCTGAACGCCTTGTCCAAAACCATCTTACTTCTGAGAGTTGAGCTCACCCTCAGTCCCTCACAGTTCCACACTGCCTGCAGAGTGAGTTTCGCAGGTCTTCAGCAGAGACGTTTGCCAGAGGCTTCTGAGACGCAGGGTAACAATGCAGACCTGGAGGGTATCCCCAGGTGCAGTCGACTGGTAATCTTGGAACCTCCTGACTCAGAATACTGCTACCTTCTCACTGCCATAGGAATGCAGCTAGTTGACAGCTGGCTTCAAGACATGCTTCCCTGTGAGAGCTGAGGACAGGGCAGAACCTTCCCGCATGCTGCCTGACTGTAGGAGTAGCTGCTAACATCCTTATGTTAGTGGCTGGGAGAGGTTGCGGGAAAAGCATGTGTGAGCACTGGGCCTGAACTCCCGTGTATCTGAGTTGAATACAGCGATTTCCAACGGCTTTCCTCAACCAGAGTGTAGCTACGTTCCAAATCCCATGTCCGAGTGGGTAGCAGACATCTGCCTCCCATGCATACACACTTCTGAGAGTTGAGCTTATGGCCTGTACCTCCACATCCAGCCTGCTGGTACCGTTGGCTTCTAAAAGGCCTAGGCTCGCAGTTTGACGGAAGTGCTGGGAGAGGTAATTGGAATCTCCCGGCACACAAGACGAGTGCCTCCAAGCTCAATTCACGATTTCCCAGTAATTCTTGTGGTAGACAGGTGCCACATACTAAGTTCCATATGTGAGATTGTAGCTGAACGCCTTGTCCAAAAGCATCTTACTTCTGAGAGTTGAGCCCACCCTCAGTCCCTCACAGTTCCACACTGCCTGCAGAGTGAGTTTCACACGTCTTCACCAGAGACTATTGCCAGAGGCTTCTGAGTACAAGTTAACAATGCAGACCTGGAGGGTATCTCCAGGTGCAGTAGAGTGGTAATCTTGGAACCTCCTGACTCAGAGTACTGCTACCTTCTCACTGCCATAGGAATGCAGCTAGTTGACAGCTGGCTTCAAGACATGCTTCCCTGTGAGAGCTGAGGACAGGGCAGAACCCTCCCGCATGCTGCCTGACTGTAGGAGTAGCTGCTAACATCCTTATGTTAGTGGCTGGGAGAGGTTGCGGGAAAAGCATGTGTGAGCACTGGGCCTGAACTCCCGTGTATCTGAGTTGAATACAGCGATTTCCAATGGCCTTCTTCAATCACAGTGTAGCTAGGTTCCAACTCCCATGTCCGAGTGGGTAGCAGACATCTGCCTCCCATGCATACACACTTCTGAGAGTTGAGCTTATGGCCTGTACCTCCACATCCAGCCTGCTGGTACCCTTGGCTTCTAAAAGGCCTAGGCTCGCTGTTTGACGGAAGTGCTGGGAGAGGTAATTGGAATCACCCCGCACACAAGACTAGTGCCTCCAAGCTCAGTTCAGCGATTTCCTAGTAATTCCTGTGGTAGACTGGTGCTACATACTAAGTTCCATACGTGAGAGGGTAGCTGAACGCCTTGTCCAAAACCATCTTACTTCGGAGAGTTGAGCTCAGCCTCAGTCCCTCACAGTTCCACACTGCCTGCAGAGTGAGTTTCGCAGGTCTTCAG
This sequence comes from Canis lupus baileyi, assembly GCF_048164855.1. Lineage (NCBI taxonomy): Eukaryota > Metazoa > Chordata > Mammalia > Carnivora > Canidae > Canis > Canis lupus. The sequence goes on along the minus strand of NC_132844.1, from coordinate 76,264,946 downwards.
CAGAGACGTTTGCCAGAGGTTTCTGAGACGCAGGGTAACAATGCAGACCTGGAGGGTATCCCCAGGTGCAGTAGACTGGTAATCTTGGAACCTCCTGACTCAGAATACTGCTACCTTCTCACTGCCATAGGAATGCAGCTAGTTGACAGCTGGCTTCAAGGCATGCTTCCCTGTGAGAGCTGAGGACAGGGCAGAACCCTCCCGCATGCTGCCTGACTGTAGGAGTAGCTGCTAACATCCTAATATTAGTGGCTGGGAGAGGTTGAGGGAAAAGCATGTGTGAGCACTGGGCCTGAACTCCCGTGTATCTGAGTTGTATACAGCGATTTCCAACGAATTTCCTCAACCAGAGTGTAGCTAGGTTCCAAATCCCATGTACGTGCGGGTAGCAGACATCTGCCTCCCATGCATACACACTTCTGAGAGTTGAGCTTATGGCCTGTACCTCCACATCCAGCCTGCTGGTACCCTTGGCTTCTAAAAGGCCTAGGCTCGCTGTTTGACGGAAGTGCTGGGAGAGGTAATTGGAATCTCCCGGCACACAAGACGAGTGCCTCCAAGCTCAATTCACGATTTCCCAGTAATTCTTGTGGTAGACAGGTGCTACATACTAAGTTCCATATGTGAGAAGGTAGCTGAACGCCTTGTCCAAAAGCATCTTACTTCTGAGAGTTGAGCCCACCCTCAGTCCCTCACAGTTCCACACTGCCTGCAGAGTGAGTTTCACACGTCTTCACCAGAGACCATTTCCAGAGGCTTCTGAGTACAAGTTAACAATGCAGACCTGGAGGGTATCTCCAGGTGCAGTAGAGTGGTAATCTTGGAACCTCCTGTCTCAGAGTACTGCTACCTTCTCAGTGCCATAGGAATGCAGCTAGTTGACAGCTGGCTTCAAGACATGCTTCCCTGTGAGAGCTGAGGACAGGGCAGAACCCTCCCGCATCCTGCCTGACTGTAGGAGTAGCTGCTAACATCCTTATGTTAGTGGCTGGGAGAGGTTGCGGGAAAAGCATGTGTGAGCACTGGGCCTGAACTCCCGTGTATCTGAGTTGAATACAGCGATTTCCAATGGCCTTCTTCAATCACAGTGTAGCTAGGTTCCAACTCCCATGTCCGAGTGGGTAGCAGACATCTGCCTCCCATGCATACACACTTGTGAGAGTTGAGCTTATGGCCTGTACCTCCACATCCAGCCTGCTGGTACCCTTGGCTTCTAAAAGGTCTAGGCTCGCTGTTTGACGGAAGTGCTGGGAGAGGTAATTGGAATCACACGGCACACAAGACTAGTGCCTCCAAGCTCAGTCCAGCGATTTCCTAGTAATTCCTGTGGTAGACTGGTGCTACATGCTACGTTCCATACGTGAGAGGGTAGCTGAAGGCCTTGTCCAAAAGCATCTTACTTCTGAGAGTTGAGCTCAGCCTCAGTCCCTCAGAGTTCCACACTGCCTGCAGAGTGAGTTTCGCAGGTCTTCACCAGAGACGTTTGCCAGAGGCTTCTGAGACGCAGGGTAACAATGCAGACCCGGAGGGTATCCACAGGTGCAGTAGACTGGTAATCTTGGAACCTCCTGACTCAGAGTACTGCTACCTTCTCACTGCCATAGGAATGCAGCTAGTTGACAGCTGGCTTCAAGACATGCTTCCCTGTGAGAGCTGAGGACAGGGCAGAACCCTCCCGCATCCTGCCTGACTGTAGGAGTAGCTGCTAACATCCTTATGTTAGTGGCTGGGAGAGGTTGCAGGAAAAGCATGTGTGAGCACTGGGACTGAACTCCCGTGTATCTGAGTTGAATACAGCGATTTCCAACGGATTTCCTCAACAAGAGTGTAGCTAGTTTCCAAATCCCATGTACGAGCGTGTAGCAGACACCTGCCTCCCATGCATACACACTTCTGAGAGTTGAGCTTATGGCCTGTACCTCCACATCCAGCCTGCTGGTTCGAAAAGGCTTGGCTTCTAAAAGGCCTAGGCTCGCTGTTTGACGGAAGTGATGGGAGAGGTAATTGGAATCTCCTGGCACACAAGACGAGTGCCTCCAAACTCAGTTCACAATTTCCCAGTAATTCTTGTGGTAGACAGGTGCTACACACTAAGTTCCATATGTGAGAAGGTAGCTGAACGCCTTGTCCAAAAGCATCTTACTTCTGAGAGTTGAGTTCAGCCTCAGTCCCTCAGAGTTCCACACTGCCTGCAGAGTGAGTTTCACACGTCTTCACCAGAGACGATTGCCAGAGGCTTCTGAGTACAAGTTAACAATGCAGACTTGGAGGGTATCTCCAGGTGCAGTACAGTGGTAATCTTGGAACCTCCTGACTCAGAGTACTGCTACCTTCTCACTGCCATAGGAATGCAGCTAGTTGACAGCTGGCTTCAAGACATGCTTCCCTGTGAGAGCTGAGGACAGGGCAGAACCCTCCCGCATCCTCCCTGACTGTAGGAGTAGCTGCTAACATCCCAATGTTAGTGGCTGGGAGAGGTTGCGGGAAAAGCATGTGTGAGCACTGGGCCTGAACTCCCGTGTATCTGAGTTGAATACAGCGATTTCCAACGGCTTTCCTCAACCAGAGTGTAGCTAGTTTCCAAATCCCATGTACGAGCGGGTAACAGACATCTGCCTCCCATGCATACACACTTCCGAGAGTTGAGCTTATGGCCTGTACCTCCACATCCAGCCTGCTGGTACCCTTGGCTTCTAAAAGGCCTAGGCTCGCTGTTTGACGGAAGTGCTGGGAGAGGTAATTGGAATCTCCCGGCACACAAGACGAGTGCCTCCAAGCTCAATTCATGATTTCCCAGTAATTCTTGTGGTAGACAGGTGCTACATACTAAGTTCCATATGTGAGAAGGTAGCTGAACGCTTGTCCAAAAGCATCTTACTTCTGAGAGTTGAGCTCAGCCTCAGTCCCTCACAGTTCCACACTGCCTGCAGAGTGAGTTTCACACGTCTTCATCAGAGACGATTGCCAGAGGCTTCTGAGTACAAGTTAACAATGCAGACCTGGAGGGTATCTCCAGGTGCAGTAGAGTGGTAATCTTGGAACCTCCTGACTCAGAGTACTGCTACCTTCTCACTGCCATAGGAATGCAGCTAGTTGACAGCTGGCTTCAAGACATGCTTCCCTGAGAGAGCTGAGGACAGGGCAGAACTCTCCCGCATCCTGCCTGACTGTAGGAGTAGCTGCTAACATCCTTATGTTAGTGGCTGGGAGAGGTTGCGGGAAAAGCATGTGTGAGCCCTGGGACTGAACTCCCGTGTATCTGAGTTGAATACAGCGATTTCCAACGGCTTTCCTCAACCAGAGTGTAGCTAGGTTCCAAATTCCATGTATGAGCGGGTAGCAGACATCTGCCTCCCATGCATACACACTTCTGAGAGTTGAGCTTATGGCCTGTACCTCCACAGCCAGCCTGCTGGTACCCTTGGCTTCTAAAAGGCCTAGGCTCGCTGTTTGACGGAAGTGTTGGGAGAGGTAATTGGAATCACCCGGCACACAAGACTAGTGCCTCCAAGCTCAGTCCAGCGATTTCCTAGTAATTCCTGTGGTAGACTGGTGCTACATACTAAGTTCCATACGTGAGAGGGTAGCTGAACGCCTTGTCCAAAAGCATCTTACTTCTGAGAGTTGAGCTCAGCCTCAGTCCCTCACAGTTCCACACTGCCTGCAGAGTGAGTTTCGCAGGTCTTCAGCAGAGACGTTTGCCAGAGGCTTCTGAGACGCAGGGTAACAATGCAGACCTGGAGGGTATCCCCAGGTGCAGTAGACTGGTAATCTTGGAACCTCCTGACTCAGAATACTGCTACCTTCTCACTGCCATAGGAATGCAGCTTGTTGACAGTTGGCTTCAAGACATGCTTCCCTGTGAGAGCTGAGGACAGGGCAGAACACTCCCGCATCATGCCTGAATGTAGGAGTAGCTGCTAACATCCTAATGTTAGTGGCTGGGAGACGTTGCGGGAAAAGCATGTGTGAGCACTGGGCCTGAACTCCCGTGTATCTGAGTTGAATACAGCGATTTCCAACGGCTTTCCTCAACCAGAGTGTAGCTAGTTTCCAAATCCCATGCACGAGCGGGTAGCAGACATCTGCCTCCCATGCATACACACTTCTGAGAGTTGAGATTATGGCCTGTACCTCCACATCCAGCCTGCTGGTACCCTTGGCTTCTAAAAGGCCTAGGCTCGCTGTTTGACGGAAGTGTTGGGAGAGGTAATTGGAATCACACGGCACACAAGACTAGTGCCTCCAATCTCAGTCCAGCGATTTCCTAGTAATTCCTGTGGTAGACTGGTACTACATACTAAGTTCCATACGTGAGAGGGTAGCTGAACGCCTTTTCCAAAAGCTTCTTTCTTCTGAGAGTTGAGCTCAGCCTCAGTCCCTCACAGTTCCACACTGCCTGCAGAGTGAGTTTCGCAGGTCTGCAGCAGAGACGTTTGCCAGAGGCTTCTGAGACGCAGGGTAACAATGCAGACCTGGAGGGTATCCCCAGGTGCAGTAGACTGGTTATCTTGGAACCTCCTGACTCAGAAACTGCTACCTTCTCACTGCCATAGGAATGCAGCTAGTTGACAGCTGGCTTCAAGACATGCTTCCCTGTGAGAGCTGAGGACAGGGCAGAACCCTCCCGCATCCTGCCTGACTGTAGGAGTAGCTGCTAACATCCTAATGTTAGTGGCTGAGAGAGGTTGTGGGAAAAGCATGTGTGAGCACTGGGCCTGAACTCCCGTGTATCTGAGTTGAATACAGCGATTTCCAAAGGCTTTCCTCAACCAAAGTGTAGCTAGGTTCCAAATCCCATGTACGAGCGGGTAGCAGACATCTGCCTCCCATGCATACAGACTTCTGAGAGTTGAGCTTATGGCCTGTACCTCCACATCCAGCCTGCTGGTGTCCTTGGCTTCTAAAAGGCCTAGGCTCGCTGTTTGACGGAAGTGCTGGGAGAGGTAATTGGAATCTCCCGGCACACAAGACGAGTGCCTCCAAGCTCAATTCACGATTTCCCAGTAATTCTTGTGGTAGACAGGTGCTACATACTAAGTTCCATATGTGAGAAGGTAGCTGAACGCCTTGTCCAAAAGCATCTTACTTCTGAGAGTTGAGCTCAGCCTCAGTCCCTCACAGTTCCACACTGCCTGCAGAGTGAGTTTCACACGTCTTCACCAGAGACGATTGCAAGAGGCTTCTGAGTACAAGTTAACAATGCAGACCTGGAGGGTATCTCCAGGTGCAGTAGAGTGGTAATCTTGGAACCTCCTGACTCAGAGTACTGCTACCTTCTCACTGCCATAGGAATGCAGCTAGTTGACAGCTGGCTTCAAGACATGTTTCCCTGTGAGAGCTGAGGACAGGGCAGAACCCTCCCGCATCCTGCCTGACTGTAGGAGTAGCTGCTAACATCCTTATGTTAGTGTCTGGGAGAGGTTGCGGGAAAAGCATGTGTGAGCACTGGGCCTGAACTCCCGTGTATCTGAGTTGAATACAGCGATTTCCAACGGCTTTCATCAATCAGAGTGTAGCCAGGTTCCAAATCCCATGTCCGAGTGGGTAGCAGACATCTGCCTCCCATGCATACAAACTTCTAGAGTTGAGCTTATGGCCTGTACCTCAACATCCAGCCTGCTGGTACCCTTGGCATTTAAAGGCCTAGGCTCGCTGTTTGACGGAAGTGCTGAGAGAGTTAATTGGAATCTCCCGGCACACAAGACGAGTGCCTCTAAGCTCAATTCACGATTTCCCAGTAATTCTTTGGTAGACAGGTGCTACATACTAAGTTCCATATGTGAGAACGTGGCTGAACGCCTTGTCCAAAAGCATCTTACTTCTGAGAGTTGAGCTCACCCTCAGTCCCTCACAGTTCCACACTGCCTGCAGACTGAGTTTCACACGTCTTCACCAGATACGATTGCCTGAGGCTTCTGAGTACAAGTTAACAATGCAGAACTGCAGGGTATCTCCAGGTGCAGTAGAGTGGTAATCTTGGAACCTCCTAACTCAGAATACTACTACCTTCTCACTGCCATAGGAATGCAGCTAGTTGACAGCTGGCTTCAAGACATGCTTCCCTGTGAGAGCTGAGGACAGGGCAGAACCCTCCCGCATCCTGCCTGACTGTAGGAGTAGCTGCTAACATCCTAATATTAGTGGCTGGGAGAGGTTGCGGGAAAAGCATGTGTGAGCACTGGGCCTGAACTCCCGTGTATCTGAGTTGAATACAGCGATTTCCAAGGGCTTTCTTCAATCTGAGTGTAACCAGTTTCCAAATCCCATGTCCGAGTGGGTAGCAGACATCTGCCTCCCATGCATACACACTTCTGAGAGTTGAGCTTATGGCTTGTACCTCCAAATCCAGCGTGCTGGTACCCTTGGTTTCTAAAAGGCCTAGGCTAGCTGTTTAACGAAGTGTTGGGAGAGGTAATTGGAATCACCCGGCACAAAAGACTAGTGCCTCCAAGCTCAGTCCAGCGATTTCCTAGTAATTCCTGTGGTAGACTGGTGCTACATACTAAGTTGCATACGTGAGAGGGTAGCTGAACGCCTTGTCCAAAAGCATCTTACTTCTGAGGGTTGAGCTCAGCCTCAGTCCCTCACACTTCCACACTGCCTGCAGAGTCAGTTTCGCACGTCTTCACCAGAGACGTTTGCCAGAGGCTTCTGAGACGCAGGGTAACAATGCAGACCTGGAGGGTATCCCCAGGTGCAGTAGACTGGTAATCTTGGAACCTTCTGACTCAAAATACTGCTACTTTCTCACTGCCATAGGAATGCAGCTAGTTGACAGCTGGCTTTAAGACATGCTTCCCTGTGAGAGCTGAGGACAGGGCAGTACCCTCCCGCATCCTGCCTGACTGGAGGAATAGCTGCTAACATCCTAATGTTAGTGGCTGGGAGAGGTTGCGCGAAACCCTTGTGTGAGTACTGGGCCTGAACTCCCGTGTATCTGAGTTGAATACAGCGATTTCCAACGGCTTTCCTCAACCAGAGTGTAGCTAGGTTCCAAATACCATGTACGAGAGGGTAGCAGACATCTGCCTCCCATGCATACACACTTCTGAGAGTTGAGCTTATGGCCTGTACCTCCACATCCAGCCTGCTGGTTTCAAAAGGCTTGGCTTCTAAAAGGCCTAGGCTCGCTGTTTGACAGAAGTGCTGGGAGAGGTAATTGGAATCTCCCGGCACACAAGACGAGTGCCTCCAAGCTCAATTCACGATTTCCCAGTAATTCTTGTGGTAGACAGCTGCTACATACTAAGTTCAATATGTGAGAAGGTAGCTGAACGCCTTGTCCAAAAGCATCTTCCTTCTGAGAGTTGAGCTCAGCCTCAGTCCCTCACAGTTCCACACTGCCTGCAGAGTGAGTTTCACACGTCTTCACCAGAGACGATTGCCAGAGGCTTCTGAGTACAAGTTAACAATGCAGACCTGGAGGGTATCTCCAGGTGCAGTAGAGTGGTAATCTTGGAACCTCCTGACTCAGAGTACTGCTACCTTCTCACTGCCATAGGAATGCAGCTAGTTGACAGCTGGCTTCAAGACATGCTTCCCTGTGAGAGCTGAGGACAGGGCAGAACCCTCCCGCATCCTGCCTGACTGTAGGAGTAGCTGCTAACATCCTTATGTTAGTGGCTGGGAGAGGTTGCGGGAAAAGCATGTGTGAGCACTCGGACTGAACTCCCGTGTATCTGAGTTGAATACAGCGATTTCCAACGGCTTTCATCAATCAGAGTGTAGCTAGTTTCCAAATCCCATGTACGAGCGGGTAGCAGACATCTGCCTCCCATGCATACACACTTCTGAGAGTTGAGCTTATGGCCTGTACCTCCACATCCAGCCTGCTGGTTTGAAAAGGCTTGGCTTCTAAAAGGCCTAGGCTCGCTGTTTGACGGAAGTGCTGGGAGAGGTAATTGGAATCTCCCGGCACACAAGACGAGTGCCTCCAAGCTCAATTCACGATTTCCCAGTAATTCTTGTGGTAGACAGGTGCTACATACTAAATTCCATATGTGAGAAGGTAGCTGAACGCCTTGTCCAAAAGCATCTTACTTCTGAGAGTTGAGCTCAGCCTCAGTCACTCACAGTTCCACACTGCCTGCAGAGTGAGTTTCACACGTCTTCACCAGAGACGATTGCCAGAGGTTTCTGAGTACAAGTTAACAATGCAGACCTGGAGGGTATCTCCAGGTGCAGTAGACTGGTAATCTTGGAACCTCCTGACTCAGAGTACTGCTACCTTCTCACTGCCATAGGAATGCAGCTAGTTGACAGCTGGCTTCAAGACATGCTTCCCTGTGAGAGCTGAGGACAGGGCAGAACCCTCCCGCATCCTGCCTGACTGTAGGAGTAGCTGCTAACATCCTAATGTTAGTGGCTGGTAGAGGTTGCGGGAAAAGCATGTGTGAGCACTGGGACTGAACTCCCGTGTATCTGAGTTGAATACAGCGATTTCCAACGGCTTTCATCAATCAGAGTGTAGCCAGGTTCCAACTCCCATGTCCGAGTGGATAGCAGACATCTGCCTCCCATGCATACACACTTCTGAGAGTTGAGCTTATGGCCTGTACCTCCACAGCCAGCCTGCTGGTACCCTTGGCTTCTTAAAGGCCTAGGCTCGCTGTTTGACCGAAGTGTTGGGAGAGGTAATTGGAATCACCCGGCACACAAGACTAGTGCCTCCAAGCTCAGTCCAGCGATTTCCTAGTAATTCCTGTGGTAGACTGGTGCTACATACTAAGTTCCATACGTGAGAGGGTAGCTGAACGCCTTGTCCAAAAGCATCTTACTTCTGAGAGTTGAGCTCAGCCTCAGTCGCTCACAGTTCCACACTGCCTGCAGAGTGAGTTTCGCAGGTCTTCAGCAGAGACGTTTGCCAGAGGCTTCTGAGAGACAGGGTAACAATGCAGACCTGGAGGGTATCCCCAGGTGCAGTAGACTGGTAATCTTGGAACCTCCTGACTCAGAATACTGCTACCTTCTCACTGCCATAGGAATGCAGCTAGTTGACAGCTGGCTTCAAGACATGCTTCCCTGTGAGAGCTGAGGACAGGGCAGAACCCTCCCGCATCCTGACTGACTGTAGGAGTAGCTGTTAACATCCTAATGTTAGTGGCTGGGAGAGGTTACGGGAAAAGCATGTGTGAGCACTGGGCTTGAACTCCCGTGTATCTGAGTTGAATAGAGCGATTTCCAAAGTCCTTCTTCAATAGGAGTGTAGCTAGGTTCCAAATCCCATGTACGAGCGGGTAGCAGACATCTGCTTCCCATGCATACACACTTCTGAGAGTTGAGCTTATGGCCTGTACCTCCACAGCAGGCCTGCTGGTACCCTTGGCTTCTAAAAGGCCTAGGCTCGCTGTTTGACGGAAGTGCTGGGAGAGGTAATTGGAATCTCCCGGCACACAAGACGAGTGCCTCCAAGCCCAATTCACGTTTTCCCAGTAATTCTTGTGGTAGACAGGTGCTACATACTAAGTTCCATATATGAGAAGGTAGCTGAACGCCTTGTCCAAAAGCATCTTACTTCTGAGAGTTGAGCTCAGCCTCAGTCCCTCACAGTTCCACACTGCCTGTAGAGTGAGTTTCACACGTCTTCACCTGAGACGATTGCCAGAGGCTTCTGAGTACAAGTTAACAATGCAGACCTGGAGGGTATCTCCAGGTGCAGTAGAGGGGTAATCTTGGAACCTCCTGACTCAGAGTACTGCTACCTTCTCACTGCCATAGGAATGCAGCTAGTTGACAGCTGGCTTCAAGACATGCTTCCCTGTGAGAGCTGAGGACAGGGAAGAACCCTCCCGCATCCTGCCTGACTGTAGGAGTAGCCTCTAACATCTTAATGTTAGTGGCTGGGAGAGGTTGCGGGAAAAGCATGTGTGAGCACTGGGCCTGAACTCCCGTGTATCTGAGTTGAATACAGCGATTTCCAACGGCTTTCCTCAACCAGAGTGTAGCTAGGATACAAATCCCATGTACGAGCGGGTAGCAGACATCTGCCTCCCATGCATACACACTTCTGAGAGTTGAGCTTATGGCCTGTACCTCCACATCCAGCCTGCTGGTACACTTGGCTTCTAAAAGGCCTAGGCTCGCTGTTTGACGGAAGTGCTGGGAGAGGTAATTGGAATCTCCCGGCACACAAGACAGTGCCTCCAAGCTCAATTCACGATTTCCCAGTAATTCTAGTGGTAGACAGGTGCTACATACTATGTTCCATATGTGAGAAGGTAGCTGAACGCCTTGTCCAAAAGCATCTTACTTCTGAGAGTTGAGCTCTTCCTCAGTCCCTCACAGTTCCACACTGCCTGCAGAGTGAGTTTCACACGTCTTCACCAGAGACGATTGCCAGAGGCTTCTGAGTACAAGTTAACAAGGCAGACCTGGAGGGTATCTCCAGGTGCAGTAGAGTGGTAATCTTGGAACCTCCTGACTCAGAGTACTGCTACCTTCTCAATGCCATAGGAATGCAGCTAGTTGACAGCTGGCTTCAAGACATGCTTCCCTGTGAGAGCTGAGGACAGGGCAGAACCCTCCCGCATCCTGCCTGACTGTAGGAGTAGCTGCTAACATCCTTATGTTAGTGGCTGGGAGAGGTTGCGGGAAAAGCATGTGTGAGCACTGGGCCTGAACTCCCGTGTATCTGAGTTGAATACAGCGATTTCCAACGGCTTTCATCAATCAGAGTGTGGCCAGGTTCCAACTCCCATGTCCGAGTGGGTAGCAGACATCTGCCTCCCATGCATACACACTTCTGAGAGTTGAGCTTATGGCCTGTACCTCCAGAGCCAGCCTGCTGGTACCCTTGGCTTCTAAAAGGCCTAGGCTCGCTGTTTGACGGAAGTGTTGGGAGAGGTAATTGGAATCACCCGGCACACAAGACTAGTGCCTCCAAGCTCAGTCCAGCGATTTCCTAGTAATTCCTGTGGTAGACTGGTGCTACATACTAAGTTCCATACGTGAGAGGGTAGCTGAACGCCTGTCCAAAAGCATCTTACTTCTGAGAGTTGAGCTCAGCCTCAGTCCCTCACAGTTCCACACTGCCTGCAGAGTGAGTTTCGCAGGTCTTCAGCAGAGACTTTTGCCAGAGGCTTCTGAGACGCAGGGTAACAATGCAGACCTGGAGGGTATCCCCAGGTGCAGTAGACTGGTAATCTTGGAACCTCCTGACTCAGAATACTGCTACCTTCTCACTGCCATAGGAATGCAGCTAGTTGACAGCTGGCTTCAAGACATGCTTCCCTGTGAGAGCTGAGGACAGGGCAGGACCCTCCCGCATCCTGCCTGACTGTAGGAGTAGCTGCTAACATCCTAATGTTAGTGGCTGGGAGAGGTTGCGAGAAAAGCATGTGTGAGCACTGGGCCTGAACTCCCGTGTATCTGAGTTGAATACAGCGATTTCCAACGGCTTTCCTCAACCAGAGTGTAGCTAGGTTCCAAATCCCATGTACGAGCGGGTAGCAGACATCTGCCTCCCATGCATACACACTTCTGAGAGTTGAGCTTATGGCCTGTACCTCCACATCCAGCCTGCTGGTACCCTTGGATTCTAAAAGGCCTAGGCTCGCTGTTTGACGGAAGTGCTGGGAGAGGTAATTGGAATCTCCCGGCACACAAGACGAGTGCCTCCAAGCTCAATTCACGATTTCCCAGTAATTCTTGTGGTAGACAGGTGCTACATACTAAGTTCCATATGTGAGAAGGTAGCTGAACGCCTTGTCCAAAAGCATCTTACTTCTGAGAGTTGAGCTCAGCCTCAGTCCCTCACAGTTCCAAACTGCCTGCAGAGTGAGTTTCACACGTCTTCACCAGAGACGATTGCCAGAGGCTTCTGAGTACAAGTTAACAATGCAGACCTGGAGGGTATCTCCAGGTGCAGTAGAGTGGTAATCTTGGAACCTCCTGACTCAGAGTACTGCTACCTTCTCACTGCCATAGGAATGCAGCTAGTTGACAGCTGGCTTCAAGACATGCTTCCCTGTGAGAGCTGAGGACAGGGCAGAACCCTCCCGCATCCTGCCTGACTGTAGGAGTAGCTGCTAACATCCTTATGTTAGTGGCTGGGAGAGGTTGCGGGAAAAGCATGTGTGAGCACTGGGCCTGAACTCCCGTGTATCTGAGTTGAATACAGCGATTTCCAACGGCTTACATCAATCAGAGTGTAGCCAGGTTCCAACTCCCATGTCCGAGTGGGTAGCAGACATCTGCCTCCCATGCATACACACTTGTGAGAGTTGAGCTTATGGCCTGTACCTCCACATCCAGCCTGCTGGTTTGAAAAGGCTTGGCTTCTAAAAGGCCTAGGCTCGCTGTTTGACGGAAATGTTGGGAGAGGTAATTGGAATCACCCGGCACACAAGACTAGTGCCTCCAAGCTCAGTCCAGCGATTTCCTAGTAATTCCTGTGGTAGACTGGTGCTACATACTAAGTTCCATACGTGAGAGGGTAGCTGAATGCCTTGTCCAAAAGCATCTTACTTCTGAGAGTTGAGCTCAGCCTCAGTCCCTCACAGTTCCACACTGCCTGCAGAGTGAGTTTCGCAGGTCTTCAGCAGAGACGTTGGCCAGAGGCTTCTGAGATGAGGGTAACAATGCAGGCCTGGAGTGTATCCCCAGGTGCAGTAGACTGGTAATCTTGGAACCTCCTGACTCAGAGTACTGCTACCTTCTCAATGCCATAGGAATGCAGCTAGTTGACAGCTGGCTTCAACACATGCTTCCCTGTGAGAGCTGAGGACAGGGCAGAACCCTCCCGCATCCTGCCTGACTGTAGGAGTAGCTGCTAACATCCTAATGTTAGTGGCTGGGAGAGGTTGTGGGAAAAGCATGTGTGAGCACTGGGCCTGAACTCCCGTGTATCTGAGTTGAATACAGCGATTTCCAACGGCTTTCCTCAACCAGAGTGTAGCTAGGTTCCAAATCCCATGTACGAGCGGGCAGCAGACATCTGCCTCCCGTGAATACATACTTCTGAGAGTTGAGCTTATGGCCTGTACCTCCACATCCAGCCTGCTAGTTCGAAAAGGCTTGGTTTCTAAAAGGCCTAGGCTCTCTGTTTGACAGAAGTGCTGGGAGAGGTAATTGGAATCTCCCGGCACACAAGACGAGTGCCTCCAAGCTCAATTCACGATTTCCCAGTAATTCTAGTGGTAGACAGGTGCTACATACTAAGATCCATATGTGAGAAGGTAGCTGAACGCCTTGTCCAAAAGCATCTTATTTCTGAGAGTTGAGCTAACCCTCAGTCCCTCACAGTTCCACACTGCCTGTAGAGTGAGTTTCACACGTCTTCACCAGAGACGATTGCCAGAGGCTTCTGTGTATAAGTTAAGAATGCAGACCTGGGGGGTATCTCCAAGTGCAGTAGAGTGGTAATCTTGGAACCTCCTGACTCACAGTACTGCTACTTTCTCACTGCCATAAGAATGCAGCTAGTTCACAGCTGGCTTCAAGACATGCTTCCCTGTGAGAGCTGAGGACAGGGCAGAACCCTCCCGCATCCTGCCTGACTGTAGGAGTAGCTGCTAACATCCTTATGTTAGTGGCTGGGAGAGGTTGCGGGAAAAGCATGTGTGAGCACTGGGCCTGAACTCCCGTGTATCTGAGTTGAGTAGAGCGATTTCCAACGGCTTTCATCAATCAGAGTATAGCCATGATCCAACTCCCATGTCCGAGTGGGTAGCAGACATCTGCCTCCCATGCATACACACTTCTGAGAGTTGAGCTTATGGCCTGTACCTCCACATCCACCCTGCTGGTACCATTGGCTTCTAAAAGGCCTAGGCTCGCTGTTTGACGGAAGTGCTGGGAGAGGTAATTGGAATCACCCGGCACACAAGACTAGTGCCTCCAGGCTCAGTCCAGCGATTTCCTAGTGATTCCTCTGGTAGTGTGGTGCTACATACTAACTTCCATATGTGAGAAGGTAGCTGAACGCCTTGTCCAAAAGCATCTTACTTCTGAGAGTTGAGCTCAACCTCAGTCCCTCACAATTCCACACTGCCTGCAGAGTGAGTTTCACACGTCTACACCAGAGACCATTGCCAGAGGCTTCTGAGTACAAGTTAACAATGCAGACCTGGAGGGTATCTCCAGGTGCAGTAGAGTGGTAATCTTGGACCCTCCTGACTCAGAGTACTGCTACCTTCTCACTGCCATAGGAATGCAGCTAGTTGACAGCTGGCATCAAGACATGCTTCCCTGTGAGAGCTAAGGACAGGGCAGAACCCTCCCGCATCCTGCCTTACTGTAGGAATAGCTGCTAAATCCTAATGTTAGCGGCAGGGAGATGTTGCGGGAAAAGCATGTGTGAGCACTGGGCCTGAACTCCCGTGTATCTGAGCTGAATACAGCGATTTCCAATGGCCTTCTTCAATCACAGTGTAGCCAGGTTCCGTATCCCATGTCAGAGTGGGTAGCAGACATCTGCCTCCCATGCATACACACTTCTGAGAGTTGAGCTTATGGCCTGTACCTCCATATCCAGCCTGCTGGTACCCTTAGCTTCTAAAAGGTCTAGGCTCGCTGTTTGACGGAAGGGTTGAGAGAGGTAATTGGAATCACCCGGCACACAAGACTAGTGCACGTCTTCACCAGAGACCATTGCCAGAGGCTTCTGAGTACAAGTTAACAATGCAGAACTGAAGGGTATCTCCAGGTGCAGTAGAGTGGTAATCTTGGAACCTCCTGACTCAGAGTACTGCTACCTTCTCACTGCCATAGGAATGCAGCTAGTTGACAGCTGGCTTCAAGACATGCTTCCCTGTGAGAAATGAGGACAGGGCAGAACCCTCCCGCATCCTGCCTGACTGTAGGAGTAGCTGCAAACATCCTTATTTTAGTGGCTGGGAGAGGTTGCGGGAAAAGCATGTGTGAGCACTGGGCCTGAACTCCCGTGTATCTGAGGTGAATACAGCGATTTCCAACGGCTTTCATCAATCAGAGTGTAGCCAGGTTCCATACCCCATGTCCGAGTGGTTGCAGACATCTGCCTCCCATGCATACACACTTCTGAGAGTTGAGCTTATGGCCTGTACCTCCACATCCAGCTTGCTGGTAACCTTGGCTTCTAAAAGGCCCAGGCTCGCTGTTTGACGGAAGTGCTAGGAGAGGTAATTAGAATCACCCGACACACATGACTAGTGCCTCCAAGCTCAGTCCAGCGATTTGCTAGTAATTCCTGTGGTAGACTGGTGCTACATACTAAGGTCCATACGTGAGAGGGTAGCTGAACGCCTTGTCCAAAAGCATCTTACTTCTGAGAGTTGAGCTGACCCTCAGTCCCTCACAGTTCCACACTACCTGCAGAGTGAGTTTCACACGTCTTCACCAGAGACTATTGCTAGAGACTTCTGAGACGCAAGTCTACAATGAAGACCTGGAGGGTATCTCCAGGTGCAGTAGAGTGGTAATCTTGGAACCACCTGACTCAGAATACTGCTACATTCTCACTGCCATAGGAATGCAGCTAGTTGACAACTGGCTTCACGACATGCTTCCCTGTGAGAGCTGAGGACAGGGCAGAACCCTCCCGCATCCTGCCTGACTGTAGGAGTAGCTGCTAACATCCTTATGTTAGTGGCTGGGAGAGGTTGCAGGAAAAGCATGTGTGAGCACTGGGCCTGAACTCCCGTGTATCTGAGTTGAATACAGCGATTTCCAACGGCTTTCCTCAACCAGAGTGTAGCTAGGTTCCAAATCCCATGTACGAGCGGGTAGCAGACATCTGCCTCCCATGCATACACACTTCTGAGAGTTGAGCTTATGGCCTGTACCTCCACATCCAGCCTGCTGGTACCCGTGGCTTTTAAAAGGCCTAAGCTCGCTGTTTGACGGAAGTGCTGGGAGAGGTAATTGGAATCTCCCGGCACACAAGACGAGTGCCTCCAAGCTCAATTCACGATTTCTCAGTAATTCTTGTGGTAGACAGGTGCTACATACTAAGTTCCATATGTGAGAAGGTAGCTGAAAGCCTTGTCCAAAAGCATCTTACTTCTGAGAGTTGAGCTCACCCTCAGTCCCTAACAGTTCCACACTGCCAGCAGAGTGAGTTTCACACGTCTTCACCAGAGACGATTGCCAGAGGCTTCTGAGTACAAGTTAACAATGCAGACCTGGAGGGTATCTCCAGGTGCAGTAGAGTGGTAATCTTGGAACCTCCTGACTCAGAGTACTGCTACCTTCTCACTGCCATAGGAATGCAGCTAGTTGAGAGTTGGCTTCAAGACTTGCTTCCCTGTGAGCGCTGGACAGGGCAGAACCCTCCCGCATCCTGCCTGACTGTACGAGTAGCTGCTAACATCCTTATGTTAGTGGCTGAGAGAGGTTGCGGGAAAAGCATGTGTCAGCACTGGGCCTGAACTCCCGTGTGTCTGAGTTGAATACAGCGATTTCCAACGGCTTTCATCATTCAGAGTGTAGCCAGGTTCCATATCCCATGTCCGAGTGGGTAGCAGATCTGCCTCCCATGCATAAAAACTTCTGAGAGTTGAGCTTATGGCCTGTACCTCCACATCCAGCCTGCTGGTACCCTTGGCTTCTAAAAGGCCTAGGCTCGCTGTTTGACGGAAGTGCTGGGAGAGGTAATTCGAATCACCCGGCACACAAGACTAGTGCCTCCAAGCTCAGTCCAGCGATTTCCTAGTAATTCCTGTGGTAGACTGGTGCTACATACTATGTTCCATACGTGAGTTCCTGGTAGTAGCCAGGTTCCATATCCCATGTACGAGTGGGTAGCAGACATCTGCCTCCCATGCATACTCACTTCTGAGAGTTGAGCTTATGGCCTGTACCTCCACATCCAGCCTGCTGGGACCCTTGGCTTCTAAAAGGCCTAGGCTCGCTGTTTGACGGAAGTGCTGGGAGAGGTAATTGCAATCTCCCGGCATACAAGACGAGTGCCTCCAAGCTCAATTCACGATTTCCCAGTAATTCTTGTAGTAGACAGGTGCTACATACTAAGTTCCATATGTGAGAAGGTAGCTGAACGCCTTGTCCAAAAGCATCTTACTTCTGAGAGTTGAGCTCACCCTCAGTCCCTCACAGTTCCACACTGCCTGCAGAGTGAGTTTTGCACGTCTTCACCAGAGAAGATTGCCAGAGGCTTCTGAGCACACGTTAACAATGCAGACCTGGAGGGTATCTCCAGGTGCAGTAGAGTGGTAATCTTGGATCCTCCTGACTCAGAGTACTGCTACATTCTCACTGCCATAGGAATGCAGCTAGTTGACAGCTGGCTTCAAGACATGCTTCCCTATGAGAGCTGAGGACAGGGCAGAACCCTCCCGCATCCTGCCTGACTGTAGGAGTAGCTGCTAACATCGTAATGTTAGTGGCTGGGAGAGGTTGCGGGAAAAGCATGTGTGAGCACTGGGCCTGAACTCCCGTGTATCTGAGTTGAATACAGCGATTTCCAACAGCTTTCATCAATCAGAGTGTAGCCAGGTTCCATATCCCATGTCCGAGTGGTAGCAGACATCTGCCTCCCATGCATACACACTTCTGAGAGTTGAGCTTATGGCCTGTACCTCCACATCCAGCCTGATGGTACCCTTGGCTTCTAAAAGGCGTAGGCTCGCTGTGTGACGGAAGTGCTGGGAGAGGTAATTCGAATCACCCGGCACACAAGACTAGTGCCTCCAAGTTCAGTCCAGCGATTTCCTAGTAATTCCTGTGGTAGACTGTTGCTACATAGTAAGTTGCATACGTGAGAGGGTAGCTGAAGGCCTTGTCCAAAGCATCTTACTTCTGAGAGTTGAGCCCAGCCTCAGTCCCTCACAATTCCACACTGCCTGCAGAGTGAGTTTCGCAGGTCTTCACCAGAGACGTTGGCCAGAGGCTTCTGAGACGCAGGGTAACAATGCAGACCTGGAGGGTATCCCCAGGTGCAGTAGACTGGTAATCTTGGAACCTCCTGACTCAGAATACTGCTACCTTCTCACTGCCATAGGAATGCAGTTAGTTGACAGCTGGCTTCAAGACATGCTTCCCTGTGAGAGCTGAGGACAGGGCAGAACCCTCCCGCATCCTGCCTGACTGTAGGAGTAGCTGCTAACATCCTAATGTTAGTGGCTGGGAGAGGTTGCGGGAAAAGCATGTGTGAGCACTGGGCCTGAACTCCCGTGTATCTGAGTTGAATACAGCGATTTCCAACGGCTTTCCTCAACCAGAGTGTAGCTAGGTTCCAAATCCCATGTACGAGCGGGTAGCAGACATCTGCCTCCCATGCATACACACTTCTGAGAGTTGAGCTTATGGCCGGTACCTCCACATCCAGCCTGCTGGTACCCTTGGCTTCTAAAAGGCCTAGGCTCGCTGTTTGACGGAAGTGCTGGGAGAGGTAATTGGAATCTCCCGGCACACAAGACGAGTGCCTCCAAGCTCAATTCACGATTTCCCAGTAATTCTTGTGGTAAACAGGTGCTACATACTAAGTTCCATATGTGAGAAGGTAGCTGAACGCCTTGTCCAAAAGCATCTTACTTCTGAGAGTTGAGCTCACCCTCAGTCCCTCAGAGTTCCACACTGCCTGCAGAAGGAGTTTCACACGTCTTCACCAGAGACGATTGCCAGAGGCTTCTGAGTACAAGTTAACAATGCAGACCTGGAGGGTATCTCCAGGTGCAGTAGAGTGGTAATCGTGGAACCTCCTGACTCAGAGTACTGCTACCTTCTCACTGCCATAGGAATGCAGCTAGTTGACAGCTGGCTTCAAGACATGCTTCCCTGTGAGAGCTGAGGACAGGGCAGAACCCTCCCTCATCCTGCCTGACTGTAGGTGTAGCTGCTAACATCCTTATGTTAGTGGCTGGGAGAGGTTGCGGGAAAAGCATGTGTGAGCACTGGGCCTGAACTCCCGAGTATCTGAGTTGAATACAGCGATTTCCAACGGCTTTCCTCAATCAGAGTGTAGCCAGGTTCCAACTCCCATGTCCGAGTGGGTAGCAGACATCTGCCTCCCATGCATACACACTTCTGAGAGTTGAGCTTATGGCCTGTATCTCCACATCCACCCTGCTGGTACCATTGGCTTCTAAAAGGCCTAGGCTCGCTGTTTGACGGAAGTGCTGGGAGAGGTAATTGGAATCACCCGGCACACAAGACTAGTGCCTCCAGGCTCAGTCCAGCGATTTCCTAGTGATTCCTCTGGTAGTGTGGTGCTACATACTAAGTTCCATATGTGAGAAGGTAGCTGAACGCCTTGTCCAAAAGCATCTTACTTCTGAGAGTTGAGCTCAACCTCAGTCCCTCACAATTCCACACTGCCTGCAGAGTGAGTTTCACACGTCTACACCAGAGACCATTGCCAGAGTCTTCTGAGTACAAGTTAACAATGCAGACCTGGAGGGTATCTCCAGGTGCAGTAGAGTGGTAATCTTGGAACCTCCTGACTCAGAGTACTGCTACTTTCTCACAGCCATAGGAATGAAGCTAGTTGACAGCTGGCTTCAAGACATGCTTCCCTGTGAGAGCTGAGGACAGGGCAGAACCCTCCCGCATCCGGCCTTACTGTAGGAATAGCTGCTAAATCCTAATGTTAGCGGCAGGGAGATGTTGCGGGAAAAGCATGTGTGAGCACTGGGCCTGAACTCCCGTGTATCTGAGCTGAATACAGCGATTTCCAATGGCCTTCTTCAATCACAGTGTAGCCAGGTTCCGTATCCCATGTCAGAGTGGGTAGCAGACATCTGCCTCCCATGCATACACACTTCTGAGAGTTGAGCTTATGGCCTGTACCTCCATATCCAGCCTGCTGGTACCCTTGGCTTCTAAATGGTCTAGGCTCGCTGTTTGACGGAAGGGTTGGGAGAGGTAATTGGAATCAACCGGCACACAAGACTAGTGCACGTCTTCACCAGAGACCATTGCCAGAGGCTTCTGAGTACAAGTTAACAATGCAGAACTGAAGGGTATCTCCAGGTGCAGTAGAGTGGTAATCTTGGAACCTCCTGACTCAGAGTACTGCTACCTTCTCACTGCCATAGGAATGCAGCTAGTTGACAGCTGGCTTCAAGACATGCTTCCCTGTGAGAAATGAGGACAGGGCAGAACCCTCCCGCATCCTGCCTGACTGTAGGAGTAGCTGCTAACATCCTTATGTTAGTGGCTGGGAGAGGTTGCGGGAAAAGCATGTGTGAGCACTGGGGCTGAAATCCCGTGCATCTGAGTTGAATACAGCGATTTCCAACGGCTTTCCTCAACCAGAGTGTAGCTAGGTTCCAAATCCCATGTCCGAGTGGGTAGCAGACATCTGCCTCCCATGCATACATACTTCTGAGAGTTCAGCTTATGGCATGTAACCCTACATCCAGCCTGCTGGTACCCTTGGCTTCTAAAATGCCTAGGCTCGCTGTTTGACGGAAGTGCTGGGAGAGGTAATTATAATCACCCTGCACACAAGACTAGTGCCTCCAAGCTCCGTCCAGCGATTTCCTAGTATTTCCTGTGGTAGACTGGTGCTACATACTAAGTTCCATACGTGAGAGGGTAGCTGAACGCCTTGTCCAAAAGCATCTTACTTCTGAGAGTTGAGCTCAGCCTCAGTCCCTCACAGTTCCACACTGCCTTCAGACTGAGTTTCACAGGTCTTCACTAGAGACGTTTGCCAGAGGCTTCTGAGACGCAGGGTAACAATGCAGACCTGGAGGGTATCCCCAGGTGCAGTAGACTGGTAATCTTGGAACCTCCTGACTCAGAATACTGCTACCTTCTCACTGCCATAGGAATGCAGTTAGTTGACAGCTGGCTTCAAGACATGCTTCCCTGTGAGAGCTGAGGACAGGGCAGAACCCTCCCGCATCCTGCCTGACTGTAGGAGTAGCTGCTAACAATCTAATGTTAGTGGTTTGGAGGTGTTGCGGGAAAAGCATGTGTGAGCACTGGGCCTGAACTCCCGTGTATCTGAGTTGAATACAGCGATTTCCAACGGCTTTCATCAATCAGAGTGTAGCCAGGTTCCATATCCCATGTCCGAGTGGGTAGCAGACATCTGCCTCCCATGCATACACACTTCTGAGAGTTGAGCTTATGGCCTGTACCTCCACATCCAGCCTGCTGGTACCCTTGGCTTCTAAAAGGCCTCGGCTCGCTGTTTGACGGAAGTGCTGGGAGAGGTAATTGGAATCAACCGGCACACAAGACTAGTGCCTCCAAGCTCAGTCCATCGATTTCCTAGTAATTCCTATGGTAGACTGGTGCTACATACTAAGTTCCATACGTGAGAGGGTAGCTGAACGCCTTGTCCAAAAGCATCATACTTCTGAGAGTTGAGCTCACCCTCAGTCCCTCACAGTTCCACACTGCCTGCAGAGTGAGTTTCACACCTCTTCACCACAGACGATTGCCAGAGGCTTCTGAGTACAAGTTAACAATGCAGACCTGGAGGGTATCTCCAGGTGCAGTAGAGTGGTAATCTTGGAACCTCCTGACTCAGAGTACTGCTACATTCTCACTGCCATAGGAATGCAGCTAGTTGACAGCTGGCTTCAAGACATGCTTCCCTGTGAGAGCTGAGGACAGGGCAGAACCCTCCCGCATCCTGCCTGACTGTAGGAGTAGCTGCTAATATCCTAATGTTAGTGGTTGGGAGGTGTTGCGGGAAAAGCATGTGTGAGCACTGGGCCTGAACTCCCGTGTATCTGAGTTGAATACAGCGATTTCCAACGGCTTTCATCAATCAGAGTGTAGCCAGGTTCCATATCCCATGTCCGAGTGGGTAGCAGACATCTGCCTCCCATGCATACACACTTCTGAGAGTTGAGCTTATGGCCTGTACCTCCACATCCAGCCTGCTGGTACCCTTGGCTTCTAAAAGGCCTAGGCTCGCTGTTTGACGGAAGTGCTGGGAGAGGTAATTGGAATCAACCGGCACACAAGACTAGTGCCTCCAAGCTCAGTCCATTGATTTCCTAGTAATTCCTGTGGTAGACTGGTGCTACATACTAAGTTCCATACGTGAGAGGGTAGCTGAACGCCTTGTCCAAAAGCATCTTACTTCTGAGAGATGAGCTCACCCTCAGTGCCTCACAGTTCCACACTGCCTGCAGACTGAGTTTCGCAGGTCTTCACCAGAGACGTTTGCCAGAGGCTTCTGAGACGCAGGGTAACAATGCAGACCTGGAGGGTATCCCCAGGTGCAGTAGACTGGTAATCTTGGAACCTCCTGATTCAGAATTTGCTACCTTCTCACTGCCAGAGGAATGCAGCTAGTTGACAGCTGTCTTCAAGACATGCTTCTCCGTGAGAGCTGAGGACAGGGCAGAACCCTCCCGCATCCTGCCTGACTGTAGGAGTAGCTGCTAACATTACTATGTTAGTGGCTGGGAGAGGTTGCGGGAAAAGCATGTGTGAGCACTGGGCCTGAACTCCCGTGTATCTGAGTTGAATACAGGGATTTCCAACGGTTTTCATCAATCAGAGTGTAGCCAGGTTCCATATCCCATGTCCCAGTGGGTAGCAGACATCTGCCTCCCATGCATACACACTTCTGAGAGTTGAGCTTATGGCCTGTACCTCCACATCCAGCCTCTGGTACCCTTGGCTTCTAAAAGGCCTAGGCTCGCTGTTTGACGGAAGTGCTGGGAGAGGTAATTGGAATCTCCCGGCACACAAGACGAGTGCCTCCAAGCTCAATTCACGATTTCCCAGTAATTCTTGTGGTAGACAGGTGCTACATAATAAGTTCCATATGTGAGAAGGTAGCTGAACGTCTTGTCCAAAAGCATCTTACTTCTGAGAGTTGAGCTAACCCTCAGTCCCTCACAGTTCCACACTGCCTGCAGAGTGAGTTTCACACGTCTTCACCAGAGACGATTGCCACAGGCTTCTTAGTACAAGTTAACAATGCAGACCTGGAGGGTATCTCGAGGTGCAGTAGAGTGGTAATCTTCGAACCTCCTTACTCAGAGTACTGCTACCTTCTCACTGCCATAGGAATGCAGCTAGTTGACAGCTGGCTTCAAGACATGCTTCCCTGTGAGAGCTGAGGACAGGGCAGAACCCTCCCGCATCCTGCCTGACTGTAGGAGTAGCTGCTAACATCCTTATGATAGTGGCTTGGAGAGGTTGCGGGAAAAGCACGTGTGAGCACTGGGCCTGAACTCCCGTGTATCTGAGTTGAATACAGCGATTTCCAACGGCTTTCATCAATCAGAGTGTAACCAGGTTCCATATCCATGTCCGAGTGGGTAGCAGACATCTGCCTCCCATGCATACACACTTCTGAGAGTTGAGCTTATGGCTTGTACCTCCACATCCAGCCTGCTGGTACCCTTGGCTTCTAAAAGGCCTAGGCTCGCTGTTTGACGGAAATGTTGGGAGAGTAAATGGAATCACCCAGCACACAAGACTAGTGCCTCCAAGCTCAGTCCAGCGATTTCCTAGTAATTCCTGTGGTAGACTGGTGCTACATACTAAGTTCCATACGTGAGAGGGTAGCTGAACGCCTTGTCCAAAAGCATCTTACTTCTGAGAGTTGAGCTCAGCCTCAGTCCCTCACAGTTCCACACTGCCTGCAGAGTGAGTTTCGCACGTCTTCACCAGAGACGTTTGCCAAGGCTTCTGAGACGCAGTGTAACAATGCAGACCTGGAGGGTATCCCCAGGTGCAGTAGACTGGTAATCTTGGAACCTCCTGACTCAGAATACTCCTATCTTCTCACTGCCATAGGAATGCAGCTAGTTGACAGCTGGTTTCAAGACATGCTTCCCTGTGAGAGCTGAGGACAGGGCAGAACCCTCCCGCATCCTGCCTGACTGTAGGAGTAGCTGCTAACATCCTAATGTTAGTGGCTGGGAGAGGTTGCGGGAAAAGCATGTGTGAGCACTGGGCCTGAACTCCCGTGTATCTCAGTTGAATACAGCGATTTCCAACGGCTTTCCTCAACAAGAGTGTAGCTAGGTTCCAAATCCCATGTACGAACGGGTAGCAGACATCTGCCTCCCATGCATACACACTTCTGAGAGTTGAGCTTAAGGCCTGTACCTCCACATCCAGCCGGCTGGTTCCCTTGGCTTCTAAAAGGCCTAGGCTCGCTGTTTGACGGAAGTGCTGGGAGAGGTAATTGGAATCTCCCGGCACACAAGACGAGTGCCTCCAAGCTCAATTCACGACTTCCCAGTAATTCTTGTGGTATCCAGGTGCTACATACTAAGTTCCATATGTGAGAAGGTAGCTGAACGCCTTGTCCAAAAGCATCTTACTTCTGAGAGTTGAGCCCACCCTCAGTCCCTCACAGTTCCACACTGCCTGCAGAGTGAGTTTCACACGTCTTCACCAGAGACGATTGCCAGAGGCTTCTGAGAACAAGTTAACAATGCAGACCTGTAGGGTATCTCCAGGTGCAGTAGACTGGTAATCTTGGAACCTCCTGACTCAGAGTACTGCTACCTTCTCACTGCCATAGGAATGCAGCTAGTTGACAGCTGGCTTCAATACATGCTTCCTTGTGAGAGCTGAGGACAGGGCAGAACCCTCCCGCACCCTGCCTGACTCTAGGAGTAGCTGCTAACATCCTTATGTTAGTGGCTGAGAGAGGTTGCGGGAAAAGCATGTGTGAGCACTGGGCCTGAACTCCCGTGTATCTGAGTTGAATACAGCGATTTCCAACGGCTTTCATCAATCAGAGTGTAGCCAGGTTCCATATCCCATGTCCCAGTGGGTAGCAGATATCTGCCTCCCATGCATACACACTTCAGAGAGTTGAGCTTATGGCCTGTACCTCCACAGCCAGCCTGCTGGTACCCTTGGCTTCTAAAAGGCCTAGGCTCGCTGTTTGACGGAAGTGTTGGGAGAGGTAATTGGAATCACCCGGCACACAAGACTAGTGCCTGCAAGCTCAGTCCAGCGATTTCCTAGTAATTCCTGTGGTAGACTGGTGCTACATACTAAGTTCCATACGTGAGAGGGTAGCTGAACGCCTTGTCCAAAAGCATCTTACTTCTGAGAGTTGAGCTCAGCCTCAGTCCCTCACAGTTCCACACTGCCTGCAGAGTGAGTTTCGCACGTTTTCACCAGAGACGTTTGCCAGAGTCTTCTGAGACGCAGGGTAACAATGCATTCCTGGAGGGTATCCCCAGGTGCAGTAGACTGGTAATCTTGGAACCTCCTGACTCAGAATACTGCAACCTTCTCACTGCCTTAGGAATGCCGCTAGTTGACAGCTGGCTTCAAGACATGCTTCCCTGTGAGAGCTGAGGACAGGGCAGAACCCCCCGCATCCTGCCAGACTGTAGGAGTAGCTGCTAACATCCTAATGTTAGTGGCTGGGAGAGGTTGCGGGAAAAGCATGTGTGAGCACTGGGCCTGAACTCCAGTGTATCTAAGTTGAATACAGCGATTTCCAACGGGTTTCCTCAACCAGAGTGTAGCTAGGTTCCAAATCCCATGTACGAGCGGGTAGCAGACATCTGCCTCCCATGCATACACACTTCTGAGAGTTGAGCTTATGGCCTGTACCTCCACATCCAGCCTGCTGGTACCCTTGGCTTCTAAAAGGCTTAGGCTCGCTGTTTGAAGGAAGTGCTGGGAGAGGTAATTGGAATCTCCCGGCACACAAGACTAGTGCCTCCAAGCTGAATTCACGATTTCCCAGTAATTCTTGTGGTAGACAGGTGCTACATACTAAGTTCCATATGTGAGAAGATAGCTGAACGACTTGTCCAAAAGCATCTTACTTCTGAGAGTTGAGCTCAGCCTCAGTCCCTCACAGTTCCACACTGCCTGCAGAGTGAGTTTCACACGTCTTCACCAGAGACGATTGCCAGAGGCTTCTGAGTACAAGTTAACAATGCAGACCTGTAGGGTATCTCCAGGTGCAGTAGAGTGGTAATCTTGGAATCTCCTGACTCAGAGTACTGCTACCTTCTCCCTGCCATAGGAATGCAGCTAGTTGACAGCTGGCTTCAAGACATGATTCCCTGGGAGAGCTGAGGACAGGGCAGGACCCTCCCGCATCCTGCCTGACTGTAGGAGTAGCTGCTAACATACTTATGTTAGTGGCTGGGAGAGGTTGCGGGAAAAGCATGTGTGAGCACTGGGCCTGAACTCCGGTATATCTGAGTTGAATACAGCGATTTCCAACGGCTTTCATCAATCAGAGTGTAGCCAGGTTCCAAATCGCATGTCCGAGTGGGTAGCAGACATCTGCCTCCCATGCATACACACTTCTGAGAGTTGAGCTTATGGCCTGTACCTCCACATCCAGCCGGCTGGTTCCCTTGGCTTCTAAAAGGCCTAGGCTCGCTGTTTGACGGAAGTGCTGGGAGAGGTAATTGGAATCTCCCGGCACACAAGACTAGTGACTCCAAGCTCAGTCCAGCGATTTCCTAGTAATTCCTGTGGTAGACTGGTGCTACATACTAAGTTCCATACGTGAGAGGTTAGCTGAACGCCTTGTCCAAAAGCATCTTTCTTCTGAGAGTTGAGCTCATCCTCATTCCCTCACAGTTCCACACTGCATACAGAGTGAGTTTCGCAGGTCTTCACCAGAGACGTTTGCCAGAGTCTTCTGAGAAGCAGGGTAACAATGCAGACCTGGAGGGTATCCCCAGGTGCAGTAGACTGGTAATCTTGGAACCTCCTGACTCAGAATACTGCTACCTTCTCACTGCCATAGGAATGCAGCTAGTTGACAGCTGGCTTCAAGACATGCTTCCCTGTGAGAGCTGAGGACAGGGCAGAACCCTCCCACATCCTGCCTGACTGTAGGAGTAGCTGCTAACATTCTAATGTTAGTGGCTGGGATAGGTTGCGGGAAAAGCATGTGTGAGCACTGGGCCTGAACCCCCGTGTATCTGATTTGAATACAGCGATTTCCAACGGCTTTCCTCAAGCAGAGTGTAGGTAGGTTCCAAATCCCAAGTACGAGCGAGTAGCAGACATCTGCCTCCCATGCATACACATTTCTGAGAGTTGAGCTTATGGTCTGTACCTCCACATCCAGCCTGCTGGTACCCTTGACTTCTAAAAGTCCAAGGCTCGCTGTATGACGGAAGTGCTGGGAGAGGTAATTGGAATCTCCCGGCACACAAGACGAGTGCCTCCAAGCTCAATTTACGATTTCCCAGTAATTCTTGTGGTATACTGGTGCTACATACTAAGTTCCATATGTGAGAAGGTAGCTGAACGCCTTGTCCAAAAGCATCTTACTTCTGAGAGTTGAGCTCAGCCTCAGTCCCTCACAGTTCCACACTGCCTGCAGAGTGAGTTTCGCACGTCTTCAACAGAGACGTTTGCCAGAGGCTTCTGAGACGCAGGGTAAGAATGCAGACCTGGAGGGTATCCCCAGGTGCAGTAGACTGGTAATCTTGGAACCTCCTGAATCAGAATACTGCTACCTTCTCACTGCCATAGGAATGCAGCTAGTTGACACCTGGCTTCAAGACATGCTTCCCTGTGAGAGCTGAGGACAGGGCAGAACCCTCCCGCATCCTGCCTGACTGTAGGAGTAGCTGCTAACATCCTTATGTTAGTGGCTGGGAGAGGTTGCGGGAAAAGCGTGTGTGAGCACTGGGCCTGAACTCCCGTGTATCTGAGTTGAATACAGCGATTTCCAACGGCTTTCCTCAACCAGAGTGTAGCTAGGTTCCAAATCCCATGTACGAGCGGGTAACAGACATCTGCCTCCCATGCATACACACTTCTGAGAGTTGAGCTTATGGCCTGTACCTCCACATCCAGCCTGCTGGTACCCTTGGCTTCTAAAAGGCCTAGGCTCGCTTTTTGACGGAAGTGCTGGGAGAGGTAATTGGAATCTCCAGGCACACAATACGAGTGCCTCCAAGCTCAATTCACGATTTCCCAGTAATTCTTGTGGTAGACAGGTGCTACATACTAAGTTCCATATGTGAGAAGGTAGCTGAACGCCTTGTCCAAAAGCATCTTACTTCTGATAGTTGAGCTCAATCTCAGTCCCTCACAGTTCCACACTGCCTGCAGAGTGAGTTTCACACGTCTTCACCAGAGACCATTGCCAGAGGCTTCTGAGTACAAGTTAACAATGCAGACCTGGAGGGTATCCCCAGGTGCAGTCGACTGGTAATCTTGGAACCTCCTGACTCAGAATACTGCTACCTTCTCACTGCCATAGGAATGCAGCTAGTTGACAGCTGGCTTCAAGACATGCTTCCCTGTGAGAGCTGAGGACAGGGCAGAACCCTCCCGCATGCTGCCTGACTGTAGGAGTAGCTGCTAACATCCTTATGTTAGTGGCTGGGAGAGGTTGCGCGAAAAGCATGTGTGAGCACTGGGCCTGAACTCCCGTGTATCTGAGTTGAATACAGCGATTTCCAACGGCTTTCCTCAACCAGAGTGTAGCTAGGTTCCAAATCCCATGTACGAGCGGGTAGCAGACATCTACCTCCCATGCATACACACTTCTGAGAGTTGAGCTTATGGCCTGTACCTCCACAGCCAGCCTGCTGGTACCCTTGGTTTCTAAAAGGCCTAGGCTCAGAAGATATTTGCAAATGACATATCAGATAAAGGGCTAGTTTCCAAGATCTATAAAGAACTTATTAAACTCAACACCAAAGAAACAAACAATCCAATCATGAAATGGGCAAAAGACATGAACAGAAATCTCACAGAGGAAGACATAGACATGGCCAACATGCATGTGAGAAAATGCTCTGCATCACTTGCCATCCGGGAAATACAAATCAAAACTACAATGAGATACCACCTCACCCCAGTGAGAATGGGGAAAATTAACAAGGCAGGAAACAACAAATGTTGGAGAGGATGCGGAGAAAAGGGAACCCTCTTACACTGTTGGTGGGAATGTGAACTGGTGCAGCCACTCTGGAAAACTGTGTGGAGGTTCCTCAAAGAGTTAAAAATAGACCTGCCCTACGACCCAGCAATTGCACTGTTGGGGATTTACCCCAAAGATACAAATGCAATGAAACGCCGGGACACCTGCACCCCGATGTTTCTAGCAGCAATGGCCACGATAGCCAAACTGTGGAAGGAGCCTCGGTGTCCAACGAAAGATGAATGGATAAAGAAGATGTGGTTTATGTATACAATGGAATATTACTCAGCTATTAGAAATGACAAATACCCACCATTTGCTTCAACGTGGATGGAACTGGAGGGTATTATGCTGAGTGAAGTAAGTCAGTCGGAGAAGGACAAACATTATATGTTCTCATTCATTTGGGGAATATAAATAATAGTGAAAGGGAAAATAAGGGAAGGGAGAAGAAATGTGTGGGAAATATCAGAAAGGGAGACAGAACGTTAAGACTGCTAACTCTGGGAAACGAACTAGGGGTGGTAGAAGGGGAGGAGGGCGGGGGGTGGGAGTGAATGGGTGACGGGCACTGGGTGTTATTCTGTATGTTAGTAAATTGAACACCAATAAAAAAAATAAATAAATAAAAAAAAATAATAAAAAATAAAAGGCCTAGGCTCGCTGTTTGACGGAAGTGCTGGGAGAGGTAATTGGAATCTCCCGGCACACAAGACGAGTGCCTCCAAGCTCAATTCACGATTTCCCAGTAATTCTTGTGGTAGACAGGTGCTACATACTAAGTTCCATATGTGAGAAGGTAGCTGAACGCCTTGTCCAAAAGCATCTTACTTCTGAGAGTTGAGCACACCCTCAGTCCCTCACACTTCCACACTGCCTGCAGAGTGAGTTTCACACGTCTTCACCAGAGACGATTGCCAGAGGCTTCTGAGTACAAGTTAACAATGCAGACCTGGAGGGTATCTCCAGGTGCAGTAGAGTGGTAATCTTGGAACCTCCTGACTCAGAGTACTGCTACCTTCTCACTGCCATAGGAATGCAGCTAGTTGACAGCTGGCTTCAAGACATGCTTCCCTGTGAGAGCTGAGGACAGGGCAGAACCCTCCCGCATCCTGCCTGACTGTAGGAGTAGCTGCTAACATCCTAATGTTAGTGGCTGGGAGAGGTTGCGGGAAAAGCATGTGTGAGCACTGGGCCTGAACTCCCGTGTATCTGAGTTGAATACAGCGATTTCCAATGGCCTTCTTCAATCACAGTGTAGCTAGGTTCCAACTCCCATGTCCGAGTGGGTAGCAGACATCTGCCTCCCATGCATACACACTTCTGAGAGTTGAGCTTATGGCCTGTACCTCCACAGCCAGCCTGCTGGTACCCTTGGCTTCTAAAAGGCCTAGGCTCGCTGTTTGACGGAAGTGCTGGGAGAGGTAATTGGAATCTCCCGGCACACAAGACGAGTGCCTCCAAGCTCAATTCACGATTTCCCAGTAATTCTTGTGGTAGACAGGTGCTACATACTAAGTTCCATATGTGAGAAGGTAGCTGAACGCCTTGTCCAAAAGCATCTTACTTCTGAGAGTTGAGCACACCCTCAGTCCCTCACACTTCCACACTGCCTGCAGAGTGAGTTTCGCAGGTCTTCACCAGAGTCGATTGCCAGAGGCTTCTGAGTACAAGTTAACAATGCAGACCTGGAGGGTATCTCCAGGGGCAGTAGAGTGGTAATATTGGAACCTCCTGACTCAGAGTACTGCTACCTTCTCACTGCCATAGGAATGCAGCTAGTTGACAGCTGGCTTCAAGACATGCTTCCCTGTGAGAGCTAAGGACACGGCAGAACCCTCCCGCATCCTGCCTGACTGTAGGAGTAGCTGCTAACATCCTTATGTTAGTGGCTGGGAGAGGTTGCGGGAAAAGCATGTGTGAGCACTGGGCCTGAACTCCCGTGTATCTGAGTTGAATACAGCGATTTCCAATGGCCTTCTTCAATCACAGTGTAGCTAGGTTCCAACTCCCATATCCGAGTGGGTAGCAGACATCTGCCTCCCATGCATATACTCTTCTGAGAGTTGAGCTTATGGCCTGTACCTCCACAGCCAGCCTGCTGGTACCCTTGGCTTCTAAAAGGCCTAGGCTCGCTGTATGACGGAAGTGCTGGGAGAGGTAATTGGAATCACCCGGCACACAAGACTAGTGCCTCCAAGCTCAGTTCAGCGATTTCCTAGTAATTCCTGTGGTAGACTAGTGCTACATACTAAGTTCCATACGTGAGAGGGTAGCTGAACGCCTTGTCCAAAAACATCTTACTTCTGAGAGTTGAGCTCAGCCTCAGTCCCTCACAGTTCCACACTGCCTGCAGAGTGAGTTTCGCAGGTCTTCAGCAGAGACGTTTTCCAGAGGCTTCTGAGACGCAGGGTAACAATGCAGACCTGGAAGGTATCCCCAGGTGCAGTCGACTGGTAATCTTGGAACTTCCTGACTCAGAATACTGCTACCTTCTCACTGCCATAGGAATGCAGCTAGTTGACAGCTGGCTTCAAGACATGCTTCCCTGTGAGAGCTCAGGACAGGGCAGAACACTCCCGCATGCTGCCTGACTGTAGGAGTAGCTGCTAACATCCTTATGTTACTGGCTGGGAGAGGTTGCGGGAAAAGCATGTGTGAGCACTGGGCCTGAACTCCCGTGTATCTGATTTGAATACAGCGATTTCCAACGGCTTTCCTCAACCAGAGTGTAGCTAGGTTCCAAATCCCATGTACGAGCGGGTAGCAGACATCTGCCTCCCATGCATACACACTTCTGACAGTTGAGCTTATGACCTGTACCTCCACAGCCAGCCTGCTGGTACCCTTGGCTTCTAAAAGGCCTAGGCTCGCTGTTTGACGGAAGTGCTGGGAGAGATAATTGGAATCACCCGGCACACAAGACTAGTGCCTCCAAGCTCAGTTCAGCGATTTCCTAGTAATTCCTGTGGTAGACTGGTGCTACATACTAAGTTCCATACGTGAGAGGGTAGCTGAACGCCTTGTCCAAATCCATCTTACTTCTGAGAGTTCAGCTCAGCCTCAGTCCCTCACAGTTCGACACTGCCTGCAGAGTGAGTTTCGCAGGTCTTCAGCACAGACGTTTGCCAGAGGCTTCTGCGACGCAGGGTACCAATGCAGACCTGGAGGATATCCCCAGGTGCAGTCGACTGGTAATCTTGGAACCTCCTGACTCAGAATACTGCTACCTTCTCACTGCCATAGGAATGCAGCTAGTTGACAGCTGGCTTCAAGACATGCTTCCCTGTGAGAGCTGAGGACAGGGCAGAACCCTCCCGCATGCTGCCTGACTGTAGGAGTAGCTGCTAACATCCTTATGTTAGTGGCTGGGAGAGGTTGCGGGAAAAGCATGTGTGAGCACTGGGCCTGAACTCCCGTGTATCTGAGTTGAATACAGCGATTTCCAACGGCTTTCCTCAACCAGAGTGTAGCTAGGTTCCAAATCCCATGTACGAGCGGGTAGCAGAAATCTGCCTCCCATGCATACACACTTCTGAGAGTTGAGCTTATGGCCTGTACCTCCACATCTAGCCTGCTGGTACCCTTGGCTTCTAAAAGGCCTAGGCTCGCTGTTTGACGGAATTGCTTGGAGAGGTAATTAGAATCTCCCGGCACACAAGATGAGTGCCTCCAAGCTCAATTCACGATTTCCCAGTAATTCTTGTGGTAGACAGGTGCTACATACTAAGTTCCATATGTGAGAAGGTAGCTGAACGCCTTGTCCAAAAGCATCTTACTTCTGAGAGTTGAGCACACCCTCAGTCCCTCACACTTCCACACTGCCTGCAGAGTGAGTTTCACACGTCTTCACCAGAGACGATTGCCAGAGGCTTCTGAGTACAAGTTAACAATGCAGACCTGGAGGGTATCTCCAGGTGCAGTAGAGTGGTAATCTTGGAACCTCCTGACTCAGAATACTGCTACCTTCTCACTGCCATAGGAATGCAGCTAGTTGACAGCTGGCTTCAAGACATGCTTCCCTGTGAGAGCTGAGGACAGGGCAGAACCCTCCCGCATCCTGCCTGACTGTAGGAGTAGCTGCTAACATCCTAATGTTAGTGGCTGGGAGAGGTTGCGGGAAAAGCATGTGTGAGCACTGGGCCTGAACTCCCGTGTATCTGAGTTGAATACAGCGGTTTCCAATGGCCTTCTTCAATCACAGTGTAGCTAGGTTCCAACTCCCATGTCCGAGTGGGTAGCAGACATCTGCCTCCCATGCATACACACTTCTGAGAGTTGAGCTTATGGCCTGTACCTCCACATCCAGCCTGCTGGTACCCTTGGCTTCTAAAAGGCCTAGGCTCGCTGTTTGACGGAAGTGCTGGGAGAGGTAATTGGAATCACCCGGCACACAAGACTAGTGCCTCCAAGCTCAGTTCAGCGATTTCCTAGTAATTCCTGTGGTAGACTGGTGCTACATACTAAGTTCCATACGTGAGAGGGTAGCTGAACGCCTTGTCCAAAACCATCTTACTTCTGAGAGTTGAGCTCAGCCTCAGTCCCTCACAGTTCCACACTGCCTGCAGAGTGAGTTTCGCAAGTCTTCAGCAGAGACGTTTGCCAGAGGCTTCTGAGACGCAGGGTAACAATGCAGACCTGGAGGGTATCCCCAGGTGCAGTCGACTGGTAATCTTGAAACCTCCTGACTCAGAATACTGCTACCTTCTCACTGCCATAGGAATGCAGCTAGTTGACAGCTGGCTTCAAGACATGCTTCCCTGTGAGAGCTGAGGACAGGGCAGAACCATCCCGCATGCTGCCTGACTGTAGGAGTAGCTGCTAACATCCTTATGTTAGTGGCTGGGAGAGGTTGCGGGAAAAGCATGTGTGAGCACTGGGCCTGAACTCCCGTGTATCTGAGTTGAATACAGCGATTTCCAACGGCTTTCCTCAACCAGAGTGTAGCTAGGTTCCAAATCCCATGTACGAGCGGGTAGCAGACATCTGCCTCCCATGCATACACACTTCTGAGAGTTGAGCTTATGGCCTGTACCTCCACAGCCAGCCTGCTGGTACCCTTGGCTTCTAAAAGGCCTAGGCTCAGAAGATATTTGCAAATGACATATCAGATAAAGGGCTAGTTTCCAAGATCTATAAAGAACTTATTAAACTCAACACCAAAGAAACAAACAATCCAATCATGAAATGGGCAAAAGACATGAACAGAAATCTCACAGAGGAAGACATAGACATGGCCAACATGCATGTGAGAAAATGCTCTGCATCACTTGCCATCAGGGAAATACAAATCAAAACTACAATGAGATACCACCTCACCCCAGTGAGAATGGGGAAAATTAACAAGGCAGGAAACAACAAATGTTGGAGAGGATGCGGAGAAAAGGGAACCCTCTTACACTGTTGGTGGGAATGTGAACTGGTGCAGCCACTCTGGAAAACTGTGTGGAGGTTCCTCAAAGAGTTAAAAATAGACCTGCCCTACGACCCAGCAATTGCACTGTTGGGGATTTACCCCAAAGATACAAATGCAATGAAACGCCGGGACACCTGCGCCCCGATGTTTCTAGCAGCAATGGCCACGATAGCCAAACTGTGGAAGGAGCCTCGGTGTCCAACGAAAGATGAATGGATAAAGAAGATGTGGTTTATGTATACAATGGAATATTACTCAGCTATTAGAAATGACAAATACCCACCATTTGCTTCAACGTGGATGGAACTGGAGGGTATTATGCTGAGTGAAGTAAGTCAGTCGGAGAAGGACAAACATTATATGTTCTCATTCATTTGGGGAATATAAATAATAGTGAAAGGGAAAATAAGGGAAGGGAGAAGAAATGTGTGGGAAATATCAGAAAGGGAGACAGAACGTTAAGACTGCTAACTCTGGGAAACGAACTAGGGGTGGTAGAAGGGGAGGAGGGCGGGGGGTGGGAGTGAATGGGTGACGGGCACTGGGTGTTATTCTGTATGTTAGTAAATTGAACACCAATAAAAAAAATAAATAAATAAAAAAATAATAATAAAAAATAAAAGGCCTAGGCTCGCTGTTTGACGGAAGTACTGGGAGAGGTAATTGGAATCTCCCGGCACACAAGACGAGTGCCTCCAAGCTCAATTCACGATTTCCCAGTAATTCTTGTGGTAGACAGGTGCTACATACTAAGTTCCATATGTGAGAAGGTAGCTGAACGCCTTGTCCAAAAGCATCTTACTTCTGAGAGTTGAGCACACCCTCAGTCCCTCACACTTCCACACTGCCTGCAGAGTGAGTTTCACACGTCTTCACCAGAGACCATTGCCAGAGTCTTCTGAGTACAAGTTAACAATGCAGACCTGGAGGGTGTCTCCAGGTGCAGTAGAGTGGTAATCTTGGAACCTCCTGACTCAGAGTACTGCTACCTTCTCACTGCCTTAGGAATGCAGCTAGTTGACAGCTGGCTTCAAGACATGCTTCCCTGTGAGAGCTGAGGACAGGGCAGAACCCTCCCGCATCCTGCCTGACTGTAGGAGTAGCTGCTAACATCCTAATGTTAGTGGCTGGGAGAGGTTGCGGGAAAAGCATGTGTGAGCACTGGGCCTGAACTCCCGTGTATCTGAGTTGAATACAGCGATTTCCAATGGTCTTCTTCAATCACAGTGTAGCTAGGTTCCAACTCCCATGTCCGAGTGGGTAGCAGACATCTGCCTCCCATGCATACACACTTCTGAGAGTTGAGCTTATGGCCTGTACCTCCACAGCCAGCCTGCTGGTACCCTTGGCTTCTAAAAGGCCTAGGCTCGCTGTTTGACGGAAGTGCTGGGAGAGGTAATTGGAATCACCCGGCACACAAGACTAGTGCCTCCAAGCTCAGTTCAGCGATTTCCTAGTAATTCCTGTGGTAGACTGGTGCTACATACTAAGTTCCATACGTGAGAGGGTAGCTGAACGCCTTGTCCAAAACCATCTTACTTCTGAGAGTTGAGCTCAGCCTCAGTCCCTCACAGTTCCACACTGCCTGCAGAGTGAGTTTCGCAGGTCTTCAGCAGAGACGTTTGCCAGAGGCTTCTGAGACGCAGGGTAACAATGCAGACCTGGAGGGTATCCCCAGGTGCAGTCGACTGGTAATCTTGGAACCTCCTGACTCAGAATACTGCTACCTTCTCACTGCCATAGGAATGCAGCTAGTTGACAGCTGGCTTCAAGACATGCTTCCCTGTGAGAGCTGAGGACAGGGCAGAACCCTCCCGCATGCTGCCTGACTGTAGGAGTAGGTGCTAACATCCTAATATTAGTGGCTGGGAGAGGTTGCGGGAAAAGCATGTGTGAGCACTGGGCCTGAACTCCCGTGTATCTGAGTTGAATACAGCGATTTCCAACGGCTTTCCTCAACCAGAGTGTAGCTAGGTTCCAAATCCCATGTACGAGCGGGTAGCAGACATCTGCCTCCCATGCATACACACTTCTGAGAGTTGAGCTTATGGCCTGTACCTCCACAGCCAGCCTGCTGGTACCCTTGGCTTCTAAAAGGCCTAGGCTCGCTCTTTGACGGATGTGCTGGGAGAGGTAATTGGAATCTCCCGGCACACAAGACGAGTGCCTCCAAGCTCAATTCACGATTTCCCAGTAATTCTTGTGGTAGACAGGTGCTACATACTAAGTTCCATATGTGAGAAGGTAGCTGAACGCCTTGTCCAAAAGCATCTTACTTCTGAGAGTTGAGCACACCCTCAGTCCCTCACACTTCCACACTGCCTGCAGAGTGAGTTTCACACGTCTTCACCAGAGACGATTGCCAGAGGCTTCTGAGTACAAGTTAACAATGCAGACTTGGAGGGTATCTCCAGGTGCAGTAGAGTGGTAATCTTGGAACCTCCTGACTCAGAGTACTGCTACCTTCTCACTGCCATAGGAATGCAGCTAGTTGACAGCTGGCTTCAAGACATGCTTCCCTGTGAGAGCTGAGGACAGGGCAGAAACCTCCCGCATCCTGCCTGACTGTAGGAGTAGCTGCTAACATCCTAATGTTAGTGGCTGGGAGAGGTTGCGGGAAAAGCATGTGTGAGCACTGGGCCTGAACTCCCGTGTATCTGAGTTGAATACAGCGATTTCCAATGGCCTTCTTCAATCACAGTGTAGCTAGGTTCCAACTCCCATGTCCGAGTGGGTAGCAGACATCTGCCTCCCATGCATACACACTTCTGAGAGTTGAGCTTATGGCCTGTACCTCCACAGCCAGCCTGCTGGTACCCTTGGCTTCTAAAAGGCCTAGGCTCGCTGTTTGACGGAAGTGCTGGGAGAGGTAATTGGAATCACCCGGCACACAAGACTAGTGCCTCCAAGCTCAGTTCAGCGATTTCCTAGTAATTCCTGTGGTAGACTGGTGCTACATAATAAGTCCCATACGTGAGAGGGTAGCTGAACGCCATGTCCAAAACCATCTTACTTCTGAGAGTTGAGCTCAGCCTCAGTCCCTCACAGTTCCACACTGCCTGCAGAGTGAGTTTCGCAGGTCTTCAGCAGAGACGTTTGCCAGAGGCTTCAGAGACGCAGGGTAACAATGCAGACCTGGAAGGTATCCCCAGGTGCAGTCGACTGGTAATCTTGGAACCTCCTGACTCAGAATACTGCTACCTTCTCACTGCCATACGAATGCAGCTAATTGACAGCTGGCTTCAAGACATGCTTCCCTGTGAGAGCTGAGGACAGGGCAGACCCCTCCCGCATGCTGCCTGACTGTAGAAGTAGCTGCTAACATCCTAATGTTAGTGGCTGGGAGCGGTTGCGGGAAAAGCATGTGTGAGCACTGGGCCTGAACTCCCGTGTATCTGAGTAGAATACAGCGATTTCCAAAGGCTTTCCTCAACCAGAGTGTAGCTAGGTTCCAAATCCCATGTACGAGCGGGTAGCAGACATCTGCCTCCCATGCATACACACTTCTGAGAGTTGAGCTTATGGCCTGTACCTCCACATCCAGCCAGCTGGTACCCTTGGCTTCTAAAAGGCCTAGGCTCGCTGTTTGACGGAAGTGCTGGGAGAGGTAATTGGAATCACCCGGCACACAAGACTAGTGCCTCCAAGCTCAGTTCAGCGATTTCCTAGTAATTCCTGTGGTAGACTGGTGCTACATACTAAGTTCCATACGTGAGAGGGTAGCTGAACGCCTTGTCCAAAAGCATCTTAATTCTGAGAGTTGAGCTCAGCCTCAGTCCCTCACAGTTCGACACGGCCTGCAGAGTGAGTTTCGCAGGTCTTCAGCAGAGACGTTTGCCAGAGGCTTCTGAGACGCAGGGTACCAATGCAGACCTGGAGGGTATCCCCATGTGCAGTCGACTGGTAATCTTGGAACCTCCTGACTCAGAATACTGCTACCTTCTCCCTGCCATAGGAATGCAGCTAGTTGACAGCTGGCTTCAAGACATGCTTCCCTGTGAGAGCTGAGGACAGGGCAGAACCCTCCCGCATGCTGCCTGACTGTAGGAGTAGCTGCTCACATCCTAATGTTAGTGGCTGAGAGAGGTGGCGGGAAAAGCATGTGTGAGCACTGGGCCTGAACTCCCGTGTATCTGAGTTGAATACAGCGATTTCCAACGGCTTTCCTCAACCAGAGTGTAGCTAGGTTCCAAATCCCATGTAGAGCGGGTAGCAGACATCTGCCTCCCATGCATACACACTTCTGAGAGTTGAGCTTATGGCCTGTACCTCCACAGCCAGCCTGCTGGTACCCTTGGCTTCTAAAAGGCCTAGGCTCGCTGTTTGACGGAAGTGCTGGGAGAGGTAATTGGAATCTCCCGGCACACAAGACGAGTGCCTCTAAGCTCAATTCACGATTTCCCAGTAATTCTTGTGGTTGACAGGTACTACATACTAAGTTCCATATGTGAGATGGTAGCTGAACGCCTTGTCCAAAAGCATCTTACTTCTGAGAGTTGAGCCCACGCTCAGTCCCTCACAGTTCCACACTGCCTGCAGAGTGAGTTTCACACGTCTTCACCAGAGACGATTGCCAGAGGCTTCTGAGTACAAGTTAACAATGCAGACCTGGAGGGTATCTCCAGGGGCAGTAGAGTGGTAATCTTGGAACCTCCTGACTCAGAATACTGCTACCTTCTCACTGCCATAGGAATGCAGCTAGTTGACAGCTGGCTTCAAGACATGCTTCCCTGTGAGAGCTCAGGACAGGGCAGAACACTCCCGCATCCTGCCTGACTGTAGGAGTAGCTGCTAACATCCTTATGTTAGTGGCTGGGAGAGGTTGCGGGAAACCATGTGTGAGCACTGGGCCTGAACTCCCGTGTATCTGAGTTGAATACAGCGATTTCCAACGGCTTTCCTCAACCAGAGTGTAGCTATGTTCCAAATCCCATGTACGAGCGGGTAGCAGACATCTGCCTCCCATCCATACACACTTCTGAGAGTTGAGCTTATGACCTGTACCTCCACAGCCAGCCTGCTGGTACCCTTGGCTTCTAAAAGGCCTAGGCTCGCTGTTTGACGGAAGTGCTGGGAGAGATAATTGGAATCACCCGGCACACAAGACTAGTGCCTCCAAGCTCAGTTCAGCGATTTCCTAGTAATTCCTGGGGTAGACTGGTGCTACATACTAAGTTCCATACGTGAGAGGGTAGCTGAACGCCTTGTCCGAAACCATCTTACTTCTGAGAGTTCAGCTCAGCCTCAGTCCCTCACAGTTCGACACTGCCTGCAGAGTGAGTTTCGCAGGTCTTCAGCACAGACGTTTGCCAGAGGCTTCTGCGACGCAGGGTACCAATGCAGACCTGGAGGGTATCCCCAGGTGCAGTCGACTGGTAATCTTGGAACCTCCTGACTCAGAATACTGCTACCTTCTCACTGCCATAGGAATGCAGCTAGTTGACAGCTGGCTTCAAGACATGCTTCCCTGTGAGAGCTGAGGACAGGGCAGAACCCTCCCGCATGCTGCCTGACTGTAGGAGTAGCTGCTAACATCCTTATGTTAGTGGCTGGGAGAGGTTGCGGGAAAAGCATGTGTGAGCACTGGGCCTGAACTCCCGTGTATCTGAGTTGAATACAGCGATTTCCAACGGCTTTCCTCAACCAGAGTGTAGCTAGGTTCCAAATCCCATGTACGAGCGGGTAGCAGACATCTGCCTCCCATGCATACACACTTCTGAGAGTTGAGCTTATGGCCTGTACCTCCACAGCCAGCCTGCTGGTACCCTTGGCTTCTAAAAGGCCTAGGCTCTCTGTTTGACGGAAGTGCTGGGAGAGGTAATTGGAATCACCCGGCACACAAGACTAGTGCCTCCAAGCTCAGTTCAACGATTTCCTAGTAATTCCTGTGGTAGACTGGTGCTACATACTAACTTCCATACGTGAGAGGGTAGCTGAACGCCTTGTCCAAAACCATCTTACTTCTGAGAGTTGAGCTCAGCCTCAGACCCTCACAGTTCCACACTGCCTGCAGAGTGAGTTTCGCAGGTCTTCAGCAGAGACGTTTGCCAGAGGCTTCTGAGACGCAGGGTAACA
Source organism: Canis lupus baileyi (assembly GCF_048164855.1). Classification (NCBI taxonomy): domain Eukaryota; kingdom Metazoa; phylum Chordata; class Mammalia; order Carnivora; family Canidae; genus Canis; species Canis lupus. The sequence continues at coordinate 76,224,714 of NC_132844.1, read as the reverse complement.
ATGCAGACCTGGAGGGTATCACCAGGTGCAGGCGACTGGTAATCTTGGAACCTCCTGACTCAGAATACTGCTACCTTCTCACTGCCATAGGAATGCAGCTAGTTGACAGCTGGCTTCAAGACATGCTTCCCTGTGAGAGCTTAGGACAGGGCAGAACCCTCCCGCATGCTCCCTGACTGTAGGAGTAGCTGCTAACATCCTTATGTAAGTGGCTGGGAGAGGTTGCGGGAAAAGCATGTTTGAGCACTGGGCCTGAACTCCCGTGTATCTGAGTTGAATACAGCGATTTCCAACGGCTTTCCTCAACCAGAGTGTAGCTAGGTTCCAACTCCCATGTCCGAGGGGGTAGCAGACATCTGCCTCCCATGCATACACACTTCTGAGAGTTGAGCTTATGGCCTGTACCTCCACATCCAGCCTGCTGGTACCCTTGGCTTCTAAAAGGCCTAGGCTCGCTGTTTGACGGAAGTGCTGGGAGAGGTAATTGGAATCACCCGGCACACAAGACTAGTGCCTCCAAGCTCAGTTCAGCGATTTCCTAGTAATTCCTGTGGTAGACTGGTGCTACATACTAAGTTCCATACGTGAGAGGGTAGCTGAACGCCTTGTCCAAAACCATCTTACTTCTGAGAGTTGAGCTCAGCCTCAGTCCCTCACAGTTCCACACTGCCTGCAGAGTGAGTTTCGCAGGTCTTCAGCAGAGACGTTTGCCAGAGGCTTCTGAGACGCAGGGTAACAATGCAGACCTGGAGGGTATCCCCAGGTGCAGCCGACTGGTAATCTTGGAACCTCCTGACTCAGAATACTGCTACCTTCTCACTGCCATAGGAATGCAGCTAGTTGACAGCTGGCTTCAAGACATGCTTCCCTGTGAGAGCTGAGGACAGGGCAGAACCTACCCGCATGCTGCCTGACTGTAGGAGTAGCTGCTAACATCCTTATGTTAGTGGCTGGGAGAGGTTGCGGGAAAAGCATGTGTGAGCACTGGGCCTGAACTCCCGTGTATCTGAGTTGAATACAGCGATTTCCAACGGCTTTCCTCAACCAGAGTGTAGCTAGGTTCCAAATCCCATGTAGAGCGGGTAGCAGACATCTGCCTCCCATGCATACACACTTCTGAGAGTTGAGCTTATGGCCTGTACCTCCACAGCCAGCCTGCTGGTACCCTTGGCTTCTAAAAGGCCTAGGCTCGCTGTTTGACGGAAGTGCTGGGAGAGGTAATTGGAATCTCCCGGCACACAAGACGAGTGCCTCTAAGCTCAATTCACGATTTCCCAGTAATTCTTGTGGTTGACAGGTACTACATACTAAGTTCCATATGTGAGATGGTAGCTGAACGCCTTGTCCAAAAGCATCTTACTTCTGAGAGTTGAGCCCACGCTCAGTCCCTCACAGTTCCACACTGCCTGCAGAGTGAGTTTCACACGTCTTCACCAGAGACGATTGCCAGAGGCTTCTGAGTACAAGTTAACAATGCAGACCTGGAGGGTATCTCCAGGGGCAGTAGAGTGGTAATCTTGGAACCTCCTGACTCAGAATACTGCTACCTTCTCACTGCCATAGGAATGCAGCTAGTTGACAGCTGGCTTCAAGACATGCTTCCCTGTGAGAGCTCAGGACAGGGCAGAACACTCCCGCATCCTGCCTGACTGTAGGAGTAGCTGCTAACATCCTTATGTTAGTGGCTGGGAGAGGTTGCGGGAAAAGCATGTGTGAGCATTGGGCCTGAACTCCCGTGTATCTGAGTTGAATACAGCGATTTCCAACGGCTTTCCTCAACCAGAGTGTAGCTAGGTTCCAAATCCCATGTACGAGCGGGTAGCAGACATCTGCCTCCCATGCATACACACTTCTGAGAGTTGAGCTTATGGCCTGTACCTCCACAGCCAGCCTGCTGGTACCCTTGGCTTCTAAAAGGCCTAGGCTCTCTGTTTGACGGAAGTGCTGGGAGAGGTAATTGGAATCACCCGGCACACAAGACTAGTGCCTCCAAGCTCAGTTCAACGATTTCCTAGTAATTCCTGTGGTAGACTGGTGCTACATACTAACTTCCATACGTGAGAGGGTAGCTGAACGCCTTGTCCAAAACCATCTTACTTCTGAGAGTTGAGCTCAGCCTCAGACCCTCACAGTTCCACACTGCCTGCAGAGTGAGTTTCGCAGGTCTTCAGCAGAGACGTTTGCCAGAGGCTTCTGAGACGCAGGGTAACAATGCAGACCTGGAGGGTATAACCAGGTGCAGGCGACTGGTAATCTTGGAACCTCCTGACTCAGAATACTGCTACCTTCTCACTGCCATAGGAATGCAGCTAGTTGACAGCTGGCTTCAAGACATGCTTCCCTGTGAGAGCTTAGGACAGGGCAGAACCCTCCCGCATGCTCCCTGACTGTAGGAGTAGCTGCTAACATCCTTATGTAAGTGGCTGGGAGAGGTTGCGGGAAAAGCATGTTTGAGCACTGGGCCTGAACTCCCGTGTATCTGAGTTGAATACAGCGATTTCCAACGGCTTTCCTCAACCAGAGTGTAGCTAGGTTCCAACTCCCATGTCCGAGGGGGTAGCAGACATCTGCCTCCCATGCATACACACTTCTGAGAGTTGAGCTTATGGCCTGTACCTCCACATCCAGCCTGCTGGTACCCTTGGCTTCTAAAAGGCCTAGGCTCGCTGTTTGACGGAAGTGCTGGGAGAGGTAATTGGAATCACCCGGCACACAAGACTAGTGCCTCCAAGCTCAGTTCAGCGATTTCCTAGTAATTCCTGTGGTAGACTGGTGCTACATACTAAGTTCCATACGTGAGAGGGTAGCTGAACGCCTTGTCCAAAACCATCTTACTTCTGAGAGTTGAGCTCAGCCTCAGTCCCTCACAGTTCCACACTGCCTGCAGAGTGAGTTTCGCAGGTCTTCAGCAGAGACGTTTGCCAGAGGCTTCTGAGACGCAGGGTAACAATGCAGACCTGGAGGGTATCCCCAGGTGCAGCCGACTGGTAATCTTGGAACCTCCTGACTCAGAATACTGCTACCTTCTCACTGCCATAGGAATGCAGCTAGTTGACAGCTGGCTTCAAGACATGCTTCCCTGTGAGAGCTGAGGACAGGGCAGAACCTACCCGCATGCTGCCTGACTGTAGGAGTAGCTGCTAACATCCTTATGTTAGTGGCTGGGAGAGGTTGCGGGAAAAGCATGTGTGAGCACTGGGCCTGAACTCCCGTGTATCTGAGTTGAATACAGCGATTTCCAACGGCTTTCCTCAACCAGAGTGTAGCTAGGTTCCAAATCCCATGTATGAGCGGGTAGGAGACATCTGCCTCCCATGCATACACACTTCTGAGAGTTGAGCTTATGGCCTGTACCTCCACATCCAGCCTGCTGGTACCGTTGGCTTCTAAAAGGCCTAGGCTCGCTGTTTGACGGATGTGCTGGGAGAGGTAATTGGAATCTCCCGGCACACAAGACGAGTGCCTCCAAGCTCAATTCACGATTTCCCAGTAATTCTTGTGGTAGACAGGTGCTACATACTAAGTTCCATATGTGAGAAGGTAGCTGAACGCCTTGTCCAAAAGCATCTTACTTCTGAGAGTTGAGCACACCCTCAGTCCCTCACACTTCCACACTGCCTGCAGAGTGAGTTTCACACGTCTTCACCAGAGACGATTGCCAGAGGCTTCTGAGTACAAGTTAACAATGCAGACCTGGAAGGTAACTCCAGGTGCAGTAGAGTGGTAATCTTGGAACCTCCTGACTCAGAGTACTGCTACCCTCTCACTGCCATAGGAATGCAGCTAGTTGACAGCTGGCTTCAAGACATGCTTCCCTGTGAGAGCTGAGGACAGGGCAGAACCCTCCCGCATCCTGCCTGACTGTAGGAGTAGCTGCTAACATCCTTATGTTAGTGGCTGGGAAAGGTTGCGGGAAAAGCATGTGTGAGCACTGGGCCTGAACTCCCGTGTATCTGAGTTGAATACAGCGATTTCCAATGGCCTTCTTCAATCACAGTGTAGCTAGGTTCCAACTCACATGTCCGAGTGGGTAGCAGACATCTGCCTCCCATGCATACACACTTCTGAGAGTTGAGCTTATGGCCTGTACCTCCACATCCAGCCTGCTGGTACCCTTGGCTTCTAAAAGGCCTAGGCTCGCTGTTTGACGGAAGTGCTGGGAGAGGTAATTGGAATCACCCGGCACACAAGACTAGTGCCTCCAAGCTCAGTTCAGCGATTTCCTAGTAATTCCTGTGGTAGACTGGTGCTACATACTAAGTTCCATACGTGAGAGGGTAGCTGAACGCCTTGTCCAAAACCATCTTACTTCTGAGAGTTGAGCTCAGCCTCAGTCCCTCACATTTCCACACTGCCTGCAGAGTGAGTTTCGCAGGTCTTCAGCAGAGACGTTTGCCAGAGGCTTCTGAGACGCAGGGTAATAATGCAGACCTGGAGGGTATCCCCAGGTGCAGTCGACTGGTAATCTTGGAACCTCCTGACTCAGAATACTGCTACCTTCTCACTGCCATAGGAATGCAGCTAGTTGACAGCTGGCTTCAAGACATGCTTCCCTGTGAGAGCTGAGGACAGGACAGAACCCTCCCGCATGCTGCCTGACTGTAGCAGTAGCTGCTAACATCCTTATGTTAGTGGCTGGGAGAGGTTGCGGGAAAAGCATGTGTGAGCACTGGGCCTGAACTCCCGTGTATCTGAGTTGCATACAGCGATTTCCAACTGCTTTCCTCAACCAGAGTGTAGCTAGGTTCCAAATCCCATGTACGAGCGGGTAGCAGACATCTGCCTCCCATGCATACACACTTCTGAGAGTTGAGCTTATGGCCTGTACCTCCACAGCCAGCCTGCTGGTACCCTTGGCTTCTAAAAGGCCTAGGCTCAGAAGATATTTGCAAATGACATATCAGATAAAGGGCTAGTTTCCAAGATCTATAAAGAACTTATTAAACTCAACACCAAAGAAACAAACAATCCAATCATGAAATGGGCAAAAGACATGAACAGAAATCTCACAGAGGAAGAGATAGACATGGCCAACATGCATGTGAGAAAATGCTCTGCATCACTTGCCATCAGGGAAATACAAATCAAAACTACAATGAGATACCACCTCACCCCAGTGAGAATGGGGAAAATTAACAAGGCAGGAAACAACAAATGTTGGAGAGGATGCGGAGAAAAGGGAACCCTCTTACACTGTTGGTGGGAATGTGAACTGGTGCAGCCACTCTGGAAAACTGTGTGGAGGTTCCTCAAAGAGTTAAAAATAGACCTGCCCTACGACCCAGCAATTGCACTGTTGGGGATTTACCCCAAAGATACAAATGCAATGAAACGCCGGGACACCTGCACCCCGATGTTTCTAGCAGCAATGGCCACGATAGCCAAACTGTGGAAGGAGCCTCGGTGTCCAACGAAAGATGAATGGATAAAGAAGATGTGGTTTATGTATACAATGGAATATTACTCAGCTATTAGAAATGACAAATACCCACCATTTGCTTCAACGTGGATGGAACTGGAGGGTATTATGCTGAGTGAAGTAAGTCAGTCGGAGAAGGACAAACATTATATGTTCTCATTCATTTGGGGAATATAAATAATAGTGAAAGGGAAAATAAGGGAAGGGAGAAGAAATGTGTGGGAAATATCAGAAAGGGAGACAGAACGTTAAGACTGCTAACTCTGGGAAACGAACTAGGGGTGGTAGAAGGGGAGGAGGGCGGGGGGTGGGAGTGAATGGGTGACGGGCACTGGGTGTTATTCTGTATGTTAGTAAATTGAACACCAATAAAAAAAATAAATAAATAAATAAAAATAATAAAAAATAAAAGGCCTAGGCTCGCTGTTTGACGGAAGTGCTGGGAGAGGTAATTGGAATCTCCCGGCACACAAGACGAGTGCCTCCAAGCTCAATTCACGATTTCCCAGTAATTCTTGTGGTAGACAGGTGCTACATACTAAGTTCCATATGTGAGAAGGTAGCTGAACGCCTTGTCCAAAAGCATCTTACTTCTGAGAGTTGAGCACACCCTCAGTCCCTCACACTTCCACACTGCCTGCAGAGTGAGTTTCACACGTCTTCACCAGAGACGATTGCCAGAGGCTTCTGAGTACAAGTTAACAATGCAGACCTGGAGGGTATCTCCAGGTGCAGTAGAGTGGTAATCTTGGAACCTCCTGACTCAGAGTACTGCTACCTTCTCACTGCTATAGGAATGCAGCTAGTTGACAGCTGGCTTCAAGACATGCTTCCCTGTGAGAGCTGAGGACAGGGCAGAACCCTCCCGCATCCTGCCTGACTGTAGGAGTAGCTGCTAACATCCTAATGTTAGTGGCTGGGAGAGGTTGCGGGAAAAGCATGTGTGAGCACTGGGCCTGAACTCCCGTGTATCTGAGTTGAATACAGCGATTTCCAATGGCCTTCTTCAATCACAGTGTAGCTAGGTTCCAACTCCCATGTCCGAGTGGGTAGCAGACATCTGCCTCCCATGCATACACACTTCTGAGAGTTGAGCTTATGGCCTGTACCTCCACAGCCAGCCTGCTGGTACCCTTGGCTTCTAAAAGGCCTAGGCTCGCTGTTTGACGGAAGTGCTGGGAGAGGTAATTGGAATCTCCCGGCACACAAGACGAGTGCCTCCAAGCTCAATTCACGATTTCCCAGTAATTCTTGTGGTAGACAGGTGCTACATACTAAGTTCCATATGTGAGAGGGTAGCTGAACGCCTTGTCCAAAAGCATCTTACTTCTGAGAGTTGAGCTCAGCCTCAGTCCCTCACACTTCCACACTGCCTGCAGAGTGAGTTTCACACGTCTTCACCAGAGACGATTGCCAGAGGCTTCTGAGTACAAGTTAACAATGCAGACCTGGAGGGTATCTCCAGGTGCAGTAGAGTGGTAATCTTGGAACCTCCTGACTCAGAGTACTGCTACCTTCTCACTGCCATAGGAATGCAGCTAGTTGACAGCTGGCTTCAAGACATGCTTCCCTGTGAGAGCTGAGGACAGGGCAGAACCCTCCCGCATCCTGCCTGACTGTAGGAGTAGCTGCTAACATCCTAATGTTAGTGGCTGGGAGAGGTTGCGGGAAAAGCATGGGTGAGCACTGGGCCTGAACTCCCGTGTATCTGAGTTGAATACAGCGATTTCCAATGGCCTTCTTCAATCACAGTGTAGCTAGGTTCCAACTCCCATGTCCGAGGGGGTAGCAGACATCTGCCTCCCATGCATACACACTTCTGAGAGTTGAGCTTATGGCCTGTACCTCCACATCCAGCCTGCTGGTACCCTTGGCTTCTAAAAGGCCTAGGCTCGCTGTTTGACGGAAGTGCTGGGAGAGGTAATTGGAATCACCCGGCACACAAGACTAGTGCCTCCAAGCTCAGTTCAGCGATTTCCTAGTAATTCCTGTGGTAGACTGGTGCTACATACTAAGTTCCATACGTGAGAGGGTAGCTGAACGCCTTGTCCAAAACCATCTTACTTCTGAGAGTTGAGCTCAGCCTCAGTCCCTCACAGTTCCACACTGCCTGCAGAGTGAGTTTCGCAGGTCTTCAGCAGAGACGTTTGCCAGAGGCTTCTGAGACGCAGGGTAACAATGCAGACCTGGAGGGTATCCCCAGGTGCAGTCGACTGGTAATCTTGGAACCTCCTGACTCAGAATACTGCTACCTTCTCACTGCCATAGGAATGCAGCTAGTTGACAGCTGGCTTCAAGACATGCTTCCCTGTGAGAGCTGAGGACAGGGCAGAACCCTCCCGCATGCTGCCTGACTGTAGGAGTAGCTGCTAACATCCTTATGTTAGTGGCTGGGAGAGGTTGCGGGAAAAGCATGTGTGAGCACTGGGCCTGAACTTCCGTGTATCTGAGTTGAATACAGCGATTTCCAACGGCTTTCCTCAACCAGAGTGTAGCTAGGTTCCAAATCCCATGTACGAGCGGGTAGCAGACATCTGCCTCCCATGCATACACACTTCTGATTGTTGAGCTTATGGCCTGTACCTCCACAGCCAGCCTGCTGGTACCCTTGGCTTCTAAAAGGCCTAGGCTCGCTGTTTGACGGAAGTGCTGGGAGAGGTAATTGGAATCACCCGGCACACAAGACTAGTGCCTCCAAGCTCAGTTCAGCGATTTCCTAGTAATTCCTGTGGTAGACTGATGCTACATACTATGTTCCATACGTGAGAGGGTAGCTGAACGCCTTGTCCAAAACCATCTTACTTCTGAGAGTTGAGCTCAGCCTCAGTCCCTCACAGTTCCACACTGCCTGCAGAGTGAGTTTCGCAGGTCTTCAGCAGAGACGTTTGCCAGAGGCTTCTGAGACGCAGGGTAACAATGCAGACCTGGAGGGTATCCCCAGGTGCAGTCGACTGGTAATCTTGGAACCTCCTGACTCAGAATACTGCTACCTTCTCACTGCCATAGGAATGCAGCTAGTTGACAGCTGGCTTCAAGACATGCTTCCCTGTGAGAGCTGAGGACAGGGCAGAACCCTCCCGCATGCTGCCTGACTGTAGGAGTAGCTGCTAACATCCTTATGTTAGTGGCTGGGAGAGGTTGCGGGAAAAGCATGTGTGAGCACTGGGCCTGAACTTCCGTGTACCTGAGTTGAATACAGCGATTTCCAACGGCTTTCCTCAACCAGAGTGTAGCTAGGTTCCAAATCCCATGTACGAGCGGGTAGCAGACATCTGCCTCCCATGCATACACACTTCTGAGAGTTGAGCTTATGGCCTGTACCTCCACAGCCAGCCTGCTGGGACCCTTGGCTTCTAAAAGGCCGAGGCTCGCTGTTTGACGGAAGTGCTGGGAGAGGTAATTGGAATCTCCCGGCACACAAGACCAGTGCCTCCAAGCTCAATTCACGATTTCCCAGTAATTCTTGTGGTAGACAGGTGCTACATACTAAGTTCCATATGTGAGAAGGTAGCTGAACGCCTTGTCCAAAAGCATCTTACTTCTGAGAGTTGAGCACACCCTCAGTCCCTCACACTTCCACACTGCCTGCAGAGTGAGTTTCACACGTCTTCACCAGAGACGATTGCCAGAGGCTTCAGAGTACAAGTTAACAATGCAGACATGGAGGGTATCTCCAGGTGCAGTAGAGTGGTAATCTTGGAACCTCCTGACTCAGAGTACTGCTACGTTCTCACTGCCATAGGAATGCAGCTAGTTGACAGCTGGCTTCAAGACATGCTTCCCTGTGAGAGCTGAGGACAGGGCAGAACCCTCCCGCATCCTGCCTGACTGTAGGAGTAGCTGCTAACATCCTTATGTTAGTGGCTGGGAGAGGTTGCGGGAAAAGCATGTTTGAGCACTGGGCCTGAACTCCCGTGTATCTGAGTTGAATACAGCGATTTCCTGGCCTTCTTCAATCACAGTGTAGCTAGGTTCCAACTCCCATGTCCGAGTGGGTAGCAGACATCTGCCTCCCATGCATACACACTTCTGAGAGTTGAGCTTATGGCCTGTACCTCCACATCCAGCCTGCTGGTACCCTTGGCTTCTAAAAGGCCTAGGCTCGCTGTTTGACGGAAGTGCTGGGAGAGGTAATTGGAATCACCCGGCACACAAGACTAGTGCCTCCAAGCTCAGTTCAGCGATTTCCTAGTAATTCCTGTGGTAGACTGGTGCTACATACTAAGTTCCATACGTGAGAGGGTAGCTGAACGCCTTGTCCAAAACCATCTTACTTCTGAGAGTTGAGCTCAGCCTCAGTCCCTCACAGTTCCACACTGCCTGCAGAGTGAGTTTCGCAGGTCTTCAGCAGAGACGTTTGCCAGAGGTTTCTGAGACATAGGGTAACAATGCAGACCTGGAGGGTATCCCCAGGTGCAGTCAACTGGTAATCTTGGAACCTCCTGACTCAGAATACTGCTACCTTCTCACTGCCATAGGAATGCAGCTAGTTGACAGCTGGCTTCAAGACATGCTTCCCTGTGAGAGCTGAGGACAGGGCAGAACCCTCCCGCATGCTGCCTGACTGTAGGAGTAGCTGCTAACATCCTTATGTTAGTGGCTGGGAGAGGTTGCGGGAAAAGCATGTGTGAGCACTGGGCCTGAACTCCCGTGTATCTGAGTTGAATACAGCGATTTCCAACGGCTTTCCTCAACCAGAGTGTAGCTAGGTTCCAAATCCCATGTACGAGGGGGTAGCAGACATCTGCCTCCCATGCATACACACTTCTGAGAGTTGAGCTTATGGCCTGTACCTCCACAGCCAGCCTGCTGGTACCCTTGGCTTCTAAAAGGCCTAGGCTCAGATGATATTTGCAAATGACATATCAGATAAAGGGCTAGTTTCCAAGATCTATAAAGAACTTATTAAACTCAACACCAAAGAAACAAACAATCCAGTCATGAAATGGGCAAAAGACATGAACAGAAATCTCACAGAGGAAGACATAGACATGGCCAACATGCATGTGAGAAAATGCTCTGCATCACTTGCCATCAGGGAAATACAAATCAAAACTACAATGAGATACCACCTCACCCCAGTGAGAATGGGGAAAATTAACAAGGCAGGAAACAACAAATGTTGGAGAGGATGCGGAGAAAAGGGAACCCTCTTACACTGTTGGTGGGAATGTGAACTGGTGCAGCCACTCTGGAAAACTGTGTGGAGGTTCCTCAAAGAGTTAAAAATAGACCTGCCCTACGACCCAGCAATTGCACTGTTGGGGATTTACCCCAAAGATACAAATGCAATGAAACGCCGGGACACCTGCACCCCGATGTTTCTAGCAGCAATGGCCACGATAGCCAAACTGTGGAAGGAGCCTCGGTGTCCAACGAAAGATGAATGGATAAAGAAGATGTGGTTTATGTATACAATGGAATATTACTCAGCTATTAGAAATGACAAATACCCACCATTTGCTTCAACGTGGATGGAACTGGAGGGTATTATGCTGAGTGAAGTAAGTCAGTCGGAGAAGGACAAACATTATATGTTCTCATTCATTTGGGGAATATAAATAATAGTGAAAGGGAAAATAAGGGAAGGGAGAAGAAATGTGTGGGAAATATCAGAAAGGGAGACAGAACGTTAAGACTGCTAACTCTGGGAAACGAACTAGGGGTGGTAGAAGGGGAGGAGGGCGGGGGGTGGGAGTGAATGGGTGACGGGCACTGGGTGTTATTCTGTATGTTAGTAAATTGAACACCAATAAAAAAAATAAATAAATAAAAAAATAATAATAAAAAATAAAAGGCCTAGGCTCGCTGTTTGACGGAAGTGCTGGGAGAGGTAATTGGAATCTCCCGGCACACAAGACGAGTGCCTCCAAGCTCAATTCACGATTTCCCAGTAATTCTTGTGGTAGACAGGTGCTACATACTAAGTTCCATATGTGAGAAGGTAGCTGAACGCCTTGTCCAAAAGCATCTTACTTCTGAGAGTTGAGCACACCCTCAGTCCCTCACACTTCCACACTGCCTGCAGAGTGAGTTTCACACGTCTTCACCAGAGACGATTGCCAGAGTCTTCTGAGTACAAGTTAACAAAGCAGACCTGGAGGGTGTCTCCAGGTGCAGTAGAGTGGTAATCTTGGAACCTCCTGACTCAGAGTACTGCTACCTTCTCACTGCCTTAGGAATGCAGCTAGTTGACAGCTGGCTTCAAGACATGCTTCCCTGTGAGAGCTGAGGACAGGGCAGAACCCTCCCGCATCCTGCCTGACTGTAGGAGTAGCTGCTAACATCCTAATGTTAGTGGCTGGGAGAGGTTGCGGGAAAAGCATGTGTGAGCACTGGGCCTGAACTCCCGTGTATCTGAGTTGAATACAGCGATTTCCAATGGCCTTCTTCAATCACAGTGTAGCTAGGTTCCAACTCCCATGTCCGAGTGGGTAGCAGACATCTGCCTCCCATGCATACACACTTCTGAGAGTTGAGCTTATGGCCTGTACCTCCACAGCCAGCCTGCTGGTACCCTTGGCTTCTAAAAGGCCTAGGCTCGCTGTTTGACGGAAGTGCTGGGAGAGGTAATTGGAATCACCCGGCACACAAGACTAGTGCCTCCAAGCTCAGTTCAGCGATTTCCTAGTAATTCCTGTGGTAGACTGGTGCTACATACTAAGTTCCATACGTGAGACGGTAGCTGAACGCCTTGTCCAAAACCATCTTACTTCTGAGAGTTGAGCTCAGCCTCAGTCCCTCACAGTTCCACACTGCCTGCAGAGTGAGTTTCGCAGGTCTTCAGCAGAGACGTTTGCCAGAGGCTTCTGAGACGCAGGGTAACAATGCAGACCTGGAGGGTATCCCCAGGTGCAGTCGACTGGTAATCTTGGAACCTCCTGACTCAGAATACTGCTACCTTCTCACTGCCATAGGAATGCAGCTAGTTGACAGCTGGCTTCAAGACATGCTTCCCTGTGAGAGCTGAGGACAGGGCAGAACCCTCCCGCATGCTGCCTGACTGTAGGAGTAGCTGCTAACATCCTTATGTTAGTGGCTGGGAGAGGTTGCGGGAAAAGCATGTGTGAGCACTGGGCCTGAACTCCCGTGTATCTGAGTTGAATACAGCGATTTCCAACGGCTTTCCTCAACCAGAGTGTAGCTAGGTTCCAAATCCCATGTACGAGCGGGTAGCAGACATCTGCCTCCCATGCATACACACTTCTGAGAGTTGAGCTTATGGCCTGTACCTGCACAGCCAGCCTGCTGGTACCCTTGGCTTCTAAAAGGCCTAGGCTCGCTCTTTGACGGATGTGCTGGGAGAGGTAATTGGAATCTCCCGGCACACAAGACGAGTGCCTCCAAGCTCAATTCACGATTTCCCAGTAATTCTTGTGGTAGACAGGTGCTACATACTAAGTTCCATATGTGAGAAGGTAGCTGAACGCCTTGTCCAAAAGCATCTTACTTCTGAGAGTTGAGCACACCCTCAGTCCCTCACACTTCCACACGGCCTGCAGAGTGAGTTTCACACGTCTTCACCGGAGACGATTGCCAGAGGCTTCTGAGTACAAGTTAACAATGCAGACTTGGAGGTATCTCCAGGTGCAGTAGAGTGGTAATCTTGGAACCTCCTGACTCAGAGTACTGCTACCTTCTCACTGCCATAGGAATGCAGCTAGTTGACAGCTGGCTTCAAGACATGCTTCCCTGTGAGAGCTGAGGACAGGGCAGAACCCTCCCGCATCCTGCCTGACTGTAGGAGTAGCTGCTAACATCCTAATGTTAGTGGCTGGGAGAGGTTGCGGGAAAAGCATGTGTGAGCACTGGGCCTGAACTCCCGTGTATCTGAGTTGAATACAGCGATTTCCAATGGCCTTCTTCAATCACAGTGTAGCTAGGTTCCAACTCCCATGTCCGAGTGGGTAGCAGACATCTGCCTCCCATGCATACACACTTCTGAGAGTTGAGCTTATGGCCTGTACCTCCACATCCAGCCAGCTGGTAGCCTTGGCTTCTAAAAGGCCTAGGCTCGCTGTTTGACGGAAGTACTGGGAGAGGTAATTGGAATCACCCGGCACACAAGACTAGTGCCTCCAAGCTCAGTTCAGCGATTTCCTAGTAATTCCTGTGGTAGACTGGTGCTACATACTAAGTTCCATACGTGAGAGGGTAGCTGAACGCCTTGTCCAAAACCATCTTACTTCTGAGAGTTGAGCTCAGCCTCAGTCCCTCACAGTTCCACACGGCCTGCAGAGTGAGTTTCGCAGGTCTTCAGCATAGACGTTTGCCAGAGGCTTCTGAGACGCAGGGTAACAATGCAGACCTGGAGGGTATCCCCAGGTGCAGTCGACTGGTAATCTTGGAACCTCCTGACTCAGAATACTGCTACCTTCTCACTGCCATAGGAATGCAGCTAGTTGACAGCTGGCTTCAAGACATGCTTCCCTGTGAGAGCTGAGGACAGGGCAGAACCCTCCCGCATGCTGCCTGACTGTAGGAGTAGCTGCTAACATCCTTATGTTAGTGGCTAGGAGAGGTTGCGGGAAAAGCATGTGTGAGCACTGGGCCTGAACTCCCGTGTATCTGTGTTGAATACAGCGATTTCCAACGGCTTTCCTCAACCAGAGTGTAGCTAGGTTCCAAATCCCATGTACGAGCGGGTAGCAGACATCTGCCTCCCATGCATACACACTTCTGAGAGTTGAGCTTATGGCCTGTACCTCCACAGCCAGCCTGCTGGTACCCTTGGCTTCTAAAAGGCCTAGGCTCGCTGTTTGACGGAAGTGCTGGGAGAGGTAATTGGAATCACCCGGCACACAAGACGAGTGCCTCCAAGCTCAATTCACGATTTCCCAGTAATTCTTGTGGTAGACAGGTGCTACATACTAAGTTCCATATGTGAGAAGGTAGCTGAACGCCTTGTCCAAAAGCATCTTACTTCTGAGAGTTGAGCACACCCTCAGTCCCTCACACTTCCACACTGCCTGCAGAGTGAGTTTCACACGTCTTCACCAGAGACGATTGCCAGAGGCTTCTGAGTACAAGTTAACAATGCAGACCTGGAGGGTATCTCCAGGGGCAGTAGAGTGGTAATCTTGGAACCTCCTGACTCAGAGTACTGCTACCTTCTCACTGCCATAGGAATGCAGCTAGTTGACAGCTGGCTTCAAGACATGCTTCCCTGTGAGACCTGAGGACACGGCAGAACCCTCCCGCATCCTGCCTGACTGTAGGAGTAGCTGCTAACATCCTTATGTTAGTGGCTGGGAGAGGTTGCAGGAAAAGCATGTGTGAGCACTGGGCCTGAACTCCCGTGTATCTGAGTTGAATACAGCGATTTCCAATGGCCTTCTTCAATCACAGTGTAGCTAGGTTCCAACTCCCATATCCGAGTGGGTAGCTGACATCTGCCTCCCATGCATATACTCTTCTGAGAGTTGAGCTTATGGCCTGTACCTCCACAGCCAGCCTGCTGGTACCCTTGGCTTCTAAAAGGCCTAGGCTCGCTGTTTGACGGAAGTGCTGGGAGAGGTAATTGGAATCACCCGGCACACAAGACTAGTGCCTCCAAGCTCAGTTCAGCGATTTCCTAGTAATTCCTGTGGTAGACTAGTGCTACATACTAAGTTCCATACGTGAGAGGGTAGCTGAACGCCTTGTCCAAAAACATCTTACTTCTGAGAGTTGAGCTCAGCCTCAGTCCCTCACAGTTCCACACTGCCTGCAGAGTGAGTTCGCAGGTCTTCAGCAGAGACGTTTGCCAGAGGCTTCTGAGACGCAGGGTAACAATGCAGACCTGGAGGGTATCCCCAGGTGAAGTCGACTGGTAATCTTGGAACCTCCTGACTCAGAATACTGCTACCTTCTCACTGCCATAGGAATGCAGCTAGTTGACAGCTGGCATCAAGACATGCTTCCCTGTGAGAGCTGAGGACAGGGCAGAACCCTCCCGCATCCTGCCTGACTGTAGGAGTAGCTGCTAACATCCTTATGTTAGTGGCTGGGAGAGGTTGCCGGAAAAGCATGTGTGAGCACTGGGCCTGAACTCCCTTGTATCTGAGTTGAATACAGCGATTTCCAACGGCTTTCCTCAACCAGAGTGTAGCTAGGTTCCAAATCCCATGTCCGAGTGGGTAGCAGACATCTGCCTCCCATGCATACACACTTCTGAGAGTTGAGCTTAAGGCCTGTACCTCCACATCCAGCCTGCTGGTACCCTTGGCTTCTAAAAGGCCTAGGCTCGCTGTTTGACGGAAGTGCTGGGAGAGGTAATTGGAATCTCCCGGCACACAAGACGAGTGCCTCCAAGCTCAATTCACGATTTCCCAGTAATTCTTGTGGTAGACAGGTGCTACATACTAAGTTCCATATGTGAGAAGGTAGCTGAACGCCTTGTCCAAAAGCATCTTACTTCTGAGAGTTGAGCCCACCCTCAGTCCCTCACAGTTCCACACTGCCTGCAGAGTGAGTTTCACACGTCTTCACCAGAGACGATTGCCAGAGGCTTCTGAGTACAAGTTAACAATGCAGACCTGGAGGGTATCTCCAGGGGCAGTAGAGTGGTAATCTTGGAACCTCCTGACTCAGAGTACTGCTACCTTCTCACTGCCATAGGAATGCAGCTAGTTGACAGCTGGCTTCAAGACATGCTTCCCTGTGAGAGCTGAGGACACGGCAGAACCCTCCCGCATCCTGCCTGACTGTAGGAGTAGCTGCTAACATCCTAATGTTAGTGGCTGGGAGAGTTTGCGGGAAAAGCATGTGTGAGCACTGGGCCTGAACTCCCGTGTATCTGAGTTGAATACAGCGATTTCCAATGGCCTTCTTCCATCACAGTGTAGCTAGGTTCCAACTCCCATGTCCGAGTGGGTAGCAGACATCTGCCTCCCATGCATACACACTTCGGAGAGTTGAGCTTATGGCCTGTACCTCCACATCCAGCCTGCTGGTACCCTTGGGTTCTAAAAGGCCTAGGCTCGCTCTTTGACGGAAGTGCTGGGAGAGGTAATTGGAATCACCCGGCACGCAAGACTAGTGCCTCCAAGCTCAGTTCAGCGATTTCCTAGTAATTCCTGTGGTAGAGTGGTGCTACATACTAAGTTCCATACTTGAGAGGGTAGCTGAACGCCTTGTCCAAAACCATCTTACTTCTGAGAGTTGAGCTCACCCTCAGTCCCTCACAGTTCCACACTGCCTGCAGCGTGAGTTTCGCAGGTCTTCAGCAGAGACGTTTTCCAGAGGCTTCTGAGACGCAGGGTAACAATGCAGACGTGAGGGTATCCCCAGGTGCAGTCGACTGGTAATCGTGGAACCTCCTGACTCAGAATACTGCTACCTTCTCACTGCCATAGGAATGCAGCTAGTTGACAGCTGGCTTCAAGACATGCTTCCCTGTGAGAGCTGAGGACAGGGCAGAACCTTCCCCCATGCTGCCTGACTGTAGGAGTAGCTTTTAACATCCTTATGTTGGTGGCTGGGAGAGGTTGCGGGAAAAGCATGTGTGAGCACTGGGCCTGAACTCCCGTGTATCTGAGTTGAATACAGCGATTTCCAACGGCTTTCCTCAACCAGAGTGTAGCTAGGTTCCAAATGCCATGTACGAGCGGGTAGCAGACATCTGCCTCCCATGCATACACACTTCTGAGAGTTGAGCTTATGGCCTGTACCTCCACAGCCAGCCTGCTGGTACCCTTGGCTTCTAAAAGGCCTAGGCTCGCTGTTTGACGGAAGTGCTGGGAGAGGTAATTGGAATCACCCGGCACACAAGACTAGTGCCTCCAAGCTCAGTTCAGCGATTTCCTAGTAATTCCTGTGGTAGACTGATGCTACATACTATGTTCCATACGTGAGAGGGTAGCTGAACGCCTTGTCCAAAACCATCTTACTTCTGAGAGTTGAGCTCAGCCTCAGTCCCTCACAGTTCCACACTGCCTGCAGAGTGAGTTTCGCAGGTCTTCAGCAGAGACGTTTGCCAGAGGCTTCTGAGACGCAGGGTAACAATGCAGACCTGGAGGGTATCCCCAGGTGCAGTCGACTGGTAATCTTGGAACCTCCTGACTCAGAATACTGCTACCTTCTCACTGCCATAGGAATGCAGCTAGTTGACAGCTGGCTTCAAGACATGCTTCCCTGTGAGAGCTGAGGACAGGGCAGAACCCTCCCGCATGCTGCCTGACTTTAGGAGTAGCTGCTAACATCCTTATGTTAGTGGCTGGGAGAGGTTGCGGGAAAAGCATGTGTGAGCACTGGGCCTGAACTTCCGTGTACCTGAGTTGAATACAGCGATTTCCAACGGCTTTCCTCAACCAGAGTGTAGCTAGGTTCCAAATCCCATGTACGAGCGGGTAGCAGACATCTGCCTCCCATGCATACACACTTCTGAGAGTTGAGCTTATGGCCTGTACCTCCACAGCCAGCCTGCTGGGACCCTTGGCTTCTAAAAGGCCGAGGCTCGCTGTTTGACGGAAGTGCTGGGAGAGGTAATTGGAATCTCCCGGCACACAAGACCAGTGCCTCCAAGCTCAATTCACGATTTCCCAGTAATTCTTGTGGTAGACAGGTGCTACATACTAAGTTCCATATGTGAGAAGGTAGCTGAACGCCTTGTCCAAAAGCATCTTACTTCTGAGAGTTGAGCACACCCTCAGTCCCTCACACTTCCACACTGCCTGCAGAGTGAGTTTCACACGTCTTCACCAGAGACGATTGCCAGAGGCTTCAGAGTACAAGTTAACAATGCAGACATGGAGGGTATCTCCAGGTGCAGTAGAGTGGTAATCTTGGAACCTCCTGACTCAGAGTACTGCTACCTTCTCACTGCCATAGGAATGCAGCTAGTTGACAGCTGGCTTCAAGACATGCTTCCCTGTGAGAGCTGAGGACAGGGCAGAACCCTCCCGCATCCTGCCTGACTGTAGGAGTAGCTGCTAACATCCTTATGTTAGTGGCTGGGAGAGGTTGCGGGAAAAGCATGTTTGAGCACTGGGCCTGAACTCCCGTGTATCTGAGTTGAATACAGCGATTTCCAATGGCCTTCTTCAATCACAGTGTAGCTAGGTTCCAACTCCCATGTCCGAGTGGGTAGCAGACATCTGCCTCCCATGCATACACACTTCTGAGAGTTGAGCTTATGGCCTGTACCTCCACATCCAGCCTGCTGGTACCCTTGGCTTCTAAAAGGCCTAGGCTCGCTGTTTGACGGAAGTGCTGGGAGAGGTAATTGGAATCACCCGGCACACAAGACTAGTGCCTCCAAGCTCAGTTCAGCGATTTCCTAGTAATTCCTGTGGTAGACTGGTGCTACATACTAAGTTCCATACGTGAGAGGGTAGCTGAACGCCTTGTCCAAAACCATCTTACTTCTGAGAGTTGAGCTCAGCCTCAGTCCCTCACAGTTCCACACTGCCTGCAGAGTGAGTTTCGCAGGTCTTCAGCAGAGACGTTTGCCAGAGGTTTCTGAGACGCAGGGTAACAATGCAGACCTGGAGGGTATCCCCAGGTGCAGTCAACTGGTAATCTTGGAACCTCCTGACTCAGAATACTGCTACCTTCTCACTGCCATAGGAATGCAGCTAGTTGACAGCTGGCTTCAAGACATGCTTCCCTGTGAGAGCTGAGGACAGGGCAGAACCCTCCCGCATGCTGCCTGACTGTAGGAGTAGCTGCTAACATCCTTATGTTAGTGGCTGGGAGAGGTTGCGGGAAAAGCATGTGTGAGCACTGGGCCTGAACTCCCGTGTATCTGAGTTGAATACAGCGATTTCCAACGGCTTTCCTCAACCAGAGTGTAGCTAGGTTCCAAATCCCATGTACGAGGGGGTAGCAGACATCTGCCTCCCATGCATACACACTTCTGAGAGTTGAGCTTATGGCCTGTACCTCCACAGCCAGCCTGCTGGTACCCTTGGCTTCTAAAAGGCCTAGGCTCAGAAGATATTTGCAAATGACATATCAGATAAAGGGCTAGTTTCCAAGATCTATAAAGAACTTATTAAACTCAACACCAAAGAAACAAACAATCCAATCATGAAATGGGCAAAAGACATGAACAGAAATCTCACAGAGGAAGACATAGACATGGCCAACATGCATGTGAGAAAATGCTCTGCATCACATGCCATCAGGGAAATACAAATCAAAACTACAATGAGATACCACCTCACCCCAGTGAGAATGGGGAAAATTAACAAGGCAGGAAACAACAAATGTTGGAGAGGATGCGGAGAAAAGGGAACCCTCTTACACTGTTGGTGGGAATGTGAACTGGTGCAGCCACTCTGGAAAACTGTGTGGAGGTTCCTCAAAGAGTTAAAAATAGACCTGCCCTACGACCCAGCAATTGCACTGTTGGGGATTTACCCCAAAGATACAAATGCAATGAAACGCCGGGACACCTGCACCCCGATGTTTCTAGCAGCAATGGCCACGATAGCCAAACTGTGGAAGGAGCCTCGGTGTCCAACGAAAGATGAATGGATAAAGAAGATGTGGTTTATGTATACAATGGAATATTACTCAGCTATTAGAAATGACAAATACCCACCATTTGCTTCAACGTGGATGGAACTGGAGGGTATTATGCTGAGTGAAGTAAGTCAGTCGGAGAAGGACAAACATTATATGTTCTCATTCATTTGGGGAATATAAATAATAGTGAAAGGGAAAATAAGGGAAGGGAGAAGAAATGTGTGGGAAATATCAGAAAGGGAGACAGAACGTTAAGACTGCTAACTCTGGGAAACGAACTAGGGGTGGTAGAAGGGGAGGAGGGCGGGGGGTGGGAGTGAATGGGTGACGGGCACTGGGTGTTATTCTGTATGTTAGTAAATTGAACACCAATAAAAAAAATAAATAAATAAAAAATAATAATAAAAAATAAAAGGCCTAGGCTCGCTGTTTGACGGAAGTGCTGGGAGAGGTAATTGGAATCTCCCGGCACACAAGACGAGTGCCTCCAAGCTCAATTCACGATTTCCCAGTAATTCTTGTGGTAGACAGGTGCTACATACTAAGTTCCATATGTGAGAAGGTAGCTGAACGCCTTGTCCAAAAGCATCTTACTTCTGAGAGTTGAGCACACCCTCAGTCCCTCACACTTCCACACTGCCTGCAGAGTGAGTTTCACACGTCTTCACCAGAGACGATTGCCAGAGTCTTCTGAGTACAAGTTAACAAAGCAGACCTGGAGGGTGTCTCCAGGTGCAGTAGAGTGGTAATCTTGGAACCTCCTGACTCAGAGTACTGCTACCTTCTCACTGCCTTAGGAATGCAGCTAGTTGACAGCTGGCTTCAAGACATGCTTCCCTGTGAGAGCTGAGGACAGGGCAGAACCCTCCCGCATCCTGCCTGACTGTAGGAGTAGCTGCTAACATCCTAATGTTAGTGGCTGGGAGAGGTTGCGGGAAAAGCATGTGTGAGCACTGGGCCTGAACTCCCGTGTATCTGAGTTGAATACAGCGATTTCCAATGGCCTTCTTCAATCACAGTGTAGCTAGGTTCCAACTCCCATGTCCGAGTGGGTAGCAGACATCTGCCTCCCATGCATACACACTTCTGAGAGTTGAGCTTATGGCCTGTACCTCCACAGCCAGCCTGCTGGTACCCTTGGCTTCTAAAAGGCCTAGGCTCGCTGTTTGACGGAAGTGCTGGGAGAGGTAATTGGAATCACCCGGCACACAAGACTAGTGCCTCCAAGCTCAGTTCAGCGATTTCCTAGTAATTCCTGTGGTAGACTGGTGCTACATACTAAGTTCCATACGTGAGAGGGTAGCTGAACGCCTTGTCCAAAACCATCTTACTTCTGAGAGTTGAGCTCAGCCTCAGTCCCTCACAGTTCCACACTGCCTGCAGAGTGAGTTTCGCAGGTCTTCAGCAGAGACGTTTGCCAGAGGCTTCTGAGACGCAGGGTAACAATGCAGACCTGGAGGGTATCCCCAGGTGCAGTCGACTGGTAATCTTGGAACCTCCTGACTCAGAATACTGCTACCTTCTCACTGCCATAGGAATGCAGCTAGTTGACAGCTGGCTTCAAGACATGCTTCCCTGTGAGAGCTGAGGACAGGGCAGAACCCTCCCGCATGCTGCCTGACTGTAGGAGTAGGTGCTAACATCCTTATGTTAGTGGCTGGGAGAGGTTGCGGGAAAAGCATGTGTGAGCACTGGGCCTGAACTCCCGTGTATCTGAGTTGAATACAGCGATTTCCAACGGCTTTCCTCAACCAGAGTGTAGCTAGGTTCCAAATCCCATGTACGAGCGGGTAGCAGACATCTGCCTCCCATGCATACACACTTCTGAGAGTTGAGCTTATGGCCTGTACCTCCACAGCCAGCCTGCTGGTACCCTTGGCTTCTAAAAGGCCTAGGCTCGCTCTTTGACGGATGTGCTGGGAGAGGTAATTGGAATCTCCCGGCACACAAGACGAGTGCCTCCAAGCTCAATTCACGATTTCCCAGTAATTCTTGTGGTAGACAGGTGCTACATACTAAGTTCCATATGTGAGAAGGTAGCTGAACGCCTTGTCCAAAAGCATCTTACTTCTGAGAGTTGAGCACACCCTCAGTCCCTCACACTTCCACACGGCCTGCAGAGTGAGTTTCACACGTCTTCACCAGAGACGATTGCCAGAGGCTTCTGAGTACAAGTTAACAATGCAGACTTGGAGGGTATCTCCAGGTGCAGTAGAGTGGTAATCTTGGAACCTCCTGACTCAGAGTACTGCTACCTTCTCACTGCCATAGGAATGCAGCTAGTTGACAGCTGGCTTCAAGACATGCTTCCCTGTGAGAGCTGAGGACAGGGCAGAACCCTCCCGCATCCTGCCTGACTGTAGGAGTAGCTGCTAACATCCTAATGTTAGTGGCTGGGAGAGGTTGCGGGAAAAGCATGTGTGAGCACTGGGCCTGAACTCCCGTGTATCTGAGTTGAATACAGCGATTTCCAATGGCCTTCTTCAATCACAGTGTAGCTAGGTTCCAACTCCCATGTCCGAGTGGGTAGCAGACATCTGCCTCCCATGCATACACACTTCTGAGAGTTGAGCTTATGGCCTGTACCTCCACAGCCAGCCTGCTGGTACCCTTGGCTTCTAAAAGGCCTAGGCTCGCTGTTTGACGGAAGTGCTGGGAGAGGTAATTGGAATCACCCGGGACACAAGACTAGTGCCTCCAAGCTCAGTTCAGCGATTTCCTAGTAATTCCTGTGGTAGACTGGTGCTACATAATAAGTCCCATACGTGAGAGGGTAGCTGAACGCCATGTCCAAAACCATCTTACTTCTGAGAGTTGAGCTCAGCCTCAGTCCCTCACAGTTCCACACTGCTCTAGAGTGAGTTTCGCAGGTCTTCAGCAGAGACGTTTGCCAGAGGCTTCTGAGACGCAGGGTAACAATGCAGACCTGGAAGGTATCCCCAGGTGCAGTTGACTGGTAATCTTGGAACCTCCTGACTCAGAATACAGCTACCTTCTCACTGCCATAGGAATGCAGCTAATTGACAGCTGGCTTCAAGACATGCTTCCCTTTGAGAGCTGAGGACAGGGCAGACCCCTCCCGCATGCTGCCTGAGTGTAGAAGTAGCTGCTAACATCCTAATGTTAGTGGCTGGGAGCGGTTGCGGGAAAAGCATGTGTGAGCACTGGGCCTGAACTCCCGTGTATCTGAGTAGAATACAGCGATTTCCAAAGGCTTTCCTCAACCAGAGTGTAGCTAGGTTCCAAATCCCATGTACGAGCGGGTAGCAGACATCTGCCTCCCATGCATACACACTTCTGAGAGTTGAGCTTATGGCCTGTACCTCCACAGCCAGCCTGCTGGTACCAGTGGCTTCTAAAAGGCCTAGTCTCGCTGTTTGACGGAAGTGCTGGGAGAGGTAATTGGAATCTGCCGGCACAAAAGACGAGTGCCTCCAAGCTCAATTCACGATTTCCCAGTAATTCTTGTGGTAGACAGGTGCTACATACTAAGTTCCATATGTGAGAAGGTAGATGAACGCCTTGTCCAAAAGCATCTTACTTCTGAGAGTTGAGCACACCCTCAGTGCCTCACACTTCCACACTGCCTGCAGAGTGAGTTTCACACGTCTTCACCAGAGACGATTGCCAGAGGCTTCTGAGTACAAGTTAACAATGCAGACCTGGAGGGTATCTCCAGGGGCAGTAGAGTGGTAATCTTGGAACCTCCTGACCTAGAGTACTGCTACCTTCTCACTGCCATAGGAATGCAGCTAGTTGACAGCTGGCTTCAAGACATGCTTCCCTGTGAGAGCTGAGGACAGGGCAGAACCCTCCCGCATCCTGCCTGACTGTAGGAGTAGCTGCTAACATCCTAATGTTAGTGGCTGGGAGAGGTTGCGGGAAAAGCATGTGTGAGCACTGGGCCTGAACTCCCGTGTATCTGAGTTGAATACAGCGATTTCCAATGGCCTTCTTCAATCACAGTGTAGCTAGGTTCCAACTCCCATGTCCGAGTGGGTAGCAGACATCTGCCTCCCATGCATACACACTTCTGAGAGTTGAGCTTATGGCCTGTACCTCCACAGCCAGCCTGCTCGTACCCTTGGCTTCTAAAAGGCCTAGGCTCGCTGTTTGACGGAAGTGCTGGGAGAGGTAATTGGAATCACCCGGCACACAAGACTAGTGCCTCCAAGCTCAGTTCAGCGATTTCCTAGTAATTCCTGTGGTAGACTGGTGCTACATAATAAGTCCCATACGTGAGAGTGTAGCTGAACGCCATGTCCAAAACCATCTTACTTCTGAGAGTTGAGCTCAGCCTCAGTCCCTCACAGTTCCACACTGCCTGCAGAGTGAGTTTCGCAGGTCTTCAGCAGAGACGTTTTCCAGAGGCTTCTGAGACGCAGGGTAACAATGCAGACCTGGAAGGTATCCCCAGGTGCAGTCGACTGGTAATCTTGGAACCTCCTGACTCAGAATACTGCTACCTTCTCACTGCCATAGGAATGCAGCGAATTGACAGCTGGCTTCAAGACATGCTTCCCTGTGAGAGCTGAGGACAGGGCAGACCCCTCCCGCATGCTGCCTGACTGTAGAAGTAGCTGCTAACATCCTAATGTTAGTGGCTGGGAGCGGTTGCGGGAAAAGCATGTGTGAGCACTGGGCCTGAACTCCCGTGTATCTGAGTAGAATACAGCGATTTCCATAGGCTTTCCTCAACCAGAGTGTAGCTAGGTTCCAAATCCCATGTACGAGCGGGTAGCAGACATCTGCCTCCCATGCATACACACTTCTGAGAGTTGAGCTTATGGCCTGTACCTCCACATCCAGCCAGCTGGTAGCCTTGGCTTCTAAAAGGCCTAGGCTCGCTGTTTGACGGAAGTGCTGGGAGAGGTAATTGGAATCACCCGGCACACAAGACTAGTGCCTCCAAGCTCAGTTCAGCGATTTCCTAGTAATTCCTGTGGTAGACTGGTGCTACATACTAAGTTCCATACGTGAGAGGGTAGCTGAACGCCTTGTCCAAAACCATCTTACTTCTGAGAGTTGAGCTCACCCTCAGTCCCTCACAGTTCCACACTGCCTGCAGAGTGAGTTTCGCAGGTCTTCAGCATAGACGTTTGCCAGAGGCTTCTGAGACGCAGGGTAACAATGCAGACCTGGAGGGTATCCCCAGGTGCAGTCGACTGGTAATCTTGGAACCTCCTGACTCAGAATACTGCTACCTTCTCACTGCCATAGGAATGCAGCTAGTTGACAGCTGGCTTCAAGACATGCTTCCCTGTGAGAGCTGAGGACAGGGCAGGACCCTCCCGCATGCTGCCTGACTGTAGGAGTAGCTGCTAACATCCTTATGTTAGTGGCTAGGTGAGGTTGCGGGAAAAGCATGTGTGAGCACTGGGCCTGAACTCCCGTGTATCTGTGTTGAATACAGCGATTTCCAACGGCTTTCCTCAACCAGAGTGTAGCTAGGTTCCAAATCCCATGTACGAGCGGGTAGCAGACATCTGCCTCCCATGCATACACACTTCTGAGAGTTGAGCTTATGGCCTGTACCTCCACAGCCAGCCTGCTGGTACCCTTGGCTTCTAAAAGGCCTAGGCTCGCTGTTTGACGGAAGTGCTGGGAGAGGTAATTGGAATCACCCGGCACACAAGACGAGTGCCTCCAAGCTCAATTCACGATTTCCCAGTAATTCTTGTGGTAGACAGGTGCTACATACTAAGTTCCATATGTGAGAAGGTAGCTGAACGCCTTGTCCAAAAGCATCTTACTTCTGAGAGTTGAGCACACCCTCAGTCCCTCACACTTCCACACTGCCTGCAGAGTGAGTTTCACACGTCTTCACCAGAGACGATTGCCAGAGGCTTCTGAGTACAAGTTAACAATGCAGACCTGGAGGGTATCTCCAGGGGCAGTAGAGTGGTAATCTTGGAACCTCCTGACTCAGAGTACTGCTACCTTCTCACTGCCATAGGAATGCAGCTAGTTGACAGCTGGCTTCAAGACATGCTTCCCTGGGAGAGCTGAGGACACGGCAGAACCCTCCCGCATCCTGCCTGACTGTAGGAGTAGCTGCTGACATCCTTATGTTAGTGGCTGGGAGAGGTTGCGGGAAAAGCATGTGTGAGCACTGGGCCTGAACTCCCGTGTATCTGAGTTGAATACAGCGATTTCCAATGGCCTTCTTCAATCACAGTGTAGCTAGGTTCCAACTCCCATATCCGAGTGGGTAGCAGACATCTGCCTCCCATGCATATACTCTTCTGAGAGTTGAGCTTATGGCCTGTACCTCCACAGCCAGCCTGCTGGTACCCTTGGCTTCTAAAAGGCCTAGGCTCGCTGTTTGACAGAAGTGCTGGGAGAGGTAATTGGAATCACCCGGCACACAAGACTAGTGCCTCCAAGCTCAGTTCAGCGATTTCCTAGTAATTCCTGTGGTAGACTAGTGCTACATACTAAGTTCCATACGTGAGAGGGTAGCTGAACGCCTTGTCCAAAAACATCTTACTTCTGAGAGTTGAGCTCAGCCTCAGTCCCTCACAGTTCCACACTGCCTGCAGAGTGAGTTTCGCAGGTCTTCAGCAGAGACGTTTGCCAGAGGCTTCTGAGACGCAGGGTAACAATGCAGACCTGGAGGGTATCCCCAGGTGAAGTCGACTGGTAATCTTGGAACCTCCTGACTCAGAATACTGCTACCTTCTCACTGCCATAGGAATGCAGCTAGTTGACAGCTGGCATCAAGACATGCTTCCCTGTGAGAGCTGAGGACAGGGCAGAACCCTCCCGCATCCTGCCTGACTGTAGGAGTAGCTGCTAACATCCTTATGTTAGTGGCTGGGAGAGGTTGCCTGAAAAGCATGTGTGAGCACTGGGCCTGAACTCCCTTGTATCTGAGTTGAATACAGCGATTTCCAACGGCTTTCCTCAACCAGAGTGTAGCTAGGTTCCAAATCCCATGTCCGAGTGGGTAGCAGACATCTGCCTCCCATGCATACACACTTCTGAGAGTTGAGCTTAAGGCCTGTACCTCCACATCCAGCCTGCTGGTACCCTTGGCTTCTAAAAGGCCTAGGCTCGCTGTTTGACGGAAGTGCTGGGAGAGGTAATTGGAATCTCCCGGCACACAAGACGAGTGCCTCCAAGCTCAATTAACGATTTCCCAGTAATTCTTGTGGTAGACAGGTGCTACATACTAAGTTCCATATGTGAGAAGGTAGCTGAACGCCTTGTCCAAAAGCATCTTACTTCTGAGACTTGAGCCCACCCTCAGTCCCTCACAGTTCCACACTGCCTGCAGAGTGAGTTTCACACGTCTTCACCAGAGACGATTGCCAGAGGCTTCTGAGTACAAGTTAACAATGCAGACCTGGAGGGTATCTCCAGGGGCAGTAGAGTGGTAATCTTGGAACCTCCTGACTCAGAGTACTGCTACCTTCTCACTGCCATAGGAATGCAGCTAGTTGACAGCTGGCTTCAAGACATGCTTCCCTGTGAGAGCTGAGGACACGGCAGAACCCTCGCGCATCCTGCCTGACTGTAGGAGTAGCTGCTAACATCCTAATGTTAGTGGCTGGGAGAGTTTGCGGGAAAAGCATGTGTGAGCACTGGGCCTGAACTCCCGTGTATCTGAGTTGAATACAGCGATTTCCAATGGCCTTCTTCCATCACAGTGTAGCTAGGTTCCAACTCCCATGTCCGAGTGGGTAGCAGACATCTGCCTCCCATGCATACACACTTCTGAGAGTTGAGCTTATGGCCTGTACCTCCACATCCAGCCTGCTGGTACCCTTGGGTTCTAAAAGGCCTAGGCTCGCTCTTTGACGGAAGTGCTGGGAGAGGTAATTCGAATCACCCGGCACACAAGACTAGTGCCTCCAAGCTCAGTTCAGCGATTTCCTATTAATTCCTGTGGTAGAGTGGTGCTACATACTAAGTTCCATACATGAGAGGGTAGCTGAACGCCTTGTCCAAAACCATCTTACTTCTGAGAGTTGAGCTCACCCTCAGTCCCTCACAGTTCCAAACTGCCTGCAGAGTGAGTTTCGCAGGTCTTCAGCAGAGACGTTTTCCAGAGGCTTCTGAGACGCAGGGTAACAATGCAGTCCTGAGGGTATCCCCAGGTGCAGTCGACTGGTAATCGTGGAACCTCCTGACTCAGAATACTGCTACCTTCTCACTGCCATAGGAATGCAGCTAGTTGACAGCTGGCTTCAAGACATGCTTCCCTGTGAGAGCTGAGGACAGGGCAGAACCTTCCCCCATGCTGCCTGACTGTAGGAGTAGCTTCTAACATCCTTATGTTAGTGGCTGGGAGAGGTTGCGGGAAAAGCATGTGTGAGCACTGGGCCTGAACCCCCGTGTATCTGAGTTGAATACAGCGATTTCCAACGGCTTTCCTCAACCAGAGTGTAGCTAGGTTCCAAATGCCATGTACGAGCGGGTAGCAGACATCTGCCTCCCATGCATACACACTTCTGAGAGTTGAGCTTATGGCCTGTACCTCCACAGCCAGCCTGCTGGTACCCTTGGCTTCTAAAAGGCCTAGGCTCGCTGTTTGACGGAAGTGCTGGGAGAGATAATTGGAATCACCCGGCACACAAGACTAGTGCCTCCAAGCTCAGTTCAGCGATTTCCTAGTAATTCCTGTGGTAGACTGGTGCTACATACTAAGTTCCATACGTGAGAGGGTAGCTGAACGCCTTGTCCAAAAGCATCTTACTTCTGAGAGTTGAGCTCAGCCTCATTCCCTCACAGTTCGACACTGCCTGCAGATTGAGTTTCGCAGGTCTTCAGCAGAGACGTTTGCCAGAGGCTTCTGCGACGCAGGGTACCAATGCTGACCTGGAGGGTATCCCCAGGTGCAGTCGACTGGTAATCTTGGAACCTCCTGACTCAGAATACTGCTACCTTCTCCCTGCCATAGGAATGCAGCTAGTTGACAGCTGGCTTCAAGACATGCTTCCCTGTGAGAGCTGAGGACAGGGCAGAACCCTCCCGCATGCTGCCTGACTGTAGGAGTAGCTGCTCACATCCTAATGTTAGTGGCTGAGAGAGGTTGCGGGAAAAGCATGTGTGAGCACTGGGCCTGAACTCCCGTGTATCTGAGTTGAATACAGCGATTTCCAACGGCTTTCCTCAACCAGAGTGTAGCTAGGTTCCAAATCCCATGTACGAGCGGGTAGCAGACATCTGCCTCCCATGCATACACACTTCTGAGAGTTGAGCTTATGGCCTGTACCTCCACAGCCAGCCTGCTGGTACCCTTGGCTTCTAAAAGGCCTAGGCTCGCTGTTTGACGGAAGTGCTGGGAGAGGTAATTGGAATCTCCCGGCACACAAGACGAGTGCCTCTAAGCTCAATTCACGATTTCCCAGTAATTCTTGTGGTTGACAGGTGCTACATACTAAGTTCCATATGTGAGATGGTAGCTGAACGCCTTGTCCAAAAGCATCTTACTTCTGAGAGTTGAGCCCACCCTCAGTCCCTCACAGTTCCACACTGCCTGCAGAGTGAGTTTCACACGTCTTCACCAGAGACGATTGCCAGAGGCTTCTGAGTACAAGTTAACAATGCAGACCTGGAGGGTATCTCCAGGTGCAGTAGAGTGGTAATATTGGAACCTCCTGACTAAGAGTACTGCTACCTTCTCACTGCCATAGGAATGCAGCTAGTTGACAGCTGGCTTCAAGACATGCTTCCCTGTGAGAGCTGAGGACAGGGCAGAACCCTCCCGTATCCTGCCTGACTGTAGGAGTAGCTGCTACCATCCTTATGTTAGTGGCTGGGAGAGGTTGCGGGAAAAGCATGTGTGAGACTGGGCCTGAACTCCCGTGTATCTGAGTTGAATACAGCGATTTCCAATGGCCTTCTTCAATCACAGTGTAGCTAGGTTCCAACTCCCATGTCCGAGTGGGTAGCAGACATCTGCCTCCCATGCATACACACTTCTGAGAGTTGAGCTTATGGCCTGTACTTCCACAGCCAGCCTGCTGGTACCCTTGGCTTCTAAAAGGCCTAGGCTCGCTGTTTGACGGAAGTGCTGGGAGAGGTAATTGGAATCACCCGGCACACAAGACTAGTGCCTCCAAGCTCAGTTCAGCGATTTCCTAGTAATTCCTGTGGTAGACTGGTGTTACATACTAAGTTCCATACGTGAGAGGGTAGCTGAACGCCTTGTCCAAAACCATCTTACTTCTGAGAGTTGAGCTCAGCCTCAGTCCCTCACAGTTCCACACTGCCTGCAGAGTGAGTTTCGCAGGTCTTCAGCAGAGACGTTTTCCAGAGGCTTCTGAGACGCAGGGTAACAATGCAGACCTGGAAGGTATCCCCTGGTGCAGTCGACTGGTAATCTTGGAACCTCCTGACTCAGAATACTGCTACCTTCTCACTGCCATAGGAATGCAGCTAGTTGACAGCTGGCTTCAAGACATGCTTCCCTGTGAGAGCTCAGGACAGGGCAGAACACTCCCGCATGCTGCCTGACTGTAGGAGTAGCTGCTAACATCCTTATGTTAGTGGCTGGGAGTGGTTGCGGGAAAACATGTGTGAGCACTGGGCCTGAACTCCCGTGTATCTGAGTTGAATACAGCGATTTCCAACGGCTTTCCTCAACCAGAGTGTAGCTAGGTTCGAAATCCCATGTACGAGCGGGTAGCAGACATCTGCCTCCCATGCATACACACTTCTGAGAGTTTTGCTTATGGCCTGTACCTCCACATCCAGCCTGCTGGTACCCTTGGCTTCTAAAAGGCCTAGGCTCCCTGTTTGACGGAAGTGCTGGGAGAGGTAATTGGAATCTCCCGGCACACAAGACGAGTGCCTCCAAGCTCAATTCACGATTTCCCAGTAATTCTTGTGGTAGACAGGTGCCACATACTAAGTTCCATATGTGAAAAGGTAGCTGAACGCCTTGTCCAAAAGCATCTTACTTCTGAGAGTTGAGCCCACCCTCAGTCCCTACACTTCCAATCTGCCTGCAGAGTGAGTTTCACACGTCTTCATCAGAGACGATTTCCAGAGGCTTCTGAGTACAAGTTAACAATGCAGACCTGGAGGGTATCTCCAGGTGCAGTAGAGTGGTAATCTTGGAACCTCCTGACTCAGAGTACTGCTACCTTCTCACTGCCATAGGAATGCAGCTGGTTGACAGCTGGCTTCAAGACATGCTTCCCTGTGAGAGCTGAGGACAGGGCAGAACCCTCCCGCATCCTGCCTGACTGTAGGAGTAGCTGCTAACATCCGAATGTTAGTGGCTGGGAGAGGTTGCGGGAAAAGCATGTGTGAGCACTGGGCCTGAACTCCCGTGTATCTGAGTTGAATACAGCGATTTCCAATGGCCATCTTCAATCACAGTGTAGCTAGGTTCCAACTCCCATGTCCGAGTGGGTAGCAGACATCTGCCTCCCATGCATACACACTTCTGAGAGTTGAGCTTATGGCCTGTACCTCCACATCCAGCCTGCTGGTACCCTTGTCTTCTAAAAGGCCAAGGCTCGCTGTTTGACGGAAGTGCTGTGAGAGGTAATTGGAATCACCCGGCGCACAAGACTAGTGCCTCCAAGCTCAGTTCAGCGATTTCCTAGTAATTCCTGTGGTAGACTGAGGCTACATACTAAGTTCCATACGTGAGAGGGAAGCTGAACGCCTTGTCCAAAACCATCTTACTTCTGAGAGTTGAGCTCAGCCTCAGTCCCGCACAGTTCCACACTGCCTGCAGAGTGAGTTTCGCAGGTCTTCAGCAGAGACGTTTGCCAGAGGCTTCTGAGACGCAGGGTAACAATGCAGACCTGGAGGGTATCCCCAGGTGCAGTCGACTGGTAATCTTGGAACCTCCTGACTCAGAATACTGCTACCTTCTCACTGCCACAGGAATGCAGCTAGTTGACAGCTAGCTGGCTTCAAGACATGCTTCCCTGAGAGAGCTGAGGACAGGGCAGAACCCTCCCGCATTCTGCCGGACTGTAGGAATAGCTGCTAACATCCTAATGTTAGTGGCTGGGAGAGGTTGCGGGAAAAGCATGTGTGAGCACTGGGCCTGAACTCCCGTGTATCTGAGTTGAATACAGCGATTTCCAACGGCTTTCCTCAACCAGAGTGTAGCTAGGTTCCAAATCCCATGTACGAGCGGGTAGCAGACATCTGCCTCCCATGCATACACACTTCTGAGAGTTGAGCTTATGGCCTGTACCTCCACATCCAGCCTGCTGGTACCCTTGGCTTCTAAAAGGCCTAGGCTCGCTGTTTGACGGAAGTGCTGGGAGAGGAAATTGGAATCTGCCGGCACACAAGACGAGTGCCTCCAAGCTCAATCCACGATTTCCCAGTAATTCTTGTGGTAGACAGGTGCTACATACTAAGTTCCATATGTGAGAAGGTAGCTGAACGCCTTGTCCAAAAGCATCTTACTTCTGAGAGTTGAGCCCACCCTCAGTCCCTCACAGTTCCACACTGCCTGCAGAGTGAGTTTCACACGTCTTCACCAGAGACGATTGCCAGAGGCTTCTGAGTACAAGTTAACAATGCAGACCTGGAGGGTATCTCCAGGTGCAGTAGAGTGGTAATCTTGGAACCTCCTGACTCAGAGTACTGCTACCTTCTCACTGCCATAGGAATGCAGCTAGTTGACAGCTGGCTTCAAGACATGCTTCCCTGTGAGAGCTGAGGACAGGGCAGAACCCTCCCGCATCCTGCCTGACTGTAGGAGTAGCTGCTAACATCCTTATGTTAGTGGCTGGGAGAGGTTGCGGGAAAAGCATGTGTGAGCACTGGGCCTGAACTCCCGTGTATCTGAGTTGAATACAGCGATTTCCAATGGCCTTCTTCAATCACAGTGTAGCTAGGTTCCAACTCCCATGTCCGAGTGGGTAGCAGACATCTGCCTCCCATGCATACACACTTCTGAGAGTTGAGCTTATGGCCTGTACCTCCACATCCAGCCTGCTGGTACCCTTGGCTTCTAAAAGGCCTAGGCTCGCTGTTTGACGGAAATGCTGGGAGAGGTAATTGGAATCACCGGGCACACAAGACTAGTGCCTCCAAGCTCAGTTCAGCGATTTCCTAGTAATTCCTGTGGTAGACTGGTGCTACATACTAAGTTCCATACGTGAGAGGGTAGCTGAACGCCTTGTCCAAAACCATCTTACTTCAGAGAGTTGAGCTCAGCCTCAGTCCCTCACAGTTCCACACTGCCTGCAGAGTGAGTTTCGCAGGTCTTCAGCAGAGAC
The DNA here is from genome assembly GCF_048164855.1 of Canis lupus baileyi. Lineage (NCBI taxonomy): Eukaryota > Metazoa > Chordata > Mammalia > Carnivora > Canidae > Canis > Canis lupus. The sequence goes on along the minus strand of NC_132844.1, from coordinate 76,191,639 downwards.
GTTTGCCAGAGGCTTCTGAGACGCAGGGTAACAATGCAGACCTGGAGGGTATCCCCAGGTGCAGTAGACTGGTAATCTTGGAACATCCTGATTCAGAATACTGCTACCTTCTCACTGCCATAGGAATGCAGCTAGTTGACAGCTGGCTTCAAGACATGCTTCCCTGTGAGAGCTGAGGACAGGGCAGAACACTCCCGCATGCTGCCTGACTGTAGGAGTAGCTGCTAACATCCTTATGTTAGTGGCTGGGAGAGGTTGCGGGAAAAGCATGTGTGAGCACTGGGCCTGAACTCCCGTGTATCTGAGTTGAATACAGCGATTTCCAACGGCTTTCCTCAACCAGAGTGTAGCTAGGTTCCAAATCCCATGTACGAGCGGGTAGCAGACATCTGCCTCCCATGCATACACACTTCTGAGTGTTGAGCTTATGGCCTGTACCTCCACAGCCAGCCTGCTGGTACCCTTGGCTTCTAAAAGGCCTAGGCTCTCTGTTTGACGGAAGTGCTGGGAGAGGTAATTGGAATCACCCGGCACACAAGACTAGTGCCTCCAAGCTCAGTTCAATGATTTCCTAGTAATTCCTGTGGTAGACTGGTGCTACATACTAAGTTCCATACGTGAGAGGGTAGCTGAACGCCTTGTCCAAAACCATCTTACTTCTGAGAGTTGAGCTCAGCCTCAGACCCTCACAGTTCCACACTGCCTGCAGAGTGAGTTTCGCAGGTCTTCAGCAGAGACGTTTTCCAGAGGCTTCTGAGACGCAGGGTAACAATGCAGACCTGGAAGGTATCCCCTGGTGCAGTCGACTGGTAATCTTGGAACCTCCTGACTCAGAATACTGCTACCTTCTCACTGCCATAGGAATGCAGCTAGTTGACAGCTGGCTTCAAGACATGCTTCCCTGTGAGAGCTGAGGACAGGGCAGAACCCTCCCGCATGCTGCCTGACTGTAGGAGTAGCTGCTAACATCCTTATGTAAGTGGCTGGGAGAGGTTGCGGGAAAAGCATGTTTGAGCACTGGGCCTGAACTCCCGTGTATCTGAGTTGAATACAGCGATTTCCAACGGCTTTCCTCAACCAGAGTGTAGCTAGGTTCCAACTCCCATGTCCGAGTGGGTAGCAGACATCTGCCTCCCATGCATACACACTTCTGAGAGTTGAGCTTATGGCCTGTACCTCCACATCCAGCCTGCTGGTACCCTTGGCTTCTAAAAGGCCTAGGCTCGCTGTTTGACGGAAGTGCTGGGAGAGGTAATTGGAATCACCCGGCACACAAGACTAGTGCCTCCAAGCTCAGTTCAGGGATTTCCTAGTAATTCCTGTGGTAGAGTGGTGCTACATACTAAGTTCCATACGTGAGAGGGTAGCTGAACGCCTTGTCCAAAACCATCTTACTTCTGAGAGTTGAGCTCAGCCTCAGTCCCTCACAGTTCCACACTGCCTGCAGAGTGAGTTTCGCAGGTCTTCAGCAGAGACGTTTGCCAGAGGCTTCTGAGACGCAGGGTAACAATGCAGACCTGGAGGGTATCCCCAGGTGCAGTCGACTGATAATCTTGGAACCTCCTGACTCAGAATACTGCTACCTTCTCACTGCCATAGGAATGCAGCTAGTTGACAGCTGGCTTCAAGACATGATTCCCTGTGAGAGCTGAGGACAGGGCAGAACCCTCCCGCATGCTGCCTGACTGTAGGAGTAGCTGCTAACATCCTTATGTTAGTGGCTGGGAGAGGTTGCGGGAAAAGCATGTGTGAGCACTGGGCCTGAACTCCCGTGTATTTGAGTTGAATACAGCGATTTCCAACGGCTTTCCTCAACCAGAGTGTAGCTAGGTTCCAAATCCCATGTACGAGCGGGTAGCAGACATCTGCCTCCCATGCATACACACTTCTGAGAGTTGAGCTTATGGCCTGTACCTCCACATCCAGCCTGCTGGTACCCTTGGCTTCTAAAAGGCCTAGGCTCGCTGTTTGACGGAAGTGCTGGGAGAGGTAATTGGAATCTCCCGGCACACAAGACGAGTGCCTCCAAGCTCAATTCACGATTTCCCAGTAATTCTTGTGGTAGACAGGTGCTACATACTAAGTTCATTATGTGAGAAGGTAGCTGAACGCCTTGTCCAAAAGCATCTTACTTCTGAGATTTGAGCACACCCTCAGTCCCTCACACTTCCACACTGCCTGCAGAGTGAGTTTCACACGTCTTCACCAGAGACGATTGCCAGAGGCTTCTGAGTACAAGTTAACAATGCAGACCTGGAGGGTATCTCCAGGTGCAGTAGAGTGGTAATCTTGGAACCTCCTGACTCAGAGTACTGCTACATTCTCACTGCCATAGGAATGCAGCTAGTTGACAGCTGGCTTCAAGACATGCTTCCCTGTGAGAGCTGAGGACAGGGCAGAACCCTCCCGCATCCTGCCTGACTGTAGGAGTAGCTGCTAACATCCTTATGTTAGTGGCTGGGAGAGGTTGCGGGAAAAGCATGTGTGAGCACTGGGCCTGAACTCCCGTGTATCTGAGTTGAATACAGCGATTTCCAATGGCCTTCTTCAATCACAGTGTAGCTAGGTTCCAACTCCCATGTCCGAGTGGGTAGCAGACATCTGCCTCCCATGCATACACACTTCTGAGAGTTGAGCTTATGGCCTGTACCTCCACATCCAGCCTGCTCGTACCCTTGGCTTCTAAAAGGCCTAGGCTCGCTGTTTGACGGAAGTGCTGGGAGAGGTAATTGGAATCACCCGTCACACAAGACTAGTGCCTCCAAGCTCAGTTCAGCGATTTCCTAGTAATTCCTGTGGTAGACTGGTGCTACATACTAAGTTCCATACGTGAGAGGGTAGCTGAACGCCTTGTCCAAAACCATCTTACTTCTGAGAGTTGAGCTCAGCCTCAGTCCCTCACAGTTCCACACTGCCTGCAGAGTGAGTTTCGCAGGTCTTCAGCAGAGACGTTTTCCAGAGTCTTCTGAGACGAAGGGTAACAATGCAGACCTGGAGGGTATCGACAGGTGCAGTCGACTGGTAATCTTGGAACCTCCTGACTCAGAATACTGCTACCTTCTCACTGCCATAGGAATGCAGCTAGTTGACAGCTGGCTTCAAGACATGCTTCCCTGTGAGAGCTTAGGACAGGGCAGAACCCTCCCGCATGCTGCCTGACTGTAGGCTAGATGCTAACATCCTAATGTTAGTGGCTGGGAGAGGCTGCGGGAAAAGCATGTGTGAGCACTGGGCCTGAACTCCCGTGTATCTGAGTTGAATACAGCGATTTCCAACGGCTTTCCTCAACCAGAGTGTAGCTAGGTTCCAAATCCCATGTACGAGCGGATAGCAAACATCTGCCTCCCATGCATACACACTTCTGAGAGTTGAGCTTATGGCCTGTACCTCCTCAGCCAGCCTGCTGGTACCCTTGGCTTCTAAAAGGCCTAGGCTCGCTGTTTGACGGAAGTGCTGGGAGAGGTAATTGGAATCACCCGGCACACAAGACTAGTGCCTCCAAGCTCAGTTCAGGGATTTCCTAGTAATTCCTGTGGTAGAGTGGTGCTACATACTAAGTTCCATACGTGAGAGGGTAGCTGAACGCCTTGTCCAAAACCATCTTACTTCTGAGAGTTGAGCTCAGCCTCAGTCCCTCACAGTTCCACACTGCCTGCAGAGTGAGTTTCGCAGGTCTTCAGCAGAGACGTTTGCCAGAGGCTTCTGAGACGCAGGGTAACAATGCAGACCTGGAGGGTATCCCCAGGTGCAGTCGACTGGTAATCTTGGAACCTCCTGACTCAGAATACTGCTACCTTCTCACTGCCATAGGAATGCAGCTAGTTGACAGCTGGCTTCAAGACATGCTTCCCTGTGAGAGCTGAGGACAGGGCAGAACCCTCCCGCATGCTGCCTGACTGTAGGAGTAGCTGCTAACATCCTTATGTTAGTGGCTGGGAGAGGTTGCGGGAAAAGCATGTGTGAGCACTGGGCCTGAACTCCCGTGTATCTGAGTTGAATACAGCGATTTCCAACGGCTTTCCTCAACCAGAGTGTAGCTAGTTTCCAAATCCCATGTACGAGCGGGTAGCAGACATCTGCCTCCCATGCATACACACTTCTGAGAGTTGAGCTTATGGCCTGTACCTCCACAGCCAGCCTGCTGGTACCCTTGGCTTCTAAAAGGCCTAGGCTCGCTGTTTGACGGAAGTGCTGGGAGAGGTAATTGGAATCACCCGGCACACAAGACTAGTGCCTCCAAGCTCAGTTCAGGGATTTCCTAGTAATTCCTGTGGTAGAGTGGTGCTACATACTAAGTTCCATACGTGAGAGGGTAGCTGAACGCCTTGTCCAAAACCATCTTACTTCTGAGAGTTGAGCTCAGCCTCAGTCCCTCACAGTTCCACACTGCCTGCAGAGTGAGTTTCGCAGGTCTTCAGCAGAGACGTTTGCCAGAGGCTTCTGAGACGCAGGGTAACAATGCAGACCTGGAGGGTATCCCCAGGTGCAGTCGACTGGTAATCTTGGAACCTCCTGACTCAGAATACTGCTACCTTCTCACTGCCATAGGAATGCAGCTAGTTGACAGCTGGCTTCAAGACATGCTTCCCTGTGAGAGCTGAGGACAGGGCAGAACCCTCCCGCATGCTGCCTGACTGTAGGAGTAGCTGCTAACATCCTTATGTTAGTGGCTGGGAGAGGTTGCGGGAAAAGCATGTGTGAGCACTGGGCCTGAACTCCCGTGTATCAGAGTTGAATACAGCGATTTCCAACGGCTTTCCTCAACCAGAGTGTAGCTAGGTTCTAAATCCCATGTACGAGCGGGTAGCAGACATCTGCCTCCCATGCATACACACTTCTGAGAGTTGAGCTTATGGCCTGTACCTCCACATCCAGCCTGCTGGTACCCTTGGCTTCTAAAAGGCCTAGGCTCGCTGTTTGACGGAAGTGCTGGGAGAGGTAATTGGAATCTCCCGGCACACAAGACGAGTGCCTCCAAGCTAAATTCACGATTTCCCAGTAAGTCTTGTGGTAGACAGGTGCTGCATACTAAGTTCCATATGTGAGAAGGTAGCTGAACGCCCTGTCCAAAAGAATCTTACTTCTGAGATTTGAGCACACCCTCAGTCCCTCACACTTCCACACTGCCTGCAGAGTGAGTTTCACACGTCTTCACCAGAGACGATTGCCAGAGGCTTCTGAGTACAAGTTAACAATGCAGACCTGGAGGGTATCTCCAGGTGCAGTAGAGTGGTAATCTTGGAACCTCCTGACTCAGAGTACTGCTACCTTCTCACTGCCATAGGAATGCAGCTAGTTGACAGCTGGCTTCAAGACATGCTTCCCTGTGAGAGCTGAGGACAGGGCAGAACCCTCCCTCATGCTGCCTGACTGTAGGAGTAGCTGCTAACATCCTTATGTTAGTGGCTGGGAGAGGTTGCGGGAAAAGCATGTGTGAGCACTGGGCCTCAACTCCCGTGTATCTGAGTTGAATACAGCGATTTCCAATGGCCTTCTTCAATCACAGTGTAGCTAGGTTCCAACTCCCATGTCCGAGTGGGTAGCAGACATCTGCCTCCCATGCATACACACTTCTGAGAGTTGAGCTTATGGCCTGTACCTCCACATCCAGCCTGCTCGTACCCTTGGCTTCTAAAAGGCCTAGGCTCGCTGTTTGACGGAAGTGCTGGGAGAGGTAATTGGAATCACCCGTCACACAAGACTAGTGCCTCCAAGCTCAGTTCAGCGATTTCCTAGTAATTCCTGTGGTAGACTGGTGCTACATACTAAGTTCCATACGTGAGAGGGTAGCTGAACGCCTTGTCCAAAACCATCTTACTTCTGAGAGTTGAGCTCAGCCTCAGTCCCTCACAGTTCCACACTGCCTGCAGAGTGAGTTTCGCAGGTCTTCAGCAGAGACGTTTGCCAGAGGCTTCTGAGACGCAGGGTAACAATGCAGACCTGGAGGGTATCCCCAGGTGCAGTCGACTGATAATGTTGGAACCTCCTGACTCAGAATACTGCTACCTTCTCACTGCCATAGGAATGCAGCTAGTTGACAGCTGGCTTCAAGACATGATTCCCTGTGAGAGCTGAGGACAGGGCAGAACCCTCCCGCATGCTGCCTGACTGTAGGAGTAGCTGTTAACATCCTTATGTTAGTGGCTGGGAGAGGTTGCGGGAAAAGCATGTGTGAGCACTGGGCCTGAACTCCCGTGTATCTGAGTTGAATACAGCGATTTCCAACGGCTTTCCTCAACCAGAGTGTAGCTAGGTTCCAAATCCCATGTACGAGCGGGTAGCAGACATCTGCCTCCCATGCATACACACTTCTGAGAGTTGAGCTTATGGCCTGTACCTCCACATCCAGCCTGCTGGTACCCTTGGCTTCTAAAAGGCCTAGGCTCGCTGTTTGACGGAAGTGCTGGGAGAGGTAATTGGAATCTCCCGGCACACAAGACGAGTGCCTCCAAGCTCAATTCACGATTTCCCAGTAATTCTTGTGGTAGACAGGTGCTACATACTAAGTTCCATATGTGAGAAGGTAGCTGAACGCCTTGTCCAAAAGCATCTTACTTCTGAGATTTGAGCACACCCTCAGTCCCTCACACTTCCACACTGCCTGCAGAGTGAGTTTCACACGTCTTCACCAGAGACGATTGCCAGAGGCTTCTGAGTACAAGTTAACAATGCAGACCTGGAGGGTATCTCCAGGTGCAGTAGAGTGGTAATCTTGGAACCTCCTGACTGAGAGTACTGCTACATTCTCACTGCCATAGGAATGCAGCTAGTTGACAGCTGGCTTCAAGACATGCTTCCCTGTGAGAGCTGAGGACAGGGCAGAACCCTCCCGCATCCTGCCTGACTGTAGGAGTAGCTGCTAACATCCTTATGTTAGTGGCTGGGAGAGGTTGCGGGAAAAGCATGTGTGAGCACTGGGCCTCAACTCCCGTGTATCTGAGTTGAATACAGCGATTTCCAATGGCCTTCTTCAATCACAGTGTAGCTAGGTTCCAACTCCCATGTCCGAGTGGGTAGCAGACATCTGCCTCCCATGCATACACACTTCTGAGAGTTGAGCTTATGGACTGTACCTCCAGATCCAGCCTGCTCGTACCCTTGGCTTCTAAAAGGCCTAGGCTCGCTGTTTGACGGAAGTGCTGGGAGAGGTAATTGGAATCACCGGGCACACAAGACTAGTGCCTCCAAGCTCAGTTCAGCGATTTCCTAGTAATTCCTGTGGTAGACTGGTGCTACATACTAAGTTCCATACGTGAGAGGGTAGCTGAACGCCTTGTCCAAAACCATCTTACTTCTGAGAGTTGAGCTCAGCCTCAGTCCCTCACAGTTCCACACTGCCTGCAGAGTGAGTTTCGCAGGTCTTCAGCAGAGACGTTTGCCAGAGGCTTCTGAGACGCAGGGTAACAATGCAGACCTGGAGGGTATCCCCAGGTGCAGTCGACTGGTAATCTTGGAACGTCCTGACTCAGAATACTGCTACCTTCTCACTGCCATAGGAATGCAGCTAGTTGACAGCTGGCTTCAAGACATGCTTCCCTGTGAGAGCTGAGGACAGGGCAGAACCCTCCCGCATGCTGCCTGACTGTAGGAGTAGCTGCTAACATCCTTATGTTAGTGGCTGGGAGAGGTTGCGGGAAAAGCATGTGTGAGCACTGGGCCTGAACTCCCGTGTATCTGAGTTGAATACAGCGATTTCCAACGGCTTTCCTCAACCAGAGTGTAGCTAGGTTCTAAATCCCATGTACGAGCGGGTAGCAGACATCTGCCTCCCATGCATACACACTTCTGAGAGTTGAGCTTATGGCCTGTACCTCCACATCCAGCCTGCTGGTACCCTTGGCTTCTAAAAGGCCTAGGCTCGCTGTTTGACGGAAGTGCTGGGAGAGGTAATTGGAATCTCCCGGCACACAAGACGAGTGCCTCCAAGCTCAATTCACGATTTCCCAGTAATTCTTGTGGTAGACAGGTGCTACATACAAAGTTCCATATGTGAGAAGGTAGCTGAACGCCCTGTCCAAAAGCATCTTACTTCTGAGATTTGAGCACACCCTCAGTCCCTCACACTTCCACACTGCCTGCAGAGTGAGTTTCACACGTCTTCACCAGAGACGATTGCCAGAGGCTTCTGAGTACAAGTTAACAATGCAGACCTGGAGGGTATCTCCAGGTGCAGTAGAGTGGTAATCTTGGAACCTCCTGACTCAGAGTACTGCTACCTTCTCACTGCCATAGGAATGCAGCTAGTTGACAGCTGGCTTCAAGACATGATTCCCTGTGAGAGCTGAGGACAGGGCAGAACCCTCCCGCATCCTGCCTGACTGTAGGAGTAGCTGCTAACATCCTTATGTTAGTGGCTGGGAGAGGTTGCGGGAAAAGCATGTGTGAGCACTGGGCCTGAACTACCGTGTATCTGAGTTGAATACAGCGATTTCCAATGGCCTTCTTCAATCACAGTGTAGCTAGGTTCCAACTCCCATATCCGGGTGGGTAGCAGACATCTGCCTCCCATGCATACACACTTCTGAGAGTTGAGCTTATGGCCTGTACCTCCACATCCAGCCTGCTCGTACCCTTGGCTTCTAAAAGGCCTAGGCTCGCTGTTTGACGGAAGTGCTGGGAGAGGTAATTGGAATCACCCGTCACACAAGACTAGTGCCTCCAAGCTCAGTTCAGCGATTTCCTAGTAATTCCTGTGGTAGACTGGTGCTACATACTAACTTCCATACGTGAGAGGGTAGCTGAACGCCTTGTCCAAAACCATCTTACTTCTGAGAGTTGAGCTCAGCCTCAGTCCCTCACAGTTCCACACTGCCTGCAGAGTGAGTTTCGCAGGTCTTCAGCAGAGACGTTTGCCAGAGTCTTCTGAGACGAAGGGTAACAATGCAGACCTGGAGGGTATCCCCAGGTGCAGTCGACTGGTAATCTTGGAACCTCCTGACTCAGAATACTGCTACCTTCTCACTGCCATAGGAATGCAGTTAGTTGACAGCTGGCTTCAAGACATGCTTCCCTGTGAGAGCTTAGGACAGGGCAGAACCCTCCCGCATGCTGCCTGACTGTAGGAGTAGCTGCTAACATCCTAATGTTAGTGGCTGGGAGAGGCTGCGGGAAAAGCATGTGTGAGCACTGGGCCTGAACTCCCGTGTATCTGAGTTGAATACAGCGATTTCCAACGGCTTTCCTCAACCAGAGTGTAGCTAGGTTCCAAATCCCATGTACGAGCGGATAGCAAACATCTGCCTCCCATGCATACACACTTCTGAGAGTTGAGCTTATGGCCTGTACCTCCTCAGCCAGCCTGCTGGTACCCTTGGCTTCTAAAAGGCCTAGGCTCGCTGTTTGACGGAAGTGCTGGGAGAGGTAATTGGAATCACCCGGCACACAAGACTAGTGCCTCCAAGCTCAGTTCAGGGATTTCCTAGTAATTCCTGTGGTAGAGTGGTGCTACATACTAAGTTCCATACGTGAGAGGGTAGCTGAACGCCTTGTCCAAAACCATCTTACTTCTGAGAGTTGAGCTCAGCCTCAGTCCCTCACAGTTCCACACTGCCTGCAGAGTGAGTTTCGCAGGTCTTCAGCAGAGACGTTTGCCAGAGGCTTCTGAGACGCAGGGTAACAATGCAGACCTGGAGGGTATCCCCAGGTGCAGTCGACTGATAATGTTGGAACCTCCTGACTCAGAATACTGCTACCTTCTCACTGCCATAGGAATGCAGCTAGTTGACAGCTGGCTTCAAGACATGCTTCCCTGTGAGAGCTGAGGACAGGGCAGAACCCTCCCGCATGCTGCCTGACTGTAGGAGTAGCTGCTAACATCCTTATGTTAGTGGCTGGGAGAGGTTGCGGGAAAAGCATGTGTGAGCACTGGGCCTGAACTCCCGTGTATCTGAGTTGAATACAGCGATTTCCAACGGCTTTCCTCAACCAGAGTGTAGCTAGGTTCCAAATCCCATGTACGAGCGGGTAGCAGACATCTGCCTCCCATGCATACACACTTCTGAGAGTTGAGCTTATGGCCTGTACCTCCACATCCAGCCTGCTGGTACCCTTGGCTTCTAAAAGGCCTAGGCTCGCTGTTTGACGGAAGTGCTGGGAGAGGTAATTGGAATCTCCCGGCACACAAGACGAGTGCCTCCAAGCTAAATTCACGATGTCCCAGTAATTCTTGTGGTAGACAGGTGCTACATACTAATTCCATATGTGAGAAGGTAGCTGAACGCCTTATCCAAAAGCATCTTACTTCTGAGATTTGAGCACACCCTCAGTCCCTCACACTTCCACACTGCCTGCAGAGTGAGTTTCACACGTCTTCACCAGAGACGATTGCCAGAGGCTTCTGAGTACAAGTTAACAATGCAGACCTGGAGGGTATCTCCAGGTGCAGTAGAGTGGTAATCTTGGAACCTCCTGACTCAGAGTACTGCTACCTTCTCACTGCCATAGGAATGCAGCTAGTTGACAGCTGCCTTCAAGACATGCTTCCCTGTGAGAGCTGAGGACAGGGCAGAACCCTCCCGCATCCTGCCTGACTGTAGGAGTAGCTGCTAACATCCTATTGTTAGTGGCTGGGAGAGGTTGCGGGAAAAGCATGTGTGAGCACTGGGCCTGAACTCCCGTGTATCTGAGTTGAATACAGCGATTTCCAATGGCCTTCTTCAATCACAGTGTAGCTAGGTTCCAACTCCCATGTCCGAGTGGGTAGCAGACATCTGCCTCCCATGCATACACACTTCTGAGAGTTGAGCTTATGGCCTGTACCTCCACATCCAGCCTGCTCGTACCCTTGGCTTCTAAAAGGCCTAGGCTCGCTGTTTGACGGAAGTGCTGGGAGAGGTAATTGGAATCACCCGGCACACAAGACTAGTGTCTCCAAGCTAAGTTCAGCGATTTCCTAGTAATTCCTGTGGTAGACTGGTGCTACATACTAAGTTCCATACGTGAGAGGGTAGCTGAACGCCTTGTCCAAAACCATCTTACTTCTGAGAGTTGAGCTCAGCCTCAGTCCCTCACAGTTCCACACTGCCTACAGAGTGAGTTTCGCAGGTCTTCAGCAGAGACGTTTGCCAGAGGCTTCTGAGACGCAGGGTAACAATGCAGACCTGGAGGGTATCCCCAGGTGCAGTCGACTGGTAATCTTGGAACCTCCTGACTCAGAATACTGCTACCTTCTCACTGCCATAGGAATGCAGCTAGTTGACAGCTGGCTTCAAGACATGCTTCCCTGTCAGAGCTGAGGACAGGGCAGAACCATCCCGCATGCTGCCTGACTGTAGGAGTAGCTGCTAACATCCTTATGTTAGTGGCTGGGAGAGGTTGCGGGAAAAGCATGTGTGATCACTGGGCCTGAACTCCCGTGTATCTGAGTTGAATACAGCGATTTCCAATGGCCTTCTTCAATCACAGTGTATCTAGGTTCCAACTCCCATGTCCGAGTGGGTAGCAGACATCTGCCTCCCATGCATACACACTTCTGAGAGTTGAGCTTATGGCCTGTACCTCCACATCCAGCCTGCTGGTACCCTTGGCTTCTAAAAGGCCTAGGCTCGCTGTTTGACGGAAGTGCTGGGAGAGGTAATTGGAATCACCCGGCACACAAGACTAGTGTCTCCAAGCTCAGTTCAGCGATTTCCTAGTAATTCCTGTGGTAGACTGGTGCTACATACTAAGTTCCATACGTGAGAGGGTAGCTGAACGCCTTGTCCAAAACCATCTTACTTCTGAGAGTTGAGCTCAGCCTCAGTCCCTCACAGTTCCACACTGCCTACAGAGTGAGTTTCGCAGGTCTTCAGCAGAGACGTTTGCCAGAGGCTTCTGAGACGCAGGGTAACAATGCAGACCTGGAGGGTATCCCCAGGTGCAGTCGACTGGTAATCTTGGAACCTCCTGACTCAGAATACTGCTACCTTCTCACTGCCATAGGAATGCAGCTAGTTGACAGCTGGCTTCAAGACATGCTTCCCTGTCAGAGCTGAGGACAGGGCAGAACCATCCCGCATGCTGCCTGACTGTAGGAGTAGCTGCTAACATCCTTATATTAGTGGCTGGGAGAGGTTGCGGGAAAAGCATGTGTGAGCACTGGGCCTGAACTCCCGTGTATCTGAGTTGAATACAGCGATTTCCAACGGCTTTACTCAACCAGAGTGTAGCTAGGTTCCAAATCCCATGTACGAGCGGGTAGCAGACATCTGCCTCCCATGCATACACACTTCTGAGAGTTGAGCTTATGGCCTGTACCTCCACATCCAGGCTGCTGGTACCCTTGGCTTCTAAAAGGCCTAGGCTCGCTGTTTGACGGAAGTGCTGGGAGAGGTAATTGGAATCACCCGGCACACAAGACTAGTGCCTCCAAGCTCAGTTCAGCGATTTCCTAGTAATTCCTGTGGAAGACTGGTGCCACATACTAAGTTCCATATGTGAGATGGTAGCTGAACGCCTTGTCCAAAAGCATCTTACTTCTGAGAGTTGAGCACACCCTCAGTCCCTCACACTTCCACACTGCCTGCAGAGTGAGTTTCACACGTCTTCACCAGAGACGATTGCCAGAGGCTTCTGAGTACAAGTTAACAATGCAGACCTGGAGGGTATCTCCAGGTGCAGTAGAGTGGTAATCTTGGAACCTCCTGACTCAGAGTACTGCTACCTTCTCACTGCCATAGGAATGCAGCTAGTTGACAGCTGGCTTCAAGACATGCTTCCCTGTGAGAGCTGAGGACAGGGCAGAACCCTCCCGCATCCTGCCTGACTGTAGGAGTAGCTGCTAACATCCTTATGTTAGTGGCTGGGAGAGGTTGCGGGAAAAGCATGTGTGAGCACTGGGCCTGAACGCCCGTGTATCTGAGTTGAATACAGCGATTTCCAATGGCCTTCTTCAATCACAGTGTAGCTAGGTTCCAACTCCCATGTCCGAGTGGGTAGCAGACATCTGCCTCCCATGCATACACACTTCTGAGAGTTGAGCTTATGGCCTGTACCTCCACATCCAGCCTGCTCGTACCCTTGGCTTCTAAAAGGCCTAGGCTCGCTGTTTGACGGAAGTGATGGGAGAGGTAATTGGAATCACCCGGCACACAAGACTAGTGCCTCCAAGCTCAGTTCAGCGATTTCCTAGTAATTCCTGTGGTAGACTGGTGCTACATACTAAGTTCCATACGTGAGAGGGTAGCTGAACGCCTTGTCCAAAACCATCTTACTTCTGAGAGTTGAGCTCAGCCTCAGTCCCTCACAGTTCCACACTGCCTGCAGAGTGAGTTTCGCAGGTCTTCAGCAGAGACGTTTGCCAGAGGCTTCTGAGACGCAGGGTAACAATGCAGACCTGGAGGGTATCCCCAGGTGCAGTCGACTGGTAATCTTGGAACCTCCTGACTCAGAATACTGCTACCTTCTCACTGCCATAGGAATGCAGCTAGTTGACAGCTGGCTTCAAGACATGCTTCCCTGTGAGTGCTGAGGACAGGGCAGAACCCTCCCGCATGCTGCCTGACTGTAGGAGTAGCTGCTAACATCCTTATGTTAGTGGCTGGGAGAGGTTGCGGGAAAAGCATGTGTGAGCACTGGGCCTGAACTCCCGTGTATCTGAGTTGAATACAGCGATTTCCAACGGCTTTCCTCAACCAGAGTGTAGCTAGTTTCCAAATCCCATGTACGAGCGGGTAGCAGACATCTGCCTCCCATGCATACACACTTCTGAGAGTTGAGCTTATGGCCTGTACCTCCACAGCCAGCCTGCTGGTACCCTTGGCTTCTAAAAGGCCTAGGCTCGCTGTTTGACGGAAGTGCTGGGAGAGGTAATTGGAATCACCCGGCACACAAGACTAGTGCCTCCAAGCTCAGTTCAGGGATTTCCTAGTAATTCCTGTGGTAGAGTGGTGCTACATACTAAGTTCCATACGTGAGAGGGTAGCTGAACGCCTTGTCCAAAACCATCTTACTTCTGAGAGTTGAGCTCAGCCTCAGTCCCTCACAGTTCCACACTGCCTGCAGAGTGAGTTTCGCAGGTCTTCAGCAGAGACGTTTGCCAGAGGCTTCTGAGACGCAGGGTAACAATGCAGACCTGGAGGGTATCCCCAGGTGCAGTCGACTGGTAATCTTGGAACCTCCTGACTCAGAATACTGCTACCTTCTCACTGCCATAGGAATGCAGCTAGTTGACAGCTGGCTTCAAGACATGCTTCCCTGTGAGAGCTGAGGACAGGGCAGAACCCTCCCGCATGCTGCCTGACTGTAGGAGTAGCTGCTAACATCCTTATGTTAGTGGCTGGGAGAGGTTGCGGGAAAAGCATGTGTGAGCACTGGGCCTGAACTCCCGTGTATCTGAGTTGAATACAGCGATTTCCAACGGCTTTCCTCAACCAGAGTGTAGCTAGTTTCCAAATCCCATGTACGAGCGGGTAGCAGACATCTGCCTCCCATGCATACACACTTCTGAGAGTTGAGCTTATGGCCTGTACCTCCACAGCCAGCCTGCTGGTACCCTTGGCTTCTAAAAGGCCTAGGCTCGCTGTTTGACGGAAGTGCTGGGAGAGGTAATTGGAATCACCCGGCACACAAGACTAGTGCCTCCAAGCTCAGTTCAGGGATTTCCTAGTAATTCCTGTGGTAGAGTGGTGCTACATACTAAGTTCCATACGTGAGAGGGTAGCTGAACGCCTTGTCCAAAACCATCTTACTTCGGAGAGTTGAGCTCAGCCTCAGTCCCTCACAGTTCCACACTGCCTGCAGAGTGAGTTTCGCAGGTCTTCAGCAGAGACGTTTGCCAGAGGCTTCTGAGACGCAGGGTAACAATGCAGACCTGGAGGGTATCCCCAGGTGCAGTCGACTGGTAATCTTGGAACCTCCTGACTCAGAATACTGCTACCTTCTCACTGCCATAGGAATGCAGCTAGTTGACAGCTGGCTTCAAGACATGCTTCCCTGTGAGAGCTGAGGACAGGGCAGAACCCTCCCGCATGCTGCCTGACTGTAGGAGTAGCTGCTAACATCCTTATGTTAGTGGCTGGGAGAGGTTGCGGGAAAAGCATGTGTGAGCACTGGGCCTGAACTCCCGTGTATCTGAGTTGAATACAGCGATTTCCAACGGCTTTCCTCAACCAGAGTGTAGCTAGGTTCTAAATCCCATGTACGAGCGGGTAGCAGACATCTGCCTCCCATGCATACACACTTCTGAGAGTTGAGCTTATGGCCTGTACCTCCACATCCAGCCTGCTGGTACCCTTGGCTTCTAAAAGGCCTAGGCTCGCTGTTTGACGGAAGTGCTGGGAGAGGTAATTGGAATCTCCCGGCACACAAGACGAGTGCCTCCAAGCTCAATTCACGATTTCCCAGTAATTCTTGTGGTAGACAGGTGCTACATACAAAGTTCCATATGTGAGAAGGTAGCTGAACGCCCTGTCCAAAAGCATCTTACTTCTGAGATTTGAGCACACCCTCAGTCCCTCACACTTCCACACTGCCTGCAGAGTGAGTTTCACACGTCTTCACCAGAGACGATTGCCAGAGGCTTCTGAGTACAAGTTAACAATGCAGACCTGGAGGGTATCTCCAGGTGCAGTAGAGTGGTAATCTTGGAACCTCCTGACTCAGAGTACTGCTACCTTCTCACTGCCATAGGAATGCAGCTAGTTGACAGCTGGCTTCAAGACATGATTCCCTGTGAGAGCTGAGGACAGGGCAGAACCCTCCCGCATCCTGCCTGACTGTAGGAGTAGCTGCTAACATCCTTATGTTAGTGGCTGGGAGAGGTTGCGGGAAAAGCATGTGTGAGCACTGGGCCTGAACTACCGTGTATCTGAGTTGAATACAGCGATTTCCAATGGCCTTCTTCAATCACAGTGTAGCTAGGTTCCAACTCCCATATCCGAGTGGGTAGCAGACATCTGCCTCCCATGCATACACACTTCTGAGAGTTGAGCTTATGGCCTGTACCTCCACATCCAGCCTGCTCGTACCCTTGGCTTCTAAAAGGCCTAGGCTCGCTGTTTGACGGAAGTGCTGGGAGAGGTAATTGGAATCACCCGTCACACAAGACTAGTGCCTCCAAGCTCAGTTCAGCGATTTCCTAGTAATTCCTGTGGTAGACTGGTGCTACATACTAACTTCCATACGTGAGAGGGTAGCTGAACGCCTTGTCCAAAACCATCTTACTTCTGAGAGTTGAGCTCAGCCTCAGTCCCTCACAGTTCCACACTGCCTGCAGAGTGAGTTTCGCAGGTCTTCAGCAGAGACGTTTGCCAGAGTCTTCTGAGACGAAGGGTAACAATGCAGACCTGGAGGGTATCCCCAGGTGCAGTCGACTGGTAATCTTGGAACCTCCTGACTCAGAATACTGCTACCTTCTCACTGCCATAGGAATGCAGCTAGTTGACAGCTGGCTTCAAGACATGCTTCCCTGTGAGAGCTTAGGACAGGGCAGAACCCTCCCGCATGCTGCCTGACTGTAGGAGTAGCTGCTAACATCCTAATGTTAGTGGCTGGGAGAGGCTGCGGGAAAAGCATGTGTGAGCACTGGGCCTGAACTCCCGTGTATCTGAGTTGAATACAGCGATTTCCAACGGCTTTCCTCAACCAGAGTGTAGCTAGGTTCCAAATCCCATGTACGAGCGGATAGCAAACATCTGCCTCCCATGCATACACACTTCTGAGAGTTGAGCTTATGGCCTGTACCTCCTCAGCCAGCCTGCTGGTACCCTTGGCTTCTAAAAGGCCTAGGCTCGCTGTTTGACGGAAGTGCTGGGAGAGGTAATTGGAATCACCCGGCACACAAGACTAGTGCCTCCAAGCTCAGTTCAGGGATTTCCTAGTAATTCCTGTGGTAGAGTGGTGCTACATACTAAGTTCCATACGTGAGAGGGTAGCTGAACGCCTTGTCCAAAACCATCTTACTTCTGAGAGTTGAGCTCAGCCTCAGTCCCTCACAGTTCCACACTGCCTGCAGAGTGAGTTTCGCAGGTCTTCAGCAGAGACGTTTGCCAGAGGCTTCTGAGACGCAGGGTAACAATGCAGACCTGGAGGGTATCCCCAGGTGCAGTCGACTGATAATGTTGGAACCTCCTGACTCAGAATACTGCTACCTTCTCACTGCCATAGGAATGCAGCTAGTTGACAGCTGGCTTCAAGACATGCTTCCCTGTGAGAGCTGAGGACAGGGCAGTACCCTCCCGCATGCTGCCTGACTGTAGGAGTAGCTGCTAACATCCTTATGTTAGTGGCTGGGAGAGGTTGCGGGAAAAGCATGTGTGAGCACTGGGCCTGAACTCCCGTGTATCTGAGTTGAATACAGCGATTTCCAACGGCTTTCCTCAACCAGAGTGTAGGTAGGTTCCAAATCCCATGTACGAGCGGGTAGCAGACATCTGCCTCCCATGCATACACACTTCTGAGAGTTGAGCTTATGGCCTGTACCTCCACATCCAGCCTGCTGGTACCCTTGGCTTCTAAAAGGCCTAGGCTCGCTGTTTGACGGAAGTGCTGGGAGAGGTAATTGGAATCTCCCGGCACACAAGACGAGTGCCTCCAAGCTAAATTCACGATGTCCCAGTAATTCTTGTGGTAGACAGGTGCTACATACTAAGTTCCATATGTGAGAAGGTAGCTGAACGCCTTATCCAAAAGCATCTTACTTCTGAGATTTGAGCACACCCTCAGTCCCTCACACTTCCACACTGCCTGCAGAGTGAGTTTCACACGTCTTCACCAGAGACGATTGCCAGAGGCTTCTGAGTACAAGTTAACAATGCAGACCTGGAGGGTATCTCCAGGTGCAGTAGAGTGGTAATCTTGGAACCTCCTGACTCAGAGTACTGCTACCTTCTCACTGCCATAGGAATGCAGCTAGTTGACAGCTGGCTTCAAGACATGCTTCCCTGTGAGAGCTGAGGACAGGGCAGAACCCTCCCGCATCCTGCCTGACTGTAGGAGTAGCTGCTAACATCCTAATGTTAGTGGCTGGGAGAGGTTGCGGGAAAAGCATGTGTGAGCACTGGGCCTGAACTCCCGTGTATCTGAGTTGAATACAGCGATTTCCAATGGCCTTCTTCAATCACAGTGTAGCTAGGTTCCAACTCCCATGTCCGAGTGGGTAGCAGACATCTGCCTCCCATGCATACACACTTCTGAGAGTTGAGCTTATGGCCTGTACCTCCACATCCAGCCTGCTCGTACCCTTGGCTTCTAAAAGGCCTAGGCTCGCTGTTTGACGGAAGTGCTGGGAGAGGTAATTGGAATCACCCGGCACACAAGACTAGTGTCTCCAAGCTCAGTTCAGCGATTTCCTAGTAATTCCTGTGGTAGACTGGTGCTACATACTAAGTTCCATACGTGAGAGGGTAGCTGAACGCCTTGTCCAAAACCATCTTACTTCTGAGAGTTGAGCTCAGCCTCAGTCCCTCACAGTTCCACACTGCCTACAGAGTGAGTTTCGCAGGTCTTCAGCAGAGACGTTTGCCAGAGGCTTCTGAGACGCAGGGTAACAATGCAGACCTGGAGGGTATCCCCAGGTGCAGTCGACTGGTAATCTTGGAACCTCCTGACTCAGAATACTGCTACCTTCTCACTGCCATAGGAATGCAGCTAGTTGACAGCTGGCTTCAAGACATGCTTCCCTGTCAGAGCTGAGGACAGGGCAGAACCATCCCGCATGCTGCCTGACTGTAGGAGTAGCTGCTAACATCCTTATGTTAGTGGCTGGGAGAGGTTGCGGGAAAAGCATGTGTGAGCACTGGGCCTGAACTCCCGTGTATCTGAGTTGAATACAGCGATTTCCAACGGCTTTACTCAACCAGAGTGTAGCTAGGTTCCAAATCCCATGTACGAGCGGGTAGCAGACATCTGCCTCCCATGCATACACACTTCTGAGAGTTGAGCTTATGGCCTGTACCTCCACATCCAGGCTGCTGGTACCCTTGGCTTCTAAAAGGCCTAGGCTCGCTGTTTGACGGAAGTGCTGGGAGAGGTAATTGGAATCACCCGGCACACAAGACTAGTGCCTCCAAGCTCAGTTCAGCGATTTCCTAGTAATTCCTGTGGAAGACTGGTGCCACATACTAAGTTCCATATGTGAGATGGTAGCTGAACGCCTTGTCCAAAAGCATCTTACTTCTGAGAGTTGAGCACACCCTCAGTCCCTCACACTTCCACACTGCCTGCAGAGTGAGTTTCACACGTCTTCACCAGAGACGATTGCCAGAGGCTTCTGAGTACAAGTTAACAATGCAGACCTGGAGGGTATCTCCAGGTGCAGTAGAGTGGTAATCTTGGAACCTCCTGACTCAGAGTACTGCTACCTTCTCACTGCCATAGGAATGCAGCTAGTTGACAGCTGGCTTCAAGACATGCTTCCCTGTGAGAGCTGAGGACAGGGCAGAACCCTCCCGCATCCTGCCTGACTGTAGGAGTAGCTGCTAACATCCTTATGTTAGTGGCTGGGAGAGGTTGCGGGAAAAGCATGTGTGAGCACTGGGCCTGAACGCCCGTGTATCTGAGTTGAATACAGCGATTTCCAATGGCCTTCTTCAATCACAGTGTAGCTAGGTTCCAACTCCCATGTCCGAGTGGGTAGCAGACATCTGCCTCCCATGCATACACACTTCTGAGAGTTGAGCTTATGGCCTGTACCTCCACATCCAGCCTGCTCGTACCCTTGGCTTCTAAAAGGCCTAGGCTCGCTGTTTGACGGAAGTGATGGGAGAGGTAATTGGAATCACCCGGCACACAAGACTAGTGCCTCCAAGCTCAGTTCAGCGATTTCCTAGTAATTCCTGTGGTAGACTGGTGCTACATACTAAGTTCCATACGTGAGAGGGTAGCTGAACGCCTTGTCCAAAACCATCTTACTTCTGAGAGTTGAGCTCAGCCTCAGTCCCTCACAGTTCCACACTGCCTGCAGAGTGAGTTTCGCAGGTCTTCAGCAGAGACGTTTGCCAGAGGCTTCTGAGACGCAGGGTAACAATGCAGACCTGGAGGGTATCCCCAGGTGCAGTCGACTGGTAATCTTGGAACCTCCTGACTCAGAATACTGCTACCTTCTCACTGCCATAGGAATGCAGCTAGTTGACAGCTGGCTTCAAGACATGCTTCCCTGTGAGTGCTGAGGACAGGGCAGAACCCTCCCGCATGCTGCCTGACTGTAGGAGTAGCTGCTAACATCCTTATGTTAGTGGCTGGGAGAGGTTGCGGGAAAAGCATGTGTGAGCACTGGGCCTGAACTCCCGTGTATCTGAGTTGAATACAGCGATTTCCAACGGCTTTCCTCAACCAGAGTGTAGCTAGTTTCCAAATCCCATGTACGAGCGGGTAGCAGACATCTGCCTCCCATGCATACACACTTCTGAGAGTTGAGCTTATGGCCTGTACCTCCACAGCCAGCCTGCTGGTACCCTTGGCTTCTAAAAGGCCTAGGCTCGCTGTTTGACGGAAGTGCTGGGAGAGGTAATTGGAATCACCCGGCACACAAGACTAGTGCCTCCAAGCTCAGTTCAGGGATTTCCTAGTAATTCCTGTGGTAGAGTGGTGCTACATACTAAGTTCCATACGTGAGAGGGTAGCTGAACGCCTTGTCCAAAACCATCTTACTTCTGAGAGTTGAGCTCAGCCTCAGTCCCTCACAGTTCCACACTGCCTGCAGAGTGAGTTTCGCAGGTCTTCAGCAGAGACGTTTGCCAGAGGCTTCTGAGACGCAGGGTAACAATGCAGACCTGGAGGGTATCCCCAGGTGCAGTCGACTGGTAATCTTGGAACCTCCTGACTCAGAATACTGCTACCTTCTCACTGCCATAGGAATGCAGCTAGTTGACAGCTGGCTTCAAGACATGCTTCCCTGTGAGAGCTGAGGACAGGGCAGAACCCTCCCGCATGCTGCCTGACTGTAGGAGTAGCTGCTAACATCCTTATGTTAGTGGCTGGGAGAGGTTGCGGGAAAAGCATGTGTGAGCACTGGGCCTGAACTCCCGTGTATCTGAGTTGAATACAGCGATTTCCAACGGCTTTCCTCAACCAGAGTGTAGCTAGTTTCCAAATCCCATGTACGAGCGGGTAGCAGACATCTGCCTCCCATGCATACACACTTCTGAGAGTTGAGCTTATGGCCTGTACCTCCACAGCCAGCCTGCTGGTACCCTTGGCTTCTAAAAGGCCTAGGCTCGCTGTTTGACGGAAGTGCTGGGAGAGGTAATTGGAATCACCCGGCACACAAGACTAGTGCCTCCAAGCTCAGTTCAGGGATTTCCTAGTAATTCCTGTGGTAGAGTGGTGCTACATACTAAGTTCCATACGTGAGAGGGTAGCTGAACGCCTTGTCCAAAACCATCTTACTTCGGAGAGTTGAGCTCAGCCTCAGTCCCTCACAGTTCCACACTGCCTGCAGAGTGAGTTTCGCAGGTCTTCAGCAGAGACGTTTGCCAGAGGCTTCTGAGACGCAGGGTAACAATGCAGACCTGGAGGGTATCCCCAGGTGCAGTCGACTGGTAATCTTGGAACCTCCTGACTCAGAATACTGCTACCTTCTCACTGCCATAGGAATGCAGCTAGTTGACAGCTGGCTTCAAGACATGCTTCCCTGTGAGAGCTGAGGACAGGGCAGAACCCTCCCGCATGCTGCCTGACTGTAGGAGTAGCTGCTAACATCCTTATGTTAGTGGCTGGGAGAGGTTGCGGGAAAAGCATGTGTGAGCACTGGGCCTGAACTCCCGTGTATCTGAGTTGAATACAGCGATTTCCAACGGCTTTCCTCAACCAGAGTGTAGCTAGGTTCCAAATCCCATGTACGAGCGGGTAGCAGACATCTGCCTCCCATGCATACACACTTCTGAGAGTTGAGCTTATGGCCTGTACCTCCACATCCAGCCTGCTGGTACCCTTGGCTTCTAAAAGGCCTAGGCTCGCTGTTTGACGGAAGTGCTGGGGGAGGTAATTGGAATCTCCCGGCACACAAGACGAGTGCCTCCAAGCGCAATTCACGATTTCCCAGTAATTCTTGTGGTAGACAGGTGCTACATACTAAGTTCCATATGTGAGAAGGTAGCTGAACGCCTTGTCCAAAAGCATCTTACTTCTGAGATTTGAGCACACCCTCAGTCCCTCACACTTCCACACTGCCTGCAGAGTGAGTTTCACACGTCTTCACCAGAGACGATTGCCAGAGGCTTCTGAGTACAAGTTAACAATGCAGACATGGAGGGTATCTCCAGGTGCAGTAGAGTGGTAATCTTGGAACCTCCTGACTCAGAGTACTGCTACATTCTCACTGCCATAGGAATGCAGCTAGTTGACAGCTGGCTTCAAGACATGCTTCCCTGTGAGAGCTGAGGACAGGGCAGAACCCTCCCGCATGCTGCCTGACTGTAGGAGTAGCTGCTAACATCCTAATGTTAGTGGCTGGGAGAGGCTGCGGGAAAAGCATGTGTGAGCACTGGGCCTGAACTCCCGTGTATCTGAGTTGAATACAGCGATTTCCAACGGCTTTCCTCAACCAGAGTGTAGCTAGGTTCCAAATCCCATGTCCGAGTGGGTAGCAGACATCTGCCTCCCATGCATACACACTTCTGAGAGTTGAGCTTATGGCCTGTACCTCCTCAGCCAGCCTGCTGGTACCCTTGGCTTCTAAAAGGCCTAGGCTCTCTGTTTGACGGAAGTGCTGGGAGAGGTAATTGGAATCACCCGGCACACAAGACTAGTGCCTCCAAGCTCAGTTCAGGGATTTCCTAGTAATTCCTGTGGTAGAGTGGTGCTACATACTAAGTTCCATACGTGAGAGGGTAGCTGAACGCCTTGTCCAAAACCATCTTACTTCTGAGAGTTGAGCTCAGCCTCAGTCCCTCACAGTTCCACACTGCCTGCAGAGTGAGTTTCGCAGGTCTTCAGCAGAGACGTTTGCCAGAGGCTTCTGAGACGCAGGGTAACAATGCAGACCTGGAGGGTATCCCCAGGTGCAGTCGACTGGTAATCTTGGAACCTCCTGACTCAGAATACTGCTACCTTCTCACTGCCATAGGAATGCAGCTAGTTGACAGCTGGCTTCAAGACATGCTTCCCTGTGAGAGCTGAGGACAGGGCAGAACCCTCCCGCATGCTGCCTGACTGTAGGAGTAGCTGCTAACATCCTTATGTTAGTGGCTGGGAGAGGTTGCGGGAAAAGCATGTGTGAGCACTGGGCCTGAACTCCCGTGTATCTGAGTTGAATACAGCGATTTCCAACGGCTTTCCTCAACCAGAGTGTAGCTAGGTTCCAAATCCCATGTACGAGCGGGTAGCAGACATCTGCCTCCCATGCATACACACTTCTGAGAGTTGAGCTTATGGCCTGTACCTCCACATCCAGCCTGCTGGTACCCTTGGCTTCTAAAAGGCCTAGGCTCGCTGTTTGACGGAAGTGCTGGGAGAGGTAATTGGAATCTCCCGGCACACAAGACGAGTGCCTCCAAGCTAAATTCACGATTTCCCAGTAATTCTTGTGGTAGACAGGTGCTACATACTAAGTTCCATATGTGAGAAGGTAGCTGAACGCCTTATCCAAAAGCATCTTACTTCTGAGATTTGAGCACACCCTCAGTCCCTCACACTTCCACACTGCCTGCAGAGTGAGTTTCACACGTCTTCACCAGAGACGATTGCCAGAGGCTTCTGAGTACAAGTTAACAATGCAGACCTGGAGGGTATCTCCAGGTGCAGTAGAGTGGTAATCTTGGAACCTCCTGACTCAGAATACTGCTACCTTCTCACTGCCATAGGAATGCAGCTAGTTGACAGCTGGCTTCAAGACATGCTTCCCTGTGAGAGCTGAGGACAGGGCATTACCCTCCCGCATCCTGCCTGACTGTAGGAGTAGCTGCTAACATCCTAATGTTAGTGGCTGGGAGAGGCTGCGGGAAAAGCATGTGTGAGCACTGGGCCTGAACTCCCGTGTATCTGAGTTGAATACAGCGATTTCCAACGGCTTTCCTCAACCAGAGTGTAGCTAGGTTCCAAATCCCATGTACGAGCGGGTAGCCGACATCTGCCTCCCATGCATACACACTTCTGAGAGTTGAGCTTATGGCCTGTACCTCCACAGCCAGCCTGCTGGTACCCTTGGCTTCTAAAAGGCCTAGGCTCGCTGTTTGACGGAAGTGCTGGGAGAGGTAATTGGAATCACCCGGCACACAAGACTAGTGCCTCCAAGCTCAGTTCAGGGATTTCCTAGTAATTCCTGTGGTAGAGTGGTGCTACATACTAAGTTCCATACGTGAGAGGGTAGCTGAACGCCTTGTCCAAAACCATCTTACTTCGGAGAGTTGAGCTCAGCCTCAGTCCCTCACAGTTCCACACTGCCTGCAGAGTGAGTTTCGCAGGTCTTCAGCAGAGACGTTTGCCAGAGGCTTCTGAGACGCAGGGTAACAATGCAGACCTGGAGGGTATCCCCAGGTGCAGTCGACTGGTAATCTTGGAACCTCCTGACTCAGAATACTGCTACCTTCTCACTGCCATAGGAATGCAGCTAGTTGACAGCTGGCTTCAAGACATGCTTCCCTGTGAGAGCTGAGGACAGGGCAGAACCCTCCCGCATGCTGCCTGACTGTAGGAGTAGCTGCTAACATCCTTATGTTAGTGGCTGGGAGAGGTTGCGGGAAAAGCATGTGTGAGCACTGGGCCTGAACTCCCGTGTATCTGAGTTGAATACAGCGATTTCCAACGGCTTTCCTCAACCAGAGTGTAGCTAGGTTCCAAATCCCATGTACGAGCGGGTAGCAGACATCTGCCTCCCATGCATACACACTTCTGAGAGTTGAGCTTATGGCCTGTACCTCCACATCCAGCCTGCTGGTACCCTTGGCTTCTAAAAGGCCTAGGCTCGCTGTTTGACGGAAGTGCTGGGGGAGGTAATTGGAATCTCCCGGCACACAAGACGAGTGCCTCCAAGCGCAATTCACGATTTCCCAGTAATTCTTGTGGTAGACAGGTGCTACATACTAAGTTCCATATGTGAGAAGGTAGCTGAACGCCTTGTCCAAAAGCATCTTACTTCTGAGATTTGAGCACACCCTCAGTCCCTCACACTTCCACACTGCCTGCAGAGTGAGTTTCACACGTCTTCACCAGAGACGATTGCCAGAGGCTTCTGAGTACAAGTTAACAATGCAGACATGGAGGGTATCTCCAGGTGCAGTAGAGTGGTAATCTTGGAACCTCCTGACTCAGAGTACTGCTACATTCTCACTGCCATAGGAATGCAGCTAGTTGACAGCTGGCTTCAAGACATGCTTCCCTGTGAGAGCTGAGGACAGGGCAGAACCCTCCCGCATGCTGCCTGACTGTAGGAGTAGCTGCTAACATCCTAATGTTAGTGGCTGGGAGAGGCTGCGGGAAAAGCATGTGTGAGCACTGGGCCTGAACTCCCGTGTATCTGAGTTGAATACAGCGATTTCCAACGGCTTTCCTCAACCAGAGTGTAGCTAGGTTCCAAATCCCATGTCCGAGTGGGTAGCAGACATCTGCCTCCCATGCATACACACTTCTGAGAGTTGAGCTTATGGCCTGTACCTCCTCAGCCAGCCTGCTGGTACCCTTGGCTTCTAAAAGGCCTAGGCTCTCTGTTTGACGGAAGTGCTGGGAGAGGTAATTGGAATCACCCGGCACACAAGACTAGTGCCTCCAAGCTCAGTTCAGGGATTTCCTAGTAATTCCTGTGGTAGAGTGGTGCTACATACTAAGTTCCATACGTGAGAGGGTAGCTGAACGCCTTGTCCAAAACCATCTTACTTCTGAGAGTTGAGCTCAGCCTCAGTCCCTCACAGTTCCACACTGCCTGCAGAGTGAGTTTCGCAGGTCTTCAGCAGAGACGTTTGCCAGAGGCTTCTGAGACGCAGGGTAACAATGCAGACCTGGAGGGTATCCCCAGGTGCAGTCGACTGGTAATCTTGGAACCTCCTGACTCAGAATACTGCTACCTTCTCACTGCCATAGGAATGCAGCTAGTTGACAGCTGGCTTCAAGACATGCTTCCCTGTGAGAGCTGAGGACAGGGCAGAACCCTCCCGCATGCTGCCTGACTGTAGGAGTAGCTGCTAACATCCTTATGTTAGTGGCTGGGAGAGGTTGCGGGAAAAGCATGTGTGAGCACTGGGCCTGAACTCCCGTGTATCTGAGTTGAATACAGCGATTTCCAACGGCTTTCCTCAACCAGAGTGTAGCTAGGTTCCAAATCCCATGTACGAGCGGGTAGCAGACATCTGCCTCCCATGCATACACACTTCTGAGAGTTGAGCTTATGGCCTGTACCTCCACATCCAGCCTGCTGGTACCCTTGGCTTCTAAAAGGCCTAGGCTCGCTGTTTGACGGAAGTGCTGGGAGAGGTAATTGGAATCTCCCGGCACACAAGACGAGTGCCTCCAAGCTAAATTCACGATTTCCCAGTAATTCTTGTGGTAGACAGGTGCTACATACTAAGTTCCATATGTGAGAAGGTAGCTGAACGCCTTATCCAAAAGCATCTTACTTCTGAGATTTGAGCACACCCTCAGTCCCTCACACTTCCACACTGCCTGCAGAGTGAGTTTCACACGTCTTCACCAGAGACGATTGCCAGAGGCTTCTGAGTACAAGTTAACAATGCAGACCTGGAGGGTATCTCCAGGTGCAGTAGAGTGGTAATCTTGGAACCTCCTGACTCAGAATACTGCTACCTTCTCACTGCCATAGGAATGCAGCTAGTTGACAGCTGGCTTCAAGACATGCTTCCCTGTGAGAGCTGAGGACAGGGCATTACCCTCCCGCATCCTGCCTGACTGTAGGAGTAGCTGCTAACATCCTAATGTTAGTGGCTGGGAGAGGCTGCGGGAAAAGCATGTGTGAGCACTGGGCCTGAACTCCCGTGTATCTGAGTTGAATACAGCGATTTCCAACGGCTTTCCTCAACCAGAGTGTAGCTAGGTTCCAAATCCCATGTACGAGCGGGTAGCCGACATCTGCCTCCCATGCATACACACTTCTGAGAGTTGAGCTTATGGCCTGTACCTCCACAGCCAGCCTGCTGGTACCCTTGGCTTCTAAAAGGCCTAGGCTCGCTGTTTGACGGAAGTGCTGGGAGAGGTAATTGGAATCACCCGGCACACAAGACTAGTGCCTCCAAGCTCAGTTCAGGGATTTCCTAGTAATTCCTGTGGTAGAGTGGTGCTACATACTAAGTTCCATACGTGAGAGGGTAGCTGAACGCCTTGTCCAAAACCATCTTACTTCTGAGAGTTGAGCTCAGCCTCAGTCCCTCACAGTTCCACACTGCCTGCAGAGTGAGTTTCGCAGGTCTTCAGCAGAAACGTTTGCCAGAGGCTTCTGAGACGCAGGGTAACAATGCAGACCTGGAGGGTATCCCCAGGTGCAGTCGACTGGTAATCTTGGAACCTCTTGACTCAGAATACTGCTACCTTCTCACTGCCATAGGAATGCAGCTAGTTGACAGCTGGCTTCAAGACATGCTTCCCTGTGAGAGCTGAGGACAGGGCAGAACCCTCCCGCATGCTGCCTGACTGTAGGAGTAGCTGCTAAAATCCTTATGTTAGTGGCTGGGAGAGGTTGCGGGAAAAGCATGTGTGAGCACTGGGCCTGAACTCCCGTGTATCTGAGTTGAATACAGCGATTTCCAACGGCTTTCCTCAACCAGAGTGTAGCTAGGTTCCAAATCCCATGTACGAGCGGGTAGCAGACATCTGCCTCCCATGCATACACACTTCTGAGAGTTGAGCTTATGGCCTGTACCTCCACATCCAGCCTGCTGGTACCCTTGGCTTCTAAAAGGCCTAGGCTCGCTGTTTGACGGAAGTGCTGGGAGAGGTAATTGGAATCTCCCGGCACACAAGACGAGTGCCTCCAAGCTCAATTCACGATTTCCCAGTAATTCTTGTGGTAGACAGGTGCTACATACTAAGTTCCATATGTGAGAAGGTAGCTGAACGCCTTGTCCAAAAGCATCTTACTTCTGAGAGTTGAGCTCAGCCTCAGTCCCTCACTGTTCCACACTGCCTGCAGAGTGAGTTTCGCAGGTCTTCAGCAGAGACGTTTGCCAGAGGCTTCTGAGACGCAGGGTAACAATGCAGACCTGGAGGGTATCCCCAGGTGCAGTCGACTGGTAATCTTGGAACCTCCTGACTCAGAATACTGCTACCTTCTCACTGCCATAGGAATGCAGCTAGTTGACAGCTGGCTTCAAGACATGCTTCCCTGTGAGAGCTGAGGACAGGGCAGAACCCTCCCGCATGCTGCCTGACTGTAGGAGTAGCTGCTAACATCCTTATGTTAGTGGCTGGGAGAGGTTGCGGGAGAAGCATGTGTGAGCACTGGGCCTGAACTCCCGTGTATCTGAGTTGAATACAGCGATTTCCAACGGCTTTCCTCAACCAGAGTGTAGCTAGGTTCCAAATCCCATGTACGAGCGGGTAGCAGACATCTGCCTCCCATGCATACACACTTCTGAGAGTTGAGCTTATGGCCTGTACCTCCACATCCAGCCTGCTGGTACCCTTGGCTTCTAAAAGGCCTAGGTTCGCTGTTTGACGGAAGTGCTGGGAGAGGTAATTGGAATCTCCCGGCACACAAGACGAGTCCCTCCAAGCTCAATTCACGATTTCCCAGTAATTCTTGTGGTAGACAGGTGCTACATACTAAGTTCCATATGTGAGAAGGTAGCTGAACGCCCTGTCCAAAAGCATCTTACTTCTGAGATTTGAGCACACCCTCAGTCCCTCACACTTCCACACTGCCTGCAGAGTGAGTTTCACACGTCTTCACCAGAGACGATTGCCAGAGGCTTCTGAGTACAAGTTAACAATGCAGACCTGGAGGGTATCTCCAGGTGCAGTAGAGTGGTAATCTTGGAACCTCCTGACTCAGAGTACTGCTACCTTCTCACTGCCATAGGAATGCAGCTAGTTGACAGGTGGCTTCAAGACATGCTTCCCTGTGAGAGCTGAGGACAGGGCAGAACCCTCCCGCATCCTGCCTGACTGTAGGAGTAGCTGCTAACATCCTAATGTTAGTGGCTGGGAGAGGTTGCGGGAAAAGCATGTGTGAGCACTGGGCCTGAACTCCCGTGTATCTGAGTTGAATACAGCGATTTCCAATGGCCTTCTTCAATCACAGTGTAGCTAGGTTCCAACTCCCATGTCCGAGTGGGTAGCAGACATCTGCCTCCCATGCATACACACTTCTGAGAGTTGAGCTTATGGCCTGTACCTCCACATCCAGCCTGCTCGTACCCTTGGCTTCTAAAAGGCCTAGGCTCGCTGTTTGACGGAAGTGCTGGGAGAGGTAATTGGAATCACCCGGCACACAAGTCTAGTGCCTCCAAGCTCAGTTCAGCGATTTCCTAGTAATTCCTGTGGTAGACTGGTGCTACATACTAAGTTCCATACGTGAGAGGGTAGCTGAACGCCTTGTCCAAAACCATCTTACTTCTGAGAGTTGAGCTCAGCCTCAGTCCCTCACAGTTCCACACTGCCTGCAGAGTGAGTTTCGCAGGTCTTCAGCAGAGACGTTTGCCATCGGCTTCTGAGACGCAGGGTAACAATGCAGACCTGGAGGGTATCCCCAGGTGCAGTCGACTGGTAATCTTGGAACCTCCTGACTCAGAATACTGCTACCTTCTCACTGCCATAGTAATGCAGCTAGTTGACAGCTGGCTTCAAGACATGATTCCCTGTGAGAGCTGAGGACAGGGCAGATCCCTCCCGCATGCTGCCTGAGTGTAGGAGTAACTGCTAACATCCTTATGTTAGTGGCTGGGAGAGGTTGCGTGAAAAGCATGTGTGAGCACTGGGCCTGAACTCCCGTGTATCTGAGTTGAATACAGCGATTTCCAACGGCTTTCCTCAACCAGAGTGTAGCTACGTTCCAAATCCCATGTACGAGCGGGTAGCAGACATCTGCCTCCCATGCATACACACTTCTGAGAGTTGAGCTTATGGCCTGTACCTCCACATCCAGCCTGCTGGTACCGTTGGCTTCTAAAAGGCCTAGGCTCGCTGTTTGACGGAAGTGCTGGGAGAGGTAATTGGAATCTCTCGGCACACAAGACGAGTGCCTCCAAGCTCAATTCAGGATTTCCCAGTAATTCTTGTGGTAGAGAGGTGCCACATACAAAGTTCCATATGTGAGATGGTAGCTGAACGCCTTGTCCAAAAGCATCTTACTTCTGAGAGTTGAGCCCACCCTCAGTCCCTCACAGTTCCACACTGCCTGCAGAGTGAGTTTCACACGTCTTCACCAGAGACGATTGCCAGAGGCTTCTGAGTACAAGTTAACAATGCAGACCTCGAGGGTATCTCCAGGTGCAGTAGAGTGGTAATCTTGGAACCTCCTGACTCAGAGTACTGCTACCTTCTCACTGCCATAGGAATGCAGCTAGTTGACAGCTGGCTTCAAGACATGCTTCCCTGTGAGAGCTGAGGACAGGGCAGAACCCTCCCGCATCCTGCCTGACTGTAGGAGTAGCTGCTAACATCCTATTGTTAGTGGCTGGGAGAGGTTGCGGGAAAAGCATGTGTGAGCACTGGGCCTGAACTCCCGTGTATCTGAGTTGAATACAGCGATTTCCAATGGCCTTCTTCAATCACAGTGTAGCTAGGTTCCAACTCCCATGTCCGAGTGGGTAGCAGACATCTGCCTCCCATGCATACACACTTCTGAGAGTTGAGCTTATGGCCTGTACCTCCACAGCCAGCCTGCTGGTACCCTTGGCTTCTAAAAGGCCTAGGCTCGCTGTTTGACGGAAGTGCTGGGAGAGGTAATTGGAATCACCCGGGACACAAGACTAGTGCCTCCAAGCTCAGTTCAGCGATTTCCTAGTAATTCCTGTGGTAGACTGGTGCTACATACTAAGTTCCATACGTGAGAGGGTAGCTGAACGCCTTGTCCAAAACCATCTTACTTCTGAGATTTGAGCTCAGCCTCAGTCCCTCACAGTTCCACACTGCCTGCAGAGTGAGTTTCGCAGGTCTTCAGCAGAGACGTTTGCCAGAGGCTTCTGAGACGCAGGGTAACAATGCAGACCTGGAGGGTATCCCCAGGTGCAGTCGACTGGTAATCTTGGAACCTCCTGACTCAGAATACTGCTACCTTCTCACTGCCATAGGAATGCAGCTAGTTGACAGCTGGCTTCAAGACATGCTTCCCTGTGAGAGCTGAGGACAGGGCAGAACCATTCCGCATGCTGCCTGACTGTAGGAGTAGCTGCTAACATCCTTATGTTAGTGGCTGGGAGAGGTTGCGGGAAAAGCATGTGTGAGCACTGGGCCTGAACTCCCGTGTATCTGAGTTGAATACAGCGATTTCCAACGGCTTTACTCAACCAGAGTGTAGCTAGGTTCCAAATCCCATGTACGAGCGGGTAGCAGACATCTGCCTCCCATGCATACACACTTCTGAGAGTTGAGCTTATGGCCTGTACCTCCACATCCAGCCTGCTCGTACCCTTGGCTTCTAAAAGGCCTAGGCTCGCTGTTTGACGGAAGTGCTGGGAGAGGTAATTGGAATCACCCGGCACATAAGACTAGTGCCTCCAAGCTCAGTTCAGCGATTTCCTAGTAATTCCTGTGGAAGACTGGTGCCACATACTAAGTTCCATAAGTGAGATGGTAGCTGAACGCCTTGTCCAAAAGCATCTTACTTCTGAGAGTTGAGCCCACCCTCAGTCCCTCACAGTTCCACACTGCCTGCAGAGTGAGTTTCGCAGGTCTTCAGCAGAGACGTTTGCCAGAGGCTTCTGAGACGCAGGGTAACAATGCAGACCTGGAGGGTATCCCCAGGTGCAGTCGACTGGTAATCTTGGAACCTCCTGACTCAGAATACTGCTACCTTCTCACTGCCATAGGAATGCAGCTAGTTGACAGCTGGCTTCAAGACATGCTTCCCTGTGAGAGCTGAGGACAGGGCAGAACCCTCCCGCATGCTGCCTGACTGTAGGAGTAGCTGCTAACATCCTTATGTTAGTGGCTGGGAGAGGTTGCGGGAAAAGCATGTGTGAGCACTGGGCCTGAACTCCCGTGTATCTTAGTTGAATACAGCGATTTCCAACGGCTTTCCTCAACCAGAGTGTAGCTAGGTTCCAAATCCCATGTACGAGCGGGTAGCAGACATCTGCCTCCCATGCATACACACTTCTGAGAGTTGAGCTTATGGCCTGTACCTCCACAGCCAGCCTGCTGGTACCCTTGGCTTCTAAAAGGCTTAGGCTTGCTGTTTGACGGAAGTGCTGGGAGAGGTAATTGGAATCTCCCGGCACACAAGACGAGTGCCTCCAAGCTCAATTCACGATTTCCCAGTAATTCTTGTGGTAGACAGGTGCTACATACTAAGTTCCATATGTGAGAAGGTAGCAGAACGCCTTGTCCAAAAGCATCTTACTTCTGAGAGTTGAGCACACCCTCAGTCCCTCACACTTCCACACTGCCTGCAGAGTGATTTTCACACGTCTTCACCAGAGACGATTGCCAGAGGCTTCTGAGTACAAGTTAACAATGCAGACCTGGAGGGTATCTCCAGGTGCAGTAGAGTGGTAATCTTGGAACCTCCTGACTCAGAGTACTGCTACCTTCTCACTGCCATAGGAATGCAGCTAGTTGACAGCTGGCTTCAAGACATGCTTCCCTGTGAGAGCTGAGGACAGGGCAGAACCCTCCCGCATGCTGCCTGACTGTAGGAGTAGCTGCTAAAATCCTTATGTTAGTGGCTGGGAGAGGTTGCGGGAAAAGCATGTGTGAGCACTGGGCCTGAACTCCCGTGTATCTGAGTTGAATACAGCGATTTCTATGGCCTTCTTCAATCACAGTGTAGCTAGGTTCCAACTCCCATGTCCGAGTGGGTAGCAGACATCTGCCTCCCATGCATACACACTTCTGAGAGTTGAGCTTATGGCCTGTACCTCCACATCCAGCCTGCTCGTACCCTTGGCTTCTAAAAGGCCTAGGCTCGCTGTTTGACGGAAGTGCTGGGAGAGGTAATTGGAATCACCCGGCACACAAGACTAGTGCCTCCAAGCTCAGTTCAGCGATTTCCTAGTAATTCCTGTGGTAGACTGGTGCTACATACTAAGTTCCATACGTGAGAGGGTAGCTGAACGCCTTGTCCAAAACCATCTTACTTCTGAGAGTTGAGCTCAGCCTCAGTCCCTCACAGTTCCACACTGCCTGCAGAGTGTGTTTCGCAGGTCTTCAGCAGAGACGTTTGCCAGAGGCTTCTGAGAGGCAGGGTAACAATGCAGACCTGGAGGGTATCCCCAGGTGCAGTCGACTGGTAATCTTGGAACCTCCTGACTCAGAATACTGCTACCTTCTCACTGCCATAGGAATGCAGCTAGTTGACAGCTGGCTTCAAGACATGCTTCCCTGTGAGAGCTGAGGACAGGGCAGAACCCTCCCGCATGCTGCCTGACTGTAGGAGTAGCTGCTAAAATCCTTATGTTAGTGGCTGGGAGAGGTTGCGGGAAAAGCATGTGTGAGCACTGGGCCTGAACTCCCGTGTATCTGAGTTGAATACAGCGATTTCCAACGGCTTTCCTCAACGAGAGTGTAGCTAGGTTCCAAATCCCATGTACGAGCGGGTAGCAGACATCTGCCTCCCATGCATACACACTTCTGAGATTTGAGCTTATGGCCTGTACCTGCACATCCAGCCTGCTGGTACCCCTGGCTTCTAAAAGGTCTAGGCTCGCTGTTTGACGGAAGTGCTGGGAGAGGTAATTGGAATCTCCCGGCACACAAGACGAGTGCCTCCAAGCTCAATTCACGATTTCCTTGTAATTCTTGTGGTAGACAGGTGCTACATACTAAGTTCCATATGTGAGAAGGTAGCTGAACGCCTTGTCCAAAAGCATCTTACTTCTGAGAGTTGAGCACACCCTCAGTCCCTCACACTTCCACACTGCCTGCAGAGTGAGTTTCACACGTCTTCACCAGAGACGATTGCCAGAGGCTTCTGAGTACAAGTTAACAATGCAGACCTGGAGGGTATCTCCAGGTGCAGTAGAGTGGTAATCTTGGAACCTCCTGACTCAGAGTACTGCTACCTTCTCACTGCCATAGGAATGCAGCTAGTTGACAGCTGGCTTCAAGACATGCTTCCCTGTGAGAGCTGAGGACAGGGCAGAACCCTCCCGCATCCTGCCTGACTGTAGGAGTAGCTGCTAACATCCTAATGTTAGTGGCTGGGAGAGGTTGCGGGAAAAGCATGTGTGAGCACTGGGCCTGAACTCCCGTGTATCTGAGTTGAATACAGCGATTTCCAATAGTCTTCTTCAATCACAGTGTAGCTAGGTTCCAACTCCCATGTCCGAGTGGGTAGCAGACATCTGCCTCCCATGCATACACACTTCTGAGAGTTGAGCTTATGGCCTGTACCTCCACATCCAGCCTGCTGGTACCCTTGGCTTCTAAAAGGCCTAGGCTCGCTGTTTTGACGGAAGTGCTGGGAGAGGTAATTGGAATCACCCGGCACACAAGACTAGTGCCTCCAAGCTCAGTTCAGCGATTTCCTAGTAATTCCTGTGGTAGACTGGTGCTACATACTAAGTTCCATATGTGAGAGGGTAGCTGAACGCCTTGTCCAAAACCATCTTACTTCTGAGAGTTGAGCTCAGCCTCAGTCCCTCACAGTTCCACACTGCCTGCAGAGTGAGTTTCGCAGGTCTTCAGCAGAGACGTTTGCTAGAGGGTTCTGAGACTCAGGGTAACAATGCAGACCTGGAGGGTATCCCCAGGTGCAGTCGACTGGTAATCTTGGAACCTCCTGACTCAGAATACTGCTACCTTCTCACTGCCATAGGAATGCAGCTAGTTGACAGCTAGCTGGCTTCAAGACATGCTTCCCTGAGAGAGCTGAGGACAGGGCAGAACCCTCCCGCATGCTGCCTGACTGTAGGAGTAGCTGCTAACATCCTAATGTTAGTGGCTGGGAGAGGTTGCGGGAAAAGCATGTGTGAGCACTGGGCCTGAACTCCCGTGTATCTGAGTTGAATACAGCGATTTCCAACGGCTTTCCTCAACCAGAGTGTAGCTAGGTTCCAAATCCCATGTACGAGCGGGTAGCAGACATCTGCCTCCCATGCATACACACTTCTGAGAGTTGAGCTTATGGCCTGTACCTCCACATCCAGCCTGCTGGTACCCTTGGCTTCTAAAAGGCCTAGGCTCGCTGTTTGACGGAAGTGCTGGGAGAGGTAATTGGAATCTCCCGGCACACAAGACGAGTGCCTCCAAGCTCAATTCACGATTTCCCAGTAATTCTTGTGGTAGACAGGTGCTACATACTAAGTTCCATATGTGAGAAGGTAGCTGAACGCCCTGTCCAAAAGCATCTTACTTCTGAGATTTGAGCACACCCTCAGTCCCTCACACTTC
Organism: Canis lupus baileyi; assembly: GCF_048164855.1. NCBI lineage: Eukaryota > Metazoa > Chordata > Mammalia > Carnivora > Canidae > Canis > Canis lupus. Next base: position 76,156,290 of record NC_132844.1, on the reverse strand, counting down.
CACACTGCCTGCAGATTGAGTTTCACACGTCTTCACCAGAGACGATTGCCAGAGGCTTCTGAGTACAAGTTAACAATGCAGACCTGGAGGGTATCTCCAGGTGCAGTAGAGTGTTAATCTTAGAACCTCCTGACTCAGAGTACTGCTACCTTCTCACTGCCATAGGAATGCAGCTAGTTGACAGCTGGCTTCAAGACATGCTTCCCTGTGAGAGCTGAGGACAGGGCAGAACCCTCCCGCATCCTGCCTGACTGTAGGAGTAGCTGCTAACATCCTTATGTTAGTGGCTGGGAGAGGTTGCGGGAAAAGCATGTGTGAGCACTGGGCCTGAACTCCCGTGTATCTGAGTTGAATACAGCGATTTCCAATGGCCTTCTTCAATCACAGTGTAGCTAGGTTCCAACTCCCATGTCCGAGTGGGTAGCAGACATCTGCCTCCCATGCATACACACTTCTGAGAGTTGAGCTTATGGCCTGTACCTCCACATCCAGCCTGCTCGTACCCTTGGCTTCTAAAAGGCCTAGGCTCGCTGTTTGACGGAAGTGCTGGGAGAGGTAATTGGAATCACCCGGCACACAAGACTAGTGCCTCCAAGCTCAGTTCAGCGATTTCCTAGTAATTCCTGTGGTAGACTGGTGCTACATACTAAGTTCCATACGTGAGAGGGTAGCTGAACGCCTTGTCCAAAACCATCTTACTTCTGAGAGTTGAGCTCAGCCTCAGTCCCTCACAGTTCCACACTGCCTGCAGAGTGAGTTTCACAGGTCTTCAGCAGAGACTTTTGCCACAGGCTTCTGAGACGCAGGGTAACAATGCAGACCTGGAGGGTATCCCCAGGTGCAGTCGACTGGTAATCTTGGAACCTCCTGACTCAGAATACTGCTACCTTCTCACTGCCATAGGAATGCAGCTAGTTGACAGCTGGCTTCAAGACATGCTTCCCTGTGAGAGCTGAGGACAGGGCAGAACCCTCCCGCATGCTGCCTGACTGTAGGAGTCGCTGCTAACATCCTAATGTTAGTGGCTGGGAGAGGTTGCAGGAAAAGCATGTGTGAGCACTGGGCCTGAACTCCCGTGTATCTGAGTTGAATACAGCGATTTCCAGTGGCCTTCTTCAATCACAGTGTAGCTAGGTACCAACTCCCATGTCCGAGTGGGTAGCAGACATGTGCATCCCATGCATACACACTTCTGAGAGTTGAGCTTATGGCCTGTACCTCCACATCCAGCCTGCTGGTACCCTTGGCTTCTAAAAGGCCTAGGCTCGCTGTTTGACGGAAGTGCTGGGAGAGGTAATTGGAATCACCAGGCACACAAGACTAGTGCCTCCAAGCTCAGTTCAGCGATTTCCTAGTAATTCCTGTGGTAGACTGGTGGTACATACTAAGTTCCATACGTGAGAGGGTAGCTGAACGCCTTGTCCAAAACCATCTTACTTCTGAGAGTTGAGCTCAGCCTCAGTCCCTCACAGTTCCACACTGCCTGCAGAGTGAGTTTCGAAGGTCTTCAGCAGAGACGTTTGCCAGAGGCTTCTGAGACGCAGGGTAACAATGCAGACTTGGAGGGTATCCCCAGGTGCAGTCGACTGGTAATCTTGGAACCTCCTGACTCAGAATACTGCTACCTTCTCACTGCCATAGGAATGCAGCTAGTTGCCAGCTAGCTGGCTTCAAGACTTGCTTCCCTGAGAGAGCTGAGGACAGGGCAGAACCCTCCCGCATGCTGCCTGACTGTAGGAGTAGCTGCTAACATCCTAATGTTAGTGGCTGGGAGAGGTTGCGGGAAAAGCATGTGTGAGCACTGGGCCTGAACTCCCGTGTATCTGAGTTGAATACAGCGATTTCCAACGGCTTCCCTCAACCAGAGTGTAGCTAGGTTCCAAATCCCATGTACGAGCGGGTAGCAGACATCTGCCTCCCATGCATACACACTTCTGAGAGTTGAGCTTATGGCCTGTACCTCCACATCCAGCCTGCTGGTACCCTTGGCTTCTAAAAGGCCTAGGCTCGCTGTTTGACGGAAGTGCTGGGAGAGGTAATTGGAATCTCCCGGCACACAAGACGAGTGCCTCCAAGCTCAATTCACGATTTCCCAGTAATTCTTGTGGTAGACAGGTGCTACATACTAAGTTCCATATGTGAGATGGTAGCTGAACGCCTTGTCCAAAAGCATCTTACTTCTGAGAATTGAGCACACCCTCAGTCCCTCACACTTCCACACTGCCTGCAGAGTGAGTTTCACACGTCTTCACCAGAGACGATTGCCAGAGGCTTCTGAGTACAAGTTAACAATGCAGACCTGGAGGGTATCTCCAGGTGCAGTAGAGTGGTAATCTTGGAACCTCCTGACTCAGAGTACTGCTACCTTCTCCTGCCATAGGAATGCAGCTAGTTGACAGCTGGCTTCAAGACATGCTTCCCTGTGAGAGCTGAGGACAGGGCAGAACCCTCCCGCATCCTGCCTGACTGTAGGAGTAGCTGCTAACATCCTTATGTTAGTGGCTGGGAGAGGTTGCGGGAAAAGCATGTGTGAGCACTGGGCCTGAACTCCCGTGTATCTGAGTTGAATACAGCGATTTCCAATGGCCTTCTTCAATCACAGTGTAGCTAGGTTCCAACTCCCATGTCCGAGTGGGTAGCAGACATCTGCCTCCCATGCATACACACTTCTGAGAGTTGAGCTTATGGCCTGTACCTCCACATCCAGCCTGCTGGTACCCTTGGCTTCTAAAAGGCCTAGGCTCACTGTTTGACGGAAGTGCTGGCAGAGGTAATTGGAATCACCCCGCACACAAGACTAGTGCCTCCAAGCTCAGTTCAGCGATTTCCTAGTAATTCCTGTGGTAGACTGGTGCTACATACTAAGTTCCATACGTGAGAGGGTAGCTGAACGCCTTGTCCAAAACCATCTTACTTCGGAGAGTTGAGCTCAGCCTCAGTCCCTCACAGTTCCACCCTGCCTGCAGAGTGAGTTTCGCAGGTCTTCAGCAGAGACGTTTGCCAGATGTTTCTGAGACGCAGGGTAACAATGCAGACCTGGAGGGTATCCCCAGGTGCAGTAGACTGGTAATCTTGGAACCTCCTGACTCAGAATACTGCTACCTTCTCACTGCCATAGGAATGCAGCTAGTTGACAGCTGGCTTCAAGACATGCTTCCCTGTGAGAGCTGAGGACAGGGCAGAACCCTCCCGCATCCTGCCTGACTGTAGGAGTAGCTGCTAACATCCTTATGTTAGTGGCTGGGAGAGGTTGCGGGAAAAGCATGTGTGAGCACTGGGCCTGAACTCCCGTGTATCTGAGTTGAATACAGCGATTTCCAATGGCCTTCTTCAATCACAGTGTAGCTAGGTTCCAACTCCCATGTCCGAGTGGGTAGCAGACATCTGCCTCCCGTGCATATACACTTCTGAGAGTTGAGCTTATGGCCTGTACCTCCACAGCCAGCCTGCTGGTACCCTTGGCTTCTAAAAGGCCTAGGCTCGCTGTTTGACGGAAGTGCTGGGAGAGGTAATTGGAATCACCCGGCACACAAGACTAGTGCCTCCAAGCTCCGTTCAGCGATTTCCTAGTAATTCCTGTGGTAGACTGGTGCTACATACTAAGTTCCAAACGTGAGAGGGTAGCTGAACGCCTTGTCCAAAACCATCTTACTTCGGAGAGTTGAGCTCAGCCTCAGTCCCTCAGAGTTCCACACTGCCTGCAGAGTGAGTTTCGCAGGTCTTCAGCAGAGACGTTTGCCAGAGGCTTCTGATACGCAGGGTAACAATGCAGACCTGGAGGGTATCCCCAGGTGCAGTCGACTGGTAATCTTGGAACCTCCTGACTCAGAATACTGCTACCTTCTCACTGCCATAGGAATGCAGCTAGTTGAGAGCTGGCTTCAAGACATGCTTCCCTGTGAGAGCTGAGGACAGGGCAGATCCCTCCCGCATGCTGCCTGACTGTAGGAGTAGCTGCTAACATCCTTATGTTAGTGGCTAGGAGAGGTTGCGGGAAAAGCATGTGTGAGCACTGGGCCTGAACTCCCGTGTATCTCAGTTGAATACAGCGATTTCCAACGGCTTTCCTCAACCAGAGTGTAGCTAGGTTCCAAATCCCAAGTACGAGCGGGTAGCAGACATCTGCCTCCCATGCATACACACTTCTGAGAGTTGAGCTTATGGCCTGTACCTCCACAGCCAGCCTGCTGGTACCCTTGGCTTCTAAAAGGCCTAGGCTCGCTGTTTGACGGAAGTGCTGGGAGAGGTAATTGGAATCTCCCGGCACACAAGACGAGTGCCTCCAAGCTCAATTCACGATTTCCCAGTAATTCTTGTGGTAGACAGGTGCTACATACTAAGTTCCATATGTGAGAAGGTAGCTGAACGCCTTGTCCAAAAGCATCTTTCTTCTGAGAGTTGAGCACACCCTCAGTCCCTCACACTTCCACAGTGCCTGCAGAGTGAGTTTCACACGTCTTCACCAGAGACGATTGCCAGAGGCTTCTGAGTACAAGTTAACAATGCAGACCTGGAGGGTATATCCAGGTGCAGTAGAGTGGTAATCTTGGAACCTCCTGACTCAGAGTACTGCTACCTTCTCACTGCCATAGGAATGCAGCTAGTTGACAGCTGGCTTCAAGACATGCTTCCCTGTGAGAGCTGAGGACAGGGCAGAACCCTCCCGCATCCTGCCTGACTGTAGGAGTAGCTGCTAACATCCTAATGTTAGTGGCTGGGAGAGGTAACGGGAAAAGCATGTGTGAGCACTGGGCCTGAACTCCCGTGTATCTGAGTTGAATACAGCGATTTCCAATGCCTTCTTCAATCACAGTGTAGCTAGGTTCCAACTCCCATGTCCGAGTGGGTAGCAGACATCTGCCTCCCATGCATACACACTTCTGAGAGTTGAGCTTATGGCCTGTACCTCCACATCCAGCCTGCTGGTACCCTTGGCTTCTAAAAGGCCTAGGCTCGCTGTTTGACGGAAGTGCTGGGAGAGGTAATTGGAATCACCCGGCACACAAGACTAGTGCCTCCAAGCTCAGTTCAGCGATTTCCTAGTAATTCCTGTGGTAGACTGGTGCTACATACTAAGTTCCATACGTGAGAGGGTAGCTGAACGCCTTGTCCAAAACCATCTTACTTCTGAGAGTTGAGCTCAGACTCAGTCCCTCACAGTTCCACACTGCCTGCAGAGTGAGTTTCGCAGGTCTTCAGCAGAGACGTTTGCCAGAGGCTTCTGAGACGCAGGGTAACAATGCAGACCTGGAGGGTATCCCCAGGTGCAGTCGACTGGTAATCTTGGAACCTCCTGACTCAGAATACTGCTACCTTCTCACTGCCATAGGAAGGCAGCTAGTTGATAGCTGGCTTCAAGACATGCTTCCTTGTGAGAGCTGAGGACAGGGCGGAACCCTCCCGCATGCTGCCTGACTGTAGGAGTAGCTGCTAACATCCTTATGTTAGTGGCTGGGAGAGGTTGCGGGAAAAGCATGTGTGAGCACTGGGCCTGAACTCCCGTGTATCTGACTTGAATACAGCGATTTCCAACGGCTTTCCTCAACCAGAGTGTAGCTAGGTTCCAAATCCCATGTATGAGCGGGTAGAAGACATCTCCCTCCCATGCATACACACTTCTGAGAGTTGAGCTTATGGCCTGTACCTCCACATCCAGCCTGCTGGTACCCTTGGTTTCTAAAAGGCTTAGGCTCGCTATTTGACGGAAGTGCTGAGAGAGGTAATTGGAATCTCCCGGCACAAAAGACGAGTGCCTCCAAGCTCAATTCACGATTTCCCAGTAATTCTTGTGGTAGACAGGTGCTACATACTAAGTTCCATATGGGAGAAGGTAGATGAACGCCTTGTCCAAAAGCATCTTACTTCTGAGAGTTGAGCACACCCTCAGTCCCTCACACTTCCACACTGCCTGCAGAGTGAGTTTCACACGTCTTCACCAGAGACGATTGCCAGAGGCTTCTGAGTACAAGTTAACAATGCAGACCTGGAAGGTAACTCCAGGTGCAGTAGAGTGGTAATCTTGGAACCTCCTGACTCAGAGTACTGCTACCCTCTCACTGCCATAGGAATGCAGCTAGTTGACAGCTGGCTTCAAGACATGCTTCCCTGTGAGAGCTGAGGACAGGGCAGAACCCTCCCGCATCCTGCCTGACTGTAGGAGTAGATGCTAACATCCTTATGTTAGTGGCTTGGAAAGGTTGCGGAAAAGCATGTGTGAGCACTGGGCCTGAACTCCCGTGTATCTGAGTTGAATACAGCGATTTCCAATGGCCTTCTTCAATCACAGTGTAGCTAGGTTCCAACTCACATGTCCGAGTGGGTAGCAGACATCTGCCTCCCATGCATACACACTTCTGAGAGTTGAGCTTATGGCCTGTACCTCCACATCCAGCCTGCTGGTACCCTTGGCTTCTAAAAGGCCTAGGCTCGCTGTTTGACGGAAGTGCTGGGAGAGGTAATTGGAATCACCCGGCACACAAGACTAGTGCCTCCAAGCTCAGTTCAGCGATTTCCTAGTAATTCCTGTGGTAGACTGGTGCTACATACTAAGTTCCATACGTGAGAGGGTAGCTGAACGCCTTGTCCAAAACCATCTTACTTCTGAGAGTTGAGCTCAGCCTCAGTCCCTCACATTTCCACACTGCCTGCAGAGTGAGTTTCGCAGGTCTTCAGCAGAGACGTTTGCCAGAGGCTTCTGAGACGCAGGGTAACAATGCAGACCTGGAGGGTATCCCCAGGTGCAGTCGACTGGTAATCTTGGAACCTCCTGACTCAGAATACTGCTACCTTCTCACTGCCATAGGAATGCAGCTAGTTGACAGCTGGCTTCAAGACATGCTTCCCTGTGAGAGCTGAGGACAGGGCAGAACCCTCCCGCATGCTGCCTGACTGTAGCAGTAGCTGCTAACATCCTTATGTTAGTGGCTGGGAGAGGTTGCGGGAAAAGCATGTGTGAGCACTGGGCCTGAACTCCCGCGTATCTGAGTTGCATACAGCGATTTCCAACGGCTTTCCTCAACCAGAGTGTAGCTAGGTTCCAAATCCCATGTACGAGCGGGTAGCAGACATCTGCCTCCCATGCATACACACTTCTGAGAGTTGAGCTTATGGCCTGTACCTCCACAGCCAGCCTGCTGGTACCCTTGGCTTCTAAAAGGCCTAGGCTCGCTGTTTGACGGAAGTGCTGGGAGAGGTAATTGGAATCTCCCGGCACACAAGACGAGTGCCTCCAAGCTCAATTCACGATTTCCCAGTAATTCTTGTGGTAGACAGGTGCTACATACTAAGTTCCATATGTGAGAAGGTAGCTGAACGCCTTGTCCAAAAGCATCTTACTTCTGAGAGTTGAGCCCACCCTCAGTCCCTACACTTCCACACTGCCTGCAGAGTGAGTTTCACACGTCTTCATCAGAGACGATTTCCAGAGGCTTCTGAGTACAAGTTAACAATGCAGACCTGGAGGGTATCTCCAGGTGCAGTAGAGTGGTAATCTTGGAACCTCCTGACTCAGAGTACTGCTACCTTCTCACTGCCATAGGAATGCAGCTAGTTGACAGCTGGCTTCAAGACATGCTTCCCTGTGAGAGCTGAGGACAGGGCAGAACCCTCCCGCATCCTGCCTGACTGTAGGAGTAGCTGCTAACATCCTAATGTTAGTGGCTGGGAGAGGTTGCGGGAAAAGCATGTGTGAGCACTGGGCCTGAACTCCCGTGTATCTGAGTTGAATACAGCGATTTCCAATGGCCTTCTTCAATCACAGTGTAGCTAGGTTCCAACTCCCATGTCCGAGTGGGTAGCAGACATCTGCCTCCCATGCATACACACTTCTGAGAGTTGAGCTTATGGCCTGTACCTCCACATCCAGCCTGCTGGTACCCTTGTCTTCTAAAAGGCCAAGGCTCGCTGTTTGACGGAAGTGCTGTGAGAGGTAATTGGAATCACCCGGCACACAAGACTAGTGCCTCCAAGCTCAGTTCAGCGATTTCCTAGTAATTCCTGTGGTAGACTGGTGCTACATACTAAGTTCCATACGTGAGAGGGTAGCTGAACGCCTTGTCCAAAACCATCTTACTTCTGAGAGTTGAGCTCAGCCTCAGTCCCTCACAGTTCCACACTGCCTGCAGAGTGAGTTTCGCCGGTCTTCAGCAGAGACGTTTGCCAGAGGCTTCTGAGACGCAGGGTAACAATGCAGACCTGGAGGGTATCCCCAGGTGCAGTCGACTGGTAATCTTGGAACCTCCTGACTCAGAATACTGCTACCTTCTCACTGCCACAGGAATGCAGCTAGTTGACAGCTAGCTGGCTTCAAGACATGCTTCCCTGAGAGAGCTGAGTACAGGGCAGAACCCTCCCGCATTCTGCCGGACTGTAGGAATAGCTGCTAACATCCTAATGTTAGTGGCTGGGAGAGGTTGCGGGAAAAGCATGTGTGAGCACTGGGCCTGAACTCCCGTGTATCTGAGTTGAATACAGCGATTTCCAACGGCTTTCCTCAACCAGAGTGTAGCTAGGTTCCAAATCCCATGTACGAGCGGGTAGCAGACATCTGCCTCCCATGCATACACACTTCTGAGAGTTGAGCTTATGGCCTGTACCTCCACAGCCAGCCTGCTGGTACCCTTGGCTTCTAAAAGGCCTAGGCTCGCTGTTTGACGGAAGTGCTGGGAGAGGTAATTGGAATCTCCCGGCACACAAGACGAGTGCCTCCAAGCTCAATTCACGATTTCCCAGTAATTCTTGTGGTAGACAACTGCTACATACTAAGTTCCATATGTGAGATGGTAGCTGAACGCCTTGTCCAAAAGCATCTTACTTCTGAGAGTTGAGCCCACCCTCAGTCCCTCACAGTACCACACTTCCTGCAGAGTGAGTTTCACACGTCTTCACCAGAGACGATTGCCAGAGGCTTCTGAGTACAAGTTAACAATGCAGACCTGGAGGGTATCTCCAGGTGCAGTAGAGTGGTAATCTTGGAACCTCCTGACTCAGAGTACTGCTACCTTCTCCTGCCATAGGAATGCAGCTAGTTGACAGCTAGCTTCAAGACATGCTTCCCTGTGAGAGCTGAGGACAGGGCAGAACCCTCCCGCATCCTGCCTGACTGTAGGAGTAGCTGCTAACATCCTTATGTTAGTGGCTGGGAGAGGTTGCGGGAAAAGCATGTGTGAGCACTGGGCCTGAACTCCCGTGTATCTGAGTTGAATACAGCGATTTCCAATGGCCTTCTTCAATCACAGTGTAGCTAGGTTCCAAATCCCATGTCCGAGTGGGTAGCAGACATCTGCCTCCCATGCATACACACTTCTGAGAGTTGAGCTTATGGCCTGTACCTCCACATCCAGCCTGCTGGTACCCTTGGCTTCTAAAAGGGTAGGCTCGCTGTTTGACGGAAGTGCTGGGAGAGGTAATTGGAATCACCCGGCACACAAGACTAGTGCCTCCAAGCTCAGTTCAGCGATTTCCTAGTAATTCCTGTGGTAGACTGGTGCTACATACTAAGTTCCATACGTGAGAGGGTAGCTGAACGCCTTGTCCAAAACCATCTTACTTCTGAGAGTTGAGCTCACCCTCAGTCCCTCACATTTCCACACTGCCTGCAGAGTGAGTTTCGCAGGTCTTCAGCAGAGACGTTTGCCAGAGGCTTCTGAGACGCAGGGTAACAATGCAGACCTGCAGGGTATCCCCAGGTGCAGTCGACTGGTAATCTTGGAACCTCCTGACTCAGAATACTGCTACCTTCTCACTGCCATAGGAATGCAGCTAGTTGACAGCTAGCTGGCTTCAAGACTTGCTTCCCTGAGAGAGCTGAGGACAGGGCAGAACCCTCCCGCATGCTGTCTGACTGTAGGAGTAGCTGCTAACATCCTAATGTTAGTGGCTGGGAGATGTTGCGGGAAAAGCATGTGTGAGCACTGGGCCTGAACTCCCGTGTATCTGAGTTGAATACAGCGATTTCCAACGGCATCCCTCAACCAGAGTGTAGCTAGGTTCCAAATCCCATGTACGAGCAGGTAGCAGACATCTGCCTCCCATGCATACACACTTCTGAGAGTTGAGCTTATGGCCTGTACCTCCACAGCCAGCCTGCTGGTACCCTTGGCTTGTAAAAGGCCTAGGCTCGCTGTTTGACGGAAGTGCTGGGAGAGGTAATTGGAATCTCCCGGCACACAAGACGAGTGCCTCCAAGCTCAATTCACGATTTCCCAGTAATTCTTGTGGTAGACAGGTGCTACATACTAAGTTCCATATGTGAGATGGTAGCTGAACGCCTTGTCCAAAAGCATCTTACTTCTGAGAGTTGAGCCCACCCTCAGTCCCTCACAGTTCCACACTGCCTGCAGAGTGAGTTTCACACGTCTTCACCAGAGACGATTGCCAGAGGCTTCTGAGTACAAGTTAACAATGCAGACCTGGAGGGTATCTCCAGGTGCAGTAGAATGGTAATCTTGGAACCTCCTGACTCAGAGTACTGCTACCTTCTCCTGCCATAGGAATGCAGCTAGTTGACAGCTAGCTTCAAGACATGCTTCCCTGTGAGAGCTGAGGACAGGGCAGAACCCTCCCGCATCCTGCCTGACTGTAGGAGTAGCTGCTAACATCCTTATGTTAGTGGCTGGGAGAGGTTGCGGGAAAAGCATGTGTGAGCACTGGGCCTGAACTCCCGTGTATCTGAGTTGAATACAGCGATTTCCAATGGCCTTCTTCAATCACAGTGTAGCTAGGTTCCAACTCCCATGTCCGAGTGGGTAGCAGACATCTGCCTCCCATGCATACACACTTCTGAGAGTTGAGCTTATGGCCTGTACCTCCACATCCAGCCTGCTGGTACCCTTGGCTTCTAAAAGGCCTAGGCTCGCTGTTTGACGGAAGTGCTGCGAGAGGTAATTGGAATCACCCGGCACACAAGACTAGTGCCTCCAAGCTCAGTTCAGCGATTTCCTAGTAATTCCTGTGGTAGACTGGTGCTACATACTAAGTTCCATACGTGAGAGGGTAGCTGAACGCCTTGTCCAAAACCATCTTACTTCTGAGAGTTGAGCTCACCCTCAGTCCCTCACAGTTCCACATGCCTGCAGAGTGAGTTTCGCAGGTCTTCAGCAGAGACGTTTGCCAGAGGCTTCTGAGACGCAGGGTAACAATGCAGACCTGGAGGGTATCCCCAGGTGCAGTCGACTGGTAATCTTGGAACCTCCTGACTCAGAATACTGCTACTTTCTCACTGCCATAGGAATGCAGCTAGTTGACAGCTGGCTTCAAGACATGCTTCCCTGTGAGAGCTGAGGACAGGGCAGAACCCTCCCGCATGCTGCCTGACTGTAGGAGTAGCTGCTAACATCCTTATGTTAGTGGCTGGGAGAGGTTGCGGGAAAAGCATGTGTGAGCACTGGGCCTGAACTCCCGTGTATCTGAGTTGAATAAAGCGATTTTCAACGGCTTTCCTCAACCAGAGTGTAGCTAGGTTCCAAATCCCATGTACGAGCGGGTAACAAACATCTGCCTCCCATGCATACACACTTCTGAGAGTTGAGCTTATGGCCTGTACCTCCACAGCCAGCCTGCTGGTACCCTTGGCTTCTAAAAGGCCTAGGCTCGCTGTTTGACGGAAGTGCTGGGAGAGGTAATTGGAATCACCCGGCACACAAGACTAGTGCCTCCAAGTTCAGTTCAGCGATTTCCTAGTAATTCCTGTGGTAGACTGGTGCTACATACTAAGTTCCATACGTGAGAGGGTAGCTGAACGCCTTGTCCAAAACCATCTTACTTCTGAGAGTTGAGCTCAGCCTCAGTCCCTCACAGTTTCACACTTCCTGCAGAGTGAGTTTCGCAGGTCTTCAGCAGAGACGTTTGCCAGAGGCTTCTGAGACGCAGGGTAACAATGCAGACCTGGAGGGTATCCCCAGGTGCAGTCGACTGGTAATCTTGGAACCTCCTGACTCAGAATACTGCTACCTTCTCACTGCCATAGGAATGCAGCTAGTTGACAGCTGGCTTCAAGACATGCTTTCCTGTGAGAGCTGAGGACAGGGCAGAACCCTCCCGCATGCTGCCTGACTGTAGGAGTAGCTGCTAACATCCTTATGTTAGTGGCTGGGAGAGGTTGCGGGAAAAGCATGTGTGAGCACTGGGCCTGAACTCCCGTGTATCTGAGTTGAATGCAGCGATTTCCAACGGCTTTCCTCAATCAGAGTGTAGCTAGGTTCCAAATCCCATGTACGAGCGGGTAGCAGACATCTGCCTCCCATGCATACACACTTCTGAGAGTTTTGCTTATGGCCTGTACCTCCACATCCAGCCTGCTGGTACCCTTGGCTTCTAAAAGGCCTAGGCTCCCTGTTTGACGGAAGTGCTGGGAGAGGTAATTGGAATCTCCCGGCACACAAGACGAGTGCCTCCAAGCTCAATTCACGATTTCCCAGTAATTCTTGTGGTAGACAGGTGCTACATACTAAGTTCCATATGTGAGAAGGTAGCTGAACGCCTTGTCCAAAAGCATCTTACTTCTGAGAGTTGAGCCCACCCTCAGTCCCTCACAGTTCCACACTGCCTGCAGAGTGAGTTTCACGCGTCTTCACCAGAGACGATTGCCAGAGTCTTCTGAGTACAAGTTAACAATGCAGACCTGGAGGGTATCTCCAGGTACAGTAGAGTGGTAATCTTGGAACCTCCTTACTCAGAGTACTGCTACCTTCTCACTGCCATAGGAATGCAGCTAGTTGACAGCTGGCTTCAAGACATGCTTCCCTGTGAGAGCTGAGGACAGGGCAGAACCCTCCCGCATCCTGCCTGACTGTAGTAGTAGCTGCTAACATCCTTATGTTAGTGGCTGGGAGAAGTTGCGGGAAAAGCATGTGTGAGCACTGGGCCTGTACTCCCGTGTATCTGAGTTGAATACAGCGATTTCCAATGGTCTTCTTCAATCACAGTGTAGCTAGGTTCCATCTCCCATGTCCGAGTGGGTAGCAGACATCTGCCTCCCATGCATACACACTTCTGAGAGTTGAGCTTATGGCCTGTACCTCCACATCCAGCCTGCTGGTACCCTTGGCTTCTAAAAGGCCAAGGCTCGCTGTTTGACAGAAGTGCTGGGAGAGGTAATTGGAATCACCCGGCACACAAGACTAGTGCCTCCAAGCTCAGTTCAGCGATTTCCTAGTAATTCCTGTGGTAGACTGGTGCTACATACTAAGTTCCATACGTGAGAGGGTAGCTGAACGCCTTGTCCAAAACCATCTTACTTCTGAGAGTTGAGCTCAGCCTCAGTCCCTCACAGTTCCACACTGCCTGCAGAGTGAGTTTCGCAGGTCTTCAGCAGAGACGTTTGCCAGAGGCTTCTGAGACGCAGGGTAACAATGCAGACTTGGAGGGTATCCCCAGGTGCAGTCGACTGGTAATCTTGGAACCTCCTGACTCAGAATACTGCTACCTTCTCACTGCCATAGGAATGCAGCTAGTTGCCAGCTAGCTGGCTTCAAGACTTGCTTCCCTGAGAGAGCTGAGGACAGGGCAGAACCCTCCCGCATGCTGCCTGACTGTAGGAGTAGCTGCTAACATCCTAATGTTAGTGGCTGGGAGAGGTTGCGGGAAAAGCATGTGTGAGCACTGGGCCTGAACTCCCGTGTATCTGAGTTGAATACAGCGATTTCCAACGGCTTCCCTCAACCAGAGTGTAGCTAGGTTCCAAATCCCATGTACGAGCGGGTAGCAGACATCTGCCTCCCATGCATACACACTTCTGAGAGTTGAGCTTATGGCCTGTACCTCCACATCCAGCCTGCTGGTACCCTTGGCTTCTAAAAGGCCTAGGCTCGCTGTTTGACGGAAGTGCTGGGAGAGGTAATTGGAATCTCCCGGCACACAAGACGAGTGCCTCCAAGCTCAATTCACGATTTCCCAGTAATTCTTGTGGTAGACAGGTGCTACATACTAAGTTCCATATGTGAGATGGTAGCTGAACGCCTTGTCCAAAAGCATCTTACTTCTGAGAGTTGAGCACACCCTCAGTCCCTCACACTTCCACACTGCCTGCAGAGTGAGTTTCACACGTCTTCACCAGAGACGATTGCCAGAGGCTTCTGAGTACAAGTTAACAATGCAGACCTGGAGGGTATCTCCAGGTGCAGTAGAGTGGTAATCTTGGAACCTCCTGACTCAGAGTACTGCTACCTTCTCCTTCCATAGGAATGCAGCTAGTTGACAGCTGGCTTCAAGACATGCTTCCCTGTGAGAGCTGAGGACAGGGCAGAACCCTCCCGCATCCTGCCTGACTGTAGGAGTAGCTGCTAAAATCCTTATGTTAGTGGCTGGGAGAGGTTGCGGGAAAAGCATGTGTGAGCACTGGGCCTGAACTCCCATGTATCTGAGTTGAATACAGCGATTTCCAATGGCCTTCTTCAATCACAGTGTAGCTAGGTTCCAACTATCATGTCCGAGTGGGTAGCAGACATCTGCCTCCCATGCATACACACTTCTGAGAGTTGAGCTTATGGCCTGTACCTCCACATCCAGCCTGCTGGTACCCTTGGCTTCTAAAAGGCCTAGGCTCACTGTTTGACGGAAGTGCTGGCAGAGGTAATTGGAATCACCCCGCACATAAGACTAGTGCCTCCAAGCTCAGTTCAGCGATTTCCTAGTAATTCCTGTGGTAGACTGGTTCTACATACTAAGTTCCATACGTGAGAGGGTAGCTGAACGCCTTGTCCAAAACCATCTTACTTCGGAGAGTTGAGCTCAGCCTCAGTCCCTCACAGTTCCACACTGCCTGCAGAGTGAGTTTCGCAGGTCTTCAGCAGAGACGTTTGCCAGAGGTTTCTGAGACGCAGGGTAACAATGCAGACCTGGAGGGTATCCCCAGGTGCAGTAGACTGGTAATCTTGGAACCTCCTGACTCAGAATACTGCTACCTTCTCACTGCCATAGGAATGCAGCTAGTTGACAGCTGGCTTCAAGGCATGCTTCCCTGTGAGAGCTGAGGACAGGGCAGAACCCTCCGGCATGCTGCCTGACTGTAGGAGTAGCTGCTAACATCCTAATATTAGTGGCTGGGAGAGGTTGAGGGAAAAGCATGTGTGAGCACTGCGCCTGAACTCCCGTGTATCTGAGTTGTATACAGCGATTTCCAACGAATTTCCTCAACCAGAGTGTAGCTAGGTTCCAAATCCCATGTACGAGCGGGTAGCAGACATCTGCCTCCCATGCATACACACTTCTGAGAGTTGAGCTTATGGCCTGTACCTCCACATCCAGCCTGCTGGTACCCTTGGCTTCTATAAGGCCTAGGCTCGCTGTTTGACGGAAGTGCTGGGAGAGGTAATTGGAATCTCCCGGCACACAAGACGAGTGCCTCCAAGCTCAATTCACGATTTCCCAGTAATTCTTGTGGTAGACAGGTGCTACATACTAAGTTCCATATGTGAGAAGGTAGCTGAACGCCTTGTCCAAAAGCATCTTACTTCTGAGAGTTGAGCCCACCCTCAGTCCCTCACAGTTCCACACTGCCTGCAGAGTGAGTTTCACACGTCTTCACCAGAGACCATTGCCAGAGGCTTCTGAGTACAAGTTAACAATGCAGACCTGGAGGGTATCTCCAGGTGCAGTAGAGTGGTAATCTTGGAACCTCCTGACTCAGAGTACTGCTACCTTCTCAGTGCCATAGGAATGCAGCTAGTTGACAGCTGGCTTCAAGACATGCTTCCCTGTGAGAGCTGAGGACAGGGCAGAACCCTCCCGCATCCTGCCTGACTGTAGGAGTAGCTGCTAACATCCTTATGTTAGTGGCTGGGAGAGGTTGCGGGAAAAGCATGTGTGAGCACTGGGCCTGAACTCCCGTGTATCTGAGTTGAATACAGCGATTTCCAATGGCCTTCTTCAATCACAGTGTAGCTAGGTTCCAACTCCCATGTCCGAGTGGGTAGCAGACATCTGCCTCCCATGCATACACACTTCTGAGAGTTGAGCTTATGGCCTGTACCTCCACATCCAGCCTGCTGGTACCCTTGGCTTCTAAAAGGCCTAGGCTCGCTGTTTGACGGAAGTGCTGCGAGAGGTAATTGGAATCACCCGGCACACAAGACTAGTGCCTCCAAGCTCAGTTCAGCGATTTCCTAGTAATTCCTGTGGTAGACTGGTGCTACATACTAAGTTCCATACGTGAGAGGGTAGCTGAACGCCTTGTCCAAAACCATCTTACTTCTGAGAGTTGAGCTCACCCTCAGTCCCTCACAGTTCCACATGCCTGCAGAGTGAGTTTCGCAGGTCTTCAGCAGAGACGTTTGCCAGAGGCTTCTGAGACGCAGGGTAACAATGCAGACCTGGAGGGTATCCCCAGGTGCAGTCGACTGGTAATCTTGGAACCTCCTGACTCAGAATACTGCTACTTTCTCACTGCCATAGGAATGCAGCTAGTTGACAGCTGGCTTCAAGACATGCTTCCCTGTGAGAGCTGAGGACAGGGCAGAACCCTCCCGCATGCTGCCTGACTGTAGGAGTAGCTGCTAACATCCTTATGTTAGTGGCTGGGAGAGGTTGCGGGAAAAGCATGTGTGAGCACTGGGCCTGAACTCCCGTGTATCTGAGTTGAATAAAGCGATTTCCAACGGCTTTCCTCAACTAGAGTGTAGCTAGGTTCCAAATCCCATGTACGAGCGGGTAACAAACATCTGCCTCCCATGCATACACACTTCTGAGAGTTGAGCTTATGGCCTGTACCTCCACAGCCAGCCTGCTGGTACCCTTGGCTTCTAAAAGGCCTAGGCTCGCTGTTTGACGGAAGTGCTGGGAGAGGTAATTGGAATCACCCGGCACACAAGACTAGTGCCTCCAAGTTCAGTTCAGCGATTTCCTAGTAATTCCTGTGGTAGACTGGTGCTACATACTAAGTTCCATACGTGAGAGGGTAGCTGAACGCCTTGTCCAAAACCATCTTACTTCTGAGAGTTGAGCTCAGCCTCAGTCCCTCACAGTTTCACACTTCCTGCAGAGTGAGTTTCGCAGGTCTTCAGCAGAGACGTTTGCCAGAGGCTTCTGAGACGCAGGGTAACAATGCAGACCTGGAGGGTATCCCCAGGTGCAGTCGACTGGTAATCTTGGAACCTCCTGACTCAGAATACTGCTACCTTCTCACTGCCATAGGAATGCAGCTAGTTGACAGCTGGCTTCAAGACATGCTTTCCTGTGAGAGCTGAGGACAGGGCAGAACCCTCCCGCATGCTGCCTGACTGTAGGAGTAGCTGCTAACATCCTTATGTTAGTGGCTGGGAGAGGTTGCGGGAAAAGCATGTGTGAGCACTGGGCCTGAACTCCCGTGTATCTGAGTTGAATACAGCGATTTCCAACGGCTTTCCTCAACCAGAGTGTAGCTAGGTTCCAAATCCCATGTACGAGCGGGTAGCAGACATCTGCCTCCCATGCATACACACTTCTGAGAGTTTTGCTTATGGCCTGTACCTCCACATCCAGCCTGCTGGTACCCTTGGCTTCTAAAAGGCCTAGGCTCCCTGTTTGACGGAAGTGCTGGGAGAGGTAATTGGAATCTCCCGGCACAAAAGACGAGTGCCTCCAAGCTCAATTCACGATTTCCCAGTAATTCTTGTGGTAGACAGGTGCTACATACTAAGTTCCATATGTGAGAAGGTAGCTGAACGCCTTGTCCAAAAGCATCTTACTTCTGAGAGTTGAGCCCACCCTCAGTCCCTCACAGTTCCACACTGCCTGCAGAGTGAGTTTCACGCGTCTTCACCAGAGACGATTGCCAGAGTCTTCTGAGTACAAGTTAACAATGCAGACCTGGAGGGTATCTCCAGGTACAGTAGAGTGGTAATCTTGGAACCTCCTTACTCAGAGTACTGCTACCTTCTCACTGCCATAGGAATGCAGCTAGTTGACAGCTGGCTTCAAGACATGCTTCCCTGTGAGAGCTGAGGACAGGGCAGAACCCTCCCGCATCCTGCCTGACTGTAGTAGTAGCTGCTAACATCCTTATGTTAGTGGCTGGGAGAAGTTGCGGGAAAAGCATGTGTGAGCACTGGGCCTGTACTCCCGTGTATCTGAGTTGAATACAGCGATTTCCAATGGTCTTCTTCAATCACAGTGTAGCTAGGTTCCAACTCCCATGTCCGAGAGGGTAGCAGACATCTGCCTCCCATGCATACACACTTCTGAGAGTTGAGCTTATGGCCTGTACCTCCACATCCAGCCTGCTGGTACCCTTGGCTTCTAAAAGGCCAAGGCTCGCTGTTTGACAGAAGTGCTGGGAGAGGTAATTGGAATCACCCGGCACACAAGACTAGTGCCTCCAAGCTCAGTTCAGCGATTTCCTAGTAATTCCTGTGGTAGACTGGTGCTACATACTAAGTTCCATACGTGAGAGGGTAGCTGAACGCCTTGTCCAAAACCATCTTACTTCTGAGAGTTGAGCTCAGCCTCAGTCCCTCACAGTTCCACACTGCCTGCAGAGTGAGTTTCACAGGTCTTCAGCAGAGACGTTTGCCAGAGGCTTCTGAGACGCAGGGTAACAATGCAGACCTGGAGGGTATCCCCAGGTGCAGTCGACTGGTAATCTTGGAACCTCCTGACTCAGAATACTGCTACCTTCTCACTGCCATAGGAATGCAGCTAGTTGACAGCTGGCTTCAAGACATGCTTCCCTGTGAGAGCTGAGGACAGGGCAGAACCCTCCCGCATGCTGCCTGACTGTAGGAGTAGCTGCTAACATCCTAATGTTAGTGGCTGGGAGAGGTTGCGGGAAAAGCATGTGTGAGCACTGGGCCTGAACTCCCGTGTATCTGAGTTGAATACAGCGATTTCCAGTGGCCTTCTTCAATCACAGTGTAGCTAGGTTCCAACTCCCATGTCCGAGTGGGTAGCAGACATCTGCCTCCCATGCATACACACTTCTGAGAGTTGAGCTTATGGCCTGTACCTCCACATCCAGCCTGCTGGTACCCTTGGCTTCTAAAAGGCCTAGGCTCGCTGTTTGACGGAAGTGCTGGGAGAGGTAATTGGAATCACCCGGCACACAAGACTAGTGCCTCCAAGCTCAGTTCAGCGATTTCCTAGTAATTCCTGTGGTAGACTGGTGCTACATACTAAGTTCCATACGTGAGAGGGTAGCTGAACGCCTTGTCCAAAACCATCTTACTTCTGAGAGTTGAGCTCAGACTCAGTCCCTCACAGTTCCACACTGCCTGCAGAGTGAGTTTCGCAGGTCTTCAGCAGAGACGTTTGCCAGAGGCTTCTGAGACGCAGGGTAACAATGCAGACCTGGAGGGTATCCCCAGGTGCAGTCGACTGGTAATCTTGGAACCTCCTGACTCAGAATACTGCTACCTTCTCACTGCCATAGGAAGGCAGCTAGTTGATAGCTGGCTTCAAGACATGCTTCCTTGTGAGAGCTGAGGACAGGGCAGAACCCTCCCGCATGCTGCCTGACTGTAGGAGTAGCTGCTAACATCCTTATGTTAGTGGCTGGGAGAGGTTGCGGGAAAAGCATGTGTGAGCACTGGGCCTGAACTCCCGTGTATCTGACTTGAATACAGCGATTTCCAACGGCTTTCCTCAACCAGAGTGTAGCTAGGTTCCAAATCCCATGTATGAGCGGGTAGAAGACATCTCCCTCCCATGCATACACACTTCTGAGAGTTGAGCTTATGGCCTGTACCTCCACATCCAGCCTGCTGGTACCCTTGGTTTCTAAAAGGCTTAGGCTCGCTATTTGACGGAAGTGCTGAGAGAGGTAATTGGAATCTCCCGGCACAAAAGACGAGTGCCTCCAAGCTCAATTCACGATTTCCCAGTAATTCTTGTGGTAGACAGGTGCTACATACTAAGTTCCATATGTGAGAAGGTAGATGAACGCCTTGTCCAAAAGCATCTTACTTCTGAGAGTTGAGCACACCCTCAGTCCCTCACACTTCCACACTGCCTGCAGAGTGAGTTTCACACGTCTTCACCAGAGACGATTGCCAGAGGCTTCTGAGTACAAGTTAACAATGCAGACCTGGAAGGTAACTCCAGGTGCAGTAGAGTGGTAATCTTGGAACCTCCTGACTCAGAGTACTGCTACCCTCTCACTGCCATAGGAATGCAGCTAGTTGACAGCTGGCTTCAAGACATGCTTCCCTGTGAGAGCTGAGGACAGGGCAGAACCCTCCCGCATCCTGCCTGACTGTAGGAGTAGATGCTAACATCCTTATGTTAGTGGCTTGGAAAGGTTGCGGAAAAGCATGTGTGAGCACTGGGCCTGAACTCCCGTGTATCTGAGTTGAATACAGCGATTTCCAATGGCCTTCTTCAATCACAGTGTAGCTAGGTTCCAACTCACATGTCCGAGTGGGTAGCAGACATCTGCCTCCCATGCATACACACTTCTGAGAGTTGAGCTTATGGCCTGTACCTCCACATCCAGCCTGCTGGTACCCTTGGCTTCTAAAAGGCCTAGGCTCGCTGTTTGACGGAAGTGCTGGGAGAGGTAATTGGAATCACCCGGCACACAAGACTAGTGCCTCCAAGCTCAGTTCAGCGATTTCCTAGTAATTCCTGTGGTAGACTGGTGCTACATACTAAGTTCCATACGTGAGAGGGTAGCTGAACGCCTTGTCCAAAACCATCTTACTTCTGAGAGTTGAGCTCAGCCTCAGTCCCTCACATTTCCACACTGCCTGCAGAGTGAGTTTCGCAGGTCTTCAGCAGAGACGTTTGCCAGAGGCTTCTGAGACGCAGGGTAACAATGCAGACCTGGAGGGTATCCCCAGGTGCAGTCGACTGGTAATCTTGGAACCTCCTGACTCAGAATACTGCTACCTTCTCACTGCCATAGGAATGCAGCTAGTTGACAGCTGGCTTCAAGACATGCTTCCCTGTGAGAGCTGAGGACAGGGCAGAACCCTCCCGCATGCTGCCTGACTGTAGCAGTAGCTGCTAACATCCTTATGTTAGTGGCTGGGAGAGGTTGCGGGAAAAGCATGTGTGAGCACTGGGCCTGAACTCCCGTGTATCTGAGTTGCATACAGCGATTTCCAACGGCTTTCCTCAACCAGAGTGTAGCTAGGTTCCAAATCCCATGTACGAGCGGGTAGCAGACATCTGCCTCCCATGCATACACACTTCTGAGAGTTGAGCTTATGGCCTGTACCTCCACAGCCAGCCTGCTGGTACCCTTGGCTTCTAAAAGGCCTAGGCTCGCTGTTTGACGGAAGTGCTGGGAGAGGTAATTGGAATCTCCCGGCACACAAGACGAGTGCCTCCAAGCTCAATTCACGATTTCCCAGTAATTCTTGTGGTAGACAGGTGCTACATACTAAGTTCCATATGTGAGAAGGTAGCTGAACGCCTTGTCCAAAAGCATCTTACTTCTGAGAGTTGAGCCCACCCTCAGTCCCTACACTTCCACACTGCCTGCAGAGTGAGTTTCACACGTCTTCATCAGAGACGATTTCCAGAGGCTTCTGAGTACAAGTTAACAATGCAGACCTGGAGGGTATCTCCAGGTGCAGTAGAGTGGTAATCTTGGAACCTCCTGACTCAGAGTACTGCTACCTTCTCACTGCCATAGGAATGCAGCTAGTTGACAGCTGGCTTCAAGACATGCTTCCCTGTGAGAGCTGAGGACAAGGCAGAACCCTCCCGCATCCTGCCTGACTGTAGGAGTAGCTGCTAACATCCTAATGTTAGTGGCTGGGAGAGGTTGCGGGAAAAGCATGTGTGAGCACTGGGCCTGAACTCCCGTGTATCTGAGTTGAATACAGCGATTTCCAATGGCCTTCTTCAATCACAGTGTAGCTAGGTTCCAACTCCCATGTCCGAGTGGGTAGCAGACATCTGCCTCCCATGCATACACACTTCTGAGAGTTGAGCTTATGGCCTGTACCTCCACATCCAGCCTGCTGGTACCCTTGTCTTCTAAAAGGCCAAGGCTCGCAGTTTGACGGAAGTGCTGTGAGAGGTAATTGGAATCACCCGGCACACAAGACTAGTGCCTCCAAGCTCAGTTCAGCGATTTCCTAGTAATTCCTGTGGTAGACTGGTGCTACATACTAAGTTCCATACGTCAGAGGGTAGCTGAACGCCTTGTCCAAAACCATCTTACTTCTGAGAGTTGAGCTCAGCCTCAGTCCCTCACAGTTCCACACTGCCTGCAGAGTGAGTTTCGCCGGTCTTCAGCAGAGACGTTTGCCAGAGGCTTCTGAGACGCAGGGTAACAATGCAGACCTGGAGGGTATCCCCAGGTGCAGTCGACTGGTAATCTTGGAACCTCCTGACTCAGAATACTGCTACCTTCTCACTGCCACAGGAATGCAGCTAGTTGACAGCTAGCTGGCTTCAAGACATGCTTCCCTGAGAGAGCTGAGTACAGGGCAGAACCCTCCCGCATTCTGCCGGACTGTAGGAATAGCTGCTAACATCCTAATGTTAGTGGCTGGGAGAGGTTGCGGGAAAAGCATGTGTGAGCACTGGGCCTGAACTCCCGTGTATCTGAGTTGAATACAGCGATTTCCAACGGCTTTCCTCAACCAGAGTGTAGCTAGGTTCCAAATCCCATGTACGAGCGGGTAGCAGACATCTGCCTCCCATGCATACACACTTCTGAGAGTTTTGCTTATGGCCTGTACCTCCACATCCAGCCTGCTGGTACCCTTGGCTTCTAAAAGGCCTAGGCTCCCTGTTTGACGGAAGTGCTGGGAGAGGTAATTGGAATCTCCCGGCACACAAGACGAGTGCCTCCAAGCTCAATTCACGATTTCCCAGTAATTCTTGTGGTAGACAGGTGCTACATACTAAGTTCCATATGTGAGAAGGTAGCTGAACGCCTTGTCCAAAAACATCTTACTTCTGAGAGTTGAGCCCACCCTCAGTCCCTCACAGTTCCACACTGCCTGCAGAGTGAGTTTCACGCGTCTTCACCAGAGACGATTGCCAGAGTCTTCTGAGTACAAGTTAACAATGCAGACCTGGAGGGTATCTCCAGGTACAGTAGAGTGGTAATCTTGGAACCTCCTTACTCAGAGTACTGCTACCTTCTCACTGCCATAGGAATGCAGCTAGTTGACAGCTGGCTTCAAGACATGCTTCCCTGTGAGAGCTGAGGACAGGGCAGAACCCTCCCGCATCCTGCCTGACTGTAGTAGTAGCTGCTAACATCCTTATGTTAGTGGCTGGGAGAAGTTGCGGGAAAAGCATGTGTGAGCACTGGGCCTGTACTCCCGTGTATCTGAGTTGAATACAGCGATTTCCAATGGTCTTCTTCAATCACAGTGTAGCTAGGTTCCAACTCCCATGTCCGAGAGGGTAGCAGACATCTGCCTCCCATGCATACACACTTCTGAGAGTTGAGCTTATGGCCTGTACCTCCACATCCAGCCTGCTGGTACCCTTGGCTTCTAAAAGGCCAAGGCTCGCTGTTTGACAGAAGTGCTGGGAGAGGTAATTGGAATCACCCGGCACACAAGACTAGTGCCTCCAAGCTCAGTTCAGCGATTTCCTAGTAATTCCTGTGGTAGACTGGTGCTACATACTAAGTTCCATACGTGAGAGGGTAGCTGAACGCCTTGTCCAAAACCATCTTACTTCTGAGAATTGAGCTCAGCCTCAGTCCCTCACAGTTCCACACTGCCTGCAGAGTGAGTTTCACAGGTCTTCAGGAGAGACGTTTGCCAGAGGCTTCTGAGACGCAGGGTAACAATGCAGACCTGGAGGGTATCCCCAGGTGCAGTCGACTGGTAATCTTGGAACCTCCTGACTCAGAATACTGCTACCTTCTCACTGCCATAGGAATGCAGCTAGTTGACAGCTGGCTTCAAGACATGCTTCCCTGTGAGAGCTGAGGACAGGGCAGAACCCTCCCGCATGCTGCCTGACTGTAGGAGTAGCCGCTAACATCCTAATGTTAGTGGCTGGGAGAGGTTGCGGGAAAAGCATGTGTGAGCACTGGGCCTGAACTCCCGTGTATCTGAGTTGAATACAGCGATTTCCAGTGGCCTTCTTCAATCACAGTGTAGCTAGGTTCCAACTCCCATGTCCGAGTGGGTAGCAGACATCTGCATCCCATGCATACACACTTCTGAGAGTTGAGCTTATGGCCTGTACCTCCACATCCAGCCTGCTGGTACCCTTGGCTTCTAAAAGGCCTAGGCTCGCTGTTTGACGGAAGTGCTGGGAGAGGTAATTGGAATCACCCGGCACACAAGACTAGTGCCTCCAAGCTCAGTTCAGCGATTTCCTAGTAATTCCTGTGGTAGACTGGTGCTACATACTAAGTTCCATACGTGAGAGGGTAGCTGAACGCCTTGTCCAAAACCATCTTACTTCTGAGAGTTGAGCTCAGCCTCAGTCCCTCACAGTTCCACACTGCCTGCAGAGTGAGTTTCGCAGGTCTTCAGCAGAGACGTTTGCCAGAGGCTTCTGAGACGCAGGGTAACAATGCAGACTTGGAGGGTATCCCCAGGTGCAGTCGACTGGTAATCTTGGAACCTCCTGACTCAGAATACTGCTACCTTCTCACTGCCATAGGAATGCAGCTAGTTGCCAGCTAGCTGGCTTCAAGACTTGCTTCCCTGAGAGAGCTGAGGACAGGGCAGAACCCTCCCGCATGCTGCCTGACTGTAGGAGTAGCTGCTAAAATCCTAATGTTAGTGGCTGGGAGAGGTTGCGGGAAAAGCATGTGTGAGCACTGGGCCTGAACTCCCGTGTATCTGAGTTGAATACAGCGATTTCCAACGGCTTCCCTCAACCAGAGTGTAGCTAGGTTCCAAATCCCATGGACGAGCGGGTAGCAGACATCTGCCTCCCATGCATACACACTTCTGAGAGTTGAGATTATGGCCTGTACCTCCACATCCAGCCTGCTGGTACCCTTGGCTTCTAAAAGGCCTAGGCTCGCTGTTTGACGGAAGTGCTGGGAGAGGTAATTGGAATCTCCCGGCACACAAGACGAGTGCCTCCAAGCTCAATTCACGATTTCCCAGTAATTCTTGTGGTAGACAGGTGCTACATACTAAGTTCCATATGTGAGATGGTAGCTGAACGCCTTGTCCAAAAGCATCTTACTTCTGAGAGTTGAGCACACCCTCAGTCCCTCACACTTCCACACTGCCTCCAGAGTGAGTTTCACACGTCTTCACCAGAGACGATTGCCAGAGGCTTCTGAGTACAAGTTAACAATGCAGACCTGGAGGGTATCTCCAGGTGCAGTAGAGTGGTAATCTTGGAACCTCCTGACTCAGAGTACTGCTACCTTCTCCTGCCATAGGAATGCAGCTAGTTGACAGCTGGCTTCAAGACATGCTTCCCTGTGAGAGCTGAGGACAGGGCAGAACCCTCCCGCATCCTGCCTGACTGTAGGAGTAGCTGCTAACATCCTTATGTTAGGGGCTGGGAGAGGTTGCGGGAAAAGCATGTGTGAGCACTGGGCCTGAACTCCCGTGTATCTGAGTTGAATACAGCGATTTCCAATGGCCTTCTTCAATCACAGTGTAGCTAGGTTCCAACTCCCATGTCCGAGTGGGTAGCAGACATCTGCCTCCCATGCATACACACTTCTGAGAGTTGAGCTTATGGCCTGTACCTCCACATCCAGCCTGCTGGTACCCTTGGCTTCTAAAAGGCCTAGGCTGACTGTTTGACGGAAGTGCTGGCAGAGGTAATTGGAATCACCCCGCACACAAGACTAGTGCCTCCAAGCTCAGTTCAGCGATTTCCTAGTAATTCCTGTGGTAGACTGGTGCTACATACTAAGTTCCATACGTGAGAGGGTAGCTGAACGCCTTGTCCAAAACCATCTTACTTCGGAGAGTTGAGCTCAGCCTCAGTCCCTCACAGTTCCACACTGCCTGCAGAGTGAGTTTCGCAGGTCTTCAGCAGAGACGTTTGCCAGAGGTTTCTGAGACGCAGGGTAACAATGCAGACCTGGAGGGTATCCCCAGGTGCAGTAGACTGGTAATCTTGGAACCTCCTGACTCAGAATACTGCTACCTTCTCACTGCCATAGGAATGCAGCTAGTTGACAGCTGGCTTCAAGGCATGCTTCCCTGTGAGAGCTGAGGACAGGGCAGAACCCTCCCGCATGCTGCCTGACTGTAGGAGTAGCTGCTAACATCCTAATATTAGTGGCTTGGAGAGGTTGAGGGAAAAGCATGTGTGAGCACTGGGCCTGAACTCCCGTGTATCTGAGTTGTATACAGCGATTTCCAACGAATTTCCTCAACCAGAGTGTAGCTAGGTTCCAAATCCCATGTACGAGCGGGTAGCAGACATCTGCCTCCCATGCATACACACTTCTGAGAGTTGAGCTTATGGCCTGTACCTCCACATCCAGCCTGCTGGTACCCTTGGCTTCTAAAAGGCCTAGGCTCGCTGTTTGACGGAAGTGCTGGGAGAGGTAATTGGAATCTCCCGGCACACAAGACGAGTGCCTCCAAGCTCAATTCACGAATTCCCAGTAATTCTTGTGGTAGACAGGTGCTACATACTAAGTTCCATATGTGAGAAGGTAGCTGAACGCCTTGTCCAAAAGCATCTTACTTCTGAGAGTTGAGCCCACCCTCAGTCCCTCACAGTTCCACACTGCCTGCAGAGTGAGTTTCACACGTCTTCACCAGAGACCATTGCCAGAGGCTTCTGAGTACAAGTTAACAATGCAGACCTGGAGGGTATCTCCAGGTGCAGTAGAGTGGTAATCTTGGAACCTCCTGACTCAGAGTACTGCTACCTTCTCAGTGCCATAGGAATGCAGCTAGTTGACAGCTGGCTTCAAGACATGCTTCCCTGTGAGAGCTGAGGACAGGGCAGAACCCTCCCGCATCCTGCCTGACTGTAGGAGTAGCTGCTAACATCCTTATGTTAGTGGCTGGGAGAGGTTGCGGGAAAAGCATGTGTGAGCACTGGGCCTGAACTCCCGTGTATCTGAGTTGAATACAGCGATTGCCAATGGCCTTCTTCAATCACAGTGTAGCTAGGTTCCAACTCCCATGTCCGAGTGGGTAGCAGACATCTGCCTCCCATGCATACACACTTCTGAGAGTTGAGCTTATGGCCTGTACCTCCACATCCAGCCTGCTGGTACCCTTGGCTTCTAAAAGGCCTAGGCTCGCTGTTTGACGGAAGTGCTGGGAGAGGTAATTGGAATCACCCGGCACACAAGACTAGTGCCTCCAAGCTGAGTTTAGCGATTTCCTAGTAATTCCTGTGGTACACTGGTGCTACATACTAAGTTCCATACGTGAGAGGGTAGCTGAACGCCTTGTCCAAAACCATCTTACTTCTGAGAGTTGAGCTCAGCCTCAGTCCCTCACAGTTCCACACTGCCTGCAGAGTGAGTTTCGCAGGTCTTCAGCAGAGACGTTTGCCAGAGGCTTCTGAGAGGCAGGGTAACAATGCAGACCTGGAGGGTATCCCCAGGTGCAGTCGACTGGTAATCTTGGAACCTCCTGACTCAGAATACTGCTACCTTCTCACTGCCATAGGAATGCAGCTAGTTGACAGCTGGCTTCAAGACATGCTTCCCTGTGAGAGCTGAGGACAGGGCAGAACCCTCCCGCATGCTGCCTGACTGTAGGAGTAGCTGCTAACATCCTTATGTTAGTGGCTGGGAGAGGTTGCGGGAAAAGCATGTGTGAGCACTGGGCCTGAACTCCCGTGTATCTGAGTTGAATACAGCGATTTCCAACGGCTTTCCTCAACCAGAGTGTAGCTAGGTTCCAACTCCCATGTCCGAGTGGGTAGCAGACATCTGCCTCCCATGCATACACACTTCTGAGAGTTGACCTTATGGCCTGTACCTCCACATCCAGCCTGCTGGTACCCTTGGCTTCTAAAAGGCCTAGGCTCGCTGTTTGACGGAAGTGCTGGGAGAGGTAATTGGAATCACCCGGCACACAAGACTAGTGCCTCCAAGCTGAGTTCAGCGATTTCCTAGTAATTCCTGTGGTAGACTGGTGCTACATACTAAGATCCATACGTGAGAGGGTAGCTGAACGCCTTGTCCAAAACCATCTTACTTCTGAGAGTTGAGCTCAGCCTCAGTCCCTCACAGTTCCACACTGCCTGCAGAGTGAGTTTCGCAGGTCTTCAGCAGAGACGTTTGCCAGAGGCTTCTGAGACGCAGGGTAACAATGCAGACCTGGAGGGTATCCCCAGGTGCAGTCGACTGGTAATCTTGGAACCTCCTGACTCAGAATACTGCTACCTTCTCACTGCCATAGGAATGCAGCTAGTTGACAGCTGGCTTCAAGACATGCTTCCCTGTGAGAGCTGAGGACAGGGCAGAACCTTCCCGCATGCTGCCTGACTGTAGGAGTAGCTGCTAACATCCTTATGTTAGTGGCTGGGAGAGGTTGCGGGAAAAGCATGTGTGATCACTGGGCCTGAACTCCCGTGTATCTGAGTTGAATACAGCGATTTCCAGTGGCCTTCTTCAATCACAGTGTAGCTAGGTTCCAACTCCCATGTCCGAGTGGGTAGCAGACATCTGCATCCCATGCATACACACTTCTGAGAGTTGAGCTTATGGCCTGTACCTCCACATCCAGCCTGCTGGTACCCTTGGCTTCTAAAAGGCCTAGGCTCGCTGTTTGACGGAAGTGCTGGGAGAGGTAATTGGAATCACCCGGCACACAAGACTAGTGCCTCCAAGCTGAGTTCAGCGATTTCCTAGTAATTCCTGTGGTAGACTGGTGCTACATACTAAGTTCCATACGTGAGAGGGTAGCTGAACGCCTTGTCCAAACCATCTTACTTCTGAGAGTTGAGCTCAGCCTCAGTCCCTCACAGTTCCACACTGCCTGCAGAGTGAGTTTCGCAGGTCTTCAGCAGAGACGTTTGCCAGAGGCTTCTGAGACGCAGGGTAACAATGCAGACTTGGAGGGTATCCCCAGGTGCAGTCGACTGGTAATCTTGGAACCTCCTGACTCAGAATACTGCTACCTTCTCACTGCCATAGGAATGCAGCTAGTTGCCAGGAGCTGGCTTCAAGACTTGCTTCCCTTAGAGAGCTGAGGACAGGGCAGAACCCTCCCGCATGCTGCCTGACTGTAGGAGTAGCTGCTAACATCCTAATGTTAGTGGCTGGGAGAGGTTGCGGGAAAAGCATGTGTGAGCACTGGGCCTGAACTCCCGTGTATCTGAGTTGAATACAGCGATTTCCAACGGCTTCCCTCAACCAGAGTGTAGCTAGGTTCCAAATCCCATGTACGAGCGGGTAGCAGACATCTGCCTCCCATGCATACACACTTCTGAGAGTTGAGCTTATGGCCTGTACCTCCACATCCAGCCTGCTGGTACCCTTGGCTTCTAAAAGGCCTAGGCTCGCTGTTTGACGGAAGTGCTGGGAGAGGTAATTGGAATCTCCCGGCACACAAGACGAGTGCCTCCAAGCTCAATTCACGATTTCCCAGTAATTCTTGTGGTAGACAGGTGCTACATACTAAGTTCCATATGTGAGATGGTAGTTGAACGCCTTGTCCAAAAGCATCTTACTTCTGAGAGTTGAGCACACCCTCAGTCCCTCACACTTCCACACTGCCTGCAGAGTGAGTTTCACACGTCTTCACCAGAGAAGATTGCCAGAGGCTTCTGAGTACAAGTTAACAATGCAGACCTGGAGGGCATCTCCAGGTGCAGTAGAGTGGTAATCTTGGAACCTCCTGACTCAGAGTACTGCTACCTTCTCCTGCCATAGGAATGCAGCTAGTTGACAGCTGGCTTCAAGACATGCTTCCCTGTGAGAGCTGAGGACAGGGCAGAACCCTCCCGCATCCTGCCTGACTGTAGGAGTAGCTGCTAACATCCTTATGTTAGTGGCTGGGAGAGGTTGCGGGAAAAGCATGTGTGAGCACTGGGCCTGAACTCCCGTGTATCTGAGTTGAATACAGCGATTTCCAATGGCCTTCTTCAATCACAGTGTAGCTAGGTTCCAACTCCAATGTCCGAGTGGGTAGCAGACATCTGCCTCCCATGCATACACACTTTTGAGAGTTGAGCTTATGGCCTGTACCTCCACACCCAGGCTGCTGGTACACTTGGCTTCTAAAAGGCCTAGGCTCGCTGTTTGACGGAAGTGCTGGGAGAGGTAATTGGAATCACCCGGCACACAAGACTAGTGCCTCCAAGCTCAGTTCAGCGATTTCCTAGTAATTCCTGTGGTAGACTGGTGCTACATACTAAGTTCCATACGTGAGAGGGTAGCTGAACGCCTTGTCCAAAACCATCTTACTTCTGAGAGTTGAGCTCAGCCTCAGTCCCTCACAGTTCCACACTGCCTGCAGAGTGAGTTTCGCAGGTCTTCAGCAGAGACGTTTGCCAGAGGCTTCTGAGACGCAGGGTAACAATGCAGACCTGGAGGGTATCCCCAGGTGCGGTCGACTGGTAATCTTGGAACCTCCTGATTCAGAATACTGCTACCTTCTCACTGCCATAGGAATGCAGCTAGTTGACAGCTGGCTTCAAGACATGCTTCCCTGTGAGAGCTGAGGACAGGGCAGAACCCTCCCGCATGCTGCCTGACTGTAGGAGTAGCTGCTAAAATCCTTATGTTAGTGGCTGGTAGAGGTTGCGGGAAAAGCATGTGTGAGCACTGGGCCTGAACTCCCGTGTACCTGAGTTGAATACAGCGATTTCCAACGGCTTTCCTCAACCAGAGTGTAGCTAGGTTCCAAATCCCATGTACGAGCGGGTAGCAGACATCTGCCTCCCATGTATATACACTTCTGAGAGTTGAGCTTATGGCCTGTACCTCCACAGCCAGCCTGCTGGTACCCTTGGCTTCTAAAAGTCCTAGGCTCGCTGTTTGACGGAAGTGCTGGGAGAGGTAATTGGAATCACCCGGCACACAAGACTAGTGCCTCCAAGCTCAGTTCAGCGATTTCCTAGTAATTCCTGTGGAAGACTGGTGCTACATACTAAGTTCCATACGTGAGAGGGTAGCTGAACGCCTTGTCCAAAACCATCTTACTTCGGAGAGTTGAGGTCAGCCTCAGTCCCTCACAGTTCCACACTGCCTGCAGAGTGAGTTTCGCAGGTCTTCAGCAGAGACGTTTGCAAGAGGCTTCTGAGACGCAGGGTAACAATGCAGACCTGGAGGGTATCCCCAGGTGCAGTCGACTGGTAATCTTGGAACCTCCTGACTCAGAATACTGCTACCTTCTCACTGCCATAGGAATGCAGCTAGTTGACAGCTGGCTTCAAGACATGCTTCCCTGTGAGAGCTGAGGACAGGGCAGAACCCTCCCTCATGCTGCCTGACTGTAGGAGTAGCTGCTAACATCCTTATGTTAGT
This sequence comes from Canis lupus baileyi, assembly GCF_048164855.1. Taxonomy (NCBI): domain Eukaryota; kingdom Metazoa; phylum Chordata; class Mammalia; order Carnivora; family Canidae; genus Canis; species Canis lupus. Next base: position 76,125,029 of record NC_132844.1, on the reverse strand, counting down.
GGCTAGGAGAGGTTGCGGGAAAAGCATGTGTGAGCACTGGGCCTGAACTCCCGTGTATCTGAGTTGAATACAGCGATTTCCAACGGCTTTCCTCAACCAGAGTGTAGCTAGGTTCCAAATCCCATGTACGAGCGTGTAGCAGTCATCTGCCTCCCATGCATACACACTTCTGAGAGTTGAGCTTATGGCCTGTACCTCCACAGCCAGCCTGCTGGTACCCTTGGCTTCTAAAAGGCCTAGGCTCGCTGTTTGACGGAAGTGCTGGGAGAGGTAATTGGAATCTCCCGGCACACAATTCGAGTGCCTCCAAGCTCAATTCACGATTTCCCAGTAATTCTTGTGGTAGACAGGTGCTACATACTAAGTTCCATATGTGAGAAGGTAGCTGAACGCCTTGTCCAAAAGCATCTTTCTTCTGAGAGTTGAGCACACCCTCAGTCCCTCACAGTTCCACACTGCCTGCAGAGTGAGTTTCACACGTCTTCACCAGAGACGATTGCCAGAGGCTTCTGAGTACAAGTTAACAATGCAGACCTGGAGGGTATCTTCAGGTGCAGTAGAGTGGTAATCTTGGAACCTCCTGACTCAGAGTACTGCTACTTTCTCACTGCCATAGGAATGCAGCTAGTTGACAGCTGGCTTCAAGACATGCTTCCCTGTGAGAGCTGAGGACAGGGCAGAACCCTCCCGCATGCTGCCTGACTGTAGGAGTAGCTGCTAACATCCCTATGTTAGTGGCTGGGAGAGGTTGCGGGAAAAGCATGTGTGAGCACTGGGCCTGAACTCCCGTGTATCTGAGTTGAATACAGCGATTTCCAACGGCTTTCCTCAACCAGAGTGTAGCTAGGTTCCAAATCCCATGTACGAGCGGGTAGCAGACATCTGCCTCCCATGCATACACACTTCTGAGAGTTGAGCTTATGGCCTGTACCTCCACAGCCAGCCTGCTGGTACCCTTGGCTTCTAAAAGGCCTAGGCTCAGAAGATATTTGCAAATGACATATCAGATAAAGGGCTAGTTTCCAAGATCTATAAAGAACTTATTAAACTCAACACCAAAGAAACAAACAATCCAATCATGAAATGGGCAAAAGACATGAACAGAAATCTCACAGAGGAAGACATAGACATGGCCAACATGCATGTGAGAAAATGCTCTGCATCACTTGCCATCAGGGAAATACAAATCAAAACTACAATGAGATACCACCTCACCCCAGTGAGAATGGGGAAAATTAACAAGGCAGGAAACAACAAATGTTGGAGAGGATGCGGAGAAAAGGGAACCCTCTTACACTGTTGGTGGGAATGTGAACTGGTGCAGCCACTCTGGAAAACTGTGTGGAGGTTCCTCAAAGAGTTAAAAATAGACCTGCCCTACGACCCAGCAATTGCACTGTTGGGGATTTACCCCAAAGATACAAATGCAATGAAACGCCGGGACACCTGCACCCCGATGTTTCTAGCAGCAATGGCCACGATAGCCAAACTGTGGAAGGAGCCTCGGTGTCCAACGAAAGATGAATGGATAAAGAAGATGTGGTTTATGTATACAATGGAATATTACTCAGCTATTAGAAATGACAAATACCCACCATTTGCTTCAACGTGGATGGAACTGGAGGGTATTATGCTGAGTGAAGTAAGTCAGTCGGAGAAGGACAAACATTATATGTTCTCATTCATTTGGGGAATATAAATAATAGTGAAAGGGAAAATAAGGGAAGGGAGAAGAAATGTGTGGGAAATATCAGAAAGGGAGACAGAACGTTAAGACTGCTAACTCTGGGAAACGAACTAGGGGTGGTAGAAGGGGAGGAGGGCGGGGGGTGGGAGTGAATGGGTGACGGGCACTGGGTGTTATTCTGTATGTTAGTAAATTGAACACCAATAAAAAAAATAAATAAATAAAAAAAAATAATAAAAAATAAAAGGCCTAGGCTCGCTGTTTGACGGAAGTGCTGGGAGAGGTAATTGGAATCTCCCGGCACACAAGACGAGTGCCTCCAAGCTCAATTCACGATTTCCCAGTAATTCTTGTGGTAGACAGGTGCTACATACTAAGTTCCATATGTGAGAAGGTAGCTGAACGCCTTGTCCAAAAGCATCTTACTTCTGAGAGTTGAGCACACCCTCAGTCCCTCACACTTCCACACTGCCTGCAGAGTGAGTTTCACACGTCTTCACCAGAGACGATTGCCAGAGGCTTCTGAGTACAAGTTAACAATGCAGACCTGGAGGGTATCTCCAGGTGCAGTAGAGTGGTAATCTTGGAACCTCCTGACTCAGAGTACTGCTACCTTCTCACTGCCATAGGAATGCAGCTAGTTGACAGCTGGCTTCAAGACATGCTTCCCTGTGAGAGCTGAGGACAGGGCAGAACCCTCCCGCATCCTGCCTGACTGTAGGAGTAGCTGCTAACATCCTAATGTTAGTGGCTGGGAGAGGTTGCGGGAAAAGCATGTGTGAGCACTGGGCCTGAACTCCCGTGTATCTGAGTTGAATACAGCGATTTCCAATGGCCTTCTTCAATCACAGTGTAGCTAGGTTCCAACTCCCATGTCCGAGTGGGTAGCAGACATCTGCCTCCCATGCATACACACTTCTGAGAGTTGAGCTTATGGCCTGTACCTCCACAGCCAGCCTGCTGGTACCCTTGGCTTCTAAAAGGCCTAGGCTCGCTGTTTGACGGAAGTGCTGGGAGAGGTAATTGGAATCTCCCGGCACACAAGACGAGTGCCTCCAAGCTCAATTCACGATTTCCCAGTAATTCTTGTGGTAGACAGGTGCTACATACTAAGTTCCATATGTGAGAAGGTAGCTGAACGCCTTGTCCAAAAGCATCTTACTTCTGAGTGTTGAGCACACCCTCAGTCCCTCACACTTCCACACTGCCTGCAGAGTGAGTTTCACACGTCTTCACCAGAGACGATTGCCAGAGGCTTCTGAGTACAAGTTAACAATGCAGACCTGGAGGGTATCTCCAGGTGCAGTAGAGTGGTAATCTTGGAACCTCCTGACTCAGAGTACTGCTACCTTCTCACTGCCATAGGAATGCAGCTAGTTGACAGCTGGCTTCAAGACATGCTTCCCTGTGAGAGCTGAGGACAGGGCAGAACCCTCCCGCATCCTGCCTGACTGTAGGAGTAGCTGCTAACATCCTAATGTTAGTGGCTGGGAGAGGTTGCGGGAAAAGCATGGGTGAGCACTGGGCCTGAACTCCCGTGTATCTGAGTTGAATACAGCGATTTCCAATGGCCTTCTTCAATCACAGTGTAGCTAGGTTCCAACTCCCATGTCCGAGGGGGTAGCAGACATCTGCCTCCCATGCATACACACTTCTGAGAGTTGAGCTTATGGCCTGTACCTCCACATCCAGCCTGCTGGTACCCTTGGCTTCTAAAAGGCCTAGGCTCGCTGTTTGACGGAAGTGCTGGGAGAGGTAATTGGAATCACCCGGCACACAAGACTAGTGCCTCCAAGCTCAGTTCAGGGATTTCCTAGTAATTCCTGTGGTAGAGTGGTGCTACATACTAAGTTCAATACGTGAGAGGGTAGCTGAACACCTTGTCCAAAACCATCTTACTTCTGAGAGTTGAGCTCAGCCTCAGTCCCTCACAGTTCCACACTGCCTGCAGAGTGAGTTTCGCAGGTCTTCAGCAGAGACGTTTGCCGAAGGCTTCTGAGACGCAGGGTAACAATGCAGACCTGGAGGGTATCCCCAGGTGCAGTCGACTGGTAATCTTGGAACCTCCTGACTCAGAATACTGCTACTTTCTCACTGCCATAGGAATGCAGCTAGTTGACAGCTGGCTTCAAGACATGCTTCCCTGTGAGAGCTGAGGACAGGGCAGAACCCTCCCGCATGCTGCCTGACTGTAGGAGTAGCTGCTAACATCCTTATGTTAGTGGCTGGGAGAGGTTGCGGGAAAAGCATGTGTGAGCACTGGGCCTGAACTTCCGTGTACCTGAGTTGAATACAGCGATTTCCAACGGCTTTCCTCAACCAGAGTGTAGCTAGGTTCCAAATCCCATGTACGAGCGGGTAGCAGACATCTGCCTCCCATGCATACACACTTCTGAGAGTTGAGCTTATGGCCTGTACCTCCACAGCCAGCCTGCTGGGACCCTTGGCTTCTAAAAGGCCGAGGCTCGCTGTTTGACGGAAGTGCTGGGAGAGGTAATTGGAATCTCCCGGCACACAAGACCAGTGCCTCCAAGCTCAATTCACGATTTCCCAGTAATTCTTGTGGTAGACAGGTGCTACATACTAAGTTCCATATGTGAGAAGGTAGCTGAACGCCTTGTCCAAAAGCATCTTACTTCTGAGAGTTGAGCACACCCTCAGTCCCTCACACTTCCACACTGCCTGCAGAGTGAGTTTCACACGTCTTCACCAGAGACGATTGCCAGAGGCTTCTGAGTACAAGTTAACAATGCAGACATGGAGGGTATCTCCAGGTGCAGTAGAGTGGTAATCTTGGAACCTCCTGACTCAGAGTACTGCTACATTCTCACTGCCATAGGAATGCAGCTAGTTGACAGCTGGCTTCAAGACATGCTTCCCTGTGAGAGCTGAGGACAGGGCAGAACCCTCCCGCATCCTGCCTGACTGTAGGAGTAGCTGCTAACATCCTTATGTTAGTGGCTGGGAGAGGTTGCGGGAAAAGCATGTTTGAGCACTGGGCCTGAACTCCCGTGTATCTGAGTTGAATACAGCGATTTCCAATGGCCTTCTTCAATCACAGTGTAGCTAGGTTCCAACTCCCATGTCCGAGTGGGTAGCAGACATCTGCCTCCCATGCATACACACTTCTGAGAGTTGAGCTTATGGCCTGTACCTCCACATCCAGCCTGCTGGTACCCTTGGCTTCTAAAAGGCCTAGGCTCGCTGTTTGACGGAAGTGCTGGGAGAGGTAATTGGAATCACCCGGCACACAAGACTAGTGCCTCCAAGCTCAGTTCAGCGATTTCCTAGTAATTCCTGTGGTAGACTGGTGCTACATACTAAGTTCCATACGTGAGAGGGTAGCTGAACGCCTTGTCCAAAACCATCTTACTTCTGAGAGTTGAGCTCAGCCTCAGTCCCTCACAGTTCCACACTGCCTGCAGAGTGAGTTTCGCAGGTCTTCAGCAGAGACGTTTGCCAGAGGTTTCTGAGACGCAGGGTAACAATGCAGACCTGGAGGGTATCCCCAGGTGCAGTCAACTGGTAATCTTGGAACCTCCTGACTCAGAATACTGCTACCTTCTCACTGCCATAGGAATGCAGCTAGTTGACAGCTGGCTTCAAGACATGCTTCCCTGTGAGAGCTGAGGACAGGGCAGAACCCTCCCGCATGCTGCCTGACTGTAGGAGTAGCTGCTAACATCCTTATGTTTGTGGCTGGGAGAGGTTGCGGGAAAAGCATGTGTGAGCACTGGGCCTGAACTCCCGTGTATCTGAGTTGAATACAGCGATTTCCAACGGCTTTCCTCAACCAGAGTGTAGCTAGGTTCCAAATCCCATGTACGAGCGGGTAGCAGACATCTGCCTCCCATGCATACACACTTCTGAGAGTTGAGCTTATGGCCTGTACCTCCACAGCCAGCCTGCTGGTACCCTTGGCTTCTAAAAGGCCTAGGCTCAGAAAATATTTGCAAATGACATATCAGATAAAGGGCTAGTTTCCAAGATCTATAAAGAACTTATTAAACTCAACACCAAAGAAACAAACAATCCAATCATGAAATGGGCAAAAGACATGAACAGAAATCTCACAGAGGAAGACATAGACATGGCCAACATGCATGTGAGAAAATGCTCTGCATCACTTGCCATCAGGGAAATACAAATCAAAACTACAATGAGATACCACCTCACCCCAGTGAGAATGGGGAAAATTAACAAGGCAGGAAACAACAAATGTTGGAGAGGATGCGGAGAAAAGGGAACCCTCTTACACTGTTGGTGGGAATGTGAACTGGTGCAGCCACTCTGGAAAACTGTGTGGAGGTTCCTCAAAGAGTTAAAAATAGACCTGCCCTACGACCCAGCAATTGCACTGTTGGGGATTTACCCCAAAGATACAAATGCAATGAAACGCCGGGACACCTGCACCCCGATGTTTCTAGCAGCAATGGCCACGATAGCCAAACTGTGGAAGGAGCCTCGGTGTCCAACGAAAGATGAATGGATAAAGAAGATGTGGTTTATGTATACAATGGAATATTACTCAGCTATTAGAAATGACAAATACCCACCATTTGCTTCAACGTGGATGGAACTGGAGGGTATTATGCTGAGTGAAGTAAGTCAGTCGGAGAAGGACAAACATTATATGTTCTCATTCATTTGGGGAATATAAATAATAGTGAAAGGGAAAATAAGGGAAGGGAGAAGAAATGTGTGGGAAATATCAGAAAGGGAGACAGAACGTTAAGACTGCTAACTCTGGGAAACGAACTAGGGGTGGTAGAAGGGGAGGAGGGCGGGGGGTGGGAGTGAATGGGTGACGGGCACTGGGTGTTATTCTGTATGTTAGTAAATTGAACACCAATAAAAAAATAAATAAATAAAAAAATAATAATAAAAAATAAAAGGCCTAGGCTCGCTGTTTGACGGAAGTGCTGGGAGAGGTAATTGGAATCTCCCGGCACACAAGACGAGTGCCTCCAAGCTCAATTCACGATTTCCCAGTAATTCTTGTGGTAGACAGGTGCTACATACTAAGTTCCATATGTGAGAAGGTAGCTGAACGCCTTGTCCAAAAGCATCTTACTTCTGAGAGTTGAGCACACCCTCAGTCCCTCACACTTCCACACTGCCTGCAGAGTGAGTTTCACACGTCTTCACCAGAGACGATTGCCAGAGTCTTCTGAGTACAAGTTAACAATGCAAACCTGGAGGGTGTCTCCAGGTGCAGTAGAGTGGTAATCTTGGAACCTCCTGACTCAGAGTACTGCTACCTTCTCACTGCCTTAGGAATGCAGCTAGTTGACAGCTGGCTTCAAGACATGCTTCCCTGTGAGAGCTGAGGACAGGGCAGAACCCTCCCGCATCCTGCCTGACAGTAGGAGTAGCTGCTAACATCCTAATGTTAGTGGCTGGGAGAGGTTGCGGGAAAAGCATGTGTGAGCACTGGGCCTGAACTCCCGTGTATCTGAGTTGAATACAGCGATTTCCAATGGACTTCTTCAATCACAGTGTAGCTAGGTTCCAACTCCCATGTCCGAGTGGGTAGCAGACATCTGCCTCCCATGCATACACACTTCTGAGAGTTGAGCTTATGGCCTGTACCTCCACAGCCAGCCTGCTGGTACCCTTGGCTTCTAAAAGGCCTAGGCTCGCTGTTTGACGGAAGTGCTGGGAGAGGTAATTGGAATCACCCGGCACACAAGACTAGTGCCTCCAAGCTCAGTTCAGCGATTTCCTAGTAATTCCTGTGGTAGACTGGTGCTACATACTAAGTTCCATACGTGAGAGGGTAGCTGAACGCCTTGTCCAAAACCATCTTACTTCTGAGAGTTGAGCTCAGCCTCAGTCCCTCACAGTTCCACACTGCCTGCAGAGTGAGTTTCGCAGGTCTTCAGCAGAGACGTTTGCCAGAGGCTTCTGAGACGCAGGGTAACAATGCAGACCTGGAGGGTATCCCCAGGTGCAGTCGACTGGTAATCTTGGAACCTCCTGACTCAGAATACTGCTACCTTCTCACTGCCATAGGAATGCAGCTAGTTGACAGCTGGCTTCAAGACATGCTTCCCTGTGAGAGCTGAGGACAGGGCAGAACCCTCCCGCATGCTGCCTGACTGTAGGAGTAGGTGCTAACATCCTTATGTTAGTGGCTGGGAGAGGTTGCGGGAAAAGCATGTGTGAGCACTGGGCCTGAACTCCCGTCTATCTGAGTTGAATACAGCGATTTCCAACGGCTTTCCTCAACCAGAGTGTAGCTAGGTTCCAAATCCCATGTACGAGCGGGTAGCAGACATCTGCCTCCCATGCATACACACTTCTGAGAGTTGAGCTTATGGCCTGTACCTCCACAGCCAGCCTGCTGGTACCCTTGGCTTCTAAAAGGCCTAGGCTCGCTGTTTGACGGATGTGCTGGGAGAGGTAATTGGAATCTCCCGGCACACAAGACGAGTGCCTCCAAGCTCAATTCACGATTTCCCAGTAATTCTTGTGGTAGACAGGTGCTACATACTAAGTTCCATATGTGAGAAGGTAGCTGAACGCCTTGTCCAAAAGCATCTTACTTCTGAGAGTTGAGCACACCCTCAGTCCCTCACACTTCCACACTGCCTGCAAAGTGAGTTTCACACGTCTTCACCAGAGACGATTGCCAGAGGCTTCTGAGTACAAGTTAACAATGCAGACTTGGAGGGTATCTCCAGGTGCAGTAGAGTGGTAATCTTGGAACCTCCTGACTCAGAGTACTGCTACCTTCTCACTGCCATAGGAATGCAGCTAGTTGACAGCTGGCTTCAAGACATGCTTCCCTGTGAGAGCTGAGGACAGGGCAGAACCCTCCCGCATCCTGCCTGACTGTAGGAGTAGCTGCTAACATCCTAATGTTAGTGGCTGGGAGAGGTTGCGGGAAAAGCATGTGTGAGCACTGGGCCTGAACTCCCGTGTATCTGAGTTGAATACAGCGATTTCCAATGGCCTTCTTCAATCACAGTGTAGCTAGGTTCCAACTCCCATGTCCGAGTGGGTAGCAGACATCTGCCTCCCATGCATACACACTTCTGAGAGTTGAGCTTATGGCCTGTACCTCCACAGCCAGCCTGCTGGTACCAGTGGCTTCTAAAAGGCCTAGTCTCGCTGTTTGACGGAAGTGCTGGGAGAGGTAATTGGAATCTGCCGGCACACAAGACGAGTGCCTCCAAGCTCAATTCACGATTTCCCAGTAATTCTTGTGGTAGACAGGTGCTACATACTAAGTTCCATATGTGAGAAGGTAGATGAACGCCTTGTCCAAAAGCATCTTACTTCTGAGAGTTGAGCACACCCTCAGTCCCTCACACTTCCACACTGCCTGCAGAGTGAGTTTCACACGTCTTCACCAGAGACGATTGCCAGAGGCTTCTGAGTACTAGTTAACAATGCAGACCTGGAGGGTATCTCCAGGGGCAGTAGAGTGGTAATCTTGGAACCTCCTGACTCAGAGTACTGCTACCTTCTCACTGCCATAGGAATGCAGCTAGTTGACAGCTGGCTTCAAGACATGCTTCCCTGTGAGAGCTGAGGACAGGGCAGAACCCTCCCGCATCCTGCCTGACTGTAGGATTAGCTGCTAACATCCTAATGTTAGTGGCTGGGAGAGGTTGCGGGAAAAGCATGTGTAAGCACTGGGCCTGAACTCCCGTGTATCTGAGTTGAATACAGCGGTTTCCAATGGCCTTCTTCAATCACAGTGTAGCTAGGTTCCAACTCCCATGTCCGAGTGGGTAGCAGACATCTGCCTCCCATGCATACACACTTCTGAGAGTTGAGCTTATGGCCTGTACCTCCACATCCAGCCTGCTGGTACCCTTGGCTTCTAAAAGGCCTAGGCTCGCTGTTTGACGGAAGTGCTGGGAGAGGTAATTGGAATCACCCGGCACACAAGACGAGTGCCTCCAAGCTCAGTTCAGCGATTTCCTAATAATTCCTGTGGTAGACTGGTGCTACATACTAAGTTCCATACGTGAGAGGGTAGCTGAACGCCTTGTCCAAAACCATCTTACTTCTGAGAGTTGAGCTCAGCCTCAGTCCCTCACAGTTCCACACTGCCTGCAGAGTGAGTTTCGCAGGTCTTCAGCAGAGACGTTTGCCAGAGGCTTCTGAGACGCAGGGTAACAATGCAGACCTGGAGGGTATCCCCAGGTGCAGTCGACTGGTAATCTTGGAACATCCTGATTCAGAATACTGCTACCTTCTCACTGCCATAGGAATGCAGCTAGTTGACAGCTGGCTTCAAGACATGCTTCCCTGTGAGAGCTGAGGACAGGGCAGAACCCTCCCGCATGCTGCCTGACTGTAGGAGTAGCTGCTAACATCCTTATGTTAGTGGCTGGGAGAGGTTGCGGGAAAAGCATGTGTGAGCACTGGCCCTGAACTCCCGTGTATCTGAGTTGAATACAGCGATTTCCATGGCTTTCCTCAACCAGAGTGTAGCTAGGTTCCAAATCCCATGTACGAGCGGGTAGCAGACATCTGCCTTCCATGCATACACACTTCTGAGAGTTGAGCTTATGGCCTGTACCTCCACAGCCAGCCTGCTGGTACCCTTGGCTTCTAAAAGGCCTAGGATCTCTGTTTGACGGAAGTGCTGGGAGAGGTAATTGGAATCACCCGGCACACAAGACTAGTGCCTCCAAGCTCAGTTCAACGATTTCCTAGTAATTCCTGTGGTAGACTGGTGCTACATACTAAGTTCCATACGTGAGAGGGTAGCTGAACGCCTTGTCCAAAACCATCTTACTTCTGAGAGTTGAGCTCAGCCTCAGACCCTCACAGTTCCACACTGCCTGCAGAGTGAGTTTCGCAGGTCTTCAGCAGAGACGTTTGCCAGAGGCTTCTGAGACGCAGGGTAACAATGCAGACCTGGAGGTTATCCCCAGGTGCAGTCGACTGGTAATCTTGGAACCTCCTGACTCAGAATACTGCTACCTTCTCACTGCCATAGGAATGCAGCTAGTTGACAGCTGGCTTCAAGACATGCTTCCCTGTGAGAGCTCAGGACAGGGCAGAACCCTCCCGCATGCTGCCTGACTGTAGGAGTAGCTGCTAACATCCTTATGTAAGTGGCTGGGAGAGGTTGCGGGAAAAGCATGTTTGAGCACTGGGCCTGAACTCCCGTGTATCTGAGTTGAATACAGCGATTTCCAACGGCTTTCCTCAACCAGAGTGTAGCTAGGTTCCAACTCCCATGTCCGAGTGGGTAGCAGACATCTGCCTCCCATGCATACACACTTCTGAGAGTTGAGCGTATGGCCTGTACCTCCACATCCAGCCTGCTGGTACCCTTGGCTTCTAAAAGGCCTAGGCTCGCTGTTTGACGGAAGTGCTGGGAGAGGTAATTGGAATCACCCGGCACACAAGACTAGTGCCTCCAAGCTCAGTTCAGCGATTTCCTAGTAATTCCTGTGGTAGACTGGTGCTACATACTAAGTTCCATACGTGAGAGGGTAGCTGAACGCCTTGTCCAAAACCATCTTACTTCTGAGAGTTGAGCTCAGCCTCAGTCCCTCACAGTTCCACACTGCCTGCAGAGTGAGTTTCGCAGGTCTTCAGCAGAGACGTTTGCCAGAGGCTTCTGAGACGCAGGGTAACAATGCAGACCTGGAGGGTATCCCCAGGTGCAGTCGACTGGTAATCTTGGAACCTCCTGACTCAGAGTACTGCTACTTTCTCACTGCCATAGGAATGCAGCTAGTTGACAGCTGGCTTCAAGACATGCTTCCCTGTGAGAGCTGAGGACAGGGCAGAACCTACCCGCATGCTGCCTGACTGTAGGAGGAGCTGCTAACATCCTTATGTTAGTGGCTGGGAGAGGTTGCGGGAAAAGCATGTGTGAGCACTGGGCCTGAACTCCCGTGTATCTGAGTTGAATACAGCGATTTCCAACGGCTTTCCTCAACCAGAGTGTAGCTAGGTTCCAAATCCCATGTACGAGCGGGTAGGAGACATCTGCCTCCCATGCATACACACTTCTGAGAGTTGAGCTTATGGCCTGTACCTCCACATCCAGCCTGCTGGTACCGTTGGCTTCTAAAAGGCCTAGGCTCGCTGTTTGACGGATGTGCTGGGAGAGGTAATTGGAATCTCCCGGCACACAAGACGAGTGCCTCCAAGCTCAATTCACGATTTCCCAGTAATTCTTGTGGTAGACAGGTGCTACATACTAAGTTCCATATGTGAGAAGGTAGATGAACGCCTTGTCCAAAAGCATCTTACTTCTGAGAGTTGAGCACACCCTCAGTCCCTCACACTTCCACACTGCCTGCAGAGTGAGTTTCACACGTCTTCACCAGAGACGATTGCCAGAGGCTTCTGAGTACAAGTTAACAATGCAGACCTGGAAGGTAACTCCAGGTGCAGTAGAGTGGTAATCTTGGAACCTCCTGACTCAGAGTACTGCTACCCTCTCACTGCCATAGGAATGCAGCTAGTTGACAGCTGGCTTCAAGACATGCTTCCCTGTGAGAGCTGAGGACAGGGCAGAACCCTCCCGCATCCTGCCTGACTGTAGGAGTAGCTGCTAACATCCTTATGTTAGTGGCTGGGAGAGGTTGCGGGAAAAGCATGTGTGAGCACTGGGCCTGAACTCCCGTGTATCTGAGTTGAATACAGCGATTTCCAACGGCTTTCCTCAACCAGAGTGTAGCTAGGTTCCAACTCCCATGTCCGAGTGGGTAGCAGACATCTGCCTCCCATGCATACACACTTCTGAGAGTTGAGCTTATGGCCTGTACCTCCACATCCAGCCTGCTGGTACCCTTGGCTTCTAAAAGGCCTAGGCTCGCTGTTTGACGGAAGTGCTGGGAGAGGTAATTGGAATCACCCGGCACACAAGACTAGTGCCTCCAAGCTCAGTTCAGCGATTTCCTAGTAATTCCTGTGGTAGACTGGTGCTACATACTAAGTTCCATACGTGAGAGGGTAGGTGAACGCCTTGTCCAAAACCATCTTACTTCTGAGAGTTGAGCTCAGCCTCAGTCCTTCACAGTTCCACACTGCCTGCAGAGTGAGTTTCGCAGGTCTTCAGCAGAGACGTTTGCCAGAGGCTTCTGAGATGCAGGGTAACAATGCAGACCTGGAGGGTATCCCCAGGTGCAGTCGACTGGTAATCTTGGAACCTCCTGACTCAGAATACTGCTACCTTCTCACTGCCATAGGAATGCAGCTAGTTGACAGCTGGCTTCAAGACATGCTTCCCTGTGAGAGCTGAGGACAGGGCAGAACCTACCCGCATGCTGCCTGACTGTAGGAGTAGCTGCTAACATCCTTATGTTAGTGGCTGGGAGAGGTTGCGGGAAAAGCATGTGTGAGCACTGGGCCTGAACTCCCGTGTATCTGAGTTGAATACAGCGATTTCAAACGGCTTTCCTCAACCAGAGTGTAGCTAGGTTCCAAATCCCATGTACGAGCGGGTAGGAGACATCTGCCTCCCATGCATACACACTTCTGAGAGTTGAGCTTATGGCCTGTACCTCCACATCCAGCCTGCTGGTACCCTTGGCTTCTAAAAGGCCTAGGCTCGCTGTTTGACGGAAGTGCTGGGAGAGGTAATTGGAATCTCCCCGCACACAAGACGAGTGCCTCCAAGCTCAATTCACGATTTCCCAGTAATTCTTGTGGTAGACAGGTGCTACATACTAAGTTCCATATGTGAGAAGGTAGCTGAACGCCTTTTCCAAAAGCATCTTACTTCTGAGAGTTGAGCCCACCCTCAGTCCCTACACTTCCACACTGCCTGCAGAGTGAGTTTCACACGTCTTCATCAGAGACGATTTCCAGAGGCTTCTGAGTACAAGTTAACAATGCAGACCTGGAGGGTATCTCCAGGTGCAGTAGAGTGGTAATCTTGGAACCTCCTGACTCAGAATACTGCTACCTTCTCACTGCCATAGGAATGCAGCTGGTTGACAGCTGGCTTCAAGACATGCTTCCCTGTGAGAGCTGAGGACAGGGCAGAACCCTCCCGCATCCTGCCTGACTGTAGGAGTAGCTGCTAACATCCTAATGTTAGTGGCTGGGAGAGGTTGCGGGAAAAGCATGTGTGAGCACTGGGCCTGAACTCCCGTGTATCTGAGTTGAATACAGCGATTGCCAATGGCCTTCTTCAATCACAGTGTAGCTAGGTTCCAACTCCCATGTCCGAGTGGGTAGCAGACATCTGCCTCCCATGCATACACACTTCTGAGAGTTGAGCTTATGGCCTGTACCTCCACATCCAGCCTGCTGGTACCCTTGTCTTCTAAAAGGCCAAGGCTCGCTGTTTGACAGAAGTGCTGTGAGAGGTAATTGGAATCACCCGGCACACAAGACTAGTGCCTCCAAGCTCAGTTCAGCGATTTCCTAGTAATTCCTGTGGTAGACTGGTGCTACATACTAAGTTCCATACGTGAGAGGGTAGCTGAACGCCTTGTCCAAAACCATCTTACTTCTGAGAGTTGAGCTCAGCCTCAGTCCCGCACAGTTCCACACTGCCTGCAGAGTGAGTTTCGCAGGTCTTCAGCAGAGACGTTTGCCAGAGGCTTCTGAGACGCAGGGTAACAATGCAGACCTGGAGGGTATCCCCAGGTGCAGTCGACTGGTAATCTTGGAACCTCCTGACTCAGAATACTGCTACCTTCTCACTGCCACAGGAATGCAGCTAGTTGACAGCTAGCTGGCTTCAAGACATGCTTCCCTGAGAGAGCTGAGGACAGGGCAGAACCCTCCCGCATTCTGCCGGACTGTAGGAATAGCTGCTAACATCCTAATGTTAGTGGCTGGGAGAGGTTGCGGGAAAAGCATGTGTGAGCACTGGGCCTGAACTCCCGTGTATCTGAGTTGAATACAGCGATTTCCAACGGCTTTCCTCAACCAGAGTGTAGCTAGGTTCCAAATCCCATGTACGAGTTGGTAGCAGACATCTGCCTCCCATGCATACACACTTCTGAGAGTTGAGCTTATGGCCTGTACCTCCACATCCAGCCTGCTGGTACCCTTGGCTTCTAAAAGGCCTAGGCTCGCTGTTTGACGGAAGTGCTGGGAGTGGAAATTGGAATCTCCCGGCACACAAGACGAGTGCCTCCAAGCTCAATCCACGATTTCCCAGTAATTCTTGTGGTAGACAGGTGCTACATACTAAGTTCCATATGTGAGAAGGTAGCTGAACGCCTTGTCCAAAAGCATCTTACTTCTGAGAGTTGAGCCCACCCTCAGTCCCTCACAGTTCCACACTGCCTGCAGAGTGAGTTTCACACGTCTTCACCGGAGACGATTGCCAGAGGCTTCTGAGTACAAGTTAACAATGCAGACCTGGAGGGTATCTCCAGGTGCAGTAGAGTGGTAATCTTGGAACCTCCTGACTCAGAGAACTGCTACCTTCTCACTGCCATAGGAATGCAGCTAGTTGACAGCTGGCTTCAAGACATGCTTCCCTGTGAGAGCTGAGGACAGGGCAGAACCCTCCCGCATCGTGCCTGACTGTAGGAGTAGCTGCTAACATCCTTATGTTAGTGGCTGGGAGAGGTTGCGGGAAAAGCATGTGTGAGCACTGGGCCTGAACTCCCGAGTATCTGAGTTGAATACAGCGATTTCCAATGGCCTTCTTCAATCACAGTGTAGCTAGGTTCCAACTCCCATGTCCGAGTGGGTAGCAGACATCTGCCTCCCATGCATACACACTTCTGAGAGTTGAGCTTATGTCCTGTACCTCCACATCCAGCCTGCTGGTACCCTTGGCTTCTAAAAGGCCTAGGCTCGCTGTTTGACGGAAGTGCTGGGAGAGGTAATTGGAATCACCCGGCACACAAGACTAGTGCCTCCAAGCTCAGTTCAGCGATTTCCTAGTAATTCCTGTGGTAGACTGGTGCTACATACTAAGTTCCATACGTGAGAGGGTAGCTGAACGCCTTGTCCAAAACCATCTTACTTCTGAGAGTTGAGCTCACCCTCAGTCCCTCACATTTCCACACTGCCTGCAGAGTGAGTTTCGCAGGTCTTCAGCAGAGACGTTTGCCAGAGGCTTCTGAGACGCAGGGTAACAATGCAGACCTGGAGGGTATCCCCAGGTGCAGTCGACTGGTAATCTTGGAACCTCCTGACTCAGAATACTGCTAACTTCTCACTGCCATAGGAATGCAGCAAGTTGACAGCTAGCTGGCTTCAAGACTTGCTTCCCTGAGAGAGCTGAGGACAGGGCAGAACCCTCCCGCATGCTGCCTGACTGTAGGAGTAGCTGCTAACATCCTAATGTTAGTGGCTGGGAGAGGTTGCGGGAAAAGCATGTGTGAGCACTGGGCCTGAACTCCCGTGTATCTGAGTTGAATACAGCGATTTCCAACGGCATCCCTCAACCAGAGTGTAGCTAGGTTCCAAATCCCATGTACGAGCTGGTAGCAGACATCTGCCTCCCATGCATACACACTTCTGAGAGTTGAGCTTATGGCCTGTACCTCCACAGCCAGCCTGCTGGTACCCTTGGCTTCTAAAAGGCCTAGGCTCGCTGTTTGACGGAAGTGCTGGGAGAGGTAATTGGAATCTCCCGGCACACAAGACGAGTGCCTCCAAGCTCACTTCACGATTTCCCAGTAATTCTTGTGGTAGACAGCTGCTACATACTAAGTTCCATATGTGAGATGGTAGCTGAACGCCTTGTCCAAAAGCATCTTACTTCTGAGAGTTGAGCCCACCCTCAGTCCCTCACAGTTCCACACTGCCTGCAGAGTGAGTTTCACACGTCTTCACCAGAGACGATTGCCAGAGGCTTCTGAGTACAAGTTAACAATGCAGACCTGGAGGGTATCTCCAGGTGCAGTAGAGTGGTAATCTTGGAACCTCCTGACTCAGGGTACTGCTACCTTCTCCTGCCATAGGAATGCAGCTAGTTGACAGCTAGCTTCAAGACATGCTTCCCTGTGAGAGCTGAGGACAGGGCAGAGCCCTCCCGCATCCTGCCTGACTGTAGGAGTAGCTGCTAACATCCTTATGTTAGTGGCTGGGAGAGGTTGCGGGAAAAGCATGTGTGAGCACTGGGCCTGAACTCCCGTGTATCTGAGTTGAATACAGCGATTTCCAATGGCCTTCTTCAATCACAGTGTAGCTAGGTTCCAACTCCAATGTCCGAGTGGGTAGCAGACATCTGCCTCCCATGCATACACACTTCTGAGAGTTGAGCTTATGGCCTGTACCTCCACATCCAGCCTGCTGGTACCCTTGGCTTCTAAAAGGCCTAGGCTCGCTGTTTGACGGAAGTGCTGGGAGAGGTAATTGGAATCACCCGGCACACAAGACTAGTGCCTCCAATCTCAGTTCAGCGATTTCCTAGTAATTCCTGTGGTAGACTGGTGCTACATACTAAGTTCAATACGTGAGAGGGTAGCTGAACGCCTTGTCCAAAACCATCTTACTTCTGAGAGTTGAGCTCACCCTCAGTCCCTCACAGTTCCACATGCCTGCAGAGTGAGTTTCGCAGGTCTTCAGCAGAGACGTTTGCCAGAGGCTTCTGAGACCCAGGGTAACAATGCAGACCTGGAGGGTATCCCCAGGTGCAGTCGACTGGTAATCTTGGAACCTCCTGACTCAGAATACTGCTACTTTCTCACTGCCATAGGAATGCAGCTAGTTGACAGCTGGCTTCAAGACATGCTTCCCTGTGAGAGCTGAGGACAGGGCAGAACCCTCCCGCATGCTGCCTGACTGTAGGAGTAGCTGCTAACATCCTTATGTTAGTGGCTGGGAGAGGTTGCGGGAAAAGCATGTGTGAGCACTGGGCCTGAACTCCCGTGTATCTGAGTTGAATACAGCGATTTCCAACGGCTTTCCTCAACCAGAGTGTAGCTAGGTTCCAAATCCATGTACGAGCGGGTAACAAACATCTGCCTCCCATGCATACACACTTCTGAGAGTTGAGCTTATGGCCTGTACCTCCACAGCCAGCCTGCTGGTACCCTTGGCTTCTAAAAGGCCTAGGCTCGCTGTTTGACGGAAGTGCTGGGAGAGGTAATTGGAATCACCCGGCACACAAGACTAGTGCCTCCAAGTTCAGTTCACCGATTTCCTAGTAATTCCTGTGATAGACTGGTGCTACATACTAAGTTCCATACGTGAGAGGGTAGCTGAACGCCTTGTCCAAAACCATCTTACTTCTGAGAGTTGAGCTCAGCCTCTGTCCATCACAGTTTCACACTTCCTGCAGAGTGAGTTTCGCAGGTCTTCAGCAGAGACGTTTGCCAGAGGCTTCTGAGACGCAGGGTAACAATGCAGACCTGGAGGGTATCCCCAGGTGCAGTCGACTGGTAATCTTGGAACCTCCTGACTCAGAATACTGCTACCTTCTCACTGCCATAGGAATGCAGCTAGTTGACAGCTGGCTTCAAGACATGCTTTCCTGTGAGAGCTGAGGACAGGGCAGAACCCTCCCGCATGCTGCCTGACTGTAGGAGTAGCTGCTAACATCCTTATGTTAGTGGCTGGGAGAGGTTGCGGGAAAAGCATGTGTGAGCACTGGGCCTGAACTCCCGTGTATCTGAGTTGAATACAGCGATTTCCAACGGCTTTCCTCAACCAGAGTGTAGCTAGGTTCCAAATCCCATGTACGAGCGGGTAGCAGACATCTGCCTCCCATGCATACACACTTCTGAGAGTTTTGCTTATGGCCTGTACCTCCACATCCAGCCTGCTGGTACCCTTGGCTTCTAAAAGGCCTAGGCTCGCTGTTTGACGGAAGTGCTGGGAGAGGTAATTGGAATCTCCCGGCACACAAGACGAGTGCCTCCAAGCTCAATTCACGATTTCCCAGTAATTCTTGTGGTAGACAGGTGCTACATACTAAGTTCCATATGTGAGAAGGTAGCTGAACGCCTTGTCCAAAAGCATCTTACTTCTGAGAGTTGAGCCCACCCTCAGTCCCTCACAGTTCCACACTGCCTGCAGAGTGAGTTTCATGCGTCTTCACCAGAGACGATTGCCAGAGTCTTCTGAGTACAAGTTAACAATGCAGACCTGGAGGGTATCTCCAGGTACAGTAGAGTGGTAATCTTGCAACCTCCTGACTCAGAGTACTGCTACCTTCTCACTGCCATAGGAATGCAGCTAGTTGACAGCTGGCTTCAAGACATGCTTCCCTGTGAGAGCTGAGGACAGGGCAGAACCCTCCCGCATCCTGCCTGACTGTAGTAGTAGCTGCTAACATCCTTATGTTAGTGGCTGGGAGAGGTTGCGGGAAAAGCATGTGTGAGCACTGGGCCTGTACTCCCGTGTATCTGAGTTGAATACAGCGATTTCCAATGGCCTTCTTCAATCACAGTGTAGCTAGGTTCCAACTCCCATGTCCGAGTGGGTAGCAGACATCTGCCTCCCATGCATACACACTTCTGAGAGTTGAGCTTATGGCCTGTACCTCCACATCCAGCCTGCTGGTACCCTTGGCTTCTAAAAGGCCAAGGCTCGCTGTTTGACAGAAGTGCTGGGAGAGGTAATTGGAATCACCCGGCACACAAGACTAGTGCCTCCAAGCTCAGTTCAGCGATTTCCTAGTAATTCCTGTGGTAGACTGGTGCTACATACTAAGTTCCATACGTGAGAGGGTAGCTGAACAACTTGTCCAAAACCATCTTACTTCTGAGAGTGGAGCTCAGCCTCAGTCCCTCACAGTTCCACACTGCCTGCAGAGTGAGTTTCACAGGTCTTCAGCAGAGACGTTTGCCAGAGGCTTCTGAGACGCAGGGTAACAATGCAGACCTGGAGGGTATCCCCAGGTGCAGTCGACTGGTAATCTTGGAACCTCCTGACTCAGAATACTGCTACCTTCTCACTGCCATAGGAATGCAGCTAGTTGACAGCTGGCTTCAAGACATGCTTCCCTGTGAGAGCTGAGGACAGGGCAGAACCCTCCCGCATGCTGCCTGAGTGTAGGAGTAGCTGCTAACATCCTAATGTTAGTGGCTGGGAGAGGTTGCGGGAAAAGCATGTGTGAGCACTGGGCCTGAACTCCCGTGTATCTGAGTTGAATACAGCGATTTCCAGTGGCCTTCTTCAATCACAGTGTAGCTAGGTTCCAACTCCCATGTTTGAGTGGGTAGCAGACATCTGCCTCCCATGCATACACACTTCTGAGAGTTGAGCTTATGGCCTGTACCTCCACATCCAGCCTGCTGGTACCCTTGGCTTCTAAAAGGCCTAGGCTCGCTGTTTGACGGAAGTGCTGGGAGAGGTAATTGGAATCACCCGGCACACAAGACTAGTGCCTCCAAGCTCAGTTCAGCGATTTCCTAGTAATTCCTGTGGTAGACTGGTGCTACATACTAAGTTCCATACGTGAGAGGGTAGCTGAACGCCTTGTCCAAAACCATCTTACTTCTGAGAGTTGAGCTCAGCCTCAGTCCCTCACAGTTCCACACTGCCTGCAGAGTGAGTTTCGCAGGTCTTCAGCAGAGACGTTTGCCAGAGGCTTCTGAGACGCAGGGTAACAATGCAGACCTGGAGGGTATCCCCAGGTGCAGTCGACTGGTAATCTTGGAACCTCCTGACTCAGAATACTGCTACCTTCTCACTGCCATAGGAATGCAGCTAGTTGACAGCTAGCTGGCTTCAAGACTTGCTTCCCTGAGAGAGCTGAGGACAGGGCAGAACCCTCCCGCATGCTGCCTGACTGTAGGAGTAGCTGCTAACATCCTAATGTTAGTGGCTGGGAGAGGTTGCGGGAAAAGCATGTGTGAGCACTGGGCCTGAACTCCCGTGTATCTGAGTTGAATACAGCGATTTCCAACGGCTTCCCTCAACCAGAGTGTAGCTAGGTTCCAAATCCCATGTACGAGCGGGTAGCAGACATCTGCCTCCCATGCATACACACTTCTGAGAGTTGAGCTTATGGCCTGTACCTCCACATCCAGCCTGCTGGTACCCTTGGCTTCTAAAAGGCCTAGGCTCGCTGTTTGACGGAAGTGCTGGGAGAGGTAATTGGAATCTCCCGGCACACAAGACGAGTGCCTCCAAGCTCAATTCACGATTTCCCAGTAATTCTTGTGGTAGACAGGTGCTACATACTAAGTTCCATATGTGAGATGGTAGCTGAACTCCTTGTCCAAAAGCATCTTACTTCTGAGAGTTGAGCCCACCCTCAGTCCCTCACACTTCCACACTGCCTGCAGAGTGAGTTTCACACGTCTTCACCAGAGACGATTGCCAGAGGCTTCTGAGTACAAGTTAACAATGCAGACCTGGAGGGTATCTCCAGGTGCAGTAGAGTGGTAATCTTGGAACCTCCTGACTCAGAGTACTGCTACCTTCTCCTGCCATAGGAATGCAGCTAGTTGACAGCTGGCTTCAAGACATGCTTCCCTGTGAGAGCTGAGGACAGGGCAGAACCCTCCCGCATCCTGCCTGACTGTAGGAGTAGCTGCTAACATCCTTATGTTAGTGGCTGGGAGAGGTTGCGGGAAAAGCATGTGTGAGCACTGGGCCTGAACTCCCGTGTATCTGAGTTGAATACAGCGATTTCCAATGGCCTTCTTCAATCACAGTGTAGCTAGGTTCCAACTCCCATGTCCGAGTGGGTAGCAGACATCTGCCTCCCATGCATACACACTTCTGAGAGTTGAGCTTATGGCCTGTACCTCCACATCCAGCCTGCTGGTACCCTTGGCTTCTAAAAGGCCTAGGCTCGCTGTTTGACGGAAGTGCTGGGAGAGGTAATTGGAATCACCCCGCACGCAAGACTAGTGCCTCCAAGCTCAGTTCAGCGATTTCCTAGTAATTCCTGTGGTAGACTGGTGCTACATACTAAGTTCCATACGTGAGAGGGTAGCTGAACGCCTTGTCCAAAACCATCTTACTTCTGAGAGTTGAGCTCAGCCTCAGTCCCTCACAGTTCCACACTGCCTGCAGAGTGAGTTTCGCAGGTCTTCAGCAGAGACGTTTGCCAGAGGCTTCTGAGACGCAGGGTAACAATGCAGACCTGGAGGGTATCCCCAGGTGCAGTCCACTGGTAATCTTGGAACCTCCTGACTCAGAATACTGCTACCTTCTCACTGCCATAGGAATGCAGCTAGTTGACAGCTGGCTTCAAGACATGCTTCCCTGTGAGAGCTGAGGACAGGGCAGAACCTTCCCGCATGCTGCCTGACTGTAGGAGTAGCTGCTAACATCCTTATGTTAGTGGCTGGGAGAGGTTGCGGGAAAAGCATGTGTGAGCACTGGGCCTGAACTCCCGTGTATCTGAGTTGAATACAGCGATTTCCAACGGCTTTCCTCAACCAGAGTGTAGCTAGGTTCCAAATCCCATGTCCGAGTGGGTAGCAGACATCTGCCTCCCATTCATACACACTTCTGAGAGTTGAGCTTATGGCCTGTACCTCCACATCCAGCCTGCTGGTACCGTTGGCTTCTAAAAGGCCTAGGCTCGCAGTTTGACGGAAGTGCTGGGAGAGGTAATTGGAATCTCCCGGCACACAATACGAGTGCCTCCAAGCTCAATTCACGATTTCCCAGTAATTCTTGTGGTAGACAGGTGCCACATACTAAGTTCCATATGTGAGATTGTAGCTGAACGCCTTGTCCAAAAGCATCTTACTTCTGATAGTTGAGCCCACCCTCAGTCCCTCACAGTTCCACACTGCCTGCAGAGTGAGTTTCACACGTCTTCACCAGAGACGATTGCCAGAGGCTTCTGAGTACAAGTTAACAATGCAGACCTCGAGGGTATCTCCAGGTGCAGTAGAGTGGTAATCTTGGAACCTCCTGACTCAGAATACTGCTACCTTCTCACTGCCATAGGAATGCAGCTAGTTGACAGCTGGCTTCAAGACATGCTTCCCTGTGAGAGCTGAGGACAGGGCAGAACCCTCCAGCATCCTGCCTGACTGTAGGAGTAGCTGCTAACATCCTTATGTTAGTGGCTGGGAGAGGTTGCGGGAAAAGCATGTGTGAGCACTGGGCCTGAACTCCCGTGTATCTGAGTTGAATACAGCGATTTCCAATGGCCTTCTTCAATCACAGTGTAGCTAGGTTCCAACTCCCATGTCCGAGTGGGTAGCAGACATCTGCCTCCCATGCATACACACTTCTGAGAGTTGAGCTTATGGCCTGTACCTCCACATCCAGCCTGCTCGTACCCTTGGCTTCTAAAAGGCCTAGGCTCGCTGTTTGACGGAAGTGATGGGAGAGGTAATTGGAATCACCCGACACACAAGACTAGTGCCTCCAAGCTCAGTTCAGCGATTTCCTAGTAATTCCTGTGGTAGAGTGGTGCTACATACTAAGTTCCATACGTGAGAGGGTAGCTGAACGCCTTGTCCAAAACCATCTTACTTCTGAGAGTTGAGCTCTGCCTCAGTCCCTCACAGTTCCACACTGCCTGCAGAGTGAGTTTCGCAGGTCTTCAGCAGAGACGTTTGCCAGAGGCTTCTGAGACGCAGGGTAACAATGCAGACCTGGAGGGTATCCCCAGGTGCAGTCGACTGGTAATCTTGGAACCTCCTGACTCAGAATACTGCTACCTTCTCACTGCCATAGGAATGCAGCTAGTTGACAGCTGGCTTCAAGACATGCTTCCCTGTGAGAGCTGAGGACAGGGCAGAACCCTCCCGCATGCTGCCTGACTGTAGGAGTAGCTGCTAACATCCTTATGTTAGTGGCTGGGAGAGGTTGCGGGAAAAGCATGTGTGAGCACTGGGCCTGAACTCCCGTGTATCTGAGTTGAATACAGCGATTTCCAACGGCTTTCCTCAACCAGAGTGTAGCTAGTTTCCAAATCCCATGTACGAGCGGGTAGCAGACATCTGCCTCCCATGCATACACACTTCTGAGAGTTGAGCTTATGGCCTGTACCTCCACAGCCAGCCTGCTGGTACCCTTGGCTTCTAAAAGGCCTAGGCTCGCTGTTTGACGGAAGTGCTGGGAGAGGTAATTGGAATCACCCGACACACAAGACTAGTGCCTCCAAGCTCAGTTCAGGGATTTCCTAGTAATTCCTGTGGTAGAGTGGTGCTACATACTAAGTTCCATACGTGAGAGGGTAGCTGAACGCCTTGTCCAAAACCATCTTACTTCTGAGAGTTGAGCTCAGCCTCAGTCCCTCACAGTTCCACACTGCCTGCAGAGTGAGTTTCGCAGGTCTTCAGCAGAGACGTTTGCCAGAGGCTTCTGAGACGCAGGGTAACAATGCAGACCTGGAGGGTATCCCCAGGTGCAGTCGACTGGTAATCTTGGAACCTCCTGACTCAGAATACTGCTACCTTCTCACTGCCATAGGAATGCAGCTAGTTGACAGCTGGCTTCAAGACATGATTCCCTGTGAGAGCTGAGGACAGGGCAGAACCCTCCCGCATGCTGCCTGACTGTAGGAGTAGCTGCTAACATCCTTATGTTAGTGGCTGGGAGAGGTTGCGGGAAAAGCATGTGTGAGCACTGGGCCTGAACTCCCGTGTATCTGAGTTGAATACAGCGATTTCCAACGGCTTTCCTCAACCAGAGTGTAGCTAGGTACCAAATCCCATGTACGAGCGGGTAGCAGACATCTGCCTCCCATGCATACACACTTCTGAGAGTTGAGCTTATGGCCTGTACCTCCACATCCAGCCTGCTGGTACCCTTGGCTTCTAAAAGGCCTAGGCTCGCTGTTTGACGGAAGTGCTGGGAGAGGTAATTGGAATCTCCCGGCACACAAGACGAGTGCCTCCAAGCTCAATTCACGATTTCCCAGTAATTCTTGGGGTAGACAGGTGCTACATACTAAGTTCCATATGTGAGAAGGTAGCTGAACGCCTTGTCCAAAAGCATCTTACTTCTGAGATTTGAGCACACCCTCAGTCCCTCACACTTCCACACTGCCTGCAGAGTGAGTTTCACACGTCTTCACCAGAGACGATTGCCAGAGGCTTCTGAGTACAAGTTAACAATGCAGACCTGGAGGGTATCTCCAGGTGCAGTACAGTGGTAATCTTGGAACCTCCTGACTCAGAGTACTGCTACATTCTCACTGCCATAGGAATGCAGCTAGTTGACAGCTGGCTTCAAGACATGCTTCCCTGTGAGAGCTGAGGACAGGGCAGAACCCTCCCGCATCCTGCCTGACTGTAGGAGTAGCTGCTAACATCCTTATGTTAGTGGCTGGGAGAGGTTGCGGGAAAAGCATGTGTGAGCACTGGGCCTGAACTCCCGTGTATCTGAGTTGAATACAGCGATTTCCAATGGCCTTCTTCAATCACAGTGTAGCTAGGTTCCAACTCCCATGTCCGAGTGGGTAGCAGACATCTGCCTCCCATGCATACACACTTCTGAGAGTTGAGCTTATGGCCTGTACCTCCAGATCCAGCCTGCTGGTACCCTTGGCTTCTAAAAGGCCTAGGCTCGCTTTTTGACGGAAGTGCTGGGAGAGGTAATTGGAATCACCGGGCACACAAGACTAGTGCCTCCAAGCTCAGTTCAGCGATTTCCTAGTAATTCCTGTGGTAGACTGGTGCTACATACTAAGTTCCATACGTGAGAGGGTAGCTGAACGCCTTGTCCAAAACCATCTTACTTCTGAGAGTTGAGCTCAGCCTCAGTCCCTCACAGTTCCACACTGCCTGCAGAGTGAGTTTCGCAGGTCTTCAGCAGAGACGTTTGCCAGAGGCTTCTGAGACGCAGGGTAACAATGCAGACCTGGAGGGTATCCCCAGGTGCAGTCGACTGGTAATCTTGGAACCTCCTGACTCAGAATACTGCTACCTTCTCACTGCCATAGGAATGCAGCTAGTTGACAGCTGGCTTCAAGACATGCTTCCCTGTGAGAGCTGAGGACAGGGCAGAACCCTCCCGCATGCTGCCTGACTGTAGGAGTAGCTGCTAACATCCTTATGTTAGTGGCTGGGAGAGGTTGCGGGAAAAGCATGTGTGAGCACTGGGCCTGAACTCCCGTGTATCTGAGTTGAATACAGCGATTTCCAACGGCTTTCCTCAACCAGAGTGTAGCTAGGTTCTACATCCCATGTAAGAGCGGGTAGCAGACATCTGCCTCCCATGCATACACACTTCTGAGAGTTGAGCTTATGGCCTGTACCTCCACATCCAGCCTGCTGGTACCCTTGGCTTCTAAAAGGCCTAGGCTCGCTGTTTGACGGAAGTGCTGGGAGAGGTAATTGGAATCTCCCGGCACACAAGACGAGTGCCTCCAAGCTCAATTCACGATTTCCCAGTAATTCTTGTGGTAGACAGGTGCTACATACTAAGTTCCATATGTGAGAAGGTAGCTGAACGCCTTATCCAAAAGCATCTTACTTCTGAGATTTGAGGACACCCTCAGTCCCTCACACTTCCACACTGCCTGCAGAGTGAGTTTCACACGTCTTCACCAGAGACGATTGCCAGAGGCTTCTGAGTACAAGTTAACAATGCAGACTTGGAGGGTATCTCCAGGTGCAGTAGAGTGGTAATCTTGGAACCTCCTGACTCAGAATACTGCTACCTTCTCACTGCCATAGGAATGCAGCTAGTTGACAGCTGGCTTCAAGACATGCTTCCCTGTGAGAGCTTAGGACAGGGCAGAACCCTCCCGCATGCTGCCTGACTGTAGGAGTAGCTGCTAACATCCTAATGTTAGTGGCTGGGAGAGGCTGCGGGAAAAGCATGTGTGAGCACTGGGCCTGAACTCCCGTGTATCTGAGTTGAATACAGCGATTTTCAACGGCTTTCCTCAACCAGAGTGTAGCTAGGTTCCAAATCCCATGTACGAGCGGGTAGCAGACATCTGCCTCCCATGCATACACACTTCTGAGAGTTGAGCTTATGGCCTGTACCTCCACAGCCAGCCTGCTGGTACCCTTGGCTTCTAAAAGGCCTAGGCTCGCTGTTTGACGGAAGTGCTGGGAGAGGCAATTGGAATCACCCGGCACACAAGACTAGTGCCTCCAAGCTCAGTTCAGCGATTTCCTAGTAATTCCTGTGGTAGACTGGTGCTACATACTAAGTTCCATACGTGAGAGGGTAGCTGAACGCCTTGTCCAAAACCATCTTACTTCTGAGAGTTGAGCTCAGCCTCAGTCCCTCACAGTTCCACACTGCCTGCAGAGTGAGTTTCGCAGGTCTTCAGCAAAGACGTTTGCCAGAGGCTTCTGAGACGCAGGGTAACAATGCAGACCTGGAGGGTATCCCCAGGTGCAGTCGACTGGTAATCTTGGAACCTCCTGACTCAGAATACTGCTACCTTCTCACTGCCATAGGAATGCAGCTAGTTGACAGCTGGCTTCAAGACATGCTTCCCTGTGAGAGCTGAGGACAGGGCAGAACCCTCCCGCATGCTGCCTGACTGTAAGAGTAGCTGCTAACATCCTTATGTTAGTGGCTGGGAGAGGTTGCGGGAAAAGCATGTGTGAGCACTGGGCCTGAACTCCCGTGTATCTGAGTTGAATACAGCGATTTCCAACGGCTTTCCTCAACCAGAGTGTAGCTAGGTTCCAAATCCCATGTACGAGCGGGTAGCAGACATCTGCCTCCCATGCATACACACTTCTGAGAGTTGAGCTTATGGCCTGTACCTCCACAGCCAGCCTGCTGGTACCCTTGGCTTCTAAAAGGCCTAGGTTCGCTGTTTGACGGAAGTGCTGGGAGAGGTAATTGGAATCTCCCGGCACACAAGACGAGTGCCTCCAAGCTCAATTCACGATTTCCCAGTAATTCTTGTGGTAGACAGGTGCTACATACTAAGTTCCATATGTGAGAAGGTAGCTGAACGCCCTGTCCAAAAGCATCTTACTTCTGAGATTTGAGCACACACTCAGTCCCTCACACTTCCACACTGCCTGCAGAGTGAGTTTCACACGTCTTCACCAGAGACGATTGCCAGAGGCTTCTGAGTACAAGTTAACAATGCAGACCTGGAGGGTATCTCCAGGTGCAGTAGAGTGGTAATCTTGGAACCTCCTGACTCAGAGTACTGCTACCTTCTCACTGCCATAGGAATGCAGCTAGTTGACAGCTGGCTTCAAGACATGCTTCCCTGTGAGAGCTGAGGACAGGGCAGAACCCTCCCGCATCCTGCCTGACTGTAGGAGTAGCTGCTAACCTCCAAATGTTAGTGGCTGGGAGAGGTTGCGGGAAAAGCATGTGTGAGCACTGGGCCTGAACTCCCGTGTATCTGAGTTGAATACAGCGATTTCCAATGGCCTTCTTCAATCACAGTGTAGCTAGGTTCCAACTCCCATGTCCGAGTGGGTAGCAGACATCTGCCTCCCATGCATAC
This sequence comes from Canis lupus baileyi, assembly GCF_048164855.1. Lineage (NCBI taxonomy): Eukaryota > Metazoa > Chordata > Mammalia > Carnivora > Canidae > Canis > Canis lupus. Next base: position 76,097,136 of record NC_132844.1, on the reverse strand, counting down.
ACACTTCTGAGAGTTGAGCTTATGGCCTGTACCTCCACATCCAGCCTGCTCGTACCCTTGGCTTCTAAAAGGCCTAGGCTCGCTGTTTTACGGAAGTGCTGGGAGAGGTAATTGGAATCACCCGGCACACAAGACTAGTGCCTCCAAGCTCAGTTCAGCGATTTCCTAGTAATTCCTGTGGTAGACTGGTGCTACATACTAAGTTCCATACGTGAGAGGGTAGCTGAACGCCTTGTCCAAAACCATCTTACTTCTGAGAGTTGAGCTCAGCCTCAGTCCCTCACAGTTCCACACTGCCTGCAGAGTGAGTTTCGCAGGTCTTCAGCAGAGACGTTTGCCAGAGTCTTCTGAGACGAAGGGTAACAATGCAGACCTGGAGGGTATCCCCAGGTGCAGTCGACTGGTAATCTTGGAACCTCCTGACTCAGAATACTGCTACCTTCTCACTGCCATAGGAATGCAGCTAGTTGACAGCTGGCTTCAAGACATGCTTCCCTGTGAGAGCTTAGGACAGGGCAGAACCCTCCCGCATGCTGCCTGACTGTAGGAGTAGCTGCTAACATCCTAATGTTAGTGGCTGGGAGAGGCTGCGGGAAAAGCATGTGTGAGCACTGGGCCTGAACTCCCGTGTATCTGAGTTGAATACAGCGATTTCCAACGGCTTTCCTCAACCAGAGTGTAGCTAGGTTCCAAACCCCATGTACGAGCGGGTAGCAGACATCTGCCTCCCATGCATACACACTTCTGAAGTTGAGCTTATGGCCTGTACCTTCACAGCCAGCCTGCTGGTACCCTTGGCTTCTAAAAGGCCTAGGCTCGCTGTTTGACGGAAGTGCTGGGAGAGGTAATTGGAATCACCCGGCACACAAGACGAGTGCCTCCAAGCTCAGTTCAGCGATTTCCTAGTAATTCCTTTGGTAGACTGGTGCTACATACTAAGTTCCATACGTGAGAGGGTAGCTGAACGCCTTGTCCAAAACCATCTTACTTCTGAGAGTTGAGGTCAGCCTCAGTCCCTCACAGTTCCACACTGCCTGCAGAGTGAGTTTCGCAGGTCTTCAGCAGAGACGTTTGCCAGAGGCTTCTGAGACGCAGGGTAACAATGCAGACCTGGAGGGTATCCCCAGGTGCAGTCGACTGGTAATCTTGGAACCTCCTGACTCAGAATACTGCTACCTTCTCACTGCCATAGTAATGCAGCTAGTTGACAGCTGGCTTCAAGACATGATTCCCTGTGAGAGCTGAGGACAGGGCAGATCCCTCCCGCATGCTGCCTGACTGTAGGAGTAACTGCTAACATCCTTATGTTAGTGGCTGGGAGAGGTTGCGGGAAAAGCATGTGTGAGCACTGGGCCTGAACTCCCGTGTATCTGAGTTGAATACAGCGATTTCCAACGGCTTTCCTCAACCAGAGTGTAGCTACGTTCCAAATCCCATGTACGAGCGGGTAGCAGACATCTGCCTCCCATGCATACACACTTCTGAGAGTTGAGCTTATGGCCTGTACCTCCACATCCAGCCTGCTGGTACCCTTGGCTTCTAAAAGGCCTAGGCTCGCTGTTTGACGGAAGTGCTGGGAGAGGTAATTGGAATCTCTCGGCACACAAGACGAGTGCCTCCAAGCTCAATTCACGATTTCCCAGTAATTCTTGTGGTAGACAGGTGCCACATACTAAGTTCCATATGTGAGATGGTAGCTGAACGCCTTGTCCAAAAGCATCTTACTTCTGAGAGTTGAGCCCACCCTCAGTCCCTCACAGTTCCACACTGCCTGCAGAGTGAGTTTCACACGTCTTCACCAGAGACGATTGCCAGAGGCTTCTGAGTACAAGTTAACAATGCAGACCTCGAGGGTATCTCCAGGTGCAGTAGAGTGGTAATCTTGGAACCTCCTGACTCAGAGTACTGCTACCTTCTCACTGCCATAGGAATGCAGCTAGTTGACAGCTGGCTTCAAGACATGCTTCCCTGTGAGAGCTGAGGACAGGGCAGAACCCTCCCGCATCCTGCCTGACTGTAGGAGTAGCTGCTAACATCCTTATGTTAGTGGCTGGGAGAGGTTGCGGGAAAAGCATGTGTGAGCACTGGGCCTGAACTCCAGTGTATCTGAGTTGAATACAGCGATTTCCAATCGCCTTCTTCAATCACAGTGTATCTAGGTTCCAACTCCCATGTCCGAGTGGGTAGCTGACATCTGCCTCCCATGCATACACACTTCTGAGAGTTGAGCTTATGGCCTGTACCTCCACATCCTGCCTGCTGGTACCCTTGGCTTCTAAAAGGCCTAGGCTCGCTGTTTGACGGAAGTGCTGGGAGAGGTAATTGGAATCACCGGGCACACAAGACTAGTGCCTCCAAGCTCAGTTCAGCGATTTCCTAGAAATTCCTGTGGTAGACTGGTGCTACATACTAAGTTCCATACGTGAGAGGGTAGCTGAACCCCTTGTCCAAAACCATCTTACTTCTGAGAGTTGAGCTCACCCACAGTCCCTCACAGTTCCACACTGCCTGCAGAGTGAGTTTCGCAGGTCTTCAGCAGAGACGTTTGCCAGAGGCTTCTGAGACGCAGGGTAACAATGCAGACCTGGAGGGTATCCCCAGGTGCAGTCGACTGGTAATCTTGGAACCTCCTGACTCAGAATACTGCTACCTTCTCACTGCGATAGGAATGCAGCTAGTTGACAGCGGGCTTCAAGACATGCTTCCCTGTGAGAGCTGAGGACAGGGCAGAACCCTCCCGCATGCTGCCTGACTGTAGGAGTAGCTGCTAACATCCTTATGTTAGTGGCTGGGAGAGGTTGCGGGAAAAGCATGTGTGAGCACTGGGCCTGAACTCCCGTGTATCTTAGTTGAATACAGCGATTTCCAACGGCTTTCCTCAACCAGAGTGTAGCTAGGTTCCAAATCCCATGTACGAGCGGGTAGCAGACATCTGCCTCCCATGCATACACACTTCTGAGAGTTGAGCTTATGGCCTGTACCTCCACAGCCAGCCTGCTGGTACCCTTGGCTTCTAAAAGGCCTAGGCTCGCTGTTTGACGGAAGTGCTGGGAGAGGTAATTGGAATCTCCCGGCACACAAGACGAGTGCCTCCAAGCTCAATTCACGATTTCCCAGTAATTCTTGTGGTAGACAGGTGCTACATACTAAGTTCCATATGTGAGAAGGTAGCAGAACGCCTTGTCCAAAAGCATCTTACTTCTGAGAGTTGAGCACACCCTCAGTCCCTCACACTTCCACACTGCCTGCAGAGTGAGTTTCACACGTCTTCACCAGAGACGATTGCCAGAGGCTTCTGAGTACAAGTTAACAATGCAGAACTGGAGGGTATCTCCAGGTGCAGTAGAGTGGTAATCTTGGAACCTCCTGACTCAGAGTACTGCTACCTTCTCACTGCCATAGGAATGCAGCTAGTTGACAGCTGGCTTCAAGACATGCTTCCCTCTGAGAGCTGAGGACAGGGCAGAACCCTCCCGCATCCTGCCTGACTGTAGGAGTAGCTGCTAACATCCTTATGTTAGTGGCTGGGAGAGGTTGCGGGAAAAGCATGTGTGAGCACTGGGCCTGAACTCCCGTGTATCTGAGTTGAATACAGCGATTTCCAATGGCCTTCTTCAATCACAGTGTAGCTAGGTTCCAACTCCCATGTCCGAGTGGGTAGCAGACATCTGCCTCCCATGCATACACACTTCTGAGAGTTGAGCTTATGGCCTGTACCTCCACATCCAGCCTGCTCGTACCCTTGGCTTCTAAAAGGCCTAGGCTCGCTGTTTGACGGAAGTGCTGGGAGAGGTAATTGGAATCACCCGGCACACAAGACTAGTGCCTCCAAGCTCAGTTCAGGGATTTCCTAGTAATTCCTGTGGTAGAGTGGTGCTACATACTAGGTTCCATACGTGAGAGGGTAGCTGAACGCCTTGTCCAAAACCATCTTACTTCTGAGAGTTGAGCTCAGCCTCAGTCCCTCACAGTTCCACACTGCCTGCAGAGTGAGTTTCGCAGGTCTTCAGCAGAGACGTTTGCCAGAGGCTTCTGAGACGCAGGGTAACAATGCAGACCTGGAGGGTATCCCCAGGTGCAGTCGACTGGTAATCTTGGAACCTCCTGACTCAGAATACTGCTACCTTCTCACTGCCATAGGAATGCAGCTAGTTGACAGCTGGCTTCAAGACATGCTTCCCTGTGAGAGCTGAGGACAGGGCAGAACCCTCCCGCATGCTGCCTGACTGTAGGAGTAGCTGCTAACATCCTTATGTTAGTGGCTGGGAGAGGTTGCGGGAAAAGCATGTGTGAGCACTGGGCCTGAACTCCCGTGTATCTGAGTTGAATACAGCGATTTCCAACGGCTTTCCTCAACCAGAGTGTAGCTAGGTTCCAAATCCCATGTACGAGCGGGTAGCAGACATCTGCCTCCCATGCATACACACTTCTGAGAGTTGAGCTTATGGCCTGTACCTCCACATCCAGCCTGCTGGTACCCTTGGCTTCTAAAAGGCCTAGGCTCGCTGTTTGACGGAAGTGCTGGGAGAGGTAATTGGAATCTCCCGGCACACAAGACGAGTGCCTCCAAGCTCAATTCACGATTTCCCAGTAATTCTTGTGGTAGACAGGTGCTACATACTAAGTTCCATATGTGAGAAGGTAGCTGAACGCCTTGTCCAAAAGCATCTTACTTCTGAGATTTGAGCACACCCTCAGTCCCTCACACTTCCACACTGCCTGCAGAGTGAGTTTCACACGTCTTCACCAGAGACGATTGCCAGAGGCTTCTGAGTACAAGTTAACAATGCAGACCTGGAGGGTATCTCCAGGTGCAGTAGAGTGGTAATCTTGGAACCTCCTGACTCAGAGTACTGCTACATTCTCACTGCCATAGGAATGCAGCTAGTTGACAGCTGGCTTCAAGACATGCTTCCCTGTGAGAGCTGAGGACAGGGCACAACCCTCCCGCATGCTGCCTGACTGTAGGAGTAGCTGCTAACATCCTAATGTTAGTGGCTGGGAGAGGCTACGGGAAAAGCATGTGTGAGCACTGGGCCTGAACTCCCGTGTATCTGAGTTGAATACAGCGATTTCCAACGGCTTTCCTCAACCAGAGTGTAGCTAGGTTCCAAATCCCATGTCCGAGTGGGTAGCAGACATCTGCCTCCCATGCATACACACTTCTGAGAGTTGAGCTTATGGCCTGTACCTCCTCAGCCAGCCTGCTGGTACCCTTGGCTTCTAAAAGGCCTAGGCTCGCTGTTTGACGGAAGTGCTGGGAGAGGTAATTGGAATCACCCGGCACACAAGACTAGTGCCTCCAAGCTCAGTTCAGGGATTTCCTAGTAATTCCTGTGGTAGAGTGGTGCTACATACTAAGTTCCATACGTGAGAGGGTAGCTGAACGCCTTGTCCAAAACCATCTTACTTCTGAGAGTTGAGCTCAGCCTCAGTCCCTCACAGTTCCACACTGCCTGCAGAGTGAGTTTCGCAGGTCTTCAGCAGAGACGTTTGCCAGAGGCTTCTGAGACGCAGGGTAACAATGCAGACCTGGAGGGTATCCCCAGGTGCAGTCGACTGGTAATCTTGGAACCTCCTGACTCAGAATACTGCTACCTTCTCACTGCCATAGGTATGCAGCTAGTTGACAGCTGGCTTCAAGACATGCTTCCCTGTGAGAGCTGAGGACAGGGCAGAACCCTCCCGCATGCTGCCTGACTGTAGGAGTAGCTGCTAACATCCTTATGTTAGTGGCTGGGAGAGATTGCGGGAAAAGCATGTGTGAGCACTGGGCCTGAACTCCCGTGTATCTGAGTTGAATACAGCGATTTCCAACGGCTTTCCTCAACCAGAGTGTAGCTAGGTTCCAAATCCCATGTACGAGCGGGTAGCAGACATCTGCCTCCCATGCATACACACTTCTGAGAGTTGAGCTTATGGCCTGTACCTCCACATCCAGCCTGCTGGTACCCTTGGCTTCTAAAAGGCCTAGGCTCGCTGTTTGACGGAAGTGCTGGGAGAGGTAATTGGAATCTCCCGGCACACAAGACGAGTGCCTCCAAGCTCAATTCACGATTTCCCAGTAATTCTTGTGGTAGACAGGTGCTACATACTAAGTTCCATATGTGAGAAGGTAGCTGAACGCCTTGTCCAAAAGCATCTTACTTCTGAGATTTGAGCACACCCTCAGTCCCTCACACTTCCACACTGCCTGCAGAGTGAGTTTCACACGTCTTCACCAGAGACGATTGCCAGAGGCTTCTGAGTACAAGTTAACAATGCAGACCTGGAGGGTATCTCCAGGTGCAGTAGAGTGGTAATCTTGGAACCTCCTGACTCAGAGTACTGCTACATTCTCACTGCCATAGGAATGCAGCTAGTTGACAGCTGGCTTCAAGACATGCTTCCCTGTGAGAGCTGAGGACAGGGCAGAACCCTCCCGCATGCTGCCTGACTGTAGCAGTAGCTGCTAACATCCTAATGTTAGTGGCTGGGAGAGGCTGCGGGAAAAGCATGTGTGAGCACTGGGCCTGAACTCCCGTGTATCTGAGTTGAATACAGCGATTTCCAACGGCTTTCCTCAACCAGAGTGTAGCTAGGTTCCAAATCCCATGTACGAGCGGGTAGCAGACATCTGCCTCCCATGCATACACACTTCTGAAGTTGAGCTTATGGCCTGTACCTTCACAGCCAGCCTGCTGGTACCCTTGGCTTCTAAAAGGCCTAGGCTCGCTGTTTGACGGAAGTGCTGGGAGAGGTAATTGGAATCACCCGGCACACAAGACGAGTGCCCTCAAGCTCAGTTCAGCGATTTCCTAGTAATTCCTTTGGTAGACTGGTGCTACATACTAAGTTCCATACGTGAAAGGGTAGCTGAACGCCTTGTCCAAAACCATCTTACTTCTGAGAGTTGAGGTCAGCCTCAGTCCCTCACAGTTCCACACTGCCTGCAGAGTGAGTTTCGCAGGTCTTCAGCAGAGACGTTTGCCAGAGGCTTCTGAGACGCAGGGTAACAATGCAGACCTGGAGGGTATCCCCAGGTGCAGTCGACTGGTAATCTTGGAACCTCCTGACTCAGAATACTGCTACCTTCTCACTGCCATAGTAATGCAGATAGTTGACAGCTGGCTTCAAGACATGATTCCCTGTGAGAGCTGAGGACAGGGCAGATCCCTCCCGCATGCTGCCTGACTGTAGGAGTAACTGCTAACATCCTTATGTTAGTGGCTGGGAGAGGTTGCGGGAAAAGCATGTGTGAGCACTGGGCCTGAACTCCCGTGTATCTGAGTTGAATACAGCGATTTCCAACGGCTTTCCTCAACCAGAGTGTAGCTACGTTCCAAATCCCATGTACGAGCGGGTAGCAGACATCTGCCTCCCATGCATACACACTTCTGAGAGTTGAGCTTATGGCCTGTACCTCCACATCCAGCCTGCTGGTACCGTTGGCTTCTAAAAGGCCTAGGCTCGCTGTTTGACGGAAGTGCTGGGAGAGGTAATTGGAATCTCTCGGCACACAAGACGAGTGCCTCCAAGCTCAATTCACGATTTCCCAGTAATTCTTGTGGTAGACAGGTGCCACATACTAAGTTCCATATGTGAGATGGTAGCTGAACGCCTTGTCCAAAAGCATCTTACTTCTGAGAGTTGAGCCCACCCTCAGTCCCTCACAGTTCCACACTGCCTGCAGAGTGAGTTTCACACGTCTTCTCCAGAGACGATTGCCAGAGGCTTCTGAGTACAAGTTAACAATGCAGACCTCGAGGGTATCTCCAGGTGCAGTAGAGTGGTAATCTTGGAACCTCCTGACTCAGAGTACTGCTACCTTCTCACTGCCATAGGAATGCAGCTAGTTGACAGCTGGCTTCAAGACAGGCTTCCCTGTGAGAGCTGAGGACAGGGCAGAACCCTCCCGCATGCTGCCTGACTGTAGGAGTAGCTGCTAACATCCTATTGTTAGTGGCTGGGAGAGGTTGCGGGAAAAGCATGTGTGAGCACTGGGCCTGAACTCCCGTGTATCTGAGTTGAATACAGCGATTTCCAATGGCCTTCTTCAATCACAGTGTAGCTAGGTTCCAACTCCCATGTCCGAGTGGGTAGCAGACATCTGCCTCCCATGCATACACACTTCTGAGAGTTGAGCTTATGGCCTGTACCTCCACATCCAGCCTGCTGGTAACCTTGGCTTCTAAAAGGCCTAGGCTCGCTGTTTGACGGAAGTGCTGGGAGAGGTAATTGGAATCACCCGGCACACAAGACTAGTGCCTCCAAGCTCAGTTCAGCGATTTCCTAGTAATTCCTGTGGTAGACTGGTGCTACATACTAAGTTCCATACGTGAGAGGGTAGCTGAACGCCTTGTCCAAAACCATCTTACTTCTGAGAGTTGAGCTCAGCCTCAGTCCCTCACAGTTCCACACTGCCTGCAGAGTGAGTTTCGCAGGTCTTCAGCAGAGACGTTTGCCGGAGGCTTCTGCGACGCAGGGTAACAATGCAGACCTGGAGGGTATCCCCAGGTGCAGTCGACTGGTAATCTTGAAACCTCCTGACTCAGATACTGCTACCTTCTCACTGCCATAGGAATGCAGCTAGTTGACAGCTGGCTTCAAGACATGCTTCCCTGTGAGAGCTGAGGACAGGGCAGAACCTTCCCGCATGCTGCCTGACTGTAGGAGTAGCTGCTAACATCCTTATGTTAGTGGCTGGGAGAGGTTGCGGGAAAAGCATGTGTGAGCACTGGGCCTGAACTCCCGTGTATCTGAGTTTAATACAGCGATTTCCAACGGCTTTCCTCAACCAGAGTGTAGCTAGGTTCCAAATCCCATGTACGAGCGGGTAGCAAACATCTGCCTCCCATGCATACACACTTCTGAGAGTTGAGCTTATGGCCTGTACCTCCACAGCCAGCCTGCTGGTACCCTTGGCTTCTAAAAGGCCTAGGCTCGCTGTTTGACGGAAGTGCTCGGAGAGATAATTGGAATCACCTGGCACACAAGACTAGTGCCTCCAAGCTCAGTTCAGCGATTTCCTAGTAATTCCTGTGGTAGACTGGTGCTACATACTAAGTTCCATACGTGAGAGGGTAGCTGAACGCCTTGTCCAAAACCATCTTACTTCTGAGAGTTGAGCTCAGCCTCAGTCCCTCACAGTTCGACACTGCCTGCAGATTGAGTTTCGCAGGTCTTCAGCAGAGACGTTTGCCAGAGGCTTCTGCGACGCAGGGTACCAATGCAGACCTGGAGGGTATCCCCAGGTGCAGTCGACTGGTAATCTTGGAACCTCCTGACTCAGAATACTGCTACCTTCTCACTGCCATAGGAATGCAGCTAGTTGACAGCTGGCTTCAAGACATGCTTCCCTGTGAGAGCTGAGGACAGGGCAGAACCCTCCCGCATGCTGCCTGACTGTAGGAGTAGCTGCTAACATCCTTATGTTAGTGGCTGGGAGAGGTTGCGGGAAAAGCATGTGTGAGCACTGGGCCTGAACTCCCGTGTATCTGAGTTGAATACAGCGATTTCCAACGGCTTTCCTCAACCAGAGTGTAGCTAGGTTCCAAATCCCATGTACGAGCGGGTAGCAGACATCTGCCTCCCATGCATACACACTTCTGAGAGTTGAGCTTATGGCCTGTACCTCCACAGCCAGCCTGCTGGTACCCTTGGCTTCTAAAAGGCCTAGGTTCGCTGTTTGACGGAAGTGCTGGGAGAGGTAATTGGAATCTCCCGGCACACAAGACGAGTGCCCTCAAGCTCAATTCACGATTTCCCAGTAATTCTTGTGGTAGACAGGTGCTACATACTAAGTTCCATATGTGAGAAGGTAGCTGAACGCCCTGTCCAAAAGCATCTTACTTCTGAGATTTGAGCACACCCTCAGTCCCTCACAATTCCACACTGCCTGCAGAGTGAGTTTCACACGTCTTCACCAGAGACGATTGCCAGAGGCTTCTGAGTACAAGTTAACAATGCAGACCTGGAGGGTATCTCCAGGTGCAGTAGAGTGGTAATCTTGGAACCTCCTGACTCAGAGTACTGCTACCTTCTCACTGCCATAGGAATGCAGCTAGTTGACAGCTGGCTTCAAGACATGCTTCCCTGTGAGAGCTGAGGACAGGGCAGAACCCTCCCGCATCCTGCCTGACTGTAGGAGTAGCTGCTAACATCCTATTGTTAGTGGCTGGGAGAGGTTGCGGGAAAAGCATGTGTGAGCACTGGGCCTGAACTCCCGTGTATCTGAGTTGAATACAGCGATTTCCAATGGCCTTCTTCAATCACAGTGTAGCTAGGTTCCAACTCCCATGTCCGAGTGGGTAGCAGACATCTGCCTCCCATGCATACACACTTCTGAGAGTTGAGCTTATGGCCTGTACCTCCACATCCAGCCTGCTCGTACCCTTGGCTTCTAAAAGGCCTAGGCTCGCTGTTTGACGGAAGTGCTGGGAGAGGTAATTGGAATCACCCGGCACACAAGACTAGTGCCTCCAAGCTCAGTTCAGCGATTTCCTAGTAATTCCTGTGGTAGACTGGTGCTACATACTAAGTTCCATACGTGAGAGGGTAGCTGAACGCCTTGTCCAAAACCATCTTACTTCTGAGAGTTGAGCTCAGCCTCAGTCCCTCACAGTTCCACACTGCCTGCAGAGTGAGTTTCGCAGGTCTTCAGCAGAGACGTTTGCCAGAGTCTTCTGAGACGAAGGGTAACAATGCAGACCTGGAGGGTATCCCCAGGTGCAGTCGACTGGTAATCTTGGAACCTCCTGACTCAGAATACTGCTACCTTCTCACTGCCATAGGAATGCAGCTAGTTGACAGCTGGCTTCAAGACATGCTTCCCTGTGAGAGCTTGGGACAGGGCAGAACCCTCCCGCATGCTGCCTGACTGTAGGAGTAGCTGCTAACATCCTAATGTTAGTGGCTGGGAGAGGCTGCGGGAAAAGCATGTGTGAGCACTGGGCCTGAACTCCCGTGTATCTGAGTTGAATACAGCGATTTCCAACGGCTTTCCTCAACCAGAGTGTAGCTAGGTTCCAAATCCCATGTACGAGCGGGTAGCAGACATCTGCCTCCCATGCATACACACTTCTGAAGTTGAGCTTATGGCCTGTACCTTCACAGCCAGCCTGCTGGTAACCTTGGCTTCTAAAAGGCCTAGGCTCGCTGTTTGACGGAAGTGCTGGGAGAGGTAATTGGAATCACCCGGCACACAAGACGAGTGCCCTCAAGCTCAGTTCAGCGATTTCCTAGTAATTCCTTTGGTAGACTGGTGCTACATACTAAGTTCCATACGTGAAAGGGTAGCTGAACCCCTTGTCCAAAACCATCTTACTTCTGAGAGTTGAGGTCAGCCTCAGTCCCTCACAGTTCCACACTGCCTGCAGAGTGAGTTTCGCAGGTCTTCAGCAGAGACGTTTGCCAGAGGCTTCTGAGACGCAGGGTAACAATGCAGACCTGGAGGGTATCCCCAGGTGCAGTCGACTGGTAATCTTGGAACCTCCTGACTCAGAATACTGCTACCTTCTCACTGCCATAGTAATGCAGCTAGTTGACAGCTGGCTTCAAGACATGATTCCCTGTGAGAGCTGAGGACAGGGCAGATCCCTCCCGCATGCTGCCTGACTGTAGGAGTAACTGCTAACATCCTTATGTTAGTGGCTGGGAGAGGTTGCGGGAAAAGCATGTGTGAGCACTGGGCCTGAACTCCCGTGTATCTGAGTTGAATACAGCGATTTCCAACGGCTTTCCTCAACCAGAGTGTAGCTACGTTCCAAATCCCATGTACGAGCGGGTAGCAGACATCTGCCTCCCATGCATACACACTTCTGAGAGTTGAGCTTATGGCCTGTACCTCCACATCCAGCCTGCTGGTACCGTTGGCTTCTAAAAGGCCTAGGCTCGCTGTTTGACGGAAGTGCTGGGAGAGGTAATTGGAATCTCTCGGCACACAAGACGAGTGCCTCCAAGCTCAATTCACGATTTCCCAGTAATTCTTGTGGTAGACAGGTGCCACATACTAAGTTCCATATGTGAGATGGTAGCTGAACGCCTTGTCCAAAAGCATCTTACTTCTGAGAGTTGAGCCCACCCTCAGTCCCTCACAGTTCCACACTGCCTGCAGAGTGAGTTTCACACGTCTTCACCAGAGACGATTGCCAGAGGCTTCTGAGTACAAGTTAACAATGCAGACCTCGAGGGTATCTCCAGGTGCAGTAGAGTGGTAATCTTGGAACCTCCTGACTCAGAGTACTGCTACCTTCTCACTGCCATAGGAATGCAGCTAGTTGACAGCTGGCTTCAAGACAGGCTTCCCTGTGAGAGCTGAGGACAGGGCAGAACCCTCCCGCATCCTGCCTGACTGTAGGAGTAGCTGCTAACATCCTATTGTTAGTGGCTGGGAGAGGTTGCGGGAAAAGCATGTGTGAGCACTGGGCCTGAACTCCCGTGTATCTGAGTTGAATACAGCGATTTCCAATGGCCTTCTTCAATCACAGTGTAGCTAGGTTCCAACTCCCATGTCCGAGTGGGTAGCAGACATCTGCCTCCCATGCATACACACTTCTGAGAGTTGAGCTTATGGCCTGTACCTCCACATCCAGCCTGCTGGTAACCTTGGCTTCTAAAAGGCCTAGGCTCGCTGTTTGACGGAAGTGCTGGGAGAGGTAATTGGAATCACCCGGCACACAAGACTAGTGCCTCCAAGCTCAGTTCAGCGATTTCCTAGTAATTCCTGTGGTAGACTGGTGCTACATACTAAGTTCCATACGTGAGAGGGTAGCTGAACGCCTTGTCCAAAACCATCTTACTTCTGAGAGTTGAGCTCAGCCTCAGTCCCTCACAGTTCCACACTGCCTGCAGAGTGAGTTTCGCAGGTCTTCAGCAGAGACGTTTGCCAGAGGCTTCTGAGACGCAGGGTAACAATGCAGACCTGGAGGGTATCCCCAGGTGCAGTCGACTGGTAATCTTGGAACCTCCTGACTCAGAATACTGCTACCTTCTCACTGCCATAGGAATGCAGCTAGTTGACAGCTGGCTTCAAGACATGCTTCCCTGTGAGAGCTGAGGACAGGGCAGAACCATCCCGCATGCTGCCTGACTGTAGGAGTAGCTGCTAACATCCTTATGTTAGTGGCTGGGAGAGGTTGCGGGAAAAGCATGTGTGAGCACTGGGCCTGAACTCCCGTGTATCTGAGTTGAATACAGCGATTTCCAACGGCTTTCCTCAACCAGAGTGTAGCTAGGTTCCAAATCCCATGTACGAGCGGGTAGCAGACATCTGCCTCCCATGCATACACACTTCTGAGAGTTGAGCTTATGGCCTGTACCTCCACATCCAGCCTGCTCATACCCTTGGCTTCTAAAAGGCCTAGGCTCGCTGTTTGACGGAAGTGCTGGGAGAGGTAATTGGAATCACCCGGCACACAAGACTAGTGCCTCCAAGCTCAGTTCAGCGATTTCCTAGTAATTCCTGTGGAAGACTGGTGCCACATACTAAGTTCCATATGTGAGATGGTAGCTGAACGCCTTGTCCAAAAGCATCTTACTTCTGAGAGTTGAGCCCACCCTCAGTCCCTCACAGTTCCACACTGCCTGCAGAGTGAGTTTCACACGTCTTCACCAGAGACGATTGCCAGAGGCTTCTGAGTACAAGTTAAAAATGCAGACCTGGAGGGTATCTCCAGGTGCAGTAGAGTGGTAATCTTGGAACCTCCTGACTCAGAGTACTGCTACCTTCTCACTGCCATAGGAATGCAGCTAGTTGACAGCTGGCTTCAAGACATGCTTCCCTGTGAGAGCTGAGGACAGGGCAGAACCCTCCCGCATCCTGCCTGACTGTAGGAGTAGCTGCTAACATCCTTATGTTAGTGGCTGGGAGAGGTTGCGGGAAAAGCATGTGTGAGCACTGGGCCTGAACTCCCGTGTATCTGAGTTGAATACAGCGATTTCCAATGGCCTTCTTCAATCACAGTGTAGCTAGGTTCCAACTCCCATGTCCGAGTGGGTAGCTGACATCTGCCTCCCATGCATACACACTTCTGAGAGTTGAGCTTATGGCCTGTACCTCCACATCCTGCCTGCTGGTACCCTTGGCTTCTAAAAGGCCTAGGCTCGCTGTTTGACGGAAGTGCTGGGAGAGGTAATTGGAATCACCGGGCACACAAGACTATTGCCTCCAAGCTCAGTTCAGCGATTTCCTAGAAATTCCTGTGGTAGACTGGTGCTACATACTAAGTTCCATACGTGAGAGGGTAGCTGAACCCCTTGTCCAAAACCATCTTACTTCTGAGAGTTGAGCTCACCCACAGTCCCTCACAGTTCCACACTGCCTGCAGAGTGAGTTTCGCAGGTCTTCAGCAGAGACGTTTGCCAGAGGCTTCTGAGACGCAGGGTAACAATGCAGACCTGGAGGGTATCCCCAGGTGCAGTCGACTGGTAATCTTGGAACCTCCTGACTCAGAATACTGCTACCTTCTCACTGCCATAGGAATGCAGCTAGTTGACAGCTGGCTTCAAGACATGCTTCCCTGTGAGAGCTGAGGACAGGGCAGAACCCTCCCGCATGCTGCCTGACTGTAGGAGTAGCTGCTAACATCCTTATGTTAGTGGCTGGGAGAGGTTGCGGGAAAAGCATGTGTGAGCACTGGGCCTGAACTCCCGTGTATCTTAGTTGAATACAGCGATTTCCAACGGCTTTCCTCAACCAGAGTGTAGCTAGGTTCCAAATCCCATGTACGAGCGGGTAGCAGACATCTGCCTCCCATGCATACACACTTCTGAGAGTTGAGCTTATGGCCTGTACCTCCACAGCCAGCCTGCTGGTACCCTTGGCTTCTAAAAGGCTTAGGCTCGCTGTTTGACGGAAGTGCTGGGAGAGGTAATTGGAATCTCCCGGCACACAAGACGAGTGCCTCCAAGCTCAATTCACGATTTCCCAGTAATTCTTGTGGTAGACAGGTGCTACATACTAAGTTCCATATGTGAGAAGGTAGCAGAACGCCTTGTCCAAAAGCATCTTACTTCTGAGAGTTGAGCACACCCTCAGTCCCTCACACTTCCACACTGCCTGCAGAGTGATTTTCACACGTCTTCACCAGAGACGATTGCCAGAGGCTTCTGAGTACAAGTTAACAATGCAGAACTGGAGGGTATCTCCAGGTGCAGTAGAGTGGTAATCTTGGAACCTCCTGACTCAGAGTACTGCTACCTTCTCACTGCCATAGGAATGCAGCTAGTTGACAGCTGGCTTCAAGACATGCTTCCCTGTGAGAGCTGAGGACAGGGCAGAACCCTCCCGCATCCTGCCTGACTGTAGGAGTAGCTGCTAACATCCTTATGTTAGTGGCTGGGAGAGGTTGCGGGAAAAGCATGTGTGAGCACTGGGCCTGAACTCCCGTGTATCTGAGTTGAATACAGCGATTTCCAATGGCCTTCTTCAATCACAGTGTAGCTAGGTTCCAACTCCCATGTCCGAGTGGGTAGCAGACATCTGCCTCCCATGCATACACACTTCTGAGAGTTGAGCTTATGGCCTGTACCTCCACAGCCAGACTGCTGGTACCCTTGGCTTCTAAAAGGCCTAGGCTCGCTGTTTGACGGAAGTGATGGGAGAGGTAATTGGAATCACCCGGCACACAAGACTAGTGCCTCCAAGCTCAGTTCAGCGATTTCCTAGTAATTCCTGTGGTAGACTGGTGCTACATACTAAGTTCCATACGTGAGAGGGTAGCTGAACGCCTTGTCCAAAACCATCTTACTTCTGAGAGTTGAGCTCAGCCTCAGTCCCTCACAGTTCCACACTGCCTGCAGAGTGAGTTTCGCAGGTCTTCAGCAGAGACGTTTGCCAGAGGCTTCTGAGACGCAGGGTAACAATGCAGACCTGGAGGGTATCCCCAGGTGCAGTCGACTGGTAATCTTGGAACCTCCTGACTCAGAATACTGCTACCTTCTCACTTCCATAGGAATGCAGCTAGTTGACAGCTGGCTTCAAGACATGCTTCCCTGTGAGAGCTTAGGACAGGCCGGACCCTCCCGCATGCTGCCTGACTGTAGGAGTAGCTGCTAACATCCTAATGTTAGTTGCTGGGAGAGGCTGCGGGAAAAGCATGTGTGAGCACTGGGCCTGAACTCCCGTGTATCTGAGTTGAATACAGCGATTTCCAACGACTTTCCTCAACCCGAGTTTAGCTAGGTTCCAAATCCCATGTACGAGCAGGTAGCAGACATCTGCCTCCCATGCATACACACTTCTGAGAGTTGAGCTTATGGCCTGTACCTCCACATCCAGCCTGCTGGTACCCTTGGCTTCTAAAAGGCCTAGGCTCGCTGTTTGACGGAAGTGCTGGGAGAGGTAATTGGAATCACCCGGCACACAAGACTAGTGCCTCCAAGCTCAGTTCAGCGATTTCCTAGTAATTCCTGTGGTAGACTGGTGCTACATACTAAGTTCCATACGTGAGAGGGTAGCTGAACGCCTTGTCCAAAACCATCTTACTTCTGAGAGTTGAGCTCAGCCTCAGTCCCTCACAGTTCCACACTGCCTGCAGAGTGAGTTTCGCAGGTCTTCAGCAGAGACGTTTGCCAGAGGCTTCTGAGACGCAGGGTAACAATGCAGACCTGGAGGGTATCCCCAGGTGCAGTCGACTGGTAATCTTGGAACCTCCTGACTCAGAATACTGCTACCTTCTCACTGCCATAGGAATGCAGCTAGTTGACAGCTGGCTTCAAGACATGCTTCCCTGTGAGAGCTGAGGACAGGGCAGAACCCTCCCGCATGCTGCCTGACTGTAGGAGTAGCTGCTAAAATCCTTATGTTAGTGGCTGGGAGAGGTTGCGGGAAAAGCATGTGTAAGCATTGGGCCTGAACTCCCGTGTATCTGAGTTGAATACAGCGATTTCCAACGGCTTTCCTCAACCAGAGTGTAGCTAGGTTCCAAATCCCATGTACGAGCGGGTAGCAGACATCTGCCTCCCATGCATACACACTTCTGAGAGTTGAGCTTATGGCCTGTACCTCCACATCCAGCCTGCTGTTACCCTTGGCTTCTAAAAGGCCTAGGCTCGCTGTTTGACGGAAGTGCTGGGAGAGGTAATTGGAATCTCCCGGCACACAAGACGAGTGCCTCCAAGCTCAATTCACGATTTCCCAGTAATTCTTGTGGTAGACAGGTGCTACATACTAAGTTCCATATGTGAGAAGGTAGCTGAACGCCTTGTCCAAAAGCATCTTACTTCTGAGAGTTGAGCACACCCTCAGTCCCTCACACTTCCACACTGCCTGCAGAGTGAGTTTCACACGTCTTCACCAGAGACGATTGCCAGAGGCTTCTGAGTACAAGTTAACAATGCAGACCTCGAGGGTATCTCCAGGTGCAGTAGAGTGGTAATCTTGGAACCTCCTGACTCAGAGTACTGCTACCTTCTCACTGCCATAGGAATGCAGCTAGTTGACAGCTGGCTTCAAGACAGGCTTCCCTGTGAGAGCTGAGGACAGGGCAGAACCCTCCCGCATCCTGCCTGACTGTAGGAGTAGCTGCTAACATCCTATTGTTAGTGGCTGGGAGAGGTTGCGGGAAAAGCATGTGTGAGCACTGGGCCTGAACTCCCGTGTATCTGAGTTGAATACAGCGATTTCCAATGGCCTTCTTCAATCACAGTGTAGCTAGGTTCCAACTCCCATGTCCGAGTGGGTAGCAGACATCTGCCTCCCATGCATACACACTTCTGAGAGTTGAGCTTATGGCCTGTACCTCCACATCCAGCCTGCTGGTAACCTTGGCTTCTAAAAGGCCTAGGCTCGCTGTTTGACGGAAGTGCTGGGAGAGGTAATTGGAATCACCCGGCACACAAGACTAGTGCCTCCAAGCTCAGTTCAGCGATTTCCTAGTAATTCCTGTGGTAGACTGGTGCTACATACTAAGTTCCATACGTGAGAGGGTAGCTGAACGCCTTGTCCAAAACCATCTTACTTCTGAGAGTTGAGCTCAGCCTCAGTCCCTCACAGTTCCACACTGCCTGCAGAGTGAGTTTCGCAGGTCTTCAGCAGAGACGTTTGCCGGAGGCTTCTGAGACGCAGGGTAACAATGCAGACCTGGAGGGTATCCCCAGGTGCAGTCGACTGGTAATCTTGAAACCTCCTGACTCAGATACTGCTACCTTCTCACTGCCATAGGAATGCAGCTAGTTGACAGCTGGCTTCAAGACATGCTTCCCTGTGAGAGCTGAGGACAGGGCAGAACCTTCCCGCACGCTGCCTGACTGTAGGAGTAGCTGCTAACATCCTTATGTTAGTGGCTGGGAGAGGTTGCGGGAAAAGCATGTGTGAGCACTGGGCCTGAACTCCCGTGTATCTGAGTTTAATACAGCGATTTCCAACGGCTTTCCTCAACCAGAGTGTAGCTAGGTTCCAAATCCCATGTACGAGCGGGTAGCAGACATCTGCCTCCCATGCATACACACTTCTGAGAGTTGAGCTTATGGCCTGTACCTCCACAGCCAGCCTGCTGGTACCCTTGGCTTCTAAAAGGCCTAGGCTCGCTGTTTGACGGAAGTGCTCGGAGAGATAATTGGAATCACCTGGCACACAAGACTAGTGCCTCCAAGCTCAGTTCAGCGATTTCCTAGTAATTCCTGTGGTAGACTGGTGCTACATACTAAGTTCCATACGTGAGAGGGTAGCTGAACGCCTTGTCCAAAACCATCTTACTTCTGAGAGTTGAGCTCAGCCTCAGTCCCTCACAGTTCGACACTGCCTGCAGATTGAGTTTCGCAGGTCTTCAGCAGAGACGTTTGCCAGAGGCTTCTGCGACGCAGGGTACCAATGCAGACCTGGAGGGTATCCCCAGGTGCAGTCGACTGGTAATCTTGGAACCTCCTGACTCAGAATACTGCTACCTTCTCACTGCCATAGGAATGCAGCTAGTTGACAGCTGGCTTCAAGACATGCTTCCCTGTGAGAGCTGAGGACAGGGCAGAACCCTCCCGCATGCTGCCTGACTGTAGGAGTAGCTGCTAACATCCTTATGTTAGTGGCTGGGAGAGGTTGCGGGAAAAGCATGTGTGAGCACTGGGCCTGAACTCCCGTGTATCTGAGTTGAATACAGCGATTTCCAACGGCTTTCCTCAACCAGAGTGTAGCTAGGTTCCAAATCCCATGTACGAGCGGGTAGCAGACATCTGCCTCCCATGCATACACACTTCTGAGAGTTGAGCTTATGGCCTGTACCTCCACAGCCAGCCTGCTGGTACCCTTGGCTTCTAAAAGGCCTAGGTTCGCTGTTTGACGGAAGTGCTGGGAGAGGTAATTGGAATCTCCCGGCACACAAGACGAGTGCCCTCAAGCTCAATTCACGATTTCCCAGTAATTCTTGTGGTAGACAGGTGCTACATACTAAGTTCCATATGTGAGAAGGTAGCTGAACGCCTTGTCCAAAAGCATCTTACTTCTGAGATTTGAGCACACCCTCAGTCCCTCACACTTCCACACTGCCTGCAGAGTGAGTTTCACACGTCTTCACCAGAGACGATTGCCAGAGGCTTCTGAGTACAAGTTAACAATGCAGACCTGGAGGGTATCTCCAGGTGCAGTAGAGTGGTAATCTTGGAACCTCCTGACTCAGAGTACTGCTACCTTCTCACTGCCATAGGAATGCAGCTAGTTGACAGCTGGCTTCAAGACATGCTTCCCTGTGAGAGCTGAGGACAGGGCAGAACCCTCCCGCATCCTGCCTGACTGTAGGAGTAGCTGCTAACATCCTATTGTTAGTGGCTGGGAGAGGTTGCGGGAAAAGCATGTGTGAGCACTGGGCCTGAACTCCCGTGTATCTGAGTTGAATACAGCGATTTCCAATGGCCTTCTTCAATCACAGTGTAGCTAGGTTCCAACTCCCATGTCCGAGTGGGTAGCAGACATCTGCCTCCCATGCATACACACTTCTGAGAGTTGAGCTTATGGCCTGTACCTCCACATCCAGCCTGCTCGTACCCTTGGCTTCTAAAAGGCCTAGGCTCGCTCTTTGACGGAAGTGCTGGGAGAGGTAATTGGAATCACCCGGCACACAAGACTAGTGCCTCCAAGCTCAGTTCAGCGATTTCCTAGTAATTCCTGTGGTAGACTGGTGCTACATACTAAGTTCCATACGTGAGAGGGTAGCTGAACGCCTTGTCCAAAACCATCTTACTTCTGAGAGTTGAGCTCAGCCTCAGTCCCTCACAGTTCCACACTGCCTGCAGAGTGAGTTTCGCAGGTCTTCAGCAGAGACGTTTGCCAGAGTCTTCTGAGACGAAGGGTAACAATGCAGACCTGGAGGGTATCCCCAGGTGCAGTCGACTGGTAATCTTGGAACCTCCTGACTCAGAATACTGCTACCTTCTCACTGCCATAGGAATGCAGCTAGTTGACAGCTGGCTTCAAGACATGCTTCCCTGTGAGAGCTTGGGACAGGGCAGAACCCTCCCGCATGCTGCCTGACTGTAGGAGTAGCTGCTAACATCCTAATGTTAGTGGCTGGGAGAGGCTGCGGGAAAAGCATGTGTGAGCACTGGGCCTGAACTCCCGTGTATCTGAGTTGAATACAGCGATTTCCAACGGCTTTCCTCAACCAGAGTGTAGCTAGGTTCCAAATCCCATGTACGAGCGGGTAGCAGACATCTGCCTCCCATGCATACACACTTCTGAAGTTGAGCTTATGGCCTCTACCTTCACAGCCAGCCTGCTGGTAACCTTGGCTTCTAAAAGGCCTAGGCTCGCTGTTTGACGGAAGTGCTGGGAGAGGTAATTGGAATCACCCGGCACACAAGACGAGTGCCCTCAAGCTCAGTTCAGCGATTTCCTAGTAATTCCTTTGGTAGACTGGTGCTACATACTAAGTTCCATACGTGAAAGGGTAGCTGAACGCCTTGTCCAAAACCATCTTACTTCTGAGAGTTGAGGTCAGCCTCAGTCCCTCACAGTTCCACACTGCCTGCAGAGTGAGTTTCGCAGGTCTTCAGCAGAGACGTTTGCCAGAGGCTTCTGAGACGCAGGGTAACAATGCAGACCTGGAGGGTATCCCCAGGTGCAGTCGACTGGTAATCTTGGAACCTCCTGACTCAGAATACTGCTACCTTCTCACTGCCATAGTAATGCAGCTAGTTGACAGCTGGCTTCAAGACATGATTCCCTGTGAGAGCTGAGGACAGGGCAGATCCCTCCCGCATGCTGCCTGACTGTAGGAGTAACTGCTAACATCCTTATGTTAGTGGCTGGGAGAGGTTGCGGGAAAAGCATGTGTGAGCACTGGGCCTGAACTCCCGTGTATCTGAGTTGAATACAGCGATTTCCAACGGCTTTCCTCAACCAGAGTGTAGCTACGTTCCAAATCCCATGTACGAGCGGGTAGCAGACATCTGCCTCCCATGCATACACACTTCTGAGAGTTGAGCTTATGGCCTGTACCTCCACATCCAGCCTGCTGGTACCGTTGGCTTCTAAAAGGCCTAGGCTCGCTGTTTGACGGAAGTGCTGGGAGAGGTAATTGGAATCTCTCGGCACACAAGACGAGTGCCTCCAAGCTCAATTCACGATTTCCCATTAATTCTTGTGGTAGACAGGTGCCACATACTAAGTTCCATATGTGAGATGGTAGCTGAACGCCTTGTCCAAAAGCATCTTACTTCTGAGAGTTGAGCCCACCCTCAGTCCCTCACAGTTCCACACTGCCTGCAGAGTGAGTTTCACACGTCTTCACCAGAGACGATTGCCAGAGGCTTCTGAGTACAAGTTAACAATGCAGACCTCGAGGGTATCTCCAGGTGCAGTAGAGTGGTAATCTTGGAACCTCCTGACTCAGAGTACTGCTACCTTCTCACTGCCATAGGAATGCAGCTAGTTGACAGCTGGCTTCAAGACAGGCTTCCCTGTGAGAGCTGAGGACAGGGCAGAACCCTGCCGCATCCTGCCTGACTGTAGGAGTAGCTGCTAACATCCTATTGTTAGTGGCTGGGAGAGGTTGCGGGAAAAGCATGTGTGAGCACTGGGCCTGAACTCCCGTGTATCTGAGTTGAATACAGCGATTTCCAATGGCCTTCTTCAATCACAGTGTAGCTAGGTTCCAACTCCCATGTCCGAGTGGGTAGCAGACATCTGCCTCCCATGCATACACACTTCTGAGAGTTGAGCTTATGGCCTGTACCTCCACATCCAGCCTGCTGGTAACCTTGGCTTCTAAAAGGCCTAGGCTCGCTGTTTGACGGAAGTGCTGGGAGAGGTAATTGGAATCACCCGGCACACAAGACTAGTGCCTCCAAGCTCAGTTCAGCGATTTCCTAGTAATTCCTGTGGTAGACTGGTGCTACATACTAAGTTCCATACGTGAGAGGGTAGCTGAACGCCTTGTCCAAAACCATCTTACTTCTGAGAGTTGAGCTCAGCCTCAGTCCCTCACAGTTCCACACTGCCTGCAGAGTGAGTTTCGCAGGTCTTCAGCAGAGACGTTTGCCAGAGGCTTCTGAGACGCAGGGTAACAATGCAGACCTGGAGGGTATCCCCAGGTGCAGTCGACTGGTAATCTTGGAACCTCCTGACTCAGAATACTGCTACCTTCTCACTGCCATAGGAATGCAGCTAGTTGACAGCTGGCTTCAAGACATGCTTCCCTGTGAGAGCTGAGGACAGGGCAGAACCATCCCGCATGCTGCCTGACTGTAGGAGTAGCTGCTAACATCCTTATGTTAGTGGCTGGGAGAGGTTGCGGGAAAAGCATGTGTGAGCACTGGGCCTGAACTCCCGTGTATCTGAGTTGAATACAGCGATTTCCAACGGCTTTCCTCAACCAGAGTGTAGCTAGGTTCCAAATCCCATGTACGAGCGGGTAGCAGACATCTGCCTCCCATGCATACACACTTCTGAGAGTTGAGCTTATGGCCTGTACCTCCACATCCAGCCTGCTCGTACCCTTGGCTTCTAAAAGGCCTAGGCTCGCTGTTTGACGGAAGTGCTGGGAGAGGTAATTGGAATCACCCGGCACACAAGACTAGTGCCTCCAAGCTCAGTTCAGCGATTTCCTAGTAATTCCTGTGGAAGACTGGTGCCACATACTAAGTTCCATATGTGAGATGGTAGCTGAACGCCTTGTCCAAAAGCATCTTACTTCTGAGAGTTGAGCCCACCCTCAGTCCCTCACAGTTCCACACTGCCTGCAGAGTGAGTTTCACACGTCTTCACCAGAGACGATTGCCAGAGGCTTCTGAGTACAAGTTAAAAATGCAGACCTGGAGGGTATCTCCAGGTGCAGTAGAGTGGTAATCTTGGAACCTCCTGACTCAGAGTACTGCTACCTTCTCACTGCCATAGGAATGCAGCTAGTTGACAGCTGGCTTCAAGACATGCTTCCCTGTGAGAGCTGAGGACAGGGCAGAACCCTCCCGCATCCTGCCTGACTGTAGGAGTAGCTGCTAACATCCTTATGTTAGTGGCTGGGAGAGGTTGCGGGAAAAGCATGTGTGAGCACTGGGCCTGAACTCCCGTGTATCTGAGTTGAATACAGCGATTTCCAATGGCCTTCTTCAATCACAGTGTAGCTAGGTTCCAACTCCCATGTCCGAGTGGGTAGCTGACATCTGCCTCCCATGCATACACACTTCTGAGAGTTGAGCTTATGGCCTGTACCTCCACATCCTGCCTGCTGGTACCCTTGGCTTCTAAAAGGCCTAGGCTCGCTGTTTGACGGAAGTGCTGGGAGAGGTAATTGGAATCACCGGGCACACAAGACTAGTGCCTCCAAGCTCAGTTCAGCGATTTCCTAGAAATTCCTGTGGTAGACTGGTGCTACATACTAAGTTCCATACGTGAGAGGGTAGCTGAACCCCTTGTCCAAAACCATCTTACTTCTGAGAGTTGAGCTCACCCACAGTCCCTCACAGTTCCACACTGCCTGCAGAGTGAGTTTCGCAGGTCTTCAGCAGAGACGTTTGCCAGAGGCTTCTGAGACGCAGGGTAACAATGCAGACCTGGAGGGTATCCCCAGGTGCAGTCGACTGGTAATCTTGGAACCTCCTGACTCAGAATACTGCTACCTTCTCACTGCCATAGGAATGCAGCTAGTTGACAGCTGGCTTCAAGACATGCTTCCCTGTGAGAGCTGAGGACAGGGCAGAACCCTCCCGCATGCTGCCTGACTGTAGGAGTAGCTGCTAACATCCTTATGTTAGTGGCTGGGAGAGGTTGCGGGAAAAGCATGTGTGAGCACTGGGCCTGAACTCCCGTGTATCTGAGTTGAATACAGCGATTTCCAACGGCTTTCCTCAACCAGAGTGTAGCTAGGTTCCAAATCCCATGTACGAGCGGGTAGCAGACATCTGCCTCCCATGCATACACACTTCTGAGAGTTGAGCTTATGGCCTGTACCTCCACAGCCAGCCTGCTGGTACCCTTGGCTTCTAAAAGGCTTAGGCTCGCTGTTTGACGGAAGTGCTGGGAGAGGTAATTGGAATCTCCCGGCACACAAGACGAGTGCCTCCAAGCTCAATTCACGATTTCCCAGTAATTCTTGTGGTAGACAGGTGCTACATACTAAGTTCCATATGTGAGAAGGTAGCAGAACGCCTTGTCCAAAAGCATCTTACTTCTGAGAGTTGAGCACACCCTCAGTCCCTCACACTTCCACACTGCCTGCAGAGTGATTTTCACACGTCTTCACCAGAGACGATTGCCAGAGGCTTCTGAGTACAAGTTAACAATGCAGAACTGGAGGGTATCTCCAGGTGCAGTAGAGTGGTAATCTTGGAACCTCCTGACTCAGAGTACTGCTACCTTCTCACTGCCATAGGAATGCAGCTAGTTGACAGCTGGCTTCAAGACATGCTTCCCTCTGAGAGCTGAGGACAGGGCAGAACCCTCCCGCATCCTGCCTGACTGTAGGAGTAGCTGCTAACATCCTTATGTTAGTGGCTGGGAGAGGTTGCGGGAAAAGCATGTGTGAGCACTGGGCCTGAACTCCCGTGTATCTGAGTTGAATACAGCGATTTCCAATGGCCTTCTTCAATCACAGTGTAGCTAGGTTCCAACTCCCATGTCCGAGTGGGTAGCAGACATCTGCCTCCCATGCATACACACTTCT
Source organism: Canis lupus baileyi (assembly GCF_048164855.1). Lineage (NCBI taxonomy): Eukaryota > Metazoa > Chordata > Mammalia > Carnivora > Canidae > Canis > Canis lupus. Next base: position 76,072,069 of record NC_132844.1, on the reverse strand, counting down.
GAGAGTTGAGCTTATGGCCTGTACCTCCACAGCCAGCCTGCTGGTACCCTTGGCTTCTAAAAGGCCTAGGCTCGCTGTTTGACGGAAGTGATGGGAGAGGTAATTGGAATCACCCGGCACACAAGACTAGTGCCTCCAAGCTCAGTTCAGCGATTTCCTAGTAATTCCTGTGGTAGACTGGTGCTACATACTAAGTTCCATACGTGAGAGGGTAGCTGAACGCCTTGTCCAAAACCATCTTACTTCTGAGAGTTGAGCTCAGCCTCAGTCCCTCACAGTTCCACACTGCCTGCAGAGTGAGTTTCGCAGGTCTTCAGCAGAGACGTTTGCCAGAGGCTTCTGAGACGCAGGGTAACAATGCAGATCTGGAGGGTATCCCCAGGTGCAGTCGACTGGTAATCTTGGAACCTCCTGACTCAGAATACTGCTACCTTCTCACTTCCATAGGAATGCAGCTAGTTGACAGCTGGCTTCAAGACATGCTTCCCTGTGAGAGCTTAGGACAGGGCAGAACCCTCCCGCATGCTGCCTGACTGTAGGAGTAGCTGCTAACATCCTAATGTTAGTTGCTGGGAGAGGCTGCGGGAAAAGCATGTGTGAGCACTGGGCCTGAACTCCCGTGTATCTGAGTTGAATACAGCGATTTCCAACGACTTTCCTCAACCCGAGTTTAGCTAGGTTCCAAATCCCATGTACGAGCGGGTAGCAGACATCTGCCTCCCATGCATACACACTTCTGAGAGTTGAGCTTATGGCCTGTACCTCCACATCCAGCCTGCTGGTACCCTTGGCTTCTAAAAGGCCTAGGATCGCTGTTTGACGGAAGTGCTGGGAGAGGTAATTGGAATCACCCGGCACACAAGACTAGTGCCTCCAAGCTCAGTTCAGCGATTTCCTAGTAATTCCTGTGGTAGACTGGTGCTACATACTAAGTTCCATACGTGAGAGGGTAGCTGAACGCCTTGTCCAAAACCATCTTACTTCTGAGAGTTGAGCTCAGCCTCAGTCCCTCACAGTTCCACACTGCCTGCAGAGTGAGTTTCGCAGGTCTTCAGCAGAGACGTTTGCCAGAGGCTTCTGAGACGCAGGGTAACAATGCAGACCTGGAGGGTATCCCCAGGTGCAGTCGACTGGTAATCTTGGAACGTCCTGACTCAGAATACTGCTACCTTCTCACTGCCATAGGAATGCAGCTAGTTGACAGCTGGCTTCAAGACATGCTTCCCTGTGAGAGCTGAGGACAGGGCAGAACCCTCCCGCATGCTGCCTGACTGTAGGAGTAGCTGCTAAAATCCTTATGTTAGTGGCTGGGAGAGGTTGCGGGAAAAGCATGTGTAAGCATTGGTCCTGAACTCCCGTGTATCTGAGTTGAATACAGCGATTTCCAACGGCTTTCCTCAACCAGAGTGTAGCTAGGTTCCAAATCCCATGTACGAGCGGGTAGCAGACATCTGCCTCCCATGCATACACACTTCTGAGAGTTGAGCTTATGGCCTGTACCTCCATATCCAGCCTGCTGTTACCCTTGGTTCTAAAAGGCCTAGGCTCGCTGTTTGACGGAAGTGCTGGGAGAGGTAATTGGAATCTCCCGGCACACAAGACGAGTGCCTCCAAGCTCAATTCACGATTTCCCAGTAATTCTTGTGGTAGACAGGTGCTACATACTAAGTTCCATATGTGAGAAGGTAGCTGAACGCCTTGTCCAAAAGCATCTTACTTCTGAGAGTTGAGCACACCCTCAGTCCCTCACACTTCCACACTGCCTGCAGAGTGAGTTTCACACGTCTTCACCAGAGACGATTGCCAGAGGCTTCTGAGTACAAGTTAACAATGCAGACCTGGAGGGTATCTCCAGGTGCAGTAGAGTGGTAATATTGGAACCTCCTGACTCAGAGTACTGCTACCTTCTCACTGCCATAGGAATGCAGCTAGTTCACAGCTGGCTTCAAGACATGCTTCCCTGTGAGAGCTGAGGACAGGGCAGAACCCTCCCGCATCCTGCCTGACTGTAGGAGTAGCTGCTAACATCCTAATGTTAGTGGCTGGGAGAGGTTGCGGGAAAAGCATGTGTGAGCACTGGGCCTGAACTCCCGTGTATCTGAGTTGAATACAGCGATTTCCAATGGTCTTCTTCAATCACAGTGTAGCTAGGTTCCAACTCCCATGTCCGAGTGGGTAGCAGACATCTGCCTCCCATGCATACACACTTCTGAGAGTTGAGCTTATGGCCTGTACCTCCACAGCCAGCCTGCTGGTACCCTTGGCTTCTAAAAGGCCTAGGCTCGCTGTTTTGACGGAAGTGCTGGGAGAGGTAATTGGAATCACCCGGCACACAAGACTAGTGCCTCCAAGCTCAGTTCAGCGATTTCCTAGTAATTCCTGTGGTAGACTGGTGCTACATACTAAGTTCCATACGTGAGAGGGTAGCTGAACGCCTTGTCCAAAACCATCTTACTTCTGAGAGTTGAGCTCAGCCTCAGTCCCTCACAGTTCCACACTGCCTGCAGAGTGAGTTTCGCAGGTCTTCAGCAGAGACGTTTGCCAGAGGTTTCTGAGACGCAGGGTAACAATGCAGACCTGGAGGGTATCCCCAGGTGCAGTCGACTGGTAATCTTGGAACCTCCTGACTCAGAATACTGCTACCTTCTCACTGCCATAGGAATGCAGCTAGTTGACAGCTGGCTTCAAGACATGCTTCCCTGTGAGAGCTGAGGACAGGGCAGAACCCTCCCGCATGCTGCCTGACTGTAGGAGTAGCTGCTAACATCCTAAATATAGTGGCTGGGAGAGGTTGCGGGAAAAGCATGTGTGAGCACTGGGCCTGAACTCCCGTGTATCTGAGTTGAATACAGCGATTTCCAACGGCTTTCCTCAACCAGAGTGTAGCTAGGTTCCAAATCCCATGTACGAGCGGGTAGCAGACATCTGCCTCCCATTCATACACACTTCTGAGAGTTGAGCTTATGGCCTGTACCTCCACATCCAGCCTGCTGGTACCCTTGGCTTCTAAAAGGCCTAGGCTCGCTGTTTGACGGAAGTGCTGGGAGAGGTAATTGGAATCTGCCGGCACACAAGACGAGTGCCTCCAAGCTCAATTCACGATTTCCCAGTAATTCTTGTGGTAGACAGGTGCTACATACTAAGTTGCATATGTGAGAAGGTAGCTGAACGCCTTGTCCAAAAGCATCTTACTTCTGAGAGTTGAGCACACCCTCAGTCCCTCACACTTCCACACTGCCTGCAGAGTGATTTTCACACGTCTTCACCAGAGACGATTGCCAGAGGCTTCTGAGTACAAGTTAACAATGCAGAACTGGAGGGTATCTCCAGGTGCAGTAGAGTGGTAATCTTGGAACCTCCTGACTCAGAGTACTGCTACCTTCTCACTGCCATAGGAATGCAGCTAGTTGACAGCTGGCTTCAAGACATGCTTCCCTGTGAGAGCTGAGGACAGGGCAGAACCCTCCCGCATCCTGCCTGACTGTAGGAGTAGCTGCTAACATCCTTATGTTAGTGGCTGGGAGAGGTTGCGGGAAAAGCATGTGTGAGCACTGGGCCTGAACTCCCGTGTATCTGAGTTGAATACAGCGATTTCCAATGGCCTTCTTCAATCACAGTGTAGCTAGGTTCCAACTCCCATGTCCGAGTGGGTAGCAGACATCTGCCTCCCATGCATACACACTTCTGAGAGTTGAGCTTATGGCCTGTACTTCCACAGCCAGCCTGCTGGTACCCTTGGCTTCTAAAAGGCCTAGGCTCGCTGTTTGACGGAAGTGAAGGGAGAGGTAATTGGAATCACCCGGCACACAAGACTAGTGCCTCCAAGCTCAGTTCAGCGATTTCCTAGTAATTCCTGTGGTAGACTGGTGCTACATACTAAGTTCCATACGTGAGAGGGTAGCTGAACGCCTTGTCCAAAACCATCTTACTTCTGAGAGTTGAGCTCAGCCTCAGTCCCTCACAGTTCCACACTGCCTGCAGAGTGAGTTTCGCAGGTCTTCAGCAGAGACGTTTGCCAGAGGCTTCTGAGACGCAGGGTAACAATGCAGACCTGGAGGGTATCCCCAGGTGCAGTCGACTGGTAATCTTGGAACCTCCTGACTCAGAATACTGCTACCTTCTCACTGCCATAGGAATGCAGCTAGTTGACAGCTGGCTTCAAGACATGCTTCCCTGTGAGAGCTTAGGACAGGGCAGAACCCTCCCGCATGCTGCCTGACTGTAGGAGTAGCTGCTAACATCCTAATGTTAGTTGCTGGGAGAGGCTGCGGGAAAAGCATGTGTGAGCACTGGGCCTGAACTCCCGTGTATCTGAGTTGAATACAGCGATTTCCAACGGCTTTCCTCAACCCGAGTTTAGCTAGGTTCCAAATCCCATGTACGAGCGGGTAGCAGACATCTGCCTCCCATGCATACACACTTCTGAGAGTTGAGCTTATGGCCTGTACCTCCACATCCAGCCTGCTGGTACCCTTGTCTTCTAAAAGGCCTAGGCTCGCTGTTTGACGGAAGTGCTGGGAGAGGTAATTGGAATCACCCGGCACACAAGACTAGTGCCTCCAAGCTCAGTTCAGCGATTTCCTAGTAATTCCTGTGGTAGACTGGTGCTACATACTAAGTTCCATACGTGAGAGGGTAGCTGAACGCCTTGTCCAAAACCATCTTACTTCTGAGAGTTGAGCTCAGCCTCAGTCCCTCACAGTTCCACACTGCCTGCAGAGTGAGTTTCGCAGGTCTTCAGCAGAGACGTTTGCCAGAGGCTTCTGAGAGGCAGGGTAACAATGCAGACCTGGAGGGTATCCCCAGGTGCAGTCGACTGGTAATCTTGGAACGTCCTGACTCAGAATACTGCTACCTTCTCACTGCCATAGGAATGCAGCTAGTTGACAGCTGGCTTCAAGACATGCTTCCCTGTGAGAGCTGAGGACAGGGCAGAACCCTCCCGCATGCTGCCTGACTGTAGGAGTAGCTGCTAAAATCCTTATGTTAGTGGCTGGGAGAGGTTGCGGGAAAAGCATGTGTAAGCATTGGGCCTGAACTCCCGTGTATCTGAGTTGAATACAGCGATTTCCAACGGCTTTCCTCAACCAGAGTGTAGCTAGGTTCCAAATCCCATGTACGAGCGGGTAGCAGACATCTGCCTCCCATGCATACACACTTCTGAGAGTTGAGCTTATGGCCTGTACCTCCATATCCAGCCTGCTGGTACCCTTGGCTTCTAAAAGGCCTAGGCTCGCTGTTTGACGGAAGTGCTGGGAGAGGTAATTGGAATCTCCCGGCACACAAGACGAGTGCCTCCAAGCTCAATTCACGATTTCCCAGTAATTCTTGTGGTAGACAGGTGCTACATACTAAGTTCCATATGTGAGAAGGTAGCTGAACGCCTTGTCCAAAAGCATCTTACTTCTGAGAGTTGAGCACACCCTCAGTCCCTCACACTTCCACACTGCCTGCAGAGTGAGTTTCACACGTCTTCACCAGAGACGATTGCCAGAGGCTTCTGAGTACAAGTTAACAATGCAGACCTGGAGGGTATCTCCAGGTGCAGTAGAGTGGTAATATTGGAACCTCCTGACTCAGAGTACTGCTACCTTCTCACTGCCATAGGAATGCAGCTAGTTGACAGCTGGCTTCAAGACATGCTTCCCTGTGAGAGCTGAGGACAGGGCAGAACCCTCCCGCATCCTGCCTGACTGTAGGAGTAGCTGCAAACATCCTAATGTTAGTGGCTGGGAGAGGTTGCGGGAAAAGTATGTGTGAACACTGGGCCTGAACTCCCGTGTATCTGAGTTGAATACAGCGATTTCCAATGGTCTTCTTCAATCACAGTGTAGCTAGGTTCCAACTCCCATGTCCGAGTGGGTAGCAGACATCTGCCTCCCATGCATACACACTTCTGAGAGTTGAGCTTATGGCCTGTACCTCCACAGCCAGCCTGCTGGTACCCTTGGCTTCTAAAAGGCCTAGGCTCGCTGTTTTGACGGAAGTGCTGGGAGAGGTAATTGGAATCACCCAGCACACAAGACTAGTGCCTCCAAGCTCAGTTCAGCGATTTCCTAGTAATTCCTGTGGTAGACTGGTGCTACATACTAAGTTCCATACGTGAGAGGGTAGCTGAACGCCTTGTCCAAAACCATCTTACTTCTGAGAGTTGAGCTCGGCCTCAGTCCCTCACAGTTCCACACTGCCTGCAGAGTGAGTTTCGCAGGTCTTCAGCAGAGACGTTTGCCAGAGGTTTCTGAGACGCAGGGTAACAATGCAGACCTGGAGGGTATCCCCAGGTGCAGTCGACTGGTAATCTTGGAACCTCCTGACTCAGAATACTGCTACCTTCTCACTGCCATAGGAATGCAGCTAGTTGACAGCTGGCTTCAAGACATGCTTCCCTGTGAGAGCTGAGGACAGGGCAGAACCCTCCCGCATGCTGCCTGACTGTAGGAGTAGCTGCTAACATCCTTATGTTAGTGGCTGGGAGAGGTTGCGGGAAAAGCATGTGTGAGCACTGGGCCTGAACTCCCGTGTATCTGAGTTGAATACAGCGATTTCCAACGGCTTTCCTCAACCAGAGTGTAGCTAGGTTCCAAATCCCATGTACGAGCGGGTAGCAGACATCTGCCTCCCATTCATACACACTTCTGAGAGTTGAGCTTATGGCCTGTACCTCCACATCCAGCCTGCTGGTACCCTTGGCTTCTAAAAGGCCTAGGCTCGCTGTTTGACGGAAGTGCTGGGAGAGGTAATTGGAATCTGCCGGCACACAAGACGAGTGCCTCCAAGCTCAATTCACGATTTCCCAGTAATTCTTGTGGTAGACAGGTGCTACATACTAAGTTCCATATGTGAGAAGGTAGCTGAACGCCTTGTCCAACAGCATCTTACTTCTGAGAGTTGAGCACACCCTCAGTCCCTCACACTTCCACACTGCCTGCAGAGTGATTTTCACACGTCTTCACCAGAGACGATTGCCAGAGGCTTCTGAGTACAAGTTAACAATGCAGAACTGGAGGGTATCTCCAGGTGCAGTAGAGTGGTAATCTTGGAACCTCCTGACTCAGAGTACTGCTACCTTCTCACTGCCATAGGAATGCAGCTAGTTGACAGCTGGCTTCAAGACATGCTTCCCTGTGAGAGCTGAGGACAGGGCAGAACCCTCCCGCATCCTGCCTGAGTGTAGGAGTAGCTGCTAACATCCTAATGTTAGTGGCTGGGAGAGGTTGCGGGAAAAGCATGTGTGAGCACTGGGCCTGAACTCCCGTGTATCTGAGTTGAATACAGCGATTTCCAATGGTCTTCTTCAATCACAGTGTAGCTAGGTTCCAACTCCCATGTCCGAGTGGGTAGCAGACATCTGCCTCCCATGCATACACACTTCTGAGAGTTGAGCTTATGGCCTGTACCTCCACATCCAGCCTGCTCGTACCCTTGGCTTCTAAAAGGCCTAGGCTCGCTGTTTTGACGGAAGTGCTGGGAGAGGTAATTGGAATCACCCGGCACACAAGACTAGTGCCTCCAAGCTCAGTTCAGCGATTTCCTAGTAATTCCTGTGGTAGACTGGTGCTACATACTAAGTTCCATACGTGAGAGGGTAGCTGAACGCCTTGTCCAAAACCATCTTACTTCTGAGAGTTGAGCTCACCCTCAGTCCCTCACAGTTCGACACTGCCTGCAGAGTGAGTTTCGCAGGTCTTCAGCAGAGACGTTTGCCAGAGGCTTCTGCGACGCAGGGTACCAATGCAGACCTGGAGGGTATCCCCAGGTGCAGTAGAGTGGTAATATTGGAACCTCCTGACTCAGAGTACTGCTACCTTCTCACTGCCATAGGAATGCAGCTAGTTGACAGCTGGCTTCAAGACATGCTTCCCTGTGAGAGCTGAGGACAGGGCAGAACCCTCCCGCATCCTGCCTGACTGTAGGAGTAGCTGCTAACATCCTTATGTTAGTGGCTGGGAGAGGTTGCCGGAAAAGCATGTGTGAGCACTGGGCCTGAACTCCCTTGTATCTGAGTTGAATACAGCGATTTCCAACGGCTTTCCTCAACCAGAGTGTAGCTAGGTTCCAAATCCCATGTCCGAGTAGGTAGCAGACATCTGCCTCCCATGCATACACACTTCTGAGAGTTGAGCTTAAGGCCTGTACCTCCACATCCAGCCTACTGGTACCCTTGGCTTCTAAAAGGCCTAGGCTCGCTGTTTGACGGAAGTGCTGGGAGAGGTAATTGGAATCTCCCGGCACACAAGACGAGTGCCTCCAAGCTCAATTCACGATTTCCCAGTAATTCTTGTGGTAGACAGGTGCTACATACTAAGTTCCATATGTGAGAAGGTAGCTGAACGCCTTGTCCAAAAGCATCTTACTTCTGAGAGTTGAGTCCACCCTCAGTCCCTCACACTTCCACACTGCCTGCAGAGTGAGTTTCACACGTCTTCACCAGAGACGATTGCCAGAGGCTTCTGAGTACAAGTTAACAATGCAGACCTGGAGGGTATCTCCAGGTGCAGTAGAGTGGTAATCTTGGAACTTCCTGACTCAGAGTGCTGCTACCTTCTCACTGCCATAGGAATCCAGCTAGTTGACAGCTGGCTTCAAGACATGCTTCCCTGTGAGAGCTGATGACAGGGCAGAACCCTCCCGCATCCTGCCTGACTGTAGGAGTAGCTGCTAACATCCTAATGTTAGTGGCTGGGAGAGGTTGCGGGAAAAGCATGTGTGAGCACTGGGCCTGAACTCCCGTGTATCTGAGTTGAATACAGCGATTTCCAACGGCTTTCCTCAACCAGAGTGTAGCTAGGTTCCAAATCCCATGTACGAGCGGGTAGCAGACATCTGCCTCCCATGCATACACACTTCTGAGAGTTGAGCTTATGGCCTGTACCTCCACAGCCAGCCTGCTGGTACCCTTGGCTTCTAAAAGGCCTAGGCTCGCTGTTTGACGGAAGTGCTGGGAGAGGTAATTGGAATCTCCCGGCACACAAGACGAGTGCCTCTAAGCTCAATTCACGATTTCCCAGTAATTCTTGTGGTTGACAGGTGCTACATACTAAGTTCCATATGTGAGATGGTAGCTGAACGCCTTGTCCAAAAGCATCTTCCTACTGAGAGTTGAGCCCACCCTCAGTCCCTCACAGTTCCACACTGCCTGCAGAGTGAGTTTCACACGTCTTCACCAGAGACGATTGCCAGAGGCTTCTGAGTACAAGTTAACAATGCAGACCTGGAGGGTATCTCCAGGTGCAGTAGAGTGTTAATCTTGGAACTTCCTGACTCAGAGTGCTGCTACCTTCTCACTGCCATAGGAATGCAGCTAGTTGACAGCTGGCTTCAAGACATGCTTCCCTGTGAGAGCTGAGGACAGGGCAGAACCCTCCCGCATCCTGCCTGACTGTAGGAGTAGCTGCTAACATCCTAATGTTAGTGGCTGGTAGAGGTTGCCGGAAAAGCATGTGTGAGCACTGGGCCTGAACTCCCGTGTATCTGAGTTGAATACAGCGATTTCCAATGGCCTTCTTCAATCACAGTGTAGCTAGGTTCCAACTCCCATGTCCGAGTGGGTAGCAGACATCTGCCTCCCATGCATACACACTTCTGAGAGTTGAGCTTATGGCCTGTACCTCCACATCCAGCCTGCTGGTACCCTTGGGTTCTAAAAGGCCTAGGCTCGCTGTTTGACGGAAGTGCTGGGAGAGGTAATTGGAATCACCCGGCCCACAAGACTAGTGCCCCAAGCTCAGTTCAGCGATTTCCTAGTAATTCCTGTGGTAGAGTGGTGCTACATACTAAGTTCCATACTTGAGACGGTAGCTGAACGCCTTTTCCAAAACCATCTTACTTCTGAGAGTTGAGCTCACCCTCAGTCCCTCACAGTTCCACACTGCCTGCAGAGTGAGTTTCGCAGGTCTTCAGCAGAGACGTTTGCCAGAGGCTTCTGAGACGCAGGGTAACAATGCAGACCTGGAGGGTATCCCCAGGTGCAGTCGACTGGTAAATTGGAACCTCCTGACTCAGAATACTGCTACCTTCTCACTGCCATAGGAATGCAGCTAGTTGACAGCTGGCTTCAAGACATGCTTCCCTGTGAGAGCTGAGGACAGGGCAGAACCTTCCCGCATGCTGCCTGACTGTAGGACTAGCTTCTAACATCCTTATGTTAGTGGCTGGGAGAGGTTGCGGGAAAAGCATGTGTGAGCACTGGGCCTGAACTCCCGTGTATCTGAGTTGAATACAGCGATTTCCAACGGCTTTCCTCAACCAGAGTGTAGCTAGGTTCCAAATCCCATGTACGAGCGGGTAGCAGACATCTGCCTCCCATGCATACACACTTCTGAGAGTTGAGCTTATGGCCTGTACCTCCACAGCCAGCCTGCTGGTACCCTTGGCTTCTAAAAGGCCTAGGCTCGCTGTTTGACGGAAGTGCTGGGAGAGATAATTGGAATCACCCGGCACACAAGACTAGTGCCTCCAAGCTCAGTTCAGCGATTTCCTAGTAATTCCTGTGGTAGACTGGTGCTACATACTAAGTTCCATACGTGAGAGGGTAGCTGAACGCCTTGTCCAAAACCATCTTACTTCTGAGAGTTGAGCTCAGCCTCAGTCCCTCACAGTTCGACACTGCCTGCAGATTGAGTTTCGCAGGTCTTCAGCAGAGACGTTTGCCAGAGGCTTCTGCGACGCAGGGTACCAATGCAGACCTGGAGGGTATCCCCAGGTGCAGTCGACTGGTAATCTTGGAACCTCCTGACTCAGAATACTGCTACCTTCTCACTGCCATAGGAATGCAGCTAGTTGACAGCTGGCTTCAAGACATGCTTCCCTGTGAGAGCTGAGGACAGGGCAGAACCCACCCGCATGCTGCCTGACTGTAGGAGTAGCTGCTAACATCCTTATGTTAGTGGCTGGGAGAGGTTGCGGGAAAAGCATGTGTGAGCACTGGGCCTGAACTCCCGTGTATCTGAGTTGAATACAGCGATTTCCAACGGCTTTCCTCAACCAGAGTGTAGCTAGGTTCCAAATCCCATGTACGAGCGGGTAGCAGACATCTGCCTCCCATGCATACACACTTCTGAGAGTTGAGCTTATGGCCTGTACCTCCACACCCAGCCTGCTGGTACCCTTGGCTTCTAAAAGACCTAGGCTCGCTGTTTGACGGAAGTGCTGGGAGTGGTAATTGGAATCTCCCGGCACACAAGACGAGTGCCTCTAAGCTCAATTCACGATTTCCCAGTAATTCTTGTGGTTGACAGGTGCTACATACTAAGTTCCATATGTGAGATGGTAGCTGAACGCCTTGTCCAAAAGCACCTTACTTCTGAGAGTTGAGCACACCCTCAGTCCCTCACACTTCCACACTGCCTGCAGAGGGAGTTTCACACGTCTTCACCAGAGACGATTGCCAGAGGCTTCTGAGTACAAGTTAACAATGCAGACCTGGAGGGTATCTCCAGGGGCAGTAGAGTGGTAATCTTGGAACCTCCTGACTCAGAGTACTGCTACCTTCTCACTGCCATAGGAATGCAGCTAGTTGACAGCTGGCTTCAAGACATGCTTCCCTGTGAGAGCTGATGACAGGGCAGAACCCTCCCGTATCCTGCCTGACTGTAGGAGTAGCTGCTACCATCCTTATGTTAGTGGCTGGGAGAGGTTGGGGGAAAAGCATGTGTGAGCACTGGGCCTGAACTCCCGTGTATCTGAGTTGAATACAGCGATTTCCAACGGCTTTCCTCAACCAGAGTGTAGCTAGGTTCCAAATCCCATGTACGAGCGGGTAGCAGACATCTGCCTCCCATGCATACACACTTCTGAGAGTTGAGCTTATGGCCTGTACCTCCACAGCCAGCCTGCTGGTACCCTTGGCTTCTAAAAGGCCTAGGCTCGCTGTTTGACGGAAGTGCTGGGAGAGATAATTGGAATCACCCGGCACACAAGACTAGTGCCACCAAGCTCAGTTCAGCGATTTCCTAATAATTCCTGTGGTAGACTGGTGCTACAGACTAAGTTCCATACGTGAGAGGGTAGCTGAACGCCTTGTCCAAAACCATCTTACTTCTGAGAGTTGAGCTCACCCTCAGTCCCTCACAGTTCGACACTGCCTTCAGAGTGAGTTTCGCAGGTCTTCAGCAGAGACGTTTGCCAGAGGCTTCTGAGACGCAGGGTAACAATGCAGACCTGGAGGGTATCCCCAGGTGCAGTCGACTGGTAATCTTGGACCCTCTTGACTCAGAATACTGCTACCTTCTCACTGCCATAGGAATGCAGCTAGTTGACAGCTGGCTTCAAGACATGCTTCCCTGTGAGAGCTGAGGACAGGGCAGAACCCTCCCGCATGCTGCCTGACTGTAGGAGTAGCTGCTAACATCCTAATGTTAGTGGCTGGGAGAGGTTGCGGGAAAAGCATGTGTGAGCACTGGGCCTGAACTCCCGTGTATCTGAGTTGAATACAGCGATTTCCAACGGCTTTCCTCAACCAGAGTGTAGCTAGGTTCCAAATCCCATGTACGAGCGGGTAGCAGACATCTGCCTCCCATGCATACACACTTCTGAGAGTTGAGCTTATGGCCTGTACCTCCACAGCCAGCCTGCTGGTACCCTTGGCTTCTAAAAGGCCTAGGCTCGCTGTTTGACGGAAGTGCTGGGAGTGGTAATTGGAATCTCCTGGCACACAAGACGAGTGCCTCTAAGCTCAATTCACGATTTCCCAGTAATTCTTGTGGTTGACAGGTGCTACATACTAAGTTCCATATGTGAGATGGTAGCTGAACGCCTTGTCCAAAAGCACCTTACTTCTGAGAGTTGAGCCCACCCTCAGTCCCTCACAGTTCCACACTGCCTGCAGAGTGAGTTTCACACGTCTTCACCAGAGACGATTGCCAGAGGCTTCTGAGTACAACTTAACAATGCAGACCTGGAGGGTATCTCCAGGTGCAGTAGAGTGGTAATATTGGAACCTCCTGACTCAGAGTACTGCTACCTTCTCACTGCCATAGGAATGCAGCTAGTTGACAGCTGGCTTCAAGACATGCTTCCCTGTGAGAGCTGATGACAGGGCAGAACCCTCCCGTATCCTGCCTGACTGTAGGAGTAGCTACTACCATCCTTATGTTAGTGGCTGGGAGAGGTTGGGGGAAAAGCATGTGTGAGCACTGGGCCTGAACTCCCGTGTATCTGAGTTGAATACAGCGATTTCCAATGGGCTTCTTCAATCACAGTGTAGCTAGGTTCCAACTCCCATGTCCGAGTGGGTAGCAGACATCTGCCTCCCATGCATACACACTTCTGAGAGTTGAGCTTATGGCCTGTACCTCCACAGCCAGCCTGCTGGTACCCTTGGCTTCTAAAAGGCCTAGGCTCGCTGTTTGACGGAAGTGCTGGGAGTGGTAATTGGAATCACCCGGCACACAAGACTAGTGCTTCCAAGCTCAGTTCAGCGATTTCCTAGTAATTCCTGTGGTAGACTGGTGTTACATACTAAGTTCCATACGTGAGAGGGTAGCTGAACGCCTTGTCCAAAACCATCTTACTTCTGAGAGTTGAGCTCAGCCTCAGTCCCTCACATTTCCACACTGCCTGCAGAGTGAGTTTCGCAGGTCTTCAGCAGAGACGTTTGCCAGAGGCTTCTGAGACGCAGGGTAACAATGCAGACCTGGAGGGTATCCCCAGGTGCAGTCGACTGGTAATCTTGGACCCTCCTGACTCAGAATACTGCTACCTTCTCACTGCCATAGGAATGCAGCTAGTTGAGAGCTGGCTTCAAGACATGCTTCCCTGTGAGAGCTGAGGACAGGGCAGAACCCTCCCGCATGCTGCCTGACTGTAGGAGTCGCTGCTAACATCCTTATGTTGTGGCTGGGAGAGGTTGCGGGAAAAGCATGTGTGAGCACTGGGCCTGAACTCCCGTGTATCTGAGTTGAATACAGCGATTTCCAACGGCTTTCCTCAACCAGAGTGTAGCTAGGTTCCAAATCCCATGTACGAGCGGGTAGCAGACATCTGCCTCCCATGCATACACACTTCTGAGAGTTGAGCTTATGGCCTGTACCTCCACAGCCAGCCTGCTGGTACCCTTGGCTTCTAAAAGGCCTAGGCTCGCTGTTTGACGGAAGTGCTGGGAGAGGTAATTGGAATCTCCCGGCACACAAGACGAGTGCCTCTAAGCTCAATTCACGATTTCCCAGTAATTCTTGTGGTTGACAGGTGCTACATACTAAGTTCCATATGTGAGATGGTAGCTGAACGCCTTGTCCAAAAGCATCTTACTTCTGAGAGTTGAGCCCACCCTCAGTCCCTCACAGTTCCACACTGCCTGCAGAGTGAGTTTCACACGTCTTCACCAGAGACGATTGCCAGAGGCTTCTGAGTACAAGTTAACAATGCAGACCTGGAGGGTATCTCCAGGTGCAGTAGAGTGGTAATTTTGGAACCTCCTGACTCAGAGTACTGCTACCTTCTCACTGCCATAGGAATGCAGCTAGTTGACAGCTGGCTTCAAGACATGCTTCCCTGTGAGAGCGGAGGACAGGGCAGAACCCTCCCGTATCCTGCCTGACTGTAGGAGTAGCTGCTAACATCCTTATGTTAGTGGCTGGGAGAGGTTGCGGGAAAAGCATGTGTGAGCACTGGGCCTGAACTCCCGTGTATCTGAGTTGAATACAGCGATTTCCAATGGCCTTCTTCAATCACAGTGTAGCTAGGTTCCAACTCCCATGTCCGAGTGGGTAGCAGACATCTGCCTCCCATGCATACACACTTCTGAGAGTTGAGCTTATGGCCTGTACCTCCACATCCAGCCTGCTGGTACCCTTGGCTTCTAAAAGGCCTAGGCTCGCTGTTTGACGGAAGTGCTGGGAGAGGTAATTGGAATCACCCGGCACACAAGACTAGTGCCTCCAAGCTCAGTTCAGCGATTTCCTAGTAATTCCTGTGGTAGAGTGGTGCTACATACTAAGTTCCATACTTGAGAGGGTAGCTGAACGCCTTGTCCAAAACCATCTTACTTCTGAGAGTTGAGCTCACCCTCAGTCCCTCACAGTTCCACACTGCCTGCAGAGTGAGTTTCGCAGGTCTTCAGCAGAGACGTTTGCCAGAGGCTTCTGAGACGCAGGGTAACAATGCAGACCTGGAGGGTATCCCCAGGTGCAGTCGACTGGTAATCGTGGAACCTCCTGACTCAGAATACTGCTACATTCTCACTGCCATAGGAATGCAGCTAGTTGACAGCTGGCTTCAAGACATGCTTCCCTGTGAGAGCTGAGGACAGGGCAGAACCTTCCCGCATGCTGCCTGACTGTAGGAGTAGCTTCTAACATCCTTATATTAGTGGCTGGGAGAGGTTGCGGGAAAAGCATGTGTGAGCACTGGGCCTGAACTCCCGTGTATCTGAGTTGAATACAGCGATTTCCAACGGCTTTCCTCAACCAGAGTGTACCTAGGTTCCAAATCCCATGTACGAGCGGGTAGCAGACATCTGCCTCCCATGCATACACACTTCTGAGAGTTGAGCTTATGGCCTGTACCTCCACAACCAGCCTGCTGGTACCCTTGGCTTCTAAAAGGCCTAGGCTCGCTGTTTGACGGAAGTGCTCGGAGAGATAATTGGAATCACCCGGCACACAAGACTAGTGCCTCCAAGCTCAGTTCAGCATTTTCCTAGTAATTCCTGTGGTAGACTGGTGCTACATACTAAGTTCCATACGTGAGAGGGTAGCTGAACGCCTTGTCCAAATCCATCTTACTTCTGAGAGTTGAGCTCAGCCTCAGTCCCTCACAGTTCGACACTGCCTGCAGATTGAGTTTCGCAGGTATTCAGCAGAGACGTTTGCCAGAGGCTTCTGCGACGCAGGGTACCAATGCAGACCTGGAGGGTATCCCCAGGAGCAGTCGACTGGTAATCTTGGAACCTCCTGACTCAGAATACTGCTACCTTCTCACTGCCATAGGAATGCAGCTAGTTGACAGCTGGCTTCAAGACATGCTTCCCTGCGAGAGCTGAGGACAGGGCATAACCCTCCCGCATGCTGCCTGACTGTAGGAGTAGCTGCTACCATCCTTATGTTAGTGGCTGGGAGAGGTTGCGGGAAAAGCATGTGTGAGCACTGGGCCTGAACTCCCGTGTATCTGAGTTGAATACAGCGATTTCCAACGGCTTTCCTCAACCAGAGTGTAGCTAGGTTCCAAATCCCATGTACGAGCGGGTAGCAGACATCTGCCTCCCATGCATACACACTTCTGAGAGTTGAGCTTATGGCCTGTACCTCCACAGCCAGCCTGCTGGTACCCTTGGCTTCTAAAAGGCCTAGGCTCGCTGTTTGACGGAAGTGCTGGGAGAGGTAATTGGAATCTCCCGGCACACAAGACGAGTGCCTCTAAGCTCAATTCACGATTTCCAAGTAATTCTTGTGGTTGACAGGTGCTACATACTAAGTTCCATATGTGAGATGGTAGCTGAACGCCTTGTCCAAAAGCATCTTACTTCTGAGAGTTGAGCCCACCCTCAGTCCCTCACAGTTCCACACTGCCTGCAGAGTGAGTTTCACACGTGTTCCCCAGAGACGATTGCCAGAGGCTGCTGAGTACAAGTTAACAATGCAGACCTGGAGGGTATCTCCAGGTGCAGTAGAGTGGTAATCTTGGAACCTCCTGACTGAGAGTACTGCTACCTTCTCACTGCCATAGGAATGCAGCTAGTTGACTGCTGGCTACAAGACATGCTTCCCTGTGAGAGCTGATGACAGGGCAGAACCCTCCCGTATCCTGCCTGACTGTAGGAGTAGCTGCTACCATCCTTATGTTAGTGGCTGGGAGAGGTTGGGGGAAAAGCATGTGTGAGCACTGGGCCTGAACTCCCGTGTATCTGAGTTGAATACAGCGATTTCCAACGGCTTTCCTCAACCAGAGTGTAGCTAGGTTCCAAATCCCATGTATGAGGGGGTAGAAGACATCTCCCTCCCATGCATACACACTTCTGAGAGTTGAGCTTATGGCCTGTACTTCCACATCCAGCCTGCTGGTACCCTTGGTTTCTAAAAGGCCTAGGCTCGCTGTTTGACGGAAGTGCTGGGAGAGGTAATTGGAATCTCCCGGCACACAAGACGAGTGCCTCCAAGCTCAATTCACGATTTCCCAGTAATTCTTGTGGTAGACAGGTGCTACATACTAAGTTCCATATGTGAGAAGGTAGATGAACGCCTTGTCCAAAAGCATCTTACTTCTGAGAGTTGAGAACACCCTCAGTCCCTCACACTTCCACACTGCCTGCAGAGTGAGTTTCACACGTCTTCACCAGAGACGATTGCCAGAGGCTTCTGAGTACAAGTTAACAATGCAGACCTGGAAGGTAACTCCAGGTGCAGTAGAGTGGTAATCTTGGAACCTCCTGACTCAGAGTACTGCTACCCTCTCACTGCCATAGGAATGCAGCTAGTTGACAGCTGGCTTCAAGACATGCTTCCCTGTGAGAGCTGAGGACAGGGCAGAACCCTCCCGCATCCTGCCTGACTGTAGGAGTAGCTGCTAACATCCTTATGTTAGTGGCTGGGAAAGGTTGCGGGAAAAGCATGTGTGAGCACTGGGCCTGAACTCCCGTGTATCTGAGTTGAATACAGCGATTTCCAATGGCCTTCTTCAATCACAGTGTAGCTAGGTTCCAACTCCCATGTCCGAGTGGGTAGCAGATATCTGCCTCCCATGCATACACACTTCTGAGAGTTGAGCTTATGGCCTGTACCTCCACATCCAGCCTGCTGGTACCCTTGGCTTCTAAAAGGCCTAGGCTCGCTGTTTGACGGAAGTGCTGGGAGAGGTAATTGGAATCACCCGGCACACAAGACTAGTGCCTCCAAGCTCAGTTCAGCGATTTCCTAATAATTCCTGTGGTACACTGGTGCTACATACTAAGTTCCATACGTGAGAGGGTAGCTGAACGCCTTGTCCAAAACCATCTTACTTCTGAGAGTTGAGATCAGCCTCAGTCCCTCACAGTTCCACATTGCCTGCAGAGTGAGTTTCGCAGGTCTTCAGCAGAGACGTTTGCCAGAGGCTTCTGAGACGCAGGGTAACAATGCAGACCTGGAGGGTATCCCCAGGTGCAGTCGACTGGTAATCTTGGA
This sequence comes from Canis lupus baileyi, assembly GCF_048164855.1. NCBI lineage: Eukaryota > Metazoa > Chordata > Mammalia > Carnivora > Canidae > Canis > Canis lupus. The sequence goes on along the minus strand of NC_132844.1, from coordinate 76,053,974 downwards.
ACCTCCTGACTCAGAATACTGCTACCTTCTCACTGCCATAGGAATGCAGCTAGTTGACAGCTGGCTTCAAGACATGCTTCCCTGTGAGAGCTGAGGACAGGGCAGAACCCTCCCGCATGCTGCCTGACTGTAGGAGTAGCTGCTAACATCCTTATGTTAGTGGCTGGGAGAGGTTGCGGGAAAAGCATGTGTGAGCACTGGGCCTGAACTCCCGTGTATCTGAGTTGCATACAGCGATTTCCAACGGCTTTCCTCAACCAGAGTGTAGCTAGGTTCCAAATCCCATGTACGAGCGGGTAGCAGACATCTGCCTCCCATGCATACACACTTCTGAGAGTTGAGCTTATGGCCTGTACCTCCACAGCCAGCCTGCTGGTACCCTTGGCTTCTAAAAGGCCTAGGCTCGCTGTTTGACGGAAGTGCTGGGAGAGGTAATTGGAATCACCCGGCAAAGAAGACTAGTGCCTCCAAGTTCAGTTCAGCGATTTCCTAGTAATTCCTGTGGTAGACTGGTGCTACATACTAAGTTCCATACGTGAGAGGGTAGCTGAACGCCTTGTCCAAAACCATCTTACTTCTGAGAGTTGAGCTCAGCCTCAGTCCCTCACAGTTTCACACTTCCTGCAGAGTGAGTTTCGCAGGTCTTCAGCAGAGACGTTTGCCAGAGGCTTCTGAGACGCAGGGTAACAATGCAGACCTGGAGGGTATCCCCAGGTGCAGTCGACTGGTAATCTTGGAACCTCCTGACTCAGAATACTGCTACCTTCTCACTGCCATAGGAATGCAGCTAGTTGACAGCTGGCTTCAAGACATGCTTTCCTGTGAGAGCTGAGGACAGGGCAGAACCCTCCCGCATGCTGCCTGACTGTAGGAGTAGCTGCTAACATCCTTATGTTAGTGGCTGGGAGAGGTAGCGGGAAAAGCATGTGTGAGCACTGGGCCTGAACTCCCGTGTATCTGAGTTGAATACAGCGATTTCCAACGGCTTTCCTCAACCAGAGTGTAGCTAGGTTCCAAATCCCATGTACGAGCGGGTAGCAGACATCTGCCTCCCATGCATACACACTTCTGAGAGTTCAGCTTATGGCCTGTACCTCCACATCCAGCCTGCTGGTACACTTGGCTTCTAAAAGGCCTAGGCTCGCTGTTTGACGGAAGTGCTGGGAGAGGTAATTGGAATCTCCCGGCACACAAGACGAGTGCCTCCAAGCTCAATTCACGATTTCCCAGTAATTCTTGTGGTAGATAGGTGCTACATACTAAGTTCCATATGTGAGAAGGTAGCTGAACGCCTTGTCCAAAAGCATCTTACTTCTGAGAGTTGAGCCCACCCTCAGTCCCTCACAGTTCCACACTGCCTGCAGAGTGAGTTTCACGCGTCTTCACCAGAGACGATTGCCAGAGTCTTCTGAGTACAAGTTAACAATGCAGACCTGGAGGGTATCTCCAGGTACAGTAGAGTGGTAATCTTGGAACCTCCTTACTCAGAGTACTGCTACCTTCTCACTGCCATAGGAATGCAGCTAGTTGACAGCTGGCTTCAAGACATGCTTCCCTGTGAGAGCTGAGGACAGGGCAGAACCCTCCCGCATCCTGCCTGACTGTAGTAGTAGCTGCTAACATCCTTATGTTAGTGGCTGGGAGAGGTTGCGGGAAAAGCATGTGTGAGCACTGGGCCTGTACTCCCGTGTATCTGAGTTGAATACAGCGATTTCCAATGGCCTTCTTCAATCACAGTGTAGCTAGGTTCCAACTCCCATGTCCGAGTGGGTAGCAGACATCTGCCTCCCATGCATACACACTTCTGAGAGTTGAGCTTATGGCCTGTACCTCCACATCCAGCCTGCTGGTACCCTTGGCTTCTAAAAGGCCAAGGCTCGCTGTTTGACAGAAGTGCTGGGAAAGGTAATTGGAATCACCCGGCACACAAGACTAGTGCCTCCAAGATCAGTTCAGCGATTTCCTAGTAATTCCTGTGGTAGACTGGTGCTACATACTAAGTTCCATACGTGAGAGGGTAGCTGAACGCCTTGTCCAAAACCATCTTACTTCGGAGAGTTGAGCTCAGCCTCAGTCCCTCACAGTTCCACACTGCCTGCAGAGTGAGTTTCGCAGGTCTTCAGCAGAGACGTTTGCCAGAGGTTTCTGAGACGCAGGGTAACAATGCAGACCTGGAGGGTATCCCCAGGTGCAGTAGACTGGTAATCTTGGAACCTCCTGACTCAGAATACTGCTACCTTCTCACTGCCATAGGAATGCAGCTAGTTGACAGCTGGCTTCAAGACATGCTTCCCTGTGAGAGCTGAGGACAGGGCAGAACCCTCGCGCATGCTGCCTGACTGTAGGAGTAGCTGCTAACATCCTAATGTTAGTGGCTGGGAGAGGTTGCGGGAAAAGCATGGGTGAGCACTGGGCATGAACTCCCGTGTATCTGAGTTGAATACAGCGATTTCCAATGGCCTTCTTCAATCACAGTGTAGCTAGGTTCCAACTCCCATGTCCGAGTGGGTAGCAGACATCTGCCTCCCATGCATACACACTTCTGAGAGTTGAGCTTATGGCCTGTACCTCCACATCCAGCCTGCTGGTACCCTTGGCTTCTAAAAGGCCTAGGCTCGCTGTTTGACGGAAGTGCTGGGAGAGGTAATTAGAATCACCCGGCACACAAGACTAGTGCCTCCAAGCTCAGTTCAGCGATTTCCTAGTAATTCCTGTGGTAGACTGGTGCTACATACTAAGTTCCATACGTGAGAGGGTAGCTGAACGCCTTGTCCAAAATCATCTTACTTCTGAGAGTTGAGCTCAGCCTCAGTCCCTCACAGTTCCACACTGCCTACAGAGTGAGTTTCGCAGGTCTTCAGCAGAGACGTTTGCCAGAGGCTTCTGAGACGCAGGGTAACAATGCAGACCTGGAGGGTATCCCCAGGTGCAGTCGACTGGTAATCTTGGAACCTCCTGACTCAGAATACTGCTACCTTCTCACTGCCATAGGAATGCAGCTAGTTGACAGCTGGCTTCAAGACATGCTTCCCTGTGAGAGCTGAGGACAGGGCAGAACCCTCCCGCATGCTGCCTGACTGTAGGAGTAGCTGCTAACATCCTTATGTTAGTGGCTGGGAGAGGTTGCGGGAAAAGCATGTGTGAGCACTGGGCCTGAACTCCCGTGTACCTGAGTTGAATACAGCGATTTCCAACGGCTTTCCTCAACCAGAGTGTAGCTAGGTTCCAAATCCCATGTACGAGCGGGTAGCAGACATCTGCCTCCCATGCATACACACTTCTGAGAGTTGAGCTTATGGCCTGTACCTCCACATCCAGCCTGCTGGTACCCTTGGCTTCTAAAAGGCCTAGGCTCGCTGTTTGACGGAAGTGCTGGGAGAGGTAATTGGAATCACCCGGCACACAAGACTAGTGCCTCCAAGCTCAGTTCAGCGATTTCCTAGTAATTCCTGTGGTAGACTGGTGCTACATACTAAGTTCCATACGTGAGAGGGTAGCTGAACGCCTTGTGCAAAACCATCTTACTTCTGAGAGTTGAGCTCAGCCTCAGTCCCTCACAGTTCCACACTGCCTGCAGAGTGAGTTTCGCAGGTCTTCAGCAGAGACGTTTGCCAGAGGCTTCTGAGACGCAGGGTAACAATGCAGACCTGGAAGGTATCCCCAGGTGCAGTCGACTGGTAATCTTGGAACCTCCTGACTCAGAATACTGCTACCTTCTCACTGCCATAGGAATGCAGCTAGTCGACAGCTAGCTGGCTTCAAGACTTGCTTCCCTGAGAGAGCTGAGGACAGGGCGGAACCCTCCCGCATGCTGCCTGACTGTAGGAGTAGCTGCTAACATCCTAGTGTTAGTGGCTGGGAGAGGTTGCGGGAAAAGCATGTGTGAGCACTGGGCCTGAACTCCCGTGTATCTGAGTTGAATACAGCGATTTCCAACGGCTTCCCTCAACCAGAGTGTAGCTAGGTTCCAAATCCCATGTACGAGCGGGTAGCAGACATCTGCCTCCCATGCATACACACTTCTGAGAGTTGAGCTTATGGCCTGTACCTCCACATCCAGCCTGCTGGTACCCTTGGCTTCTAAAAGGCCTAGGCTCGCTGTTTGACGGAAGTGCTGGGATAGGTAATTGGAATCTCCCGGCACACAAGACGAGTGCCTCCAAGCTCAATTCACGATTTCCCAGTAATTCTTGTGGTAGACAGGTGCTACATACTAAGTTCCATATGTGAGAAGGTAGCTGAACGCCTTGTCCAAAAGCATCTTACTTCTGAGAGTTGAGCTCACCCTCAGTCCCTCACAGTTCCACACTGCCTGCAGAGTGAGTTTCACACGTCTTCACCAGAGACCATTGCCAGAGGCTTCTGAGTACAAGTTAACAATGCAGACCTGGAGGGTATCTCCAGGTGCAGTAGAGTGGTAATCTTGGAACCTCCTGACTCAGAGTACTGCTACCTTCTCAGTGCCATAGGAATGCAGCTAGTTGACAGCTGGCTTCAAGACATGCCTCCCTGTGAGAGCTGAGGACAGGGCATAACCCTCCCGCATCCTGCCTGACTGTAGGAGTAGCTGCTAACATCCTTATGTTAGTGGCTGGGAGAGGTTGCGGGAAAAGCATGTGTGAGCACTGGGCCTGAACTCCCGTGTATCTGAGTTGAATACAGCGATTTCCAGTGGCCTTCTTCAATCACAGTGTAGCTAGGTTCCAACTCCCATGTCCGAGTGGGTAGCAGACATCTGCCTCCCATGCATACACACTTCTGAGAGTTGAGCTTATGGCCTGTACCTCCACATCCAGCCTGCTGGTACCCTTGGCTTCTAAAAGGCTTAGGCTCGCTGTTTGACGGAAGTGCTGGGAGAGGTAATTGGAATCACCCGGCACACAAGACTAGTGCCTCCAAGATGAGTTCAGCGATTTCCTAGTAATTCCTGTGGTAGACTGGTGCTACATACTAAGTTCCATACGTGAGAGGGTAGCTGAACGCCTTGTCCAAAACCATCTTAGTTCTGAGAGTTGAGCTCAGCCTCAGTCCCTCACAGTTCCACACTGCCTGCAGAGTGAGTTTCACACGTCTTCACCAGAGACGATTGCCAGAGTCTTCTGAGTACAAGTTAACAATGCAGACCTGCAGAGTATCTCCAGGTGCAGTAGAGTGGTAATCTTGGAACCTCCTGACTCAGAGTACTGCTACCTTCTCACTGCCATAGGAAAGCAGCTAGTTGACAGTTGGCTTCAAGACATGCTTCCCTGTGAGAGCTGAGGACAGGGCAGAACCCTCCCGCATCCTGCCTGACTGTAGGAGTAGCTGCTAACATCCTTATGTTAGTGGCTGGGAGAGGTTCCGCAAAAGCATGTGTGAGCACTGGGCCTGAACTCCCGTGTATCTGAGTTGAATACAGCGATTTCCAATGGCCTTCTTCAATCACAGTGTAGCTAGGTTCCAACTCCCATGTCCGAGTGGGTAGCAGACATCTGCCTCCCATGCATACACACTTCTGAGAGTTGAGCTTATGGCCTGTACCTCCACATCCAGCCTGCTGGTACCCTTGGCTTCTAAAAGGCCTAGGCTCGCTGTTTGACGGAAGTGCTGGGAGAGGTAATTGGAATCACCCGGCACACAAGACTAGTGCCTCCAAGCTCAGTTCAGCGATTTCCTAGTAATTCCTGTGGTAGACTGGTGCTACATACTAAGTTCCATACGTGAGAGGGTAGCTGAACGCCTTGTCCAAAACCATCTTACTTCTGAGAGTTGAGCTCACCCTCAGTCCCTCACAGTTCCACACTGCCTGCAGAGTGAGTTTCGCAGGTCTTCAGCAGAGACGTTTGCCAGAGGCTTCTGAGACACAGGGTAACAATGCAGACCTGGAGGGTATCCCCAGGTGCAGTCGACTGGTAATCTTGGAACCTCCTGACTCAGAATACTGCTACCTTCTCACTGCCATAGGAATGCAGCTAGTTGACAGCTGGCTTCAAGACATGCTTCCCTGTGAGAGCTGAGGACAGGGCAGAACCTTCACGCATGCTGCCTGACTGTAGGACTAGCTGCTAACATCCTTATGTTAGTGGCTGGGAGAGGTTGCGGGAAAAGCATGTGTGAGCACTGGGCCTGAACTCCCGTGTATCTGAGTTGAATACAGCGATTTCCAACGGCTTTCCTCAACCAGAGAGTAGCTACGTTCCAAATCCCATGTCCTAGTGGGTAGCAGACATCTGCCTCCCATGCATACACACTTCTGAGAGTTGAGCTTATGGCCTGTACCTCCACATCCAGCCTGCTGGTACCGTTGGCTTCTAAAAGGCCTAGGCTCGCAGTTTGACGGAAGTGCTGGGAGAGGTAATTGGAATCTCCCGGCACACAAGACGAGTGCCTCCAAGCTCAATTCACGATTTCCCAGTAATTCTTGTGGTAGACAGGTGCCACATACTAAGTTCCATATGTGAGATGGTAGCTGAACGCCTTGTCCAAAAGCATCTTACTTCTGAGAGTTGAGCCCACCCTCAGTCCCTCACAGTTCCACACTGCCTGCAGAGTGAGTTTCACACGTCTTCACCAGAGACTATTGCCAGAGGCTTCTGAGTACAAGTTAACAATGCAGACCTGGAGGGTATCTCCAGGTGCAGTAGAGTGGTAATCTTGGAACCTCCTGACTCAGAATACTGCTACCTTCTCACTGCCATAGGAATGCAGCTAGTTGACAGCTGGCTTCAAGACATGCTTCCCTGTGAGAGCTGAGGACAGGGCAGAACCCTCCCGCATGCTGCCTGACTGTAGGAGTAGCTGCTAACATCCTTATGTTAGTGGCTGGGAGAGGTTGCAGGAAAAGCATGTGTGAGCACTGGGCCTGAACTCCCGTGTATCTGAGTTGAATACAGCGATTTCCAATGGCCTTCTTCAATCACAGTGTAGCTAGGTTCCAACTCCCATGTCCGAGTGGGTAGCAGACATCTGCCTCCCATGCATACACACTTCTGAGAGTTGAGCTTATGGCCTGTACCTCCACATCCAGCCTGCTGGTACCCTTGGCTTCTAAAAGGCCTAGGCTCGCTGTTTGACGGAAGTGCTGAGAGAGGTAATTGGAATCACCCGGCACACAACACGAGTGCCTCCAAGCTCAGTTCAGCGATTTCCTAGTAATTCCTGTGGTAGACTGGTGCTACATACTAAGTTCCATACGTGAGAGGGTAGCTGAACGCCTTGTCCAAAACCATCTTACTTCTGAGAGTTGAGGTCAGCCTCAGTCCCTCACAGTTCCACACTGCCTGCAGAGTGAGTTTCGCAGGTCTTCAGCAGAGACGTTTGCCAGAGGCTTCTGAGACGCAGGGTAACAATGCAGACCTGGAGGGTATCCCCAGGTGCAGTCGACTGGTAATCTTGGAACCTCCTGACTCAGAATACTGCTACCTTCTCACAGCCATAGGAATGCAGCTAGTTGACAGCTAGCTGGCTTCAAGACATGCTTCCCTGAGAGAGCTTAGGACAGGGCAGAACCCTCCCGCATGCTGCCTGACTGTAGGAGTAGCTGCTAACATCCTAATGTTAGTGGCTGGGAGAGGTTGCAGGAAAAGCATGTGTGAGCACTGGGCCTGAACTCCCGTGTATCTGAGTTGCATACAGCGATTTCCAACGGCTTTCCTCAACCAGAGTGTAGCTAGGTTCCAAATCCCATGTACGAGCGTGTAGCAGACATCTGCCTCCCATGCATACACACTTCTGAGAGTTGAGCTTATGGCCTGTACCTCCACATCCAGCCTGCTGGTACCCTTGGCTTCTAAAAGGCCTAGGCTCGCTGTTTGACGGAAGTGCTGGGAGAGGTAATTGTAATCTCCCGGCACACAAGCGAGTGCCTCCAAGCTCAGTTCAGCGATTTCCTAGTAATTCCTGTGGTAGACTGGTGCTACATACTAAGTTCCATACGTGAGAGGGTAGCTGAACGCCTTGTCCAAAACCATCTTACTTCTGAGAGTTGAGCTCACCCTCAGTCCCTCACAGTTCCACACTGCCTGCAGAGTGAGTTTCGCAGGTCTTCAGCAGAGACGTTTGCCAGAGGCTTCTGAGACGCAGGGTAACAATGCAGACCTGGAGGGTATCCCCAGGTGCAGTCGACTGGTAATCTTGGAACCTCCTGACTCAGAATACTGCTACCTTCTCACTGACATAGGAATGCAGCTAGTTGACAGCTGGCTTCAAGACATGCTTCCCTGTGAGAGCTGAGGACAGGGCAGAACCCTCGCGCATGCTGCCTGACTGTAGGAGTAGCTGCTAACATCCTAATGTTAGTGGCTGGAAGAGGTTGCGGGAAAAGCATGGGTGAGCACTGGGCATGAACTCCCGTGTATCTGAGTTGAATACAGCGATTTCCAATGGCCTTCTTCAATCACAGTGTAGCTAGGTTCCAACTCCCATGTCCGAGTGGGTAGCAGACATCTGCCTCCCATGCATACACACTTCTGAGAGTTGAGCTTATGGCCTGTACCTCCACATCCAGCCTGCTGGTACCCTTGGCTTCTAAAAGGCCTAGGCTCGCTGTTTGACGGAAGTGCTGGGAGAGGTAATTGGAATCACCCGGCAAAGAAGACTAGTGCCTCCAAGTTCAGTTCAGCGATTTCCTAGTAATTCCTGTGGTAGACTGGTGCTACATACTAAGTTCCATACGTGAGAGGGTAGCTGAACGCCTTGTCCAAAACCATCTTACTTCTGAGAGTTGAGCTCAGCCTCAGTCCCTCACAGTTTCACACTTCCTGCAGAGTGAGTTTCGCAGGTCTTCAGCAGAGACGTTTGCCAGAGGCTTCTGAGACGCAGGGTAACAATTCAGACCTGGAGGGTATCCCCAGGTGCAGTCGACTGGTAATCTTGGAACCTCCTGACTCAGAATACTGCTACCTTCTCACTGCCATAGGAATGCAGCTAGTTGACAGCTGGCTTCAAGACATGCTTTCCTGTGAGAGCTGAGGACAGGGCAGAACCCTCCCGCATGCTGCCTGACTGTAGGAGTAGCTGCTAACATCCTTATGTTAGTGGCTGGGAGAGGTAGCGGGAAAAGCATGTGTGAGCACTGGGCCTGAACTCCCGTGTATCTGAGTTGAATACAGCGATTTCCTACGGCTTTCCTCAACCAGAGTGTAGCTAGGTTCCAAATCCCATGTACGAGCGGGTAGCAGACATCTGCCACCCATGCATACACACTTCTGAGAGTTCAGCTTATGGCCTGTACCTCCACATCCAGCCTGCTGGTACACTTGGCTTCTAAAAGGCCTAGGCTCGCTGTTTGACGGAAGTGCTGGGAGAGGTAATTGGAATCTCCCGGCACACAAGACGAGTGCCTCCAAGCTCAATTCACGATTTCCCAGTAATTCTTGTGGTAGACAGGTGCTACATACTAAGTTCCATATGTGAGAAGGTAGCTGAACGCCTTGTCCAAAAGCATCTTACTTCTGAGAGTTGAGCCCACCCTCAGTCCCTCACAGTTCCACACTGCCTGCAGAGTGAGTTTCACGCGTCTTCACCAAAGACCATTGCCAGAGGCTTCTGAGTACAAGTTAACAATGCAGACCTGGAGGGTATCTCCAGGTGCAGTAGAGTGGTAATCTTGGAACCTCCTGACTCAGAGTACTGCTACCTTCTCACTGCCATAAGAATGCAGCTAGTTGACAGCTGGCTTCAAGACATGCTTCCCTGTGAGAGCTGAGGACAGGGCAGAACCCTCCCGCATCCTGCCTGACTGTAGGAGTAGCTGCTAACATCCTAATGTTAGTGGCTGGGAGAGGTTGCGGGAAAAGCATGTGTGAGCACTGGGCCTGAACTCCCGTGTATCTGAGTTGAATACAGCGATTTCCAATGGCCTTCTTCAATCACAGTGTAGCTAGGTTCCAACTCCCATGTCCGAGTGGGTAGCAGACATCTGCCTCCCATGCATACACACTTCTGAGAGTTGAGCTTATGGCCTGTACCTCCACATCCAGCCTGCTGGTACCCTTGGCTTCTAAAAGGCCTAGGCTCGCTGTTTGACGGAAGTGCTGGGAGAGGTATTTGGAATCACCCGGCACACAAGACTAGTGCCTCCAAGCTCAGTTCAGCGATTTCCTAGTAATTCCTGTGGTAGACTGGTGCTACATACTAAGTTCCATACGTGAGAGGGTAGCTGAACGCCTTGTCCAAAACCATCTTACTTCTGAGAGTTGAGCTCAGCCTCAGTCCCTCACAGTTCCACACTGTCTGCAGAGTGAGTTTCGCAGGTCTTCAGCAGAGACGTTTGCCAGAGGCTTCTGAGACGCAGGGTAACAATGCAGACCTGGAGGGTATCCCCAGGTGCAGTCGACTGGTAATCTTGGAACCTCCTGACTCAGAGTACTGCTACCTTCTCACTGCCATAGGAATGCAGCTAGTTGACAGCTGGCTTCAAGACATGCTTCCCTGTGAGAGCTGAGGACAGGGCAGAACCCTCCCGCATGCTGCCTGACTGTAGGAGTATCTGCTAACATCTTTATGTTAGTGTCTAGGAGAGGTTGCGGGAAAAGCATGTGTGAGCACTGGGCCTGAACTCCCGTGTATCTGAGTTGAATACAGCGATTTCCAACGGCTTTCCTCAACCAGAGTGTAGCTAGGTTCCAAATCCCATGTACGAGCGGGTAGCAGACATCTGCCTCCCATGCATACACACTTCTGAGAGTTGAGCTTATGGCCTGTACCTCCACAGCCAGCCTGCTGGTACCCTTGGCTTCTAAAAGGCCTAGGCTCGCTGTTTGACGGAAGTGCTGGGAGAGGTAATTGGAATCTCCCGGCACACAATTCGAGTGCCTCCAAGCTCAATTCACGATTTCCCAGTAATTCTTGTGGTAGACAGGTGCTACATACTAAGTTCCATATGTGAGAAGGTAGCTGAACGCCTTGTCCAAAAGCATCTTTCTTCTGAGAGTTGAGCCCACCCTCAGTCCCTCACACTTCCACACTGCCTGCAGAGTGAGTTTCACACGTCTTCACCAGAGACGATTGCCAGAGGCTTCTGAGTACAAGTTAACAATGCAGACCTGGAGGGTATCTCCAGGTGCAGTAGAGTGGTAATCTTGGAACCTCCTGACTCAGAGTACTGCTACCTTCTCACTGCCATAGGAATGCAGCTAGTTGACAGCTGGCTTCAAGACATGCTTCCCTGTGAGAGCTGAGGACAGGGCAGAACCCTCCCGCATCCTGCCTGACTGTAGGAGTAGCTGCTAACATCCTAATGTTAGTGGCTGGGAGAGGTTACGGGAAAAGCATGTGTGAGCACTGGGCCTGAACTCCCGTGTATCTGAGTTGAATACAGCGATTTCCAATGCCTTCTTCAATCACAGTGTAGCTAGGTTCCAACTCCCATGTCCGAGTGGGTAGCAGACATCTGCCTCCCATGCATACACACTTCTGAGAGTTGAGCTTATGGCCTGTACCTCCACATCCAGCCTGCTGGTACCCTTGGCTTCTAAAAGGCCTAGGCTCGCTGTTTGACGGAAGTGCTGGGAGAGGTAATTGGAAACACCCGGCCCACAAGACTAGTGCCTCCAAGCTCAGTTCAGCGATTTCCTAGTAATTCCTGTGGTAGACTGGTGCTACATACTAAGTTCCATACGTGAGAGGGTAGCTGAACGCCTTGTCCAAAACCATCTTACTTCTGAGAGTTGAGCTCAGCCTCAGTCCCTCACAGTTCCACACTGCCTGCAGAGTGAGTTTCGCAGGTCTTCAGCAGAGACGTTGGCCAGAGGCTTCTGAGACGCAGGGTAACAATGCAGACCTGGAGGGTATCCCCAGGTGCAGTCGACTGGTAATCTTGGAACCTCCTGACTCAGAATACTGCTACCTTCTCACTGCCATAGGAATGCAGCTATTTGACAGCTGGCTTCAAGACATGCTTCCCTGTGAGAGCTGAGGACAGGGCAGAACCCTCCCGCATGCTGCCTGACTGTAGGAGTAGCTGCTAACATCCTTATGTTAGTGGCTGGGGAGGTTGCAGGAAAAGCATGTGTGAGCACTGGGCCTGAACTCCCGTGTATCTGAGTTGAATACAGGGATTTCCAACGGCTTTCCTCAACCAGAGTGTAGCTAGGTTCCAAATCCCATGTACGAGCGGTAGCAGACATCTGCCTCCCATGCATACACACTTCTGAGAGTTGAGCTTATGGCCTGTACCTCCACATCCAGCCTGCTGGGACCCTTGGCTTCTAAAAGGCCTAGGCTCGCTGTTTGACGGAAGTGCTGGGAGAGGTAATTGGAATCTCCCGGCACACAAGTCGAGTGCCTCCAAGCTCAATTCACGATTTCCCAGTAATTCTTGTGGTAGAGAGGTGCTACATACTAAGTTCCCTATGTCAGATGGTAGCTGAACGCCTTGTACAAAAGCATCTTACTTCTGAGAGTTGAGCCCACCCTCAGTCCCTCACAGTTCCACACTGCCTGCAGAGTGTGTTTCACACGTCTTCACCAGAGACGATTGCCAGAGGCTTCTGAGTACAAGTTAACAATGCAGACCTGGAGGGTATCTTCAGGTGCAGTAGAGTGGTAATCTTGGAACCTCCTGACTCAGAGTACTGCTACATTCTCACTGCCATAGGAATGCAGCTAGTTGACAGCTAGCTGGCTTCAAGACATGCTTTCCTGAGAGAGCTGAGGACAGGGCAGAGACCACACGCATGCTGCCGGATTGTAGGAGTAGTTGCTAACATCCTAATGTTAGTGGCTGGGAGAGGTTGCGGGAAAAGCATGTGTGAGCACTGGGCCTGAACTCCCGTGTATCTGAGTTGAATACAGCGATTTCCAACGGCTTTCCTCAACCAGAGTGTAGCTAGGTTCCAAATCCCATGTACGAGCGGGTAGCAGACATCTGCCTCCCATACATATACACTTCTGAGAGTTGAGCTTATGGCCTGTACCTCCACAGCCAGCCTGCTGGTACCCTTGGCTTCTAAAAGGCCTAGGCTCGCTGTTTGACGGATGTGCTGGGAGAGGTAATTGGAATCACCCGGCACACAAGACTAGTGCCTCCAAGCTCAGTTCAGCGATTTCCTAGTAATTCCTGTGGTAGACTGGTGCTACATACTAAGTTCCATACGTGAGAGTGTAGCTGAACGCCTTGTCCAAAACCATCTTACTTCTGAGAGTTGAGCTCACCCTCAGTCCCTCACAGTTCCACACTGCCTGCAGAGTGAGTTTCGCAGGTCTTTAGCAGAGACGTTTGCCAGAGGCTTCTGAGACGCAGGGTAACAATGCAGACCTGGAGGTTATCCCCAGGTTCAGTCGACTGGTAATCTTGGAACCTCCTGACTCAGAATACTGCTACCTTCTCACTGCCATAGGAATGCAGCTAGTTGACAGCTAGCTGGCTTCAAGACATGCTTCCCTGAGAGAGCTGAGGACAGGGCAGAACCCTCCCGCATGCTGCCTGACTGTAGGAGTAGGTGCTAACATCCTAATGTTAGTGGCTGGGAGAGGTTGCGGGAAAAGCATGTGTGAGCACTGGGCCTGAACTCCCGTGTATCTGAGTTGAATACAGTGATTTCCAACGGCTTTCCTCAACAAGAATGTAGCTAAGTTCCAAATCCCATGTACGAGCGTGTAGCAGACATCTGCCTCCCATGCATACACACTTCTGAGAGTTGAGCTTTTGGCCTGTACCTCCACATCCAGCCTGCTGGTACCCTTGGCTTCTAAAAGGCCTAGGCTCGCTGTTTGACGGAAGTGGTGGGAGAGGTAATTGGAATCACCCGGCACACAAGACTAGTGCCTCCAAGCTCAGTTCAGCGATTTCCTAGTAATTCCTGTGGTAGACTGGTGCTACATACTAAGTTCCATACGTGAGAGGGTAGCTGAACGCCTTGTCCAAAACCATCTTACTTCTGAGAGTTGAGCTCAGCCTCAGTCCCTCACAGTTCCACACTGCCTGCAGAGTGAGTTTGGCAGGTCTTCAGCAGAGACGTTTGCCAGAGGCTTCTGAGACGCAGGGTAACAATGCAGACCTGGAGGGTATCCCCAGGTGCAGTCGACTGGTAATCTTGGAACCTCCTGACTCAGAATACTGCTACCTTCTCACTGCCATAGGAATGCAGCTAGTTGACAGCTGGCTTCAAGACATGCTTCCCTGTGAGAGCTGAGGACAGGGCAGAACCCTCCCGCATGCTGCCTGACTGTAGGAGTAGCTGCTAACATCCTTATGTTAGTGGCTGGGAGAGGTTGCGGGAAAAGCATGTGTGAGAACTGGGCCTGAACTCCCGTGTATCTGAGTTGAATACAGCGATTTCCAACGGCTTTCCTCAACCAGAGTGTAGCTAGGTTCCAAATCCCATGTACGAGCGGGTAGCAGACATCTGCCTCCCATGCATACACACTTCTGAGAGTTGAGCTTATGGCCTGTACCTCCACAGCCAGCCTGCTGGTACCCTTGGCTTCTAAAAGGCCTAGGCTCAGAAGATATTTGCAAATGACATATCAGATAAAGGGCTAGTTTCCAAGATCTATAAAGAACTTATTAAACTCAACACCAAAGAAACAAACAATCCAATCATGAAATGGGCAAAAGACATGAACAGAAATCTCACAGAGGAAGACATAGACATGGCCAACATGCATGTGAGAAAATGCTCTGCATCACTTGCCATCAGGGAAATACAAATCAAAACTACAATGAGATACCACCTCACACCAGTGAGAATGGGGAAAATTAACAAGGCAGGAAACAACAAATGTTGGAGAGGATGCGGAGAAAAGGGAACCCTCTTACACTGTTGGTGGGAATGTGAACTGGTGCAGCCACTCTGGAAAACTGTGTGGAGGTTCCTCAAAGAGTTAAAAATAGACCTGCCCTACGACCCAGCAATTGCACTGTTGGGGATTTACCCCAAAGATACAAATGCAATGAAACGCCGGGACACCTGCACCCCGATGTTTCTAGCAGCAATGGCCACGATAGCCAAACTGTGGAAGGAGCCTCGGTGTCCAACGAAAGATGAATGGATAAAGAAGATGTGGTTTATGTATACAATGGAATATTACTCAGCTATTAGAAATGACAAATACCCACCATTTGCTTCAACGTGGATGGAACTGGAGGGTATTATGCTGAGTGAAGTAAGTCAGTCGGAGAAGGACAAACATTATATGTTCTCATTCATTTGGGGAATATAAATAATAGTGAAAGGGAAAATAAGGGAAGGGAGAAGAAATGTGTGGGAAATATCAGAAAGGGAGACAGAACGTTAAGACTGCTAACTCTGGGAAACGAACTAGGGGTGGTAGAAGGGGAGGAGGGCGGGGGGTGGGAGTGAATGGGTGACGGGCACTGGGTGTTATTCTGTATGTTAGTAAATTGAACACCAATAAAAAAATAAATAAATAAAAAAATAATAATAAAAAATAAAAGGCCTAGGCTCGCTGTTTGACGGAAGTGCTGGGAGAGGTAATTGGAATCACCCGGCACACAAGACTAGTGCCTCCAAGCTCAGTTCAGCGATTTCCTAGTAATTCCTGTGGTAGACTGGTGCTACATACTAAGTTCCATACGTGAGAGGGTAGCTGAACGCCTTGTCCAAAACCATCTTACTTCTGAGAGTTGAGCTCAGCCTCAGTCCCTCACAGTTCCACACTGCCTGCAGAGTGAGTTTCGCAGGTCTTCAGCAGAGACGTTTGCCAGAGGCTTCTGAGACGCAGGGTAACAATGCAGACCTGGAGGGTATCCCCAGGTGCAGTCGACTGGTAATCTTGGAACCTCCTGACTCAATACTGCTACCTTCTCACTGCCATAGGAATGCAGCTAGTTGACAGCTGGCTTCAAGACATGCTTCCCTGTGAGAGCTGAGGACACGGCAGAACCCTCCCGCATCCTGCCTGACTGTAGGAGTAGCTGCTAACATCCTTATGTTAGTGGCTGGGAGAGGTTGCGGGAAAAGCATGTGTGAGCACTGGGCCTGAACTCCCGTGTATCTGAGTTGAATACAGCGATTTCCAATGGCCTTCTTCAATCACAGTGTAGCTAGGATCCAAATCCCATGTACGAGCGGGTAGCAGACATCTGCCTCCCATGCATACACACTTCTGAGAGTTGAGCTTATGGCCTGTACCTCCACAGCCAGCCTGCTGGTACCCTTGGCTTCTAAAAGGCCTAGGCTCGCTGTTTGACGGAAGTGCTGGGAGAGGTAATTGGAATCTCCCGGCACACAAGACGAGTGCCTCCAAGCTCAATTCACGATTTCCCAGTAATTCTTGTGGTAGACAGGTGCTACATACTAAGTTCCATATGTGAGAAGGTAGCTGAACGCCTTGTCCAAAAGCATCTTACTTCTGAGAGTTGAGCCCACCCTCAGTCCCTCACACTTCCACACTGCCTGCAGAGTGAGTTTCACACGTCTTCACCAGAGACGATTGCCAGAGGCTTCTGAGTACAAGTTAACAATGCCGACCTGGAGGGTATCTCCAGGTGCAGTAGAGTGGTAATCTTGGAACCTCCTGACTCAGAGTACTGCTACCTTCTCACTGCCATAGGAATGCAGCTAGTTGACAGCTGGCTTCAAGACATGCTTCCCTGTGAGAGCTGAGGACAGGGCAGAACCCTCCCGCATGCTGCCTGACTGTAGGAGTAGCTGCTAACATCCTTATGTTAGTGGCTGGGAGAGGTTGCGGGAAAAGCATGTGTGAGCACTGGGCCTGAACTCCCGTGTATCTGAGTTGAATACAGCGATTTCCAATGGCCTTCTTCAATCACAGTGTAGCTAGGTTCCAACTCCCATGTCCGAGTGGGTAGCAGACATCTGCCTCCCATGCATACACACTTCTGAGAGTTGAGCTTATGGCCTGTACCTCCACATCCAGCCTGCTGGTACCCTTGGCTTCTAAAAGGCCTAGGCTCGCTGTTTGACGGAAGTGCTGGGAGAGGTAATTGGAATCACCCGGCACAAAAGACTAGTGCCTCCAAGCTCAGTTCAGCGATTTCCTAGTAATTCCTGTGGTAGACTGGTGCTACATACTAAGTTCCATACGTGAGAGGGTAGCTGAACGCCTTGTCCAAAACCATCTTACTTCTGAGAGTTGAGCTCAGCCTCAGTCCCTCACAGTTCCACACTGCCTGCACAGTGAGTTTCGCAGGTCTTCAGCAGAGACGTTTGCCAGAGGCTTCTGAGAAGCAGGGTAACAATGCAGACCTGGAGGGTATCCCCAGGTGCAGTCGACTGGTAATCTTGGAACCTCCTGACTCAGAGTACTGCTACCTTCTCACTGCCATAGGAATGCAGCTAGTTGACAGCTGGCTTCAAGACATGCTTCCCTGTGAGAGCTGAGGACAGGGCAGAACCCTCCCGCATGCTGCCTGACTGTAGGAGTAGGTGCTAACATCCTTATGTTAGTGGCTGGGAGAGGTTGCGGGAAAAGCATGTGTGAGCACTGGGCCTGAACTTCCGTGTATCTGCGTTGAATACAGCGATTTCCAACGGCTTTCCTCAACCAAGTGTAGCTAGGATCCAAATCCCATGTACGAGCGGGTAGCAGACATCTGCCTCCCATGCATACACACTTCTGAGAGTTGAGCTTATGGCCTGTACCTCCACAGCCAGCCTGCTGGTACCCTTGGCTTCTAAAAGGCCTAGGCTCGCTGTTTGACGGAAGTGCTGGGAGAGGTAATTGGAATCTCCCGGCACACAAGACGAGTGCCTCCAAGCTCAATTCACGATTTCCCAGTAATTCTTGTGGTAGACAGGTGCTACATACTAAGTTCCATATGTGAGAAGGTAGCTGAACGCCTTGTCCAAAAGCATCTTACTTCTGAGAGTTGAGCCCACCCTCAGTCCCTCACACTTCCACACTGCCTGCAGAGTGAGTTTCACACGTCTTCACCAGAGACGATTGCCAGAGGCTTCTGAGTACAAGTTAACAATGCCGACCTGGAGGGTATCTCCAGGTGCAGTAGAGTGGTAATCTTGGAACCTCCTGACTCAGAGTACTGCTACCTTCTCACTGCCATAGGAATGCAGCTAGTTGACAGCTGGCTTCAAGACATGCTTCCCTGTGAGAGCTGAGGACAGGGCAGAACCCTCCCGCATCCTGCCTGACTGTAGGAGTAGCTGCTAACATCCTAATGTTAGTGGCTGGGAGAGGTTGCGGGAAAAGCATGTGTGAGCACTGGGCCTGAACTCCCGTGTATCTGAGTTGAATACAGCGATTTCCAATGGCCTTCTTCAATCACAGTGTAGCTAGGTTCCAACTCCCATGTCCGAGTGGGTAGCAGACATCTGCCTCCCATGCATACACACTTCTGAGAGTTGAGCTTATGGCCTGTACCTCCACATCCAGCCTGCTGGTACCCTTGGCTTCTAAAAGGCCTAGTCTCGCTGTTTGACGGAAGTCCTGGGAGAGGTAATTGGAATCACCCGGCACACAAGACTAGTGCCTCCAAGCTCAGTTCAGCGATTTCCTAGTAATTCCTGTGGTAGACTGGTGCTACATACTAAGTTCCATACGTGAGAGGGTAGCTGAACGCCTTGTCCAAAACCATCTTACTTCTGAGAGTTGAGCTCAGCCTCAGTCCATCACAGTTCCACACTGCATGCAGAGTGAGTTTCGCAGTTCTTCAGCAGAGACGTTTGCCAGAGGCTTCTGAGACGCAGGGTAACAATGCAGACCTGGAGGGTATCCCCAGGTGCAGTCGACTGGTAATCTTGGAACCTCCTGACTCAGAATACTGCTACCTTCTCACTGCCATAGGAATGCAGCTAGTTGACAGCTGGCTTCAAGACATGCTTCCCTGTGAGAGCTGAGGACAGGGCAGAACCCTCCCGCATGCTGCCTGACTGTAGGAGTAGCTGCTAACATCCTTATGTTAGTGGCTGGGAGAGGTTGCGGGAAAATCATGTGTGAGCACTGGGCCTGAACTCCCGTGTATCTGAGTTGAATACAGCGATTTCCAACGGCTTTCCTCAACCAGAGTGTAGCTAGGTTCCAAATCCCATGTACGAGCGTGTAGCAGACATCTGGCTCCCATGCATACACACTTCTGAGAGTTGAGCTTATGGCCTGTACCTCCACAGCCAGCCTGCTGGTACCCTTGGCTTCTAAAAGGCCTAGGCTCGCTGTTTGACGGAAGTGCTGGGAGAGGTAATTGGAATCTCCCGGCACACAAGACGAGTGCCTCCAAGCTCAATTCACGATTTCCCAGTAATTCTTCTGGTAGACAGGTGCTACATACTAAGTTCCATATGTGAGAAGGTAGCTGAACGCCTTGTCCAAAAGCATCTTACTTCTGAGAGTTGAGCACACCCTCAGTCCCTCACACTTCCACACTGCCTGCAGAGTGAGTTTCACACGTCTTCACCAGAGATGATTGCCAGAGGCTTCTGAGTACAAGTTAACAATGCAGACCTGGAGGGTATCTCCAGGTGCAGTAGAGTGGTAATCTTGGAACCTCCTGACTCAGAGTACTGCTACCTTCTCACTGCCATATGAATGCAGCTAGTTGACAGCTGGCTTCAAGACATGCTTCCCTGTGAGAGCTGAGGACAGGGCAGAACACTCCCGCATCCTGCCTGACTGTAGGAGTAGCTGCTAACATCCTAATGTTAGTGGCTGGGAGAGGTTGCGGGAAAAGCATGTGTGAGCACTGGGCCTGAACTCCCGTGTATCTGAGTTGAATACAGCGATTTCCAATGGCCTTCTTCAATCACAGTGTAGCTAGGTTCCAACTCCCATGTCCGAGTGGGTAGCAGACATCTGCCTCCCATGCATACACACTTCTGAGAGTTGAGCTTATGGCCTGTACCTCCACAGCCAGCCTGCTGGTACCCTTGGCTTCTAAAAGGCCTAGGCTCGCTGTTTGACGGAAGTGCTGGGAGAGGTAATTGGAATCACCCGGCACACAAGACTAGTGCCTCCAAGCTCAGTTCAGCGATTTCCTAGTAATTCCTGTGGTAGAATGATGCTACATACTATGTTCCATACGTGCTAGGGTAGCTGAACGCCTTGTCCAAAACCATCTTACTTCTGAGAGTTGAGCTCAGCCTCAGTCCCTCACAGTTCCACACTGCCTGCAGAGTGAGTTTCGCAGGTCTTCAGCAGAGACGTTTGCTAGAGGCTTCTGAGACGCAGGGTAACAAGGCAGACCTGGAGGGCATCCCCAGGTGCAGTCGACTGGTAATCTTGGAACCTCCTGACTCAGAATACTGCTACCTTCTCACTGCCATAGGAATGCAGCTAGTTGACAGCTGGCTTCAAGACATGCTTCCCTGTGAGAGCTGAGGACAGGGCAGAACCCTCCCGCATGCTGCCTGACTGTAGGAGTAGCTGCTAACATCCTTATGTTAGTGGCTGGGAGAGGTTGCGGGAAAAGCATGTGTGAGCACTGGGCCTGAACTCCCGTGTATCTGAGTTGAATACAGCGATTTCCAACGGCTTTCCTCAACCAGAGTGTAGCTAGGTTCCAAATCCCATGTACGAGCGGGTAGCAGACATCTGCCTCCCATGCATACACACTTCTGAGAGTTGAGCTTATGGCCTGTACCTCCACAGCCAGCCTGCTGGACCCTTGGCTTCTAAAAGGCCGAGGCTCGCTGTTTGACGGAAGTGCTGGGAGAGGTAATTGGAATCTCCCGGCACACAAGACGAGTGCCTCCAAGCTCAATTCACGATTTCCCAGTAATTCTTGTGGTAGACAGGTGCAACATACTAAGTTCCATATGTGAGAAGGTAGCTGAACGCCTTGTCCAAAAGCATCTTACTTCTGAGAGTTGAGCACACCCTCAGTCCCTCACACTTCCACACTGCCTGCAGAGTGAGTTTCACACGTCTTCACCAGAGACGATTGCCAGAGGCTTCTGAGACGCAGGGTAACAATGCAGACCTGGAGGGTATCTCCAGGTGCAGTAGAGTGGTAATCTTGGAACCTCCTGACTCAGAGTACTGCTACCTTCTCACTGCCATAGGAATGCAGCTAGTTGACAGCTGGCTTCAAGACATGCTTCCCTGTGAGAGCTGAGGACAGGGCAGAACCCTCCCGCATCCTGCCTGACTGTAGGAGTAGCTGCTAACATCCTTATGTTAGTGGCTGGGAGAGGTTGCGGGAAAAGCATGTGTGAGCACTGGGCCTGAACTCCCGTGTATCTGAGTTGAATACAGCGATTTCCAATGGCCTTCTTCAATCACAGTGTAGCTAGGTTCCAACTCCCATGTCCGAGTGGGTAGCAGACATCTGCCTCCCATGCATACACACTTCTGAGAGTTGAGCTTATGGCCTGTACCTCCACATCCAGCCTGCTGGTACCCTTGGCTTCTAAAAGGCCTAGGCTCGCTGTTTGACGGAAGTGCTGGGGGAGGTAATTGGAATCACCTGGCACACAAGACTAGTGCCTCCAAGCTCAGTTCAGCGATTTCCTAGTAATTCCTGTGGTAGACTGGTGCTACATACTAAGTTCCATACGTGAGAGGGTAGCTGAACGCCTTGTCCAAAACCATCTTACTTCTGAGAGTTGAGCTCAGCCTCAGTCCCTCACAGTTCCACACTGCCTGCAGAGTGAGTTTCGCAGGTCTTCAGCAGAGACGTTTGCCAGAGGTTTCTGAGACGCAGGGTAACAATGCAGACCTGGAGGGTATCCCCAGGTGCAGTCAACTGGTAATCTTGGAACCTCCTGACTCAGAATACTGCTACCTTCTCACTGCCATAGGAATGCAGCTAGTTGACAGCTGGCTTCAAGACATGCTTCCCTGTGAGAGCTGAGGACAGGGCAGAACCCTCCCGCATGCTCCCTGACTGTAGGAGTAGCTGCTAACATCCTTATGTTAGTGGCTGGGAGAGGTTGCGGGAAAAGCATGTGTGAGAACTGGGCCTGAACTCCCGTGTATCTGAGTTGAATACAGCGATTTCCAACGGCTTTCCTCAACCAGAGTGTAGCTAGGTTCCAAATCCCATGTACGAGCGGGTAGCAGACATCTGCCTCCCATGCATACACACTTCTGAGAGTTGAGCTTATGGCCTGTACCTCCACAGCCAGCCTGCTGGTACCCTTGGCTTCTAAAAGGCCTAGGCTCAGAAGATATTTGCAAATGACATATCAGATAAAGGGCTAGTTTCCAAGATCTATAAAGAACTTATTAAACTCAACACCAAAGAAACAAACAATCCAATCATGAAATGGGCAAAAGACATGAACAGAAATCTCACAGAGGAAGACATAGACATGGCCAACATGCATGTGAGAAAATGCTCTGCATCACTTGCCATCAGGGAAATACAAATCAAAACTACAATGAGATACCACCTCACCCCAGTGAGAATGGGGAAAATTAACAAGGCAGGAAACAACAAATGTTGGAGAGGATGCGGAGAAAAGGGAACCCTCTTACACTGTTGGTGGGAATGTGAACTGGTGCAGCCACTCTGGAAAACTGTGTGGAGGTTCCTCAAAGAGTTAAAAATAGACCTGCCCTACGACCCAGCAATTGCACTGTTGGGGATTTACCCCAAAGATACAAATGCAATGAAACGCCGGGACACCTGCACCCCGATGTTTCTAGCAGCAATGGCCACGATAGCCAAACTGTGGAAGGAGCCTCGGTGTCCAACGAAAGATGAATGGATAAAGAAGATGTGGTTTATGTATACAATGGAATATTACTCAGCTATTAGAAATGACAAATACCCACCATTTGCTTCAACGTGGATGGAACTGGAGGGTATTATGCTGAGTGAAGTAAGTCAGTCGGAGAAGGACAAACATTATATGTTCTCATTCATTTGGGGAATATAAATAATAGTGAAAGGGAAAATAAGGG
Source organism: Canis lupus baileyi (assembly GCF_048164855.1). NCBI lineage: Eukaryota > Metazoa > Chordata > Mammalia > Carnivora > Canidae > Canis > Canis lupus. The sequence goes on along the minus strand of NC_132844.1, from coordinate 76,031,210 downwards.
AAGGGAGAAGAAATGTGTGGGAAATATCAGAAAGGGAGACAGAACGTTAAGACTGCTAACTCTGGGAAACGAACTAGGGGTGGTAGAAGGGGAGGAGGGCGGGGGGTGGGAGTGAATGGGTGACGGGCACTGGGTGTTATTCTGTATGTTAGTAAATTGAACACCAATAAAAAAAATAAATAAATAAAAAAAAATAATAAAAAATAAAAGGCCTAGGCTCGCTGTTTGACGGAAGTGCTGGGAGAGGTAATTGGAATCTCCCGGCACACAAGACGAGTGCCTCCAAGCTCAATTCACGATTTCCCAGTAATTCTTGTGGTAGACAGGTGCTACATACTAAGTTCCATATGTGAGATTGTAGCTGAACGCCTTGTCCAAAAGCATCTTACTTCTGAGAGTTGAGCCCACCCTCAGTCCCTCACAGTTCCACACTGCCTGCAGAGTGAGTTTCACACGTCTTCACCAGAGACGATTGCCAGAGGCTTCTGAGTACAAGTTAACAATGCAGACCTGGAGGGTATCTCCAGGTGCAGTAGAGTGGTAATCATGGAACCTCCTGACTCAGAGTACTGCTACCTTCTCACTGCCATAGGAATGCAGCTAGTTGACAGCTGGCTTCAAGACATGCTTCCCTGTGAGAGCTGAGGACAGGGCAGAACCCTCCCGCATGCTGCCTGACTGTAGGAGTAGCTGCTAACATCCTTATGTTAGTGGCTGGGAGAGGTTGCGGGAAAAGCATGTGTGAGCACTGGGCCTGAACTCCCGTGTATCTGAGTTGAATACAGCGATTTCCAACGGCTTTCCTCAACCAGAGTGTAGCTAGGTTCCTACTCCCATGTCCGAGTGGGTAGCAGACATCTGCCTCCCATGCATACACACTTCTGAGAGTTGAGCTTATGGCCTGTACCTCCACATCCAGCCTGCTGGTACCCTTGGCTTCTAAAAGGCCTAGGCTCGCTGTTTGACGGAAGTGCTGGGAGAGGTAATTGGAATCACCCGGCACACAAGACTAGTGCCTCCAAGCTCAGTTCAGCGATTTCCTAGTAATTCCTGTGGTAGACTGGTGCTACATACTAAGTTCCATACGTGAGAGGGTAGCTGAACGTCTTGTACAAAACCATCTTACTTCTGAGAGTTGAGCTCAGCCTCAGTCCCTCACAGTTCCACACTGCCTGCAGAGTGAGTTTCGCAGATCTTCAGCAGAGACGTTTGCCAGAGGCTTCTGAGACGCAGGGTAACAATGCAGACCTGGAGGGTATCCCCAGGTGCAGTCGACTGGTAATCTTGGAACCTCCTGACTCAGAATACTGCTACCTTCTCACTGCCATAGGAATGCAGCTAGTTGACAGCTGGCTTCAAGACATGCTTCCCTGTGAGAGCTGAGGACAGGGCAGAACCCTCCCGCATGCTGCCTGACTGTAGGAGTAGCTGCTAACATCCTTATGTTAGTGGCTGGGAGAGGTTGCGGGAAAAGCATGTGTGAGCACTGGGCCTGAACTCCCGTGTATCTGAGTTGAATACAGCGATTTCCAACGGCTTTCCTCAACCAGAGTGTAGCTAGGTTCCAAATCCCATGTACGAGCGGGTAGCAGACATCTGCCTCCCATGCATACACACTTCTGAGAGTTGAGCTTATGGCCTGTACCTCCACATCCAGCCTGCTGGTACCGTTGGCTTCTAAAAGGCCTAGGCTCGCTGTTTGACGGAAGTGCTGGGAGAGGTAATTGGAATCTCCCGGCACACAAGACGAGTGCCTCCAAGCTCAATTCACGATTTCCCAGTAATTCTTGTGGTAGACAGGTGCCACATAATAAGTTCCATATGTGAGATGGTAGCTGAACGCCTTGTCCAAAAGCATCTTACTTCTGAGAGTTGAGCCCACCCTCAGTCCCTCACAGTTCCACACTGCCTGCAGAGTGAGTTTCACACGTATTCACCAGAGACTATTGCCAGAGGCTTCTGAGTACAAGTTAACAATGCAGACCTGGAGGGTATCTCCAGGTGCAGTAGAGTGGTAATCTTGGAACCTCCTGACTCAGAGTACTGCTACCTTCTCACTGCCATAGGAATGCAGCTAGTTGACAGCTGGCTTCAAGACATGCTTCCCTGTGAGAGCTGAGGACAGGGCAGAACCCTCCCGCATCCTGCCTGACTGTAGGAGTAGCTGCTAACATCCTTATGTTAGTGGCTGGGAGAGGTTGCGGGAAAAGCATGTGTGAGCACTGGGCCTGAACTCCCGTGTATCTGAGTTGAATACAGCGATTTCCAATGGCCTTCTTCAATCACAGTGTAGCTAGTTTCCAACTCCCATGTCCTAGGGGGTAGCAGACATCTGCCTCCCATGCATACACACTTCTGAGAGTTGAGCTTATGGCCTGTACCTCCACATCCAGCCTGCTGGTACCCTTGGCTTCTAAAAGGCCTAGGCTCGCTGTTTGACGGAAGTGCTGGGAGAGGTAATTGGAATCACCCGGCACACAAGACTAGTGCCTCCAAGCTCAGTTCAGCGATTTCCTAGTAATTCCTGTGGTAGACTGGTGCTACATACTAAGTTCCATACGTGAGAGGGTAGCTGAACGCCTTGTCCAAAACCATCTTACTTCTGAGAGTTGAGCTCAGCCTCAGTCCCTCACAGTTCCACACTGCCTGCAGAGTGAGTTTCGCAGGTCTTCAGCAGAGACGTTTGCCAGAGGCTTCTGAGACGCAGGGTAACAATGCAGACCTGGAGGGTATCCCCAGGTGCAGTCGACTGGTAATCTTGGAACCTCCTGACTCAGAATACTGCTACCTTCTCACTGCCATAGGAATGCAGCTAGTTGACAGCTGGCTTCAAGACATGCTTCCCTGTTAGAGCTGAGGACAGGGCAGATCCCTCCCGCATGCTGCCTGACAGTAGGAGTAACTGCTAACATCCTTATGTTAGTGGCTGGGAGAGGTTGCGGGAAAAGCATGTGTGAGCACTGGGCCTGAACTCCCATGTATCTGACTTGAATACAGCGATTTCCAACGGCTTTCCTCAACCAGAGTGTAGCTAGGTTCCAAATCCCATGTACGAGCGGGTAGCAGACATCTGCCTCCCATGCATACACACTTCTGAGAGTTGAGCTTATGGCCTGTACCTCCACATCCAGCCTGCTGGTACCCTTGGCTTTTAAAGGCCTAGGCTCGCTGTTTGACGGAAGTGCTGGGAGAGGTAATTGGAATCACCCGGCACAAAAGACTAGTGCCTCCAAGCTCAGTTCAGCGATTTCCTAGTAATTCCTGTGGTAGACTGGTGCTACATACTAAGTTCCATACGTGAGAGGGTAGCTGAACGCCTTGTCCAAAACCATCTTACTTCTGAGAGTTGAGCTCACCCTCAGTCCCTCACAGTTCCACACTGCCTGCAGAGTGAGTTTCGCAGGTCTTCAGCAGAGACGTTTTCCAGAGGCTTCTGAGACGCAGGGTAACAATGCAGACCTGGAGGGTATCCCCAGGTGCAGTCGACTGGTAATCTTGGAACCTCCTGACTCAGAATACTGCTACCTTCTCACTGCCATAGGAAGGCAGCTAGTTGATAGCTGGCTTCAAGACATGCTTCCTTGTGAGAGCTGAGGACAGGGCAGAACCCTCACGCATGCTGCCTGACTGTAGGAGTAGCTGCTAACATCCTTATGTTAGTGGCTGGGAGAGGTTGCGGGAAAAGCATGTGTGAGCACTGGGCCTGAACTCCCGTGTATCTGAGTTGAATACAGCGATTTCCAACGGCTTTCCTCAACCAGAGTGTAGCTAGGTTCCAAATCCCATGTACGAGCGGGTAGCAGACATCTGCCTCCCATGCATACACACTTCTGAGAGTTGAGCTTATGGCCTGTACCTCCACATCCAGCCTGCTGGTACCCTTGGCTTCTAAAAGGCCTAGGCTCGCTGTTTGATGGAAGTGCTGGGAGAGGTAATTGGAATCACCAGGCACACAAGACTAGTGCCTCCAAGCTCAGTTCAGCGATTTCCTAGAAATTCCTGTGGTAGACTGGTGCTACATACTAAGTTCCATACGTGAGAGGGTAGCTGAACGCCTTGTCCAAAACCATCTTACTTCTGAGAGTTGAGCTCAGCCACAGTCCCTCACAGTTCGACATTGCCTGCAGAGTGAATTTCGCAGGTCTTCAGCAGAGACGTTTGCCCGAGGCTTCTGAGACGCAGGGTAACAATGCAGACCTGGAGGGTATCCCCAGGTGCAGTCGACTGGTAATCTTGGAACCTCCTGACTCAGAATACTGCTACCTTCTCACTGCCATAGGAATGCAGCTAGTTGACAGCTGGCTTCAAGACATGCTTCCCTGTGAGAGCTGAGGACAGGGCAGAACCCTCCCGCATGCTGCCTGACTGTAGGAGTAGCTGCTAACATCCTTATGTTAGTGGCTGGGAGAGGTTGCGGGAAAAGCATGTGTGAGCACTGGGCCTGAACTCCCGTGTATCTGAGTTGAATACAGCGATTTCCAACGGCTTTCCTCAACAGAGTGTAGCTAGGTTCCAAATCCCATATACTAGCGGGTAGCAGACATCTGCCTCCCATGCATACACACTTCTGAGAGTTGAGCTTATGGCCTGTACCTCCATATCCAGCCTGCTGGTACCCTTGGCTTCTAAAAGGCCTAGGCTCGCTGTTTGACGGAAGTGCTGGGAGAGGTAATTGGAATCTCCTGGCACACAAGACGAGTGACTCCAAGCTCAATTCATGATTTCCCATTAATTCTTGTGGTAGACAGGTGCTACATACTAAGTTCCATATGTGAGAAGGTAGCTGAACGCCTTGTCCAAAAGCATCTTACTTCTGAGAGTTGAGCCCACCCTCAGTCCCTCACACTTCCACACTGCCTGCAGAGTGAGTTTCACACGTCTTCACCAGAGACGATTGCCAGAGGCTTCTGAGACGCAGGGTAACAATGCAGACCTGGAGGGTATCCCCAGGTGCAGTCGACTGGTAATCTTGGAACCTCCTGACTCAGAATACTGCTACCTTCTCACTGCCATAGGAATGCAGCTAGTTGACAGCTGGCTTCAAGACATGCTTCCCTGTGAGAGCTGAGGACAGGGCAGAACCCTCCCGCATGCTGCCTGACTGTAGGAGCAGCTGCTAACATCCTTATGTTAGTGGCTGGGAGAGGTTGCTGGAAAAGCATGTGTGAGCACTGGGCCTGAACTCCCGTGTATCTGAGTTGAATACAGCGATTTCCAACGGCTTTCCTCAACAGAGTGTAGCTAGGTTCCAAATCCCATGTACTAGCGGGTAGCAGACATCTGCCTCCCATGCATACACACTTCTGAGAGTTGAGCTTATGGCCTGTACCTCCACATCCAGCCTGCTGGTACCCTTGGCTTCTAAAAGGCCTAGGCTCGCTGTTTGACGGAAGTGCTGGGAGAGGTAATTGGAATCTCCTGGCACACAAGACGAGTGACTCCAAGCTCAATTCATGATTTCCCATTAATTCTTGTGGTAGACAGGTGCTACATACTAAGTTCCATATGTGAGAAGGTAGCTGAACGCCTTGTCCAAAAGCATCTTACTTCTGAGAGTTGAGCCCACCCTCAGTCCCTCACACTTCCACACTGCCTGCAGAGTGAGTTTCACACGTCTTCACCAGAGACGATTGCCAGAGGCTTCTGAGACGCAGGGTAACAATGCAGACCTGGAGGGTATCCCCAGGTGCGGTCGACTGGTAATCTTGGAACCTCCTGATTCAGAATACTGCTACTTTCTCACTGCCATAGGAATGCAGCTAGTTGACAGCTGGCTTCAAGACATGCTTCCCTGTGAGAGCTGAGGACAGGGCAGAACCCTCCCGCATGCTGCCTGACTGTAGGAGTAGCTGCTAAAATCCTTATGTTAGTGGCTGGTAGAGGTTGCGGGAAAAGCATGTGTGAGCACTGGGCCTGAACTCCCGTGTACCTGAGTTGAATACAGCGATTTCCAACGGCTTTCCTCAACCAGAGTGTAGCTAGTTTCCAAATCCCATGTACGAGCGGGTAGCAGACATCTCCCTCCCATGTATATACACTTCTGAGAGTTGAGCTTATGGCCTGTACCTCCACAGCCAGCCTGCTGGTACCCTTGGCTTCTAAAAGTCCTAGGCTCGCTGTTTGACGGAAGTGCTGGGAGAGGTAATTGGAATCACCCGGCACACAAGACTAGTGCCTCCAAGCTCAGTTCAGCGATTTCCTAGTAATTCCTGTGGTAGACTGGTGCTGCATACTAAGTTCCATACGTGAGAGGGTAGCTGAACGCCTTGTCCAAAACCATCTAACTTCGGAGAGTTGAGCTCAGCCTCAGTCCCTCAGAGTTCCACACTGCCTGCAGAGTGAGTTTCGCAGGTCTTCAGCAGAGACGTTTGCCAGAGGCTTCTGAGACGCAGGGTAACAATGCAGACCTGGAGGGTATCCCCAGGTGCAGTCGACTGGTAATCTTGGAACCTCCTGACTCAGAATACTGCTACCTTCTCACTGCCATAGGAATGCAGCTAGTTGACAGCTGGCTTCAAGACATGCTTCCCTGTGAGAGCTGAGGACAGGGCAGATCCCTCCCGCATGCTGCCTGACTGTAGGAGTAGCTGCTAACATCCTTATGTTAGTGGCTAGGAGAGGTTGCGGGAAAAGCATGTGTGAGCACTGGGCCTGAACTCCCGTGTATCTGAGTTGAATACAGCGATTTCCAACGGCTTTCCTCAACCAGAGTGTAGCTAGGTTCCAAATCCCAAGTACGAGCGGGTAGCAGACATCTGCCTCCCATGCATACACACTTCTGAGAGTTGAGCTTATGGCCTGTACCTCCACAGCCAGCCTGCTGGTACCCTTGGCTTCTAAAAGGCCTAGGCTCGCTGTTTGACGGAAGTGCTGGGAGAGGTAATTGGAATCTCACGGCACAAAGACGAGTGCCTCCAAGCTCAATTCACGATTTCCCAGTAATTCTTGTGGTAGACAGGTGCTACATACTAAGTTCCATATGTGAGAAGGTAGCTGAACGCCTTGTCCAAAAGCATCTTTCTTCTGAGATTTGAGCACACCCTCAGTCCCTCACACTTCCACACTGCCTGCAGAGTGAGTTTCACACGTCTTCACCAGAGACGATTGCCAGAAGCTTCTGAGTACAAGTTAACAATGCAGACCTGGAGGGTATCTCCAGGTGCAGTAGAGTCGTAATCTTGGAACCTCCTGACTCAGAGTACTGCTACCTTCTCACTGCCATAGGAATGCAGCTAGTTGACAGCTGGCTTGAAGACATGCTTCCCTGTGAGAGCTGAGGACAGGGCAGAACCCTCCCGCATCCTGCCTGACTGTAGGAGTAGCTGCTAACATCCTTATGTTAGTGGCTGGGAGAGGTTGCGGGAAAAGCATGTGTGAGCACTGGGCCTGAACTCCCGTGTATCTGAGTTGAATACAGCGATTTCCAATGGCCTTCTTCAATCACAGTGTAGCTAAGTTCCAACTCCCATGTCCGAGTTGGTAGCAGACATCTGCCTCCCATGCATACACACTTCTGAGAGTTGAGCTTATGGCCTGTACCTCCACATCCAGCCTGCTGGTACCCTTGGCTTCTAAAAGGGCTAGGCTCGCTGTTTGACGGAAGTGCTGGGAGAGGTAATTGGAATCACCCGGCACACAAGACTAGTGCCTCCAAGCTCAGTTCAGCGATTTCCTAGTAATTCCTGTGGTAGACTGGTGCTACATACTAAGTTCCATACGTGAGAGGGTAGCTGAACGCCTTGTCCAAAACCATCTTACTTCGGAGACTTGAGCTCAGCCTCAGTCCCTCACAGTTCCACACTGCCTGCAGAGTGAGTTTCGCAGGTCTTCAGCAGAGACGTTTGCCAGAGGCTTCTGAGACGCAGGGTAACAATGCAGACCTGGAGGGTATCCCCAGGTGCAGTCGACTGGTAATCTTGGAACCTCCTGACTCAGAATACTGCTACCTTCTCACTGCCATAGGAATGCAGCTATTTGACAGCTGGCTTCAAGACATGCTTCCCTGTGAGAGCTGAGGACAGGACAGAACCCTCCCGCATGCTGCCTGACTGTAGGAGTAGCTGCTAACATCCTTATGTTAGTGGCTGGGAGAGGTTGCGGGAAAAGCATGTGTGAGCACTGGGCCTGAACTCCCGTGTATCTGAGTTGAATACAGCGATTTCCAACGGCTTTCCTCAACCAGAGTGTAGCTAGGTTCCAAATCCCATGTACGAGCGGGTAGCAGACATCTGAGTCCCATGCATACACACTTCTGAGAGTTGAGCTTATGGCCTGTACCTCCACAGCCAGCCTGCTGGTACCCTTGGCTTCTAAAAGGCCTAGGCTCGCTGTTTGACGGAAGTGCTGGGAGAGGTAATTGGAATCACCCGGCACACAAGACGAGTGCCTCCAAGCTCAATTCACGATTTCCCAGTAATTCTTGTGGTAGACAGGTGCTACATACTAAGTTCCATATGTGAGAAGGTAGCTGAACGCCTTGTCCAAAAGCATCTTACTTCTGAGAGTTGAGCACACCCTCAGTCCCTCACACTTCCACACTGCCTGCAGAGTGAGTTTCACACGTCTTCACCAGAGACGATTGCCAGAGGCTTCTGAGTACAAGTTACAATGCAGACCTGGAGGGTATCTCCAGGGGCAGTAGAGTGGTAATCTTGGAACCTCCTGACTCAGAGTACTGCTACCTTCTCACTGCCATAGGAATGCAGCTAGTTGACAGCTGGCTTCAAGACATGCTTCCCTGTGAGAGCTGAGGACAGGGCAGAACCCTCCCGCATCCTGCCTGACTGTAGGAGTAGCTGCTAACATCCTTATGTTAGTGGCTGGGAGAGGTTGCGGGAAAAGCATGTGTGAGCACTGGGCCTGAACTCCCGTGTATCTGAGTTGAATACAGCGATTTCCAATGGCCTTCTTCAATCACAGTGTAGCTAGGTTCCAACTCCCATGTCCGAGTGGGTAGCAGACATCTGCCTCCCATGCATACACACTTCTGAGAGTTGAGCTTATGGCCTGTACCTCCACATCCAGCCTGCTGGTACCCTTGTCTTCTAAAAGGCCAAGGCTCGCTGTTTGACGGAAGTGCTGTGAGAGGTAATTGGAATCACCCGGCACACAAGACTAGTGCCTCCAAGCTCAGTTCAGCGATTTCCTAGTAATTCCTGTGGTAGACTGGTGCTACATACTAAGTTCCATACGTGAGAGGGTAGCTGAACGCCTTGTCCAAAACCATCTTACTTCTGAGAGTTGAGCTCAGCCTCAGTCCCTCACAGTTCCACACTGCCTGCAGAGTGAGTTTCGCCGGTCTTCAGCAGAGACGTTTGCCAGAGGCTTCTGAGACGCAGGGTAACAATGCAGACCTGGAGGGTATCCCCAGGTGCAGTCGACTGGTAATCTTGAACCTCCTGACTCAGAATACTGCTACCTTCTCACTGCCACAGGAATGCAGCTAGTTGACAGCTAGCTGGCTTCAAGACATGCTTCCCTGAGAGAGCTGAGGACAGGGCAGAACCCTCCCGCATTCTGCCGGACTGTAGGAATAGCTGCTAACATCCTAATGTTAGTGGCTGGGAGAGGTTGCGGGAAAAGCATGTGTGAGCACTGGGCCTGAACTCCCGTGTATCTGAGTTGAATACAGCGATTTCCAACGGCTTTCCTCAACCAGAGTGTAGCTAGGTTCCAAATCCCATGTACGAGCGGGTAGCAGACATCTGCCTCCCATGCATACACACTTCTGAGAGTTGAGCTTATGGCCTGTACCTCCACAGCCAGCCTGGTGGTACACTTGGCTTCTAAAAGGCCTAGGCTCGCTGTTTGACGGAAGTGCTGGGAGAGGTAATTGGAATCTCCCGGCACACAAGACGAGTGCCTCCAAGCTCAATTCACGATTTCCCAGTAATTCTTGTGGTAGACAACTGCTACATACTAAGTTCCATATGTGAGATGGTAGCTGAACGCCTTGTCCAAAAGCATCTTACTTCTGAGAGTTGAGCCCACCCTCAGTCCCTCACAGTTCCACACTGCCTGCAGAGTGAGTTTCACACGTCTTCACCAGAGACGATTGCCAGAGGCTTCTGAGAACAAGTTAACAATGCAGACCTGGAGGGTATCTCCAGGTGCAGTAGAGTGGTAATCTTGGAACCTCCTGACTCAGAGTACTGCTACCTTCTCCTGCCATAGGAATGCAGCTAGTTGACAGCTAGCTTCAAGACATGCTTCCCTGTGAGAGCTGAGGACAGGGCAGAACCCTCCCGCATCCTGCCTGAATGTAGGAGTAGCTGCTAACATCCTTATGTTAGTGGCTGGGAGAGGTTGCGGGAAATGCATGTTTGAGCACTGGGCCTGAACTCCCGTGTATCTGAGTTGAATACAGCGATTTCCAATGGCCTTCTTCAATCACAGTGTAGCTAGGTTCCAACTCCCATGTCCGAGTGGGTAGCAGACATCTGCCTCCCATGCATACACACTTCTGAGAGTTGAGCTTATGGCCTGTACCTCCACATCCAGCCTGCTGGTACCCTTGGCTTCTAAAAGGGCTAGGCTCGCTGTTTGACGGAAGTGCTGGGAGAGGTAATTGGAATCACCCGGCACACAAGACTAGTGCCTCCAAGCTCAGTTCAGCGATTTCCTAGTAATTCCTGTGGTAGACTTGTGCTACATACTAAGTTCCATACGTGAGAGGGTAGCTGAACGCCTTGTCCAAAACCATCTTACTTCTGAGAGTTGAGCTCACCCTCAGTCCCTCACATTTCCACACTGCCTGCAGAGTGAGTTTCGCAGGTCTTCAGCAGAGACGTTTGCCAGAGGCTTCTGAGACGCAGGTTAACAATGCAGACCTGGAGGGTATCCCCAGGTGCAGTCGACTGGTAATCTTGGAACCTCCTGACTCAGAATACTGCTACCTTCTCACTGCCATAGGAATGCAGCTAGTTGACAGCTAGCTGGATTCAAGACTTGCTTCCCTGAGAGAGCTGAGGACAGGGCAGAACCCTCCCGCATGCTGCCTGACTGTAGGAGTAGCTGCTAACATCCTAATGTTAGTGGCTGGGAGAGGTTGCGGGAAAAGCATGTGTGAGCACTGGGCCTGAACTCCCGTGTATCTGAGTTGAATACAGCGATTTCCAACGGCTTCCCTCAACCAGAGTGTAGCTAGGTTCCAAATCCCATGTACGAGCGGGTAGCAGACATCTGCCTCCCATGCATACACACTTCTGAGAGTTGAGCTTATGGCCTGTACCTCCACAGCCAGCCTGCTGGTACCCTTGGCTTCTAAAAAGCCTAGGCTCGCTGTTTGACGGAAGTGCTGGGAGAGGTAATTGGAATCTCCCGGGACACAAGACGAGTGCCTCCAAGCTCAATTCACGATTTCCCAGTAATTCTTGTGGTAGACAGCTGCTACATACTAAGTTCCATATGTGAGATGGTAGCTGAACGCCTTGTCCAAAAGCATCTTACTTCTGAGAGTTGAGCCCACCCTCAGTCCCTCACAGTTCCACACTGCCTGCAGAGTGAGTTTCACACGTCTTCACCAGAGACGATTGCCAGAGGCTTCTGAGTACAAGTTAACAATGCAGACCTGGAGGGTATCTCCAGGTGCAGTAGAGTGGTAATCTTGGAACCTCCTGACTCAGAGTACTGCTACCTTCTCCTGCCATAGGAATGCAGCTAGTTGACAGCTAGCTTCAAGACATGCTTCCCTGTGAGAGCTGAGGACAGGGCAGAACCCTCCCGCATCCTGCCTGACTGTAGGAGTAGCTGCTAACATCCTTATGTTAGTGGCTGGGAGAGGTTGGGGGAAAAGCATGTGTGAGCACTGGGCCTGAACTCCCGTGTATCTGAGTTGAATACAGCGATTTCCAATGGGCTTCTTCAATCACAGTGTAGCTAGGTTCCAACTCCCATGTCCGAGTGGGTAGCAGACATCTGCCTCCCATGCATACACACTTCTGAGAGTTGAGCTTATGGCCTGTACCTCCACAGCCAGCCTGCTGGTACCCTTGGCTTCTAAAAGGCCTAGGCTCGCTGTTTGACGGAAGTGCTGGGAGAGGTAATTGGAATCTCACGGCACAAAGACGAGTGCCTCCAAGCTCAATTCACGATTTCCCAGTAATTCTTGTGGTAGACAGGTGCTACATACTAAGTTCCATATGTGAGAAGGTAGCTGAACGCCTTGTCCAAAAGCATCTTTCTTCTGAGATTTGAGCACACCCTCAGTCCCTCACACTTCCACACTGCCTGCAGAGTGAGTTTCACACGTCTTCACCAGAGACGATTGCCAGAGGCTTCTGAGTACAAGTTACAATGCAGACCTGGAGGGTATCTCCAGGGGCAGTAGAGTGGTAATCTTGGAACCTCCTGACTCAGAGTACTGCTACCTTCTCACTGCCATAGGAATGCAGCTAGTTGACAGCTGGCTTCAAGACATGCTTCCCTGTGAGAGCTGAGGACAGGGCAGAACCCTCCCGCATCCTGCCTGACTGTAGGAGTAGCTGCTAACATCCTTATGTTAGTGGCTGGGAGAGGTTGCGGGAAAAGCATGTGTGAGCACTGGGCCTGAACTCCCGTGTATCTGAGTTGAATACAGCGATTTCCAATGGCCTTCTTCAATCACAGTGTAGCTAGGTTCCAACTCCCATGTCCGAGTGGGTAGCAGACATCTGCCTCCCATGCATACACACTTCTGAGAGTTGAGCTTATGGCCTGTACCTCCACATCCAGCCTGCTGGTACCCTTGTCTTCTAAAAGGCCAAGGCTCGCTGTTTGACGGAAGTGCTGTGAGAGGTAATTGGAATCACCCGGCACACAAGACTAGTGCCTCCAAGCTCAGTTCAGCGATTTCCTAGTAATTCCTGTGGTAGACTGGTGCTACATACTAAGTTCCATACGTGAGAGGGTAGCTGAACGCCTTGTCCAAAACCATCTTACTTCTGAGAGTTGAGCTCAGCCTCAGTCCCTCACAGTTCCACACTGCCTGCAGAGTGAGTTTCGCCGGTCTTCAGCAGAGACGTTTGCCAGAGGCTTCTGAGACGCAGGGTAACAATGCAGACCTGGAGGGTATCCCCAGGTGCAGTCGACTGGTAATCTTGGAACCTCCTGACTCAGAATACTGCTACCTTCTCACTGCCACAGGAATGCAGCTAGTTGACAGCTAGCTGGCTTCAAGACATGCTTCCCTGAGAGAGCTGAGGACAGGGCAGAACCCTCCCGCATTCTGCCGGACTGTAGGAATAGCTGCTAACATCCTAATGTTAGTGGCTGGGAGAGGTTGCGGGAAAAGCATGTGTGAGCACTGGGCCTGAACTCCCGTGTATCTGAGTTGAATACAGCGATTTCCAACGGCTTTCCTCAACCAGAGTGTAGCTAGGTTCCAAATCCCATGTACGAGCGTGTAGCAGACATCTGCCTCCCATGCATACACACTTCTGAGAGTTGAGCTTATGGCCTGTACCTCCACAGCCAGCCTGCTGGTACCCTTGGCTTCTAAAAGGCCTAGGCTCGCTGTTTGACGGAAGTGCTGGGAGAGGTAATTGGAATCTCCCGGCACACAAGACGAGTGCCTCCAAGCTCAATTCACGATTTCCCAGTAATTCTTGTGGTAGACAACTGCTACATACTAAGTTCCATATGTGAGATGGTAGCTGAACGCCTTGTCCAAAAGCATCTTACTTCTGAGAGTTGAGCCCACCCTCAGTCCCTCACAGTTCCACACTTCCTGCAGAGTGAGTTTCACACGTCTTCACCAGAGATGATTGCCAGAGGCTTCTGAGTACAAGTTAACAATGCAGACCTGGAGGGTATCTCCAGGTGCAGTAGAGTGGTAATCTTGGAACCTCCTGACTCAGAGTACTGCTACCTTCTCCTGCCATAGGAATGCAGCTAGTTGACAGCTAGCTTCAAGACATGCTTCCCTGTGAGAGCTGAGGACAGGGCAGAACCCTCCCGCATCCTGCCTGACTGTAGGAGTAGCTGCTAACATCCTTATGTTAGTGGCTGGGAGAGGTTGCGGGAAATGCATGTTTGAGCACTGGGCCTGAACTCCCGTGTATCTGAGTTGAATACAGCGATTTCCAATGGCCTTCTTCAATCACAGTGTAGCTAGGTTCCAACTCCCATGTCCGAGTGGGTAGCAGACATCTGCCTCCCATGCATACACACTTCTGAGAGTTGAGCTTATGGCCTGTACCTCCACATCCAGCCTGCTGGTACCCTTGGCTTCTAAAAGGGCTAGGCTCGCTGTTTGACGGAAGTGCTGTGAGAGGTAATTGGAATCACCCGGCACACAAGACTAGTGCCTCCAAGCTCAGTTCAGCGATTTCCTAGTAATTCCTGTGGTAGACTGGTGCTACATACTAAGTTCCATACGTGAGAGGGTAGCTGAACGCCTTGTCCAAAACCATCTTACTTCTGAGAGTTGAGCTCACCCTCAGTCCCTCACATTTCCACACTGCCTGCAGAGTGAGTTTCGCAGGTCTTCAGCAGAGACGTTTGCCAGAGGCTTCTGAGACGCAGTGTAACAATGCAGACCTGGAGGGTATCCCCAGGTGCAGTCGACTGGTAATCTTGGAACCTCCTGACTCAGAATACTGCTACCTTCTCACTGCCATAGGAATGCAGCTAGTTGACAGCTAGCTGGCTTCAAGACTTGCTTCCCTGAGAGAGCTGAGGACAGGGCAGAACCCTCCCGCATGCTGCCTGACTGTAGGAGTAGCTGCTAACATCCTAATGTTAGTGGCTGGGAGAGGTTGCGGGAAAAGCATGTGTGAGCACTGGGCCTGAACTCCCGTGTATCTGAGTTGAATACAGCGATTTCCAACGGCTTCCCTCAACCAGAGTGTAGCTAGGTTCCAAATCCCATGTACGAGCGGGTAGCAGACATCTGCCTCCCATGCATACACACTTCTGAGAGTTGAGCTTATGGCCTGTACCTCCACAGCCAGCCTGCTGGTACCCTTGGCTTCTAAAAAGCCTAGGCTCGCTGTTTGACGGAAGTGCTGGGAGAGGTAATTGGAATCTCCCGGCACACAAGACGAGTGCCTCCAAGCTCAATTCACGATTTCCCAGTAATTCTTGTGGTAGACAGCTGCTACATACTAAGTTCCATATGTGAGATGGTAGCTGAACGCCTTGTCCAAAAGCATCTTACTTCTGAGAGTTGAGCCCACCCTCAGTCCCTCACAGTTCCACACTGCCTGCAGAGTGAGTTTCACACGTCTTCACCAGAGACGATTGCCAGAGGCTTCTGAGTACAAGTTAACAATGCAGACCTCGAGGGTATCTCCAGGTGCAGTAGAGTGGTAATCTTGGAACCTCCTGACTCAGAGTACTGCTACCTTCTCCTGCCATAGGAATGCAGCTAGTTGACAGCTAGCTTCAAGACAGGCTTCCCTGTGAGAGCTGAGGACAGGGCAGAACCCTCCCGCATCCTGCCTGACTGTAGGAGTAGCTGCTAACATCCTTATGTTAGTGGCTGGGAGAGGTTGCGGGAAAAGCATGTGTGAGCACTGGGCCTGAACTCCCGTGTATCTGAGTTGAATACAGCGATTTCCAATGGCCTTCTTCAATCACAGTGTAGCTAGGTTCCAACTCCCATGTCCGAGTGGGTAGCAGACATCTGCCTCCCATGCATACACACTTCTGAGAGTTGAGCTTATGGCCTGTACCTCCACATCCAGCCTGCTGGTACCCTTGGCTTCTAAAAGGCCTAGGCTCGCTGTTTGACGGAAGTGCTGGGAGAGGTAATTGGAATCACCCGGCACACAAGACTAGTGCCTCCAAGCTCAGTTCAGCGATTTCCTAGTAATTCCTGTGGTAGACTGGTGCTACATACTAAGTTCCATACGTGAGAGGGTAGCTGAACGCCTTGTCCAAAAGCATCTTACTTCTGAGAGTTGAGCTCACCCTCAGTCCCTCACAGTTCCACATGCCTGCAGAGTGAGTTTCGCAGGTCTTCAGCAGAGACGTTTGCCAGAGGCTTCTGAGACGCAGGGTAACAATGCAGACCTGCAGGGTATCCCCAGGTGCAGTCGACTGGTAATCTTGGAACCTCCTGACTCAGAATACTGCTACCTTCTCACTGCCATAGGAATGCAGCTAGTTGACAGCTAGCTGGCTTCAAGACTTGCTTCCCTGAGAGAGCTGAGGACAGGGCAGAACCCTCCCGCATGCTGCCTGACTGTAGGAGTAGCTGCTAACATCCTAATGTTAGTGGCTGGGAGAGGTTGCGGGAAAAGCATGTGTGAGCACTGGGCCTGAACTCCCGTGTATCTGAGTTGAATACAGCGATTTCCAACGGCATCCCTCAACCAGAGTGTAGCTAGGTTCCAAATCCCATGTACGAGCAGGTAGCAGACATCTGCCTCCCATGCATACACACTTCTGAGAGTTGAGCTTATGGCCTGTACCTCCACAGCCAGCCTGCTGGTACCCTTGGCTTCTAAAAGGCCTAGGCTCGCTGTTTGACGGAAGTGCTGGGAGAGGTAATTGGAATCTCCCGGCACACAAGACGAGTGCCTCCAAGCTCAATTCACGATTTCCCAGTAATTCTTGTGGTAGACAGGTGCTACATACTAAGTTCCATATGTGAGATGGTAGCTGAACGCCTTGTCCAAAAGCATCTTACTTCTGAGAGTTGAGCCCACCCTCAGTCCCTCACAGTTCCACACTGCCTGCAGAGTGAGTTTCACACGTCTTCACCAGAGACGATTGCCAGAGGCTTCTGAGTACAAGTTAACAATGCAGACCTGGAGGGTATATCCAGGTGCAGTAGAGTGGTAATCTTGGAACCTCCTGACTCAGAGTACTGCTACCTTCTCACTGCCTTAGGAATGCAGCTAGTTGACAGCTGGCTTCAAGACATGCTTCCCTGTGAGAGCTGAGGACAGGGCAGAACCCTCCCGCATCCTGCCTGAGTGTAGGAGTAGCTGCTAACATCCTAATGTTAGTGGCTGGGAGAGGTTACGGGAAAAGCATGTGTGAGCACTGGGCCTGAACTCCCGTGTATCTGAGTTGAATACAGCGATTTCCAATGCCTTCTTCAATCACAGTGTAGCTAGGTTCCAACTCCCATGTCCGAGTGGGTAGCAGACATCTGCCTCCCATGCATACACACTTCTAAGAGTTGAGCTTATGGCCTGTACCTCCACATCCAGCCTGCTGGTACCCTTGGCTTCTAAAAGGCCTAGGCTCGCTGTTTGACGGAAGTGCTGGGAGAGGTAATTGGAATCACCCGGCACACAAGACTAGTGCCTCCAAGCTCAGTTCAGCGATTTCCTAGTAATTCCTGTGGTAGACTGGTGCTACATACTAAGTTCCATACGTGAGAGGGTAGCTGAACGCCTTGTCCAAAACCATCTTACTTCTGAGAGTTGAGCTCAGACTCAGTCCCTCACAGTTCCACACTGCCTGCAGAGTGAGTTTCGCAGGTCTTCAGCAGAGACGTTGGCCAGAGGCTTCTGAGACGCAGGGTAACAATGCAGACCTGGAGGGTATCCACAGGTGCAGTCGACTGGTAATCTTGGAACCTCCTGACTCAGAATACTGCTACCTTCTCACTGCCATAGGAATGCAGCTATTTGACAGCTGGCTTCAAGACATGCTTCCCTGTGAGAGCTGAGGACAGGGCAGAACCCTCCCGCATGCTGCCTGACTGTAGGAGTAGCTGCTAACATCCTTATGTTAGTGGCTGGGAGAGGTTGCGGGAAAAGCATGTGTGAGCACTGGGCCTGAACTCCCGTGTATCTGAGTTGAATACAGCGATTTCCAACGGCTTTCCTCAACCAGAGTGTAGTTAGGTTCCAAATCCCATGTACGAGCGGGTAGCAGACATCTGAGTCCCATGCATACACACTTCTGAGAGTTGAGCTTATGGCCTGTACCTCCACATCCAGCCTGCTGGTACCCTTGGCTTCTAAAAGGCCTAGGCTCGCTGTTTGACGGAAGTGCTGGGAGAGGTAATTGGAATCACCCGGCACACAAGACGAGTGCCTCCAAGCTCAATTCACGATTTCCCAGTAATTCTTGTGGTACACAGGTGCTACATACTAAGTTCCATATGTGAGAAGGTAGCTGAACGCCTTGTACAAAAGCATCTTACTTCTGAGAGTTGAGCACACCCTCAGTCCCTCACACTTCCACACTGCCTGCAGAGGGAGTTTCACACGTCTTCACCAGAGACGATTGCCAGAGGCTTCTGAGTACAAGTTAACAATGCAGACCTGGAGGGTATCTCCAGGGGCAGTAGAGTGGTAATCTTGGAACCTCCTGACTCAGAGTACTGCTACCTTCTCACTGCCATAGGAATGCAGCTAGTTGACAGCTGGCTTCAAGACATGCTTCCCTGTGAGAGCTGAGGACAAGGCAGAACCCTCCCGCATCCTGCCTGACTGTAGGAGTAGCTGCTAACATCCTTATGTTAGTGGCTGGGAGAGGTTGCGGGAAAAGCATGTGTGAGCACTGGGCCTGAACTCCCGTGTATCTGAGTTGAATACAGCGATTTCCAATGGCCTTCTTCAATCACAGTGTAGCTAGGTTCCAACTCCCATGTCCGAGTGAGTAGCAGACATCTGCCTCCCATGCATATACACTTCTGAGATTTGAGCTTATGGCCTGTACCTCCACAGCCAGCCTGCTGGTACCGTTGGCTTCTAAAAGGCCTAGGCTCGCTGTTTGACGGAAGTGCTGGGAGAGGTAATTGGAATCTCCCGGCACACAAGACTAGTGCCTCCAAGCTCAGTTCAGCGATTTCCTAGTAATTCCTGTGGTAGACTGGTGCTACATACTAATTTCCATACGTGAGAGGGTAGCTGAACGCCTTGTCCAAAACCATCTTACTTCTGAGAGTTGAGCTCAGCCTCAGTCCCTCACAGTTCCACACTGCCTGCAGAGTGAGTTTCACAGGTCTTCAGCAGAGACGTTTGCCAGAGGCTTCTGAGACACAGGGTAACAATGCAGACCTGGAGGGTATCCCCAGGTGCAGTCGACTGGTAATCTTGGAACCTCCTGACTCAGAATACTGCTACCTTCTCACTGCCATAGGAATGCAGCTAGTTGACAGCTGGCTTCAAGACATGCTTCCCTGTGAGAGCTGAGGACAGGGCAGAACCTACCCGCATGCTGCCTGACTGTAGGAGTAGCTGCTAACATCCTTATGTTAGTGGCTGGGAGAGGTTGCGGGAAAAGCATGTGTGAGCACTGGGCCTGAACTCCCGTGTATCTGAGTTGAATACAGCGATTTCCAACGGCTTTCCTCAACCAGAGTGTAGCTAGGTTCCAAATCCCATGTACGAGCGGGTAGGAGACATCTGCCTCCCATGCATACACACTTCTGAGAGTTGAGCTTATGGCCTGTACCTCCACATCCAGCCTGCTGGTACCCTTGGCTTCTAAAAGGCCTAGGCTCGCTGTTTGACGGAAGTGGTGGGAGAGGTAATTGGAATCTCCCGGCACACAAGACGAGTGCCTCCAAGCTCAATTCACGATTTCCCAGTAATTCTTGTGGTACACAGGTGCTACATACTAAGTTCCATATGTGAGAAGGTAGCTGAACGCCTTGTACAAAAGCATCTTACTTCTGAGAGTTGAGCACACCCTCAGTCCCTCACACTTCCACACTGCCTGCAGAGTGAGTTTCACACGTCTTCACCAGAGACGATTGCCAGAGGCTTCTGAGTACAAGTTAACAATGCAGACCTGGAGGGTATCTCCAGGGGCAGTAGAGTGGTAATCTTGGAACCTCCTGACTCAGAGTACTGCTACCTTCTCACTGCCATAGGAATGCAGCTAGTTGACAGCTGGCTTCAAGACATGCTTCCCTGTGAGAGCTGAGGACAGGGCAGAACCCTCCCGCATCCTGCCTGAGTGTAGGAGTAGCTGCTAACATCCTAATGTTAGTGGCTGGGAGAGGTTACGGGAAAAGCATGTGTGAGCACTGGGCCTGAACTCCCGTGTATCTGAGTTGAATACAGCGATTTCCAATGCCTTCTTCAATCACAGTGTAGCTAGGTTCCAACTCCCATGTCCGAGTGGGTAGCAGACATCTGCCTCCCATGCATACACACTTCTAAGAGTTGAGCTTATGGCCTGTACCTCCACATCCAGCCTGCTGGTACCCTTGGCTTCTAAAAGGCCTAGGCTCGCTGTTTGACGGAAGTGCTGGGAGAGGTAATTGGAATCACCCGGCACACAAGACTAGTGCCTCCAAGCTCAGTTCAGCGATTTCCTAGTAATTCCTGTGGTAGACTGGTGCTACATACTAAGTTCCATACGTGAGAGGGTAGCTGAACGCCTTGTCCAAAACCATCTTACTTCTGAGAGTTGAGCTCAGACTCAGTCCCTCACAGTTCCACACTGCCTGCAGAGTGAGTTTCGCAGGTCTTCAGCAGAGACGTTGGCCAGAGGCTTCTGAGACGCAGGGTAACAATGCAGACCTGGAGGGTATCCACAGGTGCAGTCGACTGGTAATCTTGGAACCTCCTGACTCAGAATACTGCTACCTTCTCACTGCCATAGGAATGCAGCTATTTGACAGCTGGCTTCAAGACATGCTTCCCTGTGAGAGCTGAGGACAGGGCAGAACCCTCCCGCATGCTGCCTGACTGTAGGAGTAGCTGCTAACATCCTTATGTTAGTGGCTGGGAGAGGTTGCGGGAAAAGCATGTGTGAGCACTGGGCCTGAACTCCCGTGTATCTGAGTTGAATACAGCGATTTCCAACGGCTTTCCTCAACCAGAGTGTAGTTAGGTTCCAAATCCCATGTACGAGCGGGTAGCAGACATCTGAGTCCCATGCATACACACTTCTGAGAGTTGAGCTTATGGCCTGTACCTCCACATCCAGCCTGCTGGTACCCTTGGCTTCTAAAAGGCCTAGGCTCGCTGTTTGACGGAAGTGCTGGGAGAGGTAATTGGAATCACCCGGCACACAAGACGAGTGCCTCCAAGCTCAATTCACGATTTCCCAGTAATTCTTGTGGTACACAGGTGCTACATACTAAGTTCCATATGTGAGAAGGTAGCTGAACGCCTTGTACAAAAGCATCTTACTTCTGAGAGTTGAGCACACCCTCAGTCCCTCACACTTCCACACTGCCTGCAGAGGGAGTTTCACACGTCTTCACCAGAGACGATTGCCAGAGGCTTCTGAGTACAAGTTAACAATGCAGACCTGGAGGGTATCTCCAGGGGCAGTAGAGTGGTAATCTTGGAACCTCCTGACTCAGAGTACTGCTACCTTCTCACTGCCATAGGAATGCAGCTAGTTGACAGCTGGCTTCAAGACATGCTTCCCTGTGAGAGCTGAGGACAAGGCAGAACCCTCCCGCATCCTGCCTGACTGTAGGAGTAGCTGCTAACATCCTTATGTTAGTGGCTGGGAGAGGTTGCGGGAAAAGCATGTGTGAGCACTGGGCCTGAACTCCCGTGTATCTGAGTTGAATACAGCGATTTCCAATGGCCTTCTTCAATCACAGTGTAGCTAGGTTCCAACTCCCATGTCCGAGTGAGTAGCAGACATCTGCCTCCCATGCATATACACTTCTGAGATTTGAGCTTATGGCCTGTACCTCCACAGCCAGCCTGCTGGTACCGTTGGCTTCTAAAAGGCCTAGGCTCGCTGTTTGACGGAAGTGCTGGGAGAGGTAATTGGAATCTCCCGGCACACAAGACTAGTGCCTCCAAGCTCAGTTCAGCGATTTCCTAGTAATTCCTGTGGTAGACTGGTGCTACATACTAATTTCCATACGTGAGAGGGTAGCTGAACGCCTTGTCCAAAACCATCTTACTTCTGAGAGTTGAGCTCAGCCTCAGTCCCTCACAGTTCCACACTGCCTGCAGAGTGAGTTTCACAGGTCTTCAGCAGAGACGTTTGCCAGAGGCTTCTGAGACACAGGGTAACAATGCAGACCTGGAGGGTATCCCCAGGTGCAGTCGACTGGTAATCTTGGAACCTCCTGACTCAGAATACTGCTACCTTCTCACTGCCATAGGAATGCAGCTAGTTGACAGCTGGCTTCAAGACATGCTTCCCTGTGAGAGCTGAGGACAGGGCAGAACCTACCCGCATGCTGCCTGACTGTAGGAGTAGCTGCTAACATCCTTATGTTAGTGGCTGGGAGAGGTTGCGGGAAAAGCATGTGTGAGCACTGGGCCTGAACTCCCGTGTATCTGAGTTGAATACAGCGATTTCCAACGGCTTTCCTCAACCAGAGTGTAGCTAGGTTCCAAATCCCATGTACGAGCGGGTAGGAGACATCTGCCTCCCATGCATACACACTTCTGAGAGTTGAGCTTATGGCCTGTACCTCCACATCCAGCCTGCTGGTACCCTTGGCTTCTAAAAGGCCTAGGCTCGCTGTTTGACGGAAGTGGTGGGAGAGGTAATTGGAATCTCCCGGCACACAAGACGAGTGCCTCCAAGCTCAATTCACGATTTCCCAGTAATTCTTGTGGTACACAGGTGCTACATACTAAGTTCCATATGTGAGAAGGTAGCTGAACGCCTTGTACAAAAGCATCTTACTTCTGAGAGTTGAGCACACCCTCAGTCCCTCACACTTCCACACTGCCTGCAGAGTGAGTTTCACACGTCTTCACCAGAGACGATTGCCAGAGGCTTCTGAGTACAAGTTAACAATGCAGACCTGGAGGGTATCTCCAGGGGCAGTAGAGTGGTAATCTTGGAACCTCCTGACTCAGAGTACTGCTACCTTCTCACTGCCATAGGAATGCAGCTAGTTGACAGCTGGCTTCAAGACATGCTTCCCTGTGAGAGCTGAGGACAAGGCAGAACCCTCCCGCATCCTGCCTGACTGTAGGAGTAGCTGCTAACATCCTTATGTTAGTGGCTGGGAGAGGTTGCGGGAAAAGCATGTGTGAGCACTGGGCCTGAACTCCCGTGTATCTGAGTTGAATACAGCGATTTCCAATGGCCTTCTTCAATCACAGTGTAGCTAGGTTCCAACTCCCATGTCCGAGTGAGTAGCAGACATCTGCCTCCCATGCATATACACTTCTGAGATTTGAGCTTATGGCCTGTACCTCCACAGCCAGCCTGCTGGTACCGTTGGCTTCTAAAAGGCCTAGGCTCGCTGTTTGACGGAAGTGCTGGGAGAGGTAATTGGAATCTCCCGGCACACAAGACTAGTGCCTCCAAGCTCAGTTCAGCGATTTCCTAGTAATTCCTGTGGTAGACTGGTGCTACATACTAATTTCCATACGTGAGAGGGTAGCTGAACGCCTTGTCCAAAACCATCTTACTTCTGAGAGTTGAGCTCAGCCTCAGTCCCTCACAGTTCCACACTGCCTGCAGAGTGAGTTTCACAGGTCTTCAGCAGAGACGTTTGCCAGAGGCTTCTGAGACACAGGGTAACAATGCAGACCTGGAGGGTATCCCCAGGTGCAGTCGACTGGTAATCTTGGAACCTCCTGACTCAGAATACTGCTACCTTCTCACTGCCATAGGAATGCAGCTAGTTGACAGCTGGCTTCAAGACATGCTTCCCTGTGAGAGCTGAGGACAGGGCAGAACCTACCCGCATGCTGCCTGACTGTAGGAGTAGCTGCTAACATCCTTATGTTAGTGGCTGGGAGAGGTTGCGGGAAAAGCATGTGTGAGCACTGGGCCTGAACTCCCGTGTATCTGAGTTGAATACAGCGATTTCCAACGGCTTTCCTCAACCAGAGTGTAGCTAGGTTCCAAATCCCATGTACGAGCGGGTAGCAGACATCTGCCTCCCATGCATACACACTTCTGAGAGTTGAGCTTATGGCCTGTACCTCCACATCCAGCCTGCTGGTACCCTTGGCTTCTAAAAGGCCTAGGCTCGCTGTTTGACGGAAGTGGTGGGAGAGGTAATTGGAATCTCCCGGCACACAAGACGAGTGCCTCCAAGCTCAATTCACGATTTCCCAGTAATTCTTGTGGTAGACAGGTGCTACATACTAAGTTCCATATGTGAGATGGTAGCTGAACGCCTTGTCCAAAAGCATCTTACTTCTGAGAGTTGAGCCCACCCTCAGTCCCTCACAGTTCCACACTGCCTGCAGAGTGAGTTTCACACGTCTTCACCAGAGACGATTGCCAGAGGCTTCTGAGTACAAGTTAACAATGCAGACCTGGAGGGTATCTCCAGGTGCAGTAGAGTGGTAATCTTGGAACCTCCTGACTCAGAGTACTGCTACCTTCTCCTGCCATAGGAATGCAGCTAGTTGACAGCTAGCTTCAAGACATGCTTCCCTGTGAGAGCTGAGGACAGGGCAGAACCCTCCCGCATCCTGCCTGACTGTAGGAGTAGCTGCTAACATCCTTATGTTAGTGGCTGGGAGAGGTTGCGGGAAAAGCATGTGTGAGCACTGGGCCTGAACTCCCGTGTATCTGAGTTGAATACAGCGATTTCCAATGGCCTTCTTCAATCACAGTGTAGCTAGGTTCCAACTCCCATGTCCGAGTGGGTAGCAGACATCTGCCTCCCATGCATACACACTTCTGAGAGTTGAGCTTATGGCCTGTACCTCCACATCCAGCCTGCTGGTACCCTTGGCTTCTAAAAGGCCTAGGCTCGCTGTTTGACGGAAGTGGTGGGAGAGGTAATTGGAATCTCCCGGCACACAAGACGAGTGCCTCCAAGCTCAATTCACGATTTCCCAGTAATTCTTGTGGTAGACAGGTGCTACATACTAAGTTCCATATGTGAGAAGGTAGCTGAACGCCTTGTCCAAAGGCATCTTACTTCTGAGAGTTGAGGACACCGTCAGTCCCTCACACTTCCACACTGCCTGCAGAGTGAGTTTCACACATCTTCACCAGAGACGATTGCCAGAGGCTTCTGAGTACAAGTTAACAATGCAGACCTGGAGGGTATCTCCAGGTGCAGTAGAGTGGTAATCTTGGAACCTCCTGACTCAGAGTACTGCTACCTTCTCACTGCCATAGGAATGCAGCTAGTTGACAGCTGGCTTCAAGACATGCTTCCCTGTGAGAGCTGAGGACAGGGCAGAACCCTCCCGCATCCTGCCTGACTGTAGGAGTAGCTGCTAACATCCTAATGTTAGTGGCTGGGAGAGGTTGCGGGAAAAGCATGTGTGAGCACTGGGCCTGAACTCCCGTGTATCTGAGTTGAATACAGCGATTTCCAATGGCCTTCTTCAATCACAGTGTAGCTAGGTTCCAACTCCCATGTCCGAGTGGGTAGCAGACATCTGCCTCCCATGCATACACACTTCTGAGAGTTGAGCTTATGGCCTGTACCTCCACATCCAGCCTGCTTGTACCCTTGGCTTCTAAAAGGCCTAGGCTCGCTGTTTGACGGAAGTGCTGGGAGAGGTAATTGGAATCACCCGGCACACAAGACTAGTGCCTCCAAGCTCAGTTCAGCGATTTCCTAGTAATTCCTGTGGTAGACTGGTGCTACATACTAAGTTCCATACGTGAGAGGGTAGCTGAACGCCTTGTCCAAAACCATCTTACTTCTGAGAGTTGAGCTCAGCCTCAGTCCCTCACATTTCCACACTGCCTGCAGAGTGAGTTTCGCCGGTCTTCAGCAGAGACGTTTGCCAGAGGCTTCTGAGACGCAGGGTAACAATGCAGACCTGGAGGGTATCCCCAGGTGCAGTCGACTGGTAATCTTGGAACCTCCTGACTCAGAATACTGCTACCTTCTCACTGCCACAGGAATGCAGCTAGTTGACAGCTAGCTGGCTTCAAGACATGCTTCCCTGAGAGAGCTGAGGACAGGGCAGAACCCTCCCGCATTCTGCGGACTGTAGGAATAGCTGCTAACATCCTAATGTTAGTGGCTGGGAGAGGTTGCGGGAAAAGCATGTGTGAGCACTGGGCCTGAACTCCCGTGTATCTGAGTTGAATACAGCGATTTCCAACGGCTTTCCTCAACCAGAGTGTAGCTAGGTTCCAAATCCCATGTACGAGCGGGTAGCAGACATCTGCCTCCCATGCATACACACTTCTGAGAGTTGAGCTTATGGCCTGTACCTCCACAGCCAGCCTGCTGGTACCCTTGGCTTCTAAAAGGCCTAGGCTCGCTGTTTGACGGAAGTGGTGGGAGAGGTAATTGGAATCTCCCGGCACACAAGACGAGTGCCTCCAAGCTCAATTCACGATTTCCCAGTAATTCTTGTGGTAGACAACTGCTACATACTAAGTTCCATATGTGAGATGGTAGCTGAACGCCTTGTCCAAAAGCATCTTACTTCTGAGAGTTGAGCCCACCCTCAGTCCCTCACAATTCCACACTGCCTGCAGAGTGAGTTTCACACGTCTTCACCAGAGACGATTGCCAGAGGCTTCTGAGTACAAGTTAACAATGCAGACCTGGAGGGTATCTCCAGGTGCAGTAGAGTGGTAATCTTGGAACCTCCTGACTCAGAGTACTGCTACCTTCTCCTGCCATAGGAATGCAGCTAGTTGACAGCTAGCTTCAAGACATGCTTCCCTGTGAGAGCTGAGGACAGGGCAGAACCCTCCCGCATCCTGCCTGACTGTAGGAGTAGCTGCTAACATCCTTATGTTAGTGGCTGGGAGAGGTTGCGGGAAAAGCATGTTTGAGCACTGGGCCTGAACTCCCGTGTATCTGAGTTGAATACAGCGATTTCCAATGGCCTTCTTCAATCACAGTGTAGCTAGGTTCCAACTCCCATGTCCGAGTGGGTAGCAGACATCTGCCTCCCATGCATACACACTTCTGAGAGTTGAGCTTATGGCCTGTACCTTCACATCCAGCCTGCTGGTACCCTTGGCTTCTAAAAGGGCTAGGCTCGCTGTTTGACGGAAGTGCTGGGAGAGGTAATTGGAATCACCCGGCACACAAGACTAGTGCCTCCAAGCTCAGTTCAGCGATTTCCTAGTAATTCCTGTGGTAGACTGGTGCTACATACTAAGTTCCATACGTGAGAGGGTAGCTGAACGCCTTGTCCAAAACCATCTTACTTCTGAGAGTTGAGCTCACCCTCAGTCCCTCACATTTCCACACTGCCTGCAGAGTGAGTTTCGCAGGTCTTCAGCAGAGACGTTTGCCAGAGGCTTCTGAGACGCAGGGTAACAATGCAGACCTGGAGGGTATCCCCAGGTGCAGTCGACTGGTAATCTTGGAACCTCCTGACTCAGAATACTGCTACCTTCTCACTGCCATAGGAATGCAGCTAGTTGACAGCTAGCTGGCTTCAAGACTTGCTTCCCTGAGAGAGCTGAGGACAGGGCAGAACCCTCCCGCATGCTGCCTGACTGTAGGAGTAGCTGCTAACATCCTAATGTTAGTGGCTGGTAGAGGTTGCGGGAAAAGCATGTGTGAGCACTGGGCCTGAACTCCCGTGTATCTGAGTTGAATACAGCGATTTCCAACGGCTTCCCTCAACCAGAGTGTAGCTAGGTTCCAAATCCCATGTACGAGCGGGTAGCAGACATCTGCCTCCCATGCATACACACTTCTGAGAGTTGAGCTTATGGCCTGTACCTCCACAGCCAGCCTGCTGGTACCCTTGGCTTCTAAAAAGCCTAGGCTCGCTGTTTGACGGAAGTGCTGGGAGAGGTAATTGGAATCTCCCGGCACACAAGACGAGTGCCTCCAAGCTCAATTCACGATTTCCCAGTAATTCTTGTGGTAGACAGCTGCTACATACTAAGTTCCATATGTGAGATGGTAGCTGAACGCCTTGTCCAAAAGCATCTTACTTCTGAGAGTTGAGCCCACCCTCAGTCCCTCACAGTTCCACACTGCCTGCAGAGTGAGTTTCACACGTCTTCACCAGAGACGATTGCCAGAGGCTTCTGAGTACAAGTTAACAATGCAGACCTGGAGGGTATCTCCAGGTGCAGTAGAGTGGTAATCTTGGAACCTCCTGACTCAGAGTACTGCTACCTTCTCCTGCCATAGGAATGCAGCTAGTTGACAGCTAGCTTCAAGACATGCTTCCCTGTGAGAGCTGAGGACAGGGCAGAACCCTCCCGCATCCTGCCTGACTGTAGGAGTAGCTGCTAACATCCTTATGTTAGTGGCTGGGAGAGGTTGCGGGAAAAGCATGTGTGAGCACTGGGCCTGAACTCCCGTGTATCTGAGTTGAATACAGCGATTTCCAATGGCCTTCTTCAATCACAGTGTAGCTATGTTCCAACTCCCATGTCCGAGTGGGTAGCAGACATCTGCCTCCCATGCATACACACTTCTGAGAGTTGAGCTTATGGCCTGTACCTCCACATCCAGCCTGCTGGTACCCTTGGCTTCTAAAAGGCCTAGGCTCGCTGTTTGACGGAAGTGCTGGGAGAGGTAATTGGAATCACCCGGCACACAAGACTAGTGCCTCCAAGCTCAGTTCAGCGATTTCCTAGTAATTCCTGTGGTAGACTGGTGCTACATACTAAGTTCCATACGTGAGAGGGTAGCTGAACGCCTTGTCCAAAAGCATCTTACTTCTGAGAGTTGAGCTCACCCTCAGTCCCTCACAGTTCCACATGCCTGCAGAGTGAGTTTCGCAGGTCTTCAGCAGAGACGTTTGCCAGAGGCTTCTGAGACGCAGGGTAACAATGCAGACCTGCAGGGTATCCCCAGGTGCAGTCGACTGGTAATCTTGGAACCTCCTGACTCAGAATACTGCTACCTTCTCACTGCCATAGGAATGCAGCTAGTTGACAGCTAGCTGGCTTCAAGACTTGCTTCCCTGAGAGAGCTGAGGACAGGGCAGAACCCTCCCGCATGCTGCCTGACTGTAGGAGTAGCTGCTAACATCCTAATGTTAGTGGCTGGGAGAGGGTGCGGGAAAAGCATGTGTGAGCACTGGGCCTGAACTCCCGTGTATCTGAGTTGAATACAGCGATTTCCAACGGCATCCCTCAACCAGAGTGTAGCTAGGTTCCAAATCCCATGTACGAGCAGGTAGCAGACATCTGCCTCCCATGCATACACACTTCTGAGAGTTGAGCTTATGGCCTGTACCTCCACAGCCAGCCTGCTGGTACCCTTGGCTTCTAAAAGGCCTAGGCTCGCTGTTTGACGGAAGTGCTGGGAGAGGTAATTGGAATCTCCCGGCACACAAGACGAGTGCCTCCAAGCTCAATTCACGATTTCCCAGTAATTCTTGTTGTAGACAGGTACTACATACTAAGTTCCATACGTGAGAGGGTAGCTGAACGCCTTGTCCAAAACCATCTTACTTCTGAGAGTTGAGCTCAGCCTCAGTCCCTCACAGTTTCACACTTCCTGCAGAGTGAGTTTCGCAGGTCTTCAGCAGAGACGTTTGCCAGAGGCTTCTGAGAGGCAGGGTAACAATGCAGACCTGGAGGGTATCCCCAGGTGCAGTCGACTGGTAATCTTGGAACCTCCTGACTCAGAATACTGCTACCTTCTCACTGCCATAGGAATGCAGCTAGTTGACAGCTGGCTTCAAGACATGCTTTCCTGTGAGAGCTGAGGACAGGGCAGAACCCTCCCGCATGCTGCCTGACTGTAGGAGTAGCTGCTAACATCCTTATGTTAGTGGCTGGGAGAGGTTGCGGGAAAAGCATGTGTGAGCACTGGGCCTGAACTCCCGTGTATCTGAGTTGAATACAGCGATTTCCAACGGCTTTCCTCAACCAGAGTGTAGCTAGGTTCCAAATCCCATGTACGAGCGGGTAGCAGACATCTGCCTCCCATGCATACACACTTCTGAGAGTTTTGCTTATGGCCTGTACCTCCACATCCAGCCTGCTGGTACCCTTGGCTTCTAAAAGGCCTAGGCTCCCTGTTTGACGGAAGTGCTGGGAGAGGTAATTGGAATCTCCCGGCACACAAGACGAGTGCCTCCAAGCTCAATTCACGATTTCCCAGTAATTCTTGTGGTAGACAGGTGCTACATACTAAGTTCCATATGTGAGAAGGTAGCTGAACGCCTTGTCCAAAAGCATCTTACTTCTGAGAGTTGAGCCCACCCTCAGTCCCTCACAGTTCCACACTGCCTGCAGAGTGAGTTTCACGCGTCTTCACCAGAGACGATTGCCAGAGTCTTCTGAGTACAAGTTAACAATGCAGACCTGGAGGGTATCTCCAGGTACAGTAGAGTGGTAATCTTGGAACCTCCTTACTCAGAGTACTGCTACCTTCTCACTGCCATAGGAATGCAGCTAGTTGACAGCTGGCTTCAAGACATGCTTCCCTGTGAGAGCTGAGGACAGGGCAGAACCCTCCCGCATCCTGCCTGACTGTAGTAGTAGCTGCTAACATCCTTATGTTAGTGGCTGGGAGAAGTTGCGGGAAAAGCATGTGTGAGCACTGGGCCTGTACTCCCGTGTATCTGAGTTGAATACAGCGATTTCCAATGGTCTTCTTCAATCACAGTGTAGCTAGGTTCCAACTCCCATGTCCGAGTGGGTAGCAGACATCTGCCTCCCATGCATACACACTTCTGAGAGTTGAGCTTATGGCCTGTACCTCCACATCCAGCCTGCTGGTACCCTTGGCTTCTAAAAGGCCAAGGCTCGCTGTTTGACAGAAGTCCTGGGAGAGTTAATTGGAATCACCCGGCACACAAGACTAGTGCCTCCAAGCTCAGTTCAGCGATTTCCTAGTAATTCCTGTGGTAGACTGGTGCTACATACTAAGTTCCATACGTGAGAGGGTAGCTGAACGCCTTGTCCAAAACCATCTTACTTCTGAGAGTTGAGCTCAGCCTCAGTCCCTCACAGTTCCACACTGCCTGCAGAGTGAGTTTCACAGGTCTTCAGCAGAGACGTTTGCCAGAGGCTTCTGAGACGCAGGGTAACAATGCAGACCTGGAGGGTATCCCCAGGTGCAGTCGACTGGTAATCTTGGAACCTCCTGACTCAGAATACTGCTACCTTCTCACTGCCATAGGAATGCAGCTAGTTGACAGCTGGCTTCAAGACATGCTTCCCTGTGAGAGCTGAGGACAGGGCAGAACCCTCCCGCATGCTGCCTGACTGTAGGAGTAGCTGCTAACATCCTAATGTTAGTGGCTGGGAGAGGTTGCGGGAAAAGCATGTGTGAGCACTGGGCCTGAACTCCCGTGTATCTGAGTTGAATACAGCGATTTCCAGTGGCCTTCTTCAATCACAGTGTAGCTAGGTTCCAACTCCCATGTCCGAGTGGGTAGCAGACATCTGCATCCCATGCATACACACTTCTGAGAGTTGAGCTTATGGCCTGTACCTCCACATCCAGCCTGCTGGTACCCTTGGCTTCTAAAAGGCCTAGGCTCGCTGTTTGATGGAAGTGCTGGGAGAGGTAATTGGAATCACCCGGCACACAAGACTAGTGCCTCCAAGCTCAGTTCAGCGATTTCCTAGTAATTCCTGTGGTAGACTGGTGCTACATACTAAGTTCCATACGTGAGAGGGTAGCTGAACGCCTTGTCCAAAACCATCTTACTTCTGAGAGTTGAGCTCAGCCTCAGTCCCTCACAGTTCCACACTGCCTGCAGAGTGAGTTTCGCAGGTCTTCAGCAGAGACGTTTGCCAGAGGCTTCTGAGACGCACGTTAACAATGCAGACCTGGAGGGTATCCCCAGGTTAAGTCGACTGGTAATCTTGGAACCTCCTGACTCAGAATACTGCTACCTTCTCACTTCCATAGGAATGCAGCTAGTTGACAGCTTGCTGGCTTCAAGACATGCTTCCCTGTGAGAGCTGAGGACAGGGCAGAACCCTCCCGCATGCTGCCTGACTGTAGGTGTAGCTGCTAACATCCTAATGTTAGTGGCTGGGAGAGGTTGCGGGAAAAGCATGTGTGAGCACTGGGCCTGAACTCCCGTGTATCTGAGTTGAATACAGCGATTTCCAACGGCTTTCCTTAACCAGAGTGTAGCTAGGTCCCTAATCCCATGTACGAGCGGGTTGCAGACATCTGCCTCCCATGCATACACACTTCTGAGAGTTGAGCTTATGGCCTATACCTCCACATCCAGCCTGCTGGTATCCTTGGCTTCTAAAAGGCCTAGGCTCGCTGTTTGACGAAAGTGCTGGGAGAGGTAATTGGAATCTCCCGGTACACAAGACGAGTGCCTCCAAGCTCAATTCACGATTTCCCAGTAATTCTTGTGGTAGACAGGTGCTACATACTAAGTTCCATATGTGAGAAGGTAGCTGAACGCCTTGTCCAAAAGCATCTTTCTTCTGAGAGTTGAGCCCACCCTCAGTCCCTCACACTTCCACACTGCCTGCAGAGTGAGTTTCACACGTATTCACCAGAGACGATTGCCAGAGGCTTCTGAGTACAAGTTAACAATGCAGACCTGGAGGGTATCTCCAGGTGCAGTAGAGTGGTAATCTTGGAACCTCCTGACTCAGAGTACTGCTACCTTCTCACTGCCATAGGAATGCAGCTAGTTGACAGCTGGCTTCAAGACATGCTTCCCTGTGAGAGCTGAGGACAGGGCAGAACCCTCCCGCATCCTGCCTGACTGTAGGAGTAGCTGCTAACATCCTAATGTTAGTGGCTGGGAGAGGTTGCCGAAAAGCATGTGTGAGCACTGGGCCTGAACTCCCGTGTATCTGAGTTGAATACAGCGATTTCCAATGGTCTTCTTCAATCACAGTGTAGCTAGGTTCCAACTCCCAGGTCCGAGTGGGTAGCAGACATCTGCCTCCCATGCATACACACTTCTGAGAGTTGAGCTTATGGCCTGTACCTCCACATCCAGCCTGCTGGGACCCTTGGCTTCTAAAAGGCCTAGGCTCGCTGTTTGACGGAAGTGCTGGGAGAGGTAATTGGAATCTCCCGACACACAAGACGAGTGCCTCCAAGCTCAATTCACGATTTCCCAGTAATTCTTGTGGTAGAGAGGTGCTACATACTAAGTTCCCTATGTGAGATGGTAGCTGAACGCCTTGTACAAAAGCATCTTACTTCTGAGAGTTGAGCACACCCTCAGTCCCTCACAGTTCCACACTGCCTGCAGAGTGAGTTTCACACGTCTTCACCAGAGACGATTGCCAGAGGCTTCTGAGTACAAGTTAACAATGCAGACCTGGAGGGTATCTTCAGGTGCAGTAGAGTGGTAATCTTGGAACCTCCTGACTCAGAGTACTGCTACCTTCTCACTGCCCTAGGAATGCAGCTAGTTGACAGCTAGCTGGCTTCAAGACATGCTTTCCTGAGAGAGCTGAGGACACGGCAGAACCCTCCCGCATGCTGCCGTATGTAGGAGTAGCTAATAACATCCTAATGTTAGTGGCTGGGAGAGGTTGCGGGAAAAGCATGTGTGAGCACTGGGCCTGAACTCCCGTGTACCTGAGTTGAATACAGCGATTTCCAACGGCTTTCCTCAAGCAGAGTGTAGCTAGGTTCCAAATCCCATGTACGAGCGTGTAGCAGACATCTGCCTCCCATGCATACACACTTCTGAGAGTTGAGCTTATGGCCTGTACCTCCACAGCCAGCCTGCTGGTACCCTTGGCTTCTAAAAGGCCTAGGCTCGCTCTTTGACGGAAGTGCTGGGAGAGGTAATTGGAATCACCTGGCACACAAGACTAGTGCCTCCAAGCTCAGTTCAGCGATTTCCTAGTAATTCCTGTGGTAGACTGGTGCTACATACTAAGTTCCATACGTGAGAGGGTAGCTGAACGCCTTGTCCAAAACCATCTTACTTCTGAGAGTTGAGCTCAGCCTCAGTCCCTCACAGTTCCACACTGCCTGCAGAGTGAGTTTCGCAGGTCTTCAGCAGAGACGTTTGCCAGAGGCTTCTGAGACTCAGGGTAACAATGCAGACCTGGAGGGTATCCCCAGGTGCAGTCGACTGGTAATCTTGGAACCTCCTGACTCAGAATACTGCTACCTTCTCACTGACATAGGAATGCAGCTAGTTGACAGCTGGCTTCAAGACATGCTTCCCTGTGAGAGCTGAGGACAGGGCAGAACCCTCCCGCATGCTACCTGACTGTAGGAGTAGGTGCTAACATCCTTATGTTAGTGACTGGGAGAGGTTGCGGGAAAAGCATGTGTGAGCACTGGGCCTGAACTCCCGTGTATCTGAGTTGAATACAGCGATTTCCAATGGCCTTCTTCAATCACAGTGTAGCTAGGTTCCAACTCCCATGTCCGAGTGGGTAGCAGACATCTGCCTCCCGTGCATATACACTTCTGAGAGTTGAGCTTATGGCCTGTACCTCCACAGCCAGCCTGCTGGTACCCTTGGCTTCTAAAAGGCCTAGGCTCGCTGTTTGACGGAAGTGCTGGGAGAGGTAATTGGAATCACCCGGCACACAAGACTAGTGCCTCCAAGCTCAGTTCAGCGATTTCCTAGTAATTCCTGTGGTAGACTGGTGCTACATACTAAGTTCCATACGTGAGAGGGTAGCTGAACGCCTTGTCCAAAACCATCTTACTTCTGAGAGTTGAGCTCAGCCTCAGTCCCTCACAGTTCCACACTGCCTGCAGAGTGAGTTTCGCAGGTCTTCAGCAGAGACGTTTGCCAGAGGCTTCTGAGACGCAGGGTAACAATGCAGACCTGGAGGGTATCCCCAGGTGCGGTCGACTGGTAATCTTGGAACCTCCTGATTCAGAATACTGCTACTTTCTCACTGCCAGAGGAATGCAGCTAGTTGACAGCTGGCTTCAAGACATGCTTCCCTGTGAGAGCTGAGGACAGGGCAGATCCCTCCCGCATGCTGCCTGACTGTAGGAGTAGCTGCTAAAATAATTATGTTAGTGGCTGGTAGAGGTTGCGGGAAAAGCATGTGTGAGCACTGGGCCTGAACTCCCGTGTACCTGAGTTGAATACAGCGATTTCCAACGGCTTTCCTCAACCAGAGTGTAGCTAGGTTCCAAATCCCATGTACGAGCGGGTAGCAGACATCTGCCTCCCATGTATATACACTTCTGAGAGTTGAGCTTATGGCCTGTACCTCCACAGCCAGCCTGCTGGTACCCTTGGCTTCTAAAAGTCCTAGGCTCGCTGTTGGACGGAAGTGCTGGGAGAGGTAATTGGAATCACCCGGCACACAAGACTAGTGCCTCCAAGCTCAGTTCAGCGATTTCCTAGTAATTCCTGTGGTAGACTGGTGCTGCATACTAAGTTCCATACGTGAGAGGGTAGCTGAACGCCTTGTCCAAAACCATCTTACTTCGGAGAGTTGAGCTCAGCCTCAGTCCCTCAGAGTTCCACACTGCCTGCAGAGTGAGTTTCGCAGGTCTTCAGCAGAGACGTTTGCCAGAGGCTTCTGATACGCAGGGTAACAATGCAGACCTGGAGGGTATCCCCAGGTGCAGTCGACTGGTAATCTTGGAACCTCCTGACTCAGAATACTGCTACCTTCTCACTGCCATAGGAATGCAGCTAGTTGACAGCTGGCTTCAAGACATGCTTCCCTGTGAGAGCTGAGGACAGGGCAGATCCCTCCCGCATGCTGCCTGACTGTAGGAGTAGCTGCTAACATCCTTATGTTAGTGGCTAGGAGAGGTTGCGGGAAAAGCATGTGTGAGCACTGGGCCTGAACTCCCGTGTATCTGAGTTGAATACAGCGATTTCCAACGGCTTTCCTAAACCAGAGTGTAGCTAGGTTCCAAATCCCAAGTACGAGCGGGTAGCAGACATCTGCCTCCCATGCATACACACTTCTGAGAGTTGAGCTTATGGCCTGTACCTCCACAGCCAGCCTGCTGGTACCCTTGGCTTCTAAAAGGCCTAGGCTCGCTGTTTGACGGAAGTGCTGGGAGAGGTAATTGGAATCTCCCGGCACACAAGACGAGTGCCTCCAAGCTCAATTCACGATTTCCCAGTAATTCTTGTGGTAGACAGGTGCTACATACTAAGTTCCATATGTGAGAAGGTAGCTGAACGCCTTGTCCAAAAGCATCTTTCTTCTGAGAGTTGAGCACACCCTCAGTCCCTCACACTTCCACAGTGCCTGCAGAGTGAGTTTCACACGTCTTCACCAGAGACGATTTCCAGAGGCTTCTGAGTACAAGTTAACAATGCAGACCTGGAGGGTATCTCCAGGTGCAGTAGAGTGGTAATCTTGGAACCTCCTGACTCAGAGTACTGCTACCTTCTCACTGCCATAGGAATGCAG
This sequence comes from Canis lupus baileyi, assembly GCF_048164855.1. Lineage (NCBI taxonomy): Eukaryota > Metazoa > Chordata > Mammalia > Carnivora > Canidae > Canis > Canis lupus. The sequence goes on along the minus strand of NC_132844.1, from coordinate 75,995,213 downwards.
CTAGTTGACAGCTGGCTTCAAGACATGCTTCCCTGTGAGAGCTGAGGACAGGGCAGAACCCTCCCGCATCCTGCCTGACTGTAGTAGTAGCTGCTAACATCCTAATGTTAGTGGCTGGGAGAGGTTGCGGGAAAAGCATGTGTGAGCACTGGGCCTGAACTCCCGTGTATCTGAGTTGAATACAGCGATTTCCAATGGCCTTCTTCAATCACAGTGTAGCTAGGTTCCAACTCCCATGTCCGAGTGGGTAGCAGACATCTGCCTCCCATGCATACACACTTCTGAGAGTTGAGCTTATGGTCTGTACCTCCACATCCAGCCTGCTGGTACCCTTGTCTTCTAAAAGGCCAAGGCTCGCTGTTTGACGGAAGTGCTGTGAGAGGTAATTGGAATCACCCGGCACACAAGACTAGTGCCTCCAAGCTCAGTTCAGCGATTTCCTAGTAATTCCTGTGGTAGACTGGTGCTACATACTAAGTTCCATACGTGAGAGGGTAGCTGAACGCGTGGTCCAAAACCATCTTACTTCTGAGAGGTGAGCTCAGCCTCAGTCCCTCACAGTTCCACACTGCCTGCAGAGTGAGTTTCGCCGGTCTTCAGCAGAGACGTTTGCCAGAGGCTTCTGAGACGCAGGGTAACAATGCAGACCTGGAGGGTATCCCCAGGTGCAGTCGACTGGTAATCTTGGAACCTCCTGACTCAGAATACTGCTACCTTCTCACTGCCACAGGAATGCAGCTAGTTGACAGCTAGCTGGCTTCAAGACATGCTTCCCTGAGAGAGCTGAGGACAGGGGAGAACCCTCCCCCATTCTGCCGGACTGTAGGAATAGCTGCTAACATCCTAATGTTAGTGGCTGGGAGAGGTTGCGGGAAAAGCATGTGTGAGCACTGGGCCTGAACTCCCGTGTATCTGAGTTGAATACAGCGATTTCCAACGGCTTTCCTCAACCAGAGTGTAGCTAGGTTCCAAATCCCATGTACGAGCGGGTAGCAGACATCTGCCTCCCATGCATACACACTTCTGAGAGTTGAGCTTATGGCCTGTACCTCCACAGCCAGCCTGCTGATACCCTTGGCTTCTAAAAGGCCTAGGCTCGCTGTTTGACGGAAGTGCTGGGAGAGGTAATTGGAATCTCCCGGCACACAAGACGAGTGCCTCCAAGCTCAATTCACGATTTCCCAGTAATTCTTGTGGTAGACAACTGCTACATACTAAGTTCCATATGTGAGATGGTAGCTGAACGCCTTGTCCAAAAGCATCTTACTTCTGAGAGTTGAGCCCACCCTCAGTCCCTCACAGTTCCACACTGCCTGCAGAGTGAGTTTCACACGTCTTCACCAGAGACCATTGCCAGAGGCTTCTGAGTACAAGTTAACAATGCAGACCTGGAGGGTATCTCCAGGTGCAGTCGACTGGTAATCTTGGAACCTCCTGACTCAGAATACTGCTACCTTCTCACTGCCATAGGAATGCAGCTAGTTGACAGCTAGCTGGCTTCAAGACTTGCTTCCCTGAGAGAGCTGAGGACAGGGCAGAACCCTCCCGCATGCTGCCTGACTGTAGGAGTAGCTGCTAACATCCTAATGTTAGTGGCTGGGAGAGGTTGCGGGAAAAGCATGTGTGAGCACTGGGCCTGAACTCCCGTGTATCTGAGTTGAATACAGCGATTTCCAACGGCTTCCCTCAACCAGAGTGTAGATAGGTTCCAAATCCCATGTACGAGCGGGTAGCAGACATCTGCCTCCCAAGCATACACACTTCTGAGAGTTGAGCTTATGGCCTGTACCTCCACAGCCAGCCTGCTGGTACCCTTGGCTTCTAAAAAGCCTAGGCCCGCTGTTTGACGGAAGTGCTGGGAGAGGTAATTGGAATCTCCCGGCACACAAGACGAGTGCCTCCAAGCTCAATTCACGATTTTCCAGTAATTCTTGTGGTAGACAGCTGCTACATACTAAGTTCCATATGTGAGATGGTAGCTGAACGCCTTGTCCAAAAGCATCTTACTTCTGAGAGTTGAGCCCACCCTCAGTCCCTCACAGTTCCACACTGCCTGCAGAGTGAGTTTCACACGTCTTCACCAGAGACGATTGCCAGAGGCTTCTGAGTACAAGTTAACAATGCAGACCTGGAGGGTATCTCCAGGTGCAGTAGAATGGTAATCTTGGAACCTCCTGACTCAGAGTACTGCTACCTTCTCCTGCCATAGGAATGCAGCTAGTTGACAGCTAGCTTCAAGACATGCTTCCCTGTGAGAGCTGAGGACAGGGCAGAACCCTCCCGCATCCTGCCTGACTGTAGGAGTAGCTGCTAACATCCTTATGTTAGTGGCTGGGAGAGGTTGCGGGAAAAGCATGTGTGAGCACTGGGCCTGAACTCCCGTGTATCTGAGTTGAATACAGCGATTTCCAATGGCCTTCTTCAATCACAGTGTAGCTAGGTTCCAACTCCCATGTCCGAGTGGGTAGCAGACATCTGCCTCCCATGCATACACACTTCTGAGAGTTGAGCTTATGGCCTGTACCTCCACATCCAGCCTGCTGGTACCCTTGGCTTCTAAAAGGCCTAGGCTCGCTGTTTGACGGAAGTGCTGGGAGAGGTAATTGGAATCACCCGGCACACAAGACTAGTGCCTCCAAGCTCAGTTCAGCGATTTCCTAGTAATTCCTGTGGTAGACTGGTGCTACATACTAAGTTCCATACGTGAGAGGGTAGCTGAACGCCTTGTCCAAAACCATCTTACTTCTGAGAGTTGAGCTCACCCTCAGTCCCTCACAGTTCCACATGCCTGCAGAGTGAGTTTCGCAGGTCTTCAGCAGAGACGTTTGCCAGAGGCTTCTGAGACGCAGGGTAACAATGCAGACCTGGAGGGTATCCCCAGGTGCAGTCGACTGGTAATCTTGGAACCTCCTGACTCAGAATACTGCTACCTTCTCACTGCCATAGGAATGCAGCTAGTTGACAGCTGGCTTCAAGACATGCTTTCCTGTGAGAGCTGAGGACAGGGCAGAACCCTCCCGCATGCTGCCTGACTGTAGGAGTAGCTGCTAACATCCTTATGTTAGTGGCTGGGAGAGGTTGCGGGAAAAGCATGTGTGAGCACTGGGCCTGAACTCCCGTGTATCTGAGTTGAATACAGCGATTTCCAACGGCTTTCCTCAACCAGAGTGTAGCTAGGTTCCAAATCCCATGTACGAGCGGGTAGCAGACATCTGCCTCCCATGCATACACACTTCTGAGAGTTTTGCTTATGGCCTGTACCTCCACATCCAGCCTGCTGGTACCCTTGGCTTCTAAAAGGCCTAGGCTCGCTGTTTGACGGAAGTGCTGGGAGAGGTAATTGGAATCTCCCGGCACACAAGACGAGTGCCTCCAAGCTCAATTCACGATTTCCCAGTAATTCTTGTGGTAGACAGGTGCTACATACTAAGTTCCATATGTGAGAAGGTAGCTGAACGCCTTGTCCAAAAGCATCTTTCTTCTGAGAGTTGAGCCCACCCTCAGTCCCTCACAGTTCCACACTCCTGCAGAGTGAGTTTCACACGTCTTCACCAGAGACGATTGCCAGAGGCTTCTGAGTACAAGTTAACAATGCAGACCTGGAGGGTATCTCCAGGTACAGTAGAGTGGTAATCTTGGAACCTCCTTACTCAGAGTACTGCTACCTTCTCACTGCCATAGGAATGCAGCTAGTTGACAGCTGGCTTCAAGACATGCTTCCCTGTGAGAGCTGAGGACAGGGCAGAACCCTCCCGCATCCTGCCTGACTGTAGTAGTAGCTGCTAACATCCTTATGTTAGTGGCTGGGAGAAGTTGCGGGAAAAGCATGTGTGAGCACTGGGCCTGTACTACCGTGTATCTGAGTTGAATAGAGCGATTTCCAATGGTCTTCTTCAATCACAGTGTAGCTAGGTTCCAACTCCCATGTCCGAGTGGGTAGCAGACATCTGCCTCCCATGCATACACACTTCTGAGAGTTGAGCTTATGGCCTGTACCTCCACATCCAGCCTGCTGGTACCCTTGGCTTCTAAAAGGCCAAGGCTCGCTGTTTGACAGAAGTCCTGGGAGAGTTAATTGGAATCACCCGGCACACAAGACTAGTGCCTCCAAGCTCAGTTCAGCGATTTCCTAGTAATTCCTGTGGTAGACTGGTGCTACATACTAAGTTCCATACGTGAGAGGGTAGCTGAACGCCTTGTCCAAAACCATCTTACTTCTGAGAGTTGAGCTCAGCCTCAGTCCCTCACAGTTCCACACTGCCTGCAGAGTGAGTTTCACAGGTCTTCAGCAGAGACGTTTGCCAGAGGCTTCTGAGACGCAGGGTAACAATGCAGACCTGGAGGGTATCCCCAGGTGCAGTCGACTGGTAATCTTGGAACCTCCTGACTCAGAATACTGCTACCTTCTCACTGCCATAGGAATGCAGCTAGTTGACAGCTGGCTTCAAGACATGCTTTCCTGTGAGAGCTGAGGACAGGGCAGAACCCTCCCACATGCTGCCTGACTGTAGGAGTAGCTGCTAACATCCTTATGTTAGTGGCTGGGAGAGGTTGCGGGAAAAGCATGTGTGAGCACTGGGCCTGAACTCCCGTGTATCTGAGTTGAATACAGCGATTTCCAACGGCTTTCCTCAACCAGAGTGTAGCTAGGTTCCAAATCCCATGTACGAGCGGGTAGCAGACATCTGCCTCCCATGCATACACACTTCTGAGAGTTTTGCTTATGGCCTGTACCTCCACATCCAGCCTGCTGGTACCCTTGGCTTCTAAATGGCCTAGGCTCCCTGTTTGACGGAAGTGCTGGGAGAGGTAATTGGAATCTCCCGGCACACAAGACGAGTGCCTCCAAGCTCAATTCACGATTTCCCAGTAATTCTTGTGGTAGACAGGTGCTACATACTAAGTTCCATATGTGAGAAGGTAGCTGAACGCCTTGTCCAAAAGCATCTTACTTCTGAGAGTTGAGCCCACCCTCAGTCCCTCACAGTTCCACACTGCCTGCCGAGTGAGTTTCACGCGTCTTCACCAGAGACGATTGCCAGAGTCTTCTGAGTACAAGTTAACAATGCAGACCTGGAGGGTATCTCCAGGTACAGTAGAGTGGTATTCTTGGAACCTCCTTACTCAGAGTACTGCTACCTTCTCACTGCCATAGGAATGCAGCTAGTTGACAGCTGGCTTCAAGACATGCTTCCCTGTGAGAGCTGAGGACAGGGCAGAACCCTCCCGCATCCTGCCTGACTGTAGTAGTAGCTGCTAACATCCTTATGTTAGTGGCTGGGAGAAGTTGCGGGAAAAGCATGTGTGAGCACTGGGCCTGTACTCCCGTGTATCTGAGTTGAATACAGCGATTTCCAATGGTCTTCTTCAATCACAGTGTAGCTAGGTTCCAACTCCCATGTCCGAGTGGGTAGCAGACATCTGCCTCCCATGCATACACACTTCTGAGAGTTGAGCTTATGGCCTGTACCTCCACATCCAGCCTGCTGGTACCCTTGGCTTCTAAAAGGCCAAGGCTCGCTGTTTGACAGAAGTGCTGGGAGAGGTAATTGGAATCACCCGGCACACAAGACTAGTGCCTCCAAGCTCAGTTCAGCGATTTCCTAGTAATTCCTGTGGTAGACTGGTGCTACATACTAAGTTCCATACGTGAGAGGGTAGCTGAACGCCTTGTCCAAAACCATCTTACTTCTGAGAGTTGAGCTCAGCCTCAGTCCCTCACAGTTCCACACTGCCTGCAGAGTGAGTTTCACAGGTCTTCAGCAGAGACGTTTGCCAGAGGCTTCTGAGACGCAGGGTAACAATGCAGACCTGGAGGGTATCCCCAGGTGCAGTCGACTGGTAATCTTGGAACCTCCTGACTCAGAATACTGCTACCTTCTCACTGCCATAGGAATGCAGCTAGTTGACAGCTGGCTTCAAGACATGCTTCCCTGTGAGAGCTGAGGACAGGGCAGAACCCTCCCGCATCCTGCCTGACTGTAGGAGTAGCTGCTACCATCCTTATGTTAGTGGCTGGGAGAGGTTGCGGGAAAAGCATGTGTGAGCACTGGGCCTGAACTCCCGTGTATCTGAGTTGAATACAGCGATTTCCAATGGCCTTCTTCAATCACAGTGTAGCTAGGTTCCAACTCCCATGTCCGAGTGGGTAGCAGACATCTGCCTCCCATGCATACACACTTCTGAGAGTTGAGCTTGTGCCCTGTACTTCCACATCCAGCCTGCTGGTACCCTTGGCTTCTAAAAGGCCTAGGATCGCTGTTTGACGGAAGTGCTGGGAGAGGTAATTGGAATCACCCGGCACACAAGACTAGTGCCTCCAAGCTCAGTTCAGCGATTTCCTAGTAATTCCTGTGGTAGACTGGTGTTACATACTAAGTTCCATACGTGAGAGGGTAGCTGAACGCCTTGTCCAAAACCATCTTACTTCTGAGAGTTGAGCTCAGCCTCAGTCCCTCACAGTTCCACACTGCCTGCAGAGTGAGTTTCGCAGGTCTTCAGCAGAGACGTTTTCCAGAGGCTTCTGAGACGCAGGGTAACAATGCAGACCTGGAAGGTATCCCCAGGTGCAGTCGACTGGTAATCTTGGAACCTCCTGACTCAGAATACTGCTACCTTCTCACTGCCATAGGAATGCAGCTAGTTGACAGCTGGCTTCAAGACATGCTTCCCTGTGAGAGCTCAGGACAGGGCAGAACACTCCCGCATGCTGCCTGACTGTAGGAGTAGCTGCTAACATCCTTATGTTAGTGGCTGGGAGAGGTTGCGGGAAAAGCATGTGTGAGCACTGGGCCTGAACTCCCGTGTATCTGAGTTGAATACAGCGATTTCCAACGGCTTTCCTCAACCAGAGTGTAGCTAGGTTCCAAATCCCATGTACGAGCGGGTAGCAGACATCTGCCTCCCATGCATACACACTTCTGAGAGTTGAGCTTATGACCTGTACCTCCACAGCCAGCCTGCTGGTACCCTTGGCTTCTAAAAGGCCTAGGCTCGCTGTTTGACGGAAGTGCTGGGAGAGATAATTGGAATCACCCGGCACACAAGACTAGTGCCTCCAAGCTCAGTTCAGCGATTTCCTAGTAATTCCTGTGGTAGACTGGTGCTACATACTAAGTTCCATACGTGAGAGGTTAGCTGAACGCCTTGTCCAAAACCATCTTACTTCTGAGAGTTCAGCTCAGCCTCAGTCCCTCACAGTTCGACACTGCCTGCAGAGTGAGTTTCGCAGGTCTTCAGCACAGACGTTTGCCAGAGGCTTCTGCGACGCAGGGTACCAATGCAGACCTGGAGGGTATCCCCAGGTGCAGTCGACTGGTAATCTTGGAACCTCCTGACTCAGAATACTGCTACCTTCTCACTGCCATAGGAATGCAGCTAGTTGACAGCTGGCTTCAAGACATGCTTCCCTGTGAGAGCTGAGGACAGGGCAGAACCCTCCCGCATGCTGCCTGACTGTAGGAGTAGCTGCTAACATCCTTATGTTAGTGGCTGGGAGAGGTTGCGGGAAAAGCATGTGTGAGCACTGGGCCTGAACTCCCGTGTATCTGAGTTGAATACAGCGATTTCCAACGGCTTTCCTCAACCAGAGTGTAGCTAGGTTCCAACTCCCATGTCCGAGTGGGTAGCAGACATCTGCCTCCCATGCATACACACTTCTGAGAGTTGAGCTTATGGCCTGTACCTCCACATCCAGCCTGCTGGTACCCTTGGCTTCTAAAAGGCCTAGGCTCGCTGTTTGACGGAAGTGCTGGGAGAGGTAATTGGAATCACCCGGCACACAAGACTAGTGCCTCCAAGCTCAGTTCAGCGATTTCCTAGTAATTCCTGTGGTAGACTGGTGCTACATACTAAGTTCCATACGTGAGATGGTAGCTGAACGCCTTGACCAAAACCATCTTACTTCTGAGAGTTGAGCTCAGTCTCAGTCCCTCACATTTCCACACTGCCTGCAGAGTGAGTTTCGCAGGTCTTCAGCAGAGACGTTTGCCAGAGGCTTCTGAGACGCAAGGTAATAATGCAGACCTGGAGGGTATCCCCAGGTGCAGTCGACTGGTAATCTTGGAACCTCCTGACTCAGAATACTGCTACCTTCTCACTGCCATAGGAATGCAGCTAGTTGACAGCTGGCTTCAAGACATGCTTCCCTGTGAGAGCTGAGGACAGGACAGAACCCTCCCGCATGCTGCCTGACTGTAGCAGTAGCTGCTAACATCCTTATGTTAGTGGCTGGGAGAGGTTGCGGGAAAAGCATGTGTGAGCACTGGGCCTGAACTCCCGTGTATCTGAGTTGCATACAGCGATTTCCAACTGCTTTCCTCAACCAGAGTGTAGCTAGGTTCCAAATCCCATGTACGAGCGGGTAGCAGACATCTGCCTCCCATGCATACACACTTCTGAGAGTTGAGCTTATGGCCTGTACCTCCACAGCCAGCCTGCTGGTACCCTTGGCTTCTAAAAAGCCTAGGCTCAGAAGATATTTGCAAATGACATATCAGATAAAGGGCTAGTTTCCAAGATCTATAAAGAACTTATTAAACTCAACACCAAAGAAACAAACAATCCAATCATGAAATGGGCAAAAGACATGAACAGAAATCTCACAGAGGAAGACATAGACATGGCCAACATGCATGTGAGAAAATGCTCTGCATCACTTGCCATCAGGGAAATACAAATCAAAACTACAATGAGATACCACCTCACCCCAGTGAGAATGGGGAAAATTAACAAGGCAGGAAACAACAAATGTTGGAGAGGATGCGGAGAAAAGGGAACCCTCTTACACTGTTGGTGGGAATGTGAACTGGTGCAGCCACTCTGGAAAACTGTGTGGAGGTTCCTCAAAGAGTTAAAAATAGACCTGCCCTACGACCCAGCAATTGCACTGTTGGGGATTTACCCCAAAGATACAAATGCAATGAAACGCCGGGACACCTGCACCCCGATGTTTCTAGCAGCAATGGCCACGATAGCCAAACTGTGGAAGGAGCCTCGGTGTCCAACGAAAGATGAATGGATAAAGAAGATGTGGTTTATGTATACAATGGAATATTACTCAGCTATTAGAAATGACAAATACCCACCATTTGCTTCAACGTGGATGGAACTGGAGGGTATTATGCTGAGTGAAGTAAGTCAGTCGGAGAAGGACAAACATTATATGTTCTCATTCATTTGGGGAATATAAATAATAGTGAAAGGGAAAATAAGGGAAGGGAGAAGAAATGTGTGGGAAATATCAGAAAGGGAGACAGAACGTTAAGACTGCTAACTCTGGGAAACGAACTAGGGGTGGTAGAAGGGGAGGAGGGCGGGGGGTGGGAGTGAATGGGTGACGGGCACTGGGTGTTATTCTGTATGTTAGTAAATTGAACACCAATAAAAAAATAAATAAATAAAAAAATAATAATAAAAAATAAAAGGCCTAGGCTCGCTGTTTGACGGAAGTGCTGGGAGAGGTAATTGGAATCTCCCGGCACACAAGACGAGTGCCTCCAAGCTCAATTCACGATTTCCCAGTAATTCTTGTGGTAGACAGGTGCTACATACTAAGTTCCATATGTGAGAAGGTAGCTGAACGCCTTGTCCAAAAGCATCTTACTTCTGAGAGTTGAGCACACCCTCAGTCCCTCACACTTCCACACTGCCTGCAGAGTGAGTTTCACACGTCTTCACCAGAGACGATTGCCAGAGTCTTCTGAGTACAAGTTAACAATGCAGACCTGGAGGGTGTCTCCAGGTGCAGTAGAGTGGTAATCTTGGAACCTCCTGACTCAGAGTACTGCTACATTCTCACTGCCTTAGGAATGCAGCTAGTTGACAGCTGGCTTCAAGACATGCTTCCCTGTGAGAGCTGAGGACAGGGCAGAACCCTCCCGCATCCTGCCTGACTGTAGGAGTAGCTGCTAACATCCTAATGTTAGTGGCTGGGAGAGGTTGCGGGAAAAGCATGGGTGAGCACTGGGCCTGAACTCCCGTGTATCTGAGTTGAATACAGCGATTTCCAATGGCCTTCTTCAATCACAGTGTAGCTAGGTTCCAACTCCCATGTCCGAGGGGGTAGCAGACATCTGCCTCCCATGCATACACACTTCTGAGAGTTGAGCTTATGGCCTGTACCTCCACATCCAGCCTGCTGGTACCCTTGGCTTCTAAAAGGCCTAGGCTCGCTGTTTGACGGAAGTGCTGGGAGAGGTAATTGGAATCACCCGGCACACAAGACTAGTGCCTCCAAGCTCAGTTCAGCGATTTCCTAGTAATTCCTGTGGTAGACTGGTGCTACATACTAAGTTCCATACGTGAGAGGGTAGCTGAACGCCTTGTCCAAAACCATCTTACTTCTGAGAGTTGAGCTCAGCCTCAGTCCCTCACAGTTCCACACTGCCTGCAGAGTGAGTTTCGCAGGTCTTAAGCAGAGACGTTTGCCAGAGGCTTCTGAGACGCAGGGTAACAATGCAGACCTGGAGGGTATCCCCAGGTGCAGTCGACTGGTAATCTTGGAACCTCCTGACTCAGAATACTGCTACCTTCTCACTGCCATAGGAATGCAGCTAGTTGACAGCTGGCTTCAAGACATGCTTCCCTGTGAGAGCTGAGGACAGGGCAGAACCCTCCCGCATGCTGCCTGACTGTAGGAGTAGCTGCTAACATCCTTATGTTAGTGGCTGGGAGAGGTTGCGGGAAAAGCATGTGTGAGCACTGGGCCTGAACTTCCGTGTATCTGAGTTGAATACAGCGATTTCCAACGGCTTTCCTCAACCAGAGTGTAGCTAGGTTCCAAATCCCATGTACGAGCGGGTAGCAGACTTCTGCCTCCCATGCATACACACTTCTGAGAGTTGAGCTTATGGCCTGTACCTCCACAGCCAGCCTGCTGGTACCCTTGGCTTCTAAAAGGCCTAGGCTCGCTGTTTGACGGAAGTGCTGGGAGAGGTAATTGGAATCACCCGGCACACAAGACTAGTGCCTCCAAGCTCAGTTCAGCGATTTCCTAGTAATTCCTGTGGTAGACTGATGCTACATACTATGTTCCATACTTGAGAGGGTAGCTGAACGCCTTGTCCAAAACCATCTTACTTCTGAGAGTTGAGCTCAGCCTCAGTCCCTCACAGTTCCACACTGCCTGCAGAGTGAGTTTCGCAGGTCTTCAGCAGAGACGTTTGCCAGAGGCTTCTGAGACGCAGGGTAACAATGCAGACCTGGAGGGTATCCCCAGGTGCAGTCGACTGGTAATCTTGGAACCTCCTGACTCAGAATACTGCTACCTTCTCACTGCCATAGGAATGCAGCTAGTTGACAGCTGGCTTCAAGACATGCTTCCCTGTGAGAGCTGAGGACAGGGCAGAACCCTCCCGCATGCTGCCTGACTGTAGGAGTAGCTGCTAACATCCTTATGTTAGTGGCTGGGAGAGGTTGCGGGAAAAGCATGTGTGAGCACTGGGCCTGAACTTCCGTGTACCTGAGTTGAATACAGCGATTTCCAACGGCTTTCCTCAACCAGAGTGTAGCTAGGTTCCAAATCCCATGTACGAGCGGGTAGCAGACATCTGCCTCCCATGCATACACACTTCTGAGAGTTGAGCTTATGGCCTGTACCTCCACAGCCAGCCTGCTGGGACCCTTGGCTTCTAAAAGCCCGAGGCTCGCTGTTTGACGGAAGTGCTGGGAGAGGTAATTGGAATCTCCCGGCACACAAGACCAGTGCCTCCAAGCTCAATTCACGATTTCCCAGTAATTCTTGTGGTAGACAGGTGCTACATACTAAGTTCCATATGTGAGAAGGTAGCTGAACGCCTTGTCCAAAAGCATCTTACTTCTGAGAGTTGAGCACACCCTCAGTCCCTCACACTTCCACACTGCCTGCAGAGTGAGTTTCACACGTCTTCACCAGAGACGATTGCCAGAGGCTTCAGAGTACAAGTTAACAATGCAGACATGGAGGGTATCTCCAGGTGCAGTAGAGTGGTAATCTTGGAACCTCCTGACTCAGAGTACTGCTACCTTCTCACTGCCATAGGAATGCAGCTAGTTGACAGCTGGCTTCAAGACATGCTTCCCTGTGAGAGCTGAGGACAGGGCAGAACCCTCCCGCATCCTGCCTGACTGTAGGAGTAGCTGCTAACATCCTTATGTTAGTGGCTGGGAGAGGTTGCGGGAAAAGCATGTTTGAGCACTGGGCCTGAACTCCCGTGTATCTGAGTTGAATACAGCGATTTCCAATGGCCTTCTTCAATCACAGTGTAGCTAGGTTCCAACTCCCATGTCCGAGTGGGTAGCAGACATCTGCCTCCCATGCATACACACTTCTGAGAGTTGAGCTTATGGCCTGTACCTCCACATCCAGCCTGCTGGTACCCTTGGCTTCTAAAAGGCCTAGGCTCGCTGTTTGACGGAAGTGCTGGGAGAGGTAATTGGAATCACCCGGCACACAAGACTAGTGCCTCCAAGCTCAGTTCAGCGATTTCCTAGTAATTCCTGTGGTAGACTGGTGCTACATACTAAGTTCCATACGTGAGAGGGTAGCTGAACGCCTTGTCCAAAACCATCTTACTTCTGAGAGTTGAGCTCAGCCTCAGTCCCTCACAGTTCCACACTGCCTGCAGAGTGAGTTTCGCAGGTCTTCAGCAGAGACGTTTGCCAGAGGTTTCTGAGACGCAGGGTAACAATGCAGACCTGGAGGGTATCCCCAGGTGCAGTCAACTGGTAATCTTGGAACCTCCTGACTCAGAATACTGCTACCTTCTCACTGCCATAGGAATGCAGCTAGTTGACAGCTGGCTTCAAGACATGCTTCCCTGTGAGAGCTGAGGACAGGGCAGAACCCTCCCGCATGCTGCCTGACTGTAGGAGTAGCTGCTAACATCCTTATGTTAGTGGCTGGGAGAGGTTGCGGGAAAAGCATGTGTGAGCACTGGGCCTGAACTCCCGTGTATCTGAGTTGAATACAGCGATTTCCAACGGCTTTCCTCAACCAGAGTGTAGCTAGGTTCCAAATCCCATGTACGAGGGGGTAGCAGACATCTGCCTCCCATGCATACACACTTCTGAGAGTTGAGCTTATGGCCTGTACCTCCACAGCCAGCCTGCTGGTACCCTTGGCTTCTAAAAGGCCTAGGCTCAGAAGATATTTGCAAATGACATATCAGATAAAGGGCTAGTTTCCAAGATCTATAAAGAACTTATTAAACTCAACACCAAAGAAACAAACAATCCAATCATGAAATGGGCAAAAGACATGAACAGATATCTCACAGAGGAAGACATAGACATGGCCAACATGCATGTGAGAAAATGCTCTGCATCACTTGCCATCAGGGAAATACAAATCAAAACTACAATGAGATACCACCTCACCCCAGTGAGAATGGGGAAAATTAACAAGGCAGGAAACAACAAATGTTGGAGAGGATGCGGAGAAAAGGGAACCCTCTTACACTGTTGGTGGGAATGTGAACTGGTGCAGCCACTCTGGAAAACTGTGTGGAGGTTCCTCAAAGAGTTAAAAATAGACCTGCCCTACGACCCAGCAATTGCACTGTTGGGGATTTACCCCAAAGATACAAATGCAATGAAACGCCGGGACACCTGCACCCCGATGTTTCTAGCAGCAATGGCCACGATAGCCAAACTGTGGAAGGAGCCTCGGTGTCCAACGAAAGATGAATGGATAAAGAAGATGTGGTTTATGTATACAATGGAATATTACTCAGCTATTAGAAATGACAAATACCCACCATTTGCTTCAACGTGGATGGAACTGGAGGGTATTATGCTGAGTGAAGTAAGTCAGTCGGAGAAGGACAAACATTATATGTTCTCATTCATTTGAAGAATATAAATAATAGTGAAAGGGAAAATAAGGGAAGGGAGAAGAAATGTGTGGGAAATATCAGAAAGGGAGACAGAACGTTAAGACTGCTAACTCTGGGAAACGAACTAGGGGTGGTAGAAGGGGAGGAGGGCGGGGGGTGGGAGTGAATGGGTGACGGGCACTGGGTGTTATTCTGTATGTTAGTAAATTGAACACCAATAAAAAAAATAAATAAATAAAAAAATAATAATAAAAAATAAAAGGCCTAGGCTCGCTGTTTGACGGAAGTGCTGGGAGAGGTAATTGGAATCTCCCGGCACACAAGACGAGTGCCTCCAAGCTCAATTCACGATTTCCCAGTAATTCTTGTGGTAGACAGGTGCTACATACTAAGTTCCATATGTGAGAAGGTAGCTGAACGCCTTGTCCAAAAGCATCTTACTTCTGAGAGTTGAGCACACCCTCAGTCCCTCACACTTCCACACTGCCTGCAGAGTGAGATTCACACGTCTTCACCAGAGACGATTGCCAGAGTCTTCTGAGTACAAGTTAACAAAGCAGACCTGGAGGGTGTCTCCAGGTGCAGTAGAGTGGTAATCTTGGAACCTCCTGACTCAGAGTACTGCTACCTTCTCACTGCCTTAGGAATGCAGCTAGTTGACAGCTGGCTTCAAGACATGCTTCCCTGTGAGAGCTGAGGACAGGGCAGAACCCTCCCGCATCCTGCCTGACTGTAGGAGTAGCTGCTAACATCCTAATGTTAGTGGCTGGGAGAGGTTGCGGGAAAAGCATGTGTGAGCACTGGGCCTGAACTCCCGTGTATCTGATTTGAATACAGCGATTTCCAATGGCCTTCTTCAATCACAGTGTAGCTAGGTTCCAACTCCCATGTCCGAGTGGGTAGCAGACATCTGCCTCCCATGCATACACACTTCTGAGAGTTGAGCTTATGGCCTGTACCTCCACAGCCAGCCTGCTGGTACCCTTGGCTTCTAAAAGGCCTAGGCTCGCTGTTTGACGGAAGTGCTGGGAGAGGTAATTGGAATCACCCGGCACACAAGACTAGTGCCTCCAAGCTCAGTTCAGCGATTTCCTAGTAATTCCTGTGGTAGACTGGTGCTACATACTAAGTTCCATACGTGAGAGGGTAGCTGAACGCCTTGTCCAAAACCATCTTACTTCTGAGAGTTGAGCTCAGCCTCAGTCCCTCACAGTTCCACACTGCCTGCAGAGTGAGTTTCGCAGGTCTTCAGCAGAGACGTTTGCCAGAGGCTTCTGAGACGCAGGGTAACAATGCAGACCTGGAGGGTATCCCCAGGTGCAGTCGACTGGTAATCTTGGAACCTCCTGACTCAGAATACTGCTACCTTCTCACTGCCATAGGAATGCAGCTAGTTGACAGCTGGCTTCAAGACATGCTTCCCTGTGAGAGCTGAGGACAGGGCAGAACCTACCCGCATGCTGCCTGACTGTAGGAGTAGCTGCTAACATCCTTATGTTAGTGGCTGGGAGAGGTTGCGGGAAAAGCATGTGTGAGCACTGGGCCTGAACTCCCGTGTATCTGAGTTGAATACAGCGATTTCCAACGGCTTTCCTCAACCAGAGTGTAGCTAGGTTCCAAATCCCATGTACGAGCGGGTAGGAGACATCTGCCTCCCATGCATACACACTTCTGAGAGTTGAGCTTATGGCCTGTACCTCCACATCCAGCCTGCTGGTACCGTTGGCTTCTAAAAGGCCTAGGCTCGCTGTTTGACGGAAGTGCTGGGAGAGGTAATTGGAATCTCCCGGCACACAAGACGAGTGCCTCCAAGCTCAATTCACGATTTCCCAGTAATTCTTGTGGTAGACAGGTGCTACATACTAAGTTCCATATGTGAGAAGGTAGCTGAACGCCTTGTCCAAAAGCATCTTACTTCTGAGAGTTGAGCCCACCCTCAGTCCCTACACTTCCACACTGCCTGCAGAGTGAGTTTCACACGTCTTCATCAGTGACGATTTCCAGAGGCTTCTGAGTACAAGTTAACAATGCAGACCTGGAGGGTATCTCCAGGTGCAGTAGAGTGGTAATCTTGGAACCTCCTGACTCAGAATACTGCTACCTTCTCACTGCCATAGGAATGCAGCTGGTTGACAGCTGGCTTCAAGACATGCTTCCCTGTGAGAGCTGAGGACAGGGCAGAACCCTCCCGCATCCTGCCTGACTGTAGGAGTAGCTGCTAACATCCTAATGTTAGTGGCTGGGAGAGGTTGCGGGAACAGCATGTGTGAGCACTGGGCCTGAACTCCCGTGTATCTGAGTTGAATACAGCGATTTCCAATGGCCTTCTTCAATCACAGTGTAGCTAGGTTCCAACTCACATGTCCGAGTGTGTAGCAGACATCTCCCTCCCATGCATACACACTTCTGAGAGTTGAGCTTATGGCCTGTACCTCCACATCCAGCCTGCTGGTACCCTTGTCTTCTAAAAGGCCAAGGCTCGCTGTTTGACGGAAGTGCTGTGAGAGGTAATTGGAATCACCCGGCACACAAGACTAGTGCCTCCAAGCTCAGTTCAGCGATTTCCTAGTAATTCCTGTGGTAGACTGGTGCTACATACTAAGTTCCATACGTGAGAGGGTAGCTGAACACCTTGTCCAAAACCATCTTACTTCTGAGAGTTGAGCTCAGCCTCAGTCCCGCACAGTTCCACACTGCCTGCAGAGTGAGTTTCGCAGGTCTTCAGCAGAGACGTTTGCCAGAGGCTTCTGAGACGCAGGGTAACAATGCAGACCTGGAGGGTATCCCCAGGTGCAGTCGACTGGTAATCTTGGAACCTCCTGACTCAGAATACTGCTACCTTCTCACTGCCACAGGAATGCAGCTAGTTGACAGCTAGCTGGCTTCAAGACATGCTTCCCTGAGAGAGCTGAGGACAGGGCAGAACCCTCCCGCATTCTGCCGGACTGTAGGAATAGCTGCTAACATCCTAATGTTAGTGGCTGGGAGAGGTTGCGGGAAAAGCATGTGTGAGCACTGGGCCTGAACTCCCGTGTATCTGAGTTGAATACAGCGATTTCCAACGGCTTTCCTCAACCAGAGTGTAGCTACGTTCCAAATCCCATGTACGAGCGGGTAGCAGACATCTGCCTCCCATGCATACACACTTCTGAGAGTTGAGCTTATGGCCTGTACCTCCACATCCAGCCTGCTGGTACCGTTGGCTTCTAAAAGGCCTAGGCTCGCTGTTTGACGGAAGGGCTGGGAGAGGTAATTGTAATCTCTCGGCACACAAGACGAGTGCCTCCAAGCTCAATTCACGATTTCCCAGTAATTCTTGTGGTAGACAGGTGCCACATACTAAGTTCCATATGTGAGATGGTAGCTGAACGCCTTGTCCAAAAGCATCTTACTTCTGAGAGTTGAGCCCACCCTCAGTCCCTCACAGTTCCACACTGCCTGCAGAGTGAGTTTCACACGTCTTCACCAGAGACGATTGCCAGAGGCTTCTGAGTACAAGTTAACAATGCAGACCTCGAGGGTATCTCCAGGTGCAGTAGAGTGGTAATCTTGGAACCTCCTGACTCAGAGTACTGCTACCTTCTCACTGCCATAGGAATGCAGCTAGTTGACAGCTGGCTTCAAGACATGCTTCCCTGTGAGAGCTGAGGACAGGGCAGAACCCTCCCGCATCCTGCCTGACTGTAGGAGTAGCTGCTAACATCCTTATGTTAGTGGCTGGGAGAGGTTGAGGGAAAAGCATGTGTGAGCACTGGGCCTGAACTCCCGTGTATCTGAGTTGAATACAGCGATTTCCAATGGCCTTCTTCAATCACAGTGTAGCTAGGTTCCAACTCCCATGTCCGAGTGGGTAGCAGACATCTGCCTCCCATGCATACACACTTCTGAGAGTTGAGCTTATGGCCTGTACCTCCACATCCAGCCTGCTCGTACCCTTGGCTTCTAAAAGGCCTAGGCTCGCTGTTTGACGGAAGTGATGGGAGAGGTAATTGGAATCACCCGACACACAAGACTAGTGCCTCCAAGCTCAGTTCAGCGATTTCCTAGTAATTCCTGTGGTAGACTGGTGCTACATACTAAGTTCCATACGTGAGAGGGTAGCTGAACGCCTTGTCCAAAACCATCTTACTTCTGAGAGTTGAGCTCAGCCTCAGTCCCTCACAGTTCCACACTGCCTGCAGAGTGAGTTTCGCAGGTCTTCAGCAGAGACGTTTGCCAGAGGCTTCTGAGACGCAGGGTAACAATGCAGACCTGGAGGGTATCCCCAGGTGCAGTCGACTGGTAATCTTGGAACCTCCTGACTCAGAATACTGCTACCTTCTCACTGCCATAGGAATGCAGCTAGTTGACAGCTGGCTTCAAGACATGCTTCCCTGTGAGAGCTTAGGACAGGGCAGAACCCTCCCGCATGCTGCCTGACTGTAGGAGTAGATGCTAACATCCTAATGTTAGTTGTTGGGAGAGGCTGCGGGAAAAGCATGTGTGAGCACTGGGCCTGAACTCCCGTGTATCTGAGTTGAATACAGCGATTTCCAACGGCTTTCCTCAACCAGAGTGTAGCTAGGTTCTAAATCCCATGTACGAGCGGGTAGCAGACATCTGCCTCCCATGCATACACACTTCTGAGAGTTGAGCTTATGGCCTGTACCTCCACATCCAGCCTGCTGGTACCCTTGGCTTCTAAAAGGCCTAGGCTCGCTGTTTGACGGAAGTGCTGGGAGAGGTAATTGGAATCTCCCGGCACACAAGACGAGTGCCTCCAAGCTCAATTCACGATTTCCCAGTAATTCTTGTGGTAGACAGGTGCTACATACTAAGTTCCATATGTGAGAAGGTAGCTGAACGCCTTGTCCAAAAGCATCTTACTTCTGAGAGTTGAGCACACCCTCAGTCCCTCACACTTCCACACTGCCTGCAGAGTGAGTTTCACACGTCTTCACCAGAGACGATTGCCAGAGGCTTCTGAGTACAAGTTAACAATGCAGACCTGGAGGGTATCTCCAGGTGCAGTAGAGTGGTAATCTTGGAACCTCCTGACTCAGAGTACTACTACCTTCTCACTGCCATAGGAATGCAGCTAGTTGACAGCTGGCTTCAAGACATGCTTCCCTGTGAGAGCTGAGGACAGGGCAGAACCCTCCCGCATCCTGCCTGACTGTAGGAGTAGCTGCTAACATCCTAATGTTAGTGGCTGGGAGAGGTTGCGGGAAAAGCATGTGTGAGCACTGGGCCTGAACTCCCGTGTATCTGAGTTGAATACTGCGATTTCCAATGGCCTTCTTCAATCACAGTGTAGCTAGGTTCCAACTCCAATGTCCGAGTGGGTAGCAGACATATGCCTCCCATGCATATACACTTCTGAGAGTTGAGCTTATGGCCTGTACCTCCACATCCAGCCTGCTGGTACCCTTGGCTTCTAAAAGGCCTAGGCTCGCTGTTTGACGGAAGTGCTGGGAGAGTTAATTGGAATCACCCGGCACACAAGACTAGTGCCTCCAAGCTCAGTTCAGCGATTTCCTAGTAATTCCTGTGGTAGACTGGTGCTACATACTAAGTTCCATACGTGAGAGGGTAGCTGAACGCCTTGTCCAAAACCATCTTACTTCTGAGAGTTGAGCTCAGCCTCAGTCCCTCACAGTTCCACACTCCCTGCAGAGTGAGATTCGCAGGTCTTCAGCAGAGACGTTTGCCAGAGGCTTCTGAGACGCAGGGTAACAATGCAGACCTGGAGGGTATCCCCAGGTGCAGTCGACTGGTAATCTTGGAACCTCCTGACTCAGAATACTGCTACCTTCTCACTGCCATAGGAATGCAGCAAGTTGACAGCTAGCTGGCTTCAAGACATGCTTCCCTGTGAGAGCTGAGGACAGGGCAGAACCCTCCCGCATGCTGCCTGACTGTAGGAGTAGCTGCTAACATCCTAAATATAGTGGCTGGGAGAGGTTGCGGGAAAAGCATGTGTGAGCACTGGGCCTGAACTCCCGTGTATCTGAGTTGAATACAGCGATGTCCAACGGCTTTCCTCAACCAGAGTGTAGCTAGGTTCCAAATCCCATGTACGAGCGGGTAGCAGACATCTGCCTCCCATTCATACACACTTCTGAGAGTTGAGCTTATGGCCTGTACCTCCACATCCAGCCTGCTGGTACCCTTGGCTTCTAAAAGGCCTAGGCTCGCTGTTTGGCGGAAGTGCTGGGAGAGGTAATTGGAATCTGCCGGTACACAAGACGAGTGCCTCCAAGCTCAATTCACGATTTCCCAATAATTCTTGTGGTAGACAGGTGCTACATACTAAGTTCCATATGTGAGATGGTAGCTGAACGCCTTGTCCAAAAGCATCTTACTTCTGAGAGTTGAGCACACCCTCAGTCCCTCACACTTCCACACTGCCTGCAGAGTTAGTTTCACACGTCTTCACCAGAGACGATTGCCAGAGGCTTCTGAGTACAAGTTAACAATGCAGACCTGGAGGGTATCTCCAGGTGCAGTAGAGTGGTAATCTTGGAACCTCCTGACTCAGAGTACTGCTACCTTCTCACTGCCATAGGAATGCAGCTAGTTGACAGCTGGCTTCAAGACATGCTTCCCTGTGAGAGCTGAGGACAGGGCAGAACCCTCCCGCATCCTGCCTGACTGTAGGAGTAGCTGCTAACATCCTTATGTTAGTGGCTGGGAGAGGTTGCGGGAAAAGCATGTGTGAGCACTGGGCCTGAACTCCCGTGTATCTGAGTTGAATACAGCGATTTCCAATGGCCTTCTTCAATCACAGTGTAGCTAGGTTCCAACTCCCATGTCCGAGTGGGTAGCTGACATCTGCCTCCCATGCATACACACTTCTGAGAGTTGAGCTTATGGCCTGTACCTCCACCTCCTGCCTGCTGGTACCCTTGGCTTCTAAAAGGCCTAGGCTCGCTGTTTGACGGAAGTGCTGGGAGAGGTAATTGGAATCACCCGGCACACAAGACTAGTGCCTCCAAGCTCAGTTCAGCGATTTCCTAGTAATTCCTGTGGTAGACTGGTGCTACATACTAAGTTCCATACGTGAGAGGGTAGCTGAACGCCTTGTAGAAAACCATCTTACTTCTGAGAGTTGAGCTCAGCCTCAGTCCCTCACAGTTCCACACTGCCTGCAGAGTGAGTTTCGCAGGTCTTCAGCAGAGACGTTTGCCAGAGGCTTCTGAGACGCAGGGTAACAATGCAGACCTGGAGGGTATCCCCAGGTGCAGTCGACTGGTAATCTTGGAACCTCCTGACTCAGAATACTGCTACCTTCTCACTGCCATAGGAATGCAGCTAGTTGACAGCTGGCTTCAAGACATGCTTCCCTGTGAGAGCTGAGGACAGGGCAGAACCCTCCAGCATGCTGCCTGACTGTAGGAGTAGCTGCTAACATCCTTATGTTAGTGGCTGGGAGAGGTTGAGGGAAAAGCATGTGTGAGCACTGGGCCTGAACTCCCGTGTATCTGAGTTGAATACAGCGATTTCCAACGGCTTTCCTCAACCAGAGTGTAGC
This sequence comes from Canis lupus baileyi, assembly GCF_048164855.1. Lineage (NCBI taxonomy): Eukaryota > Metazoa > Chordata > Mammalia > Carnivora > Canidae > Canis > Canis lupus. Next base: position 75,973,886 of record NC_132844.1, on the reverse strand, counting down.
TAGATTCCAAATCCCATGTACGAGCGGGTAGCAGACATCTGCCTCCCATGCATACACACTTCTGAGAGTTGAGCTTATGGCCTGTACCTCCACAGCCAGCCTGCTGGTACCCTTGGTTTCTAAAAGGCCTAGGCTCGCTGTTTGACGGAAGTGCTGGGAGAGGTAATTGGAATCTCCCGGCACACAAGACGAGTGCCTCCAAGCTCAATTCACGATTTCCCAGTAATTCTTGTGGTAGACAGGTGCTACATACTAAGTTCCATATGTGAGAAGGTAGCTGAACGCCTTGTCCAAAAGCATCTTACTTCTGAGAGTTGACACACCCTCAGTCCCTCACACTTCCACACTGCCTGCAGAGTGATTTTCACACGTCTTCACCAGAGACGATTGCCAGAGGGTTCTGAGTACAAGTTAACAATGCAGAACTGGAGGGTATCTCCAGGTGCAGTAGAGTGGTAATCTTGGAACCTCCTGACTCAGAGTTCTGCTACCTTCTCACTGCCATAGGAATGCAGCTAGTTGACAGCTGGCTTCAAGACATGCTTCCCTGTGAGAGCTGAGGACAGGGCAGAACCCTCCCGCATCCTGCCTGACTGTAGGAGTAGCTGCTAACATCCTTATGTTAGTGGCTGGGAGAGGCTGCGGGAAAAGCATGTGTGAGCACTGGGCCTGAACTCCCGTGTATCTGAGTTGAATACTGCGATTTCCAATGGCCTTCTTCAATCACAGTGTAGCTAGGTTCCAACTCCAATGTCCGAGTGGGTAGCAGACATATGCCTCCCATGCATATACACTTCTGAGAGTTGAGCTTATGGCCTGTACCTCCACATCCAGCCTGCTGGTACCCTTGGCTTCTAAAAGGCCTAGGCTCGCTGTTTGACGGAAGTGCTGGGAGAGTTAATTGGAATCACCCGGCACACAAGACTAGTGCCTCCAAGCTCAGTTCAGCGATTTCCTAGTAATTCCTGTGGTAGCCTGGTGCTACATACTAAGTTCCATACGTGAGAGGGTAGCTGAACGCCTTGTCCAAAACCATCTTACTTCTGAGAGTTGAGCTCAGCCTCAGTCCCTCACAGTTCCACACTCCCTGCAGAGTGAGATTCGCAGGTCTTCAGCAGAGACGTTTGCCAGAGGCTTCTGAGACGCAGGGTAACAATGCAGACCTGGAGGGTATCCCCAGGTGCAGTCGACTGGTAATCTTGGAACCTCCTGACTCAGAATACTGCTACCTTCTCTGCCATAGGAATGCAGCAAGTTGACAGCTAACTGGCTTCAAGACATGCTTCCCTGTGAGAGCTGAGGACAGGGCAGAACCCTCCCGCATGCTGCCTGACTGTAGGAGTAGCTGCTAACATCCTAAATATAGTGGCTGGGAGAGGTTGCGGGAAAAGCATGTGTGAGCACTGGGCCTGAACTCCCGTGTATCTGAGTTGAATACAGCGATGTCCAACGGCTTTCCTCAACCAGAGTGTAGCTAGGTTCCAAATCCCATGTACGAGCGGGTAGCAGACATCTGCCTCCCATTCATACACACTTCTGAGAGTTGAGCTTATGGCCTGTACCTCCACATCCTGCCTGCTGGTACCCTTGGCTTCTAAAAGGCCTAGGCTCGCTGTTTGACGGAAGTGCTGGGAGAGGTAATTGGAATCTGCCGGTACACAAGACGAGTGCCTCCAAGCTCAATTCACGATTTCCCAGTAATTCTTGTGGTAGACAGGTGCTACATACTAAGTTCCATATGTGAGATGGTAGCTGAACGCCTTGTCCAAAAGCATCTTACTTCTGAGAGTTGAGCACACCCTCAGTCCCTCACACTTCCACACTGCCTGCAGAGTTAGTTTCACACGTCTTCACCAGAGACGATTGCCAGAGGCTTCTGAGTACAAGTTAACAATGCAGACCTGGAGGGTATCTCCAGGTGCAGTAGAGTGGTAATCTTGGAACCTCCTGACTCAGAGTACTGCTACCTTCTCACTGCCATAGGAATGCAGCTAGTTGACAGCTGGCTTCAAGACATGCTTCCCTGTGAGAGCTGAGGACAGGGCAGAACCCTCCCGCATCCTGCCTGACTGTAGGAGTAGCTGCTAACATCCTTATGTTAGTGGCTGGGAGAGGTTGCGGGAAAAGCATGTGTGAGCACTGGGCCTGAACTCCCGTGTATCTGAGTTGAATACAGCGATTTCCAATGGCCTTCTTCAATCACAGTGTAGCTAGGTTCCAACTCCCATGTCCGAGTGGGTAGCTGACATCTGCCTCCCATGCATACACACTTCTGAGAGTTGAGCTTATGGCCTGTACCTCCACCTCCTGCCTGCTGGTACCCTTGGCTTCTAAAAGGCCTAGGCTCGCTGTTTGACGGAAGTGCTGGGAGAGGTAATTGGAATCACCGGGCACACAAGACTAGTGCCTCCAAGCTCAGTTCAGCGATTTCCTAGTAATTCCTGTGGTAGACTGGTGCTACATACTAAGTTCCATACGTGAGAGGGTAGCTGAACGCCTTGTAGAAAACCATCTTACTTCTGAGAGTTGAGCTCAGCCTCAGTCCCTCACAGTTCCACACTGCCTGCAGAGTGAGTTTCGCAGGTCTTCAGCAGAGACGTTTGCCAGAGGCTTCTGAGACGCAGGGTAACAATGCAGACCTGCAGGGTATCCCCAGGTGCAGTCGACTGGTAATCTTGGAACCTCCTGACTCAGAATACTGCTACCTTCTCACTGCCATAGGAATGCAGCTAGTTGACAGCTGGCTTCAAGACATGCTTCCCTGTGAGAGCTGAGGACAGGGCAGAACCCTCCAGCATGCTGCCTGACTGTAGGAGTAGCTGCTAACATCCTTATGTTAGTGGCTGGGAGAGGTTGCGGGAAAAGCATGGGTGAGCACTGGGCCTGAACTCCCGTGTATCTGAGTTGAATACAGCGATTTCCAACGGCTTTCCTCAACCAGAGTGTAGCTAGGTTCCAAATCCCATGTACGAGCGGGTAGCAGACATCTGCCTCCCATGCATACACACTTCTGAGAGTTGAGCTTATGGCCTGTACCTCCACAGCCAGCCTGCTGGTACCCTTGGTTTCTAAAAGGCCTAGGCTCGCTGTTTGACGGAAGTGCTGGGAGAGGTAATTGGAATCTCCCGGCACACAAGACGAGTGCCTCCAAGCTCAATTCACGATTTCCCAGTAATTCTTGTGGTAGACAGGTGCTACATACTAAGTTCCATATGTGAGAAGGTAGCTGAACGCCTTGTTCAAAAGCATCTTACTTCTGAGAGTTGAGCACACCCTCAGTCCCTCACACTTCCACACTGCCTGCAGAGTGATTTTCACACGTCTTCACCAGAGACGATTGCCAGAGGCTTCTGAGTACAAGTTAACAATGCAGAACTGGAGGGTATCTCCAGGTGCAGTAGAGTGGTAATCTTGGAACCTCCTGACTCAGAGTACTGCTACCTTCTCACTGCCATAGGAATGCAGCTAGTTGACAGCTGGCTTCAAGACATGCTTCCCTGTGAGAGCTGAGGACAGGGCAGAACCCTCCCGCATCCTGCCTGACTGTAGGAGTAGCTGCTAACATCCTTATGTTAGTGGCTGGGAGAGGTTGCGGGAAAAGCATGTGTGAGCACTGGGCCTGAACTCCCGTGTATCTGAGTTGAATACAGCGATTTCCAATGGCCTTGTTCAATCACAGTGTAGCTAGGTTCCAACTCCCATGTCCGAGTGGGTAGCAGACATCTGCCTCCCATGCATACACACTTCTAGAGTTGAGCTTATGGCCTGTACCTCCACATCCAGCCTGCTCGTACCCTTGGCTTCTAAAAGGCCTAGGCTCGCTGTTTGACGGAAGTGCTGCGAGAGGTAATTGGAATCACCCGGCACACAAGACTAGTGCCTCCAAGCTCAGTTCAGCGATTTCCTAGTAATTCCTGTGGTAGACTGGTGCTACATACTAAGTTCCATACGTGAGAGGGTAGCTGAACGCCTTGTCCAAAACCATCTTACTTCTGAGAGTTGAGCTCAGCCTCAGTCCCTCACAGTTCCCCACTGCCTGCAGAGTGAGTTTCGCAGGTCTTCAGCAGAGACGTTTGCCAGAGGCTTCTAGGACGCAGGGTAACAATGCAGACCTGGAGGGTATCCCCAGGTGCAGTCGACTGGTAATCTTGGAACCTCCTGACTCAGAATACTGATACCTTCTCACTGCCATAGGAATGCAGCTAGTTGACAGCTGGCTTCAAGACATGCTTCCCTGTGAGAGCTGAGGACAGGGCAGAACCCTCCCGCATGCTGCCTGACTGTAGGAGTAGCTGCTAACATCCTTATGTTAGTGGCTGGGAGAGGTTGCGGGAAAAGCATGTGTGAGCACTGGGCCTGAACTCCCGTGTATCTGAGTTGAATACAGCGATTTCCAACGGCTTTCCTCAACCAGAGTGTAGCTAGTTTCTAAATCCCATGTACGAGCGGGTAGCAGACATCTGCCTCCCATGCATACACACTTCTGAGAGTTGAGTTTATGGCCTGTACCTCCACATCCAGCCTGCTGGTACCCTTGGCTTCTAAAAGGCCTAGGCTCGCTGTTTGACGGAAGTGCTGGGAGAGGTAATTGGAATCTCCCGGCACACAAGACGAGTGCCTCCAAGCTCAATTCACGATTTCCCAGTAATTCTTGTGTTAGACAGGTGCTACATACTAAGTTCCATATGTGAGAAGGTAGCTGAACGCCCTGTCCAAAAGCATCTTACTTCTGAGATTTGAGCACACCCTCAGTCCCTCACACTTCCACACTGCCTGCAGATTGAGTTTCACACGTCTTCACCAGAGACGATTGCCAGAGGCTTCTGAGTACAAGTTAACAATGCAGACCTGGAGGGTATCTCCAGGTGCAGTAGAGTGGTAATCTTGGAACCTCCTGACTCAGAGTACTGCTACCTTCTCACTGCCATAGGAATGCAGCTAGTTGACAGCTGGCTTCAAGACATGCTTCCCTGTGAGAGCTGAGGACAGGGCAGAACCCTCCCGCATCCTGCCTGACTGTAGGAGTAGCTGCTAACATCCTTATGTTAGTGGCTGGGAGAGGTTGCGGGAAAAGCATGTGTGAGCACTGGGCCTGAACTCCCGTGTATCTGAGTTGAATACAGCGATTTCCAATGGCCTTGTTCAATCACAGTGTAGCTAGGTTCCAACTCCCATGTCCGAGTGGGTAGCAGACATCTGCCTCCCATGCATACACACTTCTAGAGTTGAGCTTATGGCCTGTACCTCCACATCCAGCCTGCTCGTACCCTTGGCTTCTAAAAGTCCTAGGCTCGCTGTTTGACGGAAGTGCTGCGAGAGGTAATTGGAATCACCCGGCACACAAGACTAGTGCCTCCAAGCTCAGTTCAGCGATTTCCTAGTAATTCCTGTGGTAGACTGGTGCTACATACTAAGTTCCATACGTGAGAGGGTAGCTGAACGCCTTGTCCAAAACCATCTTACTTCTGAGAGTTGAGCTCAGCCTCAGTCCCTCACAGTTCCACACTGCCTGCAGAGTGAGTTTCGCAGGTCTTCAGCAGAGACGTTTGCCAGAGGCTTCTGAGACGCAGGGTAACAATGCAGACCTGGAGGGTATCCCCAGGTGCAGTCGACTGGTAATCTTGGAACCTCCTGACTCAGAATACTGCTACCTTCTCACTGCCATAGGAATGCAGCTAGTTGAGAGCTAGCTGGCTTCAAGACATGCTTCCCTGTGAGAGCTGAGGACAGGGCAGAACCCTCCCGCATGCTGCCTGACTGTAGGAGTAGCTGCTAACATCCTAATGTTAGTGGCTGGGAGAGGTTGCGGGAAAAGCATGTGTGAGCACTGGGCCTGAACTCCCGTGTATCTGAGTTGAATACAGCGATTTCCAACGGCTTTCCTCAACCAGAGTGTAGCTAGGTTCCAAATCCCATGTACGAGCGGGTAGCAGACATCTGCCTCCCATGCATACACACTTCTGAGAGTTGAGCTTATGGCCTGTACCTCCACAGCCAGCCTGCTGGTACCCTTGGCTTCTAAAAGGCCTAGGCTCGCTCTTTCACGGAAGTGCTGGGAGAGGTAATTGGAATCTCCCGGCACACAAGACGAGTGCCTCCAAGCTCAATTCACGATTTCCCAGTAATTCTTGTGGTAGACAGGTGCTACATAGTAAGTTCCATATGTGAGAAGGTAGCTGAACGCCTTGTCCAAAAGCATCTTACTTCTGAGAGTTGAGCCCACCCTCAGTCCCTCACACTTCCACAGTGCCTGCAGAGTGAGTTTCACACGTCTTCACCAGAGACGATTGCCAGAGGCTTCTGAGTACAAGTTAACAATGCAGACCTGGAGGGTATCTCCAGGTGCTGTAGAGTGGTAATCTTGGAACCTCCTGACTCAGAGTACTGCTACCTTCTCACTGCCATAGGAATGCAGCTAGTTGACAGCTGGCTTCAAGACATGCTTCCCTGTGAGAGCTGAGGACAGGGCAGAACCCTCCCGCATCCTGCCTGACTGTAGGAGTAGCTGCTAACATCCTTATGTTAGTGGCTGGGAGAGGTTGCGGGAAAAGCATGTGTGAGCACTGGGCCTGAACTCCCGTGTATCTGAGTTGAATACAGCGATTTCCAATGGCCTTCTTCAATCACAGTGTAGCTAGGTTCCAACTCCCATGTCCGAGTGGGTAGCAGACATCTGCCTCCCATGCATACACACTTCTGAGAGTTGAGCTTATGGCCTGTACCTCCACATCCAGCCTGCTGGTACCCTTGGCTTCTAAAAGGCCTAGGCTCGCTTTTTGACAGAAGTGCTGGGAGAGGTAATTGGAATCACCCGGCACACAAGACTAGTGCCTCCAAGCTCAGTTCAGCGATTTCCTAGTAATTCCTCTGGTAGACTGGTGCTACATACTAAGTTCCATACGTGAGAGGGTAGCTGAACGCCTTGTCCAAAACCATCTTACTTCTGAGAGTTGAGCTCAGCCTCAGTCCCTCACAGTTCCACACTGCCTGCAGAGTGAGTTTCGCAGGTCTTCAGCAGAGACGTTTGCCAGAGGCTTCTGAGACGCAGGGTAACAATGCAGACCTGGAGGGTATCCCCAGGTGCAGTCGACTGGTAATCTTGGAACCTCCTGACTCAGAATACTGATACCTTCTCACTGCCATAGGAATGCAGCTAGTTGACAGCTGGCTTCAAGACATGCTTCCCTGTGAGAGCTGAGGACAGGGCAGAACCCTCCCGCATGCTGCCTGACTGTAGGAGTAGCTGCTAACATCCTTATGTTAGTGGCTGGGAGAGGTTGCGGGAAAAGCATGTGTGAGCACTGGGCCTGAACTCCCGTGTATCTGAGTTGAATACAGCGATTTCCAACGGCTTTCCTCAACCAGAGTGTAGCTAGTTTCTAAATCCCATGTACGAGCGGGTAGCAGACATCTGCCTCCCATGCATACACACTTCTGAGAGTTGAGTTTATGGCCTGTACCTCCACATCCAGCCTGCTGGTACCCTTGGCTTCTAAAAGGCCTAGGCTCGCTGTTTGACGGAAGTGCTGGGAGAGGTAATTGGAATCTCCCGGCACACAAGACGAGTGCCTCCAAGCTCAATTCACGATTTCCCAGTAATTCTTGTGTTAGACAGGTGCTACATACTAAGTTCCATATGTGAGAAGGTAGCTGAACGCCCTGTCCAAAAGCATCTTACTTCTGAGATTTGAGCACACCCTCAGTCCCTCACACTTCCACACTGCCTGCAGATTGAGTTTCACACGTCTTCACCAGAGACGATTGCCAGAGGCTTCTGAGTACAAGTTAACAATGCAGACCTGGAGGGTATCTCCAGGTGCAGTAGAGTGGTAATCTTGGAACCTCCTGACTCAGAGTACTGCTACCTTCTCACTGCCATAGGAATGCAGCTAGTTGACAGCTGGCTTCAAGACATGCTTCCCTGTGAGAGCTGAGGACAGGGCAGAACCCTCCCGCATCCTGCCTGACTGTAGGAGTAGCTGCTAACATCCTTATGTTAGTGGCTGGGAGAGGTTGCGGGAAAAGCATGTGTGAGCACTGGGCTTGAACTCCCGTGTATCTGAGTTGAATACAGCGATTTCCAATGGCCTTCTTCAAACACAGTGTAGCTAGGTTCCAACTCCCATGTCCGAGTGGGTAGCAGACATCTGCCTCCCATGCATACACACTTCTGAGAGTTGAGCTTATGGCCTGTACCTCCACATCCAGCCTGCTCGTACCCTTGGCTTCTAAAAGGCCTAGGCTCGCTGTTTGACGGAAGTGCTGGGAGAGGTAATTGGAATCACCTGGCACACAAGACTAGTGCCTCCAAGCTCAGTTCAGCGATTTCCTAGTAATTCCTGTGGTAGACTGGTGCTACATACTAAGTTCCATACGTGAGAGGGTAGCTGAACGCCTTGTCCAAAACCATCTTACTTCTGAGAGTTGAGCTCAGCCTCAGTCCCTCACAGTTCCACACTGCCTGCAGAGTGAGTTTCGCAGGTCTTCAGCAGAGACGTTTGCCAGAGGCTTCTGAGACGAAGGGTAACAATGCAGACCTGGAGGGTATCCCCAGGTGCAGTCGACTGGTAATCTTGGAACCTCCTGACTCAGAATACTGCTACCTTCTCACTGCCATAGGAATGCAGCTAGTTGACAGCTGGCTTCAAGACATGCTTCCCTGTGAGAGCTGAGGATAGGGCAGAACCCTCCCGCATGCTGCCTGACTGTAGGAGTAGCTGCTAACATCCTAATGTTAGTGGCTGGGAGAGGCTGGGGGAAAAGCATGTGTGAGCACTGGGCCTGAACTCCCGTGTATCTGAGTTGAATACAGCGATTTCCAACGGCTTTCCTCAACCAGAGTGTAGCTAGGTTCCAAATCCCATGTACGAGCGGGTAGCAGACATCTGCCTCCCATGCATACACACTTCTGAGAGTTGAGCTTATGGCCTGTACCTCCACAGCCAGCCTGCTGGTACCCTTGGCTTCTAAAAGGCCTAGGCTCGCTCTTTGACGGAAGTGCTGGGAGAGGTAATTGGAATCACCCGGCACACAAGACTAGTGCCTCCAAGCTCAGTTCAGGGATTTCCTAGTAATTCCTGTGGTAGAGTGGTGCTACATACTAAGTTCCATACGTGAGAGGGTAGCTGAACGCCTTGTCCAAAACCATCTTACTTCTGAGAGTTGAGCTCAGCCTCAGTCCCTCACAGTTCCACACTGCCTGCAGAGTGAGTTTCGCAGGTCTTCAGCAGAGACGTTTGCCAGAGGCTTCTGAGACGCAGGGTAACAATGCAGACCTGGAGGGTATCCCCAGGTGCAGTCGACTGGTAATCTTGGACCCTCCTGACTCAGAATACTGCTACCTTCTCACTGCCATAGGAATGCAGCTAGTTGACAGCTGGCTTCAAGACATGCTTCCCTGTGAGAGCTGAGGACAGGGCAGAACCCTCCCGCATGCTGCCTGACTGTAGGAGTAGCTGCTAACATCCTTATGTTAGTGGCTGGGAGAGGTTGCGGGAAAAGCATGTGTGAGCACTGGGCCTGAACTCCCGTGTATCTGAGTTGAATACAGCGATTTCCAACGGCTTTCCTCAACCAGAGTGTAGCTAGGTTCCAAATCCCATGTACGAGCGGGTAGCAGACATCTGCCTCCCATGCATACACACTTCTGAGAGTTGAGCTTATGGCCTGTACCTCCACATCCAGCCTGCTGGTACCCTTGGCTTCTAAAAGGCCTAGGCTCGCTGTTTGACGGAAGTGCTGGGAGAGGTAATTGGAATCTCCCGGCACACAAGACGAGTGCCTCCAAGCTCAATTCACGATTTCCCAGTAATTCTTGTGGTAGACAGGTGCTACATACTAAGTTCCATATGTGAGATGGTAGCTGAACGCCTTGTCCAAAAGCATCTTACTTCTGAGATTTGAGCACACCCTCAGTACCTCACACTTCCACACTGCCTGCAGAGTGAGTTTCACACGTCTTCACCAGAGACGATTGCCAGAGGCTTCTGAGTACAAGTTAACAATGCAGACCTGGAGGGTATCTCCAGGTGCAGTAGAGTGGTAATCTTGGAACCTCCTGACTCAGAGTACTGCTACATTCTCACTGCCATAGGAATGCAGCTAGTTGACAGCTGGCTTCAAGACATGCTTCCCTGTGTGAGCTGAGGACAGAGCAGAACCCTCCCGCATCCTGCCTGACTGTAGGAGTAGCTGCTAACATCCTTATATTAGTGGCTGGGAGAGGTTGCGGGAAAAGCATGTGTGAGCACTGGGCCTGAACTCCCGTGTATCTGAGTTGAATACAGCGATTTCCAATGGCCTTCTTCAATCACAGTGTAGCTAGGTTCCAACTCCCATGTCCGAGTGGGTAGCAGACATCTGCCTCCCATGCATACACACTTCTGAGAGTTGAGCTTATGGCCTGTACCTCCAGATCCAGCCTGCTGGTACCCTTGGCTTCTAAAAGGCCTAGGCTCGCTTTTTGACGGAAGTGCTGGGAGAGGTAATTGGAATCACCCCGCACACAAGACTAGTGCCTCCAAGCTCAGTTCAGCGATTTCCTAGTAATTCCTGTGGTAGACTGGTGCTACATACTAAGTTCCATACGTGAGAGGGTAGCTGAACGCCTTGTCCAAAACCATCTTACTTCTGAGAGTTGAGCTCAGCCTCAGTCCCTCACAGTTCCACACTGCCTGCAGAGTGAGTTTCGCAGGTCTTCAGCAGAGACGTTTGCCAGAGGCTTCTGAGACGCAGGGTAACAATGCAGACCTGGAGGGTATCCCCAGGTGCAGTCGACTGGTAATCTTGGAACCTCCTGACTCAGAATACTGCTACCTTCTCACTGCCATAGGAATGCAGCTAGTTGACAGCTGGCTTCAAGACATGCTTCCCTGTGAGAGCTGAGGACAGGGCAGAACCCTCCCGCATGCTGCCTGACTGTAGGAGTAGCTGCTAACATCCTTATGTTAGTGGCTGGGAGAGGTTGCGGGAAAAGCATGTGTGAGCACTGGGCCTGAACTCCCGTGTATCTGAGTTGAATACAGCGATTTCCAACGGCTTTCCTCAACCAGAGTGTAGCTAGTTTCCCAATCCCATGTACGAGCGGGTAGCAGACATCTGCCTCCCATGCATACACACTTCTGAGAGTTGAGCTTATGGCCTGTACCTCCACAGCCAGCCTGCTGGTACCCTTGGCTTCTAAAAGGCCTAGGCTCGCTGTTTGACGGAAGTGCTGGGAGAGGTAATTGGAATCACCCGGCACACAAGACTAGTGCCTCCAAGCTCAGTTCAGGGATTTCCTAGTAATTCCTGTGGTAGAGTGGTGCTACATACTAAGTTCCATACGTGAGAGGGTAGCTGAACGCCTTGTCCAAAACCATCTTACTTCTGAGAGTTGAGCTCAGCCTCAGTCCCTCACAGTTCCACACTGCCTGCAGAGTGAGTTTCGCAGGTCTTCAGCAGAGACGTTTGCCAGAGGCTTCTGAGACGCAGGGTAACAATGCAGACCTGGAGGGTATCCCCAGGTGCAGTCGACTGGTAATCTTGGAACCTCCTGACTCAGAATACTGCTACCTTCTCACTGCCATAGGAATGCAGCTAGTTGACAGCTGGCTTCAAGACATGCTTCCCTGTGAGAGCTGAGGACAGGGCAGAACCCTCCCGCATGCTGCCTGACTGTAGGAGTAGCTGCTAACATCCTTATGTTAGTGGCTGGGAGAGGTTGCGGGAAAAGCATGTGTGAGCACTGGGCCTGAACTCCCGTGTATCTGAGTTGAATACAGCGATTTCCAACGGCTTTCCTCAACCAGAGTGTAGCTAGTTTCCAAATCCCATGTACGAGCGGGTAGCAGACATCTGCCTCCCATGCATACACACTTCTGAGAGTTGAGCTTATGGCCTGTACCTCCACAGCCAGCCTGCTGGTACCCTTGGCTTCTAAAAGGCCTAGGCTCGCTGTTTGACGGAAGTGCTGGGAGAGGTAATTGGAATCACCCGGCACACAAGACTAGTGCCTCCAAGCTCAGTTCAGGGATTTCCTAGTAATTCCTGTGGTAGAGTGGTGCTACATACTAAGTTCCATACGTGAGAGGGTAGCTGAACGCCTTGTCCAAAACCATCTTACTTCTGAGAGTTGAGCTCAGCCTCAGTCCCTCACAGTTCCACACTGCCTGCAGAGTGAGTTTCGCAGGTCTTCAGCAGAGACGTTTGCCAGAGGCTTCTGAGACGCAGGGTAACAATGCAGACCTGGAGGGTATCCCCAGGTGCAGTCGACTGGTAATCTTGGAACCTCCAGACTCAGAATACTGCTACCTTCTCACTGCCATAGGAATGCAGCTAGTTGACAGCTGGCTTCAAGACATGCTTCCCTGTGAGAGCTGAGGACAGGGCAGAACCCTCCCGCATGCTGCCTGACTGTAGGAGTAGCTGCTAACATCCTTATGTTAGTGGCTGGGAGAGGTTGCGGGAAAAGCATGTGTGAGCACTGGGCCTGAACTCCCGTGTATCTGAGTTGAATACAGCGATTTCCAACGGCTTTCCTCAACCAGAGTGTAGCTAGTTTCCAAATCCCATGTACGAGCGGGTAGCAGACATCTGCCTCCCATGCATACACACTTCTGAGAGTTGAGCTTATGGCCTGTACCTCCACAGCCAGCCTGCTGGTACCCTTGGCTTCTAAAAGGCCTAGGCTCGCTGTTTGACGGAAGTGCTGGGAGAGGTAATTGGAATCACCCGGCACACAAGACTAGTGCCTCCAAGCTCAGTTCAGGGATTTCCTAGTAATTCCTGTGGTAGAGTGGTGCTACATACTAAGTTCCATACGTGAGAGGGTAGCTGAACGCCTTGTCCAAAACCATCTTACTTCTGAGAGTTGAGCTCAGCCTCAGTCCCTCACAGTTCCACACTGCCTGCAGAGTGAGTTTCGCAGGTCTTCAGCAGAGACGTTTGCCAGAGGCTTCTGAGACGCAGGGTAACAATGCAGACCTGGAGGGTATCCCCAGGTGCAGTCGACTGGTAATCTTGGAACCTCCTGACTCAGAATACTGCTACCTTCTCACTGCCATAGGAATGCAGCTAGTTGACAGCTGGCTTCAAGACATGCTTCCCTGTGAGAGCTGAGGACAGGGCAGAACCCTCCAGCATGCTGCCTGACTGTAGGAGTAGCTGCTAACATCCTTATGTTAGTGGCTGGGAGAGGTTGCGGGAAAAGCATGTGTGAGCACTGGGCCTGAACTCCCGTGTATCTGAGTTGAATACAGCGATTTCCAATGGCCTTCTTCAATCACAGTGTAGCTAGGTTCCAACTCCCATGTCCGAGTGGGTAGCAGACATCTGCCTCCCATGCATACACACTTCTGAGAGTTGAGCTTATGGCCTGTACCTCCAGATCCAGCCTGCTGGTACCCTTGGCTTCTAAAAGGCCTAGGCTCGCTTTTTGACGGAAGTGCTGGGAGAGGTAATTGGAATCACCCCGCACACAAGACTAGTGCCTCCAAGCTCAGTTCAGCGATTTCCTAGTAATTCCTGTGGTAGACTGGTGCTACATACTAAGTTCCATACGTGAGAGGGTAGCTGAACGCCTTGTCCAAAACCATCTTACTTCTGAGAGTTGAGCTCAGCCTCAGTCCCTCACAGTTCCACACTGCCTGCAGAGTGAGTTTCGCAGGTCTTCAGCAGAGACGTTTGCCAGAGGCTTCTGAGACGCAGGGTAACAATGCAGACCTGGAGGGTATCCCCAGGTGCAGTCGACTGGTAATCTTGGAACCTCCTGACTCAGAATACTGCTACCTTCTCACTGCCATAGGAATGCAGCTAGTTGACAGCTGGCTTCAAGACATGCTTCCCTGTGAGAGCTGAGGACAGGGCAGAACCCTCCCGCATGCTGCCTGACTGTAGGAGTAGCTGCTAACATCCTTATGTTAGTGGCTGGGAGAGGTTGCGGGAAAAGCATGTGTGAGCACTGGGCCTGAACTCCCGTGTATCTGAGTTGAATACAGCGATTTCCAACGGCTTTCCTCAACCAGAGTGTAGCTAGGTTCCAAATCCCATGTACGAGCGGGTAGCAGACATCTGCCTCCCATGCATACACACTTCTGAGAGTTGAGCTTATGGCCTGTACCTCCACATCCAGCCTGCTGGTACCCTTGGCTTCTAAAAGGCCTAGGCTCGCTGTTTGACGGAAGTGCTGGGAGAGGTAATTGGAATCTCCCGGCACACAAGACGAGTGCCTCCAAGCTCAATTCACGATTTCCCAGTAATTCTTGTGGTAGACAGGTGCTACATACTAAGTTCCATATGTGAGAAGGTAGCTGAACGCCTTGTCCAAAAGCATCTTACTTCTGAGATTTGAGCACACCCTCAGTCCCTCACACTTCCACACTGCCTGCAGAGTGAGTTTCACACGTCTTCACCAGAGACGATTGCCAGAGGCTTCTGAGTACAAGTTAACAATGCAGACCTGGAGGGTATCTCCAGGTGCAGTAGAGTGGTAATCTTGGAACCTCCTGACTCAGAGTACTGCTACATTCTCACTGCCATAGGAATGCAGCTAGTTGACAGCTGGCTTCAAGACATGCTTCCCTGTGAGAGCTGAGGACAGGGCAGAACCCTCCCGCATGCTGCCTGACTGTAGGAGTAGCTGCTAACATCCTTATGTTAGTGGCTGGGAGAGGTTGCGGGAAAAGCATGTGTGAGCACTGGGCCTGAACTCCCGTGTATCTGAGTTGAATACAGCGATTTCCAACGGCTTTCCTCAACCAGAGTGTAGCTAGTTTCCCAATCCCATGTACGAGCGGGTAGCAGACATCTGCCTCCCATGCATACACACTTCTGAGAGTTGAGCTTATGGCCTGTACCTCCACAGCCAGCCTGCTGGTACCCTTGGCTTCTAAAAGGCCTAGGCTCGCTGTTTGACGGAAGTGCTGGGAGAGGTAATTGGAATCACCCGGCACACAAGACTAGTGCCTCCAAGCTCAGTTCAGGGATTTCCTAGTAATTCCTGTGGTAGAGTGGTGCTACATACTAAGTTCCATACGTGAGAGGGTAGCTGAACGCCTTGTCCAAAACCATCTTACTTCTGAGAGTTGAGCTCAGCCTCAGTCCCTCACAGTTCCACACTGCCTGCAGAGTGAGTTTCGCAGGTCTTCAGCAGAGACGTTTGCCAGAGGCTTCTGAGACGCAGGGTAACAATGCAGACCTGGAGGGTATCCCCAGGTGCAGTCGACTGGTAATCTTGGAACCTCCTGACTCAGAATACTGCTACCTTCTCACTGCCATAGGAATGCAGCTAGTTGACAGCTGGCTTCAAGACATGCTTCCCTGTGAGAGCTGAGGACAGGGCAGAACCCTCCCGCATGCTGCCTGACTGTAGGAGTAGCTGCTAACATCCTTATGTTAGTGGCTGGGAGAGGTTGCGGGAAAAGCATGTGTGAGCACTGGGCCTGAACTCCCGTGTATCTGAGTTGAATACAGCGATTTCCAACGGCTTTCCTCAACCAGAGTGTAGCTAGTTTCCAAATCCCATGTACGAGCGGGTAGCAGACATCTGCCTCCCATGCATACACACTTCTGAGAGTTGAGCTTATGGCCTGTACCTCCACAGCCAGCCTGCTGGTACCCTTGGCTTCTAAAAGGCCTAGGCTCGCTGTTTGACGGAAGTGCTGGGAGAGGTAATTGGAATCACCCGGCACACAAGACTAGTGCCTCCAAGCTCAGTTCAGGGATTTCCTAGTAATTCCTGTGGTAGAGTGGTGCTACATACTAAGTTCCATACGTGAGAGGGTAGCTGAACGCCTTGTCCAAAACCATCTTACTTCTGAGAGTTGAGCTCAGCCTCAGTCCCTCACAGTTCCACACTGCCTGCAGAGTGAGTTTCGCAGGTCTTCAGCAGAGACGTTTGCCAGAGGCTTCTGAGACGCAGGGTAACAATGCAGACCTGGAGGGTATCCCCAGGTGCAGTCGACTGGTAATCTTGGAACCTCCAGACTCAGAATACTGCTACCTTCTCACTGCCATAGGAATGCAGCTAGTTGACAGCTGGCTTCAAGACATGCTTCCCTGTGAGAGCTGAGGACAGGGCAGAACCCTCCCGCATGCTGCCTGACTGTAGGAGTAGCTGCTAACATCCTTATGTTAGTGGCTGGGAGAGGTTGCGGGAAAAGCATGTGTGAGCACTGGGCCTGAACTCCCGTGTATCTGAGTTGAATACAGCGATTTCCAACGGCTTTCCTCAACCAGAGTGTAGCTAGTTTCCAAATCCCATGTACGAGCGGGTAGCAGACATCTGCCTCCCATGCATACACACTTCTGAGAGTTGAGCTTATGGCCTGTACCTCCACAGCCAGCCTGCTGGTACCCTTGGCTTCTAAAAGGCCTAGGCTCGCTGTTTGACGGAAGTGCTGGGAGAGGTAATTGGAATCACCCGGCACACAAGACTAGTGCCTCCAAGCTCAGTTCAGGGATTTCCTAGTAATTCCTGTGGTAGAGTGGTGCTACATACTAAGTTCCATACGTGAGAGGGTAGCTGAACGCCTTGTCCAAAACCATCTTACTTCTGAGAGTTGAGCTCAGCCTCAGTCCCTCACAGTTCCACACTGCCTGCAGAGTGAGTTTCGCAGGTCTTCAGCAGAGACGTTTGCCAGAGGCTTCTGAGACGCAGGGTAACAATGCAGACCTGGAGGGTATCCCCAGGTGCAGTCGACTGGTAATCTTGGAACCTCCTGACTCAGAATACTGCTACCTTCTCACTGCCATAGGAATGCAGCTAGTTGACAGCTGGCTTCAAGACATGCTTCCCTGTGAGAGCTGAGGACAGGGCAGAACCCTCCCGCATGCTGCCTGACTGTAGGAGTAGCTGCTAACATCCTTATGTTAGTGGCTGGGAGAGGTTGCGGGAAAAGCATGTGTGAGCACTGGGCCTGAACTCCCGTGTATCTGAGTTGAATACAGCGATTTCCAACGGCTTTCCTCAACCAGAGTGTAGCTAGGTTCCAAATCCCATGTACGAGCGGGTAGCAGACATCTGCCTCCCATGCATACACACTTCTGAGAGTTGAGCTTCTGGCCTGTACCTCCACATCCAGCCTGCTGGTACCCTTGGCTTCTAAAAGGCCTAGGCTCGCTGTTTGACGGAAGTGCTGGGAGAGGTAATTGGAATCTCCCGGCACACAAGACGAGTGCCTCCAAGCTCAATTCACGATTTCCCAGTAATTCTTGTGGTAGACAGGTGCTACATACTAAGTTCCATATGTGAGAAGGTAGCTGAACGCCTTGTCCAAAAGCATCTTACTTCTGAGATTTGAGCACACCCTCAGTCCCTCACACTTCCACACTGCCTGCAGAGTGAGTTTCACACGTCTTCACCAGAGACGATTGCCAGAGGCTTCTGAGTACAAGTTAACAATGCAGACCTGGAGGGTATCTCCAGGTGCAGTAGAGTGGTAATCTTGGAACCTCCTGACTCAGAGTACTGCTACATTCTCACTGCCATAGGAATGCAGCTAGTTGACAGCTGGCTTCAAGACATGCTTCCCTGTGAGAGCTGAGGACAGGGCAGAACCCTCCCGCATCCTGCCTGACTGTAGGAGTAGCTGCTAACATCCTTATGTTAGTGGCTGGGAGAGGTTGCGGGAAAAGCATGTGTGAGCACTGGGCCTGAACTCCCGTGTATCTGAGTTGAATACAGCGATTTCCAATGGCCTTCTTCAATCACAGTGTAGCTAGGTTCCAACTCCCATGTCCGAGTGGGTAGCAGACATCTGCCTCCCATGCATACACACTTCTGAGAGTTGAGCTTATGGCCTGTACCTCCAGATCCAGCCTGCTGGTACCCTTGGCTTCTAAAAGGCCTAGGCTCGCTTTTTGACGGAAGTGCTGGGAGAGGTAATTGGAATCACCGGGCACACAAGACTAGTGCCTCCAAGCTCAGTTCAGCGATTTCCTAGTAATTCCTGTGGTAGACTGGTGCTACATACTAAGTTCCATACGTGAGAGGGTAGCTGAACGCCTTGTCCAAAACCATCTTACTTCTGAGAGTTGAGCTCAGCCTCAGTCCCTCACAGTTCCACACTGCCTGCAGAGTGAGTTTCGCAGGTCTTCAGCAGAGACGTTTGCCAGAGGCTTCTGAGACGCAGGGTAACAATGCAGACCTGGAGGGTATCCCCAGGTGCAGTCGACTGGTAATCTTGGAACCTCCTGACTCAGAATACTGCTACCTTCTCACTGCCATAGGAATGCAGCTAGTTGACAGCTGGCTTCAAGACATGCTTCCCTGTGAGAACTGAGGACAGGGCAGAACCCTCCCGCATGCTGCCTGACTGTAGGAGTAGCTGCTAACATCCTTATGTTAGTGGCTGGGAGAGGTTGCGGGAAAAGCATGTGTGAGCACTGGGCCTGAACTCCCGTGTATCTGAGTTGAATACAGCGATTTCCAACGGCTTTCCTCAACCAGAGTGTAGCTAGGTTCTAAATCCCATGTACGAGCGGGTAGCAGACATCTGCCTCCCATGCATACACACTTCTGAGAGTTGAGCTTATGGCCTGTACCTCCACATCCAGCCTGCTGGTACCCTTGGCTTCTAAAAGGCCTAGGCTCGCTGTTTGACGGAAGTGCTGGGAGAGGTAATTGGAATCTCCCGGCACACAAGACGAGTGCCTCCAAGCTCAATTCACGATTTCCCAGTAATTCTTGTGGTAGACAGGTGCTGCATACTAAGTTCCATATGTGAGAAGGTAGCTGAACGCCCTGTCCAAAAGCATCTTACTTCTGAGATTTGAGCACACCCTCAGTCCCTCACACTTCCACACTGCCTGCAGAGTGAGTTTCACACGTCTTCACCAGAGACGATTGCCAGAGGCTTCTGAGTACAAGTTAACAATGCAGACCTGGAGGGTATCTCCAGGTGCAGTAGAGTGGTAATCTTGGAACCTCCTGACTCAGAGTACTGCTACCTTCTCACTGCCATAGGAATGCAGCTAGTTGACAGCTGGCTTCAAGACATGCTTCCCTGTGAGAGCTGAGGACAGGGCAGAACCCTCCCGCATCCTGCCTGACTGTAGGAGTAGCTGCTAACATCCTTATGTTAGTGGCTGGGAGAGGTTGCGGGAAAAGCATGTGTGAGCACTGGGCCTGAACTCCCGTGTATCTGAGTTGAATACAGCGATTTCCAATGGCCTTCTTCAATCACAGTGTAGCTAGGTTCCAACTCCCATGTCCGAGTGGGTAGCAGACATCTGCCTCCCATGCATACACACTTCTGAGAGTTGAGCTTATGGCCTGTACCTCCACATCCAGCCTGCTCGTACCCTTGGCTTCTAAAAGGCCTAGGCTCGCTGTTTGACGGAAGTGCTGGGAGAGGTAATTGGAATCACCCGTCACACAAGACTAGTGCCTCCAAGCTCAGTTCAGCGATTTCCTAGTAATTCCTGTGGTAGACTGGTGCTACAAACTAAGTTCCATACGTGAGAGGGTAGCTGAACGCCTTGTCCAAAACCATCTTACTTCTGAGAGTTGAGCTCAGCCTCAGTCCCTCACAGTTCCACACTGCCTGCAGAGTGAGTTTCGCAGGTCTTCAGCAGAGACGTTTGCCAGAGGCTTCTGAGACGCAGGGTAACAATGCAGACCTGGAGGGTATCCCCAGGTGCAGTCGACTGGTAATCTTGGAACCTCCTGACTCAGAATACTGCTACCTTCTCACTGCCATAGTAATGCAGCTAGTTGACAGCTGGCTTCAAGACATGCTTCCCTGTGAGAGCTGAGGACAGGGCAGAACCCTCCCGCATGCTGCCTGACTGTAGGAGTAGCTGCTAACATCCTTATGTTAGTGGCTGGGAGAGGTTGCGGGAAAAGCATGTGTGAGCACTGGGCCTGAACTCCCGTGTATCTGAGTTGAATACAGCGATTTCCAACGGCTTTCCTCAACCAGAGTGTAGCTAGTTTCCAAATCCCATGTACGAGCGGGTAGCAGACATCTGCCTCCCATGCATACACACTTCTGAGAGTTGAGCTTATGGCCTGTACCTCCACAGCCAGCCTGCTGGTACCCTTGGCTTCTAAAAGGCCTAGGCTCGCTGTTTGACGGAAGTGCTGGGAGAGGTAATTGGAATCACCCGGCACACAAGACTAGTGCCTCCAAGCTCAGTTCAGGGATTTCCTAGTAATTCCTGTGGTAGAGTGGTGCTACATACTAAGTTCCATACGTGAGAGGGTAGCTGAACGCCTTGTCCAAAACCATCTTACTTCTGAGAGTTGAGCTCAGCCTCAGTCCCTCACAGTTCCACACTGCCTGCAGAGTGAGTTTCGTAGGTCTTCATCAGAGACGTTTGCCAGAGGCTTCTGAGACGAAGGGTAACAATGCAGACCTGGAGGGTATCCCCAGGTGCAGTCGACTGATAATCTTGGAACCTCCTGACTCAGAATACTGCTACCTTCTCACTGCCATAGGAATGCAGCTAGTTGACAGCTGGCTTCAAGACATGCTTCCCTGTGAGAGCTGAGGACAGGGCAGAACCCTCCCGCATGCTGCCTGACTGTAGGAGTAGCTGCTAACATCCTTATGTTAGTGGCTGGGAGAGGTTGCGGGAAAAGCATGTGTGAGCACTGGGCCTGAACTCCCGTGTATCTGAGTTGAATACAGCGATTTCCAACGGCTTTCCTCAACCAGAGTGTAGCTAGGTTCCAAATCCCATGTACGAGCGGGTAGCAGACATCTGCCTCCCATGCATACACACTTCTGAGAGTTGAGCTTATGGCCTGTACCTCCACATCCAGCCTGCTGGTACCCTTGGCTTCTAAAAGGCCTAGGCTCGCTGTTTGACGGAAGTGCTGGGAGAGGTAATTGGAATCTCCCGGCACACAAGACGAGTGCCTCCAAGCTCAATTCACGATTTCCCAGTAATTCTTGTGGTAGACAGGTGCTACATACTAAGTTCCATATGTGAGAAGGTAGCTGAACGCCTTGTCCAAAAGCATCTTACTTCTGAGATTTGAGCACACCCTCAGTCCCTCACACTTCCACACTGCCTGCAGAGTGAGTTTCACACGTCTTCACCAGAGACGATTGCCAGAGGCTTCTGAGTACAAGTTAACAATGCAGACCTGGAGGGTATCTCCAGGTGCAGTAGAGTGGTAATCTTGGAACCTCCTGACTCAGAGTACTGCTACATTCTCACTGCCATAGGAATGCAGCTAGTTGACAGCTGGCTTCAAGACATGCTTCCCTGTGAGAGCTGAGGACAGGGCAGAACCCTCCCGCATCCTGCCTGACTGTAGGAGTAGCTGCTAACATCCTTATGTTAGTGGCTGGGAGAGGTTGCGGTAAAAGCATGTGTGAGCACTGGGCCTGAACTCCCGTGTATCTGAGTTGAATACAGCGATTTCCAATGGCCTTCTTCAATCACAGTGTAGCTAGGTTCCAACTCCCATGTCCGAGTGGGTAGCAGACATCTGCCTCCCATGCATACACACTTCTGAGAGTTGAGCTTATGGCCTGTACCTCCAGATCCAGCCTGCTGGTACCCTTGGCTTCTAAAAGGCCTAGGCTCGCTGTTTGACGGAAGTGCTGGGAGAGGTAATTGGAATCACCGGGCACACAAGACTAGTGCCTCCAAGCTCAGTTCAGCGATTTCCTAGTAATTCCTGTGGTAGACTGGTGCTACATACTAAGTTCCATACGTGAGAGGGTAGCTGAACGCCTTGTCCAAAACCATCTTACTTCTGAGAGTTGAGCTCAGCCTCAGTCCCTCACAGTTCCACACTGCCTGCAGAGTGAATTTCGCAGGTCTTCAGCAGAGACGTTTGCCAGAGGCTTCTGAGACGCAGGGTAACAATGCAGACCTGGAGGGTATCCCCAGGTGCAGTCGACTGGTAATCTTGGAACCTCCTGACTCAGAATACTGCTACCTTCTCACTGCCATAGGAATGCAGCTAGTTGACAGCTGGCTTCAAGACATGCTTCCCTGTGAGAGCTGAGGACAGGGCAGATCCCTCCCGCATGCTGCCTGACTGTAGGAGTAGCTGCTAACATCCTTATGTTAGTGGCTGGGAGAGGTTGCGGGAAAAGCATGTGTGAGCACTGGGCCTGAACTCCCGTGTATCTGAGTTGAATACAGCGATTTCCAACGGCTTTTCTCAACCAGAGTGTAGCTAGGTTCTAAATCCCATGTACGAGCGGGTAGCAGACATCTGCCTCCCATGCATACACACTTCTGAGAGTTGAGCTTATGGCCTGTACCTCCACATCCAGCCTGCTGGTACCCTTGGCTTCTAAAAGGCCTAGGCTCGCTGTTTGACGGAAGTGCTGGGAGAGGTAATTGGAATCTCCCGGCACACAAGACGAGTGCCTCCAAGCTCAATTCACGATTTCCCAGTAATTCTTGTGGTAGACAGGTGCTACATACAAAGTTCCATATGTGAGAAGGTAGCTGAACGCCCTGTCCAAAAGCATCTTACTTCTGAGATTTGAGCACACCCTCAGTCCCTCACACTTCCACACTGCCTGCA
Source organism: Canis lupus baileyi (assembly GCF_048164855.1). NCBI lineage: Eukaryota > Metazoa > Chordata > Mammalia > Carnivora > Canidae > Canis > Canis lupus. The sequence continues at coordinate 75,951,409 of NC_132844.1, read as the reverse complement.
GAGTGAGTTTCACACGTCTTCACCAGAGACGATTGCCAGAGGCTTCTGAGTACAAGTTAACAATGCAGACCTGGAGGGTATCTCCAGGTGCAGTAGAGTGGTAATCTTGGAACCTCCTGACTCAGAGTACTGCTACCTTCTCACTGCCATAGGAATGCAGCTAGTTGACAGCTGGCTTCAAAACATGCTTCCCTGTGAGAGCTGAGGACAGGGCAGAACCCTCCCGCATCCTGCCTGACTGTAGGAGTAGCTGCTAACATCCTTATGTTAGTGGCTGGGAGAGGTTGCGGGAAAAGCATGTGTGAGCACTGGGCCTGAACTCCCGTGTATCTGAGTTGAATACAGCGATTTCCAATGGCCTTGTTCAATCACAGTGTAGCTAGGTTCCAACTCCCATGTCCGAGTGGGTAGCAGACATCTGCCTCCCATGCATACACACTTCTAGAGTTGAGCTTATGGCCTGTACCTCCACATCCAGCCTGCTCGTACCCTTGGCTTCTAAAAGGCCTAGGCTCGCTGTTTGACGGAAGTGCTGCGAGAGGTAATTGGAATCACCCGGCACACAAGACTAGTGCCTCCAAGCTCAGTTCAGCGATTTCCTAGTAATTCCTGTGGTAGACTGGTGCTACATACTAAGTTCCATACGTGAGAGGGTAGCTGAACGCCTTGTCCAAAACCATCTTACTTCTGAGAGTTGAGCTCAGCCTCAGTCCCTCACAGTTCCCCACTGCCTGCAGAGTGAGTTTCGCAGGTCTTCAGCAGAGACGTTTGCCAGAGGCTTCTAGGACGCAGGGTAACAATGCAGACCTGGAGGGTATCCCCAGGTGCAGTCGACTGGTAATCTTGGAACCTCCTGACTCAGAATACTGATACCTTCTCACTGCCATAGGAATGCAGCTAGTTGAGAGCTAGCTGGCTTCAAGACATGCTTCCCTGTGAGAGCTGAGGACAGGGCAGAACCCTCCCGCATGCTGCCTGACTGTAGGAGTAGCTGCTAACATCCTAATGTTAGTGGCTGGGAGAGGTTGCGGGAAAAGCATGTGTGAGCACTGGGCCTGAACTCCCGTGTATCTGAGTTGAATACAGCGATTTCCAACGGCTTTCCTCAACCAGAGTGTAGCTAGGTTCCAAATCCCATGTACGAGCGGGTAGCAGACATCTGCCTCCCATGCATACACACTTCTGAGAGTTGAGCTTATGGCCTGTACCTCCACAGCCAGCCTGCTGGTACCCTTGGCTTCTAAAAGGCCTAGGCTCGCTGTTTCACGGAAGTGCTGGGAGAGGTAATTGGAATCTCCCGGCACACAAGACGAGTGCCTCCAAGCTCAATGCACGATTTCCCAGTAATTCTTGTGGTAGACAGGTGCTACATACTAAGTTCCATATGTGAGAAGGTAGCTGAACGCCTTGTCCAAAAGCATCTTACTTCTGAGAGTTGAGCCCACCCTCAGTCCCTCACACTTCCACAGTGCCTGCAGAGTGAGTTTCACACGTCTTCACCAGAGACGATTGCCAGAGGCTTCTGAGTACAAGTTAACAATGCAGACCTGGAGGGTATCTCCAGGTGCAGTAGAGTGGTAATCTTGGAACCTCCTGACTCAGAGTACTGCTACCTTCTCACTGCCATAGGAATGCAGCTAGTTGACAGCTGGCTTCAAGACATGCTTCCCTGTGAGAGCTGAGGACAGGGCAGAACCCTCCCGCATCCTGCCTGACTGTAGGAGTAGCTGCTAACATCCTTATGTTAGTGGCTGGGAGAGGTTGCGGGAAAAGCATGTGTGAGCACTGGGCCTGAACTCCCGTGTATCTGAGTTGAATACAGCGATTTCCAATGGCCTTCTTCAAACACAGTGTAGCTAGGTTCCAACTCCCATGTCCGAGTGGGTAGCAGACATCTGCCTCCCATGCATACACACTTCTGAGAGTTGAGCTTATGGCCTGTACCTCCACATCCAGCCTGCTCGTACCCTTGGCTTCTAAAAGGCCTAGGCTCGCTGTTTGACGGAAGTGCTGGGAGAGGTAATTGGAATCACCTGGCACACAAGACTAGTGCCTCCAAGCTCAGTTCAGCGATTTCCTAGTAATTCCTGTGGTAGACTGGTGCTACATACTAAGTTCCATACGTGAGAGGGTAGCTGAACGCCTTGTCCAAAACCATCTTACTTCTGAGAGTTGAGCTCAGCCTCAGTCCCTCACAGTTCCACACTGCCTGCAGAGTGAGTTTCGCAGGTCTTCAGCAGAGACGTTTGCCAGAGGCTTCTGAGACGAAGGGTAACAATGCAGACCTGGAGGGTATCCCCAGGTGCAGTCGACTGGTAATCTTGGAACCTCCTGACTCAGAATACTGCTACCTTCTCACTGCCATAGGAATGCAGCTAGTTGACAGCTGGCTTCAAGACATGCTTCCCTGTGAGAGCTGAGGATAGGGCAGAACCCTCCCGCATGCTGCCTGACTGTAGGAGTAGCTGCTAACATCCTAATGTTAGTGGCTGGGAGAGGCTGGGGGAAAAGCATGTGTGAGCACTGGGCCTGAACTCCCGTGTATCTGAGTTGAATACAGCGATTTCCAACGGCTTTCCTCAACCAGAGTGTAGCTAGGTTCCAAATCCCATGTACGAGCGGGTAGCAGACATCTGCCTCCCATGCATACACACTTCTGAGAGTTGAGCTTATGGCCTGTACCTCCACAGCCAGCCTGCTGGTACCCTTGGCTTCTAAAAGGCCTAGGCTCGCTGTTTGACGGAAGTGCTGGGAGAGGTAATTGGAATCACCCGGCACAAAAGACTAGTGCCTCCAAGCTCAGTTCAGCGATTTCCTAGTAATTCCTGTGGTAGAGTGGTGCTACATACTAAGTTCCATACGTGAGAGGGTAGCTGAACGCCTTGTCCAAAACCATCTTACTTCTGAGAGTTGAGCTCAGCCTCAGTCCCTCACAGTTCCACACTGCCTGCAGAGTGAGTTTCGCAGATCTTCAGCAGAGACGTTTGCCAGAGGCTTCTGAGACGCAGGGTAACAATGCAGACCTGGAGGGTATCCCCAGGTGCAGTCGACTGGTAATCTTGGACCCTCCTGACTCAGAATACTGCTACCTTCTCACTGCCATAGGAATGCAGCTAGTTGACAGCTGGCTTCAAGACATGCTTCCCTGTGAGAGCTGAGGACAGGGCAGAACCCTCCCGCATCCTGCCTGACTGTAGGAGTAGCTGCTAACATCCTTATGTTAGTGGCTGGGAGAGGTTGCGGGAAAAGCATGTGTGAGCACTGGGCCTGATCTCCCGTGTATCTGAGTTGAATACAGCGATTTCCAATGGCCTTCTTCAAACACAGTGTAGCTAGGTTCCAACTCCCATGTCCGAGTGGGTAGCAGACATCTGCCTCCCATGCATACACACTTCTGAGAGTTGAGCTTATGGCCTGTACCTCCACATCCAGCCTGCTCGTACCCTTGGCTTCTAAAAGGCCTAGGCTCGCTGTTTGACGGAAGTGCTGGGAGAGGTAATTGGAATCACCTGGCACACAAGACTAGTGCCTCCAAGCTCAGTTCAGCGATTTCCTAGTAATTCCTGTGGTAGACTGGTGCTACATACTAAGTTCCATACGTGAGAGGGTAGCTGAACGCCTTGTCCAAAACCATCTTACTTCTGAGAGTTGAGCTCAGCCTCAGTCCCTCACAGTTCCACACTGCCTGCAGAGTGAGTTTCGCAGGTCTTCAGCAGAGACGTTTGCCAGAGGCTTCTGAGACGAAGGGTAACAATGCAGACCTGGAGGGTATCCCCAGGTGCAGTCGACTGGTAATCTTGGAACCTCCTGACTCAGAATACTGCTACCTTCTCACTGCCATAGGAATGCAGCTAGTTGACAGCTGGCTTCAAGACATGCTTCCCTGTGAGAGCTGAGGATAGGGCAGAACCCTCCCGCATGCTGCCTGACTGTAGGAGTAGCTGCTAACATCCTAATGTTAGTGGCTGGGAGAGGCTGGGGGAAAAGCATGTGTGAGCACTGGGCCTGAACTCCCGTGTATCTGAGTTGAATACAGCGATTTCCAACGGCTTTCCTCAACCAGAGTGTAGCTAGGTTCCAAATCCCATGTACGAGCGGGTAGCAGACATCTGCCTCCCATGCATACACACTTCTGAGAGTTGAGCTTATGGCCTGTACCTCCACAGCCAGCCTGCTGGTACCCTTGGCTTCTAAAAGGCCTAGGCTCGCTGTTTGACGGAAGTGCTGGGAGAGGTAATTGGAATCACCCGGCACACAAGACTAGTGCCTCCAAGCTCAGTTCAGGGATTTCCTAGTAATTCCTGTGGTAGAGTGGTGCTACATACTAAGTTCCATACGTGAGAGGGTAGCTGAACGCCTTGTCCAAAACCATCTTACTTCTGAGAGTTGAGCTCAGCCTCAGTCCCTCACAGTTCCACACTGCCTGCAGAGTGAGTTTCGCAGGTCTTCAGCAGAGACGTTTGCCAGAGGCTTCTGAGACGCAGGGTAACAATGCAGACCTGGAGGGTATCCCCAGGTGCAGTCGACTGGTAATCTTGGACCCTCCTGACTCAGAATACTGCTACCTTCTCACTGCCATAGGAATGCAGCTAGTTGACAGCTGGCTTCAAGACATGCTTCCCTGTGAGAGCTGAGGACAGGGCAGAACCCTCCCGCATGCTGCCTGACTGTAGGAGTAGCTGCTAACATCCTTATGTTAGTGGCTGGGAGAGGTTGCGGGAAAAGCATGTGTGAGCACTGGGCCTGAACTCCCGTGTATCTGAGTTGAATACAGCGATTTCCAACGGCTTTCTTCAACCAGAGTGTAGCTAGTTTCCAAATCCCATGTACGAGCGGGTAGCAGACATCTGCCTCCCATGCATACACACTTCTGAGAGTTGAGCTTATGGCCTGTACCTCCACAGCCAGCCTGCTGGTATCCTTGGCTTCTAAAAGGCCTAGGCTCGCTGTTTGACGGAAGTGCTGGGAGAGGTAATTGGAATCACCCGGCACACAAGACTAGTGCCTCCAAGCTCAGTTCAGGGATTTCCTAGTAATTCCTGTGGTAGAGTGGTGCTACATACTAAGTTCCATACGTGAGAGGGTAGCTGAACGCCTTGTCCAAAACCATCTTACTTCTGAGAGTTGAGCTCAGCCTCAGTCCCTCACAGTTCCACACTGCCTGCAGAGTGAGTTTCGCAGGTCTTCAGCAGAGACGTTTGCCAGAGGCTTCTGAGACGCAGGGTAACAATGCAGACCTGGAGGGTATCCCCAGGTGCAGTCGACTGGTAATCTTGGAACCTCCTGACTCAGAATACTGCTACCTTCTCACTGCCATAGGAATGCAGCTAGTTGACAGCTGGCTTCAAGACATGATTCCCTGTGAGAGCTGAGGACAGGGCAGAACCCTCCCGCATGCTGCCTGACTGTAGGAGTAGCTGCTAACATCCTTATGTTAGTGGCTGGGAGAGGTTGCGGGAAAAGCATGTGTGAGCACTGGGCCTGAACTCCCGTGTATCTGAGTTGAATACAGCGATTTCCAACGGCTTTCCTCAACCAGAGTGTAGCTAGGATCCAAATCCCATGTACGAGCGGGTAGGAGACATCTGCCTCCCATGCATACACACTTCTGAGAGTTGAGCTTATGGCCTGTACCTCCACATCCAGCCTACTGGTACCCTTGGCTTCTAAAAGGCCTAGGCTCGCTGTTTGACGGAAGTGGTGGGAGAGGTAATTGGAATCTCCCGGCACACAAGACGAGTGCCTCCAAGCTCAATTCACGATTTCCCAGTAATTCTTGTGGTAGACAGGTGCTACATACTAAGTTCCTTATGTGAGATGGTAGCTGAACGCCTTGTCCAAAAGCATCTTACTTCTGAGATTTGAGCACACCCTCAGTACCTCACACTTCCACACTGCCTGCAGAGTGAGTTTCACACGTCTTCACCAGAGACGATTGCCAGAGGCTTCTGAGTACAAGTTAACAATGCAGACCTGGAGGGTATCTCCAGGTGCAGTAGAGTGGTAATCTTGGAACCTCCTGACTCAGAGTACTGCTACATTCTCACTGCCATAGGAATGCAGCTAGTTGACAGCTGGCTTCAAGACATGCTTCCCTGTGTGAGCTGAGGACAGAGCAGAACCCTCCCGCATCCTGCCTGACTGTAGGAGTAGCTGCTAACATCCTTATATTAGTGGCTGGGAGAGGTTGCGGGAAAAGCATGTGTGAGCACTGGGCCTGAACTCCCGTGTATCTGAGTTGAATACAGCGATTTCCAATGGCCTTCTTCAATCACAGTGTAGCTAGGTTCCAACTCCCATGTCCGAGTGGGTAGCAGACATCTGCCTCCCATGCATACACACTTCTGAGAGTTGAGCTTATGGCCTGTACCTCCAGATCCAGCCTGCTGGTACCCTTGGCTTCTAAAAGGCCTAGGCTCGCTTTTTGACGGAAGTGCTGGGAGAGGTAATTGGAATCACCCCGCACACAAGACTAGTGCCTCCAAGCTCAGTTCCTCGATTTCCTAGTAATTCCTGTGGTAGACTGGTGCTACATACTAAGTTCCATACGTGAGAGGGTAGCTGAACGCCTTGTCCAAAACCATCTTACTTCTGAGAGTTGAGCTCAGCCTCAGTCCCTCACAGTTCCACACTGCCTGCAGAGTGAGTTTCGCAGGTCTTCAGCAGAGACGTTTGCCAGAGGCTTCTGAGACGCAGGGTAACAATGCAGACCTGGAGGGTATCCCCAGGTGCAGTCGACTGGTAATCTTGGAACCTCCTGACTCAGAATACTGCTACCTTCTCACTGCCATAGGAATGCAGCTAGTTGACAGCTGGCTTCAAGACATGCTTCCCTGTGAGAGCTGAGGATAGGGCAGAACCCTCCCGCATGCTGCCTGACTGTAGGAGTAGCTGCTAACATCCTAATGTTAGTGGCTGGGAGAGGCTGGGGGAAAAGCATGTGTGAGCACTGGGCCTGAACTCCCGTGTATCTGAGTTGAATACAGCGATTTCCAACGGCTTTCCTCAACCAGAGTGTAGCTAGGTTCCAAATCCCATGTACGAGCGGGTAGCAGACATCTGCCTCCCATGCATACACACTTCTGAGAGTTGAGCTTATGGCCTGTACCTCCACAGCCAGCCTGCTGGTACCCTTGGCTTCTAAAAGGCCTAGGCTCGCTGTTTGACGGAAGTGCTGGGAGAGGTAATTGGAATCACCCGGCACACAAGACTAGTGCCTCCAAGCTCAGTTCAGGGATTTCCTAGTAATTCCTGTGGTAGAGTGGTGCTACATACTAAGTTCCATACGTGAGAGGGTAGCTGAACGCCTTGTCCAAAACCATCTTACTTCTGAGAGTTGAGCTCAGCCTCAGTCCCTCACAGTTCCACACTGCCTGCAGAGTGAGTTTCGCAGGTCTTCAGCAGAGACGTTTGCCAGAGGCTTCTGAGACGCAGGGTAACAATGCAGACCTGGAGGGTATCCCCAGGTGCAGTCGACTGGTAATCTTGGACCCTCCTGACTCAGAATACTGCTACCTTCTCACTGCCATAGGAATGCAGCTAGTTGACAGCTGGCTTCAAGACATGCTTCCCTGTGAGAGCTGAGGACAGGGCAGAACCCTCCCGCATGCTGCCTGACTGTAGGAGTAGCTGCTAACATCCTTATGTTAGTGGCTGGGAGAGGTTGCGGGAAAAGCATGTGTGAGCACTGGGCCTGAACTCCCGTGTATCTGAGTTGAATACAGCGATTTCCAACGGCTTTCTTCAACCAGAGTGTAGCTAGTTTCCAAATCCCATGTACGAGCGGGTAGCAGACATCTGCCTCCCATGCATACACACTTCTGAGAGTTGAGCTTATGGCCTGTACCTCCACAGCCAGCCTGCTGGTATCCTTGGCTTCTAAAAGGCCTAGGCTCGCTGTTTGACGGAAGTGCTGGGAGAGGTAATTGGAATCACCCGGCACACAAGACTAGTGCCTCCAAGCTCAGTTCAGGGATTTCCTAGTAATTCCTGTGGTAGAGTGGTGCTACATACTAAGTTCCATACGTGAGAGGGTAGCTGAACGCCTTGTCCAAAACCATCTTACTTCTGAGAGTTGAGCTCAGCCTCAGTCCCTCACAGTTCCACACTGCCTGCAGAGTGAGTTTCGCAGGTCTTCAGCAGAGACGTTTGCCAGAGGCTTCTGAGACGCAGGGTAACAATGCAGACCTGGAGGGTATCCCCAGGTGCAGTCGACTGGTAATCTTGGAACCTCCTGACTCAGAATACTGCTACCTTCTCACTGCCATAGGAATGCAGCTAGTTGACAGCTGGCTTCAAGACATGATTCCCTGTGAGAGCTGAGGACAGGGCAGAACCCTCCCGCATGCTGCCTGACTGTAGGAGTAGCTGCTAACATCCTTATGTTAGTGGCTGGGAGAGGTTGCGGGAAAAGCATGTGTGAGCACTGGGCCTGAACTCCCGTGTATCTGAGTTGAATACAGCGATTTCCAACGGCTTTCTTCAACCAGAGTGTAGCTAGGTTCCAAATCCCATGTACGAGCGGGTAGGAGACATCTGCCTCCCATGCATACACACTTCTGAGAGTTGAGCTTATGGCCTGTACCTCCACATCCAGCCTACTGGTACCCTTGGCTTCTAAAAGGCCTAGGCTCGCTGTTTGACGGAAGTGGTGGGAGAGGTAATTGGAATCTCCCGGCACACAAGACGAGTGCCTCCAAGCTCAATTCACGATTTCCCAGTAATTCTTGTGGTAGACAGGTGCTACATACTAAGTTCCATATGTGAGATGGTAGCTGAACGCCTTGTCCAAAAGCATCTTACTTCTGAGATTTGAGCACACCCTCAGTACCTCACACTTCCACACTGCCTGCAGAGTGAGTTTCACACGTCTTCACCAGAGACGATTGCCAGAGGCTTCTGAGTACAAGTTAACAATGCAGACCTGGAGGGTATCTCCAGGTGCAGTAGAGTGGTAATCTTGGAACCTCCTGACTCAGAGTACTGCTACATTCTCACTGCCATAGGAATGCAGCTAGTTGACAGCTGGCTTCAAGACATGCTTCCCTGTGAGAGCTGAGGACAGGGCAGAACCCTCCCGCATCCTGCCTGACTGTAGGAGTAGCTGCTAACATCCTTATGTTAGTGGCTGGGAGAGGTTGCGGGAAAAGCATGTGTGAGCACTGGGCCTGAACTCCCGTGTATCTGAGTTGAATACAGCGATTTCCAATGGCCTTCTTCAATCACAGTGTAGCTAGGTTCCAACTCCCATGTCCGAGTGGGTAGCAGACATCTGCCTCCCATGCATACACACTTCTGAGAGTTGAGCTTATGGCCTGTACCTCCAGATCCAGCCTGCTGGTACCCTTGGCTTCTAAAAGGCCTAGGCTCGCTTTTTGACGGAAGTGCTGGGAGAGGTAATTGGAATCACCGGGCACACAAGACTAGTGCCTCCAAGCTCAGTTCAGCGATTTCCTAGTAATTCCTGTGGTAGACTGGTGCTACATACTAAGTTCCATACGTGAGAGGGTAGCTGAACGCCTTGTCCAAAACCATCTTACTTCTGAGAGTTGAGCTCAGCCTCAGTCCCTCACAGTTCCACACTGCCTGCAGAGTGAGTTTCGCAGGTCTTCAGCAGAGACGTTTGCCAGAGGCTTCTGAGACGCAGGGTAACAATGCAGACCTGGAGGGTATCCCCAGGTGCAGTCGACTGGTAATCTTGGAACCTCCTGACTCAGAATACTGCTACCTTCTCACTGCCATAGGAATGCAGCTAGTTGACAGCTGGCTTCAAGACATGCTTCCCTGTGAGAACTGAGGACAGGGCAGAACCCTCCCGCATGCTGCCTGACTGTAGGAGTAGCTGCTAACATCCTTATGTTAGTGGCTGGGAGAGGTTGCGGGAAAAGCATGTGTGAGCACTGGGCCTGAACTCCCGTGTATCTGAGTTGAATACAGCGATTTCCAACGGCTTTCCTCAACCAGAGTGTAGCTAGGTTCTAAATCCCATGTACGAGCGGGTAGCAGACATCTGCCTCCCATGCATACACACTTCTGAGAGTTGAGCTTATGGCCTGTACCTCCACATCCAGCCTGCTGGTACCCTTGGCTTCTAAAAGGCCTAGGCTCGCTGTTTGACGGAAGTGCTGGGAGAGGTAATTGGAATCTCCCGGCACACAAGACGAGTGCCTCCAAGCTCAATTCACGATTTCCCAGTAATTCTTGTGGTAGACAGGTGCTGCATACTAAGTTCCATATGTGAGAAGGTAGCTGAACGCCCTGTCCAAAAGCATCTTACTTCTGAGATTTGAGCACACCCTCAGTCCCTCACACTTCCACACTGCCTGCAGAGTGAGTTTCACACGTCTTCACCAGAGACGATTGCCAGAGGCTTCTGAGTACAAGTTAACAATGCAGACCTGGAGGGTATCTCCAGGTGCAGTAGAGTGGTAATCTTGGAACCTCCTGACTCAGAGTACTGCTACCTTCTCACTGCCATAGGAATGCAGCTAGTTGACAGCTGGCTTCAAGACATGCTTCCCTGTGAGAGCTGAGGACAGGGCAGAACCCTCCCGCATCCTGCCTGACTGTAGGAGTAGCTGCTAACATCCTTATGTTAGTGGCTGGGAGAGGTTGCGGGAAAAGCATGTGTGAGCACTGGGCCTGAACTCCCGTGTATCTGAGTTGAATACAGCGATTTCCAATGGCCTTCTTCAATCACAGTGTAGCTAGGTTCCAACTCCCATGTCCGAGTGGGTAGCAGACATCTGCCTCCCATGCATACACACTTCTGAGAGTTGAGCTTATGGCCTGTACCTCCACATCCAGCCTGCTCGTACCCTTGGCTTCTAAAAGGCCTAGGCTCGCTGTTTGACGGAAGTGCTGGGAGAGGTAATTGGAATCACCCGTCACACAAGACTAGTGCCTCCAAGCTCAGTTCAGCGATTTCCTAGTAATTCCTGTGGTAGACTGGTGCTACATACTAAGTTCCATACGTGAGAGGGTAGCTGAACGCCTTGTCCAAAACCATCTTACTTCTGAGAGTTGAGCTCAGCCTCAGTCCCTCACAGTTCCACACTGCCTGCAGAGTGAGTTTCGCAGGTCTTCAGCAGAGACGTTTGCCAGAGGCTTCTGAGACGCAGGGTAACAATGCAGACCTGGAGGGTATCCCCAGGTGCAGTCGACTGGTAATCTTGGAACCTCCTGACTCAGAATACTGCTACCTTCTCACTGCCATAGTAATGCAGCTAGTTGACAGCTGGCTTCAAGACATGCTTCCCTGTGAGAGCTGAGGACAGGGCAGAACCCTCCCGCATGCTGCCTGACTGTAGGAGTAGCTGCTAACATCCTTATGTTAGTGACTGGGAGAGGTTGCGGGAAAAGCATGTGTGAGCACTGGGCCTGAACTCCCGTGTATCTGAGTTGAATACAGCGATTTCCAACGGCTTTCCTCAACCAGAGTGTAGCTAGTTTCCAAATCCCATGTACGAGCGGGTAGCAGACATCTGCCTCCCATGCATACACACTTCTGAGAGTTGAGCTTATGGCCTGTACCTCCACAGCCAGCCTGCTGGTACCCTTGGCTTCTAAAAGGCCTAGGCTCGCTGTTTGACGGAAGTGCTGGGAGAGGTAATTGGAATCACCCGGCACACAAGACTAGTGCCTCCAAGCTCAGTTCAGGGATTTCCTAGTAATTCCTGTGGTAGAGTGGTGCTACATACTAAGTTCCATACGTGAGAGGGTAGCTGAACGCCTTGTCCAAAACCATCTTACTTCTGAGAGTTGAGCTCAGCCTCAGTCCCTCACAGTTCCACACTGCCTGCAGAGTGAGTTTCGCAGGTCTTCATCAGAGACGTTTGCCAGAGGCTTCTGAGACGCAGGGTAACAATGCAGACCTGGAGGGTATCCCCAGGTGCAGTCGACTGGTAATCTTGGAACCTCCTTACTCAGAATACTGCTACCTTCTCACTGCCATAGGAATGCAGCTAGTTGACAGCTGGCTTCAAGACATGCTTCCCTGTGAGAACTGAGGACAGGGCAGAACCCTCCCGCATGCTGCCTGACTGTAGGAGTAGCTGCTAACATCCTTATGTTAGTGGCTGGGAGAGGTTGCGGGAAAAGCATGTGTGAGCACTGGGCCTGAACTCCCGTGTATCTGAGTTGAATACAGCGATTTCCAACGGCTTTCCTCAACCAGAGTGTAGCTAGGTTCTAAATCCCATGTACGAGCGGGTAGCAGACATCTGCCTCCCATGCATACACACTTCTGAGAGTTGAGCTTATGGCCTGTACCTCCACATCCAGCCTGCTGGTACCCTTGGCTTCTAAAAGGCCTAGGCTCGCTGTTTGACGGAAGTGCTGGGAGAGGTAATTGGAATCTCCCGGCACACAAGACGAGTGCCTCCAAGCTCAATTCACGATTTCCCAGTAATTCTTGTGGTAGACAGGTGCTGCATACTAAGTTCCATATGTGAGAAGGTAGCTGAACGCCCTGTCCAAAAGCATCTTACTTCTGAGATTTGAGCACACCCTCAGTCCCTCACACTTCCACACTGCCTGCAGAGTGAGTTTCACACGTCTTCACCAGAGACGATTGCCAGAGGCTTCTGAGTACAAGTTAACAATGCAGACCTGGAGGGTATCTCCAGGTGCAGTAGAGTGGTAATCTTGGAACCTCCTGACTCAGAGTACTGCTACCTTCTCACTGCCATAGGAATGCAGCTAGTTGACAGCTGGCTTCAAGACATGCTTCCCTGTGAGAGCTGAGGACAGGGCAGAACCCTCCCGCATCCTGCCTGACTGTAGGAGTAGCTGCTAACATCCTTATGTTAGTGGCTGGGAGAGGTTGCGGGAAAAGCATGTGTGAGCACTGGGCCTGAACTCCCGTGTATCTGAGTTGAATACAGCGATTTCCAATGGCCTTCTTCAATCACAGTGTAGCTAGGTTCCAACTCCCATGTCCGAGTGGGTAGCAGACATCTGCCTCCCATGCATACACACTTCTGAGAGTTGAGCTTATGGCCTGTACCTCCAGATCCAGCCTGCTGGTACCCTTGGCTTCTAAAAGGCCTAGGCTCGCTGTTTGACGGAAGTGCTGGGAGAGGTAATTGGAATCACCGGGCACACAAGACTAGTGCCTCCAAGCTCAGTTCAGCGATTTCCTAGTAATTCCTGTGGTAGACTGGTGCTACATACTAAGTTCCATACGTGAGAGGGTAGCTGAACGCCTTGTCCAAAACCATCTTACTTCTGAGAGTTGAGCTCAGCCTCAGTCCCTCACAGTTCCACACTGCCTGCAGAGTGAATTTCGCAGGTCTTCAGCAGAGACGTTTGCCAGAGGCTTCTGAGACGCAGGGTAACAATGCAGACCTGGAGGGTATCCCCAGGTGCAGTCGACTGGTAATCTTGGAACCTCCTGACTCAGAATACTGCTACCTTCTCACTGCCATAGGAATGCAGCTAGTTGACAGCTGGCTTCAAGACATGCTTCCCTGTGAGAGCTGAGGACAGGGCAGATCCCTCCCGCATGCTGCCTGACTGTAGGAGTAGCTGCTAACATCCTTATGTTAGTGGCTGGGAGAGGTTGCGGGAAAAGCATGTGTGAGCACTGGGCCTGAACTCCCGTGTATCTGAGTTGAATACAGCGATTTCCAACGGCTTTTCTCAACCAGAGTGTAGCTAGGTTCTAAATCCCATATACGAGCGGGTAGCAGACATCTGCCTCCCATGCATACACACTTCTGAGAGTTGAGCTTATGGCCTGTACCTCCACATCCAGCCTGCTGGTACCCTTGGCTTCTAAAAGGCCTAGGCTCGCTGTTTGACGGAAGTGCTGGGAGAGGTAATTGGAATCTCCCGGCACACAAGACGAGTGCCTCCAAGCTCAATTCACGATTTCCCAGTAATTCTTGTGGTAGACAGGTGCTACATACAAAGTTCCATATGTGAGAAGGTAGCTGAACGCCCTGTCCAAAAGCATCTTACTTCTGAGATTTGAGCACACCCTCAGTCCCTCACACTTCCACACTGCCTGCAGAGTGAGTTTCACACGTCTTCACCAGAGACGATTGCCAGAGGCTTCTGAGTACAAGTTAACAATGCAGACCTGGAGGGTATCTCCAGGTGCAGTAGAGTGGTAATCTTGGAACCTCCTGACTCAGAGTACTGCTACATTCTCACTGCCATAGGAATGCAGCTAGTTGACAGCTGGCTTCAAGACATGCTTCCCTGTGAGAGCTGAGGACAGGGCAGAACCCTCCCGCATCCTGCCTGACTGTAGGAGTAGCTGCTAACATCCTTATGTTAGTAGCTGGGAGAGGTTGCGGGAAAAGCATGTGTGAGCACTGGGCCTGAACTCCCGTGTATCTGAGTTGAATACAGCGATTTCCAATGGCCTTCTTCAATCACAGTGTAGCTAGGTTCCAACTCCCATGTCCGAGTGGGTAGCAGACATCTGCCTCCCATGCATACACACTTCTGAGAGTTGAGCTTATGGCCTGTACCTCCACATCCAGCCTGCTCGTACCCTTGGCTTCTAAAAGGCCTAGGCTCGCTGTTTGACCGAAGTGCTGGGAGAGGTAATTGGAATCACCCGTCACACAAGACTAGTGCCTCCAAGCTCAGTTCAGCGATTTCCTAGTAATTCCTGTGGTAGACTGGTGCTACATACTAAGTTCCATACGTGAGAGGGTAGCTGAACGCCTTGTCCAAAACCATCTTACTTCTGAGAGTTGAGCTCAGCCTCAGTCCCTCACAGTTCCACACTGCCTGCAGAGTGAGTTTCGCAGGTCTTCAGCAGAGACGTTTGCCAGAGGCTTCTGAGACGCAGGGTAACAATGCAGACCTGGAGGGTATCCCCAGGTGCAGTCGACTGGTAATCTTGGAACCTCCTGACTCAGAATACTGCTACCTTCTCACTGCCATAGGAATGCAGCTAGTTGACAGCTGGCTTCAAGACATGCTTCCCTGTGAGAGCTGAGGACAGGGCAGAACCCTCCCGCATGCTGCCTGACTGTAGGAGTAGCTGCTAACATCCTTATGTTAGTGGCTGGGAGAGGTTGCGGGAAAAGCATGTGTGAGCACTGGGCCTGAACTCCCGTGTATCTGAGTTGAATACAGCGATTTCCAACGGCTTTCCTCAACCAGAGTGTAGCTAGTTTCCAAATCCCATGTACGAGCGGGTAGCAGACATCTGCCTCCCATGCATACACACTTCTGAGAGTTGAGCTTATGGCCTGTACCTCCACAGCCAGCCTGCTGGTACCCTTGGCTTCTAAAAGGCCTAGGCTCGCTGTTTGACGGAAGTGCTGGGAGAGGTAATTGGAATCACCCGGCACACAAGACTAGTGCCTCCAAGCTCAGTTCAGGGATTTCCTAGTAATTCCTGTGGTAGAGTGGTGCTACATACTAAGTTCCATACGTGAGAGGGTAGCTGAACGCCTTGTCCAAAACCATCTTACTTCTGAGAGTTGAGCTCAGCCTCAGTCCCTCACAGTTCCACACTGCCTGCAGAGTGAGTTTCGCAGGTCTTCAGCAGAGACGTTTGCCAGAGGCTTCTGAGACGCAGGGTAACAATGCAGACCTGGAGGGTATCCCCAGGTGCAGTCGACTGGTAATCTTGGAACCTCCTGACTCAGAATACTGCTACCTTCTCACTGCCATAGGAATGCAGCTAGTTGACAGCTGGCTTCAAGACATGCTTCCTTGTGAGAGCTGAGGACAGGGCAGAACCCTCCCGCATGCTGCCTGACTGTAGGAGTAGCTGCTAACATCCTTATGTTAGTGGCTGGGAGAGGTTGCGGGAAAAGCATGTGTGAGCACTGGGCCTGAACTCCCGTGTATCTGAGTTGAATACAGCGATTTCAAACGGCTTTCCTCAACCAGAGTGTAGCTAGTTTCCAAATCCCATGTACGAGCGGGTAGCAGACATCTGCCTCCCATGCATACACACTTCTGAGAGTTGAGCTTATGGCCTGTACCTCCACAGCCAGCCTGCTGGTACCCTTGGCTTCTAAAAGGCCTAGGCTCGCTGTTTGACGGAAGTGCTGGGAGAGGTAATTGGAATCACCTGGCACACAAGACTAGTGCCTCCAAGCTCAGTTCAGCGATTTCCTAGTAATTCCTGTGGTAGACTGGTGCTACATACTAAGTTCCATACGTGAGAGGGTAGCTGAACGCCTTGTCCAAAACCATCTTACTTCTGAGAGTTGAGCTCAGCCTCAGTCCCTCACAGTTCCACACTGCCTGCAGAGTGAGTTTCGCAGGTCTTCAGCAGAGACGTTTGCCAGAGGCTTCTGAGACGCAGGGTAACAATGCAGACCTGGAGGGTATCCCCAGGTGCAGTCGACTGATAATGTTGGAACCTCCTGACTCAGAATACTGCTACCTTCTCACTGCCATAGGAATGCAGCTAGTTGACAGCTGGCTTCAAGACATGCTTCCCTGTGAGAGCTGAGGACAGGGCAGAACCCTCCCGCATGCTGCCTGACTGTAGGAGTAGCTGCTAACATCCTTATGTTAGTGGCTGGGAGAGGTTGCGGGAAAAGCATGTGTGAGCACTGGGCCTGAACTCCCGTGTATCTGAGTTGAATACAGCGATTTCCAACGGCTTTCCTCAACCAGAGTGTAGCTAGGTTCCAAATCCCATGTACGAGCGGGTAGCAGACATCTGCCTCCCATGCATACACACTTCTGAGAGTTGAGCTTATGGCCTGTACCTCCACATCCAGCCTGCTGGTACCCTTGGCTTCTAAAAGGCCTAGGCTCGCTGTTTGACGGAAGTGCTGGGAGAGGTAATTGGAATCTCTCGGCACACAAGACGAGTGCCTCCAAGCTAAATTCACGATTTCCCAGTAATTCTTGTGGTAGACAGGTGCTACATACTAAGTTCCATATGTGAGAAGGTAGCTGAACGCCTTATCCAAAAGCATCTTACTTCTGAGATTTGAGCACACCCTCAGTCCCTCACACTTCCACACTGCCTGCAGAGTGAGTTTCACACGTCTTCACCAGAGACGATTGCCAGAGGCTTCTGAGTACAAGTTAACAATGCAGACCTGGAGGGTATCTCCAGGTGCAGTAGAGTGGTAATCTTGGAACCTCCTGACTCAGAATACTGCTACCTTCTCACTGCCATAGGAATGCAGCTAGTTGACAGCTGGCTTCAAGACATGCTTCCCTGTGAGAGCTTAGGACAGGGCAGAACCCTCCCGCATGCTGCCTGACTGTAGGAGTAGCTGCTAACATCCTAATGTTAGTGGCTGGGAGAGGCTGCGGGAAAAGCATGTGTGAGCACTGGGCCTGAACTCCCGTGTATCTGAGTTGAATACAGCGATTTTCAACGGCTTTCCTCAACCAGAGTGTAGCTAGGTTCCAAATCCCATGTACGAGCGGGTAGCAGACATCTGCCTCCCATGCATACACACTTCTGAGAGTTGAGCTTATGGCCTGTACCTCCACAGCCAGCCTGCTGGTACCCTTGGCTTCTAAAAGGCCTAGGCTCGCTGTTTGACGGAAGTGCTGGGAGAGGTAATTGGAATCACCCGGCACACAAGACTAGTGCCTCCAAGCTCAGTTCAGCGATTTCCTAGTAATTCCTGTGGTAGAGTGGTGCTACATACTAAGTTCCATACGTGAGAGGGTAGCTGAACGCCTTGTCCAAAACCATCTTACTTCTGAGAGTTGAGCTCAGCCTCAGTCCCTCACAGTTCCACACTGCCTGCAGAGTGAGTTTCGCAGGTCTTCAGCAGAGACGTTTGCCAGAGGCTTCTGAGACGCAGGGTAACAATGCAGACCTGGAGGGTATCCCCAGGTGCAGTCGACTGGTAATCTTGGAACCTCCTGACTCAGAATACTGCTACCTTCTCACTGCCATAGGAATGCAGCTAGTTGACAGCTGGCTTCAAGACATGCTTCCCTGTGAGAGCTGAGGACAGGGCAGAACCCTCCCGCATGCTGCCTGACTGTAGGAGTAGCTGCTAACATCCTTATGTTAGTGGCTGGGAGAGGTTGCGGGAAAAGCATGTGTGAGCACTGGGCCTGAACTCCCGTGTATCTGAGTTGAATACAGCGATTTCCAACGGCTTTCCTCAACCAGAGTGTAGCTAGGTTCCAAATCCCATGTACGAGCGGGTAGCAGACATCTGCCTCCCATGCATACACACTTCTGAGAGTTGAGCTTATGGCCTGTACCTCCACAGCCAGCCTGCTGGTACCCTTGGCTTCTAAAAGGCCTAGGTTCGCTGTTTGACGGAAGTGCTGGGAGAGGTAATTGGAATCTCCCGGCACACAAGACGAGTGCCTCCAAGCTCAATTCACGATTTCCCAGTAATTCTTGTGGTAGACAGGTGCTACATACTAAGTTCCATATGTGAGAAGGTAGCTGAACGCCCTGTCCAAAAGCATCTTACTTCTGAGATTTGAGCACACACTCAGTCCCTCACACTTCCACACTGCCTGCAGAGTGAGTTTCACACGTCTTCACCAGAGACGATTGCCAGAGGCTTCTGAGTACAAGTTAACAATGCAGACCTGGAGGGTATCTCCAGGTGCAGTAGAGTGGTAATCTTGGAACCTCCTGACTCAGAGTACTGCTACCTTCTCACTGCCATAGGAATGCAGCTAGTTGACAGCTGGCTTCAAGACATGCTTCCCTGTGAGAGCTTAGGACAGGGCAGAACCCTCTCGCATGCTGCCTGACTGTAGGAGTAGCTGCTAACATCCTAATGTTAGTGGCTGGGAGAGGCTGCGGGAAAAACATGTGTGAGCACTGGGCCTGAACTCCCGTGTATCTGAGTTGAATACAGCGATTTCCAACGGCTTTCCTCAACCAGAGTGTAGCTAGGTTCCAAATCCCATGTACGAGCGGGTAGCAGACATCTGCCTCCCATGCATACACACTTCTGAGAGTTGAGCTTATGGCCTGTACCTCCACAGCCAGCCTGCTGGTACCCTTGGCTTCTAAAAGGCCTAGGCTCGCTGTTTGACGGAAGTGCTGGGAGAGGTAATTGGAATCACCCGGCACACAAGACTAGTGCCTCCTATCTCAGTTCAGGGATTTCCTAGTAATTCCTGTGGTAGAGTGGTGCTACATACTAAGTTCCATACGTGAGAGGGTAGCTGAACGCCTTGTCCAAAACCATCTTACTTCTGAGAGTTGAGCTCAGCCTCAGTCCCTCACAGTTCCACACTGCCTGCAGAGTGAGTTTCGCAGGTCTTCAGCAGAGACGTTTGCCAGAGGCTTCTGAGACGCAGGGTAACAATGCAGACCTGGAGGGTATCCCCAGGTGCAGTCGACTGGTAATCTTGGAACCTCCTGACTCAGAATACTGCTACCTTCTCACTGCCATAGGAATGCAGCTAGTTGACAGCTGGCTTCAAGACATGCTTCCCTGTGAGAGCTGAGGACAGGGCAGAACCCTCCCGCATGCTGCCTGACTGTAGGAGTAGCTGCTAACATCCTTATGTTAGTGGCTGGGAGAGGTTGCGGGAAAAGCATGTGTGAGCACTGGGCCTGAACTCCCGTGTATCTGAGTTGAATACAGCGATTTCCAACGGCTTTCCTCAACCAGAGTGTAGCTAGTTTCCAAATCCCATGTACGAGCGGGTAGCAGACATCTGCCTCCCATGCATACACACTTCTGAGAGTTGAGCTTATGGCCTGTACCTCCACAGCCAGCCTGCTGGTACCCTTGGCTTCTAAAAGGCCTAGGCTCGCTGTTTGACGGAAGTGCTGGGAGAGGTAATTGGAATCACCCGGCACACAAGACTAGTGCCTCCAAGCTCAGTTCAGGGATTTCCTAGTAATTCCTGTGGTAGAGTGGTGCTACATACTAAGTTCCATACGTGAGAGGGTAGCTGAACGCCTTGTCCAAAACCATCTTACTTCTGAGAGTTGAGCTCAGCCTCAGTCCCTCACAGTTCCACACTGCCTGCAGAGTGAGTTTCGCAGGTCTTCATCAGAGACGTTTGCCAGAGGCTTCTGAGACGCAGGGTAACAATGCAGACCTGGAGGGTATCCCCAGGTGCAGTCGACTGGTAATCTTGGAACCTCCTGACTCAGAATACTGCTACCTTCTCACTGCCATAGGAATGCAGCTAGTTGACAGCTGGCTTCAAGACATGCTTCCCTGTGAGAGCTGAGGACAGGGCAGAACCCTCCCGCATGCTGCCTGACTGTAGGAGTAGCTGCTAACATCCTTATGTTAGTGGCTGGGAGAGGTTGCGGGAAAAGCATGTGTGAGCACTGGGCCTGAACTCCCGTGTATCTGAGTTGAATACAGCGATTTCCAACGGCTTTCCTCAACCAGAGTGTAGCTAGTTTCCAAATCCCATGTACGAGCGGGTAGCAGACATCTGCCTCCCATGCATACACACTTCTGAGAGTTGAGCTTATGGCCTGTACCTCCACAGCCAGCCTGCTGGTACCCTTGGCTTCTAAAAGGCCTAGGCTCGCTGTTTGACGGAAGTGCTGGGAGAGGTAATTGGAATCACCCGGCACACAAGACTAGTGCCTCCAAGCTCAGTTCAGGGATTTCCTAGTAATTCCTGTGGTAGAGTGGTGCTACATACTAAGTTCCATACGTGAGAGGGTAGCTGAACGCCTTGTCCAAAACCATCTTACTTCTGAGAGTTGAGCTCAGCCTCAGTCCCTCACAGTTCCACACTGCCTGCAGAGTGAGTTTCGCAGGTCTTCATCAGAGACGTTTGCCAGAGGCTTCTGAGACGCAGGGTAACAATGCAGACCTGGAGGGTATCCCCAGGTGCAGTCGACTGGTAATCTTGGAACCTCCTGACTCAGAATACTGCTACCTTCTCACTGCCATAGGAATGCAGCTAGTTGACAGCTGGCTTCAAGACATGCTTCCCTGTGAGAACTGAGGACAGGGCAGAACCCTCCCGCATGCTGCCTGACTGTAGGAGTAGCTGCTAACATCCTTATGTTAGTGGCTGGGAGAGGTTGCGGGAAAAGCATGTGTGAGCACTGGGCCTGAACTCCCGTGTATCTGAGTTGAATACAGCGATTTCCAACGGCTTTCCTCAACCAGAGTGTAGCTAGGTTCTAAATCCCATGTACGAGCGGGTAGCAGACATCTGCCTCCCATGCATACACACTTCTGAGAGTTGAGCTTATGGCCTGTACCTCCACATCCAGCCTGCTGGTACCCTTGGCTTCTAAAAGGCCTAGGCTCGCTGTTTGACGGAAGTGCTGGGAGAGGTAATTGGAATCTCCCGGCACACAAGACGAGTGCCTCCAAGCTCAATTCACGATTTCCCAGTAATTCTTGTGGTAGACAGGTGCTGCATACTAAGTTCCATATGTGAGAAGGTAGCTGAACGCCCTGTCCAAAAGCATCTTACTTCTGAGATTTGAGCACACCCTCAGTCCCTCACACTTCCACACTGCCTGCAGAGTGAGTTTCACACGTCTTCACCAGAGACGATTGCCAGAGGCTTCTGAGTACAAGTTAACAATGCAGACCTGGAGGGTATCTCCAGGTGCAGTAGAGTGGTAATCTTGGAACCTCCTGACTCAGAGTACTGCTACCTTCTCACTGCCATAGGAATGCAGCTAGTTGACAGCTGGCTTCAAGACATGCTTCCCTGTGAGAGCTGAGGACAGGGCAGAACCCTCCCGCATCCTGCCTGACTGTAGGAGTAGCTGCTAACATCCTTATGTTAGTGGCTGGGAGAGGTTGCGGGAAAAGCATGTGTGAGCACTGGGCCTGAACTCCCGTGTATCTGAGTTGAATACAGCGATTTCCAATGGCCTTCTTCAATCACAGTGTAGCTAGGTTCCAACTCCCATGTCCGAGTGGGTAGCAGACATCTGCCTCCCATGCATACACACTTCTGAGAGTTGAGCTTATGGCCTGTACCTCCAGATCCAGCCTGCTGGTACCCTTGGCTTCTAAAAGGCCTAGGCTCGCTGTTTGACGGAAGTGCTGGGAGAGGTAATTGGAATCACCGGGCACACAAGACTAGTGCCTCCAAGCTCAGTTCAGCGATTTCCTAGTAATTCCTGTGGTAGACTGGTGCTACATACTAAGTTCCATACGTGAGAGGGTAGCTGAACGCCTTGTCCAAAACCATCTTACTTCTGAGAGTTGAGCTCAGCCTCAGTCCCTCACAGTTCCACACTGCCTGCAGAGTGAATTTCGCAGGTCTTCAGCAGAGACGTTTGCCAGAGGCTTCTGAGACGCAGGGTAACAATGCAGACCTGGAGGGTATCCCCAGGTGCAGTCGACTGGTAATCTTGGAACCTCCTGACTCAGAATACTGCTACCTTCTCACTGCCATAGGAATGCAGCTAGTTGACAGCTGGCTTCAAGACATGCTTCCCTGTGAGAGCTGAGGACAGGGCAGATCCCTCCCGCATGCTGCCTGACTGTAGGAGTAGCTGCTAACATCCTTATGTTAGTGGCTGGGAGAGGTTGCGGGAAAAGCATGTGTGAGCACTGGGCCTGAACTCCCGTGTATCTGAGTTGAATACAGCGATTTCCAACGGCTTTTCTCAACCAGAGTGTAGCTAGGTTCTAAATCCCATATACGAGCGGGTAGCAGACATCTGCCTCCCATGCATACACACTTCTGAGAGTTGAGCTTATGGCCTGTACCTCCACATCCAGCCTGCTGGTACCCTTGGCTTCTAAAAGGCCTAGGCTCGCTGTTTGACGGAAGTGCTGGGAGAGGTAATTGGAATCTCCCGGCACACAAGACGAGTGCCTCCAAGCTCAATTCACGATTTCCCAGTAATTCTTGTGGTAGACAGGTGCTACATACAAAGTTCCATATGTGAGAAGGTAGCTGAACGCCCTGTCCAAAAGCATCTTACTTCTGAGATTTGAGCACACCCTCAGTCCCTCACACTTCCACACTGCCTGCAGAGTGAGTTTCACACGTCTTCACCAGAGACGATTGCCAGAGGCTTCTGAGTACAAGTTAACAATGCAGACCTGGAGGGTATCTCCAGGTGCAGTAGAGTGGTAATCTTGGAACCTCCTGACTCAGAGTACTGCTACATTCTCACTGCCATAGGAATGCAGCTAGTTGACAGCTGGCTTCAAGACATGCTTCCCTGTGAGAGCTGAGGACAGGGCAGAACCCTCCCGCATCCTGCCTGACTGTAGGAGTAGCTGCTAACATCCTTATGTTAGTAGCTGGGAGAGGTTGCGGGAAAAGCATGTGTGAGCACTGGGCCTGAACTCCCGTGTATCTGAGTTGAATACAGCGATTTCCAATGGCCTTCTTCAATCACAGTGTAGCTAGGTTCCAACTCCCATGTCCGAGTGGGTAGCAGACATCTGCCTCCCATGCATACACACTTCTGAGAGTTGAGCTTATGGCCTGTACCTCCACATCCAGCCTGCTCGTACCCTTGGCTTCTAAAAGGCCTAGGCTCGCTGTTTGACCGAAGTGCTGGGAGAGGTAATTGGAATCACCCGTCACACAAGACTAGTGCCTCCAAGCTCAGTTCAGCGATTTCCTAGTAATTCCTGTGGTAGACTGGTGCTACATACTAAGTTCCATACGTGAGAGGGTAGCTGAACGCCTTGTCCAAAACCATCTTACTTCTGAGAGTTGAGCTCAGCCTCAGTCCCTCACAGTTCCACACTGCCTGCAGAGTGAGTTTCGCAGGTCTTCAGCAGAGACGTTTGCCAGAGGCTTCTGAGACGCAGGGTAACAATGCAGACCTGGAGGGTATCCCCAGGTGCAGTCGACTGGTAATCTTGGAACCTCCTGACTCAGAATACTGCTACCTTCTCACTGCCATAGGAATGCAGCTAGTTGACAGCTGGCTTCAAGACATGCTTCCCTGTGAGAGCTGAGGACAGGGCAGAACCCTCCCGCATGCTGCCTGACTGTAGGAGTAGCTGCTAACATCCTTATGTTAGTGGCTGGGAGAGGTTGCGGGAAAAGCATGTGTGAGCACTGGGCCTGAACTCCCGTGTATCTGAGTTGAATACAGCGATTTCCAACGGCTTTCCTCAACCAGAGTGTAGCTAGTTTCCAAATCCCATGTACGAGCGGGTAGCAGACATCTGCCTCCCATGCATACACACTTCTGAGAGTTGAGCTTATGGCCTGTACCTCCACAGCCAGCCTGCTGGTACCCTTGGCTTCTAAAAGGCCTAGGCTCGCTGTTTGACGGAAGTGCTGGGAGAGGTAATTGGAATCACCCGGCACACAAGACTAGTGCCTCCAAGCTCAGTTCAGGGATTTCCTAGTAATTCCTGTGGTAGAGTGGTGCTACATACTAAGTTCCATACGTGAGAGGGTAGCTGAACGCCTTGTCCAAAACCATCTTACTTCTGAGAGTTGAGCTCAGCCTCAGTCCCTCACAGTTCCACACTGCCTGCAGAGTGAGTTTCGCAGGTCTTCAGCAGAGACGTTTGCCAGAGGCTTCTGAGACGCAGGGTAACAATGCAGACCTGGAGGGTATCCCCAGGTGCAGTCGACTGGTAATCTTGGAACCTCCTGACTCAGAATACTGCTACCTTCTCACTGCCATAGGAATGCAGCTAGTTGACAGCTGGCTTCAAGACATGCTTCCTTGTGAGAGCTGAGGACAGGGCAGAACCCTCCCGCATGCTGCCTGACTGTAGGAGTAGCTGCTAACATCCTTATGTTAGTGGCTGGGAGAGGTTGCGGGAAAAGCATGTGTGAGCACTGGGCCTGAACTCCCGTGTATCTGAGTTGAATACAGCGATTTCAAACGGCTTTCCTCAACCAGAGTGTAGCTAGTTTCCAAATCCCATGTACGAGCGGGTAGCAGACATCTGCCTCCCATGCATACACACTTCTGAGAGTTGAGCTTATGGCCTGTACCTCCACAGCCAGCCTGCTGGTACCCTTGGCTTCTAAAAGGCCTAGGCTCGCTGTTTGACGGAAGTGCTGGGAGAGGTAATTGGAATCACCTGGCACACAAGACTAGTGCCTCCAAGCTCAGTTCAGCGATTTCCTAGTAATTCCTGTGGTAGACTGGTGCTACATACTAAGTTCCATACGTGAGAGGGTAGCTGAACGCCTTGTCCAAAACCATCTTACTTCTGAGAGTTGAGCTCAGCCTCAGTCCCTCACAGTTCCACACTGCCTGCAGAGTGAGTTTCGCAGGTCTTCAGCAGAGACGTTTGCCAGAGGCTTCTGAGACGCAGGGTAACAATGCAGACCTGGAGGGTATCCCCAGGTGCAGTCGACTGATAATGTTGGAACCTCCTGACTCAGAATACTGCTACCTTCTCACTGCCATAGGAATGCAGCTAGTTGACAGCTGGCTTCAAGACATGCTTCCCTGTGAGAGCTGAGGACAGGGCAGAACCCTCCCGCATGCTGCCTGACTGTAGGAGTAGCTGCTAACATCCTTATGTTAGTGGCTGGGAGAGGTTGCGGGAAAAGCATGTGTGAGCACTGGGCCTGAACTCCCGTGTATCTGAGTTGAATACAGCGATTTCCAACGGCTTTCCTCAACCAGAGTGTAGCTAGGTTCCAAATCCCATGTACGAGCGGGTAGCAGACATCTGCCTCCCATGCATACACACTTCTGAGAGTTGAGCTTATGGCCTGTACCTCCACATCCAGCCTGCTGGTACCCTTGGCTTCTAAAAGGCCTAGGCTCGCTGTTTGACGGAAGTGCTGGGAGAGGTAATTGGAATCTCTCGGCACACAAGACGAGTGCCTCCAAGCTAAATTCACGATTTCCCAGTAATTCTTGTGGTAGACAGGTGCTACATACTAAGTTCCATATGTGAGAAGGTAGCTGAACGCCTTATCCAAAAGCATCTTACTTCTGAGATTTGAGCACACCCTCAGTCCCTCACACTTCCACACTGCCTGCAGAGTGAGTTTCACACGTCTTCACCAGAGACGATTGCCAGAGGCTTCTGAGTACAAGTTAACAATGCAGACCTGGAGGGTATCTCCAGGTGCAGTAGAGTGGTAATCTTGGAACCTCCTGACTCAGAATACTGCTACCTTCTCACTGCCATAGGAATGCAGCTAGTTGACAGCTGGCTTCAAGACATGCTTCCCTGTGAGAGCTTAGGACAGGGCAGAACCCTCCCGCATGCTGCCTGACTGTAGGAGTAGCTGCTAACATCCTAATGTTAGTGGCTGGGAGAGGCTGCGGGAAAAGCATGTGTGAGCACTGGGCCTGAACTCCCGTGTATCTGAGTTGAATACAGCGATTTTCAACGGCTTTCCTCAACCAGAGTGTAGCTAGGTTCCAAATCCCATGTACGAGCGGGTAGCAGACATCTGCCTCCCATGCATACACACTTCTGAGAGTTGAGCTTATGGCCTGTACCTCCACAGCCAGCCTGCTGGTACCCTTGGCTTCTAAAAGGCCTAGGCTCGCTGTTTGACGGAAGTGCTGGGAGAGGTAATTGGAATCACCCGGCACACAAGACTAGTGCCTCCAAGCTCAGTTCAGCGATTTCCTAGTAATTCCTGTGGTAGAGTGGTGCTACATACTAAGTTCCATACGTGAGAGGGTAGCTGAACGCCTTGTCCAAAACCATCTTACTTCTGAGAGTTGAGCTCAGCCTCAGTCCCTCACAGTTCCACACTGCCTGCAGAGTGAGTTTCGCAGGTCTTCAGCAGAGACGTTTGCCAGAGGCTTCTGAGACGCAGGGTAACAATGCAGACCTGGAGGGTATCCCCAGGTGCAGTCGACTGGTAATCTTGGAACCTCCTGACTCAGAATACTGCTACCTTCTCACTGCCATAGGAATGCAGCTAGTTGACAGCTGGCTTCAAGACATGCTTCCCTGTGAGAGCTGAGGACAGGGCAGAACCCTCCCGCATGCTGCCTGACTGTAGGAGTAGCTGCTAACATCCTTATGTTAGTGGCTGGGAGAGGTTGCGGGAAAAGCATGTGTGAGCACTGGGCCTGAACTCCCGTGTATCTGAGTTGAATACAGCGATTTCCAACGGCTTTCCTCAACCAGAGTGTAGCTAGGTTCCAAATCCCATGTACGAGCGGGTAGCAGACATCTGCCTCCCATGCATACACACTTCTGAGAGTTGAGCTTATGGCCTGTACCTCCACAGCCAGCCTGCTGGTACCCTTGGCTTCTAAAAGGCCTAGGTTCGCTGTTTGACGGAAGTGCTGGGAGAGGTAATTGGAATCTCCCGGCACACAAGACGAGTGCCTCCAAGCTCAATTCACGATTTCCCAGTAATTCTTGTGGTAGACAGGTGCTACATACTAAGTTCCATATGTGAGAAGGTAGCTGAACGCCCTGTCCAAAAGCATCTTACTTCTGAGATTTGAGCACACACTCAGTCCCTCACACTTCCACACTGCCTGCAGAGTGAGTTTCACACGTCTTCACCAGAGACGATTGCCAGAGGCTTCTGAGTACAAGTTAACAATGCAGACCTGGAGGGTATCTCCAGGTGCAGTAGAGTGGTAATCTTGGAACCTCCTGACTCAGAGTACTGCTACCTTCTCACTGCCATAGGAATGCAGCTAGTTGACAGCTGGCTTCAAGACATGCTTCCCTGTGAGAGCTTAGGACAGGGCAGAACCCTCTCGCATGCTGCCTGACTGTAGGAGTAGCTGCTAACATCCTAATGTTAGTGGCTGGGAGAGGCTGCGGGAAAAACATGTGTGAGCACTGGGCCTGAACTCCCGTGTATCTGAGTTGAATACAGCGATTTCCAACGGCTTTCCTCAACCAGAGTGTAGCTAGGTTCCAAATCCCATGTACGAGCGGGTAGCAGACATCTGCCTCCCATGCATACACACTTCTGAGAGTTGAGCTTATGGCCTGTACCTCCACAGCCAGCCTGCTGGTACCCTTGGCTTCTAAAAGGCCTAGGCTCGCTGTTTGACGGAAGTGCTGGGAGAGGTAATTGGAATCACCCGGCACACAAGACTAGTGCCTCCTATCTCAGTTCAGGGATTTCCTAGTAATTCCTGTGGTAGAGTGGTGCTACATACTAAGTTCCATACGTGAGAGGGTAGCTGAACGCCTTGTCCAAAACCATCTTACTTCTGAGAGTTGAGCTCAGCCTCAGTCCCTCACAGTTCCACACTGCCTGCAGAGTGAGTTTCGCAGGTCTTCAGCAGAGACGTTTGCCAGAGGCTTCTGAGACGCAGGGTAACAATGCAGACCTGGAGGGTATCCCCAGGTGCAGTCGACTGGTAATCTTGGAACCTCCTGACTCAGAATACTGCTACCTTCTCACTGCCATAGGAATGCAGCTAGTTGACAGCTGGCTTCAAGACATGCTTCCCTGTGAGAGCTGAGGACAGGGCAGAACCCTCCCGCATGCTGCCTGACTGTAGGAGTAGCTGCTAACATCCTTATGTTAGTGGCTGGGAGAGGTTGCGGGAAAAGCATGTGTGAGCACTGGGCCTGAACTCCCGTGTATCTGAGTTGAATACAGCGATTTCCAACGGCTTTCCTCAACCAGAGTGTAGCTAGTTTCCAAATCCCATGTACGAGCGGGTAGCAGACATCTGCCTCCCATGCATACACACTTCTGAGAGTTGAGCTTATGGCCTGTACCTCCACAGCCAGCCTGCTGGTACCCTTGGCTTCTAAAAGGCCTAGGCTCGCTGTTTGACGGAAGTGCTGGGAGAGGTAATTGGAATCACCCGGCACACAAGACTAGTGCCTCCAAGCTCAGTTCAGGGATTTCCTAGTAATTCCTGTGGTAGAGTGGTGCTACATACTAAGTTCCATACGTGAGAGGGTAGCTGAACGCCTTGTCCAAAACCATCTTACTTCTGAGAGTTGAGCTCAGCCTCAGTCCCTCACAGTTCCACACTGCCTGCAGAGTGAGTTTCGCAGGTCTTCATCAGAGACGTTTGCCAGAGGCTTCTGAGACGCAGGGTAACAATGCAGACCTGGAGGGTATCCCCAGGTGCAGTCGACTGGTAATCTTGGAACCTCCTGACTCAGAATACTGCTACCTTCTCACTGCCATAGGAATGCAGCTAGTTGACAGCTGGCTTCAAGACATGCTTCCCTGTGAGAGCTGAGGACAGGGCAGAACCCTCCCGCATGCTGCCTGACTGTAGGAGTAGCTGCTAACATCCTTATGTTAGTGGCTGGGAGAGGTTGCGGGAAAAGCATGTGTGAGCACTGGGCCTGAACTCCCGTGTATCTGAGTTGAATACAGCGATTTCCAACGGCTTTCCTCAACCAGAGTGTAGCTAGTTTCCAAATCCCATGTACGAGCGGGTAGCAGACATCTGCCTCCCATGCATACACACTTCTGAGAGTTGAGCTTATGGCCTGTACCTCCACAGCCAGCCTGCTGGTACCCTTGGCTTCTAAAAGGCCTAGGCTCGCTGTTTGACGGAAGTGCTGGGAGAGGTAATTGGAATCACCCGGCACACAAGACTAGTGCCTCCAAGCTCAGTTCAGGGATTTCCTAGTAATTCCTGTGGTAGAGTGGTGCTACATACTAAGTTCCATACGTGAGAGGGTAGCTGAACGCCTTGTCCAAAACCATCTTACTTCTGAGAGTTGAGCTCAGCCTCAGTCCCTCACAGTTCCACACTGCCTGCAGAGTGAGTTTCGCAGGTCTTCAGCAGAGACGTTTGCCAGAGGCTTCTGAGACGCAGGGTAACAATGCAGACCTGGAGGGTATCCCCAGGTGCAGTCGACTGGTAATCTTGGAACCTCCTGACTCAGAATACTGCTACCTTCTCACTGCCATAGGAATGCAGCTAGTTGACAGCTGGCTTCAAGACATGCTTCCCTGTGAGAGCTGAGGACAGGGCAGAACCCTCCCGCATGCTGCCTGACTGTAGGAGTAGCTGCTAACATCCTTATGTTAGTGGCTGGGAGAGGTTGCGGGAAAAGCATGTGTGAGCACTGGGCCTGAACTCCCGTGTATCTGAGTTGAATACAGCGATTTCCAACGGCTTTCCTCAACCAGAGTGTAGCTAGTTTCCAAATCCCATGTACGAGCGGGTAGCAGACATCTGCCTCCCATGCATACACACTTCTGAGAGTTGAGCTTATGGCCTGTACCTCCACAGCCAGCCTGCTGGTACCCTTGGCTTCTAAAAGGCCTAGGCTCGCTGTTTGACGGAAGTGCTGGGAGAGGTAATTGGAATCACCCGGCACACAAGACTAGTGCCTCCAAGCTCAGTTCAGCGATTTCCTAGTAATTCCTGTGGTAGAGTGGTGCTACATACTAAGTTCCATACGTGAGAGGGTAGCTGAACGCCTTGTCCAAAACCATCTTACTTCTGAGAGTTGAGCTCAGCCTCAGTCCCTCACAGTTCCACACTGCCTGCAGAGTGAGTTTCGCAGGTCTTCAGCAGAGACGTTTGCCAGAGGCTTCTGAGACGCAGGGTAACAATGCAGACCTGGAGGGTATCCCCAGGTGCAGTCGACTGGTAATCTTGGAACCTCCTGACTCAGAATACTGCTACCTTCTCACTGCCATAGGAATGCAGCTAGTTGACAGCTGGCTTCAAGACATGCTTCCCTGTGAGAGCTGAGGACAGGGCAGAACCCTCCCGCATGCTGCCTGACTGTAGGAGTAGCTGCTAACATCCTTATGTTAGTGGCTGGGAGAGGTTGCGGGAAAAGCATGTGTGAGCACTGGGCCTGAACTCCCGTGTATCTGAGTTGAATACAGCGATTTCCAACGGCTTTCCTCAACCAGAGTGTAGCTAGTTTCCAAATCCCATGTACGATCGGGTAGCAGACATCTGCCTCCCATGCATACACACTTCTGAGAGTTGAGCTTATGGCCTGTACCTCCACAGCCAGCCTGCTGGTACCCTTGGCTTCTAAAAGGCCTAGGCTCGCTGTTTGACGGAAGTGCTGGGAGAGGTAATTGGAATCACCCGGCACACAAGACTAGTGCCTCCAAGCTCAGTTCAGGGATTTCCTAGTAATTCCTGTGGTAGAGTGGTGCTACATACTAAGTTCCATACGTGAGAGGGTAGCTGAACGCCTTGTCCAAAACCATCTTACTTCTGAGAGTTGAGCTCAGCCTCAGTCCCTCACAGTTCCACACTGCCTGCAGAGTGAGTTTCGCAGGTCTTCAGCAGAGACGTTTGCCAGAGGCTTCTGAGACGCAGGGTAACAATGCAGACCTGGAGGGTATCCCCAGGTGCAGTCGACTGGTAATCTTGGAACCTCCTGACTCAGAATACTGCTACCTTCTCACTGCCATAGGAATGCAGCTAGTTGACAGCTGGCTTCAAGACATGCTTCCCTGTGAGAGCTGAGGACAGGGCAGAACCCTCCCGCATGCTGCCTGACTGTAGGAGTAGCTGCTAACATCCTTATGTTAGTGGCTGGGAGAGGTTGCGGGAAAAGCATGTGTGAGCACTGGGCCTGAACTCCCGTGTATCTGAGTTGAATACAGCGATTTCCAACGGCTTTCCTCAACCAGAGTGTAGCTAGTTTCCAAATCCCATGTACGATCGGGTAGCAGACATCTGCCTCCCATGCATACACACTTCTGAGAGTTGAGCTTATGGCCTGTACCTCCACAGCCAGCCTGCTGGTACCCTTGGCTTCTAAAAGGCCTAGGCTCGCTGTTTGACGGAAGTGCTGGGAGAGGTAATTGGAATCACCCGGCACACAAGACTAGTGCCTCCAAGCTCAGTTCAGGGATTTCCTAGTAATTCCTGTGGTAGAGTGGTGCTACATACTAAGTTCCATACGTGAGAGGGTAGCTGAACGCCTTGTCCAAAACCATCTTACTTCTGAGAGTTGAGCTCAGCCTCAGTCCCTCACAGTTCCACACTGCCTGCAGAGTGAGTTTCGCAGGTCTTCAGCAGAGACGTTTGCCAGAGGCTTCTGAGACGCAGGGTAACAATGCAGACCTGGAGGGTATCCCCAGGTGCAGTCGACTGGTAAACTTGGAACCTCCTGACTCAGAATACTGCTACCTTCTCACTGCCATAGGAATGCAGCTAGTTGACAGCTGGCTTCAAGACATGCTTCCCTGTGAGAGCTGAGGACAGGGTAGAACCCTCCCGCATGCTGCCTGACTGTAGGAGTAGCTGCTAACATCCTTATGTTAGTGGCTGGGAGAGGTTGCGGGAAAAGCATGTGTGAGCACTGGGCCTGAACTCCCGTGTATCTGAGTTGAATAAAGCGATTTCCAACGGTTTTCCTCAACCAGAGTGTAGCTAGTTTCCAAATCCCATGTACGAGCGGGTAGCAGACATCTGCCTCCCATGCATACACACTTCTGAGAGTTGAGCTTATGGCCTGTACCTCCACAGCCAGCCTGCTGGTACCCTTGGCTTCTAAAAGGCCTAGGCTCGCTGTTTGAAGGAAGTGCTGGGAGAGGTAATTGGAATCACCCGGCACACAAGACTAGTGCCTCCAAGCTCAGTTCAGGGATTTCCTAGTAATTCCTGTGGTAGAGTGGTGCTACATACTAAGTTCCATACGTGAGAGGGTAGCTGAACGCCTTGTCCAAAACCATCTTACTTCTGAGAGTTGAGCTCAGCCTCAGTCCCTCACAGTTCCACACTGCCTGCAGAGTGAGTTTCGCAGGTCTTCAGCAGAGACGTTTGCCAGAGGCTTCTGAGACGCAGGGTAACAATGCAGACCTGGAGGGTATCCCAAGGTGCAGTCGACTGGTAATCTTGGAACCTCCTGACTCAGAATACTGCTACCTTCTCACTGCCATAGGAATGCAGCTAGTTGACAGCTGGCTTCAAGACATGCTTCCCTGTGAGAGCTGAGGACAGGGCAGAACCCTCCCGCATGCTGCCTGACTGTAGGAGTAGCTGCTAACATCCTTATGTTAGTGGCTGGGAGAGGTTGCGGGAAAAGCATGTGTGAGCACTGGGCCTGAACTCCCGTGTATCTGAGTTGAATACAGCGATTTCCAACGGCTTTCCTCAACCAGAGTGTAGCTAGGTTCTAAATCCCATGTACGAGCGGGTAGCAGACATCTGCCTCCCATGCATACACACTTCTGAGAGTTGAGCTTATGGCCTGTACCTCCACATCCAGCCTGCTGGTACCCTTGGCTTCTAAAAGGCCTAGGCTCGCTGTTTGACGGAAGTGCTGGGAGAGGTAATTGGAATCTCCCGGCACACAAGACGAGTGCCTCCAAGCTCAATTCACGATTTCCCAGTAATTCTTGTGGTAGACAGGTGCTGCATACTAAGTTCCATATGTGAGAAGGTAGCTGAACGCCCTGTCCAAAAGAATCTTACTTCTGAGATTTGAGCACACCCTCAGTCCCTCACACTTCCACACTGCCTGCAGAGTGAGTTTCACACGTCTTCACCAGAGACGATTGCCAGAGGCTTCTGAGTACAAGTTAAAAATGCAGACCTGGAGGGTATCTCCAGGTGCAGTAGAGTGGTAATCTTGGAACCTCCTGACTCAGAGTACTCCTACCTTCTCACTGCCATAGGAATGCAGCTAGTTGACAGCTGGCTTCAAGACATGCTTCCCTGTGAGAGCTGAGGACAGGGCAGAACCCTCCCGCATCCTGCCTGACTGTAGGAGTAGCTGCTAACATCCTTATGTTAGTGGCTGGGAGAGGTTGCGGGAAAAGCATGTGTGAGCACTGGGCCTCAACTCCCGTGTATCTGAGTTGAATACAGCGATTTCCAATGGCCTTCTTCAATCACAGTGTAGCTAGGTTCCAACTCCCATGTCCGAGTGGGTAGCAGACATCTGCCTCCCATGCATACACACTTCTGAGAGTTGAGCTTATGGCCTGTACCTCCACATCCAGCCTGCTCGTACCCTTGGCTTCTAAAAGGCCTAGGCTCGCTGTTTGACGGAAGTGCTGGGAGAGGTAATTGGAATCACCCGTCACACAAGACTAGTGCCTCCAAGCTCAGTTCAGCGATTTCCTAGTAATTCCTGTGGTAGACTGGTGCTACATACTAAGTTCCATACGTGAGAGGGTAGCTGAACGCCTTGTCCAAAACCATCTTACTTCTGAGAGTTGAGCTCAGCCTCAGTCCCTCACGGTTCCACACTGCCTGCAGAGTGAGTTTCGCAGGTCTTCAGCAGAGACGTTTGCCAGAGTCTTCTGAGACGAAGGGTAACAATGCAGACCTGGAGGGTATCCCCAGGTGCAGTCGACTGGTAATCTTGGAACCTCCTGACTCAGAATACTGCTACCTTCTCACTGCCATAGGAATGCAGCTAGTTGACAGCTGGCTTCAAGACATGCTTCCCTGTGAGAGCTTAGGACAGGGCAGAACCCTCCCGCATGCTGCCTGACTGTAGGAGTAGCTGCTAACATCCTAATGTTAGTGGCTGGGAGAGGCTGCGGGAAAAGCATGTGTGAGCACTGGGCCTGAACTCCTGTGTATCTGAGTTGAATACAGCGATTTCCAACGGCTTTCCTCAACCAGAGTGTAGCTAGGTTCCAAATCCCATGTACGAGCGGATAGCAAACATCTGCCTCCCATGCATACACACTTCTGAGAGTTGAGCTTATGGCCTGTACCTCCTCAGCCAGCCTGCTGGTACCCTTGGCTTCTAAAAGGCCTAGGCTCGCTGTTTGACGGAAGTGCTGGGAGAGGTAATTGGAATCACCCGGCACACAAGACTAGTGCCTCCAAGCTCAGTTCAGGGATTTCCTAGTAATTCCTGTGGTAGAGTGGTGCTACATACTAAGTTCCATACGTGAGAGGGTAGCTGAACGCCTTGTCCAAAACCATCTTACTTCTGAGAGTTGAGCTCAGCCTCAGTCCCTCACAGTTCCACACTGCCTGCAGAGTGAGTTTCGCAGGTCTTCAGCAGAGACGTTTGCCAGAGGCTTCTGAGACGCAGGGTAACAATGCAGACCTGGAGGGTATCCCCAGGTGCAGTCGACTGATAATGTTGGAACCTCCTGACTCAGAATACTGCTACCTTCTCACTGCCATAGGAATGCAGCTAGTTGACAGCTGGCTTCAAGACATGCTTCCCTGTGAGAGCTGAGGACAGGGCAGAACCCTCCCGCATGCTGCCTGACTGTAGGAGTAGCTGCTAACATCCTTATGTTAGTGGCTGGGAGAGGTTGCGGGAAAAGCATGTGTGAGCACTGGGCCTGAACTCCCGTGTATCTGAGTTGAATACAGCGATTTCCAACGGCTTTCCTCAACCAGAGTGTAGCTAGTTTCCAAATCCCATGTACGATCGGGTAGCAGACATCTGCCTCCCATGCATACACACTTCTGAGAGTTGAGCTTATGGCCTGTACCTCCACAGCCAGCCTGCTGGTACCCTTGGCTTCTAAAAGGCCTAGGCTCGCTGTTTGACGGAAGTGCTGGGAGAGGTAATTGGAATCACCCGGCACACAAGACTAGTGCCTCCAAGCTCAGTTCAGGGATTTCCTAGTAATTCCTGTGGTAGAGTGGTGCTACATACTAAGTTCCATACGTGAGAGGGTAGCTGAACGCCTTGTCCAAAACCATCTTACTTCTGAGAGTTGAGCTCAGCCTCAGTCCCTCACAGTTCCACACTGCCTGCAGAGTGAGTTTCGCAGGTCTTCAGCAGAGACGTTTGCCAGAGGCTTCTGAGACGCAG
Source organism: Canis lupus baileyi (assembly GCF_048164855.1). Taxonomy (NCBI): domain Eukaryota; kingdom Metazoa; phylum Chordata; class Mammalia; order Carnivora; family Canidae; genus Canis; species Canis lupus. Next base: position 75,915,953 of record NC_132844.1, on the reverse strand, counting down.
GGTAACAATGCAGACCTGGAGGGTATCCCCAGGTGCAGTCGACTGGTAAACTTGGAACCTCCTGACTCAGAATACTGCTACCTTCTCACTGCCATAGGAATGCAGCTAGTTGACAGCTGGCTTCAAGACATGCTTCCCTGTGAGAGCTGAGGACAGGGTAGAACCCTCCCGCATGCTGCCTGACTGTAGGAGTAGCTGCTAACATCCTTATGTTAGTGGCTGGGAGAGGTTGCGGGAAAAGCATGTGTGAGCACTGGGCCTGAACTCCCGTGTATCTGAGTTGAATAAAGCGATTTCCAACGGTTTTCCTCAACCAGAGTGTAGCTAGTTTCCAAATCCCATGTACGAGCGGGTAGCAGACATCTGCCTCCCATGCATACACACTTCTGAGAGTTGAGCTTATGGCCTGTACCTCCACAGCCAGCCTGCTGGTACCCTTGGCTTCTAAAAGGCCTAGGCTCGCTGTTTGAAGGAAGTGCTGGGAGAGGTAATTGGAATCACCCGGCACACAAGACTAGTGCCTCCAAGCTCAGTTCAGGGATTTCCTAGTAATTCCTGTGGTAGAGTGGTGCTACATACTAAGTTCCATACGTGAGAGGGTAGCTGAACGCCTTGTCCAAAACCATCTTACTTCTGAGAGTTGAGCTCAGCCTCAGTCCCTCACAGTTCCACACTGCCTGCAGAGTGAGTTTCGCAGGTCTTCAGCAGAGACGTTTGCCAGAGGCTTCTGAGACGCAGGGTAACAATGCAGACCTGGAGGGTATCCCAAGGTGCAGTCGACTGGTAATCTTGGAACCTCCTGACTCAGAATACTGCTACCTTCTCACTGCCATAGGAATGCAGCTAGTTGACAGCTGGCTTCAAGACATGCTTCCCTGTGAGAGCTGAGGACAGGGCAGAACCCTCCCGCATGCTGCCTGACTGTAGGAGTAGCTGCTAACATCCTTATGTTAGTGGCTGGGAGAGGTTGCGGGAAAAGCATGTGTGAGCACTGGGCCTGAACTCCCGTGTATCTGAGTTGAATACAGCGATTTCCAACGGCTTTCCTCAACCAGAGTGTAGCTAGGTTCTAAATCCCATGTACGAGCGGGTAGCAGACATCTGCCTCCCATGCATACACACTTCTGAGAGTTGAGCTTATGGCCTGTACCTCCACATCCAGCCTGCTGGTACCCTTGGCTTCTAAAAGGCCTAGGCTCGCTGTTTGACGGAAGTGCTGGGAGAGGTAATTGGAATCTCCCGGCACACAAGACGAGTGCCTCCAAGCTCAATTCACGATTTCCCAGTAATTCTTGTGGTAGACAGGTGCTGCATACTAAGTTCCATATGTGAGAAGGTAGCTGAACGCCCTGTCCAAAAGAATCTTACTTCTGAGATTTGAGCACACCCTCAGTCCCTCACACTTCCACACTGCCTGCAGAGTGAGTTTCACACGTCTTCACCAGAGACGATTGCCAGAGGCTTCTGAGTACAAGTTAAAAATGCAGACCTGGAGGGTATCTCCAGGTGCAGTAGAGTGGTAATCTTGGAACCTCCTGACTCAGAGTACTCCTACCTTCTCACTGCCATAGGAATGCAGCTAGTTGACAGCTGGCTTCAAGACATGCTTCCCTGTGAGAGCTGAGGACAGGGCAGAACCCTCCCGCATCCTGCCTGACTGTAGGAGTAGCTGCTAACATCCTTATGTTAGTGGCTGGGAGAGGTTGCGGGAAAAGCATGTGTGAGCACTGGGCCTGAACTCCCGTGTATCTGAGTTGAATACAGCGATTTCCAATGGCCTTCTTCAATCACAGTGTAGCTAGGTTCCAACTCCCATGTCCGAGTGGGTAGCAGACATCTGCCTCCCATGCATACACACTTCTGAGAGTTGAGCTTATGGCCTGTACCTCCACATCCAGCCTGCTCGTACCCTTGGCTTCTAAAAGGCCTAGGCTCGCTGTTTGACGGAAGTGCTGGGAGAGGTAATTGGAATCACCCGTCACACAAGACTAGTGCCTCCAAGCTCAGTTCAGCGATTTCCTAGTAATTCCTGTGGTAGACTGGTGCTACATACTAAGTTCCATACGTGAGAGGGTAGCTGAACGCCTTGTCCAAAACCATCTTACTTCTGAGAGTTGAGCTCAGCCTCAGTCCCTCACAGTTCCACACTGCCTGCAGAGTGAGTTTCGCAGGTCTTCAGCAGAGACGTTTGCCAGAGTCTTCTGAGACGAAGGGTAACAATGCAGACCTGGAGGGTATCCCCAGGTGCAGTCGACTGGTAATCTTGGAACCTCCTGACTCAGAATACTGCTACCTTCTCACTGCCATAGGAATGCAGCTAGTTGACAGCTGGCTTCAAGACATGCTTCCCTGTGAGAGCTTAGGACAGGGCAGAACCCTCCCGCATGCTGCCTGACTGTAGGAGTAGCTGCTAACATCCTAATGTTAGTGGCTGGGAGAGGCTGCGGGAAAAGCATGTGTGAGCACTGGGCCTGAACTCCTGTGTATCTGAGTTGAATACAGCGATTTCCAACGGCTTTCCTCAACCAGAGTGTAGCTAGGTTCCAAATCCCATGTACGAGCGGATAGCAAACATCTGCCTCCCATGCATACACACTTCTGAGAGTTGAGCTTATGGCCTGTACCTCCTCAGCCAGCCTGCTGGTACCCTTGGCTTCTAAAAGGCCTAGGCTCGCTGTTTGACGGAAGTGCTGGGAGAGGTAATTGGAATCACCCGGCACACAAGACTAGTGCCTCCAAGCTCAGTTCAGGGATTTCCTAGTAATTCCTGTGGTAGAGTGGTGCTACATACTAAGTTCCATACGTGAGAGGGTAGCTGAACGCCTTGTCCAAAACCATCTTACTTCTGAGAGTTGAGCTCAGCCTCAGTCCCTCACAGTTCCACACTGCCTGCAGAGTGAGTTTCGCAGGTCTTCAGCAGAGACGTTTGCCAGAGGCTTCTGAGACGCAGGGTAACAATGCAGACCTGGAGGGTATCCCCAGGTGCAGTCGACTGATAATGTTGGAACCTCCTGACTCAGAATACTGCTACCTTCTCACTGCCATAGGAATGCAGCTAGTTGACAGCTGGCTTCAAGACATGCTTCCCTGTGAGAGCTGAGGACAGGGCAGAACCCTCCCGCATGCTGCCTGACTGTAGGAGTAGCTGCTAACATCCTTATGTTAGTGGCTGGGAGAGGTTGCGGGAAAAGCATGTGTGAGCACTGGGCCTGAACTCCCGTGTATCTGAGTTGAATACAGCGATTTCCAACGGCTTTCCTCAACCAGAGTGTAGCTAGGTTCCAAATCCCATGTACGAGCGGGTAGCAGACATCTGCCTCCCATGCATACACACTTCTGAGAGTTGAGCTTATGGCCTGTACCTCCACATCCAGCCTGCTGGTACCCTTGGCTTCTAAAAGGCCTAGGCTCGCTGTTTGACGGAAGTGCTGGGAGAGGTAATTGGAATCTCCCGGCACCCAAGACGAGTGCCTCCAAGCTCAATTCACGATTTCCCAGTAATTCTTGTGGTAGACAGGTGCTACATACTAAGTTCCATATGTGAGAAGGTAGCTGAACGCCCTGTCCAAAAGCATCTTACTTCTGAGATTTGAGCACACACTCAGTCCCTCACACTTCCACACTGCCTGCAGAGTGAGTTTCACACGTCTTCACCAGAGACGATTGCCAGAGGCTTCTGAGTACAAGTTAACAATGCAGACCTGGAGGGTATCTCCAGGTGCAGTAGAGTGGTAATCTTGGAACCTCCTGACTCAGAGTACTGCTACCTTCTCACTGCCATAGGAATGCAGCTAGTTGACAGCTGGCTTCAAGACATGCTTCCCTGTGAGAGCTGAGGACAGGGCAGAACCCTCCCGCATCCTGCCTGACTGTAGGAGTAGCTGCTAACATCCTATTGTTAGTGGCTGGGAGAGGTTGCGGGAAAAGCATGTGTGAGCACTGGGCCTGAACTCCCGTGTATCTGAGTTGAATACAGCGATTTCCAATGGCCTTCTTCAATCACAGTGTAGCTAGGTTCCAACTCCCATGTCCGAGTGGGTAGCAGACATCTGCCTCCCATGCATACACACTTCTGAGAGTTGAGCTTATGGCCTGTACCTCCACATCCAGCCTGCTCGTACCCTTGGCTTCTAAAAGGCCTAGGCTCGCTGTTTGACGGAAGTGCTGGGAGAGGTAATTGGAATCACCCGGCACACAAGACTAGTGCCTCCAAGCTCAGTTCAGCAATTTCCTAGTAATTCCTGTGGTAGACTGGTGCTACATACTAAGTTCCATACGTGAGAGGGTAGCTGAACGCCTTGTCCAAAACCATCTTACTTCTGAGAGTTGAGCTCAGCCTCAGTCCCTCACAGTTCCACACTGCCTGCAGAGTGAGTTTCGCAGGTCTTCAGCAGAGACGTTTGCCAGAGTCTTCTGAGACGAAGGGTAACAATGCAGACCTGGAGGGTATCCCCAGGTGCAGTCGACTGGTAATCTTGGAACCTCCTGACTCAGAATACTGCTACCTTCTCACTGCCATAGGAATGCAGCTAGTTGACAGCTGGCTTCAAGACATGCTTCCCTGTGAGAGCTTAGGACAGGGCAGAACCCTCCCGCATGCTGCCTGACTGTAGGAGTAGCTGCTAACATCCTAATGTTAGTGGCTGGGAGAGGCTGCGGGAAAAGCATGTGTGAGCACTGGGCTTGAACTCCCGTGTATCTGAGTTGAATACAGCGATTTCCAACGGCTTTCCTCAACCAGAGTGTAGCTAGGTTCCAAATCCCATGTACGAGCGGGTAGCAGACATCTGCCTCCCATGCATACACACTTCTGAAGTTGAGCTTATGGCCTGTACCTTCACAGCCAGCCTGCTGGTACCCTTGGCTTCTAAAAGGCCTAGGCTCGCTGTTTGACGGAAGTGCTGGGAGAGGTAATTGGAATCACCCGGCACACAAGACGAGTGCCTCCAAGCTCAGTTCAGCGATTTCCTAGTAATTCCTTTGGTAGACTGGTGCTACATACTAAGTTCCATACGTGAGAGGGTAGCTGAACGCCTTGTCCAAAACCATCTTACTTCTGAGAGTTGAGGTCAGCCTCAGTCCCTCACAGTTCCACACTGCCTGCAGAGTGAGTTTCGCAGGTCTTCAGCAGAGACGTTTGCCAGAGGCTTCTGAGACGCAGGGTAACAATGCAGACCTGGAGGGTATCCCGAGGTGCAGTCGACTGGTAATCTTGGAACCTCCTGACTCAGAATACTGCTACCTTCTCACTGCCATAGTAATGCAGCTAGTTGACAGCTGGCTTCAAGACATGATTCCCTGTGAGAGCTGAGGACAGGGCAGATCCCTCCCGCATGCTGCCTGACTGTAGGAGTAACTGCTAACATCCTTATGTTAGTGGCTGGGAGAGGTTGCGGGAAAAGCATGTGTGAGCACTGGGCCTGAACTCCCGTGTATCTGAGTTGAATACAGCGATTTCCAACGGCTTTCCTCAACCAGAGTGTAGCTACGTTCCAAATCCCATGTACGAGCGGGTAGCAGACATCTGCCTCCCATGCATACACACTTCTGAGAGTTGAGCTTATGGCCTGTACCTCCACAGCCAGCCTGCTGGTACCGTTGGCTTCTAAAAGGCCTAGGCTCGCTGTTTGACGGAAGTGCTGGGAGAGGTAATTGGAATCTCTTGGCACACAAGACGAGTGCCTCCAAGCTCAATTCACGATTTCCCAGTAATTCTTGTGGTAGACAGGTGCCACATACTAAGTTCCATATGTGAGATGGTAGCTGAACGCCTTGTCCAAAAGCATCTTACTTCTGAGAGTTGAGCCCACCCTCAGTCCCTCACAGTTCCACACTGCCTGCAGAGTGAGTTTCACACGTCTTCACCAGAGACGATTGCCAGAGGCTTCTGAGTACAAGTTAACAATGCAGACCTCGATGGTATCTCCAGGTGCAGTAGAGTGGTAATCTTGGAACCTCCTGACTCAGAGTACTGCTACCTTCTCACTGCCATAGGAATGCAGCTAGTTGACAGCTGGCTTCAAGACATGCTTCCCTGTGAGAGCTGAGGACAGGGCAGAACCCTCCCGCATCCTGCCTGACTGTAGGAGTAGCTGCTAACATCCTTATGTTAGTGGCTGGGAGAGGTTGCGGGAAAAGCATGTGTGAGCACTGGGCCTGAACTCCCGTGTATCTGAGTTGAATACAGCGATTTCCAATGGCCTTCTTCAATCACAGTGTAGCTAGGTTCCAACTGCCATGTCCGAGTGGGTAGCAGACATCTGCCTCCCATGCATACACACTTCTGAGAGTTGAGCTTATGGCCTGTACCTCCACATCCAGCCTGCTGGTACCCTTGGCTTCTAAAAGGCCTAGGCTCGCTGTTTGACGGAAGTGCTGGGAGAGGTAATTGGAATCACCCGGCACACAAGACTAGTGCCTCCAAGCTCAGTTCAGCGATTTCCTAGTAATTCCTGTGGTAGACTGGTGCTACATACTAAGTTCCATACGTGAGAGGGTAGCTGAACGCCTTGTCCAAAACCATCTTACTTCTGAGAGTTGAGCTCAGCCTCAGTCCCTCACAGTTCCACACTGCCTACAGAGTGATTTTCGCAGGTCTTCAGCAGAGACGTTTGCCAGAGGCTTCTGAGACGCAGGGTAACAATGCAGACCTGGAGGGTATCCCCAGGTGCAGTCGACTGGTAATCTTGGAACCTCCTGACTCAGAATACTGCTACCTTCTCACTGCCATAGGAATGCAGCTAGTTGACAGCTGGCTTCAAGACATGCTTCCCTGTGAGAGCTTAGGACAGGGCAGAACCCTCCCGCATGCTGCCTGACTGTAGGAGTAGCTGCTAACATCCTAATGTTAGTGGCTGGGAGAGGCTGCGGGAAAAGCATGTGTGAGCACTGGGCCTGAACTCCTGTGTATCTGAGTTGAATACAGCGATTTCCAACGGCTTTCCTCAACCAGAGTGTAGCTAGGTTCCAAATCCCATGTACGAGCGGATAGCAAACATCTGCCTCCCATGCATACACACTTCTGAGAGTTGAGCTTATGGCCTGTACCTCCTCAGCCAGCCTGCTGGTACCCTTGGCTTCTAAAAGGCCTAGGCTCGCTGTTTGACGGAAGTGCTGGGAGAGGTAATTGGAATCACCCGGCACACAAGACTAGTGCCTCCAAGCTCAGTTCAGGGATTTCCTAGTAATTCCTGTGGTAGAGTGGTGCTACATACTAAGTTCCATACGTGAGAGGGTAGCTGAACGCCTTGTCCAAAACCATCTTACTTCTGAGAGTTGAGCTCAGCCTCAGTCCCTCACAGTTCCACACTGCCTGCAGAGTGAGTTTCGCAGGTCTTCAGCAGAGACGTTTGCCAGAGGCTTCTGAGACGCAGGGTAACAATGCAGACCTGGAGGGTATCCCCAGGTGCAGTCGACTGATAATGTTGGAACCTCCTGACTCAGAATACTGCTACCTTCTCACTGCCATAGGAATGCAGCTAGTTGACAGCTGGCTTCAAGACATGCTTCCCTGTGAGAGCTGAGGACAGGGCAGAACCCTCCCGCATGCTGCCTGACTGTAGGAGTAGCTGCTAACATCCTTATGTTAGTGGCTGGGAGAGGTTGCGGGAAAAGCATGTGTGAGCACTGGGCCTGAACTCCCGTGTATCTGAGTTGAATACAGCGATTTCCAACGGCTTTCCTCAACCAGAGTGTAGCTAGGTTCCAAATCCCATGTACGAGCGGGTAGCAGACATCTGCCTCCCATGCATACACACTTCTGAGAGTTGAGCTTATGGCCTGTACCTCCACATCCAGCCTGCTGGTACCCTTGGCTTCTAAAAGGCCTAGGCTCGCTGTTTGACGGAAGTGCTGGGAGAGGTAATTGGAATCTCCTGGCACACAAGACGAGTGCCTCCAAGCTAAATTCACGATTTCCCAGTAATTCTTGTGGTAGACAGGTGCTACATACTAAGTTCCATATGTGAGAAGGTAGCTGAACGCCTTATCCAAAAGCATCTTACTTCGGAGATTTGAGCACACCCTCAGTCCCTCACACTTCCACACTGCCTGCAGAGTGAGTTTCACACGTCTTCACCAGAGACGATTGCCAGAGGCTTCTGAGTACAAGTTAACAATGCAGACCTGGAGGGTATCTCCAGGTGCAGTAGAGTGGTAATCTTGGAACCTCCTGACTCAGAATACTGCTACCTTCTCACTGCCATAGGAATGCAGCTAGTTGACAGCTGGCTTCAAGACATGCTTCCCTGTGAGAGCTTAGGACAGGGCAGAACCCTCCCGCATGCTGCCTGACTGTAGGAGTAGCTGCTAACATCCTAATGTTAGTGGCTGGGAGAGGCTGCGGGAAAAGCATGTGTGAGCACTGGGCCTGAACTCCCGTGTATCTGAGTTGAATACAGCGATTTCCAACGGCTTTCCTCAACCAGAGTGTAGCTACGTTCCAAATCCCATGTACGAGCGGGTAGCAGACATCTGCCTCCCATGCATACACACTTCTGAGAGTTGAGCTTATGGCCTGTACCTCCACAGCCAGCCTGCTGGTACCCTTGGCTTCTAAAAGGCCTAGGCTCGCTGTTTGACGGAAGTGCTGGGAGAGGTAATTGGAATCACCCGGCACACAAGACTAGTGCCTCCAAGCTCAGTTCAGCGATTTCCTAGTAATTCCTGTGGTAGAGTGGTGCTACATACTAAGTTCCATACGTGAGAGGGTAGCTGAACGCCTTGTCCAAAACCATCTTACTTCTGAGAGTTGAGCTCAGCCTCAGTCCCTCACAGTTCCACACTGCCTGCAGAGTGAGTTTCGCAGGTCTTCAGCAGAGACGTTTGCCAGAGGCTTCTGAGACGCAGGGTAACAATGCAGACCTGGAGGGTATCCCCAGGTGCAGTCGACTGGTAATCTTGGAACCTCCTGACTCAGAATACTGCTACCTTCTCACTGCCATAGGAATGCAGCTAGTTGACAGCTGGCTTCAAGACATGCTTCCCTGTGAGAGCTGAGGACAGGGCAGAACCCTCCCGCATGCTGCCTGACTGTAGGAGTAGCTGCTAACATCCTTATGTTAGTGGCTGGGAGAGGTTGCGGGAAAAGCATGTGTGAGCACTGGGCCTGAACTCCCGTGTATCTGAGTTGAATACAGCGATTTCCAACGGCTTTCCTCAACCAGAGTGTAGCTAGGTTCCAAATCCCATGTACGAGCGGGTAGCAGACATCTGCCTCCCATGCATACACACTTCTGAGAGTTGAGCTTATGGCCTGTACCTCCACAGCCAGCCTGCTGGTACCCTTGGCTTCTAAAAGGCCTAGGTTCGCTGTTTGTCGGAAGTGCTGGGAGAGGTAATTGGAATCTCCCGGCACACAAGACGAGTGCCTCCAAGCTCAATTCACGATTTCCCAGTAATTCTTGTGGTAGACAGGTGCTACATACTAAGTTCCATATGTGAGAAGGTAGCTGAACGCCCTGTCCAAAAGCATCTTACTTCTGAGATTTGAGCACACACTCAGTCCCTCACACTTCCACACTGCCTGCAGAGTGAGTTTCACACGTCTTCACCAGAGACGATTGCCAGAGGCTTCTGAGTACAAGTTAACAATGCAGACCTGGAGGGTATCTCCAGGTGCAGTAGAGTGGTAATCTTGGAACCTCCTGACTCAGAGTACTGCTACCTTCTCACTGCCATAGGAATGCAGCTAGTTGACAGCTGGCTTCAAGACATGCTTCCCTGTGAGAGCTGAGGACAGGGCAGAACCCTCCCGCATCCTGCCTGACTGTAGGAGTAGCTGCTAACATCCTATTGTTAGTGGCTGGGAGAGGTTGCGGGAAAAGCATGTGTGAGCACTGGGCCTGAACTCCCGTGTATCTGAGTTGAATACAGCGATTTCCAATGGCCTTCTTCAATCACAGTGTAGCTAGGTTCCAACTCCCATGTCCGAGTGGGTAGCAGACATCTGCCTCCCATGCATACACACTTCTGAGAGTTGAGCTTATGGCCTGTACCTCCACATCCAGCCTGCTCGTACCCTTGGCTTCTAAAAGGCCTAGGCTCGCTGTTTGACGGAAGTGCTGGGAGAGGTAATTGGAATCACCCGGCACACAAGACTAGTGCCTCCAAGCTCAGTTCAGCGATTTCCTAGTAATTCCTGTGGTAGACTGGTGCTACATACTAAGTTCCATACGTGAGAGGGTAGCTGAACGCCTTGTCCAAAACCATCTTACTTCTGAGAGTTGAGCTCAGCCTCAGTCCCTCACAGTTCCACACTGCCTGCAGAGTGAGTTTCGCAGGTCTTCAGCAGAGACGTTTGCCAGAGTCTTCTGAGACGAAGGGTAACAATGCAGACCTGGAGGGTATCCCCAGGTGCAGTCGACTGGTAATCTTGGAACCTCCTGACTCAGAATACTGCTACCTTCTCACTGCCATAGGAATGCAGCTAGTTGACAGCTGGCTTCAAGACATGCTTCCCTGTGAGAGCTTAGGACAGGGCAGAACCCTCCCGCATGCTGCCTGACTGTAGGAGTAGCTGCTAACATCCTAATGTTAGTGGCTGGGAGAGGCTGCGGGAAAAGCATGTGTGAGCACTGGGCCTGAACTCCCGTGTATCTGAGTTGAATACAGCGATTTCCAACGGCTTTCCTCAACCAGAGTGTAGCTAGGTTCCAAATCCCATGTACGAGCGGGTAGCAGACATCTGCCTCCCATGCATACACACTTCTGAAGTTGAGCTTATGGCCTGTACCTTCACAGCCAGCCTGCTGGTACCCTTGGCTTCTAAAAGGCCTAGGCTCGCTGTTTGACGGAAGTGCTGGGAGAGGTAATTGGAATCACCCGGCACACAAGACGAGTGCCTCCAAGCTCAGTTCAGCGATTTCCTAGTAATTCCTTTGGTAGACTGGTGCTACATACTAAGTTCCATACGTGAGAGGGTAGCTGAACGCCTTGTCCAAAACCATCTTACTTCTGAGAGTTGAGGTCAGCCTCAGTCCCTCACAGTTCCACACTGCCTGCAGAGTGAGTTTCGCAGGTCTTCAGCAGAGACGTTTGCCAGAGGCTTCTGAGACGCAGGGTAACAATGCAGACCTGGAGGGTATCCCGAGGTGCAGTCGACTGGTAATCTTGGAACCTCCTGACTCAGAATACTGCTACCTTCTCACTGCCATAGTAATGCAGCTAGTTGACAGCTGGCTTCAAGACATGATTCCCTGTGAGAGCTGAGGACAGGGCAGATCCCTCCCGCATGCTGCCTGACTGTAGGAGTAACTGCTAACATCCTTATGTTAGTGGCTGGGAGAGGTTGCGGGAAAAGCATGTGTGAGCACTGGGCCTGAACTCCCGTGTATCTGAGTTGAATACAGCGATTTCCAACGGCTTTCCTCAACCAGAGTGTAGCTACGTTCCAAATCCCATGTACGAGCGGGTAGCAGACATCTGCCTCCCATGCATACACACTTCTGAGAGTTGAGCTTATGGCCTGTACCTCCACAGCCAGCCTGCTGGTACCGTTGGCTTCTAAAAGGCCTAGGCTCGCTGTTTGACGGAAGTGCTGGGAGAGGTAATTGGAATCTCTTGGCACACAAGACGAGTGCCTCCAAGCTCAATTCACGATTTCCCAGTAATTCTTGTGGTAGACAGGTGCCACATACTAAGTTCCATATGTGAGATGGTAGCTGAACGCCTTGTCCAAAAGCATCTTACTTCTGAGAGTTGAGCCCACCCTCAGTCCCTCACAGTTCCACACTGCCTGCAGAGTGAGTTTCACACGTCTTCACCAGAGACGATTGCCAGAGGCTTCTGAGTACAAGTTAACAATGCAGACCTCGAGGGTATCTCCAGGTGCAGTAGAGTGGTAATCTTGGAACCTCCTGACTCAGAGTACTGCTACCTTCTCACTGCCATAGGAATGCAGCTAGTTGACAGCTGGCTTCAAGACATGCTTCCCTGTGAGAGCTGAGGACAGGGCAGAACCCTCCCGCATCCTGCCTGACTGTAGGAGTAGCTGCTAACATCCTTATGTTAGTGGCTGGGAGAGGTTGCGGGAAAAGCATGTGTGAGCACTGGGCCTGAACTCCCGTGTATCTGAGTTGAATACAGCGATTTCCAATGGCCTTCTTCAATCACAGTGTAGCTAGGTTCCAACTCCCATGTCCGAGTGGGTAGCAGACATCTGCCTCCCATGCATACACACTTCTGAGAGTTGAGCTTATGGCCTGTACCTCCACATCCAGCCTGCTGGTACCCTTGGCTTCTAAAAGGCCTAGGCTCGCTGTTTGACGGAAGTGCTGGGAGAGGTAATTGGAATCACCCGGCACACAAGACTAGTGCCTCCAAGCTCAGTTCAGCGATTTCCTAGTAATTCCTGTGGTAGACTGGTGCTACATACTAAGTTCCATACGTGAGAGGGTAGCTGAACGCCTTGTCCAAAACCATCTTACTTCTGAGAGTTGAGCTCAGCCTCAGTCCCTCACAGTTCCACACTGCCTACAGAGTGATTTTCGCAGGTCTTCAGCAGAGACGTTTGCCAGAGGCTTCTGAGACGCAGGGTAACAATGCAGACCTGGAGGGTATCCCCAGGTGCAGTCGACTGGTAATCTTGGAACCTCCTGACTCAGAATACTGCTACCTTCTCACTGCCATAGGAATGCAGCTAGTTGACAGCTGGCTTCAAGACATGCTTCCCTGTCAGAGCTGAGGACAGGGCAGAACCATCCCGCATGCTGCCTGACTGTAGGAGTAGCTGCTAACATCCTTATGTTAGTGGCTGGGAGAGGTTGCGGGAAAAGCATGTGTGAGCACTGGGCCTGAACTCCCGTGTATCTGAGTTGAATACAGCGATTTCCAACGGCTTTACTCAACCAGAGTGTAGCTAGGTTCCAAATCCCATGTACGAGCGGGTAGCAGACATCTGCCTCCCATGCATACACACTTCTGAGAGTTGAGCTTATGGCCTGTACCTCCACATCCAGGCTGCTGGTACCCTTGGCTTCTAAAAGGCCTAGGCTCGCTGTTTGACGGAAGTGCTGGGAGAGGTAATTGGAATCACCCGGCACACAAGACTAGTGCCTCCAAGCTCAGTTCAGCGATTTCCTAGTAATTCCTGTGGAAGACTGGTGCCACATACTAAGTTCCATATGTGAGATGGTAGCTGAACGCCTTGTCCAAAAGCATCTTACTTCTGAGAGTTGAGCACACCCTCAGTCCCTCACACTTCCACACTGCCTGCAGAGTGAGTTTCACACGTCTTCACCAGAGACGATTGCCAGAGGCTTCTGAGTACAAGTTAACAATGCAGACCTGGAGGGTATCTCCAGGTGCAGTAGAGTGGTAATCTTGGAACCTCCTGACTCAGAGTACTGCTACCTTCTCACTGCCATAGGAATGCAGCTAGTTGACAGCTGGCTTCAAGACATGCTTCCCTGTGAGAGCTGAGGACAGGGCAGAACCCTCCCGCATCCTGCCTGACTGTAGGAGTAGCTGCTAACATCCTTATGTTAGTGGCTGGGAGAGGTTGCGGGAAAAGCATGTGTGAGCACTGGGCCTGAACTCCCGTGTATCTGAGTTGAATACAGCGATTTCCAATGGCCTTCTTCAATCACAGTGTAGCTAGGTTCCAACTCCCATGTCCGAGTGGGTAGCTGACATCTGCCTCCCATGCATACACACTTCTGAGAGTTGAGCTTATGGCCTGTACCTCCACATCCTGCCTGCTGGTACCCTTGGCTTCTAAAAGGTCTAGGCTCGCTGTTTGACGGAAGTGCTGGGAGAGGTAATTGGAATCACCGGGCAACAAGACTAGTGCCTCCAAGCTCAGTTCAGCGATTTCCTAGAAATTCCTGTGGTAGACTGGTGCTACATACTAAGTTCCATACGTGAGAGGGTAGCTGAACCCCTTGTCCAAAACCATCTTACTTCTGAGAGTTGAGCTCACCCACAGTCCCTCACAGTTCCACACTGCCTGCAGAGTGAGTTTCGCAGGTCTTCAGCAGAGACGTTTGCCAGAGGCTTCTGAGACGCAGGGTAACAATGCAGACCTGGAGGGTATCCCCAGGTGCAGTCGACTGGTAATCTTGGAACCTCCTGACTCAGAATACTGCTACCTTCTCACTGCCATAGGAATGCAGCTAGTTGACAGCTGGCTTCAAGACATGCTTCCCTGTGAGAGCTGAGGACAGGGCAGAACCCTCCCGCATGCTGCCTGACTGTAGGAGTAGCTGCTAACATCCTTATGTTAGTGGCTGGGAGAGGTTGCGGGAAAAGCATGTGTGAGCACTGGGCCTGAACTCCCGTGTATCTGAGTTGAATACAGCGATTTCCAACGTCTTTCCTCAACCAGAGTGTAGCTAGGTTCCAAATCCCATGTACGAGCGGGTAGCAGACATCTGCCTCCCATGCATACACACTTCTGAGAGTTGAGCTTATGGCCTGTACCTCCACAGCCAGCCTGCTGGTACCCTTGGCTTCCAAAAGGCCTAGGCTCGCTGTATGACGGAAGTGCTGGGAGAGGTAATTGGAATCTCCCGGCACACAAGACGAGTGCCTCCAAGCTCAATTCACGATTTCCCAGTAATTCTTGTGGTAGACAGGTGCTACATACTAAGTTCCATATGTGAGAAGGTAGCAGAACGCCTTGTCCAAAAGCATCTTACTTCTGAGAGTTGAGCACACCCTCAGTCCCTCACACTTCCACACTGAATGCAGAGTGATTTTCACACGTCTTCACCAGAGACGATTGCCAGAGGCTTCTGAGTACAAGTTAACAATGCAGAACTGGAGGGTATCTCCAGGTGCAGTAGAGTGGTAATCTTGGAACCTCCTGACTCAGAGTACTGCTACCTTCTCACTGCCATAGGAATGCAGCTAGTTGACAGCTGGCTTCAAGACAGGCTTCCCTGTGAGAGCTGAGGACAGGGCAGAACCCTCCCGCATCCTGCCTGACTGTAGGAGTAGCTGCTAACATCCTTATCTTAGTGGCTGGGAGAGGTTGCGGGAAAAGCATGTGTGAGCACTGGGCATGAACTCCCGTGTATCTGAGTTGAATACAGCGATTTCCAATGGCCTTCTTCAATCACAGTGTAGCTAGGTTCCAACTCCCATGTCCGAGTGGGTAGCAGACATCTGCCTCCCATGCATACACACTTCTGAGAGTTGAGCTTATGGCCTGTACCTCCACATCCAGCCTGCTCGTACCCTTGGCTTCTAAAAGGCCTAGGCTCGCTGTTTGACGGAAGTGATGGGAGAGGTAATTGGAATCACCCGGCACACAAGACTAGTGCCTCCAAGCACAGTTCAGCGATTTCCTAGTAATTCCTGTGGTAGACTGGTGCTACATACTAAGTTCCATACGTGAGAGGGTAGCTGAACGCCTTGTCCAAAACCATCTTACTTCTGAGAGTTGAGCTCAGCCTCAGTCCCTCACAGTTCCACACTGCCTGCAGAGTGAGTTTCGCAGGTCTTCAGCAGAGACGTTTGCCAGAGGCTTCTGAGACGCAGGGTAACAATGCAGACCTGGAGGGTATCCCCAGGTGCAGTCGACTGCTAATCTTGGAACCTCCTGACTCAGAATACTGCTACCTTCTCACTGCCATAGGAATGCAGCTAGTTGACAGCTGGCTTCAAGACATGCTTCCCTGTGAGTGCTGAGGACAGGGCAGAACCCTCCCGCATGCTGCCTGACTGTAGGAGTAGCTGCTAACATCCTTATGTTAGTGGCTGGGAGAGGTTGCGGGAAAAGCATGTGTGAGCACTGGGCCTGAACTCCCGTGTATCTGAGTTGAATACAGCGATTTCCAACGGCTTTCCTCAACCAGAGTGTAGCTAGTTTCCAAATCCCATGTACGAGCGGGTAGCAGACATCTGCCTCCCATGCATACACACTTCTGAGAGTTGAGCTTATGGCCTGTACCTCCACAGCCAGCCTGCTGGTACCCTTGGCTTCTAAAAGGCCTAGGCTCGCTGTTTGACGGAAGTGCTGGGAGAGGTAATTGGAATCACCCGGCACACAAGACTAGTGCCTCCAAGCTCAGTTCAGGGATTTCCTAGTAATTCCTGTGGTAGAGTGGTGCTACATACTAAGTTCCATACGTGAGAGGGTAGCTGAACGCCTTGTCCAAAACCATCTTACTTCTGAGAGTTGAGCTCAGCCTCAGTCCCTCACAGTTCCACACTGCCTGCAGAGTGAGTTTCGCAGGTCTTCAGCAGAGACGTTTGCCAGAGGCTTCTGAGACGCAGGGTAACAATGCAGACCTGGAGGGTATCCCCAGGTGCAGTCGACTGGTAATCTTGGAACCTCCTGACTCAGAATACTGCTACCTTCTCACTGCCATAGGAATGCAGCTAGTTGACAGCTGGCTTCAAGACATGCTTCCCTGTGAGAGCTGAGGACAGGGCAGAACCCTCCCGCATGCTGCCTGACTGTAGGAGTAGCTGCTAACATCCTTATGTTAGTGGCTGGGAGAGGTTGCGGGAAAAGCATGTGTGAGCACTGGGCCTGAACTCCCGTGTATCTGAGTTGAATACAGCGATTTCCAACGGCTTTCCTCAACCAGAGTGTAGCTAGTTTCCAAATCCCATGTATGAGCGGGTAGCAGACATCTGCCTCCCATGCATACACACTTCTGAGAGTTGAGCTTATGGCCTGTACCTCCACAGCCAGCCTGCTGGTACCCTTGGCTTCTAAAAGGCCTAGGCTCGCTGTTTGACGGAAGTGCTGGGAGAGGTAATTGGAATCACCCGGCACACAAGACTAGTGCCTCCAAGCTCAGTTCAGGGATTTCCTAGTAATTCCTGTGGTAGAGTGGTGCTACATACTAAGTTCCATACGTGAGAGGGTATCTGAACGCCTTGTCCAAAACCATCTTACTTCTGAGAGTTGAGCTCAGCCTCAGTCCCTCACAGTTCCACACTGCCTGCAGAGTGAGTTTCGCAGGTCTTCAGCAGAGACGTTTGCCAGAGGCTTCTGAGACGCAGGGTAACAATGCAGACCTGGAGGGTATCCCCAGGTGCAGTCGACTGGTAATCTTGGAACCTCCTGACTCAGAATACTGCTACCTTCTCACTGCCATAGGAATGCAGCTAGTTGACAGCTGGCTTCAAGACATGCTTCCCTGTGAGAGCTGAGGACAGGGCAGAACCCTCCCGCATGCTGCCTGACTGTAGGAGTAGCTGCTAACATCCTTATGTTAGTGGCTGGGAGAGGTTGCGGGAAAAGCATGTGTGAGCACTGGGCCTGAACTCCCGTGTATCTGAGTTGAATACAGCGATTTCCAACGGCTTTCCTCAACCAGAGTGTAGCTAGGTTCCAAATCCCATGTACGAGCGGGTAGCAGACATCTGCCTCCCATGCATACACACTTCTGAGAGTTGAGCTTATGGCCTGTACCTCCACATCCAGCCTGCTGGTACCCTTGGCTTCTAAAAGGCCTAGGCTCGCTGTTTGACGGAAGTGCTGGGAGAGGTAATTGGAATCTCCCGGCACACAAGACGAGTGCCTCCAAGCTAAATTCACGATTTCCCAGTAATTCTTGTGGTAGACAGGTGCTACATACTAAGTTCCATATGTGAGAAGGTAGCTGAACGCCTTATCCAAAAGCATCTTACTTCTGAGATTTGAGCACACCCTCAGTCCCTCACACTTCCACACTGCCTGCAGAGTGAGTTTCACACGTCTTCACCAGAGACGATTGCCAGAGGCTTCTGAGTACAAGTTAACAATGCAGACCTGGAGGGTATCTCCAGGTGCAGTAGAGTGGTAATCTTGGAACCTCCTGACTCAGAATACTGCTACCTTCTCACTGCCATAGGAATGCAGCTAGTTGACAGCTGGCTTCAAGACATGCTTCCCTGTGAGAGCTGAGGACAGGGCATTACCCTCCCGCATCCTGCCTGACTGTAGGAGTAGCTGCTAACATCCTAATGTTAGTGGCTGGGAGAGGCTGCCGGAAAAGCATGTGTGAGCACTGGGCCTGAACTCCCGTGTATCTGAGTTGAATACAGCGATTTCCAACGGCTTTCCTCAACCAGAGTGTAGCTAGGTTCCAAATCCCATGTACGAGCGGGTAGCCGACATCTGCCTCCCATGCATACACACTTCTGAGAGTTGAGCTTATGGCCTGTACCTCCACAGCCAGCCTGCTGGTACCCTTGGCTTCTAAAAGGCCTAGGCTCGCTGTTTGACGGAAGTGCTGGGAGAGGTAATTGGAATCACCCGGCACACAAGACTAGTGCCTCCAAGCTCAGTTCAGGGATTTCCTAGTAATTCCTGTGGTAGAGTGGTGCTACATACTAAGTTCCATACGTGAGAGGGTAGCTGAACGCCTTGTCCAAAACCATCTTACTTCTGAGAGTTGAGCTCAGCCTCAGTCCCTCACAGTTCCACACTGCCTGCAGAGTGAGTTTCGCAGGTCTTCAGCAGAGACGTTTGCCAGAGGCTTCTGAGACGCAGGGTAACAATGCAGACCTGGAGGGTATCCCCAGGTGCAGTCGACTGATAATGTTGGAACCTCCTGACTCAGAATACTGCTACCTTCTCACTGCCATAGGAATGCAGCTAGTTGACAGCTGGCTTCAAGACATGCTTCCCTGTGAGAGCTGAGGACAGGGCAGAACCCTCCCGCATGCTGCCTGACTGTAGGAGTAGCTGCTAACATCCTTATGTTAGTGGCTGGGAGAGGTTGCGGGAAAAGCATGTGTGAGCACTGGGCCTGAACTCCCGTGTATCTGAGTTGAATACAGCGATTTCCAACGGCTTTCCTCAACCAGAGTGTAGCTAGGTTCCAAATCCCATGTACGAGCGGGTAGCAGACATCTGCCTCCCATGCATACACACTTCTGAGAGTTGAGCTTATGGCCTGTACCTCCACATCCAGCCTGCTGGTACCCTTGGCTTCTAAAAGGCCTAGGCTCGCTGTTTGACGGAAGTGCTGGGAGAGGTAATTGGAATCTCCCGGCACACAAGACGAGTGCCTCCAAGCTAAATTCACGATTTCCCAGTAATTCTTGTGGTAGACAGGTGCTACATACTAAGTTCCATATGTGAGAAGGTAGCTGAACGCCTTATCCAAAAGCATCTTACTTCTGAGATTTGAGCACACCCTCAGTCCCTCACACTTCCACACTGCCTGCAGAGTGAGTTTCACACGTCTTCACCAGAGACGATTGCCAGAGGCTTCTGAGTACAAGTTAACAATGCAGACCTGGAGGGTATCTCCAGGTGCAGTAGAGTGGTAATCTTGGAACCTCCTGACTCAGAATACTGCTACCTTCTCACTGCCATAGGAATGCAGCTAGTTGACAGCTGGCTTCAAGACATGCTTCCCTGTGAGAGCTTAGGACAGGGCAGAACCCTCCCGCATGCTGCCTGACTGTAGGAGTAGCTGCTAACATCCTTATGTTAGTGGCTGGGAGAGGTTGCGGGAGAAGCATGTGTGAGCACTGGGCCTGAACTCCCGTGTATCTGAGTTGAATACAGCGATTTCCAACGGCTTTCCTCAACCAGAGTGTAGCTAGGTTCCAAATCCCATGTACGAGCGGGTAGCAGACATCTGCCTCCCATGCATACACACTTCTGAGAGTTGAGCTTATGGCCTGTACCTCCACAGCCAGCCTGCTGGTACCCTTGGCTTCTAAAAGGCCTAGGTTCGCTGTTTGACGGAAGTGCTGGGAGAGGTAATTGGAATCTCCCGGCACACAAGACGAGTGCCTCCAAGCTCAATTCACGATTTCCCAGTAATTCTTGTGGTAGACAGGTGCTACATTCTAAGTTCCATATGTGAGAAGGTAGCTGAACGCCCTGTCCAAAAGCATCTTACTTCTGAGATTTGAGCACACACTCAGTCCCTCACACTTCCACACTGCCTGCAGAGTGAGTTTCACACGTCTTCACCAGAGACCATTGCCAGAGGCTTCTGAGTACAAGTTAACAATGCAGACCTGGAGGGTATCTCCAGGTGCAGTAGAGTGGTAATCTTGGAACCTCCTGACTCAGAGTACTGCTACCTTCTCACTGCCATAGGAATGCAGCTAGTTGACAGCTGGCTTCAAGACATGCTTCCCTGTGAGAGCTGACGACAGGGCAGAACCCTCCCGCATCCTGCCTGACTGTAGGAGTAGCTGCTAACATCCTAATTTTAGTGGCTGGGAGAGGTTGCGGGAAAAGCATGTGTGAGCACTGGGCCTGAACTCCCGTGTATCTGAGTTGAATACAGCGATTTCCAATGGCCTTCTTCAATCACAGTGTAGCTAGGTTCCAACTCCCATGTCCGAGTGGGTAGCAGACATCTGCCTCCCATGCATACACACTTCTGAGAGTTGAGCTTATGGCCTGTACCTCCACATCCAGCCTGCTGGTACCCTTGGCTTCTAAAAGGCCTAGGCTCGCTGTTTTGACGGAAGTGCTGGGAGAGGTAATTGGAATCACCCGGCACACAAGACTAGTGCCTCCAAGCTCAGTTCAGCGATTTCCTAGTAATTCCTGTGGTAGACTGGTGCTACATACTAAGTTCCATATGTGAGAGGGTAGCTGAACGCCTTGTCCAAAACCATCTTACTTCTGAGAGTTGAGCTCAGCCTCAGTCCCTCACAGTTCCACACTGCCTGCAGAGTGAGTTTCGCAGGTCTTCAGCAGAGACGTTTGCCAGAGGGTTCTGAGACGCAGGGTAACAATGCAGACCTGGAGGGTATCCCCAGGTGCAGTCGACTGGTAATCTTGGAACCTCCTGACTCAGAATACTGCTACCTTCTCACTGCCATAGGAATGCAGCTAGTTGACAGCTAGCTGGCTTCAAGACATGCTTCCCTGAGAGAGCTGAGGACAGGGCAGAACCCTCCCGCATGCTGCCTGACTGTAGGAGTAGCTGCTAACATCCTAATGTTAGTGGCTGGGAGAGGTTGCGGGAAAAGCATGTGTGAGCACTGGGCCTGAACTCCCGTGTATCTGAGTTGAATACAGCGATTTCCAACGGCTTTCCTCAACCAGAGTGTAGCTAGGTTCCAAATCCCATGTACGAGCGGGTAGCAGACATCTGCCTCCCATGCATACACACTACTGAGAGTTGAGCTTATGGCCTGTACCTCCACATCCAGCCTGCTGGTACCCTTGGCTTCTAAAAGGCCTAGGCTCGCTGTTTGACGGAAGTGCTGGGAGAGGTAATTGGAATCTCCCGGCACACAAGACGAGTGCCTCCAAGCTCAATTCACGATTTCCCAGTAATTCTTGTGGTAGACAGGTGCTACATACTAAGTTCCATATGTGAGAAGGTAGCTGAACGCCCTGTCCAAAAGCATCTTACTTCTGAGATTTGAGCACACCCTCAGTACCTCACACTTCCACACTGCCTGCAGATTTAGTTTCACACGTATTCACCAGAGACGATTGCCAGAGGCTTCTGAGTACAAGTTAACAATGCAGACCTGGAGGGTATCTCCAGGTGCAGTAGAGTGTTAATCTTAGAACCTCCTGACTCAGAGTACTGCTACCTTCTCACTGCCATAGGAATGCAGCTAGTTGACAGCTGGCTTCAAGACATGCTTCCCTGTGAGAGCTGAGGACAGGGCAGAACCCTCCCGAATCCTGCCTGACTGTAGGAGTAGCTGCTAACATCCTTATCTTAGTGGCTGGGAGAGGTTGCGGGAAAAGCATGTGTGAGCACTGGGCCTGAACTCCCGTGTATCTGAGTTGAATACAGCGATTTCCAATGGCCTTCTTCAATCACAGTGTAGCTAGGTTCCAACTCCCATGTCCGAGTGGGTAGCAGACATCTGCCTCCCATGCATACACACTTCTGAGAGTTGAGCTTATGGCCTGTACCTCCACATCCAGCCTGCTCGTACCCTTGGCTTCTAAAAGGCCTAGGCTCGCTGTTTGACGGAAGTGCTGGGAGAGGTAATTGGAATCACCCGGCACACAAGACTAGTGCCTCCAAGCTCAGTTCAGCGATTTCCTAGTAATTCCTGTGGTAGACTGGTGCTACATACTAAGTTCCATACGTGAGAGGGTAGCTGAACGCCTTGTCCAAAACCATCTTACTTCTGAGAGTTGAGCTCAGCCTCAGTCCCTCACAGTTCCACACTGCCTGCAGAGTGAGTTTCGCAGGTCTTCAGCAGAGACGTTTGCCAGAGGCTTCTGAGACGCAGGGTAACAATGCAGACCTGGAGGGTATCCCCAGGTGCAGTCGACTGGTAATCTTGGAACCTCCTGACTCAGAATACTGCTACCTTCTCTCTGCCATAGGAATGCAGCTAGTTGACAGCTAGCTGGCTTCAAGACATGCTTCCCTGTGAGAGCTGAGGACAGGGCAGAACCCTCCCGCATCCTGCCTGACTGTAGGAGTAGCTGCTAACATCCTAATGTTAGTGGCTGGGAGAGGTTGCGGGAAAAGCATGTGTGAGCACTGGGCCTGAACTCCCGTGTATCTGAGTTGAATACAGCGATTTCCAACGGCTTTCCTCAACCAGAGTGTAGCTAGGTTCCAAATCCCATGTACGAGCGGGTAGCAGACATCTGCCTCCCATGCATACACACTTCTGAGAGTTGAGCTTATGGCCTGTACCTCCACAGCCAGCCTGCTGGTACCCTTGGCTTCTAAAAGGCCTAGGCTCGCTGTTTGACGGAAGTGCTGGGAGAGGTAATTGGAATCTCCCGGCACACAAGACGAGTGCCTCCAAGCTCAATTCACGATTTCCCAGTAATTCTTGTGGTAGACAGGTGCTACATACTAAGTTCCATATGTGAGAAGGTAGCTGAACGCCTTGTCCAAAAGCATCTTACTTCTGAGAGTTGAGCCCACCCTCAGTCCCTCACACTTCCACAGTGCCTGCAGAGTGAGTTTCACACGTCTTCACCAGAGACGATTGCCAGAGGCTTCTGAGTACAAGTTAACAATGCAGACCTGGAGGGTATCTCCAGGTGCTGTAGAGTGGTAATCTTGGAACCTCCTGACTCAGAGTACTGCTACCTTCTCACTGCCATAGGAATGCAGCTAGTTGACAGCTGGCTTCAAGACATGCTTCCCTGTGAGAGCTGAGGACAGGGCAGAACCCTCCCGCATCCTGCCTGACTGTAGGAGTAGCTGCTAACATCCTAATGTTAGTGGCTGGGAGAGGCTGCCGGAAAAGCATGTGTGAGCACTGGGCCTGAACTCCCGTGTATCTGAGTTGAATACAGCGATTTCCAACGGCTTTCCTCAACCAGAGTGTAGCTAGGTTCCAAATCCCATGTACGAGCGGGTAGCCGACATCTGCCTCCCATGCATACACACTTCTGAGAGTTGAGCTTATGGCCTGTACCTCCACAGCCAGCCTGCTGGTACCCTTGGCTTCTAAAAGGCCTAGGCTCGCTGTTTGACGGAAGTGCTGGGAGAGGTAATTGGAATCACCCGGCACACAAGACTAGTGCCTCCAAGCTCAGTTCAGGGATTTCCTAGTAATTCCTGTGGTAGAGTGGTGCTACATACTAAGTTCCATACGTGAGAGGGTAGCTGAACGCCTTGTCCAAAACCATCTTACTTCTGAGAGTTGAGCTCAGCCTCAGTCCCTCACAGTTCCACACTGCCTGCAGAGTGAGTTTCGCAGGTCTTCAGCAGAAACGTTTGCCAGAGGCTTCTGAGACGCAGGGTAACAATGCAGACCTGGAGGGTATCCCCAGGTGCAGT
Organism: Canis lupus baileyi; assembly: GCF_048164855.1. Classification (NCBI taxonomy): domain Eukaryota; kingdom Metazoa; phylum Chordata; class Mammalia; order Carnivora; family Canidae; genus Canis; species Canis lupus. The sequence continues at coordinate 75,892,317 of NC_132844.1, read as the reverse complement.
CGACTGGTAATCTTGGAACCTCTTGACTCAGAATACTGCTACCTTCTCACTGCCATAGGAATGCAGCTAGTTGACAGCTGGCTTCAAGACATGCTTCCCTGTGAGAGCTGAGGACAGGGCAGAACCCTCCCGCATGCTGCCTGACTGTAGGAGTAGCTGCTAACATCCTTATGTTAGTGGCTGGGAGAGGTTGCGGGAGAAGCATGTGTGAGCACTGGGCCTGAACTCCCGTGTATCTGAGTTGAATACAGCGATTTCCAACGGCTTTCCTCAACCAGAGTGTAGCTAGGTTCCAAATCCCATGTACGAGCGGGTAGCAGACATCTGCCTCCCATGCATACACACTTCTGAGAGTTGAGCTTATGGCCTGTACCTCCACAGCCAGCCTGCTGGTACCCTTGGCTTCTAAAAGGCCTAGGTTCGCTGTTTGACGGAAGTGCTGGGAGAGGTAATTGGAATCTCCCGGCACACAAGACGAGTGCCTCCAAGCTCAATTCACGATTTCCCAGTAATTCTTGTGGTAGACAGGTGCTACATTCTAAGTTCCATATGTGAGAAGGTAGCTGAACGCCCTGTCCAAAAGCATCTTACTTCTGAGATTTGAGCACACACTCAGTCCCTCACACTTCCACACTGCCTGCAGAGTGAGTTTCACACGTCTTCACCAGAGACGATTGCCAGAGGCTTCTGAGTACAAGTTAACAATGCAGACCTGGAGGGTATCTCCAGGTGCAGTAGAGTGGTAATCTTGGAACCTCCTGACTCAGAGTACTGCTACCTTCTCATTGCCATAGGAATGCAGCTAGTTGACAGCTGGCTTCAAGACATGCTTCCCTGTGAGAGCTGACGACAGGGCAGAACCCTCCCGCATCCTGCCTGACTGTAGGAGTAGCTGCTAACATCCTAATTTTAGTGGCTGGGAGAGGTTGCGGGAAAAGCATGTGTGAGCACTGGGCCTGAACTCCCGTGTATCTGAGTTGAATACAGCGATTTCCAATGGCCTTCTTCAATCACAGTGTAGCTAGGTTCCAACTCCCATGTCCGAGTGGGTAGCAGACATCTGCCTCCCATGCATACACACTTCTGAGAGTTGAGCTTATGGCCTGTACCTCCACATCCAGCCTGCTGGTACCCTTGGCTTCTAAAAGGCCTAGGCTCGCTGTTTTGACGGAAGTGCTGGGAGAGGTAATTGGAATCACCCGGCACACAAGACTAGTGCCTCCAAGCTCAGTTCAGCGATTTCCTAGTAATTCCTGTGGTAGACTGGTGCTACATACTAAGTTCCATATGTGAGAGGGTAGCTGAACGCCTTGTCCAAAACCATCTTACTTCTGAGAGTTGAGCTCAGCCTCAGTCCCTCACAGTTCCACACTGCCTGCAGAGTGAGTTTCGCAGGTCTTCAGCAGAGACGTTTGCCAGAGGGTTCTGAGACGCAGGGTAACAATGCAGACCTGGAGGGTATCCCCAGGTGCAGTCGACTGGTAATCTTGGAACCTCCTGACTCAGAATACTGCTACCTTCTCACTGCCATAGGAATGCAGCTAGTTGACAGCTAGCTGGCTTCAAGACATGCTTCCCTGAGAGAGCTGAGGACAGGGCAGAACCCTCCCGCATGCTGCCTGACTGTAGGAGTAGCTGCTAACATCCTAATGTTAGTGGCTGGGAGAGGTTGCGGGAAAAGCATGTGTGAGCACTGGGCCTGAACTCCCGTGTATCTGAGTTGAATACAGCGATTTCCAACGGCTTTCCTCAACCAGAGTGTAGCTAGGTTCCAAATCCCATGTACGAGCGGGTAGCAGACATCTGCCTCCCATGCATACACACTACTGAGAGTTGAGCTTATGGCCTGTACCTCCACATCCAGCCTGCTGGTACCCTTGGCTTCTAAAAGGCCTAGGCTCGCTGTTTGACGGAAGTGCTGGGAGAGGTAATTGGAATCTCCCGGCACACAAGACGAGTGCCTCCAAGCTCAATTCACGATTTCCCAGTAATTCTTGTGGTAGACAGGTGCTACATACTAAGTTCCATATGTGAGAAGGTAGCTGAACGCCCTGTCCAAAAGCATCTTACTTCTGAGATTTGAGCACACCCTCAGTACCTCACACTTCCACACTGCCTGCAGATTTAGTTTCACACGTCTTCACCAGAGACGATTGCCAGAGGCTTCTGAGTACAAGTTAACAATGCAGACCTGGAGGGTATCTCCAGGTGCAGTAGAGTGTTAATCTTAGAACCTCCTGACTCAGAGTACTGCTACCTTCTCACTGCCATAGGAATGCAGCTAGTTGACAGCTGGCTTCAAGACATGCTTCCCTGTGAGAGCTGAGGACAGGGCAGAACCCTCCCGAATCCTGCCTGACTGTAGGAGTAGCTGCTAACATCCTTATCTTAGTGGCTGGGAGAGGTTGCGGGAAAAGCATGTGTGAGCACTGGGCCTGAACTCCCGTGTATCTGAGTTGAATACAGCGATTTCCAATGGCCTTCTTCAATCACAGTGTAGCTAGGTTCCAACTCCCATGTCCGAGTGGGTAGCAGACATCTGCCTCCCATGCATACACACTTCTGAGAGTTGAGCTTATGGCCTGTACCTCCACATCCAGCCTGCTCGTACCCTTGGCTTCTAAAAGGCCTAGGCTCGCTGTTTGACGGAAGTGCTGGGAGAGGTAATTGGAATCACCCGGCACACAAGACTAGTGCCTCCAAGCTCAGTTCAGCGATTTCCTAGTAATTCCTGTGGTAGACTGGTGCTACATACTAAGTTCCATACGTGAGAGGGTAGCTGAACGCCTTGTCCAAAACCATCTTACTTCTGAGAGTTGAGCTCAGCCTCAGTCCCTCACAGTTCCACACTGCCTGCAGAGTGAGTTTCGCAGGTCTTCAGCAGAGACGTTTGCCAGAGGCTTCTGAGACGCAGGGTAACAATGCAGACCTGGAGGGTATCCCCAGGTGCAGTCGACTGGTAATCTTGGAACCTCCTGACTCAGAATACTGCTACCTTCTCTCTGCCATAGGAATGCAGCTAGTTGACAGCTAGCTGGCTTCAAGACATGCTTCCCTGTGAGAGCTGAGGACAGGGCAGATCCCTCCCGCATCCTGCCTGACTGTAGGAGTAGCTGCTAACATCCTAATGTTAGTGGCTGGGAGAGGTTGCGGGAAAAGCATGTGTGAGCACTGGGCCTGAACTCCCGTGTATCTGAGTTGAATACAGCGATTTCCAACGGCTTTCCTCAACCAGAGTGTAGCTAGGTTCCAAATCCCATGTACGAGCGGGTAGCAGACATCTGCCTCCCATGCATACACACTTCTGAGAGTTGAGCTTATGGCCTGTACCTCCACAGCCAGCCTGCTGGTACCCTTGGCTTCTAAAAGGCCTAGGCTCGCTGTTTGACGGAAGTGCTGGGAGAGGTAATTGGAATCTCCCGGCACACAAGACGAGTGCCTCCAAGCTCAATTCACGATTTCCCAGTAATTCTTGTGGTAGACAGGTGCTACATACTAAGTTCCATATGTGAGAAGGTAGCTGAACGCCTTGTCCAAAAGCATCTTACTTCTGAGAGTTGAGCCCACCCTCAGTCCCTCACACTTCCACAGTGCCTGCAGAGTGAGTTTCACACGTCTTCACCAGAGACGATTGCCAGAGGCTTCTGAGTACAAGTTAACAATGCAGACCTGGAGGGTATCTCCAGGTGCTATGGAGTGGTAATCTTGGAACCTCCTGACTCAGAGTACTGCTACCTTCTCACTGCCATAGGAATGCAGCTAGTTGAAAGCTGGCTTCAAGACATGCTTCCCTGTGAGAGCTGAGGACAGGGCAGAACCCTCCCGCATCCTGCCTGACTGTAGGAGTAGCTGCTAACATCCTAATGTTAGTGGCTGGGAGAGGTTGCGGGAAAAGCATCTGTGAGCACTGGGCCTGAACTCCCGTGTATCTGAGTTGAATATAGCGATTTCCAATGGTCTTCTTCAATCACAGTGTAGCTAGGTTCCAACTCCCATGTCCGAGTGGGTAGCAGACATCTGCCTCCCATGCATACACACTTCTGAGAGTTGAGCTTATGGCCTGTACCTCCACATCCAGCCTGCTGGTACCCTTGGCTTCTAAAAGGCCTAGGCTCGCTGTTTTGACGGAAGTGCTGGGAGAGTTAATTGGAATCCCCCGGCACACAAGACTAGTGCCTCCAAGCTCAGTTCAGCGATTTCCTAGTAATTCCTGTGGTAGACTGGTGCTACATACTAAGTTCCATACGTGAGAGGGTAGCTGAACGCCTTGTCCAAAACCATCTTACTTCTGAGAGTTGAGCTCAGCCTCAGTCCCTCACAGTTCCACACTGCCTGCAGAGTGAGTTTCGCTGGTCTTCAGCAGAGACATTTGCCAGAGGCTTCTGAGACGCAGGGTAACAATGCAGACCTGGAGGGTATCCCCAGGTGCAGTCGACTGGTAATCTTGGAACCTCCTGACTCAGAATACTGCTACCTTCTCACTGCCATAGGAATGCAGCTATTTGACAGCTGGCTTCAAGACATGCTTCCCTGTGAGAGCTGAGGACAGGGCAGAACCCTCCCGCATGCTGCCTGACTGTAGGAGTAGCTGCTAACATCCTTATGTTAGTGGCTGGGAGAGGTTGCGGGAAAAGCATGTGTGAGCACTGGGCCTGAACTCCCGTGTATCTGAGTTGAATACAGCGATTTCCAACGGCTTTCCTCAACCAGAGTGTAGCTAGGTTCCAAATCCCATGTACGAGCGGGTAGCAGACATCTGAGTCCCATGCATACACACTTCTGAGAGTTGAGCTTATGGCCTGTACCTCCACAGCCAGCCTGCTGGTACCCTTGGCTTCTAAAAGGCCTAGGCTCGCTGTTTGACGGAAGTGCTGGGAGAGGTAATTGGAATCACCCGGCACACAAGACGAGTGCCTCCAAGCTCAATTCACGATTTCCCAGTAATTCTTGTGGTAGACAGGTGCTACATACTAAGTTCCATATGTGAGAAGGTAGCTGAACGCCTTGTCCAAAAGCATCTTACTTCTGAGAGTTGAGCACACCCTCAGTCCCTCACACTTCCACACTGCCTGCAGAGTGAGTTTCACACGTCTTCACCAGAGACGATTGCCAGAGGCTTCTGAGTACAAGTTAACAATGCAGACCTGGAGGGTATCTCCAGGGGCAGTAGAGTGGTAATCTTGGAACCTCCTGACTCAGAGTACTGCTACCTTCTCACTGCCATAGGAATGCAGCTAGTTGACAGCTGGCTTCAAGACATGCTTCCCTGTGAGAGCTGAGGACAGGGCAGAACCCTCCCGCATCCTGCCTGACTGTAGGAGTAGCTGCTAACATCCTTATGTTAGTGGCTGGGAGAGGTTGCGGGAAAAGCATGTGTGAGCACTGGGCCTGAACTCCCGTGTATCTGAGTTGAATACAGCGATTTCCAATGGCCTTCTTCAATCACAGTGTAGCTAGGTTCCAACTCCCATGTCCGAGTGGGTAGCAGACATCTGCCTCCCATGCATATACACTTCTGAGAGTTGAGCTTATGGCCTGTACCTCCACAGCCAGCCTGCTGGTACCGTTGGCTTCTAAAAGGCCTAGGCTCGCTGTTTGACGGAAGTGCTGGGAGAGGTAATTGGAATCACCCGGCACACAAGACTAGTGCCTCCAAGCTCAGTTCAGCGATTTCCTAGTAATTCCTGTGGTAGACTGGTGTTACATACTAAGTTCCATACGTGAGAGGGTAGCTGAACGCCTTGTCCAAAACCATCTTACTTCGGAGACTTGAGCTCAGCCTCAGTCCCTCACAGTTCCACACTGCCTGCAGAGTGAGTTTCGCAGGTCTTCAGCAGAGACGTTTGCCAGAGGCTTCTGAGACGCAGGGTAACAATGCAGACCTGGAGGGTATCCCCAGGTGAAGTCGACTGGTAATCTTGGAACCTCCTGACTCAGAATACTGCTACCTTCTCACTTCCATAGGAATGCAGCTAGTTGACAGCTTGCTGGCTTCAAGACATGCTTCCCTGAGAGAGCTGAGGACAGGGCAGAACCCTCCCGCATGCTGCCTGACTGTAGGTGTAGCTGCTAACATCCTAATGTTAGTGGCTGGGAGAGGTTGCGGGAAAAGCATGTGTGAGCACTGGGCCTGAACTCCCGTGTATCTGAGTTGAATACAGCGATTTCCAACGGCTTTCCTTAACCAGAGTGTAGCTAGGTCCCAAATCCCATGTACGAGCGGGTAGCAGACATCTGCCTCCCATGCATACACACTTCTGAGAGTTGAGCTTATGGCCTATACCTCCACATCCAGCCTGCTGGTATCCTTGGCTTCTAAAAGGCCTAGGCTCGCTGTTTGACGGAAGTGCTGGGAGAGGTAATTGGAATCTCCCGGCACACAAGACGAGTGCCTCCAAGCTCAATTCACGATTTCCCAGTAATTCTTGTGGTAGACAGGTGCTACATACTAAGTTCCATATGTGAGAAGGTAGCTGAACGCCTTGTCCAAAAGCATCTTACTTCTGAGAGTTGAGCACACCCTCAGTCCCTCACACTTCCACACTGCCTGCAGAGTGAATTTCACACGTATTCACCAGAGACGATTGCCAGAGGCTTCTGAGTACAAGTTAACAATGCAGACCTGGAGGGTATCTCCAGGTGCAGTAGAGTGGTAATCTTGGAACCTCCTGACTCAGAGTACTGCTACCTTCTCACTGCCATAGGAATGCAGCTAGTTGACAGCTGGCTTCAAGACATGCTTCCCTGTGAGAGCTGACGACAGGGCAGAACCCTCCCGCATCCTGCCTGACTGTAGGAGTAGCTGCTAACATCCTAATGTTAGTGGCTGGGAGAGGTTGCCGAAAAGCATGTGTGAGCACTGGGCCTGAACTCCCGTGTATCTGAGTTGAATACAGCGATTTCCAATGGTCTTCTTCAATCACAGTGTAGCTAGGTTCCAACTCCCAGGTCCGAGTGGGTAGCAGACATCTGCCTCCCATGCATACACACTTCTGAGAGTTGAGCTTATGGCCTGTACCTCCACATCCAGCCTGCTGGTACCCTTGGGTTCTAAAAGGCCTAGGCTCGCTGTTTGACGGAAGTGCTGGGAGAGGTAATTGGAATCACCCGGCACACAAGACTAGTGCCTCCAAGCTCAGTTCAGCGATTTCCTAGTAATTCCTGTGGTAGACTGGTGCTACATACTAAGTTCCATACGTGAGAGGGTAGCTGAACGCCTTGTCCAAAACCATCTTACTTCTGAGATTTGAGCTCAGCCTCAGTCCCTCACAGTTCCCCACTCCCTGCAGAGTGAGTTTCGCAGGTCTCCAGCAGAGAAGTTTGCCAGAGGCTTCTGAGACGCAGGGTAACAATGCAGATCTGGAGGGTATCCCAAGGTGCAGTCGACTGGTAATCTTGGAACCTCCTGACTCAGAATACTGCTACCTTCTCACTGCCATAGGAATGCAGCTTGTTGACAGCTGGCTTCAAGACATGCTTCCCTGTGAGAGCTGAGGACAGGGCAGAACCCTCCCGCATGCTGCCTGACTGTAGGAGTAGCTGCTAACATCCTTATGTTAGTGGCTGGGAGAGGTTGCGGGAAAAGCATGTGTGAGCACTGGGCCTGAACTCCCGTGTATCTGAGTTGAATACAGCGATTTCCAACGGCTTTCCTCAACCAGAGTGTAGCTAGGTTCCAAATCCCATGTACGAGCGGGTAGCAGACATCTGCCTCCCATGCATACACACTTCTGAGAGTTGAGCTTATGGCCTGTACCTCCACATCCAGCCTGCTGGGACCCTTGGCTTCTAAAAGGCCTAGGCTCGCTGTTTGACGGAAGTGCTGGGAGAGGTAATTGGAATCTCCCGGCACACAAGACGAGTGCCTCCAAGCTCAATTCACGATTTCCCAGTAATTCTTGTGGTAGAGAGGTGCTACATACTAAGTTCCCTATGTGAGATGGTAGCTGAACGCCTTGTACAAAAGCATCTTACTTCTGAGAGTTGAGCACACCCTCAGTCCCTCACAGTTCCACACTGCCTGCAGAGTGAGTTTCACACGTCTTCACCAGAGACGATTGCCAGAGGCTTCTGAGTACAAGTTAACAATGCAGACCTGGAGGGTATCTTCAGGTGCAGTAGAGTGGTAATCTTGGAACCTCCTGACTCAGAGTACTGCTACCTTCTCACTGCCCTAGGAATGCAGCTAGTTGACAGCTAGCTGGCTTCAAGACATGCTTTCCTGAGAGAGCTGAGGACACGGCAGAACCCTCCCGCATGCTGCCGTATGTAGGAGTAGCTAATAACATCCTAATGTTAGTGGCTGGGAGAGGTTGCGGGAAAAGCATGTGTGAGCACTGGGCCTGAACTCCCGTGTACCTGAGTTGAATACAGCGATTTCCAACGGCTTTCCTCAAGCAGAGTGTAGCTAGGTTCCAAATCCCATGTACGAGCGTGTAGCAGACATCTGCCTCCCATGCATACACACTTCTGAGAGTTGAGCTTATGGCCTGTACCTCCACATCCAGCCTGCTCGTACCCTTGGCTTCTAAAAGGCCTAGGCTCGCTGTTTGACGGAAGTGCTGGGAGAGGTAATTGGAATCACCCGGCACACAAGACTAGTGCCTCCAAGCTCAGTTCAGCGATTTCCTAGTAATTCCTGTGGTAGACTGGTGCTACATACTAAGTTCCATACGTGAGAGGGTAGCTGAACGCCTTGTCCAAAACCATCTTACTTCTGAGAGTTGAGCTCAGACTCAGTCCCTCACAGTTCCACACTGCCTGCAGAGTGAGTTTCGCAGGTCTTCAGCAGAGACGTTTGCCAGAGGCTTCTGAGACGCAGGGTAACAATGCAGACCTGGAGGGTATCCCCAGGTGCAGTCGACTGGTAATCTTGGAACCTCCTGACTCAGAATACTGCTACCTTCTCACTGCCATAGGAATGCAGCTAGTTGACAGCTAGCTGGCTTCAAGACATGCTTCCCTGTGAGAGCTGAGGACAGGGCAGAACCCTCCCGCATGCTGCCTGACTGTAGGAGTAGCTGCTAACATCCTAATGTTAGTGGCTGGGAGAGGTTGCGGGAAAAGCATGTGTGAGCACTGGGCCTGAACTCCCGTGTATCTGAGTTGAATACAGCGATTTCCAACGGCTTTCCTCAACCAGAGTGTAGCTAGGTTCCAAATCCCATGTACGAGCGGGTAGCAGACATCTGCCTCCCATGCATACACACTTCTGAGAGTTGAGCTTATGGCCTGTACCTCCACAGCCAGCCTGCTGGTACCCTTGGCTTCTAAAAGGCCTAGGCTCGCTGTTTGACGGAAGTGCTGGGAGAGGTAATTGGAATCTCCCGGCACACAAGACGAGTGCCTCCAAGCTCAATTCACGATTTCCCAGTAATTCTTGTGGTAGACAGGTGCTACATACTAAGTTCCATATGTGAGAAGGTAGCTGAACGCCTTGTCCAAAAGCATCTTACTTCTGAGAGTTGAGCCCACCCTCAGTCCCTCACACTTCCACAGTGCCTGCAGAGTGAGTTTCACACGTCTTCACCAGAGACGATTGCCAGAGGCTTCTGAGTACAAGTTAACAATGCAGACCTGGAGGGTATCTCCAGGTGCTGTAGAGTGGTAATCTTGGAACCTCCTGACTCAGAGTACTGCTACCTTCTCACTGCCATAGGAATGCAGCTAGTTGACAGCTGGCTTCAAGACATGCTTCCCTGTGAGAGCTGAGGACAGGGCAGAACCCTCCCGCATCCTGCCTGACTGTAGGAGTAGCTGCTAACATCCTAATGTTAGTGGCTGGGAGAGGTTGCGGGAAAAGCATGTGTGAGCACTGGGCCTGAACTCCCGTGTATCTGAGTTGAATACAGCGATTTCCAATGGTCTTCTTCAATCACAGTGTAGCTAGGTTCCAACTCCCATGTCCGAGTGGGTAGCAGACATCTGCCTCCCATGCATACACACTTCTGAGAGTTGAGCTTATGGCCTGTACCTCCACATCCAGCCTGCTGGTACCCTTGGCTTCTAAAAGGCCTAGGCTCGCTGTTTTGACGGAAGTGCTGGGAGAGTTAATTGGAATCACCCGGCACAGAAGACTAGTGCCTCCAAGCTCAGTTCAGCGATTTCCTAGTAATTCCTGTGGTAGACTGGTGCTACATACTAAGTTCCATACGTGAGAGGGTAGCTGAACGCCTTGTCCAAAACCATCTTACTTCGGAGAGTTGAGCTCAGCCTCAGTCCCTCACAGTTCCACACTGCCTGCAGAGTGAGTTTCGCTGGTCTTCAGCAGAGACATTTGCCAGAGGCTTCTGAGACGCAGGGTAACAATGCAGACCTGGAGGGTATCCCCAGGTGCAGTCGACTGGTAATCTTGGAACCTCCTGACTCAGAATACTGCTACCTTCTCACTGCCATAGGAATGCAGCTAGTTGACAGCTGGCTTCAAGACATGCTTCCCTGTGAGAGCTGAGGACAGGGCAGAACCCTCCCGCATGCTGCCTGACTGTAGGAGTAGCTGCTAACATCCTTATGTTAGTGGCTGGGAGAGGTTGCGGGAAAAGCATGTGTGAGCACTGGGCCTGAACTCCCGTGTATCTGAGTTGAATACAGCGATTTCCAACGGCTTTCCTCAACCAGAGTGTAGCTAGGTTCCAAATCCCATGTACGAGCGGGTAGCAGACATCTGAGTCCCATGCATACACACTTCTGAGAGTTGAGCTTATGGCCTGTACCTCCACAGCCAGCCTGCTGGTACCCTTGGCTTCTAAAAGGCCTAGGCTCGCTGTTTGACGGAAGTGCTGGGAGAGGTAATTGGAATCACCCGGCACACAAGACGAGTGCCTCCAAGCTCAATTCACGATTTCCCAGTAATTCTTGTGGTAGACAGGTGCTACATACTAAGTTCCATATGTGAGAAGGTAGCTGAACGCCTTGTCCAAAAGCATCTTACTTCTGAGAGTTGAGCACACCCTCAGTCCCTCACACTTCCACAGTGCCTGCAGAGTGAGTTTCACACGTCTTCACCAGAGACGATTGCCAGAGGCTTCTGAGTACAAGTTAACAATGCAGACCTGGAGGGTATCTCCAGGGGCAGTAGAGTGGTAATCTTGGAACCTCCTGACTCAGAGTACTGCTACCTTCTCACTGCCATAGGAATGCAGCTAGTTGACAGCTGGCTTCAAGACATGCTTCCCTGTGAGAGCTGAGGACAGGGCAGAACCCTCCCGCATCCTGCCTGACTGTAGGAGTAGCTGCTAACATCCTTATGTTAGTGGCTGGGAGAGGTTGCGGGAAAAGCATGTGTGAGCACTGGGCCTGAACTCCCGTGTATCTGAGTTGAATACAGCGATTTCCAATGGCCTTCTTCAATCACAGTGTAGCTAGGTTCCAACTCCCATGTCCGAGTGGGTAGCAGACATCTGCCTCCCATGCATATACACTTCTGAGAGTTGAGCTTATGGCCTGTACCTCCACAGCCAGCCTGCTGGTACCGTTGGCTTCTAAAAGGCCTAGGCTCGCTGTTTGACGGAAGTGCTGGGAGAGGTAATTGGAATCACCCGGCACACAAGACTAGTGCCTCCAAGCTCAGTTCAGCGATTTCCTAGTAATTCCTGTGGTAGACTGGTGTTACATACTAAGTTCCATACGTGAGAGGGTAGCTGAACGCCTTGTCCAAAACCATCTTACTTCGGAGACTTGAGCTCAGCCTCAGTCCCTCACAGTTCCACACTGCCTGCAGAGTGAGTTTCGCAGGTCTTCAGCAGAGACGTTTGCCAGAGGCTTATGAGACGCAGGGTAACAATGCAGACCTGGAGGGTATCCCCAGGTGAAGTCGACTGGTAATCTTGGAACCTCCTGACTCAGAATACTGCTACTTTCTCACTGCCATAGGAATGCAGCTAGTTGACAGCTGGCTTCAAGACATGCTTCCCTGTGAGAGCTGAGGACAGGGCAGAACCCTCCCGCATCCTGCCTGACTGTAGGAGTAGCTGCTAACATCCTTATGTTAGTGGCTGGGAGAGGTTGCGGGAAAAGCATGTGTGAGCACTGGGCCTGAACTCCCGTGTATCTGAGTTGAATAAAGCGATTTCCAACGGCTTTCCTCAACTAGAGTGTAGCTAGGTTCCAAATCCCATGTACGAGCGTGTAGCAGACATCTGCCTCCCATGCATACACACTTCTGAGAGTTGAGCTTATGGCCTGTACCTCCACAGCCAGCCTGCTGGTACCCTTGGCTTCTAAAAGGCCTAGGCTCGCTGTTTGACGGAAGTGCTGGGAGAGGTAATTGGAATCTCCCGGCACACAAGACGAGTGCCTCCAAGCTCAATTCACGATTTCCCAGTAATTCTTGTGGTAGACAGGTGCTACATACTAAGTTCCATATGTGAGAAGGTAGCTGAACGCCCTGTCCAAAAGCATCTTACTTCTGAGATTTGAGCACACCCTCAGTCCCTCACACTTCCACACTGCCTGCAGATTGAGTTTCAGACGTCTTCACCAGAGACGATTGACAGAGGCTTCTGAGTACAAGTTAACAATGCAGACCTGGAGGGTATCTCCAGGTGCAGTAGAGTGTTAATCTTATAACCTCCTGACTCAGAGTACTGCTACCTTCTCACTGCCATAGGAATGCAGCTAGTTGACAGCTGGCTTCAAGACATGCTTCCCTGTGAGAGCTGAGGACAGGGCAGAACCCTCCCGCATCCTGCCTGACTGTAGGAGTAGCTGCTAACATCCTTATCTTAGTGGCTGGGAGAGGTTGCGGGAAAAGCATGTGTGAGCACTGGGCCTGAACTCCCGTGTATCTGAGTTGAATACAGCGATTTCCAATGGCCTTCTTCAATCACAGTGTAGCTAGGTTCCAACTCCCATGTCCGAGTGGGTAGCAGACATCTGCCTCCCATGCATACACACTTCTGAGAGTTGAGCTTATGGCCTGTACCTCCACATCCAGCCTGCTCGTACCCTTGGCTTCTAAAAGGCCTAGGCTCGCTGTTTGACGGAAGTGCTGGGAGAGGTAATTGGAATCACCCGGCACACAAGACTAGTGCCTCCAAGCTCAGTTCAGCGATTTCCTAGTAATTCCTGTGGTAGACTGGTGCTACATACTAAGTTCCATACGTGAGAGGGTAGCTGAACGCCTTGTCCAAAACCATCTTACTTCTGAGAGTTGAGCTCAGACTCAGTCCCTCACAGTTCCACACTGCCTGCAGAGTGAGTTTCGCAGGTCTTCAGCAGAGACGTTTGCCAGAGGCTTCTGAGACGCAGGGTAACAATGCAGACCTGGAGGGTATCCCCAGGTGCAGTCGACTGGTAATCTTGGAACCTCCTGACTCAGAATACTGCTACCTTCTCACTGCCATAGGAATGCAGCTAGTTGACAGCTAGCTGGCTTCAAGACATGCTTCCCTGTGAGAGCTGAGGACAGGGCAGAACCCTCCCGCATGCTGCCTGACTGTAGGAGTAGCTGCTAACATCCTAATGTTAGTGGCTGGGAGAGGTTGCGGGAAAAGCATGTGTGAGCACTGGGCCTGAACTCCCGTGTATCTGAGTTGAATACAGCGATTTCCAACGGCTTTCCTCAACCAGAGTGTAGCTAGGTTCCAAATCCCATGTACGAGCGGGTAGCAGACATCTGCCTCCCATGCATACACACTTCTGAGAGTTGAGCTTATGGCCTGTACCTCCACAGCCAGCCTGCTGGTACCCTTGGCTTCTAAAAGGCCTAGGCTCGCTGTTTGACGGAAGTGCTGGGAGAGGTAATTGGAATCTCCCGGCACACAAGACGAGTGCCTCCAAGCTCAATTCACGATTTCCCAGTAATTCTTGTGGTAGACAGGTGCTACATTCTAAGTTCCATATGTGAGAAGGTAGCTGAACGCCTTGTCCAAAAGAATCTTACTTCTGAGAGTTGAGCCCACCCTCAGTCCCTCACACTTCCACAGTGCCTGCAGAGTGAGTTTCACACGTCTTCACCAGAGACGATTGCCAGAGGCTTCTGAGTACAAGTTAACAATGCAGACCTGGAGGGTATCTCCAGGTGCTGTAGAGTGGTAATCTTGGAACCTCCTGACTCAGAGTACTGCTACCTTCTCACTGCCATAGGAATGCAGCTAGTTGACAGCTGGCTTCAAGACATGCTTCCCTGTGAGAGCTGACAACAGGGCAGAACCCTCCCGCATCCTGCCTGACTGTAGGAGTAGCTGCTAACATCCTAATGTTAGTGGCTGGGAGAGGTTGCGGGAAAAGCATGTGTGAGCACTGGGCCTGAACTCCCGTGTATCTGAGTTGAATACAGCGATTTCCAATGGTCTTCTTCAATCACAGTGTAGCTAGGTTCCAACTCCCATGTCCGAGTGGGTAGCAGACATCTGCCTCCCATGCATACACACTTCTGAGAGTTGAGCTTATGGCCTGTACCTCCACATCCAGCCTGCTGGTACCCTTGGCTTCTAAAAGGCCTAGGCTCGCTGTTTTGACGGAAGTGCTGGGAGAGTTAATTGGAATCACCCGGCACAGAAGACTAGTGCCTCCAAGCTCAGTTCAGCGATTTCCTAGTAATTCCTGTGGTAGACTGGTGCTACATACTAAGTTCCATACGTGAGAGGGTAGCTGAACGCCTTGTCCAAAACCATCTTACTTCGGAGAGTTGAGCTCAGCCTCAGTCCCTCACAGTTCCACACTGCCTGCAGAGTGAGTTTCGCTGGTCTTCAGCAGAGACATTTGCCAGAGGCTTCTGAGACGCAGGGTAACAATGCAGACCTGGAGGGTATCCCCAGGTGCAGTCGACTGGTAATCTTGGAACCTCCTGACTCAGAATACTGCTACCTTCTCACTGCCATAGGAATGCAGCTAGTTGACAGCTGGCTTCAAGACATGCTTCCCTGTGAGAGCTGAGGACAGGGCAGAACCCTCCCGCATGCTGCCTGACTGTAGGAGTAGCTGCTAACATCCTTATGTTAGTGGCTGGGAGAGGTTGCGGGAAAAGCATGTGTGAGCACTGGGCCTGAACTCCCGTGTATCTGAGTTGAATACAGCGATTTCCAACGGCTTTCCTCAACCAGAGTGTAGCTAGGTTCCAAATCCCATGTACGAGCGGGTAGCAGACATCTGAGTCCCATGCATACACACTTCTGAGAGTTGAGCTTATGGCCTGTACCTCCACAGCCAGCCTGCTGGTACCCTTGGCTTCTAAAAGGCCTAGGCTCGCTGTTTGACGGAAGTGCTGGGAGAGGTAATTGGAATCACCCGGCACACAAGACGAGTGCCTCCAAGCTCAATTCACGATTTCCCAGTAATTCTTGTGGTAGACAGGTGCTACATACTAAGTTCCATATGTGAGAAGGTAGCTGAACGCCTTGTCCAAAAGCATCTTACTTCTGAGAGTTGAGCACACCCTCAGTCCCTCACACTTCCACACTGCCTGCAGAGTGAGTTTCACACGTCTTCACCAGAGACGATTGCCAGAGGCTTCTGAGTACAAGTTAACAATGCAGACCTGGAGGGTATCTCCAGGGGCAGTAGAGTGGTAATCTTGGAACCTCCTGACTCAGAGTACTGCTACCTTCTCACTGCCATAGGAATGCAGCTAGTTGACAGCTGGCTTCAAGACATGCTTCCCTGTGAGAGCTGAGGACAGGGCAGAACCCTCCCGCATCCTGCCTGACTGTAGGAGTAGCTGCTAACATCCTTATGTTAGTGGCTGGGAGAGGTTGCGGGAAAAGCATGTGTGAGCACTGGGCCTGAACTCCCGTGTATCTGAGTTGAATACAGCGATTTCCAATGGCCTTCTTCAATCACAGTGTAGCTAGGTTCCAACTCCCATGTCCGAGTGGGTAGCAGACATCTGCCTCCCATGCATATACACTTCTGAGAGTTGAGCTTATGGCCTGTACCTCCACAGCCAGCCTGCTGGTACCGTTGGCTTCTAAAAGGCCTAGGCTCGCTGTTTGACGGAAGTGCTGGGAGAGGTAATTGGAATCACCCGGCACACAAGACTAGTGCCTCCAAGCTCAGTTCAGCGATTTCCTAGTAATTCCTGTGGTAGACTGGTGTTACATACTAAGTTCCATACGTGAGAGGGTAGCTGAACGCCTTGTCCAAAACCATCTTACTTCGGAGACTTGAGCTCAGCCTCAGTCCCTCACAGTTCCACACTGCCTGCAGAGTGAGTTTCGCAGGTCTTCAGCAGAGACGTTTGCCAGAGGCTTATGAGACGCAGGGTAACAATGCAGACCTGGAGGGTATCCCCAGGTGAAGTCGACTGGTAATCTTGGAACCTCCTGACTCAGAATACTGCTACCTTCTCACTTCCATAGGAATGCAGCTAGTTGACAGCTTGCTGGCTTCAAGACATGCTTCCCTGAGAGAGCTGAGGACAGGGCAGAACCCTCCCGCATGCTGCCTGACTGTAGGTGTAGCTGCTAACATCCTAATGTTAGTGGCTGGGAGAGGTTGCGGGAAAAGCATGTGTGAGCACTGGGCCTGAACTCCCGTGTATCTGAGTTGAATACAGCGATTTCCAACGGCTTTCCTTAACCAGAGTGTAGCTAGGTCCCAAATCCCATGTACGAGCGGGTAGCAGACATCTGCCTCCCATGCATACACACTTCTGAGAGTTGAGCTTATGGCCTATACCTCCACATCCAGCCTGCTGGTATCCTTGGCTTCTAAAAGGCCTAGGCTCGCTGTTTGACGGAAGTGCTGGGAGAGGTAATTGGAATCTCCCGGCACACAAGACGAGTGCCTCCAAGCTCAATTCACGATTTCCCAGTAATTCTTGTGGTAGACAGGTGCTACATACTAAGTTCCATATGTGAGAAGGTAGCTGAACGCCTTGTCCAAAAGCATCTTACTTCTGAGAGTTGAGCACACCCTCAGTCCCTCACACTTCCACACTGCCTGCAGAGTGAGTTTCACACGTATTCACCAGAGACGATTGCCAGAGGCTTCTGAGTACAAGTTAACAATGCAGACCTGGAGGGTATCTCCAGGTGCAGTAGAGTGGTAATCTTGGAACCTCCTGACTCAGAGTACTGCTACCTTCTCACTGCCATAGGAATGCAGCTAGTTGACAGCTGGCTTCAAGACATGCTTCCCTGTGAGAGCTGAGGACAGGGCAGAACCCTCCCGCATCCTGCCTGACTGTAGGAGTAGCTGCTAACATCCTAATGTTAGTGGCTGGGAGAGGTTGCCGAAAAGCATGTGTGAGCACTGGGCCTGAACTCCCGTGTATCTGAGTTGAATACAGCGATTTCCAATGGTCTTCTTCAATCACAGTGTAGCTAGGTTCCAACTCCCAGGTCCGAGTGGGTAGCAGACATCTGCCTCCCATGCATACACACTTCTGAGAGTTGAGCTTATGGCCTGTACCTCCACATCCAGCCTGCTGGTACCCTTGGGTTCTAAAAGGCCTAGGCTCGCTGTTTGACGGAAGTGCTGGGAGAGGTAATTGGAATCACCCGGCACACAAGACTAGTGCCTCCAAGCTCAGTTCAGCGATTTCCTAGTAATTCCTGTGGTAGACTGGTGCTACATACTAAGTTCCATACGTGAGAGGGTAGCTGAACGCCTTGTCCAAAACCATCTTACTTCTGAGATTTGAGCTCAGCCTCAGTCCCTCACAGTTCCCCACTCCCTGCAGAGTGAGTTTCGCAGGTCTCCAGCAGAGAAGTTTGCCAGAGGCTTCTGAGACGCAGGGTAACAATGCAGATCTGGAGGGTATCCCAAGGTGCAGTCGACTGGTAATCTTGGAACCTACTGACTCAGAATACTGCTACCTTCTCACTGCCATAGGAATGCAGCTTGTTGACAGCTGGCTTCAAGACATGCTTCCCTGTGAGAGCTGAGGACAGGGCAGAACCCTCCCGCATGCTGCCTGACTGTAGGAGTAGCTGCTAACATCCTTATGTTAGTGGCTGGGAGAGGTTGCGGGAAAAGCATGTGTGAGCACTGGGCCTGAACTCCCGTGTATCTGAGTTGAATACAGCGATTTCCAACGGCTTTCCTCAACCAGAGTGTAGCTAGGTTCCAAATCCCATGTACGAGCGGGTAGCAGACATCTGCCTCCCATGCATACACACTTCTGAGAGTTGAGCTTATGGCCTGTACCTCCACATCCAGCCTGCTGGGACCCTTGGCTTCTAAAAGGCCTAGGCTCGCTGTTTGACGGAAGTGCTGGGAGAGGTAATTGGAATCTCCCGGCACACAAGACGAGTGCCTCCAAGCTCAATTCACGATTTCCCAGTAATTCTTGTGGTAGAGAGGTGCTACATACTAAGTTCCCTATGTGAGATGGTAGCTGAACGCCTTGTACAAAAGCATCTTACTTCTGAGAGTTGAGCACACCCTCAGTCCCTCACAGTTCCACACTGCCTGCAGAGTGAGTTTCACACGTCTTCACCAGAGACGATTGCCAGAGGCTTCTGAGTACAAGTTAACAATGCAGACATGGAGGGTATCTTCAGGTGCAGTAGAGTGGTAATCTTGGAACCTCCTGACTCAGAGTACTGCTACCTTCTCACTGCCCTAGGAATGCAGCTAGTTGACAGCTAGCTGGCTTCAAGACATGCTTTCCTGAGAGAGCTGAGGACACGGCAGAACCCTCCCGCATGCTGCCGTATGTAGGAGTAGCTAATAACATCCTAATGTTAGTGGCTGGGAGAGGTTGCGGGAAAAGCATGTGTGAGCACTGGGCCTGAACTCCCGTGTACCTGAGTTGAATACAGCGATTTCCAACGGCTTTCCTCAAGCAGAGTGTAGCTAGGTTCCAAATCCCATGTACGAGCGTGTAGCAGACATCTGCCTCCCATGCATACACACTTCTGAGAGTTGAGCTTATGGCCTGTACCTCCACAGCCAGCCTGCTGGTACCCTTGGCTTCTAAAAGGCCTAGGCTCGCTGTTTGACGGAAGTGCTGGGAGAGGTAATTGGAATCACCTGGCACACAAGACTAGTGCCTCCAAGCTCAGTTCAGCGATTTCCTAGTAATTCCTGTGGTAGACTGGTGCTACATACTAAGTTCCATACGTGAGAGGGTAGCGGAACGCCTTGTCCAAAACCATCTTACTTCTGAGAGTTGAGCTCAGCCTCAGTCCCTCACAGTTCCACACTGCCTGCAGAGTGAGTTTCACAGTTCTTCAGCAGAGACGTTTGCCAGAGGCTTCTGAGACACAGGGTAACAATGCAGACCTGGAGGGTATCCCCAGGTGCAGTCGACTGGTAATCTTGGAACCTCCTGACTCAGAATACTGCTACCTTCTCACTGACATAGGAATGCAGCTAGTTGACAGCTGGCTTCAAGACATGCTTCCCTGTGAGAGCTGAGGACAGGGCAGAACCCTCCCGCATGCTACCTGACTGTAGGAGTAGGTGCTAACATCCTTATGTTAGTGACTGGGAGAGGTTGCGGGAAAAGCATGTGTGAGCACTGGGCCTGAAATCCCGTGTACCTGAGTTGAATACAGCGATTTCCAACGGCTTTCCTCAACCAGAGTGTAGCTTGGTTCCAAATCCCATGTACGAGCGTGTAGCAGACATCTGCCTCCCATGCATACACACTTCTGAGAGTTGAGCTTATGGCCTGTACCTCCACAGCCAGCCTGCTGGTACCGTTGGCTTCTAAAAGGCCTAGGCTCGCTGTTTGACGGAAGTGCTGGGAGAGGTAATTGGAATCACCCGGCACACAAGACTAGTGCCTCCAAGCTCAGTTTATCGATTTCTTAGTAATTCCTGTGGTAGACTGGTGCTACATACTAAGTTCCATACGTGAGAGGGTAGCTGAACGCCTTGTCCAAAACCATCTTACTTCTGAGAGTTGAGCTCAGCCTCAGTCCCTCACAGTTCCACACTGCCTGAGAGTGAGTTTCACAGGTCTAAGGCAGAGACGTTTGCCAGAGGCTTCTGAGACACAGGGTAACAATGCGGACCTGGAGGGTATCCCCAGGTGCAGGCGACTGGTAATCTTGGAACCTCCTGACTCAGAATACTGCTACTTTCTCACTGCCATAGGAATGCAGCTAGTTGACAGCTGGCTTCAAGACATGCTTCCCTGTGAGAGCTGAGGACAGGGCAGAACCCTCCCGCATCCTGCCTGACTGTAGGAGTAGCTGCTAACATCCTTATGTTAGTGGCTGGGAGAGGT
Source organism: Canis lupus baileyi (assembly GCF_048164855.1). Taxonomy (NCBI): domain Eukaryota; kingdom Metazoa; phylum Chordata; class Mammalia; order Carnivora; family Canidae; genus Canis; species Canis lupus. The sequence goes on along the minus strand of NC_132844.1, from coordinate 75,872,195 downwards.
TGCGGGAAAAGCATGTGTGAGCACTGGGCCTGAACTCCCGTGTATCTGAGTTGAATAAAGCGATTTCCAACGGCTTTCCTCAACTAGAGTGTAGCTAGGTTCCAAATCCCATGTACGAGCGGGTAACAAACATCTGCCTCCCATGCATACACACTTCTGAGAGTTGAGCTTATGGCCTGTACCTCCACAGCCAGCCTGCTGGTACCCTTGGCTTCTAAAAGGCCTAGGCTCGCTGTTTGACGGAAGTGCTGGGAGAGGTAATTGGAATCACCCGGCACACAAGACTAGTGCCTCCAAGTTCAGTTCAGCGATTTCCTAGTAATTCCTGTGGTAGACTGGTGCTACATACTAAGTTCCATACGTGAGAGGGTAGCTGAACGCCTTGTCCAAAACCGTCTTACTTCTGAGAGTTGAGCTCAGCCTCAGTCCCTCACAGTTTCACACTTCCTGCAGAGTGAGTTTCGCAGGTCTTCAGCAGAGACGTTTGCCAGAGGCTTCTGAGACGCAGGGTAACAATGCAGACCTGGAGGGTATCCCCAGGTGCAGTCGACTGGTAATCTTGGAACCTCCTGACTCAGAATACTGCTACCTTCTCACTGCCATAGGAATGCAGCTAGTTGACAGCTGGCTTCAAGACATGCTTTCCTGTGAGAGCTGAGGACAGGGCAGAACCCTCCCGCATGCTGCCTGACTGTAGGAGTAGCTGCTAACATCCTTATGTTAGTGGCTGGGAGAGGTTGCGGGAAAAGCATGTGTGAGCACTGGGCCTGAACTCCCGTGTATCTGAGTTGAATACAGCGATTTCCAACGGCTTTCCTCAACCAGAGTGTAGCTAGGTTCCAAATCCCATGTACGAGCGGGTAGCAGACATCTGCCTCCCATGCATACACACTTCTGAGAGTTTTGCTTATGGCCTGTACCTCCACATCCAGCCTGCTGGTACCCTTGGCTTCTAAAAGGCCTAGGCTCCCTGTTTGACGGAAGTGCTGGGAGAGGTAATTGGAATCTCCCGGCACACAAGACGAGTGCCTCCAAGCTCAATTCACGATTTCCCAGTAATTCTTGTGGTAGACAGGTGCTACATACTAAGTTCCATATGTGAGAAGGTAGCTGAACGCCTTGTCCAAAAGCATCTTACTTCTGAGATTTGAGCACACCCTCAGTCCCTCACAGTTCCACACTGCCTGCAGAGTGAGTTTCACGCGTCTTCACCAGAGACGATTGCCAGAGTCTTCTGAGTACAAGTTAACAATGCAGACCTGGAGGGTATCTCCAGGTACAGTAGAGTGGTAATCTTGGAACCTCCTTACTCAGAGTACTGCTACCTTCTCACTGCCATAGGAATGCAGCTAGTTGACAGCTGGCTTCAAGACATGCTTCCCTGTGAGAGCTGAGGACAGGACAGAACCCTCCCGCATCCTGCCTGACTGTAGTAGTAGCTGCTAACATCCTTATGTTAGTGGCTGGGAGAAGTTGCGGGAAAAGCATGTGTGAGCACTGGGCCTGTACTCCCGTGTATCTGAGTTGAATACAGCGATTTCCAATGGTCTTCTTCAATCACAGTGTAGCTAGGTTCCAACTCCCATGTCCGAGTGGGTAGCAGACATCTGCCTCCCATGCATACACACTTCTGAGAGTTGAGCTTATGGCCTGTACCTCCACATCCAGCCTGCTGGTACCCTTGGCTTCTAAAAGGCCAAGGCTCGCTGTTTGACAGAAGTGCTGGGAGAGGTAATTGGAATCACCCGGCACACAAGACTAGTGCCTCCAAGCTCAGTTCAGCGATTTCCTAGTAATTCCTGTGGTAGACTGGTGCTACATACTAAGTTCCATACGTGAGAGGGTAGCTGAACGCCTTGTCCAAAACCATCTTACTTCTGAGAGTTGAGCTCAGCCTCAGTCCCTCACAGTTCCACACTGCCTGCAGAGTGAGTTTCACAGGTCTTCAGCAGAGACGTTTGCCAGAGGCTTCTGAGACGCAGGGTAACAATGCAGACCTGGAGGGTATCCCCAGGTGCAGTCGACTGGTAATCTTGGAACCTCCTGACTCAGAATACTGCTACCTTCTCACTGCCATAGGAATGCAGCTAGTTGACAGCTGGCTTCAAGACTTGCTTCCCTGTGAGAGCTGAGGACAGGGCAGAACCCTCCCGCATGCTGCCTGACTGTAGGAGTCGCTGCTAACATCCTAATGTTAGTGGCTGGGAGAGGTTGCAGGAAAAGCATGTGTGAGCACTGGGCCTGAACTCCCGTGTATCTGAGTTGAATACAGCGATTTCCAGTGGCCTTCTTCAATCACAGTGTAGCTAGGTTCCAACTCCCATGTCCGAGTGGGTAGCAGACATCTGCATCCCATGCATACACACTTCTGAGAGTTGAGCTTATGGCCTGTAACTCCACATCCAGCCTGCTGGTACCCTTGGCTTCTAAAAGGCCTAGGCTCGCTGTTTGACGGAAGTGCTGGGAGAGGTAATTGGAATCACCCGGCACACAAGACTAGTGCCTCCAAGCTCAGTTCAGCGATTTCCTAGTAATTCCTGTGGTAGACTGGTGCTACATACTAAGTTCCATACGTGAGAGGGTAGCTGAACGCCTTGTCCAAAACCATCTTACTTCTGAGAGTTGAGCTCAGCCTCAGTCCCTCACAGTTCCACACTGCCTGCAGAGTGAGTTTCGAAGGTCTTCAGCAGAGACGTTTGCCAGAGGCTTCTGAGACGCAGGGTAACAATGCAGACTTGGAGGGTATCCCCAGGTGCAGTCGACTGGTAATCTTGGAACCTCCTGACTCAGAATACTGCTACCTTCTCACTGCCATAGGAATGCAGCTAGTTGCCAGCTAGCTGGCTTCAAGACTTGCTTCCCTGAGAGAGCTGAGGACAGGGCAGAACCCTCCCGCATGCTGCCTGACTGTAGGAGTAGCTGCTAACATCCTAATGTTAGTGGCTGGGAGAGGTTGCGGGAAAAGCATGTGTGAGCACTGGGCCTGAACTCCCGTGTATCTGAGTTGAATACAGCGATTTCCAACGGCTTTCCTCAACCAGAGTGTAGCTACGTTCCAAATCCCATGTACGAGCGGGTAGCAGACATCTGCCTCCCATGCATACACACTTCTGAGAGTTGAGCTTATGGCCTGTACCTCCACATCCAGCCTGCTGGTACACTTGGCTTCTAAAAGGCCTAGGCTCGCTGTTTGACGGAAGTGCTGGGAGAGGTAATTGGAATCTCCCGGCACACAAGACGAGTGCCTCCAAGCTCAATTCACGATTTCCCAGTAATTCTTGTGGTAGACAGGTGCTACATACTAAGTTCCATATGTGAGATGGTAGCTGAACGCCTTGTCCAAAAGCATCTTACTTCTGAGAGTTGAGCACACCCTCAGTCCCTCACACTTCCACACTGCCTGCAGAGTGAGTTTCACACGTCTTCACCAGAGACGATTGCCAGAGGCTTCTGAGTACAAGTTAACAATGCAGACCTGGAGGGTATCTCCAGGTGCAGTAGAGTGGTAATCTTGGAACCTCCTGACTCAGAGTACTGCTACCTTCTCCTGCCATAGGAATGCAGCTAGTTGACAGCTGGCTTCAAGACATGCTTCCCTGTGAGAGCTGAGGACAGGGCAGAACCCTCCCGCATCCTGCCTGACTGTAGGAGTAGCTGCTAACATCCTTATGTTAGTGGCTGGGAGAGGTTGCGGGAAAAGCATGTGTGAGCACTGGGCCTGAACTCCCGTGTATCTGAGTTGAATACAGCGATTTCCAATGGCCTTCTTCAATCACAGTGTAGCTAGGTTCCAACTCCCATGTCCGAGTGGGTAGCAGACATCTGCCTCCCATGCATACACACTTCTGAGAGTTGAGCTTATGGCCTGTACCTCCACATCCAGCCTGCTGGTACCCTTGGCTTCTAAAAGGCCTAGGCTCACTGTTTGACGGAAGTGCTGGCAGAGGTAATTGGAATCACCCCGCACACAAGACTAGTGCCTCCAAGCTCAGTTCAGCGATTTCCTAGTAATTCCTGTGGTAGACTGGTGCTACATACTAAGTTCCATACGTGAGAGGGTAGCTGAACGCCTTGTCCAAAACCATCTTACTTCGGAGAGTTGAGCTCAGCCTCAGTCCCTCACAGTTCCACACTGCCTGCAGAGTGAGTTTCGCAGGTCTTCAGCAGAGACGTTTGCCAGAGGTTTCTGAGACGCAGGGTAACAATGCAGACCTGGAGGGTATCCCCAGGTGCAGTAGACTGGTAATCTTGGAACCTCCTGACTCAGAATACTGCTACCTTCTCACTGCCATAGGAATGCAGCTAGTTGACAGCTGGCTTCAAGGCATGCTTCCCTGTGAGAGCTGAGGACAGGGCAGAACCCTCCCGCATGCTGCCTGACTGTAGGAGTAGCTGCTAACATCCTAATATTAGTGGCTGGGAGAGGTTGAGGGAAAAGCATGTGTGAGCACTGGGCCTGAACTCCCGTGTATCTGAGTTGTATACAGCGATTTCCAACGAATTTCCTCAACCAGAGTGTAGCTAGGTTCCAAATCCCATGTACGAGCGGGTAGCAGACATCTGCCTCCCATGCATACACACTTCTGAGAGTTGAGCTTATGGCCTGTACCTCCACATCCAGCCTGCTGGTACCCTTGGGTTCTAAAAGGCCTAGGCTCGCTGTTTGACGGAAGTGCTGGGAGAGGTAATTGGAATCACCCGGCACACAAGACTAGTGCCTCCAAGCTCAGTTCAGCGATTTCCTAGTAATTCCTGTGGTAGACTGGTGCTACATACTAAGTTCCATTCGTGAGAGGGTAGCTGAACGCCTTGTCCAAAACCATCTTACTTCTGAGATTTGAGCTCAGCCTCAGTCCCTCACAGTTCCCCACTCCCTGCAGAGTGAGTTTCGCAGGTCTCCAGCAGAGAAGTTTGCCAGAGGCTTCTGAGACGCAGGGTAACAATGCAGATCTGGAGGGTATCCCAAGGTGCAGTCGACTGGTAATCTTGGAACCTCCTGACTCAGAATACTGCTACCTTCTCACTGCCATAGGAATGCAGCTTGTTGACAGCTGGCTTCAAGACATGCTTCCCTGTGAGAGCTGAGGACAGGGCAGAACCCTCCCGCATGCTGCCTGACTGTAGGAGTAGCTGCTAACATCCTTATGTTAGTGGCTGGGAGAGGTTGCGGGAAAAGCATGTGTGAGCACTGGGCCTGAACTCCCGTGTATCTGAGTTGAATACAGCGATTTCCAACGGCTTTCCTCAACCAGAGTGTAGCTAGGTTCCAAATCCCATGTACGAGCGGGTAGCAGACATCTGCCTCCCATGCATACACACTTCTGAGAGTTGAGCTTATGGCCTGTACCTCCACATCCAGCCTGCTGGGACCCTTGGCTTCTAAAAGGCCTAGGCTCGCTGTTTGACGGAAGTGCTGGGAGAGGTAATTGGAATCTCCCGGCACACAAGACGAGTGCCTCCAAGCTCAATTCACGATTTCCCAGTAATTCTTGTGGTAGAGAGGTGCTACATACTAAGTTCCCTATGTGAGATGGTAGCTGAATGCCTTGTACAAAAGCATCTTACTTCTGAGAGTTGAGCACACCCTCAGTCCCTCACAGTTCCACTCTGCCTGCAGAGTGAGTTTCACACGTCTTCACCAGAGACGATTGCCAGAGGCTTCTGAGTACAAGTTAACAATGCAGACCTGGAGGGTATCTTCAGGTGCAGTAGAGTGGTAATCTTGGAACCTCCTGACTCAGAGTACTGCTACCTTCTCACTGCCCTAGGAATGCAGCTAGTTGACAGTTAGCTGGCTTCAAGAGATGCTTTCCTGAGAGAGCTGAGGACACGGCAGAACCCTCCCGCATGCTGCCGTATGTAGGAGTAGCTAATAACATCCTAATGTTAGTGGCTGGGAGAGGTTGCGGGAAAAGCATGTGTGAGCACTGGGCCTGAACTCCCGTGTACCTGAGTTGAATACAGCGATTTCCAACGGCTTTCCTCAAGCAGAGTGTAGCTAGGTTCCAAATCCCATGTACGAGCGTGTAGCAGACATCTGCCTCCCATGCATACACACTTCTGAGAGTTGAGCTTATGGCCTGTACCTCCACAGCCAGCCTGCTGGTACCCTTGGCTTCTAAAAGGCCTAGGCTCGCTGTTTGACGGAAGTGCTGGGAGAGGTAATTGGAATCACCTGGCACACAAGACTAGTGCCTCCAAGCTCAGTTCAGCGATTTCCTAGTAATTCCTGTGGTAGACTGGTGCTACATACTAAGTTCCATACGTGAGAGGGTAGCTGAACGCCTTGTCCAAAACCATCTTACTTCTGAGAGTTGAGCTCAGCCTCAGTCCCTCACAGTTCCACACTGCCTGCAGAGTGAGTTTCACAGGTCTTCAGCAGAGACGTTTGCCAGAGGCTTCTGAGACACAGGGTAACAATGCAGACCTGGAGGGTATCCCCAGGTGCAGTCGACTGGTAATCTTGGAACCTCCTGACTCAGAATACTGCTACCTTCTCACTGACATAGGAATGCAGCTAGTTGACAGCTGGCTTCAAGACATGCTTCCCTGTGAGAGCTGAGGACAGGGCAGAACCCTCCCGCATCCTGCCTGACTGTAGGAGTAGCTGCTAACATCCTTATGTTAGTGGCTGGGAGAGGTTGCGGGAAAAGCATGTGTGAGCACTGGGCCTGAACTCCCGTGTATCTGAGTTGAATACAGCGATTTCCAATGGCCTTCTTCAATCACAGTGTAGCTAGGTTCCAACTCCCATGTCCGAGTGGGTAGCAGACATCTGCCTCCCGTGCATATACACTTCTGAGAGTTGAGCTTATGGCCTGTACCTCCACAGCCAGCCTGCTGGTACCCTTGGCTTCTAAAAGGCCTAGGCTCGCTGTTTGACGGAAGTGCTGGGAGAGGTAATTGGAATCACCCGGCACACAAGACTAGTGCCTCCAAGCTCAGTTCAGCGATTTCCTAGTAATTCCTGTGGTAGACTGGTGCTACATACTAACTTCCATACGTGAGAGGGTAGCTGAACGCCTTGTCCAAAACCATCTTACTTCTGAGAGTTGAGCTCAGCCTCAGTCCCTCACAGTTCCACACTGCCTGCAGAGTGAGTTTCGCAGGTCTTCAGCAGAGACGTTTGCCAGAGGCTTCTGAGACGCAGGGTAACAATGCAGACCTGGAAGGTATCCCCAGGTGCGGTCGACTGGTAATCTTGGAACCTCCTGATTCAGAATACTGCTACTTTCTCACTGCCATAGGAATGCAGCTAGTTGACAGCTGGCTTCAAGACATGCTTCCCTGTGAGAGCTGAGGACAGGGCAGATCCCTCCCGCATGCTGCCTGACTGTAGGAGTAGCTGCTAAAATCCTTATGTTAGTGGCTGGTAGAGGTTGCGGGAAAAGCATGTGTGAGCACTGGGCCTGAACTCCCGTGTACCTGAGTTGAATACAGCGATTTCCAACGGCTTTCCTCAACCAGAGTGTAGCTAGGTTCCAAATCCCATGTACGAGAGGGTAGCAGACATCTGCCTCCCATATATATACACTTCTGAGAGTTGAGCTTATGGCCTGTACCTCCACAGCCAGCCTGCTGGTACCCTTGGCTTCTAAAAGTCCTAGGCTCGCTGTTTGACGGAAGTGCTGGGAGAGGTAATTGGAATCACCCGGCACACAAGACTAGTGCCTCCAAGCTCAGTTCAGCGATTTCCTAGTAATTCCTGTGGTAGACTGGTGCTGCATACTAAGTTCCATACGTGAGAGGGTAGCTGAACGCCTTGTCCAAAACCATCTTACTTCGGAGAGTTGAGCTCAGCCTCAGTCCCTCAGAGTTCCACACTGCCTGCAGAGTGAGTTTCGCAGGTCTTCAGCAGAGACGTTTGCCAGAGGCTTCTGATACGCAGGCTAACAATGCAGACCTGGAGGGTATCCCCAGGTGCAGTCGACTGGTAATCTTGGAACCTCCTGACTCAGAATACTGCTACCTTCTCACTGCCATAGGAATGCAGCTAGTTGACAGCTGGCTTCAAGACATGCTTCCCTGTGAGAGCTGAGGACAGGGCAGATCCCTCCCGCATGCTGCCTGACTGTAGGAGTAGCTGCTAACATCCTTATGTTAGTGGCTAGGAGAGGTTGCGGGAAAAGCATGTGTGAGCACTGGGCCTGAACTCCCGTGTATCTCAGTTGAATACAGCGATTTCCAACGGCTTTCCTCAACCAGAGTGTAGCTAGGTTCCAAATCCCAAGTACGAGCGGGTAGCAGACATCTGCCTCCCATGCATACACACTTCTGAGAGTTGAGCTTATGGCCTGTACCTCCACAGCCAGCCTGCTGGTACCCTTGGCTTCTAAAAGGCCTAGGCTCGCTGTTTGACGGAAGTGCTGGGAGAGGTAATTGGAATCTCCCGGCACACAAGACGAGTGCCTCCAAGCTCAATTCACGATTTCCCAGTAATTCTTGTGGTAGACAGGTGCTACATACTAAGTTCCATATGTGAGAAGGTAGCTGAACGCCTTGTCCAAAAGCATCTTTCTTCTGAGAGTTGAGCACACCCTCAGTCCCTCACACTTCCACAGTGCCTGCAGAGTGAGTTTCACACGTCTTCACCAGAGACGATTGCCAGAGGCTTCTGAGTACAAGTTAACAATGCAGACCTGGAGGGTATATCCAGGTGCAGTAGAGTGGTAATCTTGGAACCTCCTGACTCAGAGTACTGCTACCTTCTCACTGCCATAGGAATGCAGCTAGTTGACAGCTGGCTTCAAGACATGCTTCCCTGTGAGAGCTGAGGACAGGGCAGAACCCTCCCGCATCCTGCCTGACTGTAGGAGTAGCTGCTAACATCCTAATGTTAGTGGCTGGGAGAGGTAACGGGAAAAGCATGTGTGAGCACTGGGCCTGAACTCCCGTGTATCTGAGTTGAATACAGCGATTTCCAATGCCTTCTTCAATCACAGTGTAGCTAGGTTCCAACTCCCATGTCCGAGTGGGTAGCAGACATCTGCCTCCCATGCATACACACTTCTGAGAGTTGAGCTTATGGCCTGTACCTCCACATCCAGCCTGCTGGTACCCTTGGCTTCTAAAAGGCCTAGGCTCGCTGTTTGACGGAAGTGCTGGGAGAGGTAATTGGAATCACCCGGCACACAAGACTAGTGCCTGCAAGCTCAGTTCAGCGATTTCCTAGTAATTCCTGTGGTAGACTGGTGCTACATACTAAGTTCCATACGTGAGAGGGTAGCTGAACGCCTTGTCCAAAACCATCTTACTTCTGAGAGTTGAGCTCAGACTCAGTCCCTCACAGTTCCACACTGCCTGCAGAGTGAGTTTCGCAGGTCTTCAGCAGAGACGTTGGCCAGAGGCTTCTGAGACGCAGGGTAACAATGCAGACCTGGAGGGTATCCACAGGTGCAGTCGACTGGTAATCTTGGAACCTCCTGACTCAGAATACTGCTACCTTCTCACTGCCATAGGAATGCAGCTATTTGACAGCTGGCTTCAAGACATGCTTCCCTGTGAGAGCTGAGGACAGGGCAGAACCTACCCGCATGCTGCCTGACTGTAGGAGTAGCTGCTAACATCCTTATGTTAGTGGCTGGGAGAGGTTGCGGGAAAAGCATGTGTGAGCACTGGGCCTGAACTCCCGTGTATCTGAGTTGAATACAGCGATTTCCAACAGCTTTCCTCAACCAGAGTGTAGTTAGGTTCCAAATCCCATGTACGAGCGGGTAGCAGACATCTGAGTCCCATGCATACACACTTCTGAGAGTTGAGCTTATGGCCTGTACCTCCACATCCAGCCTGCTGGTACCCTTGGCTTCTAAAAGGCCTAGGCTCGCTGTTTGACGGAAGTGCTGGGAGAGGTAATTGGAATCACCCGGCACACAAGACGTGTGCCTCCAAGCTCAATTCACGATTTCCCAGTAATTCTTGTGGTAGACAGGTGCTACATACTAAGTTCCATATGTGAGAAGGTAGCTGAACGCCTTGTACAAAAGCATCTTACTTCTGAGAGTTGAGCACACCCTCAGTCCCTCACACTTCCACACTGCCTGCAGAGGGGGTTTCACACGTCTTCACCAGAGACGATTGCCAGAGGCTTCTGAGTACAAGTTAACAATGCAGACCTGGAGGGTATCTCCAGGGGCAGTAGAGTGGTAATCTTGGAACCTCCTGACTCAGAGTACTGCTACCTTCTCACTGCCATAGGAATGCAGCTAGTTGACAGCTGGCTTCAAGACATGCTTCCCTGTGAGAGCTGAGGACAAGGCAGAACCCTCCCGCATCCTGCCTGACTGTAGGAGTAGCTGCTAACATCCTTATGTTAGTGGCTGGGAGAGGTTGCGGGAAAAGCATGTGTGAGCACTGGGCCTGAACTCCCGTGTATCTGAGTTGAATACAGCGATTTCCAATGGCCTTCTTCAATCACAGTGTAGCTAGGTTCCAACTCCCATGTCCGAGTGAGTAGCAGACATCTGCCTCCCATGCATATACACTTCTGAGATTTGAGCTTATGGCCTGTACCTCCACAGCCAGCCTGCTGGTACCGTTGGCTTCTAAAAGGCCTAGGCTCGCTGTTTGACGGAAGTGCTGGGAGAGGTAATTGGAATCTCCCGGCACACAAGACTAGGGCCTCCAAGCTCAGTTCAGCGATTTCCTAGTAATTCCTGTGGTAGACTGGTGCTACATACTAATTTCCATACGTGAGAGGGTAGCTGAACGCCTTGTCCAAAACCATCTTACTTCTCAGAGTTGAGCTCAGCCTCAGTCCCTCACAGTTCCACACTGCCTGCAGAGTGAGTTTCACAGGTCTTCAGCAGAGACGTTTGCCAGAGGCTTCTGAGACACAGGGTAACAATGCAGACCTGGAGGGTATCCCCAGGTGCAGTCGACTGGTAATCTTGGAACCTCCTGACTCAGAATACTGCTACCTTCTCACTGCCATAGGAATGCAGCTAGTTGACAGCTGGCTTCAAGACATGCTTCCCTGTGAGAGCTGAGGACAGGGCAGAACCTACCCGCATGCTGCCTGACTGTAGGAGTAGCTGCTAACATCCTTATGTTAGTGGCTGGGAGAGGTTGCGGGAAAAGCATGTGTGAGCACTGGGCCTGAACTCCCGTGTATCTGAGTTGAATACAGCGATTTCCAATGGCCTTCTTCAATCACAGTGTAGCTAGGTTCCAACTCCCATGTCCGAGTGGGTAGCAGACATCTGCCTCCCATGCATACACACTTCTGAGAGTTGAGCTTATGGCCTGTACCTCCACATCCAGCCTGCTGGTACCCTTGGCTTCTAAAAGGCCTAGGCTCGCTGTTTGACGGAAGTGCTGGGAGAGGTAATTGGAATCACCCGGCACACAAGACTAGTGCCTCCAAGCTCAGTTCAGCGATTTCCTAGTAATTCCTGTGGTAGACTGGTGCTACATACTAAGTTCCATACGTGAGAGGGTAGCTGAACGCCTTGTCCAAAACCATCTAACTTCTGAGAGTTGAGCTCACCCTCAGTCCCTCACAGTTCCACACTGCCTGCAGAGTGAGTTTCGCAGGTCTTCAGCAGAGACGTTTGCCAGAGGCTTCTGAGACGCAGGGTAACAATGCAGACCTGGAGGGTATCCCCAGGTGCAGTCGACTGGTAATCTTGGAACCTCCTGACTCAGAATACTGCTACCTTCTCACTGCCATAGGAAGGCAGCTAGTTGATAGCTGGCTTCAAGACATGCTTCCTTGTGAGAGCTGAGGACAGGGCAGAACCCTCCCGCATGCTGCCTGACTGTAGGAGTAGCTGCTAACATCCTTATGTTAGTGGCTGGGAGAGGTTGCGGGAAAAGCATGTGTGAGCACTGGGCCTGAACTCCCGTGTATCTGAGTTGAATACAGCGATTTCCAACGGCTTTCCTCAACCAGAGTGTAGCTAGGTTCCAAATCCCATGTATGAGCGGGTAGAAGACATCTCCCTCCCATGCATACACACTTCTGAGAGTTGAGCTTATGGCCTGTACCTCCACATCCAGCCTGCTGGTACCCTTGGTTTCTAAAAGGCCTAGGCTCGCTGTTTGACGGAAGTGCTGAGAGAGGTAATTGGAATCTCCCGGCACACAAGACGAGTGCCTCCAAGCTCAATTCACGATTTCCCAGTAATTCTTGTGGTAGACAGGTGCTACATACTAAGTTCCATATGTGAGAAGGTAGATGAACGCCTTGTCCAAAAGCATCTTACTTCTGAGAGTTGAGCACACCCTCAGTCCCTCACACTTCCACACTGCCTGCAGAGTGAGTTTCACACGTCTTCACCAGAGACGATAGCCAGAGGCTTCTGAGTACAAGTTAACATTGCAGACCTGGAAGGTAACTCCAGGTGCAGTAGAGTGGTAATCTTGGAACATCCTGACTCAGAGTACTGCTACCCTCTCACTGCCATAGGAATGCAGCTAGTTGACAGCTGGCTTCAAGACATGCTTCCCTGTGAGAGCTGAGGACAGGGCAGAACCCTCCCGCATCCTGCCTGACTGTAGGAGTAGCTGCTAACATCCTTATGTTAGTGGCTGGGAAAGGTTGCGGGAAAAGCATGTGTGAGCACTGGGCCTGAACTCCCGTGTATCTGAGTTGAATACAGCGATTTCCAATGGCCTTCTTCAATCACAGTGTAGCTAGGTTCCAACTCACATGTCCGAGTGGGTAGCAGACATCTGCCTCCCATGCATACACACTTCTGAGAGTTGAGCTTATGGCCTGTACCTCCACATCCAGCCTGCTGGTACCCTTGGCTTCTAAAAGGCCTAGGCTCGCTGTTTGACGGAAGTGCTGGGAGAGGTAATTGGAATCACCCGGCACACAAGACTAGTGCCTCCAAGCTCAGTTCAGCGATTTCCTAGTAATTCCTGTGGTAGACTGGTGCTACATACTAAGTTCCATACGTGAGAGGGTAGCTGAACGCCTTGTCCAAAACCATCTTACTTCTGAGAGTTGAGCTCAGCCTCAGTCCCTCACATTTCCACACTGCCTGCAGAGTGAGTTTCGCAGGTCTTCAGCAGAGACGTTTGCCAGAGGCTTCTGAGACGCAGGGTAACAATGCAGACCTGGAGGGTATCCCCAGGTGCAGTCGACTGGTAATCTTGGAACCTCCTGACTCAGAATACTGCTACCTTCTCACTGCCATAGGAATGCAGCTAGTTGACAGCTGGCTTCAAGACATGCTTCCCTGTGAGAGCTGAGGACAGGGCAGAACCCTCCCGCATGCTGCCTGACTGTAGCAGTAGCTGCTAACATCCTTATGTTAGTGGCTGGGAGAGGTTGCGGGAAAAGCATGTGTGAGCACTGGGCCTGAACTCCCGTGTATCTGAGTTGCATACAGCGATTTCCAACGGCTTTCCTCAACCAGAGTGTAGCTAGGTTCCAAATCCCATGTACGAGCGGGTAGCAGACATCTGCCTCCCATGCATACACACTTCTGAGAGTTGAGCTTATGGCCTGTACCTCCACAGCCAGCCTGCTGGTACCCTTGGCTTCTAAAAGGCCTAGGCTCGCTGTTTGACGGAAGTGCTGGGAGAGGTAATTGGAATCTCCCGGCACACAAGACGAGTGCCTCCAAGCTCAATTCACGATTTCCCAGTAATTCTTGTGGTAGACAGGTGCTACATACTAAGTTCCATATGTGAGAAGGTAGCTGAACGCCTTGTCCAAAAGCATCTTACTTCTGAGAGTTGAGCCCACCCTCAGTCCCTACACTTCCACACTGCCTGCAGAGTGAGTTTCACACGTCTTCATCAGAGACGATTTCCAGAGGCTTCTGAGTACAAGTTAACAATGCAGACCTGGAGGGTATCTCCAGGTGCAGTAGAGTGGTAATCTTGGAACCTCCTGACTCAGAGTACTGCTACCTTCTCACTGCCATAGGAATGCAGCTAGTTGACAGCTGGCTTCAAGACATGCTTCCCTGTGAGAGCTGAGGACAGGGCAGAACCCTCCCGCATCCTGCCTGACTGTAGGAGTAGCTGCTAACATCCTAATGTTAGTGGCTGGGAGAGGTTGCGGGAAAAGCATGTGTGAGCACTGGGCCTGAACTCCCGTGTATCTGAGTTGAATACAGCGATTTCCAATGGCCTTCTTCAATCACAGTGTAGCTAGGTTCCAACTCCCATGTCCGAGTGGGTAGCAGACATCTGCCTCCCATGCATACACACTTCTGAGAGTTGAGCTTATGGCCTGTACCTCCACATCCAGCCTGCTGGTACCCTTGTCTTCTAAAAGGCCAAGGCTCGCTGTTTGACGGAAGTGCTGTGAGAGGTAATTGGAATCACCCGGCACACAAGACTAGTGCCTCCAAGCTCAGTTCAGCGATTTCCTAGTAATTCCTGTGGTAGACTGGTGCTACATACTAAGTTCCATACGTGAGAGGGTAGCTGAACGCCTTGTCCAAAACCATCTTACTTCTGAGAGTTGAGCTCAGCCTCAGTCCCTCACAGTTCCACACTGCCTGCAGAGTGAGTTTCGCCGGTCTTCAGCAGAGACGTTTGCCAGAGGCTTCTGAGACGCAGGGTAACAATGCAGACCTGGAGGGTATCCCCAGGTGCAGTCGACTGGTAATCTTGGAACCTCCTGACTCAGAATACTGCTACCTTCTCACTGCCACAGGAATGCAGCTAGTTGACAGCTAGCTGGCTTCAAGACATGCTTCCCTGAGAGAGCTGAGGACAGGGCAGAACCCTCCCGCATTCTGCCGGACTGTAGGAATAGCTGCTAACATCCTAATGTTAGTGGCTGGGAGAGGTTGCGGGAAAAGCATGTGTGAGCACTGGGCCTGAACTCCCGTGTATCTGAGTTGAATACAGCGATTTCGAACGGCTTTCCTCAACCAGAGTGTAGCTAGGTTCCAAATCCCATGTACGAGCGGGTAGCAGACATCTGCCTCCCATGCATACACACTTCTGAGAGTTGAGCTTATGGCCTGTACCTCCACAGCCAGCCTGCTGGTACCCTTGGCTTCTAAAAGGCCTAGGCTCGCTGTTTGACGGAAGTGCTGGGAGAGGTAATTGGAATCTCCCGGCACACAAGACGAGTGCCTCCAAGCTCAATTCACGATTTCCCAGTAATTCTTGTGGTAGACAACTGCTACATACTAAGTTCCATATGTGAGATGGTAGCTGAACGCCTTGTCCAAAAGCATCTTACTTCTGAGAGTTGAGCCCACCCTCAGTCCCTCACAGTTCCACACTGCCTGCAGAGTGAGTTTCACACGTCTTCACCAGAGACGATTGCCAGAGGCTTCTGAGTACAAGTTAACAATGCAGACCTGGAGGGTATCTCCAGGTGCAGTAGAGTGGTAATCTTGGAACCTCCTGACTCAGAGTACTGCTACCTTCTCCTGCCATAGGAATGCAGCTAGTTGACAGCTAGCTTCAAGACATGCTTCCCTGTGAGAGCTGAGGACAGGGCAGAACCCTCTCGCATCCTGCCTGACTGTAGGAGTAGCTGCTAACATCCTTATGTTAGTGGCTGGGAGAGGTTGCGGGAAAAGCATGTGTGAGCACTGGGCCTGAACTCCCGTGTATCTGAGTTGAATACAGCGATTTCCAATGGCCTTCTTCAATCACAGTGTAGCTAGGTTCCAACTCCCATGTCCGAGTGGGTAGCAGATATCTGCCTCCCATGCATACACACTTCTGAGAGTTGAGCTTATGGCCTGTACCTCCACATCCAGCCTGCTGGTACCCTTGGCTTCTAAAAGGGCTAGGCTCGCTGTTTGACGGAAGTGCTGGGAGAGGTAATTGGAATCACCCGGCACACAAGACTAGTGCCTCCAAGCTCAGTTCAGCGATTTCCTAGTAATTCCTGTGGTAGACTGGTGCTACATACTAAGTTCCATACGTGAGAGGGTAGCTGAACGCCTTGTCCAAAACCATCTTACTTCTGAGAGTTGAGCTCACCCTCAGTCCCTCACATTTCCACACTGCCTGCAGAGTGAGTTTCGCAGGTCTTCAGCAGAGACGTTTGCCAGAGGCTTCTGAGACGCAGGGTAACAATGCAGACCTGCAGGGTATCCCCAGGTGCAGTCGACTGGTAATCTTGGAACCTCCTGACTCAGAATACTGCTACCTTCTCACTGCCATAGGAATGCAGCTAGTTGACAGCTAGCTGGCTTCAAGACTTGCTTCCCTGAGAGAGCTGAGGACAGGGCAGAACCCTCCCGCATGCTGCCTGACTGTAGGAGTAGCTGCTAACATCCTAATGTTAGTGGCTGGGAGAGGTTGCGGGAAAAGCATGTGTGAGCACTGGGCCTGAACTCCCGTGTATCTGAGTTGAATACAGCGATTTCCAACGGCATCCCTCAACCAGAGTGTAGCTAGGTTCCAAATCCCATGTACGAGCAGGTAGCAGACATCTGCCTCCCATGCATACACACTTCTGAGGGTTGAGCTTATGGCCTGTACCTCCACAGCCAGCCTGCTGGTACCCTTGGCTTCTAAAAGGCCTAGGCTCGCTGTTTGACGGAAGTGCTGGGAGAGGTAATTGGAATCTCCCGGCACACAAGACGAGTGCCTCCAAGCTCAATTCACGATTTCCCAGTAATTCTTGTGGTAGACAGGTGCTACATACTAAGTTCCATATGTGAGATGGTAGCTGAACGCCTTGTCCAAAAGCATCTTACTTCTGAGAGTTGAGCCCACCCTCAGTCCCTCACAGTTCCACACTGCCTGCAGAGTGAGTTTCACACGTCTTCACCAGAGACGATTGCCAGAGGCTTCTGAGTACAAGTTAACAATGCAGACCTGGAGGGTATCTCCAGGTGCAGTAGAATGGTAATCTTGGAACCTCCTGACTCAGAGTACTGCTACCTTCTCCTGCCATAGGAATGCAGCTAGTTGACAGCTAGCTTCAAGACATGCTTCCCTGTGAGAGCTGAGGACAGGGCAGAACCCTCCCGCATCCTGCCTGACTGTAGGAGTAGCTGCTAACATCCTTATGTTAGTGGCTGGGAGAGGTTGCGGGAAAAGCATGTGTGAGCACTGGGCCTGAACTCCCGTGTATCTGAGTTGAATACAGCGATTTCCAATGGCCTTCTTCAATCACAGTGTAGCTAGGTTCCAACTCCCATGTCCGAGTGGGTAGCAGACATCTGCCTCCCATGCATACACACTTCTGAGAGTTGAGCTTATGGCCTGTACCTCCACATCCAGCCTGCTGGTACCCTTGGCTTCTAAAAGGCCTAGGCTCGCTGTTTGACGGAAGTGCTGGGAGAGGTAATTGGAATCACCCAGCACACAAGACTAGTGCCTCCAAGCTCAGTTCAGCGATTTCCTAGTAATTCCTGTGGTAGACTGGTGCTACATACTAAGTTCCATACGTGAGAGGGTAGCTGAACGCCTTGTCCAAAACCATCTTACTTCTGAGAGTTGAGCTCACCCTCAGTCCCTCACAGTTCCACATGCCTGCAGAGTGAGTTTCGCAGGTCTTCAGCAGAGACGTTTGCCAGAGGCTTCTGAGACGCAGGGTAACAATGCAGACCTGGAGGGTATCCCCAGGTGCAGTCGACTGGTAATCTTGGAACCTCCTGACTCAGAATACTGCTACTTTCTCACTGCCATAGGAATGCAGCTAGTTGACAGCTGGCTTCAAGACATGCTTCCCTGTGAGAGCTGAGGACAGGGCAGAACCCTCCCGCATGCTGCCTGACTGTAGGAGTAGCTGCTAACATCCTTATGTTAGTGGCTGGGAGAGGTTGCGTGAAAAGCATGTGTGAGCACTGGGCCTGAACTCCCGTGTATCTGAGTTGAATAAAGCGATTTCCAACGGCTTTCCTCAACTAGAGTGTAGCTAGGTTCCAAATCCCATGTACGAGCGGGTAACAAACATCTGCCTCCCATGCATACACACTTCTGAGAGTTGAGCTTATGGCCTGTACCTCCACATCCAGCCTGCTGGTACCCTTGGCTTCTAAAAGGCCTAGGCTCGCTGTTTGACGGAAGTGCTGGGAGAGGTAATTGGAATCACCCGGCACACAAGACTAGTGCCTCCAAGTTCAGTTCAGCGATTTCCTAGTAATTCCTGTGGTAGACTGGTGCTACATACTAAGTTCCATACGTGAGAGGGTAGCTGAACGCCTTGTCCAAAACCATCTTACTTCTGAGAGTTGAGCTCAGCCTCCGTCCCTCACAGTTTCACACTTCCTGCAGAGTGAGTTTCGCAGGTCTTCAGCAGAGACGTTTGCCAGAGGCTTCTGAGACGCAGGGTAACAATGCAGACCTGGAGGGTATCCCCAGGTGCAGTCGACTGGTAATCTTGGAACCTCCTGACTCAGAATACTGCTACCTTCTCACTGCCATAGGAATGCAGCTAGTTGACAGCTGGCTTCAAGACATGCTTTCCTGTGAGAGCTGAGGACAGGGCAGAACCCTCCCGCATGCTGCCTGACTGTAGGAGTAGCTGCTAACATCCTTATGTTAGTGGCTGGGAGAGGTTGCGGGAAAAGCATGTGTGAGCACTGGGCCTGAACTCCCGTGTATCTGAGTTGAATACAGCGATTTCCAACGGCTTTCCTCAACCAGAGTGTAGCTAGGTTCCAAATCCCATGTACGAGCGGGTAGCAGACAACTGCCTCCCATGCATACACACTTCTGAGAGTTTTGCTTATGGCCTGTACCTCCACATCCAGCCTGCTGGTACCCTTGGCTTCTAAAAGGCCTAGGCTCCCTGTTTGACGGAAGTGCTGGGAGAGGTAATTGGAATCTCCCGGCACACAAGACGAGTGCCTCCAAGCTCAATTCACGATTTCCCAGTAATTCTTGTGGTAGACAGGTGCTACATACTAAGTTCCATATGTGAGAAGGTAGCTGAACGCCTTGTCCAAAAGCATCTTACTTCTGAGAGTTGAGCCCACCCTCAGTCCCTCACAGTTCCACACTGCCTGCAGAGTGAGTTTCACGCGTCTTCACCAGAGACGATTGCCAGAGTCTTCTGAGTACTAGTTAACAATGCAGACCTGGAGGGTATCTCCAGGTACAGTAGAGTGGTAATCTTGGAACCTCCTTACTCAGAGTACTGCTACCTTCTCACTGCCATAGGAATGCAGCTAGTTGACAGCTGGCTTCAAGACATGCTTCCCTGTGAGAGCTGAGGACAGGGCAGAACCCTCCCGCATCCTGCCTGACTGTAGTAGTAGCTGCTAACATCCTTATGTTAGTGGCTGGGAGAAGTTGCGGGAAAAGCATGTGTGAGCACTGGGCCTGTACTCCCGTGTATCTGAGTTGAATACAGCGATTTCCAATGGTCTTCTTCAATCACAGTGTAGCTAGGTTCCAACTCCCATGTCCGAGTGGGTAGCAGACATCTGCCTCCCATGCATACACACTTCTGAGAGTTGAGCTTATGGCCTGTACCTCCACAGCCAGCCTGCTGGTACCCTTGGCTTCTAAAAGGCCAAGGCTCGCTGTTTGACAGAAGTGCTGGGAGAGGTAATTGGAATCACCCGGCACACAAGACTAGTGCCTCCAAGCTCAGTTCAGCGATTTCCTAGTAATTCCTGTGGTAGACTGGTGCTACATACTAAGTTCCATACGTGAGAGGGTAGCTGAACGCCTTGTCCAAAACCATCTTACTTCTGAGAGTTGAGCCCACCCTCAGTCCCTCACAGTTCCACACTGCCTGCAGAGTGAGTTTCACACGTCTTCACCAGAGACGATTGCCAGAGGCTTCTGAGTACAAGTTAACAATGCAGACCTGGAGGGTATCTCCAGGTGCAGTAGAGTGGTAATCTTGGAACCTCCTGACTCAGAGTACTGCTACCTTCTCACTGCCATAGGAATGCAGCTAGTTGACAGCTGGCTTCAAGACATGCTTCCCTGTGAGAGCTGAGGACAGGGCAGAACCCTCCCGCATCCTGTCTGACTGTAGGAGTAGCTGCTAACATCCTTATGTTAGTGGCTGGGAGAGGTTGCGGGAAAAGCATGTGTGAGCACTGGGCCTGAACTCCCGTGTATCTGAGTTGAATACAGCGATTTCCAATGGCCTTCTTCAATCACAGTGTAGCTATGTTCCAACTCCCATGTCCGAGTGGGTAGCAGACATCTGCCTCCCATGCATACACACTTCTGAGAGTTGAGCTTATGGCCTGTACCTCCACATCCAGCCTGCTGGTACCCTTGGCTTCTAAAAGGCCTAGGCTCGCTGTTTGACGGAAGTGCTGGGAGAGGTAATTGGAATCACCCGGCACACAAGACGAGTGCCTCCAAGCTCAATTCACGATTTCCCAGTAATTCTTGTGGTAGACAGGTGCTACATACTAAGTTCCATATGTGAGAAGGTAGCTGAACGCCTTGTCCAAAGGCATCTTACTTCTGAGAGTTGAGCACACCGTCAGTGCCTCACACTTCCACACTGCCTGCAGAGTGAGTTTCACACATCTTCACCAGAGACGATTGCCAGAGGCTTCTGAGTACAAGTTAACAATGCAGACCTGGAGGGTATCTCCAGGTGCAGTAGAGTGGTAATCTTGGAACCTCCTGACTCAGAGTACTGCTACCTTCTCACTGCCATAGGAATGCAGCTAGTTGACAGCTGGCTTCAAGACATGCTTCCCTGTGAGAGCTGAGGACAGGGCAGAACCCTCCCGCATCCTGCCTGACTGTAGGAGTAGCTGCTAACATCCTAATGTTAGTGGCTGGGAGAGGTTGCGGGAAAAGCATGTGTGAGCACTGGGCCTGAACTCCCGTGTATCTGAGTTGAATACAGCGATTTCCAATGGCCTTCTTCAATCACAGTGTAGCTAGGTTCCAACTCCCATGTCCGAGTGGGTAGCAGACATCTGCCTCCCATGCATACACACTTCTGAGAGTTGAGCTTATGGCCTGTACCTCCACATCCAGCCTGCTGGTACCCTTGGCTTCTAAAAGTCCTAGGCTCGCTGTTTGACGGAAGTGCTGGGAGAGGTAATTGGAATCACCCGGCACACAAGACTAGTGCCTCCAAGCTCAGTTCAGCGATTTCCTAGTAATTCCTGTGGTAGACTGGTGCTACATACTAAGTTCCATACGTGAGAGGGTAGCTGAACGCCTTGTCCAAAACCATCTAACTTCTGAGAGTTGAGCTCACCCTCAGTCCCTCACAGTTCCACACTGCCTGCAGAGTGAGTTTCGCAGGTCTTCAGCAGAGACGTTTGCCAGAGGCTTCTGAGACGCAGGGTAACAATGCAGACCTGGAGGGTATCCCCAGGTGCAGTCGACTGGTAATCTTGGAACCTCCTGACTCAGAATACTGCTACCTTCTCACTGCCATAGGAAGGCAGCTAGTTGATAGCTGGCTTCAAGACATGCTTCCTTGTGAGAGCTGAGGACAGGGCAGAACCCTCCCGCATGCTGCCTGACTGTAGGAGTAGCTGCTAACATCCTTATGTTAGTGGCTGGGAGAGGTTGCGGGAAAAGCATGTGTGAGCACTGGGCCTGAACTCCCGTGTATCTGAGTTGAATACAGCGATTTCCAACGGCTTTCCTCAACCAGAGTGTAGCTAGGTTCCAAATCCCATGTATGAGCGGGTAGAAGACATCTCCCTCCCATGCATACACACTTCTGAGAGTTGAGCTTATGGCCTGTACCTCCACATCCAGCCTGCTGGTACCCTTGGTTTCTAAAAGGCCTAGGCTCGCTGTTTGACGGAAGTGCTGAGAGAGGTAATTGGAATCTCCCGGCACACAAGACGAGTGCCTCCAAGCTCAATTCACGATTTCCCAGTAATTCTTGTGGTAGACAGGTGCTACATACTAAGTTCCATATGTGAGAAGGTAGATGAACGCCTTGTCCAAAAGCATCTTACTTCTGAGAGTTGAGCACACCCTCAGTCCCTCACACTTCCACACTGCCTGCAGAGTGAGTTTCACGCGTCTTCACCAGAGACGATTGCCAGAGTCTTCTGAGTACTAGTTAACAATGCAGACCTGGAGGGTATCTCCAGGTACAGTAGAGTGGTAATCTTGGAACCTCCTGACTCAGAGTACTGCTACCCTCTCACTGCCATAGGAATGCAGCTAGTTGACAGCTGGCTTCAAGACATGCTTCCCTGTGAGAGCTGAGGACAGGGCAGAACCCTCCCGCATCCTGCCTGACTGTAGGAGTAGCTGCTAACATCCTTATGTTAGTGGCTGGGAAAGGTTGCGGGAAAAGCATGTGTGAGCACTGGGCCTGAACTCCCGTGTATCTGAGTTGAATACAGCGATTTCCAATGGCCTTCTTCAATCACAGTGTAGCTAGGTTCCAACTCACATGTCCGAGTGGGTAGCAGACATCTGCCTCCCATGCATACACACTTCTGAGAGTTGAGCTTATGGCCTGTACCTCCACATCCAGCCTGCTGGTACCCTTGGCTTCTAAAAGGCCTAGGCTCGCTGTTTGACGGAAGTGCTGGGAGAGGTAATTGGAATCACCCGGCACACAAGACTAGTGCCTCCAAGCTCAGTTCAGCGATTTCCTAGTAATTCCTGTGGTAGACTGGTGCTACATACTAAGTTCCATACGTGAGAGGGTAGCTGAACGCCTTGTCCAAAACCATCTTACTTCTGAGAGTTGAGCTCAGCCTCAGTCCCTCACATTTCCACACTGCCTGCAGAGTGAGTTTCGCAGGTCTTCAGCAGAGACGTTTGCCAGAGGCTTCTGAGACGCAGGGTAACAATGCAGACCTGGAGGGTATCCCCAGGTGCAGTCGACTGGTAATCTTGGAACCTCCTGACTCAGAATACTGCTACCTTCTCACTGCCATAGGAATGCAGCTAGTTGACAGCTGGCTTCAAGACATGCTTCCCTGTGAGAGCTGAGGAAAGGGCAGAACCCTCCCGCATGCTGCCTGACTGTAGCAGTAGCTGCTAACATCCTTATGTTAGTGGCTGGGAGAGGTTGCGGGAAAAGCATGTGTGAGCACTGGGCCTGAACTCCCGTGTATCTGAGTTGCATACAGCGATTTCCAACGGCTTTCCTCAACCAGAGTGTAGCTAGGTTCCAAATCCCATGTACGAGCGGGTAGCAGACATCTGCCTCCCATGCATACACACTTCTGAGAGTTGAGCTTATGGCCTGTACCTCCACAGCCAGCCTGCTGGTACCCTTGGCTTCTAAAAGGCCTAGGTTCGCTGTTTGACGGAAGTGCTGGGAGAGGTAATTGGAATCTCCCGGCACACAAGACGAGTGCCTCCAAGCTCAATTCACGATTTCCCAGTAATTCTTGTGGTAGACAGGTGCTACATACTAAGTTCCATATGTGAGAAGGTAGCTGAACGCCTTGTCCAAAAGCATCTTACTTCTGAGAGTTGAGCCCACCCTCAGTCCCTACACTTCCACACTGCCTGCAGAGTGAGTTTCACACGTCTTCATCAGAGACGATTTCCAGAGGCTTCTGAGTACAAGTTAACAATGCAGACCTGGAGGGTATCTACAGGTGCAGTAGAGTGGTAATCTTGGAACCTCCTGACTCAGAGTACTGCTACCTTCTCACTGCCATAGGAATGCAGCTAGTTGACAGCTGGCTTCAAGACATGCTTCCCTGTGAGAGCTGAGGACAGGGCAGAACCCTCCCGCATCCTGCCTGACTGTAGGAGTAGCTGCTAACATCCTAATGTTAGTGGCTGGGAGAGGTTGCGGGAAAAGCATGTGTGAGCACTGGGCCTGAACTCCCGTGTATCTGAGTTGAATACAGCGATTTCCAATGGCCTTCTTCAATCACAGTGTAGCTAGGTTCCAACTCCCATGTCCGAGTGGGTAGCAGACATCTGCCTCCCATGCATACACACTTCTGAGAGTTGAGCTTATGGCCTGTACCTCCACATCCAGCCTGCTGGTACCCTTGTCTTCTAAAAGGCCAAGGCTCGCTGTTTGACGGAAGTGCTGTGAGAGGTAATTGGAATCACCCGGCACACAAGACTAGTGCCTCCAAGCTCAGTTCAGCGATTTCCTAGTAATTCCTGTGGTAGACTGGTGCTACATACTAAGTTCCATACGTGAGAGGGTAGCTGAACGCCTTGTCCAAAACCATCTTACTTCTGAGAGTTGAGCTCAGCCTCAGTCCCTCACAGTTCCACACTGCCTGCAGAGTGAGTTTCGCCGGTCTTCAGCAGAGACGTTTGCCAGAGGCTTCTGAGACGCAGGGTAACAATGCAGACCTGGAGGGTATCCCCAGGTGCAGTCGACTGGTAATCTTGGAACCTCCTGACTCAGAATACTGCTACCTTCTCACTGCCACAGGAATGCAGCTAGTTGACAGCTAGCTGGCTTCAAGACATGCTTCCCTGAGAGAGCTGAGGACAGGGCAGAACCCTCCCGCATTCTGCCGGACTGTAGGAATAGCTGCTAACATCCTAATGTTAGTGGCTGGGAGAGGTTGCGGGAAAAGCATGTGTGAGCACTGGGCCTGAACTCCCGTGTATCTGAGTTGAATACAGCGATTTCGAACGGCTTTCCTCAACCAGAGTGTAGCTAGGTTCCAAATCCCATGTACGAGCGGGTAGCAGACATCTGCCTCCCATGCATACACACTTCTGAGAGTTGAGCTTATGGCCTGTACCTCCACAGCCAGCCTGCTGGTACCCTTGGCTTCTAAAAGGCCTAGGCTCGCTGTTTGACGGAAGTGCTGGGAGAGGTAATTGGAATCTCCCGGCACACAAGACGAGTGCCTCCAAGCTCAATTCACGATTTCCCAGTAATTCTTGTGGTAGACAACTGCTACATACTAAGTTCCATATGTGAGATGGTAGCTGAACGCCTTGTCCAAAAGCATCTTACTTCTGAGAGTTGAGCCCACCCTCAGTCCCTCACAGTTCCACACTGCCTGCAGAGTGAGTTTCACACGTCTTCACCAGAGACGATTGCCAGAGGCTTCTGAGTACAAGTTAACAATGCAGACCTGGAGGGTATCTCCAGGTGCAGTAGAGTGGTAATCTTGGAACCTCCTGACTCAGAGTACTGCTACCTTCTCCTGCCATAGGAATGCAGCTAGTTGACAGCTAGCTTCAAGACATGCTTCCCTGTGAGAGCTGAGGACAGGGCAGAACCCTCTCGCATCCTGCCTGACTGTAGGAGTAGCTGCTAACATCCTTATGTTAGTGGCTGGGAGAGGTTGCGGGAAAAGCATGTGTGAGCACTGGGCCTGAACTCCCGTGTATCTGAGTTGAATACAGCGATTTCCAATGGCCTTCTTCAATCACAGTGTAGCTAGGTTCCAACTCCCATGTCCGAGTGGGTAGCAGACATCTGCCTCCCATGCATACACACTTCTGAGAGTTGAGCTTATGGCCTGTACCTCCACATCCAGCCTGCTGGTACCCTTGGCTTCTAAAAGGGCTAGGCTCGCTGTTTGACGGAAGTGCTGGGAGAGGTAATTGGAATCACCCGGCACACAAGACTAGTGCCTCCAAGCTCAGTTCAGCGATTTCCTAGTAATTCCTGTGGTAGACTGGTGCTACATACTAAGTTCCATACGTGAGAGGGTAGCTGAACGCCTTGTCCAAAACCATCTTCTGAGAGTTGAGCTCACCCTCAGTCCCTCACATTTCCACACTGCCTGCAGAGTGAGTTTCGCAGGTCTTCAGCAGAGACGTTTGCCAGAGGCTTCTGAGACGCAGGGTAACAATGCAGACCTGCAGGGTATCCCCAGGTGCAGTCGACTGGTAATCTTGGAACCTCCTGACTCAGAATACTGCTACCTTCTCACTGCCATAGGAATGCAGCTAGTTGACAGCTAGCTGGCTTCAAGACTTGCTTCCCTGAGAGAGCTGAGGACAGGGCAGAACCCTCCCGCATGCTGCCTGACTGTAGGAGTAGCTGCTAACATCCTAATGTTAGTGGCTGGGAGAGGTTGCGGGAAAAGCATGTGTGAGCACTGGGCCTGAACTCCCGTGTATCTGAGTTGAATACAGCGATTTCCAACGGCATCCCTCAACCAGAGTGTAGCTAGGTTCCAAATCCCATGTACAAGCAGGTAGCAGACATCTGCCTCCCATGCATACACACTTCTGAGAGTTGAGCTTATGGCCTGTACCTCCACAGCCAGCCTGCTGGTACCCTTGGCTTCTAAAAGGCCTAGGCTCGCTGTTTGACGGAAGTGCTGGGAGAGGTAATTGGAATCTCCCGGCACACAAGACGAGTGCCTCCAAGCTCAATTCACGATTTCCCAGTAATTCTTGTGGTAGACAGGTGCTACATACTAAGTTCCATATGTGAGATGGTAGCTGAACGCCTTGTCCAAAAGCATCTTACTTCTGAGAGTTGAGCCCACCCTCAGTCCCTCACAGTTCCACACTGCCTGCAGAGTGAGTTTCACACGTCTTCACCAGAGACGATTGCCAGAGGCTTCTGAGTACAAGTTAACAATGCAGACCTGGAGGGTATCTCCAGGTGCAGTAGAATGGTAATCTTGGAACCTCCTGACTCAGAGTACTGCTACCTTCTCCTGCCATAGGAATGCAGCTAGTTGACAGCTAGCTTCAAGACATGCTTCCCTGTGAGAGCTGAGGACAGGGCAGAACCCTCCCGCATCCTGCCTGACTGTAGGAGTAGCTGCTAACATCCTTATGTTAGTGGCTGGGAGAGGTTGCGGGAAAAGCATGTGTGAGCACTGGGCCTGAACTCCCGTGTATCTGAGTTGAATACAGCGATTTCCAATGGCCTTCTTCAATCACAGTGTAGCTAGGTTCCAACTCCCATGTCCGAGTGGGTAGCAGACATCTGCCTCCCATGCATACACACTTCTGAGAGTTGAGCTTATGGCCTGTACCTCCACATCCAGCCTGCTGGTACCCTTGGCTTCTAAAAGGCCTAGGCTCGCTGTTTGACGGAAGTGCTGGGAGAGGTAATTGGAATCACCCGACACACAAGACTAGTGCCTCCAAGCTCAGTTCAGCGATTTCCTAGTAATTCCTGTGGTAGACTGGTGCTACATACTAAGTTCCATACGTGAGAGGGTAGCTGAACGCCTTGTCCAAAACCATCTTACTTCTGAGAGTTGAGCTCACCCTCAGTCCCTCACAGTTCCACATGCCTGCAGAGTGAGTTTCGCAGGTCTTCAGCAGAGACGTTTGCCAGAGGCTTCTGAGACGCAGGGTAACAATGCAGACCTGGAGGGTATCCCCAGGTGCAGTCGACTGGTAATCTTGGAACCTCCTGACTCAGAATACTGCTACTTTCTCACTGCCATAGGAATGCAGCTAGTTGACAGCTGGCTTCAAGACATGCTTCCCTGTGAGAGCTGAGGACAGGGCAGAACCCTCCCGCATGCTGCCTGACTGTAGGAGTAGCTGCTAACATCCTTATGTTAGTGGCTGGGAGAGGTTGCGTGAAAAGCATGTGTGAGCACTGGGCCTGAACTCCCGTGTATCTGAGTTGAATAAAGCGATTTCCAACGGCTTTCCTCAACTAGAGTGTAGCTAGGTTCCAAATCCCATGTACGAGCGGGTAACAAACATCTGCCTCCCATGCATACACACTTCTGAGAGTTGAGCTTATGGCCTGTACCTCCACAGCCAGCCTGCTGGTACCCTTGGCTTCTAAAAGGCCTAGGCTCGCTGTTTGACGGAAGTGCTGGGAGAGGTAATTGGAATCACCCGGCACACAAGACTAGTGCCTCCAAGCTCAGTTCAGCGATTTCCTAGTAATTCCTGTGGTAGACTGGTGCTACATACTAAGTTCCATACGTGAGAGGGTAGCTGAACGCCTTGTCCAAAACCATCTTACTTCTGAGAGTTGAGCTCAGCCTCAGTCCCTCACAGTTCCACACTGCCTGCAGAGTGAGTTTCGCAGGTCTTCAGCAGAGACGTTTGCCAGAGGCTTCTGAGACGCAGGGTAACAATGCAGACTTGGAGGGTATCCCCAGGTGCAGTCGACTGGTAATCTTGGAACCTCCTGACTCAGAATACTGCTACCTTCTCACTGCCATAGGAATACAGCTAGTTGCCAGCTAGCTGGCTTCAAGACTTGCTTCCCTGAGAGAGCTGAGGACAGGGCAGAACCCTCCCGCATGCTGCCTGACTGTAGGAGTAGCTGCTAACATCCTAATGTTACTGGCTGGGAGAGGTTGCGGGAAAAGCATGTGTGAGCACTGGGCTTGAACTCCCGTGTATCTGAGTTGAATACAGCGATTTCCAACGGCTTCCCTCAACCAGAGTGTAGCTAGGTTCCAAATCCCATGTACGAGCGGGTAGCAGACATCTGCCTCCCATGCATACACACTTCTGAGAGTTGAGCTTATGGCCTGTACCTCCACAGCCAGCCTGCTGGTACCCTTGGCTTCTAAAAGGCCTAGGCTCGCTGTTTGACGGAAGTGCTGGGAGAGGTAATTGGAATCTCCCGGCACACAAGACGAGTGCCTCCAAGCTCAATTCACGATTTCCCAGTAATTCTTGTGGTAGACAGGTGCTACATACTAAGTTCCATATGTGAGATGGTAGCTTAACGCCTTGTCCAAAAGCATCTTACTTCTGAGAGTTGAGCACACCCTCAGTCCCTCACACTTCCACACTGCCTGCAGAGTGAGTTTCACACGTCTTCACCAGAGACGATTGCCAGAGGCTTCTGAGTACAAGTTAACAATGCAGACCTGGAGGGTATCTCCAGGTGCAGTAGAGTGGTAATCTTGGAACCTCCTGACTCAGAGTACTGCTACCTTCTCACTGCCATAGGAATGCAGCTAGTTGACAGCTAGCTTCAAGACATGCTTCCCTGTGAGAGCTGAGGACAGGGCAGAACCCTCTCGCATCCTGCCTGACTGTAGGAGTAGCTGCTAACATCCTTATGTTAGTGGCTGGGAGAGGTTGCGGGAAAAGCATGTGTGAGCACTGGGCCTGAACTCCCGTGTATCTGAGTTGAATACAGCGATTTCCAATGGCCTTCTTCAATCACAGTGTAGCTAGGTTCCAACTCCCATGTCCGAGTGGGTAGCAGACATCTGCCTCCCATGCATACACACTTCTGAGAGTTGAGCTTATGGCCTGTACCTCCACATCCAGCCTGCTGGTACCCTTGGCTTCTAAAAGGGCTAGGCTCGCTGTTTGACGGAAGTGCTGGGAGAGGTAATTGGAATCACCCGGCACACAAGACTAGTGCCTCCAAGCTCAGTTCAGCGATTTCCTAGTAATTCCTGTGGTAGACTGGTGCTACATACTAAGTTCCATACGTGAGAGGGTAGCTGAACGCCTTGTCCAAAACCATCTTACTTCTGAGAGTTGAGCTCACCCTCAGTCCCTCACATTTCCACACTGCCTGCAGAGTGAGTTTCGCAGGTCTTCAGCAGAGACGTTTGCCAGAGGCTTCTGAGACGCAGGGTAACAATGCAGACCTGCAGGGTATCCCCAGGTGCAGTCGACTGGTAATCTTGGAACCTCCTGACTCAGAATACTGCTACCTTCTCACTGCCATAGGAATGCAGCTAGTTGACAGCTAGCTGGCTTCAAGACTTGCTTCCCTGAGAGAGCTGAGGACAGGGCAGAACCCTCCCGCATGCTGCCTGACTGTAGGAGTAGCTGCTAACATCCTAATGTTAGTGGCTGGGAGAGGTTGCGGGAAAAGCATGTGTGAGCACTGGGCCTGAACTCCCGTGTATCTGAGTTGAATACAGCGATTTCCAACGGCATCCCTCAACCAGAGTGTAGCTAGGTTCCAAATCCCATGTACGAGCAGGTAGCAGACATCTGCCTCCCATGCATACACACTTCTGAGAGTTGAGCTTATGGCCTGTACCTCCACAGCCAGCCTGCTGGTACCCTTGGCTTCTAAAAGGCCTAGGCTCGCTGTTTGACGGAAGTGCTGGGAGAGGTAATTGGAATCTCCCGGCACACAAGACGAGTGCCTCCAAGCTCAATTCACGATTTCCCAGTAATTCTTGTGGTAGACAGGTGCTACATACTAAGTTCCATATGTGAGATGGTAGCTGAACGCCTTGTCCAAAAGCATCTTACTTCTGAGAGTTGAGCCCACCCTCAGTCCCTCACAGTTCCACACTGCCTGCAGAGTGAGTTTCACACGTCTTCACCAGAGACGATTGCCAGAGGCTTCTGAGTACAAGTTAACAATGCAGACCTGGAGGGTATCTCCAGGTGCAGTAGAATGGTAATCTTGGAACCTCCTGACTCAGAGTACTGCTACCTTCTCCGGCCATAGGAATGCAGCTAGTTGACAGCTAGCTTCAAGACATGCTTCCCTGTGAGAGCTGAGGACAGGGCAGAACCCTCCCGCATCCTGCCTGACTGTAGGAGTAGCTGCTAACATCCTTATGTTAGTGGCTGGGAGAGGTTGCGGGAAAAGCATGTGTGAGCACTGGGCCTGAACTCCCGTGTATCTGAGTTGAATACAGCGATTTCCAATGGCCTTCTTCAATCACAGTGTAGCTAGGTTCCAACTCCCATGTCCGAGTGGGTAGCAGACATCTGCCTCCCATGCATACACACTTCTGAGAGTTGAGCTTATGGCCTGTACCTCCACATCCAGCCTGCTGGTACCCTTGGCTTCTAAAAGGCCTAGGCTCGCTGTTTGACGGAAGTGCTGGGAGAGGTAATTGGAATCACCCGGCACACAAGACTAGTGCCTCCAAGCTCAGTTCAGCGATTTCCTAGTAATTCCTGTGGTAGACTGGTGCTACATACTAAGTTCCATACGTGAGAGGGTAGCTGAACGCCTTGTCCAAAACCATCTTACTTCTGAGAGTTGAGCTCACCCTCAGTCCCTCACAGTTCCACATGCCTGCAGAGTGAGTTTCGCAGGTCTTCAGCAGAGACGTTTGCCAGAGGCTTCTGAGACGCAGGGTAACAATGCAGACCTGGAGGGTATCCCCAGGTGCAGTCGACTGGTAATCTTGGAACCTCCTGACTCAGAATACTGCTACTTTCTCACTGCCATAGGAATGCAGCTAGTTGACAGCTGGCTTCAAGACATGCTTCCCTGTGAGAGCTGAGGACAGGGCAGAACCCTCCCGCATGCTGCCTGACTGTAGGAGTAGCTGCTAACATCCTTATGTTAGTGGCTGGGAGAGGTTGCGTGAAAAGCATGTGTGAGCACTGGGCCTGAACTCCCGTGTATCTGAGTTGAATAAAGCGATTTCCAACGGCTTTCCTCAACTAGAGTGTAGCTAGGTTCCAAATCCCATGTACGAGCGGGTAACAAACATCTGCCTCCCATGCATACACACTTCTGAGAGTTGAGCTTATGGCCTGTACCTCCACAGCCAGCCTGCTGGTACCCTTGGCTTCTAAAAGGCCTAGGCTCGCTGTTTGACGGAAGTGCTGGGAGAGGTAATTGGAATCACCCGGCACACAAGACTAGTGCCTCCAAGTTCAGTTCAGCGATTTCCTAGTAATTCCTGTGGTAGACTGGTGCTACATACTAAGTTCCATACGTGAGAGGGTAGCTGAACGCCTTGTCCAAAACCATCTTACTTCTGAGAGTTGAGCTCAGCCTCAGTCCCTCACAGTTTCACACTTCCTGCAGAGTGAGTTTCGCAGGTCTTCAGCAGAGACGTTTGCCAGAGGCTTCTGAGACGCAGGGTAACAATGCAGACCTGGAGGGTATCCCCACGTGCAGTCGACTGGTAATCTTGGAACCTCCTGACTCAGAATACTGCTACCTTCTCACTGCCATAGGAATGCAGCTAGTTGACAGCTGGCTTCAAGACATGCTTTCCTGTGAGAGCTGAGGACAGGGCAGAACCCTCCCGCATGCTGCCTGACTGTAGGAGTAGCTGCTAACATCCTTATGTTAGTGGCTGGGAGAGGTTGCGGGAAAAGCATGTGTGAGCACTGGGCCTGAACTCCCGTGTATCTGAGTTGAATACAGCGATTTCCAACGGCTTTCCTCAACCAGAGTGTAGCTAGGTTCCAAATCCCATGTACGAGCGGGTAGCAGACATCTGCCTCCCATGCATACACACTTCTGAGAGTTTTGCTTATGGCCTGTACCTCCACATCCAGCCTGCTGGTACCCTTGGCTTCTAAAAGGCCTAGGCTCCCTGTTTGACGGAAGTGCTGGGAGAGGTAATTGGAATCTCCCGGCACACAAGACGAGTGCCTCCAAGCTCAATTCACGATTTCCCAGTAATTCTTGTGGTAGACAGGTGCTACATACTAAGTTCCATATGTGAGAAGGTAGCTGAACGCCTTGTCCAAAAGCATCTTACTTCTGAGAGTTGAGCCCACCCTCAGTCCCTCACAGTTCCACACTGCCTGCAGAGTGAGTTTCACGCGTCTTCACCAGAGACGATTGCCAGAGTCTTCTGAGTACAAGTTAACAATGCAGACCTGGAGGGTATCTCCAGGTACAGTAGAGTGGTAATCTTGGAACCTCCTTACTCAGAGTACTGCTACCTTCTCACTGCCATAGGAATGCAGCTAGTTGACAGCTGGCTTCAAGACATGCTTCCCTGTGAGAGCTGAGGACAGGGCAGAACCCTCCCGCATCCTGCCTGACTGTAGTAGTAGCTGCTAACATCCTTATGTTAGTGGCTGGGAGAAGTTGCGGGAAAAGCATGTGTGAGCACTGGGCCTGTACTCCCGTGTATCTGAGTTGAATACAGCGATTTCCAATGGTCTTCTTCAATCACAGTGTAGCTAGGTTCCAACTCCCATGTCCGAGTGGGTAGCAGACATCTGCCTCCCATGCATACACACTTCTGAGAGTTGAGCTTATGGCCTGTACCTCCACATCCAGCCTGCTGGTACCCTTGGCTTCTAAAAGGCCAAGGCTCGCTGTTTGACAGAAGTGCTGGGAGAGGTAATTGGAATCACCCGGCACACAAGACTAGTGCCTCCAAGCTCAGTTCAGCGATTTCCTAGTAATTCCTGTGGTAGACTGGTGCTACATACTAAGTTCCATACGTGAGAGGGTAGCTGAACGCCTTGTCCAAAACCATCTTACTTCTGAGAGTTGAGCTCAGCCTCAGTCCCTCACAGTTCCACACTGCCTGCAGAGTGAGTTTCACAGGTCTTCAGCAGAGACGTTTGCCAGAGGCTTCTGAGACGCAGGGTAACAATGCAGACCTGGTGGGTATCCCCAGGTGCAGTCGACTGGTAATCTTGGAACCTCCTGACTCAGAATACTGCTACCTTCTCACTGCCATAGGAATGCAGCTAGTTGACAGCTGGCTTCAAGACATGCTTCCCTGTGAGAGCTGAGGACAGGGCAGAACCCTCCCGCATGCTGCCTGACTGTAGGAGTAGCTGCTAACATCCTAATGTTAGTGGCTGGGAGAGGTTGCAGGAAAAGCATGTGTGAGCACTGGGCCTGAACTCCCGTGTATCTGAGTTGAATACAGCGATTTCCAGTGGCCTTCTTCAATCACAGTGTAGCTAGGTTCCAACTCCCATGTCCGAGTGGGTAGCAGACATCTGCATCCCATGCATACACACTTCTGAGAGTTGAGCTTATGGCCTGTACCTCCACATCCAGCCTGCTGGTACCCTTGGCTTCTAAAAGGCCTAGGCTCGCTGTTTGACGGAAGTGCTGGGAGAGGTAATTGGAATCACCCGGCACACAAGACTAGTGCCTCCAAGCTCAGTTCAGCGATTTCCTAGTAATTCCTGTGGTAGACTGGTGCTACATACTAAGTTCCATACGTGAGAGGGTAGCTGAACGCCTTGTCCAAAACCATCTTACTTCTGAGAGTTGAGCTCAGCCTCAGTCCCTCACAGTTCCACACTGCCTGCAGAGTGAGTTTCGCAGGTCTTCAGCAGAGACGTTTGCCAGAGGCTTCTGAGACGCAGGGTAACAATGCAGACTTGGAGGGTATCCCCAGGTGCAGTCGACTGGTAATCTTGGAACCTCCTGACTCAGAATACTGCTACCTTCTCACTGCCATAGGAATACAGCTAGTTGCCAGCTAGCTGGCTTCAAGACTTGCTTCCCTGAGAGAGCTGAGGACAGGGCAGAACCCTCCCGCATGCTGCCTGACTGTAGGAGTAGCTGCTAACATCCTAATGTTAGTGGCTGGGAGAGGTTGCGGGAAAAGCATGTGTGAGCACTGGGCTTGAACTCCCGTGTATCTGAGTTGAATACAGCGATTTCCAACGGCTTCCCTCAACCAGAGTGTAGCTAGGTTCCAAATCCCATGTACGAGCGGGTAGCAGACATCTGCCTCCCATGCATACACACTTCTGAGAGTTGAGCTTATGGCCTGTACCTCCACAGCCAGCCTGCTGGTACCCTTGGCTTCTAAAAGGCCTAGGCTCGCTCTTTGACGGAAGTGCTGGGAGAGGTAATTGGAATCTCCCGGCACACAAGACGAGTGCCTCCAAGCTCAATTCACGATTTCCCAGTAATTCTTGTGGTAGACAGGTGCTACATACTAAGTTCCATATGTGAGATGGTAGCTGAACGCCTTGTCCAAAAGCATCTTACTTCTGAGAGTTGAGCACACCCTCAGTCCCTCACACTTCCACACTGCCTGCAGAGTGAGTTTCACACGTCTTCACCAGAGACGATTGCCAGAGGCTTCTGAGTACAAGTTAACAATGCAGACCTGGAGGGTATCTCCAGGTGCAGTAGAGTGGTAATCTTGGAACCTCCTGACTCAGAGTACTGCTACCTTCTCCTGCCATAGGAATGCAGCTAGTTGACAGCTGGCTTCAAGACATGCTTCCCTGTGAGAGCTGAGGACAGGGCAGAACCCTCCCGCATCCTGCCTGACTGTAGGAGTAGCTGCTAACATCCTTATGTTAGTGGCTGGGAGAGGTTGCGGGAAAAGCATGTGTGAGCACTGGGCCTGAACTCCCGTGTATCTGAGTTGAATACAGCGATTTCCAATGGCCTTCTTCAATCACAGTGTAGCTAGGTTCCAACTATCATGTCCGAGTGGGTAGCAGACATCTGCCTCCCATGCATACACACTTCTGAGAGTTGAGCTTATGGCCTGTACCTCCACATCCAGCCTGCTGGTACTCTTGGCTTCTAAAAGGCCTAGGCTCACTGTTTGACGGAAGTGCTGGCAGAGGTAATTGGAATCACCCCGCACACAAGACTAGTGCCTCCAAGCTCAGTTCAGCGATTTCCTAGTAATTCCTGTGGTAGACTGGTGCTACATACTAAGTTCCATACGTGAGAGGGTAGCTGAACGCCTTGTCCAAAACCATCTTACTTCGGAGAGTTGAGCTCAGCCTCAGTCCCTCACAGTTCCACACTGCCTGCAGAGTGAGTTTCGCAGGTCTTCAGCAGAGACGTTTCCCAGAGGTTTCTGAGACGCAGGGTAACAATGCAGACCTGGAGGGTATCCCCAGGTGCAGTAGACTGGTAATCTTGGAACCTCCTGACTCAGAATACTGCTACCTACTCACTGCCATAGGAATGCAGCTAGTTGACAGCTGGCTTCAAGGCATGCTTCCCTGTGAGAGCTGAGGACAGGGCAGAACCCTCCCGCATGCTGCCTGACTGTAGGAGTAGCTGCTAACATCCTAATATTAGTGGCTGGGAGAGGTTGAGGGAAAAGCATGTGTGAGCACTGGGCCTGAACTCCCGTGTATCTGAGTTGTATACAGCGATTTCCAACGAATTTCCTCAACCAGAGTGTAGCTAGGTTCCAAATCCCATGTACGAGCGGGTAGCAGACATCTGCCTCCCATGCATACACACTTCTGAGAGTTGAGCTTATGGCCTGTACCTCCACATCCAGCCTGCTGGTACCCTTGGCTTCTAAAAGGCCTAGGCTCGCTGTTTGACGGAAGTGCTGGGAGAGGTAATTGGAATCTCCCGGCACACAAGACGAGTGCCTCCAAGCTCAATTCACGATTTCCCAGTAATTCTTGTGGTAGACAGGTGCTACATACTAAGTTCCATATGTGAGAAGGTAGCTGAACGCCTTGTCCAAAAGCATCTTACTTCTGAGAGTTGAGCCCACCCTCAGTCCCTCACAGTTCCACACTGCCTGCAGAGTGAGTTTCACACGTCTTCACCAGAGACCATTGCCAGAGGCTTCTGAGTACAAGTTAACAATGCAGACCTGGAGGGTATCTCCAGGTGCAGTAGAGTGGTAATCTTGGAACCTCCTGACTCAGAGTACTGCTACCTTCTCACTGCCATAGGAATGCAGCTAGTTGACAGCTGGCTTCAAGACATGCTTCCCTGTGAGAGCTGAGGACAGGGCAGAACCCTCCCGCATCCTGCCTGACTGTAGGAGTAGCTGCTAACATCCTTATGTTAGTGGCTGGGAGAGGTTGCGGGAAAAGCATGTGTGAGCACTGGGCCTGAACTCCCGTGTATCTGAGTTGAATACAGCGATTGCCAATGGCCTTCTTCAATCACAGTGTAGCTAGGTTCCAACTCCCATGTCCGAGTGGGTAGCAGACATCTGCCTCCCATGCATACACACTTCTGAGAGTTGAGCTTATGGCCTGTACCTCCACATCCAGCCTGCTGGTACCCTTGGCTTCTAAAAGGCCTAGGCTCGCTGTTTGACGGAAGTGCTGGGAGAGGTAATTGGAATCACCCGGCACACAAGACTAGTGCCTCCAAGCTCAGTTCAGCGATTTCCTAGTAATTCCTGTGGTAGACTGGTGCTACATACTAAGTTCCATACGTGAGAGGGTAGCTGAACGCCTTGTCCAAAACCATCTTACTTCTGAGAGTTGAGCTCAGCCTCAGTCCCTCACAGTTTCACACTTCCTGCAGAGTGAGTTTCGCAGGTCTTCAGCAGAGACGTTTGCCAGAGGCTTCTGAGACGCAGGGTAACAATGCAGACCTGGAGGGTATCCCCAGGTGCAGTCGACTGGTAATCTTGGAACCTCCTGACTCAGAATACTGCTACCTTCTCACTGCCATAGGAATGCAGCTAGTTGACAGCTGGCTTCAAGACATGCTTTCCTGTGAGAGCTGAGGACAGGGCAGAACCCTCCCGCATGCTGCCTGACTGTAGGAGTAGCTGCTAACATCCTTATATTAGTGGCTGGGAGAGGTTGCGGGAAAAGCATGTGTGAGCACTGGGCCTGAACTCCCGTGTATCTGAGTTGAATACAGCGATTTCCAACGGCTTTCCTCAACCAGAGTGTAGCTAGGTTCCAAATCCCATGTACGAGCGGGTAGCAGACATCTGCCTCCCATGCATACACACTTCTGAGAGTTGAGCTTATGGCCTGTACCTCCACAGCCAGCCTGCTGGTACCCTTGGCTTCTAAAAG
Organism: Canis lupus baileyi; assembly: GCF_048164855.1. Classification (NCBI taxonomy): domain Eukaryota; kingdom Metazoa; phylum Chordata; class Mammalia; order Carnivora; family Canidae; genus Canis; species Canis lupus. The sequence continues at coordinate 75,835,097 of NC_132844.1, read as the reverse complement.
GCCTAGGCTCGCTGTTTGACGGAAGTGCTGGGAGAGGTAATTGGAATCTCCCGGCACACAAGACGAGTGCCTCCAAGCTCAATTCACGATTTCCCAGTAATTCTTGTGGTAGACAACTGCTACATACTAAGTTCCATATGTGAGATGGTAGCTGAACGCCTTGTCCAAAAGCATCTTACTTCTGAGAGTTGAGCCCACCCTCAGTCCCTCACAGTTCCACACTGCCTGCAGAGTGAGTTTCACACGTCTTCACCAGAGACGATTGCCAGAGGCTTCTGAGTACAAGTTAACAATGCAGACCTGGAGGGTATCTCCAGGTGCAGTAGAGTGGTAATCTTGGAACCTCCTGACTCAGAGTACTGCTACCTTCTCCTGCCATAGGAATGCAGCTAGTTGACAGCTAGCTTCAAGACATGCTTCCCTGTGAGAGCTGAGGACAGGGCAGAACCCTCTCGCATCCTGCCTGACTGTAGGAGTAGCTGCTAACATCCTTATGTTAGTGGCTGGGAGAGGTTGCGGGAAAAGCATGTGTGAGCACTGGGCCTGAACTCCCGTGTATCTGAGTTGAATACAGCGATTTCCAATGGCCTTCTTCAATCACAGTGTAGCTAGGTTCCAACTCCCATGTCCGAGTGGGTAGCAGACATCTGCCTCCCATGCATACACACTTCTGAGAGTTGAGCTTATGGCCTGTACCTCCACATCCAGCCTGCTGGTACCCTTGGCTTCTAAAAGGGCTAGGCTCGCTGTTTGACGGAAGTGCTGGGAGAGGTAATTGGAATCACCCGGCACACAAGACTAGTGCCTCCAAGCTCAGTTCAGCGATTTCCTAGTAATTCCTGTGGTAGACTGGTGCTACATACTAAGTTCCATACGTGAGAGGGTAGCTGAACGCCTTGTCCAAAACCATCTTACTTCTGAGAGTTGAGCTCAGCCTCAGTCCCTCACATTTCCACACTGCCTGCAGAGTGAGTTTCGCAGGTCTTCAGCAGAGACGTTTGCCAGAGGCTTCTGAGACGCAGGGTAACAATGCAGACCTGCAGGGTATCCCCAGGTGCAGTCGACTGGTAATCTTGGAACCTCCTGACTCAGAATACTGCTACCTTCTCACTGCCATAGGAATGCAGCTAGTTGACAGCTAGCTGGCTTCAAGACTTGCTTCCCTGAGAGAGCTGAGGACAGGGCAGAACCCTCCCGCATGCTGCCTGACTGTAGGAGTAGCTGCTAACATCCTAATGTTAGTGGCTGGGAGAGGTTGCGGGAAAAGCATGTGTGAGCACTGGGCCTGAACTCCCGTGTATCTGAGTTGAATACAGCGATTTCCAATGGCCTTCTTCAATCACAGTGTAGCTAGGTTCCAACTCCCATGTCCGAGTGGGTAGCAGACATCTGCCTCCCATGCATACACACTTCTGAGAGTTGAGCTTATGGCCTGTACCTCCACATCCAGCCTGCTGGTACCCTTGGCTTCTAAAAGGCCTAGGCTCGCTGTTTGACGGAAGTGCTGGGAGAGGTAATTGGAATCACCCGGCACACAAGACTAGTGCCTCCAAGCTCAGTTCAGCGATTTCCTAGTAATTCCTGTGGTAGACTGGTGCTACATACTAAGTTCCATACGTGAGAGGGTAGCTGAACGCCTTGTCCAAAACCATCTTACTTCTGAGAGTTGAGCTCACCCTCAGTCCCTCACAGTTCCACATGCCTGCAGAGTGAGTTTCGCAGGTCTTCAGCAGAGACGTTTGCCAGAGGCTTCTGAGACGCAGGGTAACAATGCAGACCTGGAGGGTATCTCCAGGTACAGTAGAGTGGTAATCTTGGAACCTCCTTACTCAGAGTACTGCTACCTTCTCACTGCCATAGGAATGCAGCTAGTTGACAGCTGGCTTCAAGACATGCTTCCCTGTGAGAGCTGAGGACAGGGCAGAACCCTCCCGCATCCTGCCTGACTGTAGTAGTAGCTGCTAACATCCTTATGTTAGTGGCTGGGAGAAGTTGCGGGAAAAGCATGTGTGAGCACTGGGCCTGTACTCCCGTGTATCTGAGTTGAATACAGCGATTTCCAATGGTCTTCTTCAATCACAGTGTAGCTAGGTTCCAACTCCCATGTCCGAGTGGGTAGCAGACATCTGCCTCCCATGCATACACACTTCTGAGAGTTGAGCTTATGGCCTGTACCTCCACATCCAGCCTGCTGGTACCCTTGGCTTCTAAAAGGCCAAGGCTCGCTGTTTGACAGAAGTGCTGGGAGAGGTAATTGGAATCACCCGGCACACAAGACTAGTGCCTCCAAGCTCAGTTCAGCGATTTCCTAGTAATTCCTGTGGTAGACTGGTGCTACATACTAAGTTCCATACGTGAGAGGGTAGCTGAACGCCTTGTCCAAAACCATCTTACTTCTGAGAGTTGAGCCCACCCTCAGTCCCTCACAGTTCCACACTGCCTGCAGAGTGAGTTTCACACGTCTTCACCAGAGACGATTGCCAGAGGCTTCTGAGTACAAGTTAACAATGCAGACCTGGAGGGTATCTCCAGGTGCAGTAGAGTGGTAATCTTGGAACCTCCTGACTCAGAGTACTGCTACCTTCTCACTGCCATAGGAATGCAGCTAGTTGACAGCTGGCTTCAAGACATGCTTCCCTGTGAGAGCTGAGGACAGGGCAGAACCCTCCCGCATCCTGTCTGACTGTAGGAGTAGCTGCTAACATCCTTATGTTAGTGGCTGGGAGAGGTTGCGGGAAAAGCATGTGTGAGCACTGGGCCTGAACTCCCGTGTATCTGAGTTGAATACAGCGATTTCCAATGGCCTTCTTCAATCACAGTGTAGCTATGTTCCAACTCCCATGTCCGAGTGGGTAGCAGACATCTGCCTCCCATGCATACACACTTCTGAGAGTTGAGCTTATGGCCTGTACCTCCACATCCAGCCTGCTGGTACCCTTGGCTTCTAAAAGGCCTAGGCTCGCTGTTTGACGGAAGTGCTGGGAGAGGTAATTGGAATCACCCGGCACACAAGACGAGTGCCTCCAAGCTCAATTCACGATTTCCCAGTAATTCTTGTGGTAGACAGGTGCTACATACTAAGTTCCATATGTGAGAAGGTAGCTGAACGCCTTGTCCAAAGGCATCTTACTTCTGAGAGTTGAGCACACCGTCAGTGCCTCACACTTCCACACTGCCTGCAGAGTGAGTTTCACACATCTTCACCAGAGACGATTGCCAGAGGCTTCTGAGTACAAGTTAACAATGCAGACCTGGAGGGTATCTCCAGGTGCAGTAGAGTGGTAATCTTGGAACCTCCTGACTCAGAGTACTGCTACCTTCTCACTGCCATAGGAATGCAGCTAGTTGACAGCTGGCTTCAAGACATGCTTCCCTGTGAGAGCTGAGGACAGGGCAGAACCCTCCCGCATCCTGCCTGACTGTAGGAGTAGCTGCTAACATCCTAATGTTAGTGGCTGGGAGAGGTTGCGGGAAAAGCATGTGTGAGCACTGGGCCTGAACTCCCGTGTATCTGAGTTGAATACAGCGATTTCCAATGGCCTTCTTCAATCACAGTGTAGCTAGGTTCCAACTCCCATGTCCGAGTGGGTAGCAGACATCTGCCTCCCATGCATACACACTTCTGAGAGTTGAGCTTATGGCCTGTACCTCCACATCCAGCCTGCTGGTACCCTTGGCTTCTAAAAGGCCTAGGCTCGCTGTTTGACGGAAGTGCTGGGAGAGGTAATTGGAATCACCCGGCACACAAGACTAGTGCCTCCAAGCTCAGTTCAGCGATTTCCTAGTAATTCCTGTGGTAGACTGGTGCTACATACTAAGTTCCATACGTGAGAGGGTAGCTGAACGCCTTGTCCAAAACCATCTAACTTCTGAGAGTTGAGCTCACCCTCAGTCCCTCACAGTTCCACACTGCCTGCAGAGTGAGTTTCGCAGGTCTTCAGCAGAGACGTTTGCCAGAGGCTTCTGAGACGCAGGGTAACAATGCAGACCTGGAGGGTATCCCCAGGTGCAGTCGACTGGTAATCTTGGAACCTCCTGACTCAGAATACTGCTACCTTCTCACTGCCATAGGAAGGCAGCTAGTTGATAGCTGGCTTCAAGACATGCTTCCTTGTGAGAGCTGAGGACAGGGCAGAACCCTCCCGCATGCTGCCTGACTGTAGGAGTAGCTGCTAACATCCTTATGTTAGTGGCTGGGAGAGGTTGCGGGAAAAGCATGTGTGAGCACTGGGCCTGAACTCCCGTGTATCTGAGTTGAATACAGCGATTTCCAACGGCTTTCCTCAACCAGAGTGTAGCTAGGTTCCAAATCCCATGTATGAGCGGGTAGAAGACATCTCCCTCCCATGCATACACACTTCTGAGAGTTGAGCTTATGGCCTGTACCTCCACATCCAGCCTGCTGGTACCCTTGGTTTCTAAAAGGCCTAGGCTCGCTGTTTGACGGAAGTGCTGAGAGAGGTAATTGGAATCTCCCGGCACACAAGACGAGTGCCTCCAAGCTCAATTCACGATTTCCCAGTAATTCTTGTGGTAGACAGGTGCTACATACTAAGTTCCATATGTGAGAAGGTAGATGAACGCCTTGTCCAAAAGCATCTTACTTCTGAGAGTTGAGCACACCCTCAGTCCCTCACACTTCCACACTGCCTGCAGAGTGAGTTTCACACGTCTTCACCAGAGACGATAGCCAGAGGCTTCTGAGTACAAGTTAACAATGCAGACCTGGAAGGTAACTCCAGGTGCAGTAGAGTGGTAATCTTGGAACCTCCTGACTTAGAGTACTGCTACCCTCTCACTGCCATAGGAATGCAGCTAGTTGACAGCTGGCTTCAAGACATGCTTCCCTGTGAGAGCTGAGGACAGGGCAGAACCCTCCCGCATCCTGCCTGACTGTAGGAGTAGCTGCTAACATCCTTATGTTAGTGGCTGGGAAAGGTTGCGGGAAAAGCATGTGTGAGCACTGGGCCTGAACTCCCGTGTATCTGAGTTGAATACAGCGATTTCCAATGGCCTTCTTCAATCACAGTGTAGCTAGGTTCCAACTCACATGTCCGAGTGGGTAGCAGACATCTGCCTCCCATGCATACACACTTCTGAGAGTTGAGCTTATGGCCTGTACCTCCACATCCAGCCTGCTGGTACCCTTGGCTTCTAAAAGGCCTAGGCTCGCTGTTTGACGGAAGTGCTGGGAGAGGTAATTGGAATCACCCGGCACACAAGACTAGTGCCTCCAAGCTCAGTTCAGCGATTTCCTAGTAATTCCTGTGGTAGACTGGTGCTACATACTAAGTTCCATACGTGAGAGGGTAGCTGAACGCCTTGTCCAAAACCATCTTACTTCTGAGAGTTGAGCTCAGCCTCAGTCCCTCACATTTCCACACTGCCTGCAGAGTGAGTTTCGCAGGTCTTCAGCAGAGACGTTTGCCAGAGGCTTCTGAGACGCAGGGTAACAATGCAGACCTGGAGGGTATCCCCAGGTGCAGTCGACTGGTAATCTTGGAACCTCCTGACTCAGAATACTGCTACCTTCTCACTGCCATAGGAATGCAGCTAGTTGACAGCTGGCTTCAAGACATGCTTCCCTGTGAGAGCTGAGGACAGGGCAGAACCCTCCCGCATGCTGCCTGACTGTAGCAGTAGCTGCTAACATCCTTATGTTAGTGGCTGGGAGAGGTTGCGGGAAAAGCATGTGTGAGCACTGGGCCTGAACTCCCGTGTATCTGAGTTGCATACAGCGATTTCCAAAGGCTTTCCTCAACCAGAGTGTAGCTAGGTTCCAAATCCCATGTACGAGCGGGTAGCAGACATCTGCCTCCCATGCATACACACTTCTGAGAGTTGAGCTTATGGCCTGTACCTCCACAGCCAGCCTGCTGGTACCCTTGGCTTCTAAAAGGCCTAGGCTCGCTGTTTGACGGAAGTGCTGGGAGAGGTAATTGGAATCTCCCGGCACACAAGACGAGTGCCTCCAAGCTCAATTCACGATTTCCCAGTAATTCTTGTGGTAGACAGGTGCTACATACTAAGTTCCATATGTGAGAAGGTAGCTGAACGCCTTGTCCAAAAGCATCTTACTTCTGAGAGTTGAGCCCACCCTCAGTCCCTACACTTCCACACTGCCTGCAGAGTGAGTTTCACACGTCTTCATCAGAGACGATTTCCAGAGGCTTCTGAGTACAAGTTAACAATGCAGACCTGGAGGGTATCTACAGGTGCAGTAGAGTGGTAATCTTGGAACCTCCTGACTCAGAGTACTGCTACCTTCTCACTGCCATAGGAATGCAGCTAGTTGACAGCTGGCTTCAAGACATGCTTCCCTGTGAGAGCTGAGGACAGGGCAGAACCCTCCCGCATCCTGCCTGACTGTAGGAGTAGCTGCTAACATCCTAATGTTAGTGGCTGGGAGAGGTTGCGGGAAAAGCATGTGTGAGCACTGGGCCTGAACTCCCGTGTATCTGAGTTGAATACAGCGATTTCCAATGGCCTTCTTCAATCACAGTGTAGCTAGGTTCCAACTCCCATGTCCGAGTGGGTAGCAGACATCTGCCTCCCATGCATACACACTTCTGAGAGTTGAGCTTATGGCCTGTACCTCCACATCCAGCCTGCTGGTACCCTTGTCTTCTAAAAGGCCAAGGCTCGCTGTTTGACGGAAGTGCTGTGAGAGGTAATTGGAATCACCCGGCACACAAGACTAGTGCCTCCAAGCTCAGTTCAGCGATTTCCTAGTAATTCCTGTGGTAGACTGGTGCTACATACTAAGTTCCATACGTGAGAGGGTAGCTGAACGCCTTGTCCAAAACCATCTTACTTCTGAGAGTTGAGCTCAGCCTCAGTCCCTCACAGTTCCACACTGCCTGCAGAGTGAGTTTCGCCGGTCTTCAGCAGAGACGTTTGCCAGAGGCTTCTGAGACGCAGGGTAACAATGCAGACCTGCAGGGTATCCCCAGGTGCAGTCGACTGGTAATCTTGGAACCTCCTGACTCAGAATACTGCTACCTTCTCACTGCCACAGGAATGCAGCTAGTTGACAGCTAGCTGGCTTCAAGACATGCTTCCCTGAGAGAGCTGAGGACAGGGCAGAACCCTCCCGCATTCTGCCGGACTGTAGGAATAGCTGCTAACATCCTAATGTTAGTGGCTGGGAGAGGTTGCGGGAAAAGCATGTGTGAGCACTGGGCCTGAACTCCCGTGTATCTGAGTTGAATACAGCGATTTCGAACGGCTTACCTCAACCAGAGTGTAGCTAGGTTCCAAATCCCATGTACGAGCGGGTAGCAGACATCTGCCTCCCATGCATACACACTTCTGAGAGTTGAGCTTATGGCCTGTACCTCCACAGCCAGCCTGCTGGTACCCTTGGCTTCTAAAAGGCCTAGGCTCGCTGTTTGACGGAAGTGCTGGGAGAGGTAATTGGAATCTCCCGGCACACAAGACGAGTGCCTCCAAGCTCAATTCACGATTTCCCAGTAATTCTTGTGGTAGACAACTGCTACATACTAAGTTCCATATGTGAGATGGTAGCTGAACGCCTTGTCCAAAAGCATCTTACTTCTGAGAGTTGAGCCCACCCTCAGTCCCTCACAGTTCCACACTGCCTGCAGAGTGAGTTTCACACGTCTTCACCAGAGACGATTGCCAGAGGCTTCTGAGTACAAGTTAACAATGCAGACCTGGAGGGTATCTCCAGGTGCAGTAGAGTGGTAATCTTGGAACCTCCTGACTCAGAGTACTGCTACCTTCTCCTGCCATAGGAATGCAGCTAGTTGACAGCTAGCTTCAAGACATGCTTCCCTGTGAGAGCTGAGGACAGGGCAGAACCCTCTCGCATCCTGCCTGACTGTAGGAGTAGCTGCTAACATCCTTATGTTAGTGGCTGGGAGAGGTTGCGGGAAAAGCATGTGTGAGCACTGGGCCTGAACTCCCGTGTATCTGAGTTGAATACAGCGATTTCCAATGGCCTTCTTCAATCACAGTGTAGCTAGGTTCCAACTCCCATGTCCGAGTGGGTAGCAGACATCTGCCTCCCATGCATACACACTTCTGAGAGTTGAGCTTATGGCCTGTACCTCCACATCCAGCCTGCTGGTACCCTTGGCTTCTAAAAGGGCTAGGCTCGCTGTTTGACGGAAGTGCTGGGAGAGGTAATTGGAATCACCCGGCACACAAGACTAGTGCCTCCAAGCTCAGTTCAGCGATTTCCTAGTAATTCCTGTGGTAGACTGGTGCTACATACTAAGTTCCATACGTGAGAGGGTAGCTGAACGCCTTGTCCAAAACCATCTTACTTCTGAGAGTTGAGCTCACCCTCAGTCCCTCACATTTCCACACTGCCTGCAGAGTGAGTTTCGCAGGTCTTCAGCAGAGACGTTTGCCAGAGGCTTCTGAGACGCAGGGTAACAATGCAGACCTGCAGGGTATCCCCAGGTGCAGTCGACTGGTAATCTTGGAACCTCCTGACTCAGAATACTGCTACCTTCTCACTGCCATAGGAATGCAGCTAGTTGACAGCTAGCTGGCTTCAAGACTTGCTTCCCTGAGAGAGCTGAGGACAGGGCAGAACCCTCCCGCATGCTGCCTGACTGTAGGAGTAGCTGCTAACATCCTAATGTTAGTGGCTGGGAGAGGTTGCGGGAAAAGCATGTGTGAGCACTGGGCCTGAACTCCCGTGTATCTGAGTTGAATACAGCGATTTCCAACGGCATCCCTCAACCAGAGTGTAGCTAGGTTCCAAATCCCATGTACGAGCAGGTAGCAGACATCTGCCTCCCATGCATACACACTTCTGAGAGTTGAGCTTATGGCCTGTACCTCCACAGCCAGCCTGCTGGTACCCTTGGCTTCTAAAAGGCCTAGGCTCGCTGTTTGACGGAAGTGCTGGGAGAGGTAATTGGAATCTCCCGGCACACAAGACGAGTGCCTCCAAGCTCAATTCACGATTTCCCAGTAATTCTTGTGGTAGACAGGTGCTACATACTAAGTTCCATATGTGAGATGGTAGCTGAACGCCTTGTCCAAAAGCATCTTACTTCTGAGAGTTGAGCCCACCCTCAGTCCCTCACAGTTCCACACTGCCTGCAGAGTGAGTTTCACACGTCTTCACCAGAGACGATTGCCAGAGGCTTCTGAGTACAAGTTAACAATGCAGACCTGGAGGGTATCTCCAGGTGCAGTAGAATGGTAATCTTGGAACCTCCTGACTCAGAGTACTGCTACCTTCTCCTGCCATAGGAATGTAGCTAGTTGACAGCTAGCTTCAAGACATGCTTCCCTGTGAGAGCTGAGGACAGGGCAGAACCCTCCCGCATCCTGCCTGACTGTAGGAGTAGCTGCTAACATCCTTATGTTAGTGGCTGGGAGAGGTTGCGGGAAAAGCATGTGTGAGCACTGGGCCTGAACTCCCGTGTATCTGAGTTGAATACAGCGATTTCCAATGGCCTTCTTCAATCACAGTGTAGCTAGGTTCCAACTCCCATGTCCGAGTGGGTAGCAGACATCTGCCTCCCATGCATACACACTTCTGAGAGTTGAGCTTATGGCCTGTACCTCCACATCCAGCCTGCTGGTACCCTTGGCTTCTAAAAGGCCTAGGCTCGCTGTTTGACGGAAGTGCTGGGAGAGGTAATTGGAATCACCCGGCACACAAGACTAGTGCCTCCAAGCTCAGTTCAGCGATTTCCTAGTAATTCCTGTGGTAGACTGGTGCTACATACTAAGTTCCATACGTGAGAGGGTAGCTGAACGCCTTGTCCAAAACCATCTGACTTCTGAGAGTTGAGCTCACCCTCAGTCCCTCACAGTTCCACATGCCTGCAGAGTGAGTTTCGCAGGTCTTCAGCAGAGACGTTTGCCAGAGGCTTCTGAGACGCAGGGTAACAATGCAGACCTGGAGGGTATCCCCAGGTGCAGTCGACTGGTAATCTTGGAACCTCCTGACTCAGAATACTGCTACTTTCTCACTGCCATAGGAATGCAGCTAGTTGACAGCTGGCTTCAAGACATGCTTCCCTGTGAGAGCTGAGGACAGGGCAGAACCCTCCCGCATGCTGCCTGACTGTAGGAGTAGCTGCTAACATCCTTATGTTAGTGGCTGGGAAAGGTTGCGTGAAAAGCATGTGTGAGCACTGGGCCTGAACTCCCGTGTATCTGAGTTGAATAAAGCGATTTCCAACGGCTTTCCTCAACTAGAGTGTAGCTAGGTTCCAAATCCCATGTACGAGCGGGTAACAAACATCTGCCTCCCATGCATACACACTTCTGAGAGTTGAGCTTATGGCCTGTACCTCCACAGCCAGCCTGCTGGTACCCTTGGCTTCTAAAAGGCCTAGGCTCGCTGTTTGACGGAAGTGCTGGGAGAGGTAATTGGAATCACCCGGCACACAAGACTAGTGCCTCCAAGTTCAGTTCAGCGATTTCCTAGTAATTCCTGTGGTAGACTGGTGCTACATACTAAGTTCCATACGTGAGAGGGTAGCTGAACGCCTTGTCCAAAACCATCTTACTTCTGAGAGTTGAGCTCAGCCTCAGTCCCTCACAGTTTCACACTTCCTGCAGAGTGAGTTTCGCAGGTCTTCAGCAGAGACGTTTGCCAGAGGCTTCTGAGACGCAGGGTAACAATGCAGACCTGGAGGGTATCCCCAGGTGCAGTCGACTGGTAATCTTGGAACCTCCTGACTCAGAATACTGCTACCTTCTCACTGCCATAGGAATGCAGCTAGTTGACAGCTGGCTTCAAGACATGCTTTCCTGTGAGAGCTGAGGACAGGGCAGAACCCTCCCGCATGCTGCCTGACTGTAGGAGTAGCTGCTAACATCCTTATGTTAGTGGCTGGGAGAGGTTGCGGGAAAAGCATGTGTGAGCACTGGGCCTGAACTCCCGTGTATCTGAGTTGAATACAGCGATTTCCAACGGCTTTCCTCAACCAGAGTGTAGCTAGGTTCCAAATCCCATGTACGAGCGGGTAGCAGACATCTGCCTCCCATGCATACACACTTCTGAGAGTTTTGCTTATGGCCTGTACCTCCACATCCAGCCTGCTGGTACCCTTGGCTTCTAAAAGGCCTAGGCTCCCTGTTTGACGGAAGTGCTGGGAGAGGTAATTGTAATCTCCCGGCACACAAGACGAGTGCCTCCAAGCTCAATTCACGATTTCCCAGTAATTCTTGTGGTAGACAGGTGCTACATACTAAGTTCCATATGTGAGAAGGTAGCTGAACGCCTTGTCCAAAAGCATCTTACTTCTCAGAGTTGAGCCCACCCTCAGTCCCTCACAGTTCCACACTGCCTGCAGAGTGAGTTTCACGCGTCTTCACCAGAGACGATTGCCAGAGTCTTCTGAGTACAAGTTAACAATGCAGACCTGGAGGGTATCTCCAGGTACAGTAGAGTGGTAATCTTGGAACCTCCTTACTCAGAGTACTGCTGCCTTCTCACTGCCATAGGAATGCAGCTAGTTGACAGCTGGCTTCAAGACATGCTTCCCTGTGAGAGCTGAGGACAGGGCAGAACCCTCCCGCATCCTGCCTGACTGTAGTAGTAGCTGCTAACATCCTTATGTTAGTGGCTGGGAGAAGTTGCGGGAAAAGCATGTGTGAGCACTGGGCCTGTACTCCCGTGTATCTGAGTTGAATACAGCGATTTCCAATGGTCTTCTTCAATCACAGTGTAGCTAGGTTCCAACTCCCATGTCCGAGTGGGTAGCAGACATCTGCCTCCCATGCATACACACTTCTGAGAGTTGAGCTTATGGCCTGTACCTCCACATCCAGCCTGCTGGTACCCTTGGCTTCTAAAAGGCCAAGGCTCGCTGTTTGACGGAAGTGCTGGGAGAGGTAATTGGAATCACCCGGCACACAAGACTAGTGCCTCCAAGCTCAGTTCAGCGATTTCCTAGTAATTCCTGTGGTAGACTGGTGCTACATACTAAGTTCCATACGTGAGAGGGTAGCTGAACGCCTTGTCCAAAACCATCTTACTTCTGAGAGTTGAGCTCAGCCTCAGTCCCTCACAGTTCCACACTGCCTGCAGAGTGAGTTTCACAGGTCTTCAGCAGAGACGTTTGCCAGAGGCTTCTGAGACGCAGGGTAACAATGCAGACCTGGAGGGTATCCCCAGGTGCAGTCGACTGGTAATCTTGGAACCTCCTGACTCAGAATACTGCTACCTTCTCACTGCCATAGGAATGCAGCTAGTTGACAGCTGGCTTCAAGACATGCTTCCCTGTGAGAGCTGAGGACAGGGCAGAACCCTCCCGCATGCTGCCTGACTGTAGGAGTAGCTGCTAACATCCTAATGTTAGTGGCTGGGAGAGGTTGCAGGAAAAGCATGTGTGAGCACTGGGCCTGAACTCCCGTGTATCTGAGTTGAATACAGCGATTTCCAGTGGCCTTCTTCAATCACAGTGTAGCTAGGTTCCAACTCCCATGTCCGAGTGGGTAGCAGACATCTGCATCCCATGCATACACACTTCTGAGAGTTGAGCTTATGGCCTGTACCTCCACATCCAGCCTGCTGGTACCCTTGGCTTCTAAAAGGCCTAGGCTCGCTGTTTGACGGAAGTGCTGGGAGAGGTAATTGGAATCACCCGGCACACAAGACTAGTGCCTCCAAGCTCAGTTCAGCGATTTCCTAGTAATTCCTGTGGTAGACTGGTGCTACATACTAAGTTCCATACGTGAGAGGGTAGCTGAACGCCTTGTCCAAAACCATCTTACTTCTGAGAGTTGAGCTCAGCCTCAGTCCCTCACAGTTCCACACTGCCTGCAGAGTGAGTTTCGCAGGTCTTCAGCAGAGACGTTTGCCAGAGGCTTCTGAGACGCAGGGTAACAATGCAGACTTGGAGGGTATCCCCAGGTGCAGTCGACTGGTAATCTTGGAACCTCCTGACTCAGAATACTGCTACCTTCTCACTGCCATAGGAATACAGCTAGTTGCCAGCTAGCTGGCTTCAAGACTTGCTTCCCTGAGAGAGCTGAGGACAGGGCAGAACCCTCCCGCATGCTGCCTGACTGTAGGAGTAGCTGCTAACATCCTAATGTTACTGGCTGGGAGAGGTTGCGGGAAAAGCATGTGTGAGCACTGGGCTTGAACTCCCGTGTATCTGAGTTGAATACAGCGATTTCCAACGGCTTCCCTCAACCAGAGTGTAGCTAGGTTCCAAATCCCATGTACGAGCGGGTAGCAGACATCTGCCTCCCATGCATACACACTTCTGAGAGTTGAGCTTATGGCCTGTACCTCCACAGCCAGCCTGCTGGTACCCTTGGCTTCTAAAAGGCCTAGGCTCGCTGTTTGACGGAAGTGCTGGGAGATGTAATTGGAATCTCCCGGCACACAAGACGAGTGCCTCCAAGCTCAATTCACGATTTCCCAGTAATTCTTGTGGTAGACAGGTGCTACATACTAAGTTCCATATGTGAGATGGTAGCTGAACGCCTTGTCCAAAAGCATCTTACTTCTGAGAGTTGAGCACACCCTCAGTCCCTCACACTTCCACACTGCCTGCAGAGTGAGTTTCACACGTCTTCACCAGAGACGATTGCCAGAGGCTTCTGAGTACAAGTTAACAATGCAGACCTGGAGGGTATCTCCAGGTGCAGTAGAGTGGTAATCTTGGAACCTCCTGACTCAGAGTACTGCTACCTTCTCCTGCCATAGGAATGCAGCTAGTTGACAGCTAGCTTCAAGACATGCTTCCCTGTGAGAGCTGAGGACAGGGCAGAACCCTCTCGCATCCTGCCTGACTGTAGGAGTAGCTGCTAACATCCTTATGTTAGTGGCTGGGAGAGGTTGCGGGAAAAGCATGTGTGAGCACTGGGCCTGAACTCCCGTGTATCTGAGTTGAATACAGCGATTTCCAATGGCCTTCTTCAATCACAGTGTAGCTAGGTTCCAACTCCCATGTCCGAGTGGGTAGCAGACATCTGCCTCCCATGCATACACACTTCTGAGAGTTGAGCTTATGGCCTGTACCTCCACATCCAGCCTGCTGGTACCCTTGGCTTCTAAAAGGGCTAGGCTCGCTGTTTGACGGAAGTGCTGGGAGAGGTAATTGGAATCACCCGGCACACAAGACTAGTGCCTCCAAGCTCAGTTCAGCGATTTCCTAGTAATTCCTGTGGTAGACTGGTGCTACATACTAAGTTCCATACGTGAGAGGGTAGCTGAACGCCTTGTCCAAACCATCTTACTTCTGAGAGTTGAGCTCACCCTCAGTCCCTCACATTTCCACACTGCCTGCAGAGTGAGTTTCGCAGGTCTTCAGCAGAGACGTTTGCCAGAGGCTTCTGAGACGCAGGGTAACAATGCAGACCTGCAGGGTATCCCCAGGTGCAGTCGACTGGTAATCTTGGAACCTCCTGACTCAGAATACTGCTACCTTCTCACTGCCATAGGAATGCAGCTAGTTGACAGCTAGCTGGCTTCAAGACTTGCTTCCCTGAGAGAGCTGAGGACAGGGCAGAACCCTCCCGCATGCTGCCTGACTGTAGGAGTAGCTGCTAACATCCTAATGTTAGTGGCTGGGAGAGGTTGCGGGAAAAGCATGTGTGAGCACTGGGCCTGAACTCCCGTGTATCTGAGTTGAATACAGCGATTTCCAACGGCATCCCTCAACCAGAGTGTAGCTAGGTTCCAAATCCCATGTACGAGCAGGTAGCAGACATCTGCCTCCCATGCATACACACTTCTGAGAGTTGAGCTTATGGCCTGTACCTCCACAGCCAGCCTGCTGGTACCCTTGGCTTCTAAAAGGCCTAGGCTCGCTGTTTGACGGAAGTGCTGGGAGAGGTAATTGGAATCTCCCGGCACACAAGACGAGTGCCTCCAAGCTCAATTCACGATTTCCCAGTAATTCTTGTGGTAGACAGGTGCTACATACTAAGTTCCATATGTGAGATGGTAGCTGAACGCCTTGTCCAAAAGCATCTTACTTCTGAGAGTTGAGCCCACCCTCAGTCCCTCACAGTTCCACACTGCCTGCAGAGTGAGTTTCACACGTCTTCACCAGAGACGATTGCCAGAGCATTCTGAGTACAAGTTAACAATGCAGACCTGGAGGGTATCTCCAGGTGCAGTAGAATGGTAATCTTGGAACCTCCTGACTCAGAGTACTGCTACCTTCTCCTGCCATAGGAATGCAGCTAGTTGACAGCTAGCTTCAAGACATGCTTCCCTGTGAGAGCTGAGGACAGGGCAGAACCCTCCCGCATCCTGCCTGACTGTAGGAGTAGCTGCTAACATCCTTATGTTAGTGGCTGGGAGAGGTTGCGGGAAAAGCATGTGTGAGCACTGGGTCTGAACTCCCGTGTATCTGAGTTGAATACAGCGATTTCCAATGGCCTTCTTCAATCACAGTGTAGCTAGGTTCCAACTCCCATGTCCGAGTGGGTAGCAGACATCTGCCTCCCATGCATACACACTTCTGAGAGTTGAGCTTATGGCCTGTACCTCCACATCCAGCCTGCTGGTACCCTTGGCTTCTAAAAGGCCTAGGCTCGCTGTTTGACGGAAGTGCTGGGAGAGGTAATTGGAATCACCCGGCACACAAGACTAGTGCCTCCAAGCTCAGTTCAGCGATTTCCTAGTAATTCCTGTGGTAGACTGGTGCTACATACTAAGTTCCATACGTGAGAGGGTAGCTGAACGCCTTGTCCAAAACCATCTTACTTCTGAGAGTTGAGCTCAGCCTCAGTCCCTCACAGTTCCACATGCCTGCAGAGTGAGTTTCGCAGGTCTTCAGCAGAGACGTTTGCCAGAGGCTTCTGAGACGCAGGGTAACAATGCAGACCTGGAGGGTATCCCCAGGTGCAGTCGACTGGTAATCTTGGAACCTCCTGACTCAGAATACTGCTACTTTCTCACTGCCATAGGAATGCAGCTAGTTGACAGCTGGCTTCAAGACATGCTTCCCTGTGAGAGCTGAGGACAGGGCAGAACCCTCCCGCATGCTGCCTGACTGTAGGAGTAGCTGCTAACATCCTTATGTTAGTGGCTGGGAGAGGTTGCGTGAAAAGCATGTGTGAGCACTGGGCCTGAACTCCCGTGTATCTGAGTTGAATAAAGCGATTTCCAACGGCTTTCCTCAACTAGAGTGTAGCTAGGTTCCAAATCCCATGTACGAGCGGGTAACAAACATCTGCCTCCCATGCATACACACTTCTGAGAGTTGAGCTTATGGCCTGTACCTCCACAGCCAGCCTGCTGGTACCCTTGGCTTCTAAAAGGCCTAGGCTCGCTGTTTGACGGAAGTGCTGGGAGAGGTAATTGGAATCACCCGGCACACAAGACTAGTGCCTCCAAGTTCAGTTCAGCGATTTCCTAGTAATTCCTGTGGTAGACTGGTGCTACATACTAAGTTCCATACGTGAGAGGGTAGCTGAACGCCTTGTCCAAAACCATCTTACTTCTGAGAGTTGAGCTCAGCCTCAGTCCCTCACAGTTTCACACTTCCTGCAGAGTGAGTTTCGCAGGTCTTCAGCAGAGACGTTTGCCAGAGGCTTCTGAGACGCAGGGTAACAATGCAGACCTGGAGGGTATCCCCAGGTGCAGTCGACTGGTAATCTTGGAACCTCCTGACTCAGAATACTGCTACCTTCTCACTGCCATAGGAATGCAGCTAGTTGACAGCTGGCTTCAAGACATGCTTTCCTGTGAGAGCTGAGGACAGGGCAGAACCCTCCCGCATGCTGCCTGACTGTAGGAGTAGCTGCTAACATCCTTATGTTAGTGGCTGGGAGAGGTTGCGGGAAAAGCATGTGTGAGCACTGGGCCTGAACTCCCGTGTATCTGAGTTGAATACAGCGATTTCCAGTGGCCTTCTTCAATCACAGTGTAGCTAGGTTCCAACTCCCATGTCCGAGTGGGTAGCAGATATCTGCATCCCATGCATACACACTTCTGAGAGTTGAGCTTATGGCCTGTACCTCCACATCCAGCCTGCTGGTACACTTGGCTTCTAAAAGGCCTAGGCTTGCTGTTTGACGGAAGTGCTGGGAGAGGTAATTGGAATCACCCGGCACACAAGACTAGTGCCTCCAAGCTCAGTTCAGCGATTTCCTAGTAATTCCTGTGGTAGACTGGTGCTACATACTAAGTACCATACGTGAGAGGGTAGCTGAACGCCTTGTCCAAAACCATCTTACTTCTGAGAGTTGAGCTCAGCCTCAGTCCCTCACAGTTCCACACTGCCTGCAGAGTGAGTTTCGCAGGTCTTCAGCAGAGACGTTTCCCAGAGGCTTCTGAGACGCAGGGTAACAATGCAGACTTGGAGGGTATCCCCAGGTGCAGTCGACTGGTAATCTTGGAACCTCCTGACTCAGAATACTGCTACCTTCTCACTGCCATAGGAATGCAGCTAGTTGCCAGGAGCTGGCTTCAAGACTTGCTTCCCTTAGAGAGCTGAGGACAGGGCAGAACCCTTCCGCATGCTGCCTGACTGTAGGAGTAGCTGCTAACATCCTAATGTTAGTGGCTGGGAGAGGTTGCGGGAAAAGCATGTGTGAGCACTGGGCCTGAACTCCCGTGTATCTGAGTTGAATACAGCGATTTCCAACGGCTTCCCTCAACCAGAGTGTAGCTAGGTTCCAAATCCCATGTACGAGCGGGTAGCAGACATCTGCCTCCCATGCATACACACTTCTGAGAGTTGAGCTTATGGCCTGTACCTCCACATCCAGCCTGCTGGTACCCTTGGCTTCTAAAAGGCCTAGGCTCGCTGTTTGACGGAAGTGCTGGGAGAGGTAATTGGAATCTCCCGGCACACAAGACGAGTGCCTCCAAGCTCAATTCACGATTTCCCAGTAATTCTTGTGGTAGACAGGTGCTACATACTAAGTTCCATATGTGAGATGGTAGCTGAACGCCTTGTCCAAAAGCATCTTACTTCTGAGAGTTGAGCACACCCTCAGTCCCTCACACTTCCACACTGCCTGCAGAGTGAGTTTCACACGTCTTCACCAGAGACGATTGCCAGAGGCTTCTGAGTACAAGTTAACAATGCAGACCTGGAGGGTATCTCCAGGTGCAGTAGAGTGGTAATCTTGGAACCTCCTGACTCAGAGTACTGCTACCTTCTCCTGCCATAGGAATGCAGCTAGTTGACAGCTGGCTTCAAGACATGCTTCCCTGTGAGAGCTGAGGACAGGGCAGAACCCTCCCGCATCCTGCCTGACTGTAGGCTTAGCTGCAAACATCCTTATGTTAGTGGCTGGGAGAGGTTGCGGGAAAAGCATGTGTGAGCACTGGGCCTGAACTCCCGTGTATCTGAGTTGAATACAGCGATTTCCAATGGCCTTCTTCAATCACAGTGTATCTAGGTTCCAACTCCCATGTCCGAGTGGGTAGCAGACATCTGCCTCCCATGCATACACACTTCTGAGAGTTGAGCTTATGGCCTGTACCTCCACATCCAGCCTGCTGGTACCCTTGGCTTCTAAAAGGCCTAGGCTCACTGTTTGACGGAAGTGCTGGCAGAGGTAATTGGAATCACCCCGCACAGAAGACTAGTGCCTCCAAGCTCAGTTCAGCGATTTCCTAGTAATTCCTGTGGTAGACTGGTGCTACATACTAAGTTCCATACGTGAGAGGGTAGCTGAACGCCTTGTCCAAAACCATCTTACTTCGGAGAGTTGAGCTCAGCCTCAGTCCCTCACAGTTCCACACTGCCTGCAGAGTGAGTTTCGCAGGTCTTCAGCAGAGACGTTTGCCAGAGGTTTCTGAGACGCAGGGTAACAATGCAGACCTGGAGGGTATCCCCAGGTGCAGTAGACTGGTAATCTTGGAACCTCCTGACTCAGAATACTGCTACCTTCTCACTGCCATAGGAATGCAGCTAGTTGACAGCTGGCTTCAAGGCATGCTTCCCTGTGAGAGCTGAGGACAGGGCAGAACCCTCCCGCATGCTGCCTGACTGTAGGAGTAGCTGCTAACTTCCTAATATTAGTGGCTGGGAGAGGTTGAGGGAAAAGCATGTGTGAGCACTGGGCCTGAACTCCCGTGTATCTGAGTTGTATACAGCGATTTCCAACGAATTTCCTCAACCAGAGTGTAGCTAGGTTCCAAATCCCATGTACGAGCGGGTAGCAGACATCTGCCTCCCATGCATACACACTTCTGAGAGTTGAGCTTATGGCCTGTACCTCCACATCCAGCCTGCTGGTACCCTTGGCTTCTAAAAGGCCTAGGCTCGCTGTTTGACGGAAGTGCTGGGAGAGGTAATTGGAATCTCCCGGCACACAAGACGAGTGCCTCCAAGCTCAATTCACGATTTCCCAGTAATTCTTGTGGTAGACAGGTGCTACATACTAAGTTCCATATGTGAGAAGGTAGCTGAACGCCTTGTCCAAAAGCATCTTACTTCTGAGAGTTGAGCCCACCCTCAGTCCCTCACAGTTCCACACTGCCTGCAGAGTGAGTTTCACACGTCTTCACCAGAGACCATTGCCAGAGGCTTCTGAGTACAAGTTAACAATGCAGACCTGGAGGGTATCTCCAGGTGCAGTAGAGTGGTAATCTTGGAACCTCCTGACTCAGAGTACTGCTACCTTCTCAGTGCCATAGGAATGCAGCTAGTTGACAGCTGGCTTCAAGACATGCTTCCCTGTGAGAGCTGAGGACAGGGCAGAACCCTCCCGCATCCTGCCTGACTGTAGGAGTAGCTGCTAACATCCTTATGTTAGTGGCTGGGAGAGGTTGCGGGAAAAGCATGTGTGAGCACTGGGCCTGAACTCCCGTGTATCTGAGTTGAATACAGCGATTGCCAATGGCCTTCTTCAATCACAGTGTAGCTAGGTTCCAACTCCCATGTCCGAGTGGGTAGCAGACATCTGCCTCCCATGCATACACACTTCTGAGAGTTGAGCTTATGGCCTGTACCTCCACATCCAGCCTGCTGGTACCCTTGGCTTCTAAAAGGCCTAGGCTCGCTGTTTGACGGAAGTGCTGGGAGAGGTAATTGGAATCACCCGGCACACAAGACTAGTGCCTCCAAGCTGAGTTTAGCGATTTCCTAGTAATTCCTGTGGTAGACTGGTGCTACATACTAAGTTCCATACGTGAGAGGGTAGCTGAACGCCTTGTCCAAAACCATCTTACTTCTGAGAGTTGAGCTCAGCCTCAGTCCCTCACAGTTCCACACTGCCTGCAGAGTGAGTTTCGCAGGTCTTCAGCAGAGACGTTTGCCAGAGGCTTCTGAGACGCAGGGTAACAATGCAGACCTGGAGGGTTTCCCCAGGTGCAGTCGACTGGTAATCTTGGAACCTCCTGACTCAGAATACTGCTACCTTCTCACTGCCATAGGAATGCAGCTAGTTGACAGCTAGCTGGCTTCAAGACATGCTTCCCTGAGAGAGCTTAGGACAGGGCAGAACCCTCCCGCATGCTGCCTGACTGTAGGTGTAGCTGCTAACATCCTTATGTTAGTGGCTGGGAGAGGTTGCGGGAAAAGCATGTGTGAGCACTGGGCCTGAACTTCCGTGTATCTGAGTTGAATACAGTGATTTCCAACGGCTTTCCTCAACAGAGTGTAGCTAGATTCCAAATCCCATGTACGAGCGGGTAGCAGACATCTGCCTCCCATGCGTACACACTTCTGAGAGTTGAGCTTATGGCCTGTATCTCCACAGCCAGCCTGCTGGTACCCTTGGCTTCTAAAAGGCCTAGGCTCGCTGTTTGACGGAAGTGCTGGGAGAGGTAATTGGAATCACCCGGCACACAAGACTAGTGCCTCCAAGCTCAGTTCAGCGATTTCCTAGTAATTCCTGTGGTAGACTGGTGCTACATACTAAGTTCCATACGTGAGAGGGTAGCTGAACGCCTTGTCCAAAACCATCTTACTTCTGAGAGTTGAGCTCACCCTCAGTCCCTCACAGTTCCACACTGCCTGCAGAGTGAGTTTCGCAGGTCTTCAGCAGAGACGTTTGCCAGAGGCTTCTGAGACGCAGGGTAACAATGCAGACCTGGAGGGTATCCCCAGGTGCAGTCGACTGGTAATCTTGGAACCTCCTGACTCAGAATACTGCTACCTTCTCACTGCCATAGGAATGCAGCTAGTTGACAGCTGGCTTCAAGACATGCTTCCCTGTGAGAGCTGAGGACAGGGCAGAACCTTCCCGCATGCTGCCTGACTGTAGGAGTAGCTGCTAACATCCTTATGTTAGTGGCTGGGAGAGGTTGCGGGAAAAGCATGTGTGAGCACTGGGCCTGAACTCCCGTGTATCTGAGTTGAATACAGCGATTTCCAACGGCTTTCCTCAACCAGAGTGTAGCTACGTTCCAAATCCCATGTCCGAGTGGGTAGAAGACATCTGCCTCCCATGCATACACACTTCTGAGAGTTGAGCTTATGGCCTGTACCTCCACATCCAGCCTGCTGGTACCGTTGGCTTCTAAAAGGCCTAGGCTCGCTGTTTGACGGAAGTGCTGGGAGAGGTAATTGGAATCTCTTGGCACACAAGACGAGTGCCTCCAAGCTCAATTCACGATTTGCCAGTAATTCTTGTGGTAGACAGGTGCCACATACTAAGTTCCATATGTGAGATGGTAGCTGAACGCCTTGTCCAAAAGCATCTTACTTCTGAGAGTTGAGCCCACCCTCAGTCCCTCACAGTTCCACACTGCCTGCAGAGTGAGTTTCACACGTCTTCACCAGAGACGATTGCCAGAGGCTTCTGAGTACAAGTTAACAATGCAGACCTCGAGGGTATCTCCAGGTGCAGTAGAGTGGTAATCTTGGAACCTCCTGACTCAGAGTACTGCTACCTTCTCACTGTCATAGGAATGCAGCTAGTTGACAGCTGGCTTCAAGACATGCTTCCCTGTGAGAGCTGAGGACAGGGCAGAACCCTCCCGCATCCTGCCTGACTGTAGGAGTAGCTGCTAACATCCTTATGTTAGTGGCTGGGAGAGGTTGCGGGAAAAGCATGTGTGAGCACTGGGCCTGAACTCCCGTGTATCTGAGTTGAATACAGCGATTTCCAATGGCCTTCTTCAATCACAGTGTAGCTAGGTTCCAACTCCAATGTCCGAGTGGGTAGCAGACATCTGCCTCCCATGCATACACACTTTTGAGAGTTGAGCTTATGGCCTGTACCTCCACATCCAGCCTGCTGGTACCCTTGGCTTCTAAAAGGCCTAGGCTCGCTGTTTGACGGAAGTGCTGGGAGAGGTAATTGGAATCACCCGGCACACAAGACTAGTGCCTCCAAGCTCAGTTCAGCGATTTCCTAGTAATTCCTGTGGTAGACTGGTGCTACATACTAAGTTCCATACGTGAGAGGGTAGCTGAACGCCTTGTCCAAAACCATCTTACTTCTGAGAGTTGAGCTCAGCCTCAGTCCCTCACAGTTCCACACTGCCTGCAGAGTGAGTTTCGCAGGTCTTCAGCAGAGACGTTTGCCAGAGGCTTCTGAGACGCAGGGTAACAATGCAGACCTGGAGGGTTTCCCCAGGTGCAGTCGACTGGTAATCTTGGAACCTCCTGACTCAGAATACTGCTACCTTCTCACTGCCATAGGAATGCAGCTAGTTGACAGCTGGCTTCAAGACATGCTTTCCTGAGAGAGCTGAGGACAGGGCAGAACCCACCCGCATGCTGCCGGATTGTAGGAGTAGTTGCTAACATCCTAATGTTAGTGGCTGAGAGAGGTTGCGGGAAAAGCATGTGTGAGCACTGGGCCTGAACTCCCGTGTATCTGAGTTGAATACAGCGATTTCCAACGGCTTTCCTCAACCAGAGTGTAGCTAGGTTCCAAATCCCATGTACGAGCGGGTAGCAGACATCTGCCTCCCATACATATACACTTCTGAGAGTTGAGCTTATGGCCTGTACCTCCACAGCCAGCCTGCTGGTACCCTTGGCTTCTAAAAGGCCTAGGCTCGCTGTTTGACGGATGTGCTGGGAGAGGTAATTGGAATCACCCGGCACAAAAGACTAGTGCCTCCAAGCTCAGTTCAGCGATTTCCTAGTAATTCCTGTGGTAGACTGGTGCTACATACTTAGTTCCATACTTGAGAGGGTAGCTGAACGCCTTGTCCAAAACCATTTTACTTCTGAGAGTTGAGCTCAGCCTCAGTCCCTCACAGTTCCACACTGCCTGCAGAGTGAGTTTCGCAGGTCTTCAGCAGAGACGTTTGCCAGAGGCTTCTGAGACGCAGGGTAACAATGCAGACCTGGAGGGTATCCCCAGGTGCAGTCGACTGGTAATCTTGGAACCTCCTGACTCAGAATACTGCTACCTTCTCACTGCCATAGGAATGCAGCTAGTTGACAGCTAGCTGGCTTCAAGACATGCTTCCCTGAGAGAGCTTAGGACAGGGCAGAACCCTCCCGCATGCTGCCTGACTGTAGGTGTAGCTGCTAACATCCTTATGTTAGTGGCTGGGAGAGGTTGCGGGAAAAGCATGTGTGAGCACTGGGCCTGAACTTCCGTGTATCTGAGTTGAATACAGTGATTTCCAACGGCTTTCCTCAACAGAGTGTAGCTAGATTCCAAATCCCATGTACGAGCGGGTAGCAGACATCTGCCTCCCATGCGTACACACTTCTGAGAGTTGAGCTTATGGCCTGTACCTCCACAGCCAGCCTGCTGGTACCCTTGGCTTCTAAAAGGCCTAGGCTCGCTGTTTGACGGAAGTGCTGGGAGAGGTAATTGGAATCACCCGGCACACAAGACTAGTGCCTCCAAGCTCAGTTTAGCGATTTCCTAGTAATTCCTGTGGTAGACTGGTGCTACATACTAAGTTCCATACGTGAGAGGGTAGCTGAACGCCTTGTCCAAAACCATCTTACTTCTGAGAGTTGAGCTCACCCTCAGTCCCTCACAGTTCCACACTGCCTGCAGAGCGAGTTTCGCAGGTCTTCAGCAGAGACGTTTGCCAGAGGCTTCTGAGACGCAGGGTAACAATGCAGACCTGGAGGGTATCCCCAGGTGCAGTCGACTGGTAATCTTGGAACCTCCTGACTCAGAATACTGCTACCTTCTCACTGCCATAGGAATGCAGCTAGTTGACAGCTGGCTTCAAGACATGCTTCCCTGTGAGAGCTGAGGACAGGGCAGAACCTTCCCGCATGCTGCCTGACTGTAGGAGTAGCTGCTAACATCCTTATGTTAGTGGCTGGGAGAGGTTGCGGGAAAAGCATGTGTGAGCACTGGGCCTGAACTCCCGTGTATCTGAGTTGAATACAGCGATTTCCAACGGCTTTCCTCAACCAGAGTGTAGCTACGTTCCAAATCCCATGTCCGAGTGGGTAGAAGACATCTGCCTCCCATGCATACACACTTCTGAGAGTTGAGCTTATGGCCTGTACCTCCACATCCAGCCTGCTGGTACCGTTGGCTTCTAAAAGGCCTAGGCTCGCAGTTTGACGGAAGTGCTGGGAGAGGTAATTGGAATCTCCCGGCACACAAGACGAGTGCCTCCAAGCTCAATTCACGATTTCCCAGTAATTCTTGTGGTAGACAGGTGCCACATACTAAGTTCCATATGTGAGATTGTAGCTGAACGCCTTGTCCAAAAGCATCTTACTTCTGAGAGTTGAGCCCACCCTCAGTCCCTCACAGTTCCACACTGCCTGCAGAGTGAGTTTCACACGTCTTCACCAGAGACTATTGCCAGAGGCTTCTGAGTACAAGTTAACAATGCAGACCTGGAGGGTATCTCCAGGTGCAGTAGAGTGGTAATCTTGGAACCTCCTGACTCAGAGTACTGCTACCTTCTCACTGCCATAGGAATGCAGCTAGTTGACAGCTGGCTTCAAGACATGCTTCCCTGTGAGAGCTGAGGACAGGGCAGAACCCTCCCGCATGCTGCCTGACTGTTGGAGTAGCTGCTAACATCCTTATGTTAGTGGCTGGGAGAGGTTGCGGGAAAAGCATGTGTGAGCACTGGGCCTGAACTCCCGTGTATCTGAGTTGAATACAGCGATTTCCAATGGACTTCTTCAATCACAGTGTAGCTAGGTTCCAACTCCCATGTCCGAGGGGGTAGCAGACATCTGCCTCCCATGCATACACACTTCTGAGAGTTGAGCTTATGGCCTGTACCTCCACATCCAGCCTGCTGGTACCCTTGGCTTCTAAAAGGCCTAGGCTCGCTGTTTGACGGAAGTGCTGGGACAGGTAATTGGAATCACCCGGCACACAAGACGAGTGCCTCCAAGCTCAGTTCAGCGATTTCCTAGTAATTCCTTTGGTAGACTGGTGCTACATACTAAGTTCCATACGTGAGAGGGTAGCTGAACGCCTTGTCCAAAACCATCTTACTTCTGAGAGTTGAGGTCAGCCTCAGTCCCTCACAGTTCCACACTGCCTGCAGAGTGAGTTTCGCAGGTCTTCAGCAGAGACGTTTGCCAGAGGCTTCTGAGACGCAGGGTAACAATGCAGACCTGGAGGGTATCCCCAGGTGCAGTCGACTGGTAATCTTGGAACCTCCTGACTCAGAATACTGCTACCTTCTCACTGCCATAGGAATGCAGCTAGTTGACAGCTGGCTTCAAGACATGATTCCCTGTGAGAGCTGAGGACAGGGCAGATCCCTCCCGCATGCTGCCTGACTGTAGGAGTAACTGCTAACATCCTTATGTTAGTGGCTGGGAGAGGTTGCGGGAAAAGCATGTGTGAGCACTGGGCCTGAACTCCCGTGTATCTGAGTTGAATACAGCGATTTCCAACGGCTTTCCTCAACCATAGTGTAGCTACGTTCCAAATCCCATGTACGAGCGGATAGCAGACATCTGCCTCCCATGCATACACACTTCTGAGAGTTGAGCTTATGGCCTGTACCTCCACATCCAGCCTGCTGGTACCGTTGGCTTCTAAAAGGCCTAGGCTCGCCGTTTGACGGAAGTGCTGGGAGAGGTAATTGGAATCTCTTGGCACACAAGACGAGTGCCTCCAAGCTCAATTCACGATTTGCCAGTAATTCTTGTGGTAGACAGGTGCCACATACTAAGTTCCATATGTGAGATGGTAGCTGAACGCCTTGTCCAAAAGCATCTTACTTCTGAGAGTTGAGCCCACCCTCAGTCCCTCACAGTTCCACACTGCCTGCAGAGTGAGTTTCACACGTCTTCACCAGAGACGATTGCCAGAGGCTTCTGAGTACAAGTTAACAATGCAGACCTCGAGGGTATCTCCAGGTGCAGTAGAGTGGTAATCTTGGAACCTCCTGACTCAGAGTACTGCTACCTTCTCACTGTCATAGGAATGCAGCTAGTTGACAGCTGGCTTCAAGACATGCTTCCCTGTGAGAGCTGAGGACAGGGCAGAACCCTCCCGCATCCTGCCTGACTGTAGGAGTAGCTGCTAACATCCTTATGTTAGTGGCTGGGAGAGGTTGCGGGAAAAGCATGTGTGAGCACTGGGCCTGAACTCCCGTGTATCTGAGTTGAATACAGCGATTTCCAATGGCCTTCTTCAATCACAGTGTAGCTAGGTTCCAACTCCAATGTCCGAGTGGGTAGCAGACATCTGCCTCCCATGCATACACACTTTTGAGAGTTGAGCTTATGGCCTGTACCTCCACATCCAGCCTGCTGGTACCCTTGGCTTCTAAAAGGCCTAGGCTCGCTGTTTGACGGAAGTGCTGGGAGAGGTAATTGGAATCACCCGGCACACAAGACTAGTGCCTCCAAGCTCAGTTCAGCGATTTCCTAGTAATTCCTGTGGTAGACTGGTGCTACATACTAAGTTCCATACGTGAGAGGGTAGCTGAACGCCTTGTCCAAAACCATCTTACTTCTGAGAGTTGAGCTCAGCCTCAGTCCCTCACAGTTCCACACTGCCTGCAGAGTGAGTTTCGCAGGTCTTCAGCAGAGACGTTTGCCAGAGGCTTCTGAGACGCAGGGTAACAATGCAGACCTGGAGGGTATCCCCAGGTGCAGTCGACTGGTAATCTTGGAACCTCCTGACTCAGAATACTGCTACCTTCTCACTGCCATAGGAATGCAGCTAGTTGACAGCTGGCTTCAAGACATGCTTTCCTGAGAGAGCTGAGGACAGGGCAGAACCCACCCGCATGCTGCCGGATTGTAGGAGTAGTTGCTAACATCCTAATGTTAGTGGCTGGGAGAGGTTGCGGGAAAAGCATGTGTGAGCACTGGGCCTGAACTCCCGTGTATCTGAGTTGAATACAGCGATTTCCAACGGCTTTCCTCAACCAGAGTGTAGCTAGGTTCCAAATCCCATGTACGAGCGGGTAGCAGACATCTGCCTCCCATACATATACACTTCTGAGAGTTGAGCTTATGGCCTGTACCTCCACAGCCAGCCTGCTGGTACCCTTGGCTTCTAAAAGGCCTAGGCTCGCTGTTTGACGGATGTGCTGGGAGAGGTAATTGGAATCACCCGGCACACAAGACTAGTGCCTCCAAGCTCAGTTCAGCGATTTCCTAGTAATTCCTGTGGTAGACTGGTGCTACATACTTAGTTCCATACTTGAGAGGGTAGCTGAACGCCTTGTCCAAAACCATTTTACTTCTGAGAGTTGAGCTCAGCCTCAGTCCCTCACAGTTCCACACTGCCTGCAGAGTGAGTTTCGCAGGTCTTCAGCAGAGACGTTTGCCAGAGGCTTCTGAGACGCAGGGTAACAATGCAGACCTGGAGGGTATCCCCAGGTGCAGTCGACTGGTAATCTTGGAACCTCCTGACTCAGAATACTGCTACCTTCTCACTGCCATAGGAATGCAGCTAGTTGACAGCTAGCTGGCTTCAAGACATGCTTCCCTGAGAGAGCTGAGGACAGGGCAGAACCCTCCCGCATGCTGCCTGACTGTAGGAGTAGCTGCTAACATCCTAATTTTAGTGGCTGGAAGAGGTTGCGGGAAAAGCATGTGTGAGCACTGGGCCTGAACTCCCGTGTATCTGAGTTGAATACAGCGATTTGCAACGGCTTTCCTCAACCAGAGTGTAGCTAGGTTCCAAATCCCATGTACGAGCGGGTAGCAGACATCTGCCTCCCATGCGTACACACTTCTGAGAGTTGAGCTTATGGCCTGTACCTCCACAGCCAGCCTGCTGGTACCCTTGGCTTCTAAAAGGCCTAGGCTCGCTGTTTTACGGAAGTGCTGGGAGAGGTAATTGGAATCACCCGGCACACAAGACTAGTGCCTCCAAGCTCAGTTCAGCGATTTCCTAGTAATTCCTGTGGTAGACTGATGCTACATACTATGTTCCATACGTGAGAGGGTAGCTGAACGCCTTGTCCAAAACCATCTTACTTCTGAGAGTTGAGCTCATCCTCAGTCCCTCACAGTTCCACACTGCCTGCAGAGTGAGTTTCGCAGGTCTTCAGCAGAGACGTTTGCCAGAGGCTTCTGAGACGCAGGGTAACAATGCAGACCTGGAGGGTATCCCCAGGTGCAGTCGACTGGTAATCTTGGAACCTCCTGACTCAGAATACTGCTACCTTCTCACTGCCATAGGAATGCAGCTAGTTGACAGCTGGCTTCAAGACATGCTTCCCTGTGAGAGCTGAGGACAGGGCAGAACCCTCCCGCATGCTGCCTGACTGTAGGAGTAGCTGCTAACATCCTTATGTTAGTGGCTGGGAGAGGTTGCGGGAAAAGCATGTGTGAGCACTGGGCCTGAACTTCCGTGTACCTGAGTTGAATACAGCGATTTCCAACGGCTTTCCTCAACCAGAGTGTAGCTAGGTTCCAAATCCCATGTACGAGCGGGTAGCAGACATCTGCCTCCCATGCATACACACTTCTGAGAGTTGAGCTTATGGCCTGTACCTCCACAGCCAGCCTGCTGGGACCCTTGGCTTCTAAAAGGCCGAGGCTCGCTGTTTGACGGAAGTGCTGGGAGAGGTAATTGGAATCTCCCGGCACACAAGACCAGTGCCTCCAAGCTCAATTCACGATTTCCCAGTAATTCTTGTGGTAGACAGGTGCTACATACTAAGTTCCATATGTGAGAAGGTAGCTGAACGCCTTGTCCAAAAGCATCTTACTTCTGAGAGTTGAGCACACCCTCAGTCCCTCACACTTCCACACTGCCTGCAGAGTGAGTTTCACACGTCTTCACCAGAGACGATTGCCAGAGGCTTCTGAGTACAAGTTAACAATGCAGACATGGAGGGTATCTCCAGGTGCAGTAGAGTGGTAATCTTGGAACCTCCTGACTCAGAGTACTGCTACCTTCTCACTGCCATAGGAATGCAGCTAGTTGACAGCTGGCTTCAAGACATGCTTCCCTGTGAGAGCTGAGGACAGGGCAGAACCCTCCCGCATCCTGCCTGACTGTACGAGTAGCTGCTAACATCCTTATGTTAGTGGCTGGGAGAGGTTGCGGGAAAAGCATGTTTGAGCACTGGGCCTGAACTCCCGTGTATCTGAGTTGAATACAGCGATTTCCAATGGCCTTCTTCAATCACAGTGTAGCTAGGTTCCAACTCCCATGTCCGAGTGGGTAGCAGACATCTGCCTCCAATGCATACACACTTCTGAGAGTTGAGCTTATGGCCTGTACCTCCACATCCAGCCTGCTGGTACCCTTGGCTTCTAAAAGGCCTAGGCTCGCTGTTTGACGGAAGTGCTGGGAGAGGTAATTGGAATCACCCGGCACACAAGACTAGTGCCTCCAAGCTCAGTTCAGCGATTTCCTAGTAATTCCTGTGGTAGACTGGTGCTACATACTAAGTTCCATACGTGAGAGGGTAGCTGAACGCCTTGTCCAAAACCATCTTACTTCTGAGAGTTGAGCTCAGCCTCAGTCCCTCACAGTTCCACACTGCCTGCAGAGTGAGTTTCGCAGGTCTTCAGCAGAGACGTTTGCCAGAGGTTTCTGAGACGCAGGGTAACAATGCAGACCTGGAGGGTATCCCCAGGTGCAGTCAACTGGTAATCTTGGAACCTCCTGACTCAGAAAACTGCTACCTTCTCACTGCCATAGGAATGCAGCTAGTTGACAGCTGGCTTCAAGACATGCTTCCCTGTGAGAGCTGAGGACAGGGCAGAACCCTCCCGCATGCTGCCTCACTGTAGGAGTAGCTGCTAACATCCTTATGTTAGTGGCTGGGAGAGGTTGCGGGAAAAGCATGTGTGAGCACTGGGCCTGAACTCCCGTGTATCTGAGTTGAATACAGCGATTTCCAACGGCTTTCCTCAACCAGAGTGTAGCTAGGTTCCAAATCCCATGTACGAGCGGGTAGCAGACATCTGCCTCCCATGCATACACACTTCTGAGAGTTGAGCTTATGGCCTGTACCTCCACAGCCAGCCTGCTGGTACCCTTGGCTTCTAAAAGGTCTAGGCTCAGAAGATATTTGCAAATGACATATCAGATAAAGGGCTAGTTTCCAAGATCTATAAAGAACTTATTAAACTCAACACCAAAGAAACAAACAATCCAATCATGAAATGGGCAAAAGACATGAACAGAAATCTCACAGAGGAAGACATAGACATGGCCAACATGCATGTGAGAAAATGCTCTGCATCACTTGCCATCAGGGAAATACAAATCAAAACTACAATGAGATACCACCTCACCCCAGTGAGAATGGGGAAAATTAACAAGGCAGGAAACAACAAATGTTGGAGAGGATGCGGAGAAAAGGGAACCCTCTTACACTGTTGGTGGGAATGTGAACTGGTGCAGCCACTCTGGAAAACTGTGTGGAGGTTCCTCAAAGAGTTAAAAATAGACCTGCCCTACGACCCAGCAATTGCACTGTTGGGGATTTACCCCAAAGATACAAATGCAATGAAACGCCGGGACACCTGCACCCCGATGTTTCTAGCAGCAATGGCCACGATAGCCAAACTGTGGAAGGAGCCTCGGTGTCCAACGAAAGATGAATGGATAAAGAAGATGTGGTTTATGTATACAATGGAATATTACTCAGCTATTAGAAATGACAAATACCCACCATTTGCTTCAACGTGGATGGAACTGGAGGGTATTATGCTGAGTGAAGTAAGTCAGTCGGAGAAGGACAAACATTATATGTTCTCATTCATTTGGGGAATATAAATAATAGTGAAAGGGAAAATAAGGGAAGGGAGAAGAAATGTGTGGGAAATATCAGAAAGGAGACAGAACGTTAAGACTGCTAACTCTGGGAAACGAACTAGGGGTGGTAGAAGGGGAGGAGGGCGGGGGGTGGGAGTGAATGGGTGACGGGCACTGGGTGTTATTCTGTATGTTAGTAAATTGAACACCAATAAAAAAAATAAATAAATAAAAAAATAATAATAAAAAATAAAAGGCCTAGGCTCGCTGTTTGACGGAAGTGCTGGGAGAGGTAATTGGAATCTCCCGGCACACAAGACGAGTGCCTCCAAGCTCAATTCACGATTTCCCAGTAATTCTTGTGGTAGACAGGTGCTACATACTAAGTTCCATATGTGAGAAGGTAGCTGAACGCCTTGTCCAAAAGCATCTTACTTCTGAGAGTTGAGCACACCCTCAGTCCCTCACACTTCCACACTGCCTGCAGAGTGAGTTTCACACGTCTTCACCAGAGACGATTGCCAGAGTCTTCTGAGTACAAGTTAACAATGCAGACCTGGAGGGTGTCTCCAGGTGCAGTAGAGTGGTAATCTTGGAACCTCCTGACTCAGAGTACTGCTACCTTCTCACTGCCTTAGGAATGCAGCTAGTTGACAGCAGGCTTCAAGACATGCTTCCCTGTGAGAGCTGAGGACAGGGCAGAACCCTCCCGCATCCTGCCTGACTGTAGGAGTAGCTGCTAACATCCTAATGTTAGTGGCTGGGAGAGGTTGCGGGAAAAGCATGTGTGAGCACTGGGCCTGAACTCCCGTGTATCTGAGTTGAATACAGCGATTTCCAATGGCCTTCTTCAATCACAGTGTAGCTAGGTTCCAACTCCCATGTCCGAGTGGGTAGCAGACATCTGCCTCCCATGCATACACACTTCTGAGAGTTGAGCTTATGGCCTGTACCTCCACAGCCAGCCTGCTGGTACCCTTGGCTTCTAAAAGGCCTAGGCTCGCTGTTTGACGGAAGTGCTGGGAGAGGTAATTGGAATCACCCGGCACACAAGACTAGTGCCTCCAAGCTCAGTTCAGCGATTTCCTAGTAATTCCTGTGGTAGACTGGTGCTACATACTAAGTTCCATACGTGAGAGGGTAGCTGAACGCCTTGTCCAAAACCATCTTACTTCTGAGAGTTGAGGTCAGCCTCAGTCCCTCACAGTTCCACACTGCCTGCAGAGTGAGTTTCGCAGGTCTTCAGCAGAGACGTTTGCCAGAGGCTTCTGAGACGCAGGGTAACAATGCAGACCTGGAGGGTATCCCCAGGTGCAGTCGACTGGTAATCTTGGAACCTCCTGACTCAGAATACTGCTACCTTCTCACTGCCATAGGAATGCAGCTAGTTGACAGCTGGCTTCAAGACATGCTTCCCTGTGAGAGCTGAGGACAGGGCAGAACCCTCCCGCATGCTGCCTGACTGTAGGAGTAGGTGCTAACATCCTTATGTTAGTGGCTGGGAGAGGTTGCGGGAAAAGCATGTGTGAGCACTGGGCCTGAACTCCCGTGTATCTGAGTTGAATACAGCGATTTCCAACGGCTTTCCTCAACCAGAGTGTAGCTAGGTTCCAAATCCCATGTACGAGCGGGTAGCAGACATCTGCCTCCCATGCATACACACTTCTGAGAGTTGAGCTTATGGCCTGTACCTCCACAGCCAGCCTGCTGGTACCCTTGGCTTCTAAAAGGCCTAGGCTCGCTCTTTGACGGATGTGCTGGGAGAGGTAATTGGAATCTCCCGGCACACAAGACGAGTGCCTCCAAGCTCAATTCACGATTTCCCAGTAATTCTTGTGGTAGACAGGTGCTACATACTAAGTTCCATATGTGAGAAGGTAGCTGAACGCCTTGTCCAAAAGCATCTTACTTCTGAGAGTTGAGCACACCCTCAGTCCCTCACACTTCCACACTGCCTGCAGAGTGAGTTTCACACGTCTTCACCAGAGACGATTGCCAGAGGCTTCTGAGTACAAGTTAACAATGCAGACTTGGAGGGTATCTCCAGGTGCAGTAGAGTGGTAATCTTGGAACCTCCTGACTCAGAGTACTGCTACCTTCTCACTGCCATAGGAATGCAGCTAGTTGACAGCTGGCTTCAAGACATGCTTCCCTGTGAGAGCTGAGGACAGGGCAGAACCCTCCCGCATCCTGCCTGACTGTAGGAGTAGCTGCTAACATCCTAATGTTAGTGGCTGGGAGAGGTTGCGGGAAAAGCATGTGTGAGCACTGGGCCTGAACTCCCGTGTATCTGAGTTGAATACAGCGATTTCCAATGGCCTTCTTCAATCACAGTGTAGCTAGGTTCCAACTCCCATGTCCGAGTGGGTAGCAGACATCTGCCTCCCATGCATACACACTTCTGAGAGTTGAGCTTATGGCCTGTACCTCCACAGCCAGCCTGCTGGTACCCTTGGCTTCTAAAAGGCCTAGGCTCGCTGTTTGACGGAAGTGCTGGGAGAGGTAATTGGAATCACCCGGCACACAAGACTAGTGCCTCCAAGCTCAGTTCAGCGATTTCCTAGTAATTCCTGTGGTAGACTGGTGCTACATAATAAGTCCCATACGTGAGAGGGTAGCTGAACGCCATGTCCAAAACCATCTTACTTCTGAGAGTTGAGCTCAGCCTCAGTCCCTCACAGTTCCACACTGCCTGCAGAGTGAGTTTCGCAGGTCTTCAGCAGAGACGTTTGCCAGAGGCTTCTGAGACGCAGGGTAACAATGCAGACCTGGAAGGTATCCCCAGGTGCAGTCGACTGGTAATCTTGGAACCTCCTGACTCAGAATACTGCTACCTTCTCACTGCCATAGGAATGCAGCTAATTGACAGCTGGCTTCAAGACATGCTTCCCTGTGAGAGCTGAGGACAGGGCAGACCCCTCCCGCATGCTGCCTGAGTGTAGAAGTAGCTGCTAACATCCTAATGTTAGTGGCTGGGAGCGGTTGCGGGAAAAGCATGTG
The DNA here is from genome assembly GCF_048164855.1 of Canis lupus baileyi. Lineage (NCBI taxonomy): Eukaryota > Metazoa > Chordata > Mammalia > Carnivora > Canidae > Canis > Canis lupus. The sequence continues at coordinate 75,801,140 of NC_132844.1, read as the reverse complement.
TGAGCACTGGGCCTGAACTCCCGTGTATCTGAGTAGAATACAGCGATTTCCAAAGGCTTTCCTCAACCAGAGTGTAGCTAGGTTCCAAATCCCATGTACGAGCGGGTAGCAGACATCTGCCTCCCATGCATACACACTTCTGAGAGTTGAGCTTATGGCCTGTACCTCCACAGCCAGCCTGCTGGTACCAGTGGCTTCTAAAAGGCCTAGTCTCGCTGTTTGACGGAAGTGCTGGGAGAGGTAATTGGAATCTGCCGGCACACAAGACGAGTGCCTCCAAGCTCAATTCACGATTTCCCAGTAATTCTTGTGGTAGACAGGTGCTACATACTAAGTTCCATATGTGAGAAGGTAGCTGAACGCCTTGTCCAAAAGCATCTTACTTCTGAGAGTTGAGCACACCCTCAGTCCCTCACACTTCCACACTGCCTGCAGAGTGAGTTTCACACGTCTTCACCAGAGACGATTGCCAGAGGCTTCTGAGTACAAGTTAACAATGCAGACCTGGAGGGTATCTCCATGTGCAGTAGAGTGGTAATCTTGGAACCTCCTGACCTAGAGTACTGCTACCTTCTCACTGCCATAGGAATGCAGCTAGTTGACAGCTGGCTTCAAGACATGCTTCCCTGTGAGAGCTGAGGACAGGGCAGAACCCTCCCGCATCCTGCCTGACTGTAGGAGTAGCTGCTAACATCCTAATGTTAGTGGCTGGGAGAGGTTGCGGGAAAAGCATGTGTGAGCACTGGGCCTGAACTCCCGTGTACCTGAGTTGAATACAGCGATTTCCAATGGCCTTCTTCAATCACAGTGTAGCTAGGTTCCAACTCCCATGTCCGAGTGGGTAGCAGACATCTGCCTCCCATGCATACACACTTCTGAGAGTTGAGCTTATGGCCTGTACCTCCACATCCAGCCAGCTGGTACCCTTGGCTTCTAAAAGGCCTAGGCTCGCTGTTTGACGGAAGTGCTGGGAGAGGTAATTGGAATCACCCGGCACACAAGACTAGTGCCTCCAAGCTCAGTTCAGCGATTTCCTAGTAATTCCTGTGGTAGACTGGTGCTACATACTAAGTTCCATACGTGAGAGGGTAGCTGAACGCCTTGTCCAAAACCATCTTACTTCTGAGAGTTGAGCTCAGCCTCAGTCCCTCACAGTTCCACACTGCCTGCAGAGTGAGTTTCACACGTCTTCACCAGAGACGATTGCCAGAGGCTTCTGAGTACAAGTTAACAATGCAGACCTGGAGGGTATCTCCAGGGGCAGTAGAGTCGTAATCTTGGAACCTCCTGACTCAGAGTACTGCTACCTTCTCACTGCCATAGGAATGCAGCTAGTTGACAGCTGGCTTCAAGACATGCTTCCCTGTGAGAGCTGAGGACACGGCAGAACCCTCCCGCATCCTGCCTGACTGTAGGAGTAGCTGCTAACAACCTAATGTTAGTGGCTGGGAGAGTTTGCGGGAAAAGCATGTGTGAGCACTGGGCTTGAACTCCCGTGTATCTGAGTTGAATACAGCGATTTCCAATGGCCTTCTTCAATCACAGTGTAGCTAGGTTCCAACTCCCATGTCCGAGTGGGTAGCAGACATCTGCCTCCCATGCATACACACTTCTGAGAGTTGAGCTTATGGCCTGTACCTCCACATCCAGCCTGCTGGTACCCTTGGCTTCTAAAAGGCCTAGGCTCCCTGTTTGACGAAAGTGCTGGGAGAGGTAATTGGAATCACCCGGCACACAAGACTAGTGCCTCCAAGCTCAGTTCAGCGATTTCCTAGTAATTCCTGTGGTAGACTGGTGTTACATACTAAGTTCCATACGTGAGAGGGTAGCTGAACGCCTTGTCCAAAACCATCTTACTTCTGAGAGTTGAGCTCAGCCTCAGTCCCTCACAGTTCCACACTGCCTGCAGAGTGAGTTTCGCAGGTCTTCAGCAGAGACGTTTGCCAGAGGCTTCTGAGACGCAGGGTAACAATGCAGACCTGGAGGGTATCCCCAGGTGCAGTCGACTGGTAATCTTGGACCCTCCTGACTCAGAATACTGCTACCTTCTCACTGCCATAGGAATGCAGCTAGTTGACAGCTGGCTTCAAGACATGCTTCCCTGTGAGAGCTGAGAACAGGGCAGAACCCTCCCGCATGCTGCCTGACTGTAGGAGTAGCTGCTAACATCCTTATGTTAGTGGCTGGGAGAGGTTGCGGGAAAAGCATGTGTGAGCACTGGGCCTGAACTCCCGTGTATCTGAGTTGAATACAGCGATTTCCAACGGCTTTCCTCAACCAGAGTGTAGCTAGTTTCCAAATCCCATGTACGAGCGGGTAGCAGACATCTGCCTCCCATGCATACACACTTCTGAGAGTTGAGCTTATGGCCTGTACCTCCACAGCCAGCCTGCTGGTACCCTTGGGTTCTAAAAGGCCTAGGCTCGCTGTTTGACGAAAGTGCTGGGAGAGATAATTGGAATCACCCGGCACACAAGACTAGTGCCTCGAAGCTCAGTTCAGCGATTTCCTAATACTTCCTGTGGTAGACTGGTGCTACATACTAAGTTCCATACGTGAGAGGGTAGCTGAACGCCTTGTCCAAAACCATCTTACTTCTGAGAGTTGAGCTCACCCTCAGTCCCTCACAGTTCGACACTGCCTGCAGAGTGAGTTTCGCAGGTCTTCAGCAGAGACGTTTGCCAGAGGCTTCTGCGACGCAGGGTACCAATGCAGACCTGGAGGGTATCCCCAGGTGCAGTCGACTGGTAATCTTAGAACCTCCTGACTCAGAATACTGCTACCTTCTCACTGCCATAGGAATGCAGCTAATTGACAGCTGGCTTCAAGACATGCTTCCCTGTGAGAGCTGAGGACAGGGCAGAACCCTCCCGCATGCTGCCTGACTGTAGGAGTAGCTGCTAACATCCTAATGTTAGTGGCTGGGAGAGGTTGCGGGAAAAGCATGTGTGAGCACTGGGCCTGAACTCCCGTGTATCTGAGTTGAATACAGCGATTTCCAACGGCTTTCCTCAACCAGAGTGTAGCTAGGTTCCAAATCCCATGTACGAGCGGGTAGCAGACATCTGCCTCCCATGCATACACACTTCTGAGAGTTGAGCTTATGGCCTGTACCACAGCCAGCCTGCTGGTACCCTTGGCTTCTAAAAGGCCTAGGCTCGCTGTTTGACGGAAGTGCTGGGAGAGGTAATTGGAATCTCCCGGCACACAAGACGAGTGCCTCTAAGCTCAATTCACGATTTCCCAGTAATTCTTGTGGTTGACAGGTACTACATACTAAGTTCCATATGTGAGATGGTAGCTGAACGCCTTGTCCAAAAGCATCTTACTTCTGAGAGTTGAGCCCACGCTCAGTCCCTCACAGTTCCACACTGCCTGCAGAGTGAGTTTCACACGTCTTCACCAGAGACGATTGCCAGAGGCTTCTGAGTACAAGTTAACAATGCAGACCTGGAGGGTATCTCCAGGTTCAGTAGAGTGGTAATATTGGAACCTCCTGACTCAGAGTACTGCTACCTTCTCACTGCCATAGGAATGCAGCTAGTTGACAGCTGGCTTCAAGACATGCTTCCCTGTGAGAGCTGAGGACAGGGCAGAACCCTCCCGTATCCTGCCTGACTGTAGGAGTAGCTGCTACCATCCTTATGTTAGTGGCTGGGAGAGGTTGCGGGAAAAGCATGTGTGAGCACTGGGCCTGAACTCCCGTGTATCTGAGTTGAATACAGCGATTTCCAATGGCCTTCTTCAATCACAGTGTAGCTAGGTTCCAACTCCCATGTCCGAGTGGGTAGCAGACATCTGCCTCCCATGCATACACACTTCTGAGAGTTGAGCTTATGGCCTGTACTTCCACATCCAGCCTGCTGGTACCCTTGGCTTCTAAAAGGCCTAGGATCGCTGTTTGACGGAAGTGCTGGGAGAGGTAATTGGAATCACCCGGCACACAAGACTAGTGCCTCCAAGCTCAGTTCAGCGATTTCCTAGTAATTCCTGTGGTAGACTGGTGTTACATACTAAGTTCCATACGTGAGAGGGTAGCTGAACGCCTTGTCCAAAACCATCTTACTTCTGAGAGTTGAGCTCAGCCTCAGTCCCTCACAGTTCCACACTGCCTGCAGAGTGAGTTTCGCAGGTCTTCAGCACAGACGTTTCCCAGAGGCTTCTGCGACGCAGGGTACCAATGCAGACCTGGAGGGTATCCCCAGGTGCAGTCGACTGGTAATCTTGGAACCTCCTGACTCAGAATACTGCTACCTTCTCACTGCCATAGGAATGCAGCTAGTTGACAGCTGGCTTCAAGACATGCTTCCCTGTGAGAGCTGAGGACAGGGCAGAACCCTCCCGCATGCTGCCTGACTGTAGGAGTAGCTGCTAACATCCTTATGTTAGTGGCTGGGAGAGGTTGCGGGAAAAGCATGTGTGAGCACTGGGCCTGAACTCCCGTGTAACTGAGTTGAATACAGCGATTTCCAACGGCTTTCCTCAACCAGAGTGTAGCTAGGTTCCAAATCCCATGTACGAGCGGGTAGCAGAAATCTGCCTCCCATGCATACACACTTCTGAGAGTTGAGCTTATGGCCTGTACCTCCACATCTAGCCTGCTGGTACCCTTGGCTTCTAAAAGGCCTAGGCTCGCTGTTTGACGGAATTGCTTGGAGAGGTAATTAGAATCTCCGGCACACAAGATGAGTGCCTCCAAGCTCAATTCACGATTTCCCAGTAATTCTTGTGGTAGACAGGTGCTACATACTAAGTTCCATATGTGAGAAGGTAGCTGAACGCCTTGTCCAAAAGCATCTTACTTCTGAGAGTTGAGCACACCCTCAGTCCCTCACACTTCCACACTGCCTGCAGAGTGAGTTTCACACGTCTTCACCAGAGACGATTGCCAGAGGCTTCTGAGTACAAGTTAACAATGCAGACCTGGAGGGTATCTCCAGGTGCAGTAGAGTGGTAATCTTGGAACCTCCTGACTCAGAATACTGCTACCTTCTCACTGCCATAGGAATGCAGCTAGTTGACAGCTGGCTTCAAGACATGCTTCCCTGTGAGAGCTGAGGACAGGGCAGAACCCTCCCGCATCCTGCCTGACTGTAGGAGTAGCTGCTAACATCCTAATGTTAGTGGCTGGGTGAGGTTGCGGGAAAAGCATGTGTGAGCACTGGGCCTGAACTCCCGTGTATCTGAGTTGAATACAGCGGTTTCCAATGGCCTTCTTCAATCACAGTGTAGCTAGGTTCCAACTCCCATGTCCGAGGGGGTAGCAGACATCTGCCTCCCATGCATACACACTTCTGAGAGTTGAGCTTATGGCCTGTACCTCCACATCCAGCCTGCTGGTACCCTTGGCTTCTAAAAGGCCTAGGCTCGCTGTTTGACGGAAGTGCTGGGAGAGGTAATTGGAATCACCCGGCACACAAGACGAGTGCCTCCAAGCTCAGTTCAGCGATTTCCTAGTAATTCCTGTGGTAGACTGGTGCTACATACTAAGTTCCATACGTGAGAGGTTAGCTGAACGCCTTGTCCAAAACCATCTTACTTCTGAGAGTTGAGCTCAGCCTCAGTCCCTCACAGTTCCACACTGCCTGCAGAGTGAGTTTCGCAGGTCTTCAGCAGAGACGTTTGCCAGAGGCTTCTGAGACGCAGGGTAACAATGCAGACCTGGAGGGTATAGCCAGGTGCAGTCGACTGGTAATCTTGGAACCTCCTGACTCAGAATACTGCTACCTTCTCACTGCCATAGGAATGCAGCTAGTTGACAGCTGGCTTCAAGACATGCTTCCCTGTGAGAGCTGAGGACAGGGCAGAACCCTCCCGCATGCTGCCTGACTGTAGGAGTAGCTGCTAACATCCTTATGTTAGTGGCTGGGAGAGGTTGCGGGAAAAGCATGTGTGAGCACTGGGCCTGAACTCCCGTGTATCTGAGTTGAATACAGCGATTTCCAACGGCTTTCCTCAACCAGAGTGTAGCTAGGTTCCAAATCCCATGTACGAGCGGGTAGCAGAAATCTGCCTCCCATGCATACACACTTCTGAGAGTTGAGCTTATGGCCTGTACCTCCACAGCCAGCCTGCTGGTACCCTTGGCTTCTAAAAGGCCTAGGCTCAGAAGATATTTGCAAATGACATATCAGATAAAGGGCTAGTTTCCAAGATCTATAAAGAACTTATTAAACTCAACACCAAAGAAACAAACAATCCAATCATGAAATGGGCAAAAGACATGAACAGAAATCTCACAGAGGAAGACATAGACATGGCCAACATGCATGTGAGAAAATGCTCTGCATCACTTGCCATCCGGGAAATACAAATCAAAACTACAATGAGATACCACCTCACCCCAGTGAGAATGGGGAAAATTAACAAGGCAGGAAACAACAAATGTTGGAGAGGATGCGGAGAAAAGGGAACCCTCTTACACTGTTGGTGGGAATGTGAACTGGTGCAGCCACTCTGGAAAACTGTGTGGAGGTTCCTCAAAGAGTTAAAAATAGACCTGCCCTACGACCCAGCAATTGCACTGTTGGGGATTTACCCCAAAGATACAAATGCAATGAAACGCCGGGACACCTGCACCCCGATGTTTCTAGCAGCAATGGCCACGATAGCCAAACTGTGGAAGGAGCCTCGGTGTCCAACGAAAGATGAATGGATAAAGAAGATGTGGTTTATGTATACAATGGAATATTACTCAGCTATTAGAAATGACAAATACCCACCATTTGCTTCAACGTGGATGGAACTGGAGGGTATTATGCTGAGTGAAGTAAGTCAGTCGGAGAAGGACAAACATTATATGTTCTCATTCATTTGGGGAATATAAATAATAGTGAAAGGGAAAATAAGGGAAGGGAGAAGAAATGTGTGGGAAATATCAGAAAGGGAGACAGAACGTTAAGACTGCTAACTCTGGGAAACGAACTAGGGGTGGTAGAAGGGGAGGAGGGCGGGGGGTGGGAGTGAATGGGTGACGGGCACTGGGTGTTATTCTGTATGTTAGTAAATTGAACACCAATAAAAAAAATAAATAAATAAAAAAAATAATAAAAAATAAAAGGCCTAGGCTCGCTGTTTGACGGAAGTGCTGGGAGAGGTAATTGGAATCTCCCGGCACACAAGACGAGTGCCTCCAAGCTCAATTCACGATTTCCCAGTAATTCTTGTGGTAGACAGGTGCTACATACTAAGTTCCATATGTGAGAAGGTAGCTGAACGCCTTGTCCAAAAGCATCTTACTTCTGAGAGTTGAGCACACCCTCAGTCCCTCACACTTCCACACTGCCTGCAGAGTGAGTTTCACACGTCTTCACCAGAGACGATTGCCAGAGGCTTCTGAGTACTAGTTAACAATGCAGACCTGGAGGGTATCTCCAGGTGCAGTAGAGTGGTAATCTTGGAACCTCCTGACTCAGAGTACTGCTACCTTCTCACTGCCATAGGAATGCAGCTAGTTGACAGCTGGCTTCAAGACATGCTTCCCTGTGAGAGCTGAGGACAGGGCAGAACCCTCCCGCATCCTGCCTGACTGTAGGAGTAGCTGCTAACATCCTAATGTTAGTGGCTGGGAGAGGTTGCGGGAAAAGCATGTGTGAGCACTGGGCCTGAACTCCCGTGTATCTGAGTTGAATACAGCGATTTCCAATGGCCTTCTTCAATCACAGTGTAGCTAGGTTCCAACTCCCATGTCCGAGTGGGTAGCAGACATCTGCCTCCCATGCATACACACTTCTGAGAGTTGAGCTTATGGCCTGTACCTCCACAGCCAGCCTGCTGGTACCCTTGGCTTCTAAAAGGCCTAGGCTCGCTGTTTGACGGAAGTGCTGGGAGAGGTAATTGGAATCTCCCGGCACACAAGACGAGTGCCTCCAAGCTCAATTCACGATTTCCCAGTAATTCTTGTGGTAGACAGGTGCTACATACTAAGTTCCATATGTGAGAAGGTAGCTGAACGCCTTGTCCAAAAGCATCTTACTTCTGAGATTTGAGCACACCCTCAGTCCCTCACACTTCCACACTGCCTGCAGAGTGAGTTTCACACGTCTTCACCAGAGACGATTGCCAGAGGCTTCTGAGTACAAGTTAACAATGCAGACCTGGAGGGTATCTCCAGGTGCAGTAGAGTGGTAATCTTGGAACCTCCTGACTCAGAGTACTGCTACCTTCTCACTGCCATAGGAATGCAGCTAGTTGACAGCTGGCTTCAAGACATGCTTCCCTGTGAGAGCTGAGGACAGGGCAGAACCCTCCCGCATCCTGCCTGACTGTAGGAGTAGCTGCTAACATCCTAATGTTAGTGGCTGGGAGAGGTTGCGGGAAAAGCATGGGTGAGCACTGGGCCTGAACTCCCGTGTATCTGAGTTGAATACAGCGATTTCCAATGGCCTTCTTCAATCACAGTGTAGCTAGGTTCCAACTCCCATGTCCGAGGGGGTAGCAGACATCTGCCTCCCATGCATACACACTTCTGAGAGTTGAGCTTATGGCCTGTACCTCCACATCCAGCCTGCTGGTACCCTTGGCTTCTAAAAGGCCTAGGCTCGCTGTTTGACGGAAGTGCTGGGAGAGGTAATTGGAATCACCCGGCACACAAGACTAGTGCCTCCAAGCTCAGTTCAGCGATTTCCTAGTAATTCCTGTGGTAGACTGGTGCTACATACTAAGTTCCATACGTGAGAGGGTAGCTGAACGCCTTGTCCAAAACCATCTTACTTCTGAGAGTTGAGCTCAGCCTCAGTCCCTCACAGTTCCACACTGCCTGCAGAGCGAGTTTCGCAGGTCTTCAGCAGAGACGTTTGCCAGAGGCTTCTGAGACGCAGGGTAACAATGCAGACCTGGAGGGTATCCCCAGGTGCAGTCGACTGGTAATCTTGGAACCTCCTGACTCAGAATACTGCTACCTTCTCACTGCCATAGGAATGCAGCTAGTTGACAGCTGGCTTCAAGACATGCTTCCCTGTGAGAGCTGAGGACAGGGCAGAACCCTCCCGCATGCTGCCTGACTGTAGGAGTAGCTGATAACATCCTTATGTTAGTGGCTGGGAGAGGTTGCGGGAAAAGCATGTGTGAGCACTGGGCCTGAACTTCCGTGTACCTGAGTTGAATACAGCGATTTCCAACGGCTTTCCTCAACCAGAGTGTAGCTAGGTTCCAAATCCCATGTACGAGCGGGTAGCAGACATCTGCCTCCCATGCATACACACTTCTGAGAGTTGAGCTTATGGCCTGTACCTCCACAGCCAGCCTGCTGGGACCCTTGGCTTCTAAAAGGCCGAGGCTCGCTGTTTGACGGAAGTGCTGGGAGAGGTAATTGGAATCTCCCGGCACACAAGACCAGTGCCTCCAAGCTCAATTCACGATTTCCCAGTAATTCTTGTGGTAGACAGGTGCTACATACTAAGTTCCATATGTGAGAAGGTAGCTGAACGCCTTGTCCAAAAGCATCTTACTTCTGAGAGTTGAGCACACCCTCAGTCCCTCACACTTCCACACTGCCTGCAGAGTGAGTTTCACACGTCTTCACCAGAGACGATTGCCAGAGGCTTCTGAGTACAAGTTAACAATGCAGACCTGGAGGGTATCTCCAGGTGCAGTAGAGTGGTAATCTTGGAACCTCCTGACTCAGAGTACTGCTACCTTCTCACTGCCATAGGAATGCAGCTAGTTGACAGCTGGCTTCAAGACATGCTTCCCTGTGAGAGCTGAGGACAGGGCAGAACCCTCCCGCATCATGCCTGACTGTAGGAGTAGCTGCTAACATCCTTATGTTAGTGGCTGGGAGAGGTTGCGGGAAAAGCATGTTTGAGCACTGGGCCTGAACTCCCGTGTATCTGAGTTGAATACAGCGATTTCCAATGGCCTTCTTCAATCACAGTGTAGCTAGGTTCCAACTCCCATGTCCGAGTGGGTAGCAGACACCTGCCTCCCATGCATACACACTTCTGAGAGTTGAGCTTATGGCCTGTACCTCCACATCCAGCCTGCTGGTACCCTTGGCTTCTAAAAGGCCTAGGCTCGCTGTTTGACGGAAGTGCTGGGAGAGGTAATTGGAATCACCCGGCACACAAGACTAGTGCCTCCAAGCTCAGTTCAGCGATTTCCTAGTAATTCCTGTGGTAGACTGGTGCTACATACTAAGTTCCATACGTGAGAGGGTAGCTGAACGCCTTGTCCAAAACCATCTTACTTCTGAGAGTTGAGCTCAGCCTCAGTCCCTCACAGTTCCACACTGCCTGCAGAGTGAGTTTCGCAGGTCTTCAGCAGAGACGTTTGCCAGAGGTTTCTGAGACGCAGGGTAACAATGCAGACCTGGAGGGTATCCCCAGGTGCAGTCAACTGGTAATCTTGGAACCTCCTGACTCAGAATACTGTTACCTTCTCACTGCCATAGGAATGCAGCTAGTTGACAGCTGGCTTCAAGACATGCTTCCCTGTGAGAGCTGAGGACAGGGCAGAACCCTCCCGCATGCTGCCTGACTGTAGGAGTAGCTGCTAACATCCTTATGTTAGTGGCTGGGAGAGGTTGCGGGAAAAGCATGTGTGAGCACTGGGCCTGAACTCCCGTGTATCTGTGTTGAATACAGCGATTTCCAACGGCTTTCCTCAACCAGAGTGTAGCTAGGTTCCAAATCCCATGTACGAGCGGGTAGCAGACATCTGCCTCCCATGCATACACACTTCTGAGAGTTGAGCTTATGGCCTGTACCTCCACAGCCAGCCTGCTGGTACCCTTGGCTTCTAAAAGGCCTAGGCTCAGAAGATATTTGCAAATGACATATCAGATAAAGGGCTAGTTTCCAAGATCTATAAAGAACTTATTAAACTCAACACCAAAGAAACAAACAATCCAATCATGAAATGGGCAAAAGACATGAACAGAAATCTCACAGAGGAAGACATAGACATGGCCAACATGCATGTGAGAAAATGCTCTGCATCACTTGCCATCAGGGAAATACAAATCAAAACTACAATGAGATACCACCTCACCCCAGTGAGAATGGGGAAAATTAACAAGGCAGGAAACAACAAATGTTGGAGAGGATGCGGAGAAAAGGGAACCCTCTTACACTGTTGGTGGGAATGTGAACTGGTGCAGCCACTCTGGAAAACTGTGTGGAGGTTCCTCAAAGAGTTAAAAATAGACCTGCCCTACGACCCAGCAATTGCACTGTTGGGGATTTACCCCAAAGATACAAATGCAATGAAACGCCGGGACACCTGCACCCCGATGTTTCTAGCAGCAATGGCCACGATAGCCAAACTGTGGAAGGAGCCTCGGTGTCCAACGAAAGATGAATGGATAAAGAAGATGTGGTTTATGTATACAATGGAATATTACTCAGCTATTAGAAATGACAAATACCCACCATTTGCTTCAACGTGGATGGAACTGGAGGGTATTATGCTGAGTGAAGTAAGTCAGTCGGAGAAGGACAAACATTATATGTTCTCATTCATTTGGGGAATATAAATAATAGTGAAAGGGAAAATAAGGGAAGGGAGAAGAAATGTGTGGGAAATATCAGAAAGGGAGACAGAACGTTAAGACTGCTAACTCTGGGAAACGAACTAGGGGTGGTAGAAGGGGAGGAGGGCGGGGGGTGGGAGTGAATGGGTGACGGGCACTGGGTGTTATTCTGTATGTTAGTAAATTGAACACCAATAAAAAAAATAAATAAATAAAAAAATAATAATAAAAAATAAAAGGCCTAGGCTCGCTGTTTGACGGAAGTGCTGGGAGAGGTAATTGGAATCTCCCGGCACACAAGACGAGTGCCTCCAAGCTCAATTCACGATTTCCCAGTAATTCTTGTGGTAGACAGGTGCTACATACTAAGTTCCATATGTGAGAAGGTAGCTGAACGCCTTGTCCAAAAGCATCTTACTTCTGAGAGTTGAGCACACCCTCAGTCCCTCACACTTCCACACTGCCTGCAGAGTGAGTTTCACACGTCTTCACCAGAGACGATTGCCAGAGTCTTCTGAGTACAAGTTAACAATGCAGACCTGGAGGGTGTCTCCAGGTGCAGTAGAGTGGTAATCTTGGAACCTCCTGACTCAGAGTACTGCTACCTTCTCACTGCCTTAGGAATGCAGCTAGTTGACAGCTGGCTTCAAGACATGCTTCCCTGTGAGAGCTGAGGACAGGGCAGAACCCTCCCGCATCCTGCCTGACTGTAGGAGTAGCTGCTAACATCCTAATGTTAGTGGCTGGGAGAGGTTGCGGGAAAAGCATGTGTGAGCACTGGGCCTGAACTCCCGTGTATCTGAGTTGAATACAGCGATTTCCAATGGTCTTCTTCAATCACAGTGTAGCTAGGTTCCAACTCCCATGTCCGAGTGGGTAGCAGACATCTGCCTCCCATGCATACACACTTCTGAGAGTTGAGCTTATGGCCTGTACCTCCACAGCCAGCCTGCTGGTACCCTTGGCTTCTAAAAGGCCTAGGCTCGCTGTTTGAAGGAAGTGCTGGGAGAGGTAATTGGAATCACCCGGCACACAAGACTAGTGCCTCCAAGCTCAGTTCAGCGATTTCCTAGTAATTCCTGTGGTAGACTGGTGCTACATACTAAGTTCCATACGTGAGAGGGTAGCTGAACGCCTTGTCCAAAACCATCTTACTTCTGAGAGTTGAGCTCAGCCTCAGTCCCTCACAGTTCCACGCTGCCTGCAGAGTGAGTTTCGCAGGTCTTCAGCAGAGACGTTTGCCAGAGGCTTCTGAGATGCAGGGTAACAATGCAGACCTGGAGGGTATCCCCAGGTGCAGTCGACTGGTAATCTTGGAACCTCCTGACTCAGAATACTGCTACCTTCTCACTGCCATAGGAATGCAGCTAGTTGACAGCTGGCTTCAAGACATGCTTCCCTGTGAGAGCTGAGGACAGGGCAGAACCCTCCCGCATGCTGCCTGACTGTAGGAGTAGCTGCTAACATCCTTATGTTAGTGGCTAGGAGATGTTGCGGGAAAAGCATGTGTGAGCACTGGGCCTGAACTCCCGTGTATCTGAGTTGAATACAGCGATTTCCAACGGCTTTCCTCAACCACAGTGTAGCTAGGTTCCAAATCCCATGTACGAGCGGGTAGCAGACATCTGCCTCCCATGCATACACACTTCTGAGAGTTGAGCTTATGGCCTGTACCTCCACAGCCAGCCTGCTGGTACCCTTGGCTTCTAAAAGGCCTAGGCTCGCTGTTTGACGGAAGTGCTGGGAGAGGTAATTGGAATCACCCGGCACACAAGACGAGTGCCTCCAAGCTCAATTCACGATTTCCCAGTAATTCTTGTGGTAGACAGGTGCTACATACTAAGTTCCATATGTGAGAAGGTAGCTGAACGCCTTGTCCAAAAGCATCTTACTTCTGGGAGTTGAGCACACCCTCAGTCCCTCACACTTCCACACTGCCTGCAGAGTGAGTTTCACACGTCTTCACCAGAGACGATTACCAGAGTCTTCTGAGTACAAGTTAACAATGCAGACCTGGAGGGTGTCTCCAGGTGCAATAGAGTGGTAATCTTGGAACCTCCTGACTCAGAGTACTGCTACCTTCTCACTGCCTTAGGAATGCAGTTAGTTGACAGCTGGCTTCAAGACATGCTTCCCTGTGAGAGCTGAGGACAGGGCAGAACCCTCCCGCATCCTGCCTGACTGTAGGAGTAGCTGCTAACATCCTAATGTTAGTGGCTGGGAGAGGTTGCGGGAAAAGCATGTGTGAGCACTGGGCCTGAACTCCCGTGTATCTGAGTTGAATACAGCGATTTCCAATGGCCTTCTTCAATCACAGTGTAGCTAGGTTCCAACTCCCATGTCCGAGTGGGTAGCAGACATCTGCCTCCCATGCATACACACTTCTGAGAGTTGAGCTTATGGCCTGTACCTCCACATCCAGCCTGCTGGTACCCTTGGCTTCTAAAAGGCCTAGGCTCGCTGTTTGACGGAAGTGCTGGGAGAGGTAATTGGAATCACCCGGCACACAAGACTAGTGCCTCCAAGCTCAGTTCAGCGATTTCCTAGTAATTCCTGTGGTAGACTGGTGCTACATAATAAGTCCCATACGTGAGAGGGTAGCTGAACGCCATGTCCAAAACCATCTTACTTCTGAGAGTTGAGCTCAGCCTCAGTCCCTCACAGTTCCACACTGCCTGCAGAGTGAGTTTCGCAGGTCTTCAGCAGAGACGTTTGCCAGAGGCTTCTGAGAGGCAGGGTAACAATGCAGACCTGGAAGGTATCCCCAGGTGCAGTCGACTGGTAATCTTGGAACCTCCTGACTCAGAATACTGCTACCTTCTCACTGCCATACGAATGCAGCTAATTGACAGCTGGCTTCAAGACATGCTTCCCTGTGAGAGCTGAGGACAGGGCAGACCCCTCCCGCATGCTGCCTGACTGTAGAAGTAGCTGCTAACATCCTAATGTTAGTGGCTGGGAGCGGTTGCGGGAAAAGCATGTGTGAGCACTGGGCCTGAACTCCCGTGTATCTGAGTAGAATACAGCGATTTCCAAAGGCTTTCCTCAACCAGAGTGTAGCTAGGTTCCAAATCCCATGTACGAGCGCGTAGCAGACATCTGCCTCCCATGCATACACACTTCTGAGAGTTGAGCTTATGGCCTGTACCTCCACATCCAGCCAGCTGGTACCCTTGGCTTCTAAAAGGCCTAGGCTCGCTGTTTGACGGAAGTGCTGGGAGAGGTAATTGGAATCACCCGGCACACAAGACTAGTGCCTCCAAGTTCAGTTCAGCGATTTCCTAGTAATTCCTGTGGTAGACTGGTGCTACATACTAAGTTCCATACGTGAGAGGGTAGCTGAACGCCTTGTCCAAAAGCATCTTACTTCTGAGAGTTGAGCTCAGCCTCAGTCCCTCACAGTTCGACACGGCCTGCAGAGTGAGTTTCGCAGGTCTTCAGCAGAGACGTTTGCCAGAGGCTTCTGAGACGCAGGGTACCAATGCAGACCTGGAGGGTATCCCCAGGTGCAGTCGACTGGTAATCTTGGAACCTCCTGACTCAGAATACTGCTACCTTCTCCCTGCCATAGGAATGCAGCTAGTTGACAGCTGGCTTCAAGACATGCTTCCCTGTGAGAGCTGAGGACAGGGCAGAACCCTCCCGCATGCTGCCTGACTGTAGGAGTAGCTGCTCACATCCTAATGTTAGTGGCTGAGAGAGCTTGCGGGAAAAGCATGTGTGAGCACTGGGCCTGAACTCCCGTGTATCTGAGTTGAATACAGCGATTTCCAACGGCTTTCCTCAACCAGAGTGTAGCTAGGTTCCAAATCCCATGTACGAGCGGGTAGCAGACATCTGCCTCCCATGCATACACACTTCTGAGAGTTGAGCTTATGGCCTGTACCTCCACAGCCAGCCTGCTGGTACCCTTGGCTTCTAAAAGGCCTAGGCTCGCTGTTTGACGGAAGTGCTGGGAGAGGTAATTGGAATCTCCCGGCACACAAGACGAGTGCCTCTAAGCTCAATTCACGATTTCCCAGTAATTCTTGTGGTTGACAGGTGCTACATACTAAGTTCCATATGTGAGATGGTAGCTGAACGCCTTGTCCAAAAGCATCTTACTTCTGAGAGTTGAGCCCACCCTCAGTCCCTCACAGTTCCACACTGCCTGCAGAGTGAGTTTCACACGTCTTCACCAGAGACGATTGCCAGAGACTTCTGAGTACAAGTTAACAATGCAGACCTGGAGGGTATCTCCAGGTGCAGTAGAGTGTTAATCTTGGAACCTCCTGACTCAGAATACTGCTACCTTCTCACTGCCATAGGAATGCAGCTAGTTGACAGCTGGCTTCAAGACATGCTTCCCTGTGAGAGCTGAGGACAGGGCAGAACCCTCCCGCATCCTGCCTGACTGTAGGAGTAGCTGCTAACATCCTAATGTTAGTGGCTGGGAGAGGTTGCGGGAAAAGCATGTGTGAGCACTGGGCCTGAACTCCCGTGTATCTGAGTTGAATACAGCGGTTTCCAATGGCCTTCTTCAATCACAGTGTAGCTAGGTTCCAACTCCCATGTCCGAGTGGGTAGCAGACATCTGCCTCCCATGCATACACACTTCTGAGAGTTGAGCTTATGGCCTGTACCTCCACATCCAGCCTGCTGGTACCCTTGGCTTCTAAAAGGCCTAGGCTCGCTGTTTGACGGAAGTGCTGGGAGAGGTAATTGGAATCACCCGGCACACAAGACGAGTGCCTCCAAGCTCAGTTCAGCGATTTCCTAGTAATTCCTGTGGTAGACTGGTGCTACATACTAAGTTCCATACGTGAGAGGGTAGCTGAACGCCTTGTCCAAAACCATCTTACTTCTGAGAGTTGAGCTCAGCCTCAGTCCCTCACAGTTCCACACTGCCTGCAGAGTGAGTTTCGCAGGTCTTCAGCAGAGACGTTTGCCAGAGGCTTCTGAGACGCAGGGTAACAATGCAGACCTGGAGGGTATCCCCAGGTGCAGTCGACTGGTAATCTTGGAACATCCTGATTCAGAATACTGCTACCTTCTCACTGCCATAGGAATGCAGCTAGTTGACAGCTGGCTTCAAGACATGCTTCCCTGTGAGAGCTGAGGACAGGGCAGAACCCTCCCGCATGCTGCCTGACTGTAGGAGTAGCTGCTAACATCCTTATGTTAGTGGCTGGGAGAGGTTGCGGGAAAAGCATGTGTGAGCACTGGGCCTGAACTCCCGTGTATCTGAGTTGAATACAGCGATTTCCATGGCTTTCCTCAACCAGAGTGTAGCTAGGTTCCAAATCCCATGTACGAACGGGTAGCAGACATCTGCCTCCCATGCATACACACTTCTGAGAGTTGAGCTTATGGCCTGTACCTCCACAGCCAGCCTGCTGGTACCCTGGGCTTCTAAAAGGCCTAGGCTCGCTGTTTGAAGGAAGTGCTGGGAGAGGTAATTGGAATCACCCGGCACACAAGACTAGTGCCTCCAAGCTCAGTTCAGCGATTTCCTAGTAATTCCTGTGGTAGACTGGTGCTACATACTAAGTTCCATACGTGAGAGGGTAGCTGAACGCCTTGTCCAAAACCATCTTACTTCTGAGAGTTGAGCTCAGCCTCAGTCCCTCACAGTTCCACGCTGCCTGCAGAGTGAGTTTCGCAGGTCTTCAGCAGAGACGTTTGCCAGAGGCTTCTGAGACGCAGGGTAACAATGCAGACCTGGAGGGTATCCCCAGGTGCAGTCGACTGGTAATCTTGGAACCTCCTGACTCAGAATACTGCTACCTTCTCACTGCCATAGGAATGCAGCTAGTTGACAGCTGGCTTCAAGACATGCTTCCCTGTGAGAGCTGAGGACAGGGCAGAACCCTCCCGCATGCTGCCTGACTGTAGGAGTAGCTGCTAACATCCTTATGTTAGTGGCTAGGAGATGTTGCGGGAAAAGCATGTGTGAGCACTGGGCCTGAACTCCCGTGTATCTGAGTTGAATACAGCGATTTCCAACGGCTTTCCTCAACCACAGTGTAGCTAGGTTCCAAATCCCATGTACGAGCGGGTAGCAGACATCTGCCTCCCATGCATACACACTTCTGAGAGTTGAGCTTATGGCCTGTACCTCCACAGCCAGCCTGCTGGTACCCTTGGCTTCTAAAAGGCCTAGGCTCGCTGTTTGACGGAAGTGCTGGGAGAGGTAATTGGAATCACCCGGCACACAAGACGAGTGCCTCCAAGCTCAATTCACGATTTCCCAGTAATTCTTGTGGTAGACAGGTGCTACATACTAAGTTCCATATGTGAGAAGGTAGCTGAACGCCTTGTCCAAAAGCATCTTACTTCTGGGAGTTGAGCACACCCTCAGTCCCTCACACTTCCACACTGCCTGCAGAGTGAGTTTCACACGTCTTCACCAGAGACGATTACCAGAGTCTTCTGAGTACAAGTTAACAATGCAGACCTGGAGGGTGTCTCCAGGTGCAATAGAGTGGTAATCTTGGAACCTCCTGACTCAGAGTACTGCTACCTTCTCACTGCCTTAGGAATGCAGTTAGTTGACAGCTGGCTTCAAGACATGCTTCCCTGTGAGAGCTGAGGACAGGGCAGAACCCTCCCGCATCCTGCCTGACTGTAGGAGTAGCTGCTAACATCCTAATGTTAGTGGCTGGGAGAGGTTGCGGGAAAAGCATGTGTGAGCACTGGGCCTGAACTCCCGTGTATCTGAGTTGAATACAGCGATTTCCAATGGCCTTCTTCAATCACAGTGTAGCTAGGTTCCAACTCCCATGTCCGAGTGGGTAGCAGACATCTGCCTCCCATGCATACACACTTCTGAGAGTTGAGCTTATGGCCTGTACCTCCACATCCAGCCTGCTGGTACCCTTGGCTTCTAAAAGGCCTAGGCTCGCTGTTTGACGGAAGTGCTGGGAGAGGTAATTGGAATCACCCGGCACACAAGACTAGTGCCTCCAAGCTCAGTTCAGCGATTTCCTAGTAATTCCTGTGGAAGACTGGTGCTACATAATAAGTCCCATACGTGAGAGGGTAGCTGAACGCCATGTCCAAAACCATCTTACTTCTGAGAGTTGAGCTCAGCCTCAGTCCCTCACAGTTCCACACTGCCTGCAGAGTGAGTTTCGCAGGTCTTCAGCAGAGACGTTTGCCAGAGGCTTCTGAGAGGCAGGGTAACAATGCAGACCTGGAAGGTATCCCCAGGTGCAGTCGACTGGTAATCTTGGAACCTCCTGACTCAGAATACTGCTACCTTCTCACTGCCATACGAATGCAGCTAATTGACAGCTGGCTTCAAGACATGCTTCCCTGTGAGAGCTGAGGACAGGGCAGACCCCTCCCGCATGCTGCCTGACTGTAGAAGTAGCTGCTAACATCCTAATGTTAGTGGCTGGGAGCGGTTGCGGGAAAAGCATGTGTGAGCACTGGGCCTGAACTCCCGTGTATCTGAGTAGAATACAGCGATTTCCAAAGGCTTTCCTCAACCAGAGTGTAGCTAGGTTCCAAATCCCATGTACGAGCGCGTAGCAGACATCTGCCTCCCATGCATACACACTTCTGAGAGTTGAGCTTATGGCCTGTACCTCCACATCCAGCCAGCTGGTACCCTTGGCTTCTAAAAGGCCTAGGCTCGCTGTTTGACGGAAGTGCTGGGAGAGGTAATTGGAATCACCCGGCACACAAGACTAGTGCCTCCAAGTTCAGTTCAGCGATTTCCTAGTAATTCCTGTGGTAGACTGCTGCTACATACTAAGTTCCATACGTGAGAGGGTAGCTGAACGCCTTGTCCAAAAGCATCTTACTTCTGAGAGTTGAGCTCAGCCTCAGTCCCTCACAGTTCGACACGGCCTGCAGAGTGAGTTTCGCAGGTCTTCAGCAGAGACGTTTGCCAGAGGCTTCTGAGACGCAGGGTACCAATGCAGACCTGGAGGGTATCCCCAGGTGCAGTCGACTGGTAATCTTGGAACCTCCTGACTCAGAATACTGCTACCTTCTCCCTGCCATAGGAATGCAGCTAGTTGACAGCTGGCTTCAAGACATGCTTCCCTGTGAGAGCTGAGGACAGGGCAGAACCCTCCCGCATGCTGCCTGACTGTAGGAGTAGCTGCTCACATCCTAATGTTAGTGGCTGAGAGAGGTTGCGGGAAAAGCATGTGTGAGCACTGGGCCTGAACTCCCGTGTATCTGAGTTGAATACAGCGATTTCCAACGGCTTTCCTCAACCAGAGTGTAGCTAGGTTCCAAATCCCATGTACGAGCGGGTAGCAGACATCTGCCTCCCATGCATACACACTTCTGAGAGTTGAGCTTATGGCCTGTACCTCCACAGCCAGCCTGCTGGTACCCTTGGCTTCTAAAAGGCCTAGGCTCGCTGTTTGACGGAAGTGCTGGGAGAGGTAATTGGAATCTCCCGGCACACAAGACGAGTGCCTCTAAGCTCAATTCACGATTTCCCAGTAATTCTTGTGGTTGACAGGTGCTACATACTAAGTTCCATATGTGAGATGGTAGCTGAACGCCTTGTCCAAAAGCATCTTACTTCTGAGAGTTGAGCCCACCCTCAGTCCCTCACAGTTCCACACTGCCTGCAGAGTGAGTTTCACACGTCTTCACCAGAGACGATTGCCAGAGACTT
The DNA here is from genome assembly GCF_048164855.1 of Canis lupus baileyi. Classification (NCBI taxonomy): domain Eukaryota; kingdom Metazoa; phylum Chordata; class Mammalia; order Carnivora; family Canidae; genus Canis; species Canis lupus. The sequence goes on along the minus strand of NC_132844.1, from coordinate 75,781,047 downwards.
CTGAGTACAAGTTAACAATGCAGACCTGGAGGGTATCTCCAGGTGCAGTAGAGTGTTAATCTTGGAACCTCCTGACTCAGAATACTGCTACCTTCTCACTGCCATAGGAATGCAGCTAGTTGACAGCTGGCTTCAAGACATGCTTCCCTGTGAGAGCTGAGGACAGGGCAGAACCCTCCCGCATCCTGCCTGACTGTAGGAGTAGCTGCTAACATCCTAATGTTAGTGGCTGGGAGAGGTTGCGGGAAAAGCATGTGTGAGCACTGGGCCTGAACTCCCGTGTATCTGAGTTGAATACAGCGGTTTCCAATGGCCTTCTTCAATCACAGTGTAGCTAGGTTCCAACTCCCATGTCCGAGTGGGTAGCAGACATCTGCCTCCCATGCATACACACTTCTGAGAGTTGAGCTTATGGCCTGTACCTCCACATCCAGCCTGCTGGTACCCTTGGCTTCTAAAAGGCCTAGGCTCGCTGTTTGACGGAAGTGCTGGGAGAGGTAATTGGAATCACCCGGCACACAAGACGAGTGCCTCCAAGCTCAGTTCAGCGATTTCCTAGTAATTCCTGTGGTAGACTGGTGCTACATACTAAGTTCCATACGTGAGAGGGTAGCTGAACGCCTTGTCCAAAACCATCTTACTTCTGAGAGTTGAGCTCAGCCTCAGTCCCTCACAGTTCCACACTGCCTGCAGAGTGAGTTTCGCAGGTCTTCAGCAGAGACGTTTGCCAGAGGCTTCTGAGACGCAGGGTAACAATGCAGACCTGGAGGGTATCCCCAGGTGCAGTCGACTGGTAATCTTGGAACATCCTGATTCAGAATACTGCTACCTTCTCACTGCCATAGGAATGCAGCTAGTTGACAGCTGGCTTCAAGACATGCTTCCCTGTGAGAGCTGAGGACAGGGCAGAACCCTCCCGCATGCTGCCTGACTGTAGGAGTAGCTGCTAACATCCTTATGTTAGTGGCTGGGAGAGGTTGCGGGAAAAGCATGTGTGAGCACTGGGCCTGAACTCCCGTGTATCTGAGTTGAATACAGCGATTTCCATGGCTTTCCTCAACCAGAGTGTAGCTAGGTTCCAAATCCCATGTACGAGCGGGTAGCAGACATCTGCCTCCCATGCATACACACTTCTGAGAGTTGAGCTTATGGCCTGTACCTCCACAGCCAGCCTGCTGGTACCCTTGGCTTCTAAAAGGCCTAGGCTCTCTGTTTGACGGAAGTGCTGGGAGAGGTAATTGGAATCACCCGGCACACAAGACTAGTGCCTCCAAGCTCAGTTCAACGATTTCCTAGTAATTCCTGTGGTAGACTGGTGCTACATACTAAGTTCCATACGTGAGAGGGTAGCTGAACGCCTTGTCCAAAACCATCTTACTTCTGAGAGTTGAGCTCAGCCTCAGACCCTCACAGTTCCACACTGCCTGCAGAGTGAGTTTCGCAGGTCTTCAGCAGAGACGTTTGCCAGAGGCTTCTGAGACGCAGGGTAACAATGCAGACCTGGAGGGTATCCCCAGGTGCAGTCGACTGGTAATCTTGGAACCTCCTGACTCAGAATACTGCTACCTTCTCACTGCCATAGGAATGCAGCTAGTTGACAGCTGGCTTCAAGACATGCTTCCCTGTGAGAGCTCAGGACAGGGCAGAACCCTCCCGCATGCTGCCTGACTGTAGGAGTAGCTGCTAACATCCTTATGTAAGTGGCTGGGAGAGGTTGCGGGAAAAGCATGTTTGAGCACTGGGCCTGAACTCCCGTGTATCTGAGTTGAATACAGCGATTTCCAACGGCTTTCCTCAACCAGAGTGTAGCTAGGTTCCAACTCCCATGTCCGAGTGGGTAGCAGACATCTGCCTCCCATGCATACACACTTCTGAGAGTTGAGCGTATGGCCTGTACCTCCACATCCAGCCTGCTGGTACCCTTGGCTTCTAAAAGGCCTAGGCTCGCTGTTTGACGGAAGTGCTGGGAGAGGTAATTGGAATCACCCGGCACACAAGACTAGTGCCTCCAAGCTCAGTTCAGCGATTTCCTAGTAATTCCTGTGGTAGACTGGTGCTACATACTAAGTTCCATACGTGAGAGGGTAGCTGAACGCCTTGTCCAAAACCATCTTACTTCTGAGAGTTGAGCTCAGCCTCAGTCCCTCACAGTTCCACACTGCCTGCAGAGTGAGTTTCGCAGGTCTTCAGCAGAGACGTTTGCCAGAGGCTTCTGAGACGCAGGGTAACAATGCAGACCTGGAGGGTATCCCCAGGTGCAGTCGACTGGTAATCTTGGAACCTCCTGACTCAGAATACTGCTACCTTCTCACTGCCATAGGAATGCAGCTAGTTGACAGCTGGCTTCAAGACATGCTTCCCTGTGAGAGCTGAGGACAGGGCAGAACCTACCCGCATGCTGCCTGACTGTAGGAGTAGCTGCTAACATCCTTATGTTAGTGGCTGGGAGAGGTTGCGGGAAAAGCATGTGTGAGCACTGGGCCTGAACTCCCGTGTATCTGAGTTGAATACAGCGATTTCCAACGGCTTTCCTCAACCAGAGTGTAGCTAGGTTCCAAATCCCATGTACGAGCGGGTAGGAGACATCTGCCTCCCATGCATACACACTTCTGAGAGTTGAGCTTATGGCCTGTACCTCCACATCCAGCCTGCTGGTACCGTTGGCTTCTAAAAGGCCTAGGCTCGCTGTTTGACGGATGTGCTGGGAGAGGTAATTGGAATCTCCCGGCACACAAGACGAGTGCCTCCAAGCTCAATTCACGATTTCCCAGTAATTCTTGTGGTAGACAGGTGCTACATACTAAGTTCCATATGTGAGAAGTTAGATGAACGCCTTGTCCAAAAGCATCTTACTTCTGAGAGTTGAGCACACCCTCAGTCCCTCACACTTCCACACTGCCTGCAGAGTGAGTTTCACACGTCTTCACCAGAGACGATTGCCAGAGGCTTCTGAGAACAAGTTAACAATGCAGACCTGGAAGGTAACTCCAGGTGCAGTAGAGTGGTAATCTTGGAACCTCCTGACTCAGAGTACTGCTACCCTCTCACTGCCATAGGAATGCAGCTAGTTGACAGCTGGCTTCAAGACATGCTTCCCTGTGAGAGCTGAGGACAGGGCAGAACCCTCCCGCATCCTGCCTGACTGTAGGAGTAGCTGCTAACATCCTTATGTTAGTGGCTGGGAGAGGTTGCGGGAAAAGCATGTGTGAGCACTGGGCCTGAACTCCCGTGTATCTGAGTTGAATACAGCGATTTCCAACGGCTTTCCTCAACCAGAGTGTAGCTAGGTTCCAACTCCCATGTCCGAGTGGGTAGCAGACATCTGCCTCCCATGCATACACACTTCTGAGAGTTGAGCTTATGGCCTGTACCTCCACATCCAGCCTGCTGGTACCCTTGGCTTCTAAAAGGCCTAGGCTCGCTGTTTGACGGAAGTGCTGGGAGAGGTAATTGGAATCACCCGGCACACAAGACTAGTGCCTCCAAGCTCAGTTCAGCGATTTCCTAGTAATTCCTGTGGTAGACTGGTGCTACATACTAAGTTCCATACGTGAGAGGGTAGGTGAACGCCTTGTCCAAAACCATCTTACTTCTGAGAGTTGAGCTCAGCCTCAGTCCCTCACAGTTCCACACTGCCTGCAGAGTGAGTTTCGCAGGTCTTCAGCAGAGACGTTTGCCAGAGGCTTCTGAGACGCAGGGTAACAATGCAGACCTGGAGGGTATCCCCAGGTGCAGTCGACTGGTAATCTTGGAACCTCCTGACTCAGAATACTGCTACCTTCTCACTGCCATAGTAATGCAGCTAGTTGACAGCTGGCTTCAAGACATGCTTTCCTGTGAGAGCTGAGGACAGGGCAGAACCTACCCGCATGCTGCCTGACTGTAGGAGTAGCTGCTAACATCCTTATGTTAGTGGCTGGGAGAGGTTGCGGGAAAAGCATGTGTGAGCACTGGGCCTGAACTCCCGTGTATCTGAGTTGAATACAGCGATTTCCAACGGCTTTCCTCAACCAGAGTGTAGCTAGATTCCAAATCCCATGTACGAGCGGGTAGGAGACATCTGCCTCCCATGCATACACACTTCTGAGAGTTGAGCTTATGGTCTGTACCTCCACATCCAGCCTGCTGGTACCCTTGGCTTCTAAAAGGCCTAGGCTCGCTGTTTGACGGAAGTGCTGGGAGAGGTAATTGGAATCACCCGGCACACAAGACTAGTGCCTCCAAGCTCAGTTCAGCGATTTCCTAGTAATTCCTGTGGTAGACTGGTGCTACATACTAAGTTCCATACGTGAGAGGGTAGCTGAACGCCTTGTCCAAAACCATCTTACTTCTGAGAGTTGAGCTCAGCCTCAGTCCCTCACATTTCCACACTGCCTGCAGAGTGAGTTTCGCAGGTCTTCAGCAGAGACGTTTGCCAGAGGCTTCTGAGACGCAGGGTAATAATGCAGACCTGGAGGGTATCCCAGGTGCAGTCGACTGGTAATCTTGGAACCTCCTGACTCAGAATACTGCTACCTTCTCACTGCCATAGGAATGCAGCTAGTTGACAGCTGGCTTCAAGACATGCTTCCCTGTGAGAGCTGAGGACAGGACAGAACCCTCCCGCATGCTGCCTGACTGTAGCAGTAGCTGCTAACATCCTTATGTTAGTGGCTGGGAGAGGTTGCGGGAAAAGCATGTGTGAGCACTGGGCCTGAACTCCCGTGTATCTGAGTTGCATACAGCGATTTCCAACGGCTTTCCTCAACCAGAGTGTAGCTAGGTTCCAAATCCCATGTACGAGCGGGTAGCAGACATCTGCCTCCCATGCATACACACTTCTGAGAGTTGAGCTTATGGCCTGTACCTCCACAGCCAGCCTGCTGGTACCCTTGGCTTCTAAAAGGCCTAGGCTCGCTGTTTGACGGAAGTGCTGGGAGAGGTAATTGGAATCTCCCGGCACACAAGACGAGTGCCTCCAAGCTCAATTCACGATTTCCCAGTAATTCTTGTGGTAGACAGGTGCTACATACTAAGTTCCATATGTGAGAAGGTAGCTGAACGCCTTGTCCAAAAGCATCTTACTTCTGAGAGTTGAGCCCACCCTCAGTCCCTACACTTCCACACTGCCAGCAGAGTGAGTTTCACACGTCTTCATCAGAGACGATTTCCAGAGGCTTCTGAGTACAAGTTAACAATGCAGACCTGGAGGGTATCTCCAGGTGCAGTAGAGTGGTAATCTTGGAACCTCCTGACTCAGAATACTGCTACCTTCTCACTGCCATAGGAATGCAGCTGGTTGACAGCTGGCTTCAAGACATGCTTCCCTGTGAGAGCTGAGGACAGGGCAGAACCCTCCCGCATCCTGCCTGACTGTAGGAGTAGCTGCTAACATCCTAATGTTAGTGGCTGGGAGAGGTTGCGGGAAAAGCATGTGTGAGCACTGGGCCTGAACTCCCGTGTATCTGAGTTGAATACAGCGATTTCCAATGGCCTTCTTCAATCACAGTGTAGCTAGGTTCCAACTCCCATGTCCGAGTGCGTAGCAGACATCTGACTCCCATGCATACACACTTCTGAGAGTTGAGCTTATGGCCTGTACCTCCACATCCAGCCTGCTGGTACCCTTGGCTTCTAAAAGGCCTAGGCTCGCTGTTTGACGGAAGTGCTGGGAGAGGTAATTGGAATCACCCGGCACACAAGACTAGTGCCTCCAAGCTCAGTTCAGCGATTTCCTAGTAATTCCTGTGGTAGACTGGTGCTACATAATAAGTTCCATACGTGAGAGGGTAGCTGAACGCCTTGTCCAAAACCATCTTACTTCTGAGAGTTGAGCTCACCCTCAGTCCCTCACATTTCCACACTGCCTGCAGAGTGAGTTTCGCAGGTCTTCAGCAGAGACGTTTGCCAGAGGCTTCTGAGACGCAGGGTAACAATGCAGACCTGGAGGGTATCCCCAGGTGCAGTCGACTGGTAATCTTGGAACCTCCTGACTCAGAATACTGCTAACTTCTCACTGCCATAGGAATGCAGCAAGTTGACAGCTAGCTGGCTTCAAGACTTGCTTCCCTGAGAGAGCTGAGGACAGGGCAGAACCCTCCCGCATGCTGCCTGACTGTAGGAGTAGCTGCTAACATCCTAATGTTAGTGGCTGGGAGAGGTTGCGGGAAAAGCATGTGTGAGCACTGGGCCTGAACTCCCGTGTATCTGAGTTGAATACAGCGATTTCCAACGGCATCCCTCAACCAGAGTGTAGCTAGGTTCCAAATCCCATGTACGAGCTGGTAGCAGACATCTGCCTCCCATGCATACACACTTCTGAGAGTTGAGCTTATGGCCTGTACCTCCACAGCCAGCCTGCTGGTACCCTTGGCTTCTAAAAGGCCTAGGCTCGCTGTTTGACGGAAGTGCTGGGAGAGGTAATTGGAATCTCCCGGCACACAAGACGAGTGCCTCCAAGCTCACTTCACGATTTCCCAGTAATTCTTGTGGTAGACAGCTGCTACATACTAAGTTCCATATGTGAGATGGTAGCTGAACGCCTTGTCCAAAAGCATCTTACTTCTGAGAGTTGAGCCCACCCTCAGTCCCTCACACTTCCACACTGCCTGCAGAGTGAGTTTCACACGTCTTCACCAGAGACGTTTGCCAGAGGCTTCTGAGTACAAGTTAACAATGCAGACCTGGAGGGTATCTCCAGGTGCAGTAGAGTGGTAATCTTGGAACCTCCTGACTCAGGGTACTGCTACCTTCTCCTGCCATAGGAATGCAGCTAGTTGACAGCTAGCTTCAAGACATGCTTCCCTGTGAGAGCTGAGGACAGGGCAGAGCCCTCCCGCATCCTGCCTGACTGTAGGAGTAGCTGCTAACATCCTTATGTTAGTGGCTGGGAGAGGTTGCGGGAAAAGCATGTGTGAGCACTGGGCCTGAACTCCCGTGTATCTGAGTTGAATACAGCGATTTCCAATGGCCTTCTTCAATCACAGTGTAGCTAGGTTCCAACTCCCATGTCCGAGTGGGTAGCAGACATCTGCCTCCCATGCATACACACTTCTGAGAGTTGAGCTTATGGCCTGTACCTCCACATCCAGCCTGCTGGTACCCTTGGCTTCTAAAAGGCCTAGGCTCGCTGTTTGACGGAAGTGCTGGGAGAGGTAATTGGAATCACCCGGCACACAAGACTAGTGCCTCCAATCTCAGTTCAGCGATTTCCTAGTAATTCCTGTGGTAGACTGGTGCTACATACTAAGTTCCATACGTGAGAGGGTAGCTGAACGCCTTGTCCAAAACCATCTTACTTCTGAGAGTTGAGCTCACCCTCAGTCCCTCACAGTTCCACATGCCTGCAGAGTGAGTTTCGCAGGTCTTCAGCAGAGACGTTTGCCAGAGGCTTCTGAGACGCAGGGTAACAATGCAGACCTGGAGGGTATCCCCAGGTGCAGTCGACTGGTAATATTGGAACCTCCTGACTCAGAATACTGCTACCTTCTCACTGCCATAGGAATGCAGCTAGTTGACAGCTGGCTTCAAGACATGCTTCCCTGTGAGAGCTGAGGACAGGGCAGAACCCTCCCGCATGCTGCCTGACTGTAGGAGTAGCTGCTAACATCCTTATGTTAGTGGCTGGGAGAGGTTGCGGGAAAAGCATGTGTGAGCACTGGGCCTGAACTCCCGTGTATCTGAGTTGAATACAGCGATTTCCAACGGCTTTCCTCAACCAGAGTGTAGCTAGGTTCCAAATCCATGTACGAGCGGGTAACAAACATCTGCCTCCCATGCATACACACTTCTGAGAGTTGAGCTTATGGCCTGTACCTCCACAGCCAGCCTGCTGGTACCCTTGGCTTCTAAAAGGCCTAGGCTCGCTGTTTGACGGAAGTGCTGGGAGAGGTAATTGGAATCACCCGGCACACAAGACTAGTGCCTCCAAGTTCAGTTCAGCGATTTCCTAGTAATTCCTGTGGTAGACTGGTGCTACATACTAAGTTCCATACGTGAGAGGGTAGCTGAACGCCTTGTCCAAAACCATCTTACTTCTGAGAGTTGAGCTCAGCCTCTGTCCATCACAGTTTCACACTTCCTGCAGAGTGAGTTTCGCAGGTCTTCAGCAGAGACGTTTGCCAGAGGCTTCTGAGACGCAGGGTAACAATGCAGACCTGGAGGGTATCCCCAGGTGCAGTCGACTGGTAATCTTGGAACCTCCTGACTCAGAATACTGCTACCTTCTCACTGCCATAGGAATGCAGCTAGTTGACAGCTGGCTTCAAGACATGCTTTCCTGTGAGAGCTGAGGACAGGGCAGAACCCTCCCGCATGCTGCCTGACTGTAGGAGTAGCTGCTAACATCCTTATGTTAGTGGCTGGGAGAGGTTGCGGGAAAAGCATGTGTGAGCACTGGGCCTGAACTCCCGTGTATCTGAGTTGAATACAGCGATTTCCAACGGCTTTCCTCAACCAGAGTGTAGCTAGGTTCCAAATCCCATGTACGAGCGGGTAGCAGACATCTGCCTCCCATGCATACACACTTCTGAGAGTTTTGCTTATGGCCTGTACCTCCACATCCAGCCTGCTGGTACCCTTGGCTTCTAAAAGGCCTAGGCTCGCTGTTTGACGGAAGTGCTGGGAGAGGTAATTGGAATCTCCCGGCACACAAGACGAGTGCCTCCAAGCTCAATTCACGATTTCCCAGTAATTCTTGTGGTAGACAGGTGCTACATACTAAGTTCCATATGTGAGAAGGTAGCTGAACGCCTTGTCCAAAAGCATCTTACTTCTGAGAGTTGAGCCCACCCTCAGTCCCTCACAGTTCCACACTGCCTGCAGAGTGAGTTTCATGCGTCTTCACCAGAGACGATTGCCAGAGTCTTCTGAGTACAAGTTAACAATGCAGACCTGGAGGGTATCTCCAGGTACAGTAGAGTGGTAATCTTGGAACCTCCTGACTCAGAGTACTGCTACCTTCTCACTGCCATAGGAATGCAGCTAGTTGACAGCTGGCTTCAAGACATGCTTCCCTGTGAGAGCTGAGGACAGGGCAGAACCCTCCCGCATGCTGCCTGACTGTAGGAGTAGCTGCTAACATCCTTATGTTAGTGGCTGGGAGAGGTTGCGGGAAAAGCATGTGTGAGCACTGGGCCTGAACTCCCGTGTATCTGAGTTGAATACAGCGATTTCCAACGGCTTTCCTCAACCAGAATGTAGCTAGGTTCCAAATCCATGTACGAGCGGGTAACAAACATCTGCCTCCCATGCATACACACTTCTGAGAGTTGAGCTTATGGCCTGTACCTCCACAGCCAGCCTGCTGGTACCCTTGGCTTCTAAAAGGCCTAGGCTCGCTGTTTGACGGAAGTGCTGGGAGAGGTAATTGGAATCACCCGGCACACAAGACTAGTGCCTCCAAGTTCAGTTCAGCGATTTCCTAGTAATTCCTGTGGTAGACTGGTGCTACATACTAAGATCCATACGTGAGAGGGTAGCTGAACGCCTTGTCCAAAACCATCTTACTTCTGAGAGTTGAGCTCAGCCTCTGTCCATCACAGTTTCACACTTCCTGCAGAGTGAGTTTCGCAGGTCTTCAGCAGAGACGTTTGCCAGAGGCTTCTGAGACGCAGGGTAACAATGCAGACCTGGAGGGTATCCCCAGGTGCAGTCGACTGGTAATCTTGGAACCTCCTGACTCAGAATACTGCTACCTTCTCACTGCCATAGGAATGCAGCTAGTTGACAGCTGGCTTCAAGACATGCTTTCCTGTGAGAGCTGAGGACAGGGCAGAACCCTCCCGCATGCTGCCTGACTGTAGGAGTAGCTGCTAACATCCTTATGTTAGTGGCTGGGAGAGGTTGCGGGAAAAGCATGTGTGAGCACTGGGCCTGAACTCCCGTGTATCTGAGTTGAATACAGCGATTTCCAACGGCTTTCCTCAACCAGAGTGTAGCTAGGTTCCAAATCCCATGTACGAGCGGGTAGCAGACATCTGCCTCCCATGCATACACACTTCTGAGAGTTTTGCTTATGGCCTGTACCTCCACATCCAGCCTGCTGGTACCCTTGGCTTCTAAAAGGCCTAGGCTCGCTGTTTGACGGAAGTGCTGGGAGAGGTAATTGGAATCTCCCGGCACACAAGACGAGTGCCTCCAAGCTCAATTCACGATTTCCCAGTAATTCTTGTGGTAGACAGGTGCTACATACTAAGTTCCATATGTGAGAAGGTAGCTGAACGCCTTGTCCAAAAGCATCTTACTTCTGAGAGTTGAGCCCACCCTCAGTCCCTCACAGTTCCACACTGCCTGCAGAGTGAGTTTCATGCGTCTTCACCAGAGACGATTGCCAGAGTCTTCTGAGTACAAGTTAACAATGCAGACCTGGAGGGTATCTCCAGGTACAGTAGAGTGGTAATCTTGGAACCTCCTGACTCAGAGTACTGCTACCTTCTCACTGCCATAGGAATGCAGCTAGTTGACAGCTGGCTTCAAGACATGCTTCCCTGTGAGAGCTGAGGACAGGGCAGAACCCTCCCGCATCCTGCCTGACTGTAGGAGTAGCTGCTAACATCCTTATGTTAGTGGCTGGGAGAGGTTGCGGGAAAAGCATGTGTGAGCACTGGGCCTGAACTCCCGTGTATCTGAGTTGAATACAGCGATTTCCAATGGCCTTCTTCAATCACAGTGTAGCTAGGTTCCAACTCCAATGTCCGAGTGGGTAGCAGACATCTGCCTCCCATGCATACACACTTTTGAGAGTTGAGCTTATGGCCTGTACCTCCACATCCAGCCTGCTGGTACCCTTGGCTTCTAAAAGGCCTAGGCTCGCTGTTTGACGGAAGTGCTGGGAGAGGTAATTGGAATCACCCGGCACACAAGACTAGTGCCTCCAAGCTCAGTTCAGCGATTTCCTAGTAATTCCTGTGGTAGACTGGTGCTACATACTAAGTTCCATACGTGAGAGGGTAGCTGAACGCCTTGTCCAAAACCATCTTACTTCTGAGAGTTGAGCTCAGCCTCAGTCCCTCACAGTTCCACACTGCCTGCAGAGTGAGTTTCGCAGGTCTTCAGCAGAGACGTTTGCCAGAGGCTTCTGAGACGCAGGGTAACAATGCAGACCTGGAGGGTATCCCCAGGTGCAGTCGACTGGTAATCTTGGAACCTCCTGACTCAGAATACTGCTACCTTCTCACTGCCATAGGAATGCAGCTAGTTGACAGCTAGCTGGCTTCAAGACTTGCTTCCCTGAGAGAGCTGAGGACAGGGCAGAACCCTCCCGCATGCTGCCTGACTGTAGGAGTAGCTGCTAACATCCTAATGTTAGTGGCTGGGAGAGGTTGCGGGAAAAGCATGTGTGAGCACTGGGCCTGAACTCCCGTGTATCTGAGTTGAATACAGCGATTTCCAACGGCTTTCCTCAACCAGAGTGTAGCTAGGTTCCAAATCCATGTACGAGCGGGTAACAAACATCTGCCTCCCATGCATACACACTTCTGAGAGTTGAGCTTATGGCCTGTACCTCCACAGCCAGCCTGCTGGTACCCTTGGCTTCTAAAAGGCCTAGGCTCGCTGTTTGACGGAAGTGCTGGGAGAGGTAATTGGAATCACCCGGCACACAAGACTAGTGCCTCCAAGTTCAGTTCAGCGATTTCCTAGTAATTCCTGTGGTAGACTGGTGCTACATACTAAGTTCCATACGTGAGAGGGTAGCTGAACGCCTTGTCCAAAACCATCTTACTTCTGAGAGTTGAGCTCAGCCTCTGTCCATCACAGTTTCACACTTCCTGCAGAGTGAGTTTCGCAGGTCTTCAGCAGAGACGTTTGCCAGAGGCTTCTGAGACGCAGGGTAACAATGCAGACCTGGAGGGTATCCCCAGGTGCAGTCGACTGGTAATCTTGGAACCTCCTGACTCAGAATACTGCTACCTTCTCACTGCCATAGGAATGCAGCTAGTTGACAGCTGGCTTCAAGACATGCTTTCCTGTGAGAGCTGAGGACAGGGCAGAACCCTCCCGCATGCTGCCTGACTGTAGGAGTAGCTGCTAACATCCTTATGTTAGTGGCTGGGAGAGGTTGCGGGAAAAGCATGTGTGAGCACTGGGCCTGAACTCCCGTGTATCTGAGTTGAATACAGCGATTTCCAACGGCTTTCCTCAACCAGAGTGTAGCTAGGTTCCAAATCCCATGTACGAGCGGGTAGCAGACATCTGCCTCCCATGCATACACACTTCTGAGAGTTTTGCTTATGGCCTGTACCTCCACATCCAGCCTGCTGGTACCCTTGGCTTCTAAAAGGCCTAGGCTCGCTGTTTGACGGAAGTGCTGGGAGAGGTAATTGGAATCTCCCGGCACACAAGACGAGTGCCTCCAAGCTCAATTCACGATTTCCCAGTAATTCTTGTGGTAGACAGGTGCTACATACTAAGTTCCATATGTGAGAAGGTAGCTGAACGCCTTGTCCAAAAGCATCTTACTTCTGAGAGTTGAGCCCACCCTCAGTCCCTCACAGTTCCACACTGCCTGCAGAGTGAGTTTCATGCGTCTTCACCAGAGACGATTGCCAGAGTCTTCTGAGTACAAGTTAACAATGCAGACCTGGAGGGTATCTCCAGGTACAGTAGAGTGGTAATCTTGGAACCTCCTGACTCAGAGTACTGCTACCTTCTCACTGCCATAGGAATGCAGCTAGTTGACAGCTGGCTTCAAGACATGCTTCCCTGTGAGAGCTGAGGACAGGGCAGAACCCTCCCGCATGCTGCCTGACTGTAGGAGTAGCTGCTAACATCCTTATGTTAGTGGCTGGGAGAGGTTGCGGGAAAAGCATGTGTGAGCACTGGGCCTGAACTCCCGTGTATCTGAGTTGAATACAGCGATTTCCAACGGCTTTCCTCAACCAGAATGTAGCTAGGTTCCAAATCCATGTACGAGCGGGTAACAAACATCTGCCTCCCATGCATACACACTTCTGAGAGTTGAGCTTATGGCCTGTACCTCCACAGCCAGCCTGCTGGTACCCTTGGCTTCTAAAAGGCCTAGGCTCGCTGTTTGACGGAAGTGCTGGGAGAGGTAATTGGAATCACCCGGCACACAAGACTAGTGCCTCCAAGTTCAGTTCAGCGATTTCCTAGTAATTCCTGTGGTAGACTGGTGCTACATACTAAGATCCATACGTGAGAGGGTAGCTGAACGCCTTGTCCAAAACCATCTTACTTCTGAGAGTTGAGCTCAGCCTCTGTCCATCACAGTTTCACACTTCCTGCAGAGTGAGTTTCGCAGGTCTTCAGCAGAGACGTTTGCCAGAGGCTTCTGAGACGCAGGGTAACAATGCAGACCTGGAGGGTATCCCCAGGTGCAGTCGACTGGTAATCTTGGAACCTCCTGACTCAGAATACTGCTACCTTCTCACTGCCATAGGAATGCAGCTAGTTGACAGCTGGCTTCAAGACATGCTTTCCTGTGAGAGCTGAGGACAGGGCAGAACCCTCCCGCATGCTGCCTGACTGTAGGAGTAGCTGCTAACATCCTTATGTTAGTGGCTGGGAGAGGTTGCGGGAAAAGCATGTGTGAGCACTGGGCCTGAACTCCCGTGTATCTGAGTTGAATACAGCGATTTCCAACGGCTTTCCTCAACCAGAGTGTAGCTAGGTTCCAAATCCCATGTACGAGCGGGTAGCAGACATCTGCCTCCCATGCATACACACTTCTGAGAGTTTTGCTTATGGCCTGTACCTCCACATCCAGCCTGCTGGTACCCTTGGCTTCTAAAAGGCCTAGGCTCGCTGTTTGACGGAAGTGCTGGGAGAGGTAATTGGAATCTCCCGGCACACAAGACGAGTGCCTCCAAGCTCAATTCACGATTTCCCAGTAATTCTTGTGGTAGACAGGTGCTACATACTAAGTTCCATATGTGAGAAGGTAGCTGAACGCCTTGTCCAAAAGCATCTTACTTCTGAGAGTTGAGCCCACCCTCAGTCCCTCACAGTTCCACACTGCCTGCAGAGTGAGTTTCATGCGTCTTCACCAGAGACGATTGCCAGAGTCTTCTGAGTACAAGTTAACAATGCAGACCTGGAGGGTATCTCCAGGTACAGTAGAGTGGTAATCTTGGAACCTCCTGACTCAGAGTACTGCTACCTTCTCACTGCCATAGGAATGCAGCTAGTTGACAGCTGGCTTCAAGACATGCTTCCCTGTGAGAGCTGAGGACAGGGCAGAACCCTCCCGCATCCTGCCTGACTGTAGGAGTAGCTGCTAACATCCTTATGTTAGTGGCTGGGAGAGGTTGCGGGAAAAGCATGTGTGAGCACTGGGCCTGAACTCCCGTGTATCTGAGTTGAATACAGCGATTTCCAATGGCCTTCTTCAATCACAGTGTAGCTAGGTTCCAACTCCAATGTCCGAGTGGGTAGCAGACATCTGCCTCCCATGCATACACACTTTTGAGAGTTGAGCTTATGGCCTGTACCTCCACATCCAGCCTGCTGGTACCCTTGGCTTCTAAAAGGCCTAGGCTCGCTGTTTGACGGAAGTGCTGGGAGAGGTAATTGGAATCACCCGGCACACAAGACTAGTGCCTCCAAGCTCAGTTCAGCGATTTCCTAGTAATTCCTGTGGTAGACTGGTGCTACATACTAAGTTCCATACGTGAGAGGGTAGCTGAACGCCTTGTCCAAAACCATCTTACTTCTGAGAGTTGAGCTCAGCCTCAGTCCCTCACAGTTCCACACTGCCTGCAGAGTGAGTTTCGCAGGTCTTCAGCAGAGACGTTTGCCAGAGGCTTCTGAGACGCAGGGTAACAATGCAGACCTGGAGGGTATCCCCAGGTGCAGTCGACTGGTAATCTTGGAACCTCCTGACTCAGAATACTGCTACCTTCTCACTGCCATAGGAATGCAGCTAGTTGACAGCTAGCTGGCTTCAAGACTTGCTTCCCTGAGAGAGCTGAGGACAGGGCAGAACCCTCCCGCATGCTGCCTGACTGTAGGAGTAGCTGCTAACATCCTAATGTTAGTGGCTGGGAGAGGTTGCGGGAAAAGCATGTGTGAGCACTGGGCCTGAACTCCCGTGTATCTGAGTTGAATACAGCGATTTCCAACGGCTTCCCTCAACCAGAGTGTAGCTAGGTTCCAAATCCCATGTACGAGCGGGTAGCAGACATCTGCCTCCCATGCATACACACTTCTGAGAGTTGAGCTTATGGCCTGTACCTCCACATCCAGCCTGCTGGTACCCTTGGCTTCTAAAAGGCCTAGGCTCGCTGTTTGACGGAAGTGCTGGGAGAGGTAATTGGAATCACCCGGCACACAAGACGAGTGCCTCCAAGCTCAATTCACGATTTCCCAGTAATTCTTGTGGTAGACAGGTGCTACATACTAAGTTCCATATGTGAGATGGTAGCTGAACTCCTTGTCCAAAAGCATCTTACTTCTGAGAGTTGAGCCCACCCTCAGTCCCTCACACTTCCACACTGCCTGCAGAGTGAGTTTCACACGTCTTCACCAGAGACGATTGCGAGAGGCTTCTGAGTACAAGTTAACAATGCAGACCTGGAGGGTATCTCCAGGTGCAGTAGAGTGGTAATCTTGGAACCTCCTGACTCAGAGTACTGCTACCTTCTCCTGCCATAGGAATGCAGCTAGTTGACAGCTGGCTTCAAGACATGCTTCCCTGTGAGAGCTGAGGACAGGGCAGAACCCTCCCGCATCCTGCCTGACTGTAGGAGTAGCTGCTAACATCCTTATGTTAGTGGCTGGGAGAGGTTGCGGGAAAAGCATGTGTGAGCACTGGGCCTGAACTCCCGTGTATCTGAGTTGAATACAGCGATTTCCAATGGCCTTCTTCAATCACAGTGTAGCTAGGTTCCAACTCCCATGTCCGAGTGGGTAGCAGACATCTGCCTCCCATGCATACACACTTCTGAGAGTTGAGCTTATGGCCTGTACCTCCACATCCAGCCTGCTGGTACCCTTGGCTTCTAAAAGGCCTAGGCTCGCTGTTTGACGGAAGTGCTGGGAGAGGTAATTGGAATCACCCCGCACACAAGACTAGTGCCTCCAAGCTCAGTTCAGCGATTTCCTAGTAATTCCTGTGGTAGACTGGTGCTACATACTAAGTTCCATACGTGAGAGGGTAGCTGAACGCCTTGTCCAAAACCATCTTACTTCTGAGAGTTGAGCTCAGCCTCAGTCCATCACAGTTTCACACTTCCTGCAGAGTGAGTTTCGCAGGTCTTCAGCAGAGACGTTTGCCAGAGGCTTCTGAGACGCAGGGTAACAATGCAGACCTGGAGGGTATCCCCAGGTGCAGTCGACTTGTAATCTTGGAACCTCCTGACTCAGAATACTGCTACCTTCTCACTGCCATAGGAATGCAGCTAGTTGACAGCTGGCTTCAAGACATGCTTTCCTGTGAGAGCTGAGGACAGGGCAGAACCCTCCCGCATGCTGCCTGACTGTAGGAGTAGCTGCTAACATCCTTATGTTAGTGGCTGGGAGAGGTTGCGGGAAAAGCATGTGTGAGCACTGGGCCTGAACTCCCGTGTATCTGAGTTGAATACAGCGATTTCCAACGGCTTTCCTCAACCAGAGTGTAGCTAGGTTCCAAATCCCATGTACGAGCGGGTAGCAGACATCTGCCTCCCATGCATACACACTTCTGAGAGTTTTGCTTATGGCGTGTACCTCCACATCCAGCCTGCTGGTACCCTTGGCTTCTAAAAGGCCTAGGCTCGCTGTTTGACGGAAGTGCTGGAAGAGGTAATTGGAATCTCCCGGCACACAAGACGAGTGCCTCCAAGCTCAATTCACGATTTCCCAGTAATTCTTGTGGTAGACAGGTGCTACATACTAAGTTCGATATGTGAGAAGGTAGCTGAACGCCTTGTCCAAAAGCATCTTACTTCTGAGAGTTGAGCCCACCCTCAGTCCCTCACAGTTCCACACTGCCTGCAGAGTGAGTTTCATGCGTCTTCACCAGAGACGATTGCCAGAGTCTTCTGAGTACAAGTTAACAATGCAGACCTGTAGGGTATCTCCAGGTACAGTAGAGTGGTAATCTTGGAACCTCCTTACTCAGAGTACTGCTACCTTCTCACTGCCATAGGAATGCAGCTAGTTGACAGCTGGCTTCAAGACATGCTTCCCTGTGAGAGCTGAGGACAGGGCAGAACCCTCCCGCATCCTGCCTGACTGTAGTAGTAGCTGCTAACATCCTTATGTTAGTGGCTGGGAGAGGTTGCGGGGAAAGCATGTGTGAGAACTGGGCCTGTACTCCCGTGTATCTGAGTTGAATACAGCGATTTCCAATGGTCTTCTTCAATCACAGTGTAGCTAGGTTCCAACTCCCATGTCCGAGTGGGTAGCAGACATCTGCCTCCCATGCATACACACTTCTGAGAGTTGAGCTTATGGCCTGTACCTCCACATCCAGCCTGCTGGTACCCTTGGCTTCTAAAAGGCCAAGGCTCGCTGTTTGACAGAAGTGCTGGGAGAGGTAATTGGAATCACCCGGCACACAAGACTAGTGCCTCCAAGCTCAGTTCAGCGATTTCCTAGTAATTCCTGTGGTAGACTGGTGCTACATACTAAGTTCCATACGTGAGAGGGTAGCTGAACGCCTTGTCCAAAACCATCTTACTTCTGAGAGTGGAGCTCAGCCTCAGTCCCTCACAGTTCCACACTGCCTGCAGAGTGAGTTTCACAGGTCTTCAGCAGAGACGTTTGCCAGAGGCTTCTGAGACGCAGGGTAACAATGCAGACCTGGAGGGTATCCCCAGGTGCAGTCGACTGGTAATCTTGGAACCTCCTGACTCAGAATACTGCTACCTTCTCACTGCCATAGGAATGCAGCTAGTTGACAGCTGGCTTCAAGACATGCTTCCCTGTGAGAGCTGAGGACAGGGCAGAACCCTCCCGCATGCTGCCTGAGTGTAGGAGTAGCTGCTAACATCCTAATGTTAGTGGCTGGGAGAGGTTGCGGGAAAAGCATGTGTGAGCACTGGGCCTGAACTCCCGTGTATCTGAGTTGAATACAGCGATTTCCAGTGGCCTTCTTCAATCACAGTGTAGCTAGGTTCCAACTCCCATGTTTGAGTGGGTAGCAGACATCTGCCTCCCATGCATACACACTTCTGAGAGTTGAGCTTATGGCCTGTACCTCCACATCCAGCCTGCTGGTACCCTTGGCTTCTAAAAGGCCTAGGCTCGCTGTTTGACGGAAGTGCTGGGAGAGGTAATTGGAATCACCCGGCACACAAGACTAGTGCCTCCAAGCTCAGTTCAGCGATTTCCTAGTAATTCCTGTGGTAGACTGGTGCTACATACTAAGTTCCATACGTGAGAGGGTAGCTGAACGCCTTGTCCAAAACCATCTTACTTCTGAGAGTTGAGCTCAGCCTCAGTCCCTCACAGTTCCACACTGCCTGCAGAGTGAGTTTCGCAGGTCTTCAGCAGAGACGTTTGCCAGAGGCTTCTGAGACGCAGGGTAACAATGCAGACCTGGAGGGTATCCCCAGGTGCAGTCGACTGGTAATCTTGGAACCTCCTGACTCAGAATACTGCTACCTTCTCACTGCCATAGGAATGCAGCTAGTTGACAGCTAGCTGGCTTCAAGACTTGCTTCCCTGAGAGAGCTGAGGACAGGGCAGAACCCTCCCGCATGCTGCCTGACTGTAGGAGTAGCTGCTAACATCCTAATGTTAGTGGCTGGGAGAGGTTGCGGGAAAAGCATGTGTGAGCACTGGGCCTGAACTCCCGTGTATCTGAGTTGAATACAGCGATTTCCAACGGCTTCCCTCAACCAGAGTGTAGCTAGGTTCCAACTCCCATGTACGAGCGGGTAGCAGACATCTGCCTCCCATGCATACACACTTCTGAGAGTTGAGCTTATGGCCTGTACCTCCAGATCCAGCCTGCTGGTACCCTTGGCTTCTAAAAGGCCTAGGCTCGCTGTTTGACGGAAGTGCTGGGAGAGGTAATTGGAATCTCCCGGCACACAAGACGAGTGCCTCCAAGCTCAATTCACGATTTCCCAGTAATTCTTGTGGTAGACAGGTGCTACATACTAAGTTCCATATGTGAGATGGTAGCTGAACTCCTTGTCCAAAAGCATCTTACTTCTGAGAGTTGAGCCCACCCTCAGTCCCTCACACTTCCACACTGCCTGCAGAGTGAGTTTCACACGTCTTCACCAGAGACGATTGCCAGAGGCTTCTGAGTACAAGTTAACAATGCAGACCTGGAGGGTATCTCCAGGTGCAGTAGAGTGGTAATCTTGGAACCTCCTGACTCAGAGTACTGCTACCTTCTCCTGCCATAGGAATGCAGCTAGTTGACAGCTGGCTTCAAGACATGCTTCCCTGTGAGAGCTGAGGACAGGGCAGAACCCTCCCGCATGCTGCCTGACTGTAGGAGTAGCTGCTAACATCCTTATGTTAGTGGCTGGGAGAGGTTGCGGGAAAAGCATGTGTGAGCACTGGGCCTGAACTCCCGTGTATCTGAGTTGAATACAGCGATTTCCAATGGCCTTCTTCAATCACAGTGTAGCTAGGTTCCAACTCCCATGTCCGAGTGGGTAGCAGACATCTGCCTCCCATGCATACACACTTCTGAGAGTTGAGCTTATGGCCTGTACCTCCACATCCAGCCTGCTGGTACCCTTGGCTTCTAAAAGGCCTAGGCTCGCTGTTTGACGGAAGTGCTGGGAGAGGTAATTGGAATCACCCCGCACACAAGACTAGTGCCTCCAAGCTCAGTTCAGGGATTTCCTAGTAATTCCTGTGGTAGAGTGGTGCTACATACTAAGTTCCATACGTGAGAGGGTAGCTGAACGCCTTGTCCAAAACCATCTTACTTCGGAGAATTGAGCTCAGCCTCAGTCCCTCACAGTTCCACACTGCCTGCAGAGTGAGTTTCGCAGGTCTTCAGCAGAGACGTTTGCCAGAGGCTTCTGAGACGCAGGGTAACAATGCAGACCTGGAGGGTATCCCCAGGTGCAGTCGACTGGTAATCTTGGAACCTCCTGACTCAGAATACTGCTACCTTCTCACTGCCATAGGAATGCAGCTAGTTGACAGCTGGCTTCAAGGCATGCTTCCCTGTGAGAGCTGAGGACAGGGCAGAACCCTCCCGCATGCTGCCTGACTGTAGGAGTAGCTGCTAACATCCTTATGTTAGTGTCTGGGAGAGGTTGCGGGAAAAGCATGTGTGAGCACTGGGCCTGAACTCCCGTGTATCTGAGTTGTATACAGCGATTTCCAACGAATTTCCTCAACCAGAGTGTAGCTAGGTTCCAAATCCCATGTACGAGCGGGTAGCAGACATCTGCCTCCCATGCATACACACTTCTGAGAGTTGAGCTTATGGCCTGTACCTCCACATCCAGCCTGCTGGTACCCTTGGCTTCTAAAAGGCCTAGGCTCGCTGTTTGACGGAAGTGCTGGGAGAGGTAATTGGAATCTCCCGGCACACAAGACGAGTGCCTCCAAGCTCAATTCACGATTTCCCAGTAATTCTTGTGGTAGACTGCTGCTACATAGTAAGTTCCATATGTGAGAAGGTAGCTGAACGCCTTGTCCAAAAGCATCTGACTTCTGAAAGTTGAGCTCACCCTCAGTCCCTCACAGTTCCACACTGCCTGCAGAGTGAGTTTCACACGTCTTCACCAGAGACCATTGCCAGAGGCTTCTGAGTACAAGTTAACAATGCAGACCTGGAGGGTATCTCCAGGTGCAGTAGAGTGGTAATCTTGGAACCTCCTGACTCAGAGTACTGCGACCTTCTCAGTGCCATAGGAATGCAGCTAGTTGACAGCTGGCTTCAAGACATGCTTCCTTGTGAGAGCTGAGGACAGGGCAGAACCCTCCCGCATGCTGCCTGACTGTAGGAGTAGCTGCTAACATCCTTATGTTAGTGGCTGGGAGAGGTTGCGGGAAAAGCATGGGTGAGCACTGGGCCTGAACTCCCGTGTATCTGAGTTGAATACAGCGATTGCCAATGGCCTTCTTCAATCACAGTGTAGCTAGGTTCCAACTCCCACGTCCGAGCGGGTAGCAGACATCTGCCTCCCATGCATACACACTTCTGAGAGTTGAGCTTATGGCCTGTACCTCCACAGCCAGCCTGCTGGTACCCTTGGCTTCTAAAAGGCCTAGGCTCGCTGTTTGACGGAAGTGCTGGGAAAGGTAATTGGAATCACCCGGCACAAAAGACTAGTGCCTCCAAGCTGAGTTCAGCGATTTCCTAGTAATTCCTGTGGTAGACTGGTGCAACATACTAAGTTCCATACGTGAGAGGGTAGCTGAACGCCTTGTCCAAAACCATCTTACTTCTGAGAGTTGAGCTCAGCCTCAGTCCCTCACAGTTCCACACTGCCTGCAGAGTGAGTTTCGCAGGTCTTCAGCAGAGACGTTTGCCAGAGGCTTCTGAGACGCAGGGTAACAATGCAGACCTGGAGGGTATCCCCAGGTGCAGTCGACTGGTAATCTTGGAACCTCCTGACTCAGAATACTGCTACCTTCTCACTGCCATAGGAATGCAGCTAGTTGACAGCTAGCTGGCTTCAAGACATGATTCCCTGAGAGAGCTTAGGACAGGGCAGAACCCTCCCGCATGCTGCCTGACTGTAGGTGTAGCTCTAACATCCTTATGTTAGTGGCTGGGAGAGGTTGCGGGAAAAGCATGTGTGAGCACTGGGCCTGAACTTCCGTGTATCTGAGTTGAATACAGCGATTTCCAACGGCTTTCCTCAACAGAGTGTAGCTAGATTCCAAATCCCATGTACGAGCGGGTAGCAGACATCTGCCTCCCATGCGTACACACTTCTGAGAGTTGAGCTTATGGCCTGTATCTCCACAGCCAGCCTGCTGGTACCCTTGGCTTCTAAAAGGCCTAGGCTCGCTGTTTGACGGAAGTGCTGGGAGAGGTAATTGGAATCACCCGGCACACAAGACTAGTGCCTCCAAGCTCAGTTCAGCGATTTCATAGTAATTCCTGTGGTAGACTGGTGCTACATACTAAGTTCCATACGTGAGAGGGTAGCTGAACGCCTTGTCCAAAACCATCTTACTTCTGAGAGTTGAGCACACCCTCAGTCCCTCACAGTTCCACACTGCCTGCAGAGTGAGTTTCGCAGGTCTTCAGCAGAGACGTTTGCCAGAGGCTTCTGAGACGCAGGGTAACAATGCAGACCTGGAGGGTATCCCCAGGTGCAGTCGACTGGTAATCTTGGAACCTCCTGACTCAGAATACTGCTACCTTCTCACTGCCATAGGAATGCAGCTAGTTGACAGCTGGCTTCAAGACATGCTTCCCTGTGAGAGCTGAGGACAGGGCAGAACCCTCCCGCATGCTGCCTGACTGTAGTAGTAGCTGCTAACATCCTTATGTTAGTGGCTGGGAGAGGTTGCGGGAAAAGCATGTGTGAGCACTGGGCCTGAACTCCCGTGTATCTGAGTTGAATACAGCGATTTCCAACGGCTTTCCTCAACCAGAGTGTAGCTAGGTTCCAACTCCCATGTCCGAGTGGGTAGCAGACATCTGCCTCCCATGCATACACACTTCTGAGAGTTGAGCTTATGGCCTGTACCTCCAGATCCAGCCTGCTGGTACCCTTGGCTTCTAAAAGGCCTAGGCTCGCTGTTTGACGGAAGTGCTGGGAGAGGTAATTGGAATCACCCGGCACACAAGACTAGTGCCTCCAAGCTCAGTTCAGCGATTTCCTAGTAATTCCTGTGGTAGACTGGTGCTACATACTAAGTTCCATACGTGAGAGGGTAGCTGAACGCCTTGTCCAAAACCATCTTACTTCTGAGAGTTGAGCTCAGCCTCAGTCCCTCACAGTTCCACACTGCCTGCAGAGTGAGTTTCGCAGGTCTTCAGCAGAGACGTTTGCCAGAGGCTTCTGAGACGCAGGGTAACAATGCAAACCTGGAGGGTATCCCCAGGTGCAGTCGACTGGTAATCTTGGAACCTCCTGACTCAGAATACTGCTACCTTCTCACTGCCATAGGAATGCAGCTAGTTGACAGCTGGCTTCAAGACATGCTTCCCTGTGAGAGCTGAGGACAGGGCAGAACCCTCCCGCATGCTGCCTGACTGTAGGAGTAGCTGCTAACATCCTTATGTTAGTGGCTGGGAGAGGTTGCGGGAAAAGCATGTGTGAGCACTGGGCCTGAACTCCCGTGTATCTGAGTTGAATACAGCGATTTCCAACGGCTTTCCTCAACCAGAGTGTAGCTAGGTTCTAAATCCCATGTACGAGTGGGTAGCAGACATCTGCCTCCCATGCATACACACTTCTGAGAGTTGAGCTTATGGCCTTTACCTCCACATCCAGCCTGCTGGTACCCTTGGCTTCTAAAAGGCCTAGGCTCGCTGTTTGACGGAAGTGCTGGGAGAGGTAATTGGAATCTCCAGGCACACAAGACTAGTGCCTCCAAGCTCAGTTCAGCGATTTCCTAGTAATTCTTGTGGTAGACAGGTGCTGCATACTAAGTTCCATATGTGAGAAGGTAGCTGAACGCCCTGTCCAAAAGCATCTTACTTCTGAGATTTGAGCACACCCTCAGTCCCTCACACTTCCACACTGCCTGCAGAGTGAGTTTCACACGTCTTCACCAGAGACGATTGCCAGAGGCTTCTGAGTACAAGTTAACAATGCAGACCTGGAGGGTATCTCCAGGTGCAGTAGAGTGGTAATCTTGGAACCTCCTGACTCAGAGTACTGCTACCTTCTCACTGCCATAGGAATGCAGCTAGTTGACAGCTGGCTTCAAGACATGCTTCCCTGTGAGAGCTGAGGACAGGGCAGAACCCTCCCGCATCCTGCCTGACTGTAGGAGTAGCTGCTAACATCCTTATGTTAGTGGCTGGGAGAGGTTGCGGGAAAAGCATGTGTGAGCACTGGGCCTCAACTCCCGTGTATCTGAGTTGAATACAGCGATTTCCAATGGCCTTCTTCAATCACAGTGTAGCTAGGTTCCAACTCCCATGTCCGAGTGGGTAGCAGACATCTGCCTCCCATGCATACACACTTCTGAGAGTTGAGCTTATGGCCTGTACCTCCACATCCAGCCTGCTCGTACCCTTGGCTTCTAAAAGGCCTAGGCTCGCTGTTTGACGGAAGTGCTGGGAGAGGTAATTGGAATCACCCGGCACACAAGACTAGTGCCTCCAAGCTCAGTTCAGCGATTTCCTAGTAATTCCTGTGGTAGACTGGTGCTACATACTAAGTTCCATACGTGAGAGGGTAGCTGAACGCCTTGTCCAAAACCATCTTACTTCTGAGAGTTGAGCTCAGCCTCAGTCCCTCACAGTTCCACACTGCCTGCAGAGTGAGTTTCGCAGGTCTTCAGCAGAGACGTTTGCCAGAGGCTTCTGAGACGCAGGGTAACAATGCAGACCTGGAGGGTATCCCCAGGTGCAGTCGACTGGTAATCTTGGAACCTCCTGACTCAGAATACTGCTACCTTCTCACTGCCATAGGAATGCAGCTAGTTGACAGCTGGCTTCAAGACATGCTTCCCTGTGAGAGCTGAGGACAGGGCAGAACCCTCCCGCATGCTGCCTGACTGTAGGAGTAGCTGCTAACATCCTTATGTTAGTGGCTTGGAGAGGTTGCGGGAAAAGCATGTGTGAGCACTGGGCCTGAACTCCCGTGTATCTGAGTTGAATACAGCGATTTCCAACGGCTTTCCTCAACCAGAGTGTAGCTAGTTTCCAAATCCCATGTACGAGCGGGTAGCAGACATCTGCCTCCCATGCATACACACTTCTGAGAGTTGAGCTTATGGCCTGTACCTCCACAGCCAGCCTGCTGGTACCCTTGGCTTCTAAAAGGCCTAGGCTCGCTGTTTGACGGAAGTGCTGGGAGAGGTAATTGGAATCACCCGGCACACAAGACTAGTGCCTCCAAGCTCAGTTCAGGGATTTCCTAGTAATTCCTGTGGTAGAGTGGTGATACATACTAAGTTCCATACGTGAGAGGGTAGCTGAACGCCTTGTCCAAAACCATCTTACTTCTGAGAGTTGAGCTCAGCCTCAGTCCCTCACAGTTCCACACTGCCTGCAGAGTGAGTTTCGCAGGTCTTCAGCAGAGACGTTTGCCAGAGGCTTCTGAGACGCAGGGTAACAATGCAGACCTGGAGGGTATCCCCAGGTGCAGTCGACTGGTAATCTTGGAACCTCCTGACTCAGAATACTGCTACCTTCTCACTGCCATAGGAATGCAGCTAGTTGACAGCTGGCTTCAAGACATGATTCCCTGTGAGAGCTGAGGACAGGGCAGAACCCTCCCGCATGCTGCCTGACTGTAGGAGTAGCTGCTAACATCCTTATGTTAGTGGCTGGGAGAGGTTGCGGGAAAAGCATGTGTGAGCACTGGGCCTGAACTCCCGTGTATCTGAGTTGAATACAGCGATTTCCAACGGCTTTCCTCAACCAGAGTGTAGCTAGTTTCCAAATCCCATGTACGAGCGGGTAGCAGACATCTGCCTCCCATGCATACACACTTCTGAGAGTTGAGCTTATGGCCTGTACCTCCACATCCAGCCTGCTGGTACCCTTGGCTTCTAAAAGGCCTAGGCTCGCTGTTTGATGGAAGTGCTGGGAGAGGTAATTGGAATCTCCCGGCACACAAGACGAGTGCCTCCAAGCTCAATTCACGATTTCCCAGTAATTCTTGTGGTAGACAGGTGCTACATATTAAGTTCCATATGTGAGAAGGTAGCTGAACGCCTTGTCCAAAAGCATCTTACTTCTGAGATTTGAGCACACCCTCAGTCCCTCACACTTCCACACTGCCTGCAGAGTGAGTTTCACACGTCTTCACCAGAGACGATTGCCAGAGGCTTCTGAGTACAAGTTAACAATGCAGACCTGGAGGGTATCTCCAGGTGCAGTAGAGTGGTAATCTTGGAACCTCCTGACTCAGAGTACTGCTACATTCTCACTGCCATAGGAATGCAGCTAGTTGACAGCTGGCTTCAAGACATGCTTCCCTGTGAGAGCTGAGGACAGGGCAGAACCCTCCCGCATGCTGCCTGACTGTAGGAGTAGCTGCTAACATCCTTATGTTAGTGGCTGGGAGAGGTTGCGGGAAAAGCATGTGTGAGCACTGGGCCTGAACTCCCGTGTATCTGAGTTGAATACAGCGATTGCCAATGGCCTTCTTCAATCACAGTGTAGCTAGGTTCCAACTCCCACGTCCGAGCGGGTAGCAGACATCTGCCTCCCATGCATACACACTTCTGAGAGTTGAGCTTATGGCCTGTACCTCCACATCCAGCCTGCTGGTACCCTTGGCTTCTAAAAGCCTAGGCTCGCTGTTTGACGGAAGTGCTGGGAGAGGTAATTGGAATCACCCGGCACACAAGACTAGTGCCTCCAAGCTCAGTTCAGCGATTTCATAGTAATTCCTGTGGTAGACTGGTGCTACATACTAAGTTCCATACGTGAGAGGGTAGCTGAACGCCTTGTCCAAAACCATCTTACTTCTGAGAGTTGAGCACACCCTCAGTCCCTCACACTTCCACACTGCCTGCAGAGTGAGTTTCGCAGGTCTTCAGCAGAGACGTTTGCCAGAGGCTTCTGAGACGCAGGGTAACAATGCAGACCTGGAGGGTATCCCCAGGTGCAGTCGACTGGTAATCTTGGAACCACCTGACTCAGAATACTGCTACCTTCTCACTGCCATAGGAATGCAGCTAGTTGACAGCTGGCTTCAAGACATGCTTCCCTGTGACAGCTGAGGACAGGGCAGAACCCTCCCGCATGCTGCCTGACTGTAGGAGTAGCTGCTAACATCCTTATGTTAGTGGCTGGGAGAGGTTGCGGGAAAAGCATGTGTGAGCACTGGGCCTGAACTCCCGTGTATCTGAGTTGAATACAGCGATTTCCAACGGCTTTCCTCAACCAGAGTGTAGCTAGGTTCCAACTCCCATGTCCGAGTGGGTAGCAGACATCTGCCTCCCATGCATACACACTTCTGAGAGTTGAGCTTATGGCCTGTACCTCCAGATCCAGCCTGCTGGTACCCTTGGCTTCTAAAAGGCCTAGGCTCGCTGTTTGACGGAAGTGCTGGGAGAGGTAATTGGAATCACCCGGCACACAAGACTAGTGCCTCCAAGCTCAGTTCAGCGATTTCCTAGTAATTCCTGTGGTAGACTGGTGCTACATACTAAGTTCCATACGTGAGAGGGTAGCTGAACGCCTTGTCCAAAACCATCTTACTTCTGAGAGTTGAGCTCAGCCTCAGTCCCTCACAGTTCCACACTGCCTGCAGAGTGAGTTTCGCAGGTCTTCAGCAGAGACGTTTGCCAGAGGCTTCTGAGACGCAGGGTAACAATGCAGACCTGGAGGGTATCCCCAGGTGCAGTCGACTGGTAATCTTGGAACCTCCTGACTCAGAATACTGCTACCTTCTCACTGCCATAGGAATGCAGCTAGTTGACAGCTGGCTTCAAGACATGCTTCCCTGTGAGAGCTGAGGACAGGGCAGAACCCTCCCGCATGCTGCCTGACTGTAGGAGTAGCTGCTAACATCCTTATGTTAGTGGCTGGGAGAGGTTGCGGGAAAAGCATGTGTGAGCACTGGGCCTGAACTCCCGTGTATCTGAGTTGAATACAGCGATTTCCAACGGCTTTCCTCAACCAGAGTGTAGCTAGGTTCTAAATCCCATGTACGAGTGGGTAGCAGACATCTGCCTCCCATGCATACACACTTCTGAGAGTTGAGCTTATGGCCTTTACCTCCACATCCAGCCTGCTGGTACCCTTGGCTTCTAAAAGGCCTAGGCTCGCTGTTTGACGGAAGTGCTGGGAGAGGTAATTGGAATCTCCCGGCACACAAGACTAGTGCCTCCAAGCTCAGTTCAGCGATTTCCTAGTAATTCTTGTGGTAGACAGGTGCTGCATACAAAGTTCCATATGTGAGAAGGTAGCTGAACGCCCTGTCCAAAAGCATCTTACTTCTGAGATTTGAGCACACCCTCAGTCCCTCACACTTCCACACTGCCTGCAGAGTGAGTTTCACACGTCTTCACCAGAGACGATTGCCAGAGGCTTCTGAGTACAAGTTAACAATGCAGACCTGGAGGGTATCTCCAGGTGCAGTAGAGTGGTAATCTTGGAACCTCCTGACTCAGAGTACTGCTACCTTCTCACTGCCATAGGAATGCAGCTAGTTGACAGCTGGCTTCAAGACATGCTTCCCTGTGAGAGCTGAGGACAGGGCAGAACCCTCCCGCATCCTGCCTGACTGTAGGAGTAGCTGCTAACATCCTTATGTTAGTGGCTGGGAGAGGTTGCGGGAAAAGCATGTGTGAGCACTGGGCCTCAACTCCCGTGTATCTGAGTTGAATACAGCGATTTCCAATGGCCTTCTTCAATCACAGTGTAGCTAGGTTCCAACTCCCATGTCCGAGTGGGTAGCAGACATCTGCCTCCCATGCATACACACTTCTGAGAGTTGAGCTTATGGCCTGTACCTCCACATCCAGCCTGCTCGTACCCTTGGCTTCTAAAAGGCCTAGGCTCGCTGTTTGACGGAAGTGCTGGGAGAGGTAATTGGAATCACCCGGCACACAAGACTAGTGCCTCCAAGCTCAGTTCAGCGATTTCCTAGTAATTCCTGTGGTAGACTGGTGCTACATACTAAGTTCCATACGTGAGAGGGTAGCTGAACGCCTTGTCCAAAACCATCTTACTTCTGAGAGTTGAGCTCAGCCTCAGTCCCTCACAGTTCCACACTGCCTGCAGAGTGAGTTTCGCAGGTCTTCAGCAGAGACGTTTG
Organism: Canis lupus baileyi; assembly: GCF_048164855.1. Taxonomy (NCBI): domain Eukaryota; kingdom Metazoa; phylum Chordata; class Mammalia; order Carnivora; family Canidae; genus Canis; species Canis lupus. The sequence continues at coordinate 75,752,296 of NC_132844.1, read as the reverse complement.
CCAGAGGCTTCTGAGACGCAGGGTAACAATGCAGACCTGGAGGGTATCCCCAGGTGCAGTCGACTGGTAATCTTGGAACCTCCTTACTCAGAATACTGCTACCTTCTCACTGCCATAGGAATGCAGCTAGTTGACAGCTGGCTTCAAGACATGCTTCCCTGTGAGAGCTGAGGACAGGGCAGAACCCTCCCGCATGCTGCCTGACTGTAGGAGTAGCTGCTAACATCCTTATGTTAGTGGCTTGGAGAGGTTGCGGGAAAAGCATGTGTGAGCACTGGGCCTGAACTCCCGTGTATCTGAGTTGAATACAGCGATTTCCAACGGCTTTCCTCAACCAGAGTGTAGCTAGTTTCCAAATCCCATGTACGAGCGGGTAGCAGACATCTGCCTCCCATGCATACACACTTCTGAGAGTTGAGCTTATGGCCTGTACCTCCACAGCCAGCCTGCTGGTACCCTTGGCTTCTAAAAGGTTAGGCTCGCTGTTTGACGGAAGTGCTGGGAGAGGTAATTGGAATCACCCGGCACACAAGACTAGTGCCTCCAAGCTCAGTTCAGGGATTTCCTAGTAATTCCTGTGGTAGAGTGGTGATACATACTAAGTTCCATACGTGAGAGGGTAGCTGAACGCCTTGTCCAAAACCATCTTACTTCTGAGAGTTGAGCTCAGCCTCAGTCCCTCACAGTTCCACACTGCCTGCAGAGTGAGTTTCGCAGGTCTTCAGCAGAGACGTTTGCCAGAGGCTTCTGAGACGCAGGGTAACAATGCAGACCTGGAGGGTATCCCCAGGTGCAGTCGACTGGTAATCTTGGAACCTCCTGACTCAGAATACTGCTACCTTCTCACTGCCATAGGAATGCAGCTAGTTGACAGCTGGCTTCAAGACATGATTCCCTGTGAGAGCTGAGGACAGGGCAGAACCCTCCCGCATGCTGCCTGACTGTAGGAGTAGCTGCTAACATCCTTATGTTAGTGGCTGGGAGAGGTTGCGGGAAAAGCATGTGTGAGCACTGGGCCTGAACTCCCGTGTATCTGAGTTGAATACAGCGATTTCCAACGGCTTTCCTCAACCAGAGTGTAGCTAGTTTCCAAATCCCATGTACGAGCGGGTAGCAGACATCTGCCTCCCATGCATACACACTTCTGAGAGTTGAGCTTATGGCCTGTACCTCCACATCCAGCCTGCTGGTACCCTTGGCTTCTAAAAGGCCTAGGCTCGCTGTTTGATGGAAGTGCTGGGAGAGGTAATTGGAATCTCCCGGCACACAAGACGAGTGCCTCCAAGCTCAATTCACGATTTCCCAGTAATTCTTGTGGTAGACAGGTGCTACATATTAAGTTCCATATGTGAGAAGGTAGCTGAACGCCTTGTCCAAAAGCATCTTACTTCTGAGATTTGAGCACACCCTCAGTCCCTCACACTTCCACACTGCCTGCAGAGTGAGTTTCACACGTCTTCACCAGAGACGATTGCCAGAGGCTTCTGAGTACAAGTTAACAATGCAGACCTGGAGGGTATCTCCAGGTGCAGTAGAGTGGTAATCTTGGAACCTCCTGACTCAGAGTACTGCTACATTCTCACTGCCATAGGAATGCAGCTAGTTGACAGCTGGCTTCAAGACATGCTTCCCTGTGAGAGCTGAGGACAGGGCAGAACCCTCCCGCATCCTGCCTGACTGTAGGAGTAGCTGCTAACATCCTTATGTTAGTGGCTGGGAGAGGTTGCGGGAAAAGCATGTGTGAGCACTGGGCCTGAACTCCCGTGTATCTGAGTTGAATACAGCGATTTCCAATGGCCTTCTTCAATCACAGTGTAGCTAGGTTCCAACTCCCATGTCCGAGTGGGTAGCAGACATCTGCCTCCCATGCATACACACTTCTGAGAGTTGAGCTTATGGCCTGTACCTCCAGATCCAGCCTGCTGGTACCCTTGGCTTCTAAAAGGCCTAGGCTCGCTTTTTGACGGAAGTGCTGGGAGAGGTAATTGGAATCACCGGGCACACAAGACTAGTGCCTCCAAGCTCAGTTCAGCGATTTCCTAGTAATTCCTGTGGTAGACTGGTGCTACATACTAAGTTCCATACGTGAGAGGGTAGCTGAACGCCTTGTCCAAAACCATCTTACTTCTGAGAGTTGAGCTCAGCCTCAGTCCATCACAGTTCCACACTGCCTGCAGAGTGAGTTTCGCAGGTCTTCAGCAGAGACGTTTGCCAGAGGCTTCTGAGACGCAGGGTAACAATGCAGACCTGGAGGGTATCCCCAGGTGCAGTCGACTGGTAATCTTGGAACCTCCTGACTCAGAATACTGCTACCTTCTCACTGCCATAGGAATGCAGCTAGTTGACAGCTGGCTTCAAGACATGCTTCCCTGTGAGAGCTGAGGACAGGGCAGAACCCTCCCGCATGCTGCCTGACTGTAGGAGTAGCTGCTAACATCCTTATGTTAGTGGCTGGGAGAGGTTGCGGGAAAAGCATGTGTGAGCACTGGGCCTGAACTCCCGTGTATCTGAGTTGAATACAGCGATTTCCAACGGCTTTCCTCAACCAGAGTGTAGCTAGGTTCTAAATCCCATGTACGAGCGGGTAGCAGACATCTGCCTCCCATGCATACACACTTCTGAGAGTTTTGCTTAGGGCTTGTACCTCCACATCCAGCCTGCTGGTACCCTTGGCTTCTAAAAGGCCTAGGCTCGCTGTTTGACGGAAGTGCTTGGAGAGGTAATTGGAATCTCCCGGCACACAAGACGAGTGCCTCCAAGCTCAATTCACGATTTCCCAGTAATTCTTGTGGTAGACAGGTGCTACATACTAAGTTCCATATGTGAGAAGGTAGCTGAACGCCTTGTCCAAAAGCATCTTACTTCTGAGATTTGAGCACACCCTCAGTCCCTCACACTTCCACACTGCCTGCAGAGTGAGTTTCACACGTCTTCACCAGAGACGATTGCCAGAGGCTTCTGAGTACAAGTTAACAATGCAGACCTGGAGGGTATCTCCAGGTGCAGTAGAGTGGTAATCTTGGAACCTCCTGACTCAGAGTACTGCTACATTCTCACTGCCATAGGAATGCAGCTAGTTGACAGCTGGCTTCAAGACATGCTTCCCTGTGAGAGCTGAGGACAGGGCAGAACCCTCCCGCATCCTGCCTGACTGTAGGAGTAGCTGCTAACATCCTTATGTTAGTGGCTGGGAGAGGTTGCGGGAAAAGCATGTGTGAGCACTGGGCCTGAACTCCCGTGTATCTGAGTTGAATACAGCGATTTCCAATGGCCTTCTTCAATCACAGTGTAGCTAGGTTCCAACTCCCATGTCCGAGTGGGTAGCAGACATCTGCCTCCCATGCATACACACTTCTGAGAGTTGAGCTTATGGCCTGTACCTCCAGATCCAGCCTGCTGGTACCCTTGGCTTCTAAAAGGCCTAGGCTCGCTTTTTGACGGAAGTGCTGGGAGAGGTAATTGGAATCACCGGGCACACAAGACTAGTGCCTCCAAGCTCAGTTCAGCGATTTCCTAGTAATTCCTGTGGTAGACTGGTGCTACATACTAAGTTCCATACGTGAGAGGGTAGCTGAACGCCTTGTCCAAAACCATCTTACTTCTGAGAGTTGAGCTCAGCCTCAGTCCCTCACAGTTCCACACTGCCTGCAGAGTGAGTTTCGCAGGTCTTCAGCAGAGACGTTTGCCAGAGGCTTCTGAGACGCAGGGTAACAATGCAGACCTGGAGGGTATCCCCAGGTGCAGTCGACTGGTAATCTTGGAACCTCCTGACTCAGAATACTGCTACCTTCTCACTGCCATAGGAATGCAGCTAGTTGACAGCTGGCTTCAAGACATGCTTCCCTGTGAGAGCTGAGGACAGGGCAGAACCCTCCCGCATGCTGCCTGACTGTAGGAGTAGCTGCTAACATCCTTATGTTAGTGGCTGGGAGAGGTTGCGGGAAAAGCATGTGTGAGCACTGGGCCTGAACTCCCGTGTATCTGAGTTGAATACAGCGATTTCCAACGGCTTTCCTCAACCAGAGTGTAGCTAGTTTCCAAATCCCATGTACGAGCGGGTAGCAGACATCTGCCTCCCATGCATACACACTTCTGAGAGTTGAGCTTATGGCCTGTACCTCCACAGCCAGCCTGCTGGTACCCTTGGCTTCTAAAAGGCCTAGGCTCGCTGTTTGACGGAAGTGCTGGGAGAGGTAATTGGAATCACCCGGCACACAAGACGAGTGCCTCCAAGCTCAATTCACGATTTCCCAATAATTCTTGTGGTAGACAGGTGCTGCATACTAAGTTCCATATGTGAGAAGTTAGCTGAACACCCTGTCCAAAAGCATCTTACTTCTGAGATTTGAGCACACCCTCAGTCCCTCACACTTCCACACTGACTGCAGAGTGAGTTTCACACGTCTTCACCAGAGACGATTGCCAGAGGCTTCTGAGTACAAGTTAACAATGCAGACCTGGAGGGTATCCCCAGGTGCAGTCGACTGGTAATCTTGGAACCTCCTGACTCAGAGTACTGCTACCTTCTCACTGCCATAGGAATGCAGCTAGTTGACAGCTGGCTTCAAGACATGCTTCCCTGTGAGAGCTGAGGACAGGGCAGAACCCTCCCGCATGCTGCCTGACTGTAGGAGTAGCTGCTAACATCCTTATGTTAGTGGCTGGGAGAGGTTGCGGGAAAAGCATGTGTGAGCACTGGGCCTGAACTCCCGTGTATCTGAGTTGAATACAGCGATTTCCAATGGCCTTCTTCAATCACAGTGTAGCTAGGTTCCAACTCCCATGTCCGAGTGGATAGCAGACATCTGCCTCCCATGCATACACACTTCTGAGAGTTGAGCTTATGGCCTGTACCTCCACATCCAGCCTGCTGGTACCCTTGGCTTCTAAAAGGCCTAGGCTCGCTGTTTGACGGAAGTGCTGGGTTAGGTAATTGGAATCACCCGGCACACAAGACTAGTGCCTCCAAGCTCAGTTCAGCGATTTCCTAGTAATTCCTGTGGTAGACTGGTGCTACATACTAAGTTCCATACGTGAGAGGGTAGCTGAACGCCTTGTCCAAAACCATCTTACTTCTGAGAGTTGAGCTCAGCCTCAGTCCCTCACAGTTCCACACTGCCTGCAGAGTGAGTTTCGCAGGTCTTCAGCAGAGACGTTTGCCAGAGGCTTCTGAGACGCAGGGTAACAATGCAGACCTGGAGGGTATCCCCAGGTGCAGTCGACTGGTAATCTTGGAACCTCCTGACTCAGAATACTGCTACCTTCTCACTGCCATAGGAATGCAGCTAGTTGACAGCTGGCTTCAAGACATGCTTCCCTGTGAGAGCTGAGGACAGGGCAGAACCATCCCGCATGCTGCCTGACTGTAGGAGTAGCTGCTAACATCCTTATGTTAGTGGCTGGGAGAGGTTGCGGGAAAAGCATGTGTGAGCACTGGGCCTGAACTCCCGTGTATCTGAGTTGAATACAGCGATTTCCAACGGCTTTACTCAACCAGAGTGTAGCTAGGTTCCAAATCCCATGTACGAGCGGGTAGCAGACATCTGCCTCCCATGCATACACACTTCTGAGAGTTGAGCTTATGGCCTGTACCTCCACATCCAGGCTGCTGGTACCCTTGGCTTCTAAAAGGCCTAGGCTCGCTGTTTGACGGAAGTGCTGGGAGAGGTAATTGGAATCACCCGGCACACAAGACTAGTGCCTCCAAGCTCAGTTCAGCGATTTCCTAGTAATTCCTGTGGAAGACTGGTGCCACATACTAAGTTCCATATGTGAGATGGTAGCTGAACGCCTTGTCCAAAAGCATCTTACTTCTGAGAGTTGAGCCCACCCTCAGTCCCTCACAGTTCCACACTGCCTGCAGAGTGAGTTTCACACGTCTTCACCAGAGACGATTGCCAGAGTCTTCTGAGTACAAGTTAACAATGCAGACCTGGAGGGTATCTCCAGGTGCAGTAGAGTGGTAATCTTGGAACCTCCTGACTCAGAGTACTGCTACCTTCTCACTGCCATAGGAATGCAGCTAGTTGACAGCTGGCTTCAAGACATGCTTCCCTGTGAGAGCTGAGGACAGGGCAGAACCCTCCCGCATCCTGCCTGACTGTAGGAGTAGCTGCTAACATCCTTATGTTAGTGGCTGGGAGAGGTTGCGGGAAAAGCATGTGTGAGCACTGGGCCTGAACTCCCGTGTATCTGAGTTGAATACAGCGATTTCCAATCGCCTTCTTCAATCACAGTGTAGCTAGGTTCCAACTCCCATGTCCGAGTGGGTAGCTGACATCTGCCTCCCATGCATACACACTTCTGAGAGTTGAGCTTATGGCCTGTACCTCCACATCCTGCCTGCTGGTACCCTTGGCTTCTAAAAGGCCTAGGCTCGCTGTTTGACGGAAGTGCTGGGAGAGGTAATTGGAATCACCCGGCACACAAGACTAGTGCCTCCAAGCTCAGTTCAGGGATTTCCTAGTAATTCCTGTGGTAGAGTGGTGATACATACTAAGTTCCATACGTGAGAGGGTAGCTGAACGCCTTGTCCAAAACCATCTTACTTCTGAGAGTTGAGCTCAGCCTCAGTCCCTCACAGTTCCACACTGCCTGCAGAGTGAGTTTCGCAGGTCTTCAGCAGAGACGTTTGCCAGAGGCTTCTGAGACGCAGGGTAACAATGCAGACCTGGAGGGTATCCCCAGGTGCAGTCGACTGGTAATCTTGGAACCTCCTGACTCAGAATACTGCTACCTTCTCACTGCCATAGGAATGCAGCTAGTTGACAGCTGGCTTCAAGACATGATTCCCTGTGAGAGCTGAGGACAGGGCAGAACCCTCCCGCATGCTGCCTGACTGTAGGAGTAGCTGCTAACATCCTTATGTTAGTGGCTGGGAGAGGTTGCGGGAAAAGCATGTGTGAGCACTGGGCCTGAACTCCCGTGTATCTGAGTTGAATACAGCGATTTCCAACGGCTTTCCTCAACCAGAGTGTAGCTAGTTTCCAAATCCCATGTACGAGCGGGTAGCAGACATCTGCCTCCCATGCATACACACTTCTGAGAGTTGAGCTTATGGCCTGTACCTCCACATCCAGCCTGCTGGTACCCTTGGCTTCTAAAAGGCCTAGGCTCGCTGTTTGATGGAAGTGCTGGGAGAGGTAATTGGAATCTCCCGGCACACAAGACGAGTGCCTCCAAGCTCAATTCACGATTTCCCAGTAATTCTTGTGGTAGACAGGTGCTACATATTAAGTTCCATATGTGAGAAGGTAGCTGAACGCCTTGTCCAAAAGCATCTTACTTCTGAGATTTGAGCACACCCTCAGTCCCTCACACTTCCACACTGCCTGCAGAGTGAGTTTCACACGTCTTCACCAGAGACGATTGCCAGAGGCTTCTGAGTACAAGTTAACAATGCAGACCTGGAGGGTATCTCCAGGTGCAGTAGAGTGGTAATCTTGGAACCTCCTGACTCAGAGTACTGCTACATTCTCACTGCCATAGGAATGCAGCTAGTTGACAGCTGGCTTCAAGACATGCTTCCCTGTGAGAGCTGAGGACAGGGCAGAACCCTCCCGCATCCTGCCTGACTGTAGGAGTAGCTGCTAACATCCTTATGTTAGTGGCTGGGAGAGGTTGCGGGAAAAGCATGTGTGAGCACTGGGCCTGAACTCCCGTGTATCTGAGTTGAATACAGCGATTTCCAATGGCCTTCTTCAATCACAGTGTAGCTAGGTTCCAACTCCCATGTCCGAGTGGGTAGCAGACATCTGCCTCCCATGCATACACACTTCTGAGAGTTGAGCTTATGGCCTGTACCTCCAGATCCAGCCTGCTGGTACCCTTGGCTTCTAAAAGGCCTAGGCTCGCTTTTTGACGGAAGTGCTGGGAGAGGTAATTGGAATCACCGGGCACACAAGACTAGTGCCTCCAAGCTCAGTTCAGCGATTTCCTAGTAATTCCTGTGGTAGACTGGTGCTACATACTAAGTTCCATACGTGAGAGGGTAGCTGAACGCCTTGTCCAAAACCATCTTACTTCTGAGAGTTGAGCTCAGCCTCAGTCCATCACAGTTCCACACTGCCTGCAGAGTGAGTTTCGCAGGTCTTCAGCAGAGACGTTTGCCAGAGGCTTCTGAGACGCAGGGTAACAATGCAGACCTGGAGGGTATCCCCAGGTGCAGTCGACTGGTAATCTTGGAACCTCCTGACTCAGAATACTGCTACCTTCTCACTGCCATAGGAATGCAGCTAGTTGACAGCTGGCTTCAAGACATGCTTCCCTGTGAGAGCTGAGGACAGGGCAGAACCCTCCCGCATGCTGCCTGACTGTAGGAGTAGCTGCTAACATCCTTATGTTAGTGGCTGGGAGAGGTTGCGGGAAAAGCATGTGTGAGCACTGGGCCTGAACTCCCGTGTATCTGAGTTGAATACAGCGATTTCCAACGGCTTTCCTCAACCAGAGTGTAGCTAGGTTCTAAATCCCATGTACGAGCGGGTAGCAGACATCTGCCTCCCATGCATACACACTTCTGAGAGTTTTGCTTAGGGCTTGTACCTCCACATCCAGCCTGCTGGTACCCTTGGCTTCTAAAAGGCCTAGGCTCGCTGTTTGACGGAAGTGCTTGGAGAGGTAATTGGAATCTCCCGGCACACAAGACGAGTGCCTCCAAGCTCAATTCACGATTTCCCAGTAATTCTTGTGGTAGACAGGTGCTACATACTAAGTTCCATATGTGAGAAGGTAGCTGAACGCCTTGTCCAAAAGCATCTTACTTCTGAGATTTGAGCACACCCTCAGTCCCTCACACTTCCACACTGCCTGCAGAGTGAGTTTCACACGTCTTCACCAGAGACGATTGCCAGAGGCTTCTGAGTACAAGTTAACAATGCAGACCTGGAGGGTATCTCCAGGTGCAGTAGAGTGGTAATCTTGGAACCTCCTGACTCAGAGTACTGCTACATTCTCACTGCCATAGGAATGCAGCTAGTTGACAGCTGGCTTCAAGACATGCTTCCCTGTGAGAGCTGAGGACAGGGCAGAACCCTCCCGCATCCTGCCTGACTGTAGGAGTAGCTGCTAACATCCTTATGTTAGTGGCTGGGAGAGGTTGCGGGAAAAGCATGTGTGAGCACTGGGCCTGAACTCCCGTGTATCTGAGTTGAATACAGCGATTTCCAATGGCCTTCTTCAATCACAGTGTAGCTAGGTTCCAACTCCCATGTCCGAGTGGGTAGCAGACATCTGCCTCCCATGCATACACACTTCTGAGAGTTGAGCTTATGGCCTGTACCTCCAGATCCAGCCTGCTGGTACCCTTGGCTTCTAAAAGGCCTAGGCTCGCTTTTTGACGGAAGTGCTGGGAGAGGTAATTGGAATCACCGGGCACACAAGACTAGTGCCTCCAAGCTCAGTTCAGCGATTTCCTAGTAATTCCTGTGGTAGACTGGTGCTACATACTAAGTTCCATACGTGAGAGGGTAGCTGAACGCCTTGTCCAAAACCATCTTACTTCTGAGAGTTGAGCTCAGCCTCAGTCCCTCACAGTTCCACACTGCCTGCAGAGTGAGTTTCGCAGGTCTTCAGCAGAGACGTTTGCCAGAGGCTTCTGAGACGCAGGGTAACAATGCAGACCTGGAGGGTATCCCCAGGTGCAGTCGACTGGTAATCTTGGAACCTCCTGACTCAGAATACTGCTACCTTCTCACTGCCATAGGAATGCAGCTAGTTGACAGCTGGCTTCAAGACATGCTTCCCTGTGAGAGCTGAGGACAGGGCAGAACCCTCCCGCATGCTGCCTGACTGTAGGAGTAGCTGCTAACATCCTTATGTTAGTGGCTGGGAGAGGTTGCGGGAAAAGCATGTGTGAGCACTGGGCCTGAACTCCCGTGTATCTGAGTTGAATACAGCGATTTCCAACGGCTTTCCTCAACCAGAGTGTAGCTAGTTTCCAAATCCCATGTACGAGCGGGTAGCAGACATCTGCCTCCCATGCATACACACTTCTGAGAGTTGAGCTTATGGCCTGTACCTCCACAGCCAGCCTGCTGGTACCCTTGGCTTCTAAAAGGCCTAGGCTCGCTGTTTGACGGAAGTGCTGGGAGAGGTAATTGGAATCACCCGGCACACAAGACGAGTGCCTCCAAGCTCAATTCACGATTTCCCAATAATTCTTGTGGTAGACAGGTGCTGCATACTAAGTTCCATATGTGAGAAGTTAGCTGAACACCCTGTCCAAAAGCATCTTACTTCTGAGATTTGAGCACACCCTCAGTCCCTCACACTTCCACACTGACTGCAGAGTGAGTTTCACACGTCTTCACCAGAGACGATTGCCAGAGGCTTCTGAGTACAAGTTAACAATGCAGACCTGGAGGGTATCCCCAGGTGCAGTCGACTGGTAATCTTGGAACCTCCTGACTCAGAGTACTGCTACCTTCTCACTGCCATAGGAATGCAGCTAGTTGACAGCTGGCTTCAAGACATGCTTCCCTGTGAGAGCTGAGGACAGGGCAGAACCCTCCCGCATGCTGCCTGACTGTAGGAGTAGCTGCTAACATCCTTATGTTAGTGGCTGGGAGAGGTTGCGGGAAAAGCATGTGTGAGCACTGGGCCTGAACTCCCGTGTATCTGAGTTGAATACAGCGATTTCCAATGGCCTTCTTCAATCACAGTGTAGCTAGGTTCCAACTCCCATGTCCGAGTGGATAGCAGACATCTGCCTCCCATGCATACACACTTCTGAGAGTTGAGCTTATGGCCTGTACCTCCACATCCAGCCTGCTGGTACCCTTGGCTTCTAAAAGGCCTAGGCTCGCTGTTTGACGGAAGTGCTGGGTTAGGTAATTGGAATCACCCGGCACACAAGACTAGTGCCTCCAAGCTCAGTTCAGCGATTTCCTAGTAATTCCTGTGGTAGACTGGTGCTACATACTAAGTTCCATACGTGAGAGGGTAGCTGAACGCCTTGTCCAAAACCATCTTACTTCTGAGAGTTGAGCTCAGCCTCAGTCCCTCACAGTTCCACACTGCCTGCAGAGTGAGTTTCGCAGGTCTTCAGCAGAGACGTTTGCCAGAGGCTTCTGAGACGCAGGGTAACAATGCAGACCTGGAGGGTATCCCCAGGTGCAGTCGACTGGTAATCTTGGAACCTCCTGACTCAGAATACTGCTACCTTCTCACTGCCATAGGAATGCAGCTAGTTGACAGCTGGCTTCAAGACATGCTTCCCTGTGAGAGCTGAGGACAGGGCAGAACCATCCCGCATGCTGCCTGACTGTAGGAGTAGCTGCTAACATCCTTATGTTAGTGGCTGGGAGAGGTTGCGGGAAAAGCATGTGTGAGCACTGGGCCTGAACTCCCGTGTATCTGAGTTGAATACAGCGATTTCCAACGGCTTTACTCAACCAGAGTGTAGCTAGGTTCCAAATCCCATGTACGAGCGGGTAGCAGACATCTGCCTCCCATGCATACACACTTCTGAGAGTTGAGCTTATGGCCTGTACCTCCACATCCAGGCTGCTGGTACCCTTGGCTTCTAAAAGGCCTAGGCTCGCTGTTTGACGGAAGTGCTGGGAGAGGTAATTGGAATCACCCGGCACACAAGACTAGTGCCTCCAAGCTCAGTTCAGCGATTTCCTAGTAATTCCTGTGGAAGACTGGTGCCACATACTAAGTTCCATATGTGAGATGGTAGCTGAACGCCTTGTCCAAAAGCATCTTACTTCTGAGAGTTGAGCCCACCCTCAGTCCCTCACAGTTCCACACTGCCTGCAGAGTGAGTTTCACACGTCTTCACCAGAGACGATTGCCAGAGTCTTCTGAGTACAAGTTAACAATGCAGACCTGGAGGGTATCTCCAGGTGCAGTAGAGTGGTAATCTTGGAACCTCCTGACTCAGAGTACTGCTACCTTCTCACTGCCATAGGAATGCAGCTAGTTGACAGCTGGCTTCAAGACATGCTTCCCTGTGAGAGCTGAGGACAGGGCAGAACCCTCCCGCATCCTGCCTGACTGTAGGAGTAGCTGCTAACATCCTTATGTTAGTGGCTGGGAGAGGTTGCGGGAAAAGCATGTGTGAGCACTGGGCCTGAACTCCCGTGTATCTGAGTTGAATACAGCGATTTCCAATCGCCTTCTTCAATCACAGTGTAGCTAGGTTCCAACTCCCATGTCCGAGTGGGTAGCTGACATCTGCCTCCCATGCATACACACTTCTGAGAGTTGAGCTTATGGCCTGTACCTCCACATCCTGCCTGCTGGTACCCTTGGCTTCTAAAAGGCCTAGGCTCGCTGTTTGACGGAAGTGCTGGGAGAGGTAATTGGAATCACCCGGCACACAAGACTAGTGCCTCCAAGCTCAGTTCAGCGATTTCCTAGAAATTCCTGTGGTAGACTGGTGCTACATACTAAGTTCCATACGTGAGAGGGTAGCTGAACCCCTTGTCCAAAACCATCTTACTTCTGAGAGTTGAGCTCACCCACAGTCCCTCACAGTTCCACACTGCCTGCAGAGTGAGTTTCGCAGGTCTTCAGCAGAGACGTTTGCCAGAGGCTTCTGAGACGCAGGGTAACAATGCAGACCTGGAGGGTATCCCCAGGTGCAGTCGACTGGTAATCTTGGAACCTCCTGACTCAGAATACTGCTACCTTCTCACTGCGATAGGAATGCAGCTAGTTGACAGCTGGCTTCAAGACATGCTTCCCTGTGAGAGCTGAGGACAGGGCAGAACCCTCCCGCATGCTGCCTGACTGTAGGAGTAGCTGCTAACATCCTTATGTTAGTGGCTGGGAGAGGTTGCGGGAAAAGCATGTGTGAGCACTGGGCCTGAACTCCCGTGTATCTTAGTTGAATACAGCGATTTCCAACGGCTTTCCTCAACCAGAGTGTAGCTAGGTTCCAAATCCCATGTACGAGCGGGTAGCAGACATCTGCCTCCCATGCATACACACTTCTGAGAGTTGAGCTTATGGCCTGTACCTCCACAGCCAGCCTGCTGATACCCTTGGCTTCTAAAAGGCCTAGGCTCGCTGTTTGACGGAAGTGCTGGGAGAGGTAATTGGAATCTCCCGGCACACAAAACGAGTGCCTCCAAGCTCAATTCACGATTTCCCAGTAATTCTTGTGGTAGACAGGTGCTACATACTAAGTTCCATATGTGAGAAGGTAGCAGAACGCCTTGTCCAAAAGCATCTTACTTCTGAGAGTTGAGCACACCCTCAGTCCCTCACACTTCCACACTGCCTGCAGAGTGATTTTCACACGTCTTCACCAGAGACGATTGCCAGAGGCTTCTGAGTACAAGTTAACAATGCAGAACTGGAGGGTATCTCCAGGTGCAGTAGAGTGGTAATCTTGGAACCTCCTGACTCAGAGTACTGCTACCTTCTCACTGCCATAGGAATGCAGCTAGTTGACAGCTGGCTTCAAGACATGCTTCCCTGTGAGAGCTGAGGACAGGGCAGAACCCTCCCGCATCCTGCCTGACTGTAGGAGTAGCTGCTAACATCCTTATGTTAGTGGCTGGGAGAGGTTGCGGGAAAAGCATGTGTGAGCACTGGGCCTGAACTCCCGTGTATCTGAGTTGAATACAGCGATTTCCAATGGCCTTCTTCAATCACAGTGTAGCTAGGTTCCAACTCCCATGTCCGAGTGGGTAGCAGACATCTGCCTCCCATGCATACACACTTCTGAGAGTTGAGCTTATGGCCTGTACCTCCACATCCAGCCTGCTCGTACCCTTGGCTTCTAAAAGGCCTAGGCTCGCTGTTTGACGGAAGTGATGGGAGAGGTAATTGGAATCACCCGGCACACAAGACTAGTGCCTCCAAGCTCAGTTCAGCGATTTCCTAGTAATTCCTGTGGTAGACTGGTGCTACATACTAAGTTCCATACGTGAGAGGGTAGCTGAACGCCTTGTCCAAAACCATCTTACTTCTGAGAGTTGAGCTCAGCCTCAGTCCCTCACAGTTCCACACTGCCTGCAGAGTGAGTTTCGCAGATCTTCAGCAGAGACGTTTGCCAGAGGCTTCTGAGACGCAGGGTAACAATGCAGACCTGGAGGGTATCCCCAGGTGCAGTCGACTGGTAATCTTGGAACCTCCTGACTCAGAATACTGCTACCTTCTCACTGCCATAGGAATGCAGCTAGTTGACAGCTGGCTTCAAGACATGCTTCCCTGTGAGAGCTGAGGACAGGGCAGAACCCTCCCGCATGCTGCCTGACAGTAGGAGTAGCTGCTAACATCCTTATGTTAGTGGCTGGGAGAGGTTGCGGGAAAAGCATGTGTGAGCACTGGGCCTGAACTCCCGTGTATCTGAGTTGAATACAGCGATTTCCAACGGCTTTCCTCAACCAGAGTGTAGCTAGTTTCCAAATCCCATGTACGAGCGGGTAGCAGACATCTGCCTCCCATGCATACACACTTCTGAGAGTTGAGCTTATGGCCTGTACCTCCACAGCCAGCCTGCTGGTACCCTTGGCTTCTAAAAGGCCTAGGCTCGCTGTTTGACGGAAGTGCTGGGAGAGGTAATTGGAATCACCCGGCACACAAGACTAGTGCCTCCAAGCTCAGTTCAGGGATTTCCTAGTAATTCCTGTGGTAGAGTGGTGCTACATACTAAGTTCCATACGTGAGAGGGTAGCTGAACGCCTTGTCCAAAACCATCTTACTTCTGAGAGTTGAGCTCAGCCTCAGTCCCTCACAGTTCCACACTGCCTGCAGAGTGAGTTTCGCAGGTCTTCAGCAGAGACGTTTGCCAGAGGCTTCTGAGACGCAGGGTAACAATGCAGACCTGGAGGGTATCCCCAGGTGCAGTCGACTGGTAATTTGGAACCTCCTGACTCAGAATACTGCTACCTTCTCACTGCCATAGGAATGCAGCTTGTTGACAGCTGGCTTCAAGACATGCTTCCCTGTGAGAGCTGAGGACAGGGCAGAACCCTCCCGCATGCTGCCTGACTGTAGGAGTAGCTGCTAACATCCTTATGTTAGTGGCTGGGAGAGGTTGCGGGAAAAGCATGTGTGAGCACTGGGCCTGAACTCCCGTGTATCTGAGTTGAATACAGCGATTTCCAACGGCTTTCCTCAACCAGAGTGTAGCTAGTTTCCAAATCCCATGTACGAGCGGGTAGCAGACATCTGCCTCCCATGCATACACACTTCTGAGAGTTGAGCTTATGGCCTGTACCTCCACAGCCAGCCTGCTGGTACCCTTGGCTTCTAAAAGGCCTAGGCTCGCTGTTTGACGGAAGTGCTGGGAGAGGTAATTGGAATCACCCGGCACACAAGACTAGTGCCTCCAAGCTCAGTTCAGCGATTTCCTAGTAATTCCTGTGGTAGACTGGTGCTACATACTAAGTTCCATACGTGAGAGGGTAGCTGAACGCCTTGTCCAAAACCATCTTACTTCTGAGAGTTGAGCTCAGCCTCAGTCCCTCACAGTTCCACACTGCCTGCAGAGTGAGTTTCGCAGGTCTTCAGCAGAGACGTTTGCCAGAGGCTTCTGAGACGCAGGGTAACAATGCAGACCTGGAGGGTATCCCCAGGTGCAGTCGACTGATAATCTTGGAACCTCCTGACTCAGAATACTGCTACCTTCTCACTGCCATAGGAATGCAGCTAGTTGACAGCTGGCTTCAAGACATGCTTCCCTGTGAGAGCTGAGGACAGGGCAGAACCCTCCCGCATGCTGCCTGACTGTAGGAGTAGCTGCTAACATCCTTATGTTAGTGGCTGGGAGAGGTTGCGGGAAAAGCATGTGTGAGCACTGGGCCTGAACTCCCGTGTATCTTAGTTGAATACAGCGATTTCCAACGGCTTTCCTCAACCAGAGTGTAGCTAGGTTCTAAATCCCATGTACGAGCGGGTAGCAGACATCTGCCTCCCATGCATACACACTTCTGAGAGTTTTGCTTAGGGCTTGTACCTCCACATCCAGCCTGCTGGTACCCTTGGCTTCTAAAAGGCCTAGGCTCGCTGTTTGACGGAAGTGCTTGGAGAGGTAATTGGAATCTCCCGGCACACAAGACGAGTGCCTCCAAGCTCAATTCACGATTTCCCAGTAATTCTTGTGGTAGACAGGTGCTACATACTAAGTTCCATATGTGAGAAGGTAGCTGAACGCCTTGTCCAAAAGCATCTTACTTCTGAGATTTGAGCACACCCTCAGTCCCTCACACTTCCACACTGCCTGCAGAGTGAGTTTCACACGTCTTCACCAGAGACGATTGCCAGAGGCTTCTGAGTACAAGTTAACAATGCAGACCTGGAGGGTATCTCCAGGTGCAGTAGAGTGGTAATCTTGGAACCTCCTGACTCAGAGTACTGCTACATTCTCACTGCCATAGGAATGCAGCTAGTTGACAGCTGGCTTCAAGACATGCTTCCCTGTGAGAGCTGAGGACAGGGCAGAACCCTCCCGCATCCTGCCTGACTGTAGGAGTAGCTGCTAACATCCTTATGTTAGTGGCTGGGAGAGGTTGCGGGAAAAGCATGTGTGAGCACTGGGCCTGAACTCCCGTGTATCTGAGTTGAATACAGCGATTTCCAATGGCCTTCTTCAATCACAGTGTAGCTAGGTTCCAACTCCCATGTCCGAGTGGGTAGCAGACATCTGCCTCCCATGCATACACACTTCTGAGAGTTGAGCTTATGGCCTGTACCTCCAGATCCAGCCTGCTGGTACCCTTGGCTTCTAAAAGGCCTAGGCTCGCTTTTTGACGGAAGTGCTGGGAGAGGTAATTGGAATCACCGGGCACACAAGACTAGTGCCTCCAAGCTCAGTTCAGCGATTTCCTAGTAATTCCTGTGGTAGACTGGTGCTACATACTAAGTTCCATACGTGAGAGGGTAGCTGAACGCCTTGTCCAAAACCATCTTACTTCTGAGAGTTGAGCTCAGCCTCAGTCCCTCACAGTTCCACACTGCCTGCAGAGTGAGTTTCGCAGGTCTTCAGCAGAGACGTTTGCCAGAGGCTTCTGAGACGCAGGGTAACAATGCAGACCTGGAGGGTATCCCCAGGTGCAGTCGACTGGTAATCTTGGAACCTCCTGACTCAGAATACTGCTACCTTCTCACTGCCATAGGAATGCAGCTAGTTGACAGCTGGCTTCAAGACATGCTTCCCTGTGAGAGCTGAGGACAGGGCAGAACCCTCCCGCATGCTGCCTGACTGTAGGAGTAGCTGCTAACATCCTTATGTTAGTGGCTGGGAGAGGTTGCGGGAAAAGCATGTGTGAGCACTGGGCCTGAACTCCCGTGTATCTGAGTTGAATACAGCGATTTCCAACGGCTTTCCTCAACCAGAGTGTAGCTAGTTTCCAAATCCCATGTACGAGCGGGTAGCAGACATCTGCCTCCCATGCATACACACTTCTGAGAGTTGAGCTTATGGCCTGTACCTCCACAGCCAGCCTGCTGGTACCCTTGGCTTCTAAAAGGCCTAGGCTCGCTGTTTGACGGAAGTGCTGGGAGAGGTAATTGGAATCACCCGGCACACAAGACGAGTGCCTCCAAGCTCAATTCACGATTTCCCAATAATTCTTGTGGTAGACAGGTGCTGCATACTAAGTTCCATATGTGAGAAGTTAGCTGAACACCCTGTCCAAAAGCATCTTACTTCTGAGATTTGAGCACACCCTCAGTCCCTCACACTTCCACACTGACTGCAGAGTGAGTTTCACACGTCTTCACCAGAGACGATTGCCAGAGGCTTCTGAGTACAAGTTAACAATGCAGACCTGGAGGGTATCCCCAGGTGCAGTCGACTGGTAATCTTGGAACCTCCTGACTCAGAGTACTGCTACCTTCTCACTGCCATAGGAATGCAGCTAGTTGACAGCTGGCTTCAAGACATGCTTCCCTGTGAGAGCTGAGGACAGGGCAGAACCCTCCCGCATGCTGCCTGACTGTAGGAGTAGCTGCTAACATCCTTATGTTAGTGGCTGGGAGAGGTTGCGGGAAAAGCATGTGTGAGCACTGGGCCTGAACTCCCGTGTATCTGAGTTGAATACAGCGATTTCCAATGGCCTTCTTCAATCACAGTGTAGCTAGGTTCCAACTCCCATATCCGAGTGGATAGCAGACATCTGCCTCCCATGCATACACACTTCTGAGAGTTGAGCTTATGGCCTGTACCTCCACATCCAGCCTGCTGGTACCCTTGGCTTCTAAAAGGCCTAGGCTCGCTGTTTGACGGAAGTGCTGGGTTAGGTAATTGGAATCACCCGGCACACAAGACTAGTGCCTCCAAGCTCAGTTCAGCGATTTCCTAGTAATTCCTGTGGTAGACTGGTGCTACATACTAAGTTCCATACGTGAGAGGGTAGCTGAACGCCTTGTCCAAAACCATCTTACTTCTGAGAGTTGAGCTCAGCCTCAGTCCCTCACAGTTCCACACTGCCTGCAGAGTGAGTTTCGCAGGTCTTCAGCAGAGACGTTTGCCAGAGGCTTCTGAGACGCAGGGTAACAATGCAGACCTGGAGGGTATCCCCAGGTGCAGTCGACTGGTAATCTTGGAACCTCCTGACTCAGAATACTGCTACCTTCTCACTGCCATAGGAATGCAGCTAGTTGACAGCTGGCTTCAAGACATGCTTCCCTGTGAGAGCTGAGGACAGGGCAGAACCATCCCGCATGCTGCCTGACTGTAGGAGTAGCTGCTAACATCCTTATGTTAGTGGCTGGGAGAGGTTGCGGGAAAAGCATGTGTGAGCACTGGGCCTGAACTCCCGTGTATCTGAGTTGAATACAGCGATTTCCAACGGCTTTACTCAACCAGAGTGTAGCTAGGTTCCAAATCCCATGTACGAGCGGGTAGCAGACATCTGCCTCCCATGCATACACACTTCTGAGAGTTGAGCTTATGGCCTGTACCTCCACATCCAGGCTGCTGGTACCCTTGGCTTCTAAAAGGCCTAGGCTCGCTGTTTGACGGAAGTGCTGGGAGAGGTAATTGGAATCACCCGGCACACAAGACTAGTGCCTCCAAGCTCAGTTCAGCGATTTCCTAGTAATTCCTGTGGAAGACTGGTGCCACATACTAAGTTCCATATGTGAGATGGTAGCTGAACGCCTTGTCCAAAAGCATCTTACTTCTGAGAGTTGAGCCCACCCTCAGTCCCTCACAGTTCCACACTGCCTGCAGAGTGAGTTTCACACGTCTTCACCAGAGACGATTGCCAGAGGCTTCTGAGTACAAGTTAACAATGCAGACCTGGAGGGTATCTCCAGGTGCAGTAGAGTGGTAATCTTGGAACCTCCTGACTCAGAGTACTGCTACCTTCTCACTGCCATAGGAATGCAGCTAGTTGACAGCTGGCTTCAAGACATGCTTCCCTGTGAGAGCTGAGGACAGGGCAGAACCCTCCCGCATCCTGCCTGACTGTAGGAGTAGCTGCTAACATCCTTATGTTAGTGGCTGGGAGAGGTTGCGGGAAAAGCATGTGTGAGCACTGGGCCTGAACTCCCGTGTATCTGAGTTGAATACAGCGATTTCCAATCGCCTTCTTCAATCACAGTGTAGCTAGGTTCCAACTCCCATGTCCGAGTGGGTAGCTGACATCTGCCTCCCATGCATACACACTTCTGAGAGTTGAGCTTATGGCCTGTACCTCCACATCCTGCCTGCTGGTACCCTTGGCTTCTAAAAGGCCTAGGCTCGCTGTTTGACGGAAGTGCTGGGAGAGGTAATTGGAATCACCCGGCACACAAGACTAGTGCCTCCAAGCTCAGTTCAGCGATTTCCTAGAAATTCCTGTGGTAGACTGGTGCTACATACTAAGTTCCATACGTGAGAGGGTAGCTGAACCCCTTGTCCAAAACCATCTTACTTCTGAGAGTTGAGCTCACCCACAGTCCCTCACAGTTCCACACTGCCTGCAGAGTGAGTTTCGCAGGTCTTCAGCAGAGACGTTTGCCAGAGGCTTCTGAGACGCAGGGTAACAATGCAGACCTGGAGGGTATCCCCAGGTGCAGTCGACTGGTAATCTTGGAACCTCCTGACTCAGAATACTGCTACCTTCTCACTGCGATAGGAATGCAGCTAGTTGACAGCTGGCTTCAAGACATGCTTCCCTGTGAGAGCTGAGGACAGGGCAGAACCCTCCCGCATGCTGCCTGACTGTAGGAGTAGCTGCTAACATCCTTATGTTAGTGGCTGGGAGAGGTTGCGGGAAAAGCATGTGTGAGCACTGGGCCTGAACTCCCGTGTATCTTAGTTGAATACAGCGATTTCCAACGGCTTTCCTCAACCAGAGTGTAGCTAGGTTCCAAATCCCATGTACGAGCGGGTAGCAGACATCTGCCTCCCATGCATACACACTTCTGAGAGTTGAGCTTATGGCCTGTACCTCCACAGCCAGCCTGCTGATACCCTTGGCTTCTAAAAGGCCTAGGCTCGCTGTTTGACGGAAGTGCTGGGAGAGGTAATTGGAATCTCCCGGCACACAAAACGAGTGCCTCCAAGCTCAATTCACGATTTCCCAGTAATTCTTGTGGTAGACAGGTGCTACATACTAAGTTCCATATGTGAGAAGGTAGCAGAACGCCTTGTCCAAAAGCATCTTACTTCTGAGAGTTGAGCACACCCTCAGTCCCTCACACTTCCACACTGCCTGCAGAGTGATTTTCACACGTCTTCACCAGAGACGATTGCCAGAGGCTTCTGAGTACAAGTTAACAATGCAGAACTGGAGGGTATCTCCAGGTGCAGTAGAGTGGTAATCTTGGAACCTCCTGACTCAGAGTACTGCTACCTTCTCACTGCCATAGGAATGCAGCTAGTTGACAGCTGGCTTCAAGACATGCTTCCCTGTGAGAGCTGAGGACAGGGCAGAACCCTCCCGCATCCTGCCTGACTGTAGGAGTAGCTGCTAACATCCTTATGTTAGTGGCTGGGAGAGGTTGCGGGAAAAGCATGTGTGAGCACTGGGCCTGAACTCCCGTGTATCTGAGTTGAATACAGCGATTTCCAATGGCCTTCTTCAATCACAGTGTAGCTAGGTTCCAACTCCCATGTCCGAGTGGGTAGCAGACATCTGCCTCCCATGCATACACACTTCTGAGAGTTGAGCTTATGGCCTGTACCTCCACATCCAGCCTGCTCGTACCCTTGGCTTCTAAAAGGCCTAGGCTCGCTGTTTGACGGAAGTGATGGGAGAGGTAATTGGAATCACCCGGCACACAAGACTAGTGCCTCCAAGCTCAGTTCAGCGATTTCCTAGTAATTCCTGTGGTAGACTGGTGCTACATACTAAGTTCCATACGTGAGAGGGTAGCTGAACGCCTTGTCCAAAACCATCTTACTTCTGAGAGTTGAGCTCAGCCTCAGTCCCTCACAGTTCCACACTGCCTGCAGAGTGAGTTTCGCAGGTCTTCAGCAGAGACGTTTGCCAGAGGCTTCTGAGACGCAGGGTAACAATGCAGACCTGGAGGGTATCCCCAGGTGCAGTCGACTGGTAATCTTGGAACCTCCTGACTCAGAATACTGCTACCTTCTCACTGCCATAGGAATGCAGCTAGTTGACAGCTGGCTTCAAGACATGCTTCCCTGTGAGAGCTGAGGACAGGGCAGAACCCTCCCGCATGCTGCCTGACAGTAGGAGTAGCTGCTAACATCCTTATGTTAGTGGCTGGGAGAGGTTGCGGGAAAAGCATGTGTGAGCACTGGGCCTGAACTCCCGTGTATCTGAGTTGAATACAGCGATTTCCAACGGCTTTCCTCAACCAGAGTGTAGCTAGTTTCCAAATCCCATGTACGAGCGGGTAGCAGACATCTGCCTCCCATGCATACACACTTCTGAGAGTTGAGCTTATGGCCTGTACCTCCACAGCCAGCCTGCTGGTACCCTTGGCTTCTAAAAGGCCTAGGCTCGCTGTTTGACGGAAGTGCTGGGAGAGGTAATTGGAATCACCCGGCACACAAGACTAGTGCCTCCAAGCTCAGTTCAGGGATTTCCTAGTAATTCCTGTGGTAGAGTGGTGCTACATACTAAGTTCCATACGTGAGAGGGTAGCTGAACGCCTTGTCCAAAACCATCTTACTTCTGAGAGTTGAGCTCAGCCTCAGTCCCTCACAGTTCCACACTGCCTGCAGAGTGAGTTTCGCAGGTCTTCAGCAGAGACGTTTGCCAGAGGCTTCTGAGACGCAGGGTAACAATGCAGACCTGGAGGGTATCCCCAGGTGCAGTCGACTGGTAATTTGGAACCTCCTGACTCAGAATACTGCTACCTTCTCACTGCCATAGGAATGCAGCTTGTTGACAGCTGGCTTCAAGACATGCTTCCCTGTGAGAGCTGAGGACAGGGCAGAACCCTCCCGCATGCTGCCTGACTGTAGGAGTAGCTGCTAACATCCTTATGTTAGTGGCTGGGAGAGGTTGCGGGAAAAGCATGTGTGAGCACTGGGCCTGAACTCCCGTGTATCTGAGTTGAATACAGCGATTTCCAACGGCTTTCCTCAACCAGAGTGTAGCTAGTTTCCAAATCCCATGTACGAGCGGGTAGCAGACATCTGCCTCCCATGCATACACACTTCTGAGAGTTGAGCTTATGGCCTGTACCTCCACAGCCAGCCTGCTGGTACCCTTGGCTTCTAAAAGGCCTAGGCTCGCTGTTTGACGGAAGTGCTGGGAGAGGTAATTGGAATCACCCGGCACACAAGACTAGTGCCTCCAAGCTCAGTTCAGCGATTTCCTAGTAATTCCTGTGGTAGACTGGTGCTACATACTAAGTTCCATACGTGAGAGGGTAGCTGAACGCCTTGTCCAAAACCATCTTACTTCTGAGAGTTGAGCTCAGCCTCAGTCCCTCACAGTTCCACACTGCCTGCAGAGTGAGTTTCGCAGGTCTTCAGCAGAGACGTTTGCCAGAGGCTTCTGAGACGCAGGGTAACAATGCAGACCTGGAGGGTATCCCCAGGTGCAGTCGACTGATAATCTTGGAACCTCCTGACTCAGAATACTGCTACCTTCTCACTGCCATAGGAATGCAGCTAGTTGACAGCTGGCTTCAAGACATGCTTCCCTGTGAGAGCTGAGGACAGGGCAGAACCCTCCCGCATGCTGCCTGACTGTAGGAGTAGCTGCTAACATCCTTATGTTAGTGGCTGGGAGAGGTTGCGGGAAAAGCATGTGTGAGCACTGGGCCTGAACTCCCGTGTATCTGAGTTGAATACAGCGATTTCCAACGGCTTTCCTCAACCAGAGTGTAGCTAGTTTCCAAATCCCATGTACGAGCGGGTAGCAGACATCTGCCTCCCATGCATACACACTTCTGAGAGTTGAGCTTATGGCCTGTACCTCCACATCCAGCCTGCTGGTACCCTTGGCTTCTAAAAGGCCTAGGCTCGCTGTTTGACGGAAGTGCTGGGAGAGGTAATTGGAATCTCCCGGCACACAAGACGAGTGCCTCCAAGCTCAATTCACGATTTCCCAGTAATTCTTGTGGTAGACAGGTGCTACATACTAAGTTCCATATGTGAGAAGGTAGCTGAACGCCTTGTCCAAAAGCATCTTACTTCTGAGATTTGAGCACACCCTCAGTCCCTCACACTTCCACACTGCCTGCAGAGTGAGTTTCACACGTCTTCACCAGAGACGATTGCCAGAGGCTTCTGAGTACAAGTTAACAATGCAGACCTGGAGGGTATCTCCAGGTGCAGTAGAGTGGTAATCTTGGAACCTCCTGACTCAGAGTACTGCTACATTCTCACTGCCATAGGAATGCAGCTAGTTGACAGCTGGCTTCAAGACATGCTTCCCTGTGAGAGCTGAGGACAGGGCAGAACCCTCCCGCATGCTGCCTGACTGTAGGAGTAGCTGCTAACATCCTAATGTTAGTGGCTGGGAGAGGCTGCGGGAAAAGCATGTGTGAGCACTGGGCCTGAACTCCCGTGTATCTGAGTTGAATACAGCGATTTCCAACGGCTTTCCTCAACCAGAGTGTAGCTAGGTTCCAAATCCCATGTCCGAGTGGGTAGCAGATATCTGCCTCCCATGCATACACACTTCTGAGAGTTGAGCTTATGGCCTGTACCTCCTCAGCCAGCCTGCTGGTACCCTTGGCTTCTAAAAGGCCTAGGCTCGCTGTTTGACGGAAGTGCTGGGAGAGGTAATTGGAATCACCCGGCACACAAGACTAGTGCCTCCAAGCTCAGTTCAGGGATTTCCTAGTAATTCCTGTGGTAGAGTGGTGCTACATACTAAGTTCCATACGTGAGAGGGTAGCTGAACGCCTTGTCCAAAACCATCTTACTTCTGAGAGTTGAGCTCAGCCTCAGTCCCTCACAGTTCCACACTGCCTGCAGAGTGAGTTTCGCAGGTCTTCAGCAGAGACGTTTGCCAGAGGCTTCTGAGACGCAGGGTAACAATGCAGACCTGGAGGGTATCCCCAGGTGCAGTCGACTGGTAATCTTGGAACCTCCTGACTCAGAATACTGCTACCTTCTCACTGCCATAGGAATGCAGCTAGTTGACAGCTGGCTTCAAGACATGCTTCCCTGTGAGAGCTGAAGACAGGGCAGAACCCTCCCGCATGCTGCCTGACTGTAGGAGTAGCTGCTAACATCCTTATGTTAGTGGCTGGGAGAGGTTGCGGGAAAAGCATGTGTGAGCACTGGGCCTGAACTCCCGTGTATCTGAGTTGAATACAGCGATTTCCAACGGCTTTCCTCAACCAGAGTGTAGCTACGTTCCAAATCCCATGTACGAGCGGGTAGCAGACATCTGCCTCCCATGCATACACACTTCTGAGAGTTGAGCTTATGGCCTGTACCTCCACATCCAGCCTGCTGGTACCCTTGGCTTCTAAAAGGCCTAGGCTCGCTGTTTGACGGAAGTGCTGGGAGAGGTAATTGGAATCTCCCGGCACACAAGACGAGTGCCTCCAAGCTAAATTCACGATTTCCCAGTAATTCTTGTGGTAGACAGGTGCTACATACTAAGTTCCATATGTGAGAAGGTAGCTGAACGCCTTGTCCAAAAGCATCTTACTTCTGAGATTTGAGCACACCCTCAGTCCCTCACACTTCCACACTGCCTGCAGAGTGAGTTTCACACGTCTTCACCAGAGACGATTGCCAGAGGCTTCTGAGTACAAGTTAACAATGCAGACCTGGAGGGTATCTCCAGGTGCAGTAGAGTGGTAATCTTGGAACCTCCTGACTCAGAGTACTGCTACATTCTCACTGCCATAGGAATGCAGCTAGTTGACAGCTGGCTTCAAGACATGCTTCCCTGTGAGAGCTGAGGACAGGGCAGAACCCTCCCCCATGCTGCCTGACTGTAGGAGTAGCTGCTAACATCCTAATGTTAGTGGCTGGGAGAGGCTGCGGGAAAAGCATGTGTGAGCACTGGGCCTGAACTCCCGTGTATCTGAGTTGAATACAGCGATTTCCAACGGCTTTCCTCAACCAGAGTGTAGCTAGGTTCCAAATCCCATGTCCGAGTGGGTAGCAGACATCTGCCTCCCATGCATACACACTTCTGAGAGTTGAGCTTATGGCCTGTACCTCCACAGCCAGCCTGCTGGTACCCTTGGCTTCTAAAAGGCCTAGGCTCGCTGTTTGACGGAAGTGCTGGGAGAGGTAATTGGAATCACCCGGCACACAAGACTAGTGCCTCCAAGCTCAGTTCAGGGATTTCCTAGTAATTCCTGTGGTAGAGTGGTGCTACATACTAAGTTCCATACGTGAGAGGGTAGCTGAACGCCTTGTCCAAAACCATCTTACTTCTGAGAGTTGAGCTCAGCCTCAGTCCCTCACAGTTCCACACTGCCTGCAGAGTGAGTTTCGCAGGTCTTCAGCAGAGACGTTTGCCAGAGGCTTCTGAGACGCAGGGTAACAATGCAGACCTGGAGGGTATCCCCAGGTGCAGTCGACTGGTAATCTTGGAACCTCCTGACTCAGAATACTGCTACCTTCTCACTGCCATAGGAATGCAGCTAGTTGACAGCTGGCTTCAAGACATGCTTCCCTGTGAGAGCTGAGGACAGGGCAGAACCCTCCCGCATGCTGCCTGACTGTAGGAGTAGCTGCTAACATCCTTATGTTAGTGGCTGCGAGAGGTTGCGGGAAAAGCATGTGTGAGCACTGGGCCTGAACTCCCGTGTATCTGAGTTGAATACAGCGATTTCCAACGGCTTTCCTCAACCAGAGTGTAGCTAGGTTCCAAATCCCATGTACGAGCGGGTAGCAGACATCTGCCTCCCATGCATACACACTTTTGAGAGTTAAGCTTATGGCCTGTACCTCCACATCCAGCCTGCTGGTACCCTTGGCTTCTAAAAGGCCTAGGCTCGCTGTTTGACGGAAGTGCTGGGAGAGGTAATTGGAATCTCCCGGCACACAAGACGAGTGCCTCCAAGCTCAATTCACGATTTCCCAGTAATTCTTGTGGTAGACAGGTGCTACACACTAAGTTCCATATGTGAGAAGTTAGCTGAACGCCTTATCCAAAAGCATCTTACTTCTGAGATTTGAGCACACCCTCAGTCCCTCACACTTCCACACTGCCTGCAGAGTGAGTTTCACACGTCTTCACCAGAGACGATTGCCAGAGGCTTCTGAGTACAAGTTAACAATGCAGACCTGGAGGGTATCTCCAGGTGCAGTAGAGTGGTAATCTTGGAACCTCCTGACTCAGAATACTGCTACCTTCTCACTTTCATAGGAATGCAGCTAGTTGACAGCTGGCTTCAAGACATGCTTCCCTGTGAGAGCTTAGGACAGGGCAGAACCCTCCCGCATGCTGCCTGACTGTAGGAGTAGCTGCTAACATCCTAATGTTAGTGGCTGGGAGAGGCTGCGGGAAAAGCATGTGTGAGCACTGGGCCTGAACTCCCGTGTATCTGAGTTGAATACAGCGATTTTCAACGGCTTTCCTCAACCAGAGTGTAGCTAGGTTCCAAATCCCATGTACGAGCGGGTAGCAGACATCTGCCTCCCATGCATACACACTTCTGAGAGTTGAGCTTATGGCCTGTACCTCCACATCCAGCCTGCTGGTACCCTTGGCTTCTAAAAGGCCTAGGCTCGCTGTTTGACGGAAGTGCTGGGAGAGGTAATTGGAATCACCCGGCACACAAGACTAGTGCCTCCAAGCTCAGTTCAGCG
Source organism: Canis lupus baileyi (assembly GCF_048164855.1). NCBI lineage: Eukaryota > Metazoa > Chordata > Mammalia > Carnivora > Canidae > Canis > Canis lupus. Next base: position 75,725,199 of record NC_132844.1, on the reverse strand, counting down.
ATTTCCTAGTAATTCCTGTGGTAGACTGGTGCTACATACTAAGTTCCATACGTGAGAGGGTAGCTGAACGCCTTGTCCAAAACCATCTTACTTCTGAGAGTTGAGCTCAGCCTCAGTCCCTCACAGTTCCACACTGCCTGCAGAGTGAGTTTCGCAGGTCTTCAGCAGAGACGTTTGCCAGAGGCTTCTGAGACGCAGGGTAACAATGCAGACCTGGAGGGTATCCCCAGGTGCAGGCGGCTGGTAATCTTGGAACCTCCTGACTCAGAATACTGCTACCTTCTCACTGCCATAGGAATGCAGCTAGTTGACAGCTGGCTTCAAGACATGCTTCCCTGTGAGAGCTTGGGACAGGGCAGAACCCTCCCGCATGCTGCCTGACTGTAGGAGTAGCTGCTAACATCCTAATGTTAGTGGCTGGGAGAGGCTGCGGGAAAAGCATGTGTGAGCACTGGGCCTGAACTCCCGTGTATCTGAGTTGAATACAGCGATTTCCAACGGCTTTCCTCAACCAGAGTGTAGCTAGGTTCCAAATCCCATGTACGAGCGGGTAGCAGACATCTGCCTCCCATGCATACACACTTCTGAAGTTGAGCTTATGGCCTGTACCTTCACAGCCAGCCTGCTGGTACCCTTGGCTTCTAAAAGGCCTAGGCTCGCTGTTTGACGGAAGTGCTGGGAGAGGTAATTGGAATCACCCGGCACACAAGACGAGTGCCCTCAAGCTCAGTTCAGCGATTTCCTAGTAATTCCTTTGGTAGACTGGTGCTACATACTAAGTTCCATACGTGAAAGGGTAGCTGAACGCCTTGTCCAAAACCATCTTACTTCTGAGAGTTGAGGTCAGCCTCAGTCCCTCACAGTTCCACACTGCCTGCAGAGTGAGTTTCGCAGGTCTGCAGCAGAGACGTTTGCCAGAGGCTTCTGAGACGCAGGGTAACAATGCAGACCTGGAGGGTATCCCCAGGTGCAGTCGACTGGTAATCTTGGAACCTCCTGACTCAGAATACTGCTACCTTCTCACTGCCATAGTAATGCAGCTAGTTGACAGCTGGCTTCAAGACATGATTCCCTGTGAGAGCTGAGGACAGGGCAGATCCCTCCCGCATGCTGCCTGACTGTAGGAGTAACTGCTAACATCCTTATGTTAGTGGCTGGGAGAGGTTGCGGGAAAAGCATGTGTGAGCACTGGGCCTGAACTCCCGTGTATCTGAGTTGAATACAGCGATTTCCAACGGCTTTCCTCAACCAGAGTGTAGCTACGTTCCAAATCCCATGTACGAGCGGGTAGCAGACATCTGCCTCCCATGCATACACACTTCTGAGAGTTGAGCTTATGGCCTGTACCTCCACATCCAGCCTGCTGGTACCGTTGGCTTCTAAAAGGCCTAGGCTCGCTGTTTGACGGAAGTGCTGGGAGAGGTAATTGGAATCTCTCGGCACACAAGACGAGTGCCTCCAAGCTCAATTCACGATTTCCCAGTAATTCTTGTGGTAGACAGGTGCCACATACTAAGTTCCATATGTGAGATGGTAGCTGAACGCCTTGTCCAAAAGCATCTTACTTCTGAGAGTTGAGCCCACCCTCAGTCCCTCACAGTTCCACACTGCCTGCAGAGTGAGTTTCACACGTCTTCACCAGAGACGATTGCCAGAGGCTTCTGAGTACAAGTTAACAATGCAGACCTCGAGGGTATCTCCAGGTGCAGTAGAGTGGTAATCTTGGAACCTCCTGACTCAGAGTACTGCTACCTTCTCACTGCCATAGGAATGCAGCTAGTTGACAGCTGGCTTCAAGACAGGCTTCCCTGTGAGAGCTGAGGACAGGGCAGAACCCTCCCGCATCCTGCCTGACTGTAGGAGTAGCTGCTAACATCCTATTGTTAGTGGCTGGGAGAGGTTGCGGGAAAAGCATGTGTGAGCACTGGGCCTGAACTCCCGTGTATCTGAGTTGAATACAGCGATTTCCAATGGCCTTCTTCAATCACAGTGTAGCTAGGTTCCAACTCCCATGTCCGAGTGGGTAGCAGACATCTGCCTCCCATGCATACACACTTCTGAGAGTTGAGCTTATGGCCTGTACCTCCACATCCAGCCTGCTCGTACCCTTGGCTTCTAAAAGGCCTAGGCTCGCTGTTTGACGGAAGTGCTGGGAGAGGTAATTGGAATCACCCGGCACACAAGACTAGTGCCTCCAAGCTCAGTTCAGCGATTTCCTAGTAATTCCTGTGGTAGACTGGTGCTACATACTAAGTTCCATACGTGAGAGGGTAGCTGAACGCCTTGTCCAAAACCATCTTACTTCTGAAAGTTGAGCTCAGCCTCAGTCCCTCACAGTTCCACACTGCCTGCAGAGTGAGTTTCGCAGGTCTTCAGGAGAGACGTTTGCCAGAGGCTTCTGAGACGCAGGGTAACAATGCAGACCTGGAGGGTATCCCCAGGTGCAGTCGACTGGTAATCTTGGAACCTCCTGACTCAGAATACTGCTACCTTCTCACTGCCATAGGAATGCAGCTAGTTGACAGCTGGCTTCAAGACATGCTTCCCTGTGAGAGCTGAGGACAGGGCAGAACCATCCCCCATGCTGCCTGACTGTAGGAGTAGCTGCTAACATCCTTATGTTAGTGGCTGGGAGAGGTTGCGGGAAAAGCATGTGTGAGCACTGGGCCTGAACTCCCGTGTATCTGAGTTGAATACAGCGATTTCCAACGGCTTTACTCAACCAGAGTGTAGCTAGGTTCCAAATCCCATGTACGAGCGGGTAGCAGACATCTGCCTCCCATGCATACACACTTCTGAGAGTTGAGCTTATGGCCTGTACCTCCACATCCAGCCTGCTCGTACCCTTGGCTTCTAAAAGGCCTAGGCTCGCTGTTTGACGGAAGTGCTGGGAGAGGTAATTGGAATCACCCGGCACACAAGACTAGTGCCTCCAAGCTCAGTTCAGCGATTTCCTAGTAATTCCTGTGGAAGACTGGTGCCACATACTAAGTTCCATATGTGAGATGGTAGCTGAACGCCTTGTCCAAAAGCATCTTACTTCTGAGAGTTGAGCCCACCCTCAGTCCCTCACAGTTCCACACTGCCTGCAGAGTGAGTTTCACACGTCTTCACCAGAGACGATTGCCAGAGGCTTCTGAGTACAAGTTAACAATGCAGACCTGGAGGGTATCTCCAGGTGCAGTAGAGTGGTAATCTTGGAACCTCCTGACTCAGAGTACTGCTACCTTCTCACTGCCATAGGAATGCAGCTAGTTGACAGCTGGCTTCAAGACATGCTTCCCTGTGAGAGCTGAGGACAGGGCAGAACCCTCCCGCATCCTGCCTGACTGTAGGAGTAGCTGCTAACATCCTTATGTTAGTGGCTGGGAGAGGTTGCGGGAAAAGCATGTGTGAGCACTGGGCCTGAACTCCCGTGTATCTGAGTTGAATACAGCGATTTCCAATGGCCTTCTTCAATCACAGTGTAGCTAGGTTCCAACTCCCATGTCCGAGTGGGTAGCTGACATCTGCCTCCCATGCATACACACTTCTGAGAGTTGAGCTTATGGCCTGTACCTCCACATCCTGCCTGCTGGTACCCTTGGCTTCTAAAAGGCCTAGGCTCGCTGTTTGACGGAAGTGCTGGGAGAGGTAATTGGAATCACCCGGCACACAAGACTAGTGCCTCCAAGCTCAGTTCAGCGATTTCCTAGAAATTCCTGTGGTAGACTGGTGCTACATACTAAGTTCCATACGTGAGAGTGTAGCTGAACCCCTTGTCCAAAACCATCTTACTTCTGAGAGTTGAGCTCACCCACAGTCCCTCACAGTTCCACACTGCCTGCAGAGTGAGTTTCGCAGGTCTTCAGCAGAGACGTTTGCCAGAGGCTTCTGAGACGCAGGGTAACAATGCAGACCTGGAGGGTACCCCAGGTGCAGTCGACTGGTAATCTTGGAACCTCCTGACTCAGAATACTGCTACCTTCTCACTGCCATAGGAATGCAGCTAGTTGACAGCTGGCTTCAAGACATGCTTCCCTGTGAGAGCTGAGGACAGGGCAGAACCCTCCCGCATGCTGCCTGACTGTAGGAGTAGCTGCTAACATCCTAAATATAGTGGCTGGGAGAGGTTGCGGGAAAAGCATGTGTGAGCACTGGGCCTGAACTCCCGTGTATCTGAGTTGAATACAGCGATTTCCAACGGCTTTCCTCAACCCGAGTTTAGCTAGGTTCCAAATCCCATGTACGAGCGGGTAGCAGACATCTGCCTCCCATGCATACACACTTCTGAGAGTTGAGCTTATGGCCTGTACCTCCACAGCCAGCCTGCTGGTACCCTTGGCTTCTAAAAGGCCTAGGCTCGCTGTTTTGACGAAAGTGCTGGGAGAGGTAATTGGAATCACCCGGCACACAAGACTAGTGCCTCCAAGCTCAGTTCAGCGATTTCCTAGTAATTCCTGTGGTAGACTGGTGCTACATACTAAGTTCCATACGTGAGAGGGTAGTTGAACGCCTTGTCCAAAACCATCTTACTTCTGAGAGTTGAGCTCAGCCTCAGTCCCTCACAGTTCCACACTGCCTGCAGAGTGAGTTTCGCAGGTCTTCAGCAGAGACGTTTGCCAGAGGTTTCTGAGACGCAGGGTAACAATGCAGACCTGGAGGGTATCCCCAGGTGCAGTCGACTGGTAATCTTGGAACCTCCTGACTCAGAATACTGCTACCTTCTCACTGCCATAGGAATGCAGCTAGTTGACAGCTGGCTTCAAGACATGCTTCCCTGTGAGAGCTGAGGACAGGGCAGAACCCTCCCGCATGCTGCCTGACTGTAGGAGTAGCTGCTAACATCCTAAATATAGTGGCTGGGAGAGGTTGCGGGAAAAGCATGTGTGAGCACTGGGCCTGAACTCCCGTGTATCTGAGTTGAATACAGCGATTTCCAACGGCTTTCCTCAACCAGAGTGTAGCTAGGTTCCAAATCCCATGTACGAGCGGGTAGCAGACATCTGCCTCCAATTCATACACACTTCTGAGAGTTGAGCTTATGGCCTGTACCTCCACATCCAGCCTGCTGGTACCCTTGGCTTCTAAAAGGCCTAGGCTCGCTGTTTGACGGAAGTGCTGGGAGAGGTAATTGGAATCTCCCGGCACACAAGACGAGTGCCTCCAAGCTCAATTCACGATTTCCCAGTAATTCTTGTGGTAGACAGGTGCTACATACTAAGTTCCATATGTGAGAAGGTAGCTGAACGCCTTGTCCAAAAGCATCTTACTTCTGAGAGTTGAGCACACCCTCAGTCCCTCACACTTCCACAGTGCCTGCAGAGTGAGTTTCACACGTCTTCACCAGAGACGATTGCCAGAGGCTTCTGAGTACAAGTTAACAATGCAGACCTGGAGGGTATCTCCAGGTGCAGTAGAGTGGTAATCTTGGAACCTCCTGACTCAGAGTACTGCTACCTTCTCACTGCCATAGGAATGCAGCTAGTTGACAGCTGGCTTCAAGACATGCTTCCCTGTGAGAGCTGAGGACAGGGCAGAACCCTCCCGCATCCTGCCTGACTGTAGGAGTAGCTGCTAACATCCTAATGTTAGTGGCTGGGAGAGGTTGCGGGAAAAGCATGTGTGAGCACTGGGCCTGAACTCCCGTGTATCTGAGTTGAATACAGCGATTTCCAATGGCCTTCTTCAATCACAGTGTAGCTAGGTTCCAACTCCCATGTCCGAGTGGGTAGCAGACATCTGCCTCCCATGCATACACACTTCTGAGAGTTGAGCTTATGGCCTGTACCTCCACAGCCAGCCTGCTGGTACCCTTGGCTTCTAAAAGGCCTAGGCTCGCTGTTTGACGGAAGTGATGGGAGAGGTAATTGGAATCACCCGGCACACAAGACTAGTGCCTCCAAGCTCAGTTCAGCGATTTCCTAGTAATTCCTGTGGTAGACTGGTGCTACATACTAAGTTCCATACGTGAGAGGGTAGCTGAACGCCTTGTCCAAAACCATCTTACTTCTGAGAGTTGAGCTCAGCCTCAGTCCCTCACAGTTCCACACTGCCTGCAGAGTGAGTTTCGCAGGTCTTCAGCAGAGACGTTTGCCAGAGTCTTCTGAGACGAAGGGTAACAATGCAGACCTGGAGGGTATCCCCAGGTGCAGTCGACTGGTAATCTTGGAACCTCCTGACTCAGAATACTGCTACCTTCTCACTGCCATAGGAATGCAGCTAGTTGACAGCTGGCTTCAAGACATGCTTCCCTGTGAGAGCTTGGGACAGGGCAGAACCCTCCCGCATGCTGCCTGACTGTAGGAGTAGCTGCTAACATCCTAATGTTAGTGGCTGGGAGAGGCTGCGGGAAAAGCATGTGTGAGCACTGGGCCTGAACTCCCGTGTATCTGAGTTGAATACAGCGATTTCCAACGGCTATCCTCAACCAGAGTGTAGCTAGGTTCCAAATCCCATGTACGAGCGGGTAGCAGACATCTGCCTCCCATGCATACACACTTCTGAGAGTTGAGCTTATGGGCTGTACCTCCACAGCCAGCCTGCTGGTACCCTTGGCTTCTAAAAGGCCTAGGCTCGCTGTTTGACGGAAGTGCTCGGAGAGATAATTGGAATCACCTGGCACACAAGACTAGTGCCTCCAAGCTCAGTTCAGCGATTTCCTAGTAATTCCTGTGGTAGACTGGTGCTACATACTAAGTTCCATACGTGAGAGGGTAGCTGAACGCCTTGTCCAAAACCATCTTACTTCTGAGAGTTGAGCTCAGCCTCAGTCCCTCACAGTTCGACACTGCCTGCAGATTGAGTTTCGCAGGTCTTCAGCAGAGACGTTTGCCAGAGGCTTCTGCGACGCAGGGTACCAATGCAGACCTGGAGGGTATCCCCAGGTGCAGTCGACTGGTAATCTTGGAACCTCCTGACTCAGAATACTGCTACCTTCTCACTGCCATAGGAATGCAGCTAGTTGACAGCTGGCTTCAAGACATGCTTCCCTGTGAGAGCTGAGGACAGGGCAGAACCCTCCCGCATGCTGCCTGACTGTAGGAGTAGCTGCTAACATCCTTATGTTAGTGGCTGGGAGAGGTTGCGGGAAAAGCATGTGTGAGCACTGGTCCTGAACTCCCGTGTATCTGAGTTGAATACAGCGATTTCCAACGGCTTTCCTCAACCAGAGTGTAGCTAGGTTCCAAATCCCATGTACGAGCGGGTAGCAGACATCTGCCTCCCATGCATACACACTTCTGAGAGTTGAGCTTATGGCCTGTACCTCCACAGCCAGCCTGCTGGTACCCTTGGCTTCTAAAAGGCCTAGGCTCGCTGTTTGACGGAAGTGCTGGGAGAGGTAATTGGAATCTCTCGGCACACAAGACGAGTGCCTCCAAGCTCAATTCACGATTTCCCAGTAATTCTTGTGGTAGACAGGTGCCACATACTAAGTTCCATATGTGAGATGGTAGCTGAACGCCTTGTCCAAAAGCATCTTACTTCTGAGAGTTGAGCCAACCCTCAGTCCCTCACAGTTCCACACTGCCTGCAGAGTGAGTTTCACACGTCTTCACCAGAGAGGATTGCCAGAGGCTTCTGAGTACAAGTTAACAATGCAGACCTCGAGGGTATCTCCAGGTGCAGTAGAGTGGTAATCTTGGAACCTCCTGACTCAGAGTACTGCTACCTTCTCACTGCCATAGGAATGCAGCTAGTTGACAGCTGGCTTCAAGACAGGCTTCCCTGTGAGAGCTGAGGACAGGGCAGAACCCTCCCGCATCCTGCCTGACTGTAGGAGTAGCTGCTAACATCCTATTGTTAGTGGCTGGGAGAGGTTGCGGGAAAAGCATGTGTGAGCACTGGGCCTGAACTCCCGTGTATCTGAGTTGAATACAGCGATTTCCAATGGCCTTCTTCAATCACAGTGTAGCTAGGTTCCAACTCCCATGTCCGAGTGGGTAGCAGACATCTGCCTCCCATGCATACACACTTCTGAGAGTTGAGCTTATGGCCTGTACCTCCACATCCAGCCTGCTGGTAACCTTGGCTTCTAAAAGGCCTAGGCTCGCTGTTTGACGGAAGTGCTGGGAGAGGTAATTGGAATCACCCGGCACACAAGACTAGTGCCTCCAAGCTCAGTTCAGCGATTTCCTAGTAATTCCTGTGGAAGACTGGTGCCACATACTAAGTTCCATATGTGAGATGGTAGCTGAACGCCTTGTCCAAAAGCATCTTACTTCTGAGAGTTGAGCCCACCCTCAGTCCCTCACAGTTCCACACTGCCTGCAGAGTGAGTTTCACACGTCTTCACCAGAGACGATTGCCAGAGGCTTCTGAGTACAAGTTAACAATGCAGACCTGGAGGGTATCTCCAGGTGCAGTAGAGTGGTAATCTTGGAACCTCCTGACTCAGAGTACTGCTACCTTCTCACTGCCATAGGAATGCAGCTAGTTGACAGCTGGCTTCAAGACATGCTTCCCTGTGAGAGCTGAGGACAGGGCAGAACCCTCCCGCATCCTGCCTGACTGTAGGAGTAGCTGCTAACATCCTTATGTTAGTGGCTGGGAGAGGTTGCGGGAAAAGCATGTGTGAGCACTGGGCCTGAACTCCCGTGTATCTGAGTTGAATACAGCGATTTCCAATGGCCTTCTTCAATCACAGTGTAGCTAGGTTCCAACTCCCATGTCCGAGTGGGTAGCTGACATCTGCCTCCCATGCATACACACTTCTGAGAGTTGAGCTTATGGCCTGTACCTCCACATCCTGCCTGCTGGTACCCTTGGCTTCTAAAAGGCCTAGGCTCGCTGTTTGACGGAAGTGCTGGGAGAGGTAATTGGAATCACCCGGCACACAAGACTAGTGCCTCCAAGCTCAGTTCAGCGATTTCCTAGAAATTCCTGTGGTAGACTGGTGCTACATACTAAGTTCCATACGTGAGAGGGTAGCTGAACCCCTTGTCCAAAACCATCTTACTTCTGAGAGTTGAGCTCACCCACAGTCCCTCACAGTTCCACACTGCCTGCAGAGTGAGTTTCGCAGGTCTTCAGCAGAGACGTTTGCCAGAGGCTTCTGAGACGCAGGGTAACAATGCAGACCTGGAGGGTATCCCCAGGTGCAGTCGACTGGTAATCTTGGAACCTCCTGACTCAGAATACTGCTACCTTCTCACTGCCATAGGAATGCAGCTAGTTGACAGCTGGCTTCAAGACATGCTTCCCTGTGAGAGCTTAGGACAGGGCAGAACCCTCCCGCATGCTGCCTGACTGTAGGAGTAGCTGCTAACATCCTTATGTTAGTGGCTGGGAGAGGTTGCGGGAAAAGCATGTGTGAGCACTGGGCCTGAACTCCCGTGTATCTGAGTTGAATACAGCGATTTCCAACGGCTTTCCTCAACCAGAGTGTAGCTAGGTTCCAAATCCCATGTACGAGCGGGTAGCAGACATCTGCCTCCCATGCATACACACTTCTGAGAGTTGAGCTTATGGCCTGTACCTCCACAGCCAGCCTGCTGGTACCCTTGGCTTCTAAAAGGCTTAGGCTCGCTGTTTGACGGAAGTGCTGGGAGAGGTAATTGGAATCTCCCGGCACACAAGACGAGTGCCTCCAAGCTCAATTCACGATTTCCCAGTAATTCTTGTGGTAGACAGGTGCTACATACTAAGTTCCATATGTGAGAAGGTAGCAGAACGCCTTGTCCAAAAGCATCTTACTTCTGAGAGTTGAGCACACCCTCAGTCCCTCACACTTCCACACTGCCTGCAGAGTGATTTTCACACGTCTTCACCAGAGACGATTGCCAGAGGCTTCTGAGTACAAGTTAACAATGCAGAACTGGAGGGTATCTCCAGGTGCAGTAGAGTGGTAATCTTGGAACCTCCTGACTCAGAGTACTGCTACCTTCTCACTGCCATAGGAATGCAGCTAGTTGACAGCTGGCTTCAAGACATGCTTCCCTGTGAGAGCTGAGGACAGGGCAGAACCCTCCCGCATCCTGCCTGACTGTAGGAGTAGCTGCTAACATCCTTATGTTAGTGGCTGGGAGAGGTTGCGGGAAAAGCATGTGTGAGCACTGGGCCTGAACTCCCGTGTATCTGAGTTGAATACAGCGATTTCCAATGGCCTTCTTCAATCACAGTGTAGCTAGGTTCCAACTCCCATGTCCGAGTGGGTAGCAGACATCTGCCTCCCATGCATACACACTTCTGAGAGTTGAGCTTATGGCCTGTACCTCCACAGCCAGCCTGCTGGTACCCTTGGCTTCTAAAAGGCCTAGGCTCGCTGTTTGACGGACTTGCTGGGAGAGGTAATTGGAATCACCCGGCACACAAGACTAGTGCCTCCAAGCTCAGTTCAGCGATTTCCTAGTAATTCCTGTGGTAGACTGGTGCTACATACTAAGTTCCATACGTGAGAGTGTAGCTGAACGCCTTGTCCAAAACCATCTTACTTCTGAGAGTTGAGCTCAGCCTCAGTCCCTCACAGTTCCACACTGCCTGCAGAGTGAGTTTCGCAGGTCTTCAGCAGAGACGTTTGCCAGAGGCTTCTGAGACGCAGGGTAACAATGCAGACCTGGAGGGTATCCCCAGGTGCAGTCGACTGGTAATCTTGGAACCTCCTGACTCAGAATACTGCTACCTTCTCACTGCCATAGGAATGCAGCTAGTTGACAGCTGGCTTCAAGACATGCTTCCCTGTGAGAGCTTAGGACAGGGCAGAACCCTCCCGCATGCTGCCTGACTGTAGGAGTAGCTGCTAACATCCTAATGTTAGTTGCTGGGAGAGGCTGCGGGAAAAGCATGTGTGAGCACTGGGCCTGAACTCCCGTGTATCTGAGTTGAATACAGCGATTTCCAACGGCTTTCCTCAACCCGAGTTTAGCTAGGTTCCAAATCCCATGTACGAGCGGGTAGCAGACATCTGCCTCCCATGCATACACACTTCTGAGAGTTGAGCTTATGGCCTGTACCTCCACAGCCAGCCTGCTGGTACCCTTGGCTTCTAAAAGGCCTAGGCTCGCTGTTTGACGGAAGTGCTCGGAGAGATAATTGGAATCACCTGGCACACAAGACTAGTGCCTCCAAGCTCAGTTCAGCGATTTCCTAGTAATTCCTGTGGTAGACTGGTGCTACATACTAAGTTCCATACGTGAGAGGGTAGCTGAACGCCTTGTCCAAAACCATCTTACTTCTGAGAGTTGAGCTCAGCCTCAGTCCCTCACAGTTCGACACTGCCTGCAGATTGAGTTTCGCAGGTCTTCAGCAGAGACGTTTGCCAGAGGCTTCTGCGACGCAGGGTACCAATGCAGACCTGGAGGGTATCCCCAGGTGCAGTCGACTGGTAATCTTGGAACCTCCTGACTCAGAATACTGCTACCTTCTCACTGCCATAGGAATGCAGCTAGTTGACAGCTGGCTTCAAGACATGCTTCCCTGTGAGAGCTGAGGACAGGGCAGAACCCTCCCGCATGCTGCCTGACTGTAGGAGTAGCTGCTAACATCCTTATGTTAGTGGCTGGGAGAGGTTGCGGGAAAAGCATGTGTGAGCACTGGTCCTGAACTCCCGTGTATCTGAGTTGAATACAGCGATTTCCAACGGCTTTCCTCAACCAGAGTGTAGCTAGGTTCCAAATCCCATGTACGAGCGGGTAGCAGACATCTGCCTCCCATGCATACACACTTCTGAGAGTTGAGCTTATGGCCTGTACCTCCACAGCCAGCCTGCTGGTACCCTTGGCTTCTAAAAGGCCTAGGCTCGCTGTTTGACGGAAGTGCTGGGAGAGGTAATTGGAATCTCTCGGCACACAAGACGAGTGCCTCCAAGCTCAATTCACGATTTCCCAGTAATTCTTGTGGTAGACAGGTGCCACATACTAAGTTCCATATGTGAGATGGTAGCTGAACGGCTTGTCCAAAAGCATCTTACTTCTGAGAGTTGAGCCAACCCTCAGTCCCTCACAGTTCCACACTGCCTGCAGAGTGAGTTTCACACGTCTTCACCAGAGAGGATTGCCAGAGGCTTCTGAGTACAAGTTAACAATGCAGACCTCGAGGGTATCTCCAGGTGCAGTAGAGTGGTAATCTTGGAACCTCCTGACTCAGAGTACTGCTACCTTCTCACTGCCATAGGAATGCAGCTAGTTGACAGCTGGCTTCAAGACAGGCTTCCCTGTGAGAGCTGAGGACAGGGCAGAACCCTCCCGCATCCTGCCTGACTGTAGGAGTAGCTGCTAACATCCTATTGTTAGTGGCTGGGAGAGGTTGCGGGAAAAGCATGTGTGAGCACTGGGCCTGAACTCCCGTGTATCTGAGTTGAATACAGCGATTTCCAATGGCCTTCTTCAATCACAGTGTAGCTAGGTTCCAACTCCCATGTCCGAGTGGGTAGCAGACATCTGCCTCCCATGCATACACACTTCTGAGAGTTGAGCTTATGGCCTGTACCTCCACATCCAGCCTGCTGGTAACCTTGGCTTCTAAAAGGCCTAGGCTCGCTGTTTGACGGAAGTGCTGGGAGAGGTAATTGGAATCACCCGGCACACAAGACTAGTGCCTCCAAGCTCAGTTCAGCGATTTCCTAGTAATTCCTGTGGAAGACTGGTGCCACATACTAAGTTCCATATGTGAGATGGTAGCTGAACGCCTTGTCCAAAAGCATCTTACTTCTGAGAGTTGAGCCCACCCTCAGTCCCTCACAGTTCCACACTGCCTGCAGAGTGAGTTTCACACGTCTTCACCAGAGACGATTGCCAGAGGCTTCTGAGTACAAGTTAACAATGCAGACCTGGAGGGTATCTCCAGGTGCAGTAGAGTGGTAATCTTGGAACCTCCTGACTCAGAGTACTGCTACCTTCTCACTGCCATAGGAATGCAGCTAGTTGACAGCTGGCTTCAAGACATGCTTCCCTGTGAGAGCTGAGGACAGGGCAGAACCCTCCCGCATCCTGCCTGACTGTAGGAGTAGCTGCTAACATCCTTATGTTAGTGGCTGGGAGAGGTTGCGGGAAAAGCATGTGTGAGCACTGGGCCTGAACTCCCGTGTATCTGAGTTGAATACAGCGATTTCCAATGGCCTTCTTCAATCACAGTGTAGCTAGGTTCCAACTCCCATGTCCGAGTGGGTAGCTGACATCTGCCTCCCATGCATACACACTTCTGAGAGTTGAGCTTATGGCCTGTACCTCCACATCCTGCCTGCTGGTACCCTTGGCTTCTAAAAGGCCTAGGCTCGCTGTTTGACGGAAGTGCTGGGAGAGGTAATTGGAATCACCCGGCACACAAGACTAGTGCCTCCAAGCTCAGTTCAGCGATTTCCTAGAAATTCCTGTGGTAGACTGGTGCTACATACTAAGTTCCATACGTGAGAGGGTAGCTGAACCCCTTGTCCAAAACCATCTTACTTCTGAGAGTTGAGCTCACCCACAGTCCCTCACAGTTCCACACTGCCTGCAGAGTGAGTTTCGCAGGTCTTCAGCAGAGACGTTTGCCAGAGGCTTCTGAGACGCAGGGTAACAATGCAGACCTGGAGGGTATCCCCAGGTGCAGTCGACTGGTAATCTTGGAACCTCCTGACTCAGAATACTGCTACCTTCTCACTGCCATAGGAATGCAGCTAGTTGACAGCTGGCTTCAAGACATGCTTCCCTGTGAGAGCTGAGGACAGGGCAGAACCCTCCCGCATGCTGCCTGACTGTAGGAGTAGCTGCTAACATCCTTATGTTAGTGGCTGGGAGAGGTTGCGGGAAAAGCATGTGTGAGCACTGGGCCTGAACTCCCGTGTATCTGAGTTGAATACAGCGATTTCCAACGGCTTTCCTCAACCAGAGTGTAGCTAGGTTCCAAATCCCATGTACGAGCGGGTAGCAGACATCTGCCTCCCATGCATACACACTTCTGAGAGTTGAGCTTATGGCCTGTACCTCCACAGCCAGCCTGCTGGTACCCTTGGCTTCTAAAAGGCTTAGGCTCGCTGTTTGACGGAAGTGCTGGGAGAGGTAATTGGAATCTCCCGGCACACAAGACGAGTGCCTCCAAGCTCAATTCACGATTTCCCAGTAATTCTTGTGGTAGACAGGTGCTACATACTAAGTTCCATATGTGAGAAGGTAGCAGAACGCCTTGTCCAAAAGCATCTTACTTCTGAGAGTTGAGCACACCCTCAGTCCCTCACACTTCCACACTGCCTGCAGAGTGATTTTCACACGTCTTCACCAGAGACGATTGCCAGAGGCTTCTGAGTACAAGTTAACAATGCAGAACTGGAGGGTATCTCCAGGTGCAGTAGAGTGGTAATCTTGGAACCTCCTGACTCAGAGTACTGCTACCTTCTCACTGCCATAGGAATGCAGCTAGTTGACAGCTGGCTTCAAGACATGCTTCCCTGTGAGAGCTGAGGACAGGGCAGAACCCTCCCGCATCCTGCCTGACTGTAGGAGTAGCTGCTAACATCCTTATGTTAGTGGCTGGGAGAGGTTGCGGGAAAAGCATGTGTGAGCACTGGGCCTGAACTCCCGTGTATCTGAGTTGAATACAGCGATTTCCAATGGCCTTCTTCAATCACAGTGTAGCTAGGTTCCAACTCCCATGTCCGAGTGGGTAGCAGACATCTGCCTCCCATGCATACACACTTCTGAGAGTTGAGCTTATGGCCTGTACCTCCACAGCCAGCCTGCTGGTACCCTTGGCTTCTAAAAGGCCTAGGCTCGCTGTTTGACGGACTTGCTGGGAGAGGTAATTGGAATCACCCGGCACACAAGACTAGTGCCTCCAAGCTCAGTTCAGCGATTTCCTAGTAATTCCTGTGGTAGACTGGTGCTACATACTAAGTTCCATACGTGAGAGTGTAGCAGAACGCCTTGTCCAAAACCATCTTACTTCTGAGAGTTGAGCTCAGCCTCAGTCCCTCACAGTTCCACACTGCCTGCAGAGTGAGTTTCGCAGGTCTTCAGCAGAGACGTTTGCCAGAGGCTTCTGAGACGCAGGGTAACAATGCAGACCTGGAGGGTATCCCCAGGTGCAGTCGACTGGTAATCTTGGAACCTCCTGACTCAGAATACTGCTACCTTCTCACTGCCATAGGAATGCAGCTAGTTGACAGCTGGCTTCAAGACATGCTTCCCTGTGAGAGCTTAGGACAGGGCAGAACCCTCCCGCATGCTGCCTGACTGTAGGAGTAGCTGCTAACATCCTAATGTTAGTTGCTGGGAGAGGCTGCGGGAAAAGCATGTGTGAGCACTGGGCCTGAACTCCCGTGTATCTGAGTTGAATACAGCGATTTCCAACGGCTTTCCTCAACCCGAGTTTAGCTAGGTTCCAAATCCCATGTACGAGCGGGTAGCAGACATCTGCCTCCCATGCATACACACTTCTGAGAGTTGAGCTTATGGCCTGTACCTCCACAGCCAGCCTGCTGGTACCCTTGGCTTCTAAAAGGCCTAGGCTCGCTGTTTGACGGAAGTGCTCGGAGAGATAATTGGAATCACCTGGCACACAAGACTAGTGCCTCCAAGCTCAGTTCAGCGATTTCCTAGTAATTCCTGTGGTAGACTGGTGCTACATACTAAGTTCCATACGTGAGAGGGTAGCTGAACGCCTTGTCCAAAACCATCTTACTTCTGAGAGTTGAGCTCAGCCTCAGTCCCTCACAGTTCGACACTGCCTGCAGATTGAGTTTCGCAGGTCTTCAGCAGAGACGTTTGCCAGAGGCTTCTGCGACGCAGGGTACCAATGCAGACCTGGAGGGTATCCCCAGGTGCAGTCGACTGGTAATCTTGGAACCTCCTGACTCAGAATACTGCTACCTTCTCACTGCCATAGGAATGCAGCTAGTTGACAGCTGGCTTCAAGACATGCTTCCCTGTGAGAGCTGAGGACAGGGCAGAACCCTCCCGCATGCTGCCTGACTGTAGGAGTAGCTGCTAACATCCTTATGTTAGTGGCTGGGAGAGGTTGCGGGAAAAGCATGTGTGAGCACTGGTCCTGAACTCCCGTGTATCTGAGTTGAATACAGCGATTTCCAACGGCTTTCCTCAACCAGAGTGTAGCTAGGTTCCAAATCCCATGTACGAGCGGGTAGCAGACATCTGCCTCCCATGCATACACACTTCTGAGAGTTGAGCTTATGGCCTGTACCTCCACAGCCAGCCTGCTGGTACCCTTGGCTTCTAAAAGGCCTAGGCTCGCTGTTTGACGGAAGTGCTGGGAGAGGTAATTGGAATCTCTCGGCACACAAGACGAGTGCCTCCAAGCTCAATTCACGATTTCCCAGTAATTCTTGTGGTAGACAGGTGCCACATACTAAGTTCCATATGTGAGATGGTAGCTGAACGCCTTGTCCAAAAGCATCTTACTTCTGAGAGTTGAGCCAACCCTCAGTCCCTCACAGTTCCACACTGCCTGCAGAGTGAGTTTCACACGTCTTCACCAGAGAGGATTGCCAGAGGCTTCTGAGTACAAGTTAACAATGCAGACCTCGAGGGTATCTCCAGGTGCAGTAGAGTGGTAATCTTGGAACCTCCTGACTCAGAGTACTGCTACCTTCTCACTGCCATAGGAATGCAGCTAGTTGACAGCTGGCTTCAAGACAGGCTTCCCTGTGAGAGCTGAGGACAGGGCAGAACCCTCCCGCATCCTGCCTGACTGTAGGAGTAGCTGCTAACATCCTATTGTTAGTGGCTGGGAGAGGTTGCGGGAAAAGCATGTGTGAGCACTGGGCCTGAACTCCCGTGTATCTGAGTTGAATACAGCGATTTCCAATGGCCTTCTTCAATCACAGTGTAGCTAGGTTCCAACTCCCATGTCCGAGTGGGTAGCAGACATCTGCCTCCCATGCATACACACTTCTGAGAGTTGAGCTTATGGCCTGTACCTCCACATCCAGCCTGCTGGTAACCTTGGCTTCTAAAAGGCCTAGGCTCGCTGTTTGACGGAAGTGCTGGGAGAGGTAATTGGAATCACCCGGCACACAAGACTAGTGCCTCCAAGCTCAGTTCAGCGATTTCCTAGTAATTCCTGTGGAAGACTGGTGCCACATACTAAGTTCCATATGTGAGATGGTAGCTGAACGCCTTGTCCAAAAGCATCTTACTTCTGAGAGTTGAGCCCACCCTCAGTCCCTCACAGTTCCACACTGCCTGCAGAGTGAGTTTCACACGTCTTCACCAGAGACGATTGCCAGAGGCTTCTGAGTACAAGTTAACAATGCAGACCTGGAGGGTATCTCCAGGTGCAGTAGAGTGGTAATCTTGGAACCTCCTGACTCAGAGTACTGCTACCTTCTCACTGCCATAGGAATGCAGCTAGTTGACAGCTGGCTTCAAGACATGCTTCCCTGTGAGAGCTGAGGACAGGGCAGAACCCTCCCGCATCCTGCCTGACTGTAGGAGTAGCTGCTAACATCCTTATGTTAGTGGCTGGGAGAGGTTGCGGGAAAAGCATGTGTGAGCACTGGGCCTGAACTCCCGTGTATCTGAGTTGAATACAGCGATTTCCAATGGCCTTCTTCAATCACAGTGTAGCTAGGTTCCAACTCCCATGTCCGAGTGGGTAGCTGACATCTGCCTCCCATGCATACACACTTCTGAGAGTTGAGCTTATGGCCTGTACCTCCACATCCTGCCTGCTGGTACCCTTGGCTTCTAAAAGGCCTAGGCTCGCTGTTTGACGGAAGTGCTGGGAGAGGTAATTGGAATCACCCGGCACACAAGACTAGTGCCTCCAAGCTCAGTTCAGCGATTTCCTAGAAATTCCTGTGGTAGACTGGTGCTACATACTAAGTTCCATACGTGAGAGGGTAGCTGAACCCCTTGTCCAAAACCATCTTACTTCTGAGAGTTGAGCTCACCCACAGTCCCTCACAGTTCCACACTGCCTGCAGAGTGAGTTTCGCAGGTCTTCAGCAGAGACGTTTGCCAGAGGCTTCTGAGACGCAGGGTAACAATGCAGACCTGGAGGGTATCCCCAGGTGCAGTCGACTGGTAATCTTGGAACCTCCTGACTCAGAATACTGCTACCTTCTCACTGCCATAGGAATGCAGCTAGTTGACAGCTGGCTTCAAGACATGCTTCCCTGTGAGAGCTGAGGACAGGGCAGAACCCTCCCGCATGCTGCCTGACTGTAGGAGTAGCTGCTAACATCCTTATGTTAGTGGCTGGGAGAGGTTGCGGGAAAAGCATGTGTGAGCACTGGGCCTGAACTCCCGTGTATCTGAGTTGAATACAGCGATTTCCAACGGCTTTCCTCAACCAGAGTGTAGCTAGGTTCCAAATCCCATGTACGAGCGGGTAGCAGACATCTGCCTCCCATGCATACACACTTCTGAGAGTTGAGCTTATGGCCTGTACCTCCACAGCCAGCCTGCTGGTACCCTTGGCTTCTAAAAGGCTTAGGCTCGCTGTTTGACGGAAGTGCTGGGAGAGGTAATTGGAATCTCCCGGCACACAAGACGAGTGCCTCCAAGCTCAATTCACGATTTCCCAGTAATTCTTGTGGTAGACAGGTGCTACATACTAAGTTCCATATGTGAGAAGGTAGCAGAACGCCTTGTCCAAAAGCATCTTACTTCTGAGAGTTGAGCACACCCTCAGTCCCTCACACTTCCACACTGCCTGCAGAGTGATTTTCACACGTCTTCACCAGAGACGATTGCCAGAGGCTTCTGAGTACAAGTTAACAATGCAGAACTGGAGGGTATCTCCAGGTGCAGTAGAGTGGTAATCTTGGAACCTCCTGACTCAGAGTACTGCTACCTTCTCACTGCCATAGGAATGCAGCTAGTTGACAGCTGGCTTCAAGACATGCTTCCCTGTGAGAGCTGAGGACAGGGCAGAACCCTCCCGCATCCTGCCTGACTGTAGGAGTAGCTGCTAACATCCTTATGTTAGTGGCTGGGAGAGGTTGCGGGAAAAGCATGTGTGAGCACTGGGCCTGAACTCCCGTGTATCTGAGTTGAATACAGCGATTTCCAATGGCCTTCTTCAATCACAGTGTAGCTAGGTTCCAACTCCCATGTCCGAGTGGGTAGCAGACATCTGCCTCCCATGCATACACACTTCTGAGAGTTGAGCTTATGGCCTGTACCTCCACAGCCAGCCTGCTGGTACCCTTGGCTTCTAAAAGGCCTAGGCTCGCTGTTTGACGGACTTGCTGGGAGAGGTAATTGGAATCACCCGGCACACAAGACTAGTGCCTCCAAGCTCAGTTCAGCGATTTCCTAGTAATTCCTGTGGTAGACTGGTGCTACATACTAAGTTCCATACGTGAGAGGGTAGCTGAACGCCTTGTCCAAAACCATCTTACTTCTGAGAGTTGAGCTCAGCCTCAGTCCCTCACAGTTCCACACTGCCTGCAGAGTGAGTTTCGCAGGTCTTCAGCAGAGACGTTTGCCAGAGGCTTCTGAGACGCAGGGTAACAATGCAGACCTGGAGGGTATCCCCAGGTGCAGTCGACTGGTAATCTTGGAACCTCCTGACTCAGAATACTGCTACCTTCTCACTGCCATAGGAATGCAGCTAGTTGACAGCTGGCTTCAAGACATGCTTCCCTGTGAGAGCTTAGGACAGGGCAGAACCCTCCCGCATGCTGCCTGACTGTAGGAGTAGCTGCTAACATCCTAATGTTAGTTGCTGGGAGAGGCTGCGGGAAAAGCATGTGTGAGCACTGGGCCTGAACTCCCGTGTATCTGAGTTGAATACAGCGATTTCCAACGGCTTTCCTCAACCCGAGTTTAGCTAGGTTCCAAATCCCATGTACGAGCGGGTAGCAGACATCTGCCTCCCATGCATACACACTTCTGAGAGTTGAGCTTATGGCCTGTACCTCCACATCCAGCCTGCTGGTACCCTTGGCTTCTAAAAGGCCTAGGCTCGCTGTTTGACGGAAGTGCTGGGAGAGGTAATTGGAATCACCCGGCACACAAGACGAGTGCCTCCAAGCTCAGTTCAGCGATTTCCTAGTAATTCCTGTGGTAGACTGGTGCTACATACTAAGTTCCATACGTGAGAGGGTAGCTGAACGCCTTGTCCAAAACCATCTTACTTCTGAGAGTTGAGCTCAGACTCAGTCCCTCACAGTTCCACACTGCCTGCAGAGTGAGTTTCGCAGGTCTTCAGCAGAGACGTTTGCCAGAGGCTTCTGAGACGCAGGGTAACAATGCAGACCTGGAGGGTATCCCCAGGTGCAGTCGACTGGTAATCTTGGAACGTCCTGACTCAGAATACTGCTACCTTCTCACTGCCATAGGAATGCAGCTAGTTGACAGCTGGCTTCAAGACATGCTTCCCTGTGAGAGCTGAGGACAGGGCAGAACCCTCCCGCATGCTGCCTGACTGTAGGAGTAGCTGCTAAAATCCTTATGTTAGTGGCTGGGAGAGGTTGCGGGAAAAGCATGTGTAAGCATTGGGCCTGAACTCCCGTGTATCTGAGTTGAATACAGCGATTTCCAACGGCTTTCCTCAACCAGAGTGTAGCTAGGTTCCAAATCCCATGTACGAGCGGGTAGCAGACATCTGCCTCCCATGCATACACACTTCTGAGAGTTGAGCTTATGGCCTGTACCTCCATATCCAGCCTGCTGGTACCCTTGGCTTCTAAAAGGCCTAGGCTCGCTGTTTGACGGAAGTGCTGGGAGAGGTAATTGGAATCTCCCGGCACACAAGACGAGTGCCTCCAAGCTCAATTCACGATTTCCCAGTAATTCTTGTGGTAGACAGGTGCTACATACTAAGTTCCATATGTGAGAAGGTAGCTGAACGCCTTGTCCAAAAGCATCTTACTTCTGAGAGTTGAGCACACCCTCAGTCCCTCACACTTCCACACTGCCTGCAGAGTGAGTTTCACACGTCTTCACCAGAGACGATTGCCAGAGGCTTCTGAGTACAAGTTAACAATGCAGAGCTGGAGGGTATCTCCAGGTGCAGTAGAGTGGTAATATTGGAACCTCCTGACTCAGAGTACTGCTACCTTCTCACTGCCATAGGAATGCATCTAGTTCACAGCTGGCTTCAAGACATGCTTCCCTGTGAGAGCTGAGGACAGGGCAGAACCCTCCCGCATGCTGCCTGACTGTAGGAGTAGCTGCTAACATCCTTATGTTAGTGGCTGGGAGTGGTTGCGGGAAAAGCATGTGTGAGCACTGGGCCTGAACTCCCGTGTATCTGAGTTGAATACAGCGATTTCCAACGGCTTTCCTCAACCAGAGTGTAGCTAGGTTCCAAATCCCATGTACGAGCGGGTAGCAGACATCTGCCTCCCATGCATACACACTTCTGAGAGTTGAGCTTATGGCCTGTACCTCCACAGCCAGCCTGCTGGTACCCTTGGCTTCTAAAAGGCCTAGGTTCGCTGTTTGACGGAAGTGCTGGGAGAGGTAATTGGAATATCCCGGCACACAAGACGAGTGCCTCCAAGCTCAATTCACGATTTCCCAGTAATTCTTGTGGTAGACAGGTGCTACATACTAAGTTCCATATGTGAGAAGGTAGCTGAACGCCCTGTCCAAAAGCATCTTACTTCTGAGATTTGAGCACACCCTCAGTCCCTCACACTTCCACACTGCCTGCAGAGTGAGTTTCACACGTCTTCACCAGAGACGATTGCCAGAGGCTTCTGAGTACAAGTTAACAATGCAGACCTGGAGGGTATCTCCAGGTGCAGTAGAGTGGTAATCTTGGAACCTCCTGACTCAGAGTACTGCTACCTTCTCACTGCCATAGGAATGCAGCTAGTTGACAGCTGGCTTCAAGACATGCTTCCCTGTGAGAGCTGAGGACAGGGCAGAACCCTCCCGCATCCTGCCTGACTGTAGGAGTAGCTGCTAACATCCTATTGTTAGGGGCTGGGAGAGGTTGCGGGAAAAGCATGTGTGAGCACTGGGCCTGAACTCCCGTGTATCTGAGTTGAATACAGCGATTTCCAATGGCCTTCTTCAATCACAGTGTAGCTAGGTTCCAACTCCCATGTCCGAGTGGGTAGCAGACATCTGCCTCCCATGCATACACACTTCTGAGAGTTGAGCTTATGGCCTGTACCTCCACATCCAGCCTGTTCGTACCCTTGGCTTCTAAAAGGCCTAGGCTCGCTGTTTGACGGAAGTGCTGGGAGAGGTAATTGGAATCACCCGGCACACAAGACTAGTGCCTCCAAGCTCAGTTCAGCGATTTCCTAGTAATTCCTGTGGTAGACTGGTGCTACATACTAAGTTCCATACGTGAGAGGGTAGCTGAACGCCTTGTCCAAAACCATCTTACTTCTGAGAGTTGAGCTCAGCCTCAGTCCCTCACAGTTCCACACTGCCTGCAGAGTTAGTTTCGCAGGTCTTCAGCAGAGACGTTTGCCAGAGTCTTCTGAGACGAAGGGTAACAATGCAGACCTGAAGGGTATCCCCAGGTGCAGTCGACTGGTAATCTTGGAACCTCCTGACTCAGAATACTGCTACCTTCTCACTGCCATAGGAATGCAGCTAGTTGACAGCTGGCTTCAAGACATGCTTCCCTGTGAGAGCTGAGGACAGGGCAGAACCCTCCCGCATGCTGCCTGACTGTAGGAGTAGCTGCTAACATCCTTATGTTAGTGGCTGGGAGAGGTTGCGGGAAAAGCATGTGTGAGCACTGGGCCTGAACTCCCGTGTATCTGAGTTGAATACAGCGATTTCCAACGGCTTTCCTCAACCAGAGTGTAGCTAGGTTCCAAATCCCATGTACGAGCGGGTAGCAGACATCTGCCTCCCATGCATACACACTTCTGAGAGTTGAGCTTATGGCCTGTACCTCCACAGCCAGCCTGCTGGTACCCTTGGCTTCTAAAAGGCCTAGGTTCGCTGTTTGACGGAAGTGCTGGGAGAGGTAATTGGAATCTCCCGGCACACAAGACGAGTGCCTCCAAGCTCAATTCACGATTTCCCAGTAATTCTTGTGGTAGACAGGTGCTACATACTAAGTTCCATATGTGAGAAGGTAGCTGAACGCCCTGTCCAAAAGCATCTTACTTCTGAGATTTGAGCACACCCTCAGTCCCTCACACTTCCACACTGCCTGCAGAGTGAGTTTCACACGTCTTCCCCAGAGACGATTGCCAGAGGCTTCTGAGTACAAGTTAACAATGCAGACCTGGAGGGTATCTCCAGGTGCAGTAGAGTGGTAATCTTGGAACCTCCTGACTCAGAGTACTGCTACCTTCTCACTGCCATAGGAATGCAGCTAGTTGACAGCTGGCTTCAAGACAGGCTTCCCTGTGAGAGCTGAGGACAGGGCAGAACCCTCCCGCATCCTGCCTGACTGTAGGAGTAGCTGCTAACATCCTATTGTTAGTGGCTGGGAGAGGTTGCGGGAAAAGCATGTGTGAGCACTGGGCCTGAACTCCCGTGTATCTGAGTTGAATACAGCGATTTCCAATGGCCTTCTTCAATCACAGTGTAGGTAGGTTCCAACTCCCATGTCCGAGTGGGTAGCAGACATCTGCCTCCCATGCATACACACTTCTGAGAGTTGAGCTTATGGCCTGTACCTCCACATCCAGCCTGCTGGTAACCTTGGCTTCTAAAAGGCCTAGGCTCGCTGTTTGACGGAAGTGCTGGGAGAGGTAATTGGAATCACCCGGCACACAAGACTAGTGCCTCCAAGCTCAGTTCAGCGATTTCCTAGTAATTCCTGTGGAAGACTGGTGCCACATACTAAGTTCCATATGTGAGATGGTAGCTGAACGCCTTGTCCAAAAGCATCTTACTTCTGAGAGTTGAGCCCACCCTCAGTCCCTCACAGTTCCACACTGCCTGCAGAGTGAGTTTCACACGTCTTCACCAGAGACGATTGCCAGAGGCTTCTGAGTACAAGTTAACAATGCAGACCTGGAGGGTATCTCCAGGTGCAGTAGAGTGGTAATCTTGGAACCTCCTGACTCAGAGTACTGCTACCTTCTCACTGCCATAGGAATGCAGCTAGTTGACAGCTGGCTTCAAGACATGCTTCCCTGTGAGAGCTGAGGACAGGGCAGAACCCTCCCGCATCCTGCCTGACTGTAGGAGTAGCTGCTAACATCCTATTGTTAGTGGCTGGGAGAGGTTGCGGGAAAAGCATGTGTGAGCACTGGGCCTGAACTCCCGTGTATCTGAGTTGAATACAGCGATTTCCAATGGCCTTCTTCAATCACAGTGTAGCTAGGTTCCAACTCCCATGTCCGAGTGGGTAGCTGACATAGGCCTCCCATGCATACACACTTCTGAGAGTTGAGCTTATGGCCTGTACCTCCACATCCTGCCTGCTGGTACCCTTGGCTTCTAAAAGGCCTAGGCTCGCTGTTTGACGGAAGTGCTGGGAGAGGTAATTGGAATCACCGGGCACACAAGACTAGTGCCTCCAAGCTCAGTTCAGCGATTTCCTAGAAATTCCTGTGGTAGACTGGTGCTACATACTAAGTTCCATACGTGAGAGGGTAGCTGAACCCCTTGTCCAAAACCATCTTACTTCTGAGAGTTGAGCTCACCCACAGTCCCTCACAGTTCCACACTGCCTGCAGAGTGAGTTTCGCAGGTCTTCAGCAGAGACGTTTGCCAGAGGCTTCTGAGACGCAGGGTAACAATGCAGACCTGGAGGGTATCCCCAGGTGCAGTCGACTGGTAATCTTGGAACCTCCTGACTCAGAATACTGCTACCTTCTCACTGCCATAGGAATGCAGCTAGTTGACAGCTGGCTTCAAGACATGCTTCCCTGTGAGAGCTTGGGACAGGGCAGAACCCTCCCGCATGCTGCCTGACTGTAGGAGTAGCTGCTAACATCCTAATGTTAGTGGCTGGGAGAGGCTGCGGGAAAAGCATGTGTGAGCACTGGGCCTGAACTCCCGTGTATCTGAGTTGAATACAGCGATTTCCAACGGCTTTCCTCAACCAGAGAGTAGCTAGGTTCCAAATCCCATGTACGAGCGGGTAGCAGACATCTGCCTCCCATGCATACACACTTCTGAGAGTTGAGCTTATGGCCTGTACCTCCACAGCCAGCCTGCTGGTACCCTTGGCTTCTAAAAGGCCTAGGCTCGCTGTTTGACGGAAGTGCTCGGAGAGATAATTGGAATCACCTGGCACACAAGACTAGTGCCTCCAAGCTCAGTTCAGCGATTTCCTAGTAATTCCTGTGGTAGACTGGTGCTACATACTAAGTTCCATACGTGAGAGGGTAGCTGAACGCCTTGTCCAAAACCATCTTACTTCTGAGAGTTGAGCTCAGCCTCAGTCCCTCACAGTTCGACACTGCCTGCAGATTGAGTTTCGCAGGTCTTCAGCAGAGACGTTTGCCAGAGGCTTCTGCGACGCAGGGTACCAATGCAGACCTGGAGGGTATCCCCAGGTGCAGTCGACTGGTAATCTTGGAACCTCCTGACTCAGAATACTGCTACCTTCTCACTGCCATAGGAATGCAGCTAGTTGACAGCTGGCTTCAAGACATGCTTCCCTGTGAGAGCTGAGGACAGGGCAGAACCCTCCCGCATGCTGCCTGACTGTAGGAGTAGCTGCTAACATCCTTATGTTAGTGGCTGGGAGAGGTTGCGGGAAAAGCATGTGTGAGCACTGGGCCTGAACTCCCGTGTATCTGAGTTGAATACAGCGATTTCCAACGGCTTTCCTCAACCAGAGTGTAGCTAGGTTCCAAATCCCATGTACGAGCGGGTAGCAGACATCTGCCTCCCATGCATACACACTTCTGAGAGTTGAGCTTATGGCCTGTACCTCCACAGCCAGCCTGCTGGTACCCTTGGCTTCTAAAAGGCCTAGGTTCGCTGTTTGACGGAAGTGCTGGGAGAGGTAATTGGAATCTCCCGGCACACAAGACGAGTGCCTCCAAGCTCAATTCACGATTTCCCAGTAATTCTTGTGGTAGACAGGTGCTACATACTAAGTTCCATATGTGAGAAGGTAGCTGAACGCCCTGTCCAAAAGCATCTTACTTCTGAGATTTGAGCACACCCTCAGTCCCTCACACTTCCACACTGCCTGCAGAGTGAGTTTCACACGTCTTCACCAGAGACGATTGCCAGAGGCTTCTGAGTACAAGTTAACAATGCAGACCTGGAGGGTATCTCCAGGTGCAGTCGACTGGTAATCTTGGAACCTCCTGACTCAGAATACTGCTACCTTCTCACTGCCATAGGAATGCAGCTAGTTGACAGCTGGCTTCAAGACATGCTTCCCTGTGAGAGCTGAGGACAGGGCAGAACCCTCCCGCATCCTGCCTGACTGTAGGAGTAGCTGCTAACATCCTATTGTTAGTGGCTGGGAGAGGTTGCGGGAAAAGCATGTGTGAGCACTGGGCCTGAACTCCCGTGTATCTGAGTTGAATACAGCGATTTCCAATGGCCTTCTTCAATCACAGTGTAGCTAGGTTCCAACTCCCATGTCCGAGTGGGTAGCAGACATCTGCCTCCCATGCATACACACTTCTGAGAGTTGAGCTTATGGCCTGTACCTCCACATCCAGCCTGCTCGTACCCTTGGCTTCTAAAAGGCCTAGGCTCGCTGTTTGACGGAAGTGCTGGGAGAGGTAATTGGAATCACCCGGCACACAAGACTAGTGCCTCCAAGCTCAGTTCAGCGATTTCCTAGTAATTCCTGTGGTAGACTGGTGCTACATACTAAGTTCCATACGTGAGAGGGTAGCTGAACGCCTTGTCCAAAACCATCTTACTTCTGAGAGTTGAGCTCAGCCTCAGTCCCTCACAGTTCCACACTGCCTGCAGAGTGAGTTTCGAAGGTCTTCAGCAGAGACGTTTGCCAGAGTCTTCTGAGACGAAGGGTAACAATGCAGACCTGGAGGGTATCCCCAGGTGCAGTCGACTGGTAATCTTGGAACCTCCTGACTCAGAATACTGCTACCTTCTCACTGCCATAGGAATGCAGCTAGTTGACAGCTGGCTTCAAGACATGCTTCCCTGTGAGAGCTTGGGACAGGGCAGAACCCTCCCGCATGCTGCCTGACTGTAGGAGTAGCTGCTAACATCCTAATGTTAGTGGCTGGGAGAGGCTGCGGGAAAAGCATGTGTGAGCACTGGGCCTGAACTCCCGTGTATCTGAGTTGAATACAGCGATTTCCAACGGCTTTCCTCAACCAGAGTGTAACTAGGTTCCAAATCCCATGTACGAGCGGGTAGCAGACATCTGCCTCCCATGCATACACACTTCTGAAGTTGAGCTTATGGCCTGTACCTTCACAGCCAGCCTGCTGGTACCCTTGGGTTCTAAAAGGCCTAGGCTCGCTGTTTGACGGAAGTGCTGGGAGAGGTAATTGGAATCACCCGGCACACAAGACGAGTGCCCTCAAGCTCAGTTCAGCGATTTCCTAGTAATTCCTTTGGTAGACTGGTGCTACATACTAAGTTCCATACGTGAAAGGGTAGCTGAACGCCTTGTCCAAAACCATCTTACTTCTGAGAGTTGAGGTCAGCCTCAGTCCCTCACAGTTCCACACTGCCTGCAGAGTGAGTTTCGCAGGTCTTCAGCAGAGACGTTTGCCAGAGGCTTCTGAGATGCAGGGTAACAATGCAGACCTGGAGGGTATCCCCAGGTGCAGTCGACTGGTAATCTTGGAACCTCCTGACTCAGAATACTGCTACCTTCTCACTGCCATAGTAATGCAGCTAGTTGACAGCTGGCTTCAAGACATGATTCCCTGTGAGAGCTGAGGACAGGGCAGATCCCTCCCGCATGCTGCCTGACTGTAGGAGTAACTGCTAACATCCTTATGTTAGTGGCTGGGAGAGGTTGCGGGAAAAGCATGTGTGAGCACTGGGCCTGAACTCCCGTGTATCTGAGTTGAATACAGCGATTTCCAACGGCTTTCCTCAACCAGAGTGTAGCTACGTTCCAAATCCCATGTACGAGCGGGTAGCAGACATCTGCCTCCCATGCATACACACTTCTGAGAGTTGAGCTTATGGCCTGTACCTCCACATCCAGCCTGCTGGTACCGTTGGCTTCTAAAAGGCCTAGGCTCGCTGTTTGACAGAAGTGCTGGGAGAGGTAATTGGAATCTCTCGGCACACAAGACGAGTGCCTCCAAGCTCAATTCACGATTTCCCAGTAATTCTTGTGGTAGACAGGTGCCACATACTAAGTTCCATATGTGAGATGGTAGCTGAACGCCTTGTCCAAAAGCATCTTACTTCTGAGAGTTGAGCCAACCCTCAGTCCCTCACAGTTCCACACTGCCTGCAGAGTGAGTTTCACACGTCTTCACCAGAGACGATTGCCAGAGGCTTCTGAGTACAAGTTAACAATGCAGACCTCGAGGGTATCTCCAGGTGCAGTAGAGTGGTAATCTTGGAACCTCCTGACTCAGAGTACTGCTACCTTCTCACTGCCATAGGAATGCAGCTAGTTGACAGCTGGCTTCAAGACAGGCTTCCCTGTGAGAGCTGAGGACAGGGCAGAACCCTCCCGCATCCTGCCTGACTGTAGTAGTAGCTGCTAACATCCTTATGTTAGTGGCTGGGAGAGGTTGCGGGGAAAGCATGTGTGAGCACTGGGCCTGAACTCCCGTGTATCTGAGTTGAATACAGCGATTTCCAATGGCCTTCTTCAATCACAGTGTAGCTAGGTTCCAACTCCCATGTCCGAGTGGGTAGCAGACATCTGCCTCCCATGCATACACACTTCTGAGAGTTGAGCTTATGGCCTGTACCTCCACATCCAGCCTGCTGGTAACCTTGGCTTCTAAAAGGCCTAGGCTCGCTGTTTGACGGAAGTGCTGGGAGAGGTAATTGGAATCACCCGGCACACAAGACTAGTGCCTCCAAGCTCAGTTCAGCGATTTCCTAGTAATTCCTGTGGAAGACTGGTGCCACATACTAAGTTCCATATGTGAGATGGTAGCTGAACGCCTTGTCCAAAAGCATCTTACTTCTGAGAGTTGAGCCCACCCTCAGTCCCTCACAGTTCCACACTGCCTGCAGAGTGAGTTTCACACGTCTTCACCAGAGACGATTGCCAGAGGCTTCTGAGTACAAGTTAACAATGCAGACCTGGAGGGTATCTCCAGGTGCTGTAGAGTGGTAATCTTGGAACCTCCTGACTCAGAGTACTGCTACCTTCTCACTGCCATAGGAATGCAGCTAGTTGACAGCTGGCTTCAAGACATGCTTCCCTGTGAGAGCTGAGGACAGGGCAGAACCCTCCCGCATCCTGCCTGACTGTAGGAGTAGCTGCTAACATCCTTATGTTAGTGGCTGAGAGAGGTTGCGGGAAAAGCATGTGTGAGCACTGGGCCTGAACTCCCGTGTATCTGAGTTGAATACAGCGATTTCCAATGGCCTTCTTCAATCACAGTGTAGCTAGGTTCCAACTCCCATGTCCGAGTGGGTAGCTGACATCTGCCTCCCATGCATACACACTTCTGAGAGTTGAGCTTATGGCCTGTACCTCCACATCCTGCCTGCTGGTACCCTTGGCTTCTAAAAGGCCTAGGCTCGCTGTTTGACGGAAGTGCTGGGAGAGGTAATTGGAATCACCGGGCACACAAGACTAGTGCCTCCAAGCTCAGTTCAGCGATTTCCTAGAAATTCCTGTGGTAGACTGGTGCTACATACTAAGTTCCATACGTGAGAGGGTAGCTGAACCCCTTGTCCAAAACCATCTTACTTCTGAGAGTTGAGCTCACCCACAGTCCCTCACAGTTCCACACTGCCTGCAGAGTGAGTTTCGCAGGTCTTCAGCAGAGACGTTTGCCAGAGGCTTCTGAGACGCAGGGTAACAATGCAGACCTGGAGGGTATCCCCAGGTGCAGTCGACTGGTAATCTTGGAACCTCCTGACTCAGAATACTGCTACCTTCTCACTGCCATAGGAATGCAGCTAGTTGACAGCTGGCTTCAAGACATGCTTCCCTGTGAGAGCTGAGGACAGGGCAGAACCCTCCCGCATGCTGCCTGACTGTAGGAGTAGCTGCTAACATCCTTATGTTAGTGGCTGGGAGAGGTTGCGGGAAAAGCATGTGTGAGCCCTGGGCCTGAACTCCCGTGTATCTGAGTTGAATACAGCGATTTCCAACGGCTTTCCTCAACCAGAGTGTAGCTAGGTTCCAAATCCCATGTACGAGCGGGTAGCAGACATCTGCCTCCCATGCATACACACTTCTGAGAGTTGAGCTTATGGCCTGTACCTCCACAGCCAGCCTGCTGGTACCCTTGGCTTCTAAAAGGCCTAGGCTCGCTGTTTGACGGAAGTGATGGGAGAGGTAATTGGAATCACCCGGCACACAAGACTAGTGCCTCCAAGCTCAGTTCAGCGATTTCCTAGTAATTCCTGTGGTAGACTGGTGCTACATACTAAGTTCCATACGTGAGAGGGTAGCTGAACGCCTTGTCCAAAACCATCTTACTTCTGAGAGTTGAGCTCAGCCTCAGTCCCTCAGAGTTCCACACTGCCTGCAGAGTGAGTTTCGCAGGTCTTCAGCAGAGACGTTTGCCAGAGGCTTCTGAGACGCAGGGTAACAATGCAGACCTGGAGGGTATCCCCAGGTGCAGTCGACTGGTAATCTTGGAACCTCCTGACTCAGAATACTGCTACCTTCTCACTGCCATAGGATTGCAGCTAGTTGACAGCTGGCTTCAAGACATGCTTCCCTGTGAGAGCTTAGGACAGGGCAGAACCCTCCCGCATGCTGCCTGACTGTAGGAGTAGCTGCTAACATCCTAATGTTAGTTGCTGGGAGAGGCTGCGGGAAAAGCATGTGTGAGCACTGGGCCTGAACTCCCGTGTATCTGAGTTGAATACAGCGATTTCCAACGGCTTTCCTCAACCCGAGTTTAGCTAGGTTCCAAATCCCATGTACGAGCGGGTAGCAGACATCTGCCTCCCATGCATACACACTTCTGAGAGTTGAGCTTATGGCCTGTACCTCCACAGCCAGCCTGCTGGTACCCTTGGCTTCTAAAAGGCCTAGGCTCGCTGTTTTGACGAAAGTGCTGGGAGAGGTAATTGGAATCACCCGGCACACAAGACTAGTGCCTCCAAGCTCAGTTCAGCGATTTCCTAGTAATTCCTGTGGTAGACTGGTGCTACATACTAAGTTCCATACGTGAGAGGGTAGTTGAACGCCTTGTCCAAAACCATCTTACTTCTGAGAGTTGAGCTCAGCCTCAGTCCCTCACAGTTCCACACTGCCTGCAGAGTGAGTTTCGCAGGTCTTCAGCAGAGACGTTTGCCAGAGGTTTCTGAGACGCAGGGTAACAATGCAGACCTGGAGGGTATCCCCAGGTGCAGTCGACTGGTAATCTTGGAACCTCCTGACTCAGAATACTGCTACCTTCTCACTGCCATAGGAATGCAGCTAGTTGACAGCTGGCTTCAAGACATGCTTCCCTGTGAGAGCTGAGGACAGGGCAGAACCCTCCCGCATGCTGCCTGACTGTAGGAGTAGCTGCTAACATCCTAAATATAGTGGCTGGGAGAGGTTGCGGGAAAAGCATGTGTGAGCACTGGGCCTGAACTCCCGTGTATCTGAGTTGAATACAGCGATTTCCAACGGCTTTCCTCAACCAGAGTGTAGCTAGGTTCCAAATCCCATGTACGAGCGGGTAGCAGACATCTGCCTCCC
Organism: Canis lupus baileyi; assembly: GCF_048164855.1. NCBI lineage: Eukaryota > Metazoa > Chordata > Mammalia > Carnivora > Canidae > Canis > Canis lupus. The sequence goes on along the minus strand of NC_132844.1, from coordinate 75,693,666 downwards.
ATTCATACACACTTCTGAGAGTTGAGCTTATGGCCTGTACCTCCACATCCAGCCTGCTGGTACCCTTGGCTTCTAAAAGGCCTAGGCTCGCTGTTTGACGGAAGTGCTGGGAGAGGTAATTGGAATCTGCCGGCACACAAGACGAGTGCCTCCAAGCTCAATTCACGATTTCCCAGTAATTCTTGTGGTAGACAGGTGCTACATACTAAGTTCCATATGTGAGAAGGTAGCTGAACGCCTTGTCCAAAAGCATCTTACTTCTGAGAGTTGAGCACACCCTCAGTCCCTCACACTTCCACACTGCCTGCAGAGTGATTTTCACACGTCTTCACCAGAGACGATTGCCAGAGGCTTCTGAGTACAAGTTAACAATGCAGACCTGGAGGGTATCTCCAGGTGCAGTAGAGTGGTAATCTTGGAACCTCCTGACTCAGAGTAGTGCTACCTTCTCACTGCCATAGGAATGCAGCTAGTTGACAGCTGGCTTCAAGACATGCTTCCCTGTGAGAGCTGAGGACAGGGCAGAACCCTCCCGCATGCTGCCTGACTGTAGGAGTAGCTGCTACCATCCTTATGTTAGTGGCTGGGAGAGGTTGCGGGAAAAGCATGTGTGAGCACTGGGCCTGAACTCCCGTGTATCTGAGTTGAATACAGCGATTTCCAATGGCCTTCTTTAATCACAGTGTAGCTAGGTTCCAACTCCCATGTCCGAGTGGGTAGCAGACATCTGCCTCCCATGCATACACACTTCTGAGAGTTGAGCTTATGGCCTGTACCTCCACAGCCAGCCTGCTGGTACCCTTGGCTTCTAAAAGGCCTAGGCTCGCTGTTTGACGGAAGTGATGGGAGAGGTAATTGGAATCACCCGGCACACAAGACTAGTGCCTCCAAGCTCAGTTCAGCGATTTCCTAGTAATTCCTGTGGTAGACTGGTGCTACATACTAAGTTCCATACGTGAGAGGGTAGCTGAACGCCTTGTCCAAAACCATCTTACTTCTGAGAGTTGAGCTCAGCCTCAGTCCCTCACAGTTCCACACTGCCTGCAGAGTGAGTTTCGCAGGTCTTCAGCAGAGTCGTTTGCCAGAGGCTTCTGAGACGCAGGGTAACAATGCAGACCTGGAGGGTATCCCCAGGTGCAGTCGACTGGTAATCTTGGAACCTCCTGACTCAGAATACTGCTACCTTCTCACTGCCATAGGAATGCAGCTAGTTGACAGCTGGCTTCAAGACATGCTTCCCTGTGAGAGCTTAGGACAGGGCAGAACCCTCCCGCATGCTGCCTGACTGTAGGAGTAGCTGCTAACATCCTAATGTTAGTTGCTGGGAGAGGCTGCGGGAAAAGCATGTGTGAGCACTGGGCCTGAACTCCCGTGTATCTGAGTTGAATACAGCGATTTCCAACGGCTTTCCTCAACCCGAGTTTAGCTAGGTTCCAAATCCCATGTACGAGCGGGTAGCAGACATCTGCCTCCCATGCATACACACTTCTGAGAGTTGAGCTTATGGCCTGTACCTCCACAGCCAGCCTGCTGGTACCCTTGGCTTCTAAAAGGCCTAGGCTCGCTGTTTGACGGAAGTGCTGGGAGAGGTAATTGGAATCACCCGGCACACAAGACTAGTGCCTCCAAGCTCAGTTCAGCGATTTCCTAGTAATTCCTGTGGTAGACTGGTGCTACATACTAAGTTCCATACGTGAGAGGGTAGCTGAACGCCTTGTCCAAAACCATCTTACTTCTGAGAGTTGAGCTCAGCCTCAGTCCCTCACAGTTCCACACTGCCTGCAGAGTGAGTTTCGCAGGTCTTCAGCAGAGACGTTTGCCAGAGGCTTCTGAGACGCAGGGTAACAATGCAGACCTGGAGGGTATCCCCAGGTGCAGTCGACTGGTAATCTTGGAACGTCCTGACTCAGAATACTGCTACCTTCTCACTGCCATAGAAATGCAGCTAGTTGACAGCTGGCTTCAAGACATGCTTCCCTGTGAGAGCTGAGGACAGGGCAGAACCCTCCCGCATGCTGCCTGACTGTAGGAGTAGCTGCTAAAATCCTTATGTTAGTGGCTGGGAGAGGTTGCGGGAAAAGCATGTGTGAGCATTGGGCCTGAACTCCCGTGTATCTGAGTTGAATACAGCGATTTCCAACGGCTTTCCTCAACCAGAGTGTAGCTAGGTTCCAAATCCCATGTACGAGCGGGTAGCAGACATCTGCCTCCCATGCATACACACTTCTGAGAGTTGAGCTTATGGCCTGTACCTCCATATCCAGCCTGCTGGTACCCTTGGCTTCTAAAAGGCCTAGGCTCGCTGTTTGACGGAAGTGCTGGGAGAGGTAATTGGAATCTCCCGGCACACAAGACGAGTGCCTCCAAGCTCAATTCACGATTTCCCAGTAATTCTTGTGGTAGACAGGTGCTACATACTAAGTTCCATATGTGAGAAGGTAGCTGAACGCCTTGTCCAAAAGCATCTTACTTCTGAGAGTTGAGCTCAGCCTCAGTCCCTCACAGTTCCACACTGCCTGCAGAGTGAGTTTCGCAGGTTTTCAGCAGAGACGTTTGCCAGAGGTTTCTGAGACGCAGGGTAACAATGCAGACCTGGAGGGTATCCCCAGGTGCAGTCGACTGGTAATCTTGGAACCTCCTGACTCAGAATACTGCTACCTTCTCACTGCCATAGGAATGCAGCTAGTTGACAGCTGGCTTCAAGACATGCTTCCCTGTGAGAGCTGAGGACAGGGCAGAACCCTCCCGCATGCTGCCTGACTGTAGGAGTAGCTGCTAACATCCTTATGTTAGTGGCTGGGAGAGGTTGCGGGAAAAGCATGTGTGAGCACTGGGCCTGAACTCCCGTGTATCTGAGTTGAATACAGCGATTTCCAACGGCTTTCCTCAACCAGAGTGTAGCTAGGTTCCAAATCCCATGTACGAGCGGGTAGCAGACATCTGCCTCCCATTCATACACACTTCTGAGAGTTGAGCTTATGGCCTGTACCTCCACATCCAGCCTGCTGGTACCCTTGGCTTCTAAAAGGCCTAGGCTCGCTGTTTGACGGAAGTGCTGGGAGAGGTAATTGGAATCTGCCGGCACACAAGACGAGTGCCTCCAAGCTCAATTCACGATTTCCCAGTAATTCTTGTGGTAGACAGGTGCTACATACTAAGTTCCATATGTGAGAAGGTAGCTGAACGCCTTGTCCAAAAGCATCTTACTTCTGAGAGTTGAGCACACCCTCAGTCCCTCACACTTCCACACTGCCTGCAGAGTGATTTTCACACGTCTTCACCAGAGACGATTGCCAGAGGCTTCTGAGTACAAGTTAACAATGCAGAACTGGAGGGTATCTCCAGGTGCAGTAGAGTGGTAATCTTGGAACCTCCTGACTCAGAGTACTGCTACCTTCTCACTGCCATAGGAATGCAGCTAGTTGACAGCTGGCTTCAAGACATGCTTCCCTGTGAGAGCTGAGGACAGGGCAGAACCCTCCCGCATCCTGCCTGACTGTAGGAGTAGCTGCTAACATCCTAATGTTAGTGGCTGGGAGAGGTTGCGGGAAAAGCATGTGTGAGCACTGGGCCTGAACTCCCGTGTATCTGAGTTGAATACAGCGATTTCCAATGGTCTTCTTCAATCACAGTGTAGCTAGGTTCCAACTCCCATGTCCGAGTGGGTAGCAGACATCTGCCTCCCATGCATACACACTTCTGAGAGTTGAGCTTATGGCCTGTACCTCCACATCCAGCCTGCTGGTACCCTTGGCTTCTAAAAGGCCTAGGCTCGCTGTTTTGACGGAAGTGCTGGGAGAGATAATTGGAATCACCCGGCACACAAGACTAGTGCCTCCAAGCTCAGTTCAGCGATTTCCTAGTAATTCCTGTGGTAGACTGGTGCTACATACTAAGTTCCATACGTGAGAGGGTAGCTGAACGCCTTGTCCAAAACCATCTTACTTCTGAGAGTTGAGCTCAGCCTCAGTCCCTCACAGTTCCACACTGCCTGCAGAGTGAGTTTCGCAGGTCTTCAGCAGAGACGTTTGCCAGAGGCTTCTGAGACGCAGGGTAACAATGCAGACCTGGAGGGTATCCCCAGGTGCAGTCGACTGGTAATCTTGGTACCTCCTGACTCAGAATACTGCTACCTTCTCACTGCCATAGGAATGCAGCTAGTTGACAGCTAGCTGGCTTCAAGACATGCTTCCCTGTGAGAGCTGAGGACAGGGCAGAACCCTCCCGCATCCTGCCTGACTGTAGGAGTAGCTGCTAACATCCTAATGTTAGTGGCTGGGAGAGGTTGCGGGAAAAGCATGTGTGAGCACTGGGCCTGAACTCCCGTGTATCTGAGTTGAATACAGCGATTTCCAACGGCTTTCCTCAACCAGAGTGTAGCTAGGTTCCAAATCCCATGTACGAGCGGGTAGCAGACATCTGCCTCCCATGCATACACACTTCTGAGAGTTGAGCTTATGGCCTGTACCTCCACAGTCAGCCTGCTGGTACCCTTGGCTTCTAAAAGGCCTAGGCTCGCTGTTTGACGGAAGTGCTGGGAGAGGTAATTGGAATCTCCCGGCACACAAGACGAGTGCCTCCAAGCTCAATTCACGATTTCCCAGTAATTCTTGTGGTAGACAGGTGCTACATACTAAGTTCCATATGTGAGAAGGTAGCTGAACGCCTTGTCCAAAAGCATCTTACTTCTGAGAGTTGAGCCCACCCTCAGTCCCTCACACTTCCACAGTGCCTGCAGAGTGAGTTTCACACGTCTTCACCAGAGACGATTGCCAGAGGCTTCTGAGTACAAGTTAACAATGCAGACCTGGAGGGTATCTCCAGGTGCTGTAGAGTGGTAATCTTGGAACCTCCTGACTCAGAGTACTGCTACCTTCTCACTGCCATAGGAATGCAGCTAGTTGACAGCTGGCTTGAAGACATGCTTCCCTGTGAGAGCTGAGGACAGGGCAGAACCCTCCCGCATGCTGCCTGACTGTAGGAGTAGCTGCTAACATCCTAATGTTAGTGGCTGGGAGAGGTTGCGGGAAAAGCATGTGTGAGCACTGGGCCTGAACTCCCGTGTATCTGAGTTGAATACAGCGATTTCCAACGGCTTTCCTCAACCAGAGTGTAGCTAGGTTCCAAATCCCATGTACGAGCGGGTAGCAGACATCTGCCTCCCATGCATACACACTTCTGAGAGTTGAGCTTATGGCCTGTACCTCCACAGCCAGCCTGCTGGTACTCTTGGCTTCTAAAAGGCCTAGGCTCGCTGTTTGACGGAAGTGCTGGGAGAGGTAATTGGAATCTCCCGGCACACAAGACGAGTGCCTCTAAGCTCAATTCACGATTTCCCAGTTATTCTTGTGGTTGACAGGTGCTACATACTAAGTTCCATATGTGAGATGGTAGCTGAACGCCTTGTCCAAAAGCATCTTACTTCTGAGAGTTGAGCCCACCCTCAGTCCCTCACAGTTCCACACTGCCTGCAGAGTGAGTTTCACACGTCTTCACCAGAGACGATTGCCAGAGGCTTCTGAGTACAAGTTAACAATGCAGACCTGGAGGGTATCTCCAGGTGCAGTAGAGTGGTAATCTTGGAACCTCCTGACTCAGAGTACTGCTACCTTCTCACTGCCATAGGAATGCAGCTAGTTGACAGCTGGCTTCAAGACATGCTTCCCTGTGAGAGCTGATGACAGGGCAGAACCCTCCCGTATCCTGCCTGACTGTAGGAGTAGCTGCTACCATCCTTATGTTAGTGGCTGGGAGAGGTTGCGGGAAAAGCATGTGTGAACATTGGGCCTGAACTCCCGTGTATCTGAGTTGAATACAGCGATTTCCTACGGCTCTCCTCAACCAGAGTGTAGCTAGGTTCCAAATCCCATGTACGAGCGGGTAGCAGACATCTGCCTCCCATGCATACACACTTCTGAGAGTTGAGCTTATGGCCTGTACCTCCACAGCCAGCCTGCTGGTACCATTGGCTTCTAAAGGCCTAGGCTCGCTGTTTGACGGAAGTGCTGGGAGAGATAATTGGAATCACCCGGCACACAAGACTAGTGCCTCCAAGCTCAGTTCAGCGATTTCCTAATAATTCCTGTGGTAGACTGGTGCTACATACTAAGTTCTATACGTGAGAGGGTAGCTGAACGCCTTGTCCAAAACCATCTTACTTCTGAGAGTTGAGCTCACCCTCAGTCCCTCACAGTTCGACACTGCCTGCAGAGTGAGTTTCGCAGGTCTTCAGCAGAGACGTTTGCCAGAGGCTTCTGCGACGCAGGGTACCAATGCAGACCTGGAGGGTATCCCCAGGTGCAGTAGAGTGGTAATATTGGAACCTCCTGACTCAGAGTACTGCTACCTTCTCACTGCCATAGGAATGCAGCTAGTTGACAGCTGGCTTCAAGACATGCTTCCCTGTGAGAGCTGAGGACAGGGCAGAACCCTCCCGCATCCTGCCTGACTGTAGGAGTAGCTGCTAACATCCTTATGTTAGTGGCTGGGAGAGGTTGCCGGAAAAGCATGTGTGAGCACTGGGCCTGAACTCCCTTGTATCTGAGTTGAATACAGCGATTTCCAACGGCTTTCCTCAACCAGAGTGTAGCTAGGTTCCAAATCCCATGTCCGAGTAGGTAGCAGACATCTGCCTCCCATGCATACACACTTCTGAGAGTTGAGCTTAAGGCCTGTACCTCCACATCCAGCCTGCTGGTACCCTTGGCTTCTAAAAGGCCTAGGCTCGCTGTTTGACGGAAGTGCTGGGAGAGGTAATTGGAATCTCCCGGCACACAAGACGAGTGCCTCCAAGCTCAATTCACGATTTCCCAGTAATTCTTGTGGTAGACAGGTGCTACATACTAAGTTCCATATGTGAGAAGGTAGCTGAACGCCTTGTCCAAAAGCATCTTACTTCTGAGAGTTGAGTCCACCCTCAGTCCCTCACACTTCCACACTGCCTGCAGAGTGAGTTTCACACGTCTTCACCAGAGACGATTGCCAGAGGCTTCTGAGTACAAGTTAACAATGCAGACCTGGAGGGTATCTCCAGGTGCAGTAGAGTGGTAATCTTGGAACTTCCTGACTCAGAGTGCTGCTACCTTCTCACTGCCATAGGAATGCAGCTAGTTGACAGCTGGCTTCAAGACATGCTTCCCTGTGAGAGCTGAGGACAGGGCAGAACCCTCCCGCATCCTGCCTGACTGTAGGAGTAGCTGCTAACATCCTAATGTTAGTGGCTGGGAGAGGTTGCCGGAAAAGCATGTGTGAGCACTGGGCCTGAACTCCAGTGTATCTGAGTTGAATACAGCGATTTCCAATGGCCTTCTTCAATCACAGTGTAGCTAGGTTCCAACTCCCATGTCCGAGTGGGTAGCAGACATCTGCCTCCCATGCATACACACTTCTGAGAGTTGAGCTTATGGCCTGTACCTCCACAGCCAGCCTGCTGGTACCCTTGGCTTCTAAAAGGGCTAGGCTCGCTGTTTGACGGAAGTGCTGGGAGAGATAATTGGAATCACCCGGCACACAAGACTAGTGCCTCCAAGCTCAGTTCAGCGATTTCCTAGTAATTCCTGTGGTAGACTGGTGCTACATACTAAGTTCCATACGTGAGAGGGTAGCTGAACGCCTTGTCCAAAACCATCTTACTTCTGAGAGTTGAGCTCAGCCTCAGTCCCTCACAGTTCGACACTGCCTGCAGATTGAGTTTCGCAGGTCTTCAGCAGAGACGTTTGCCAGAGGCTTCTGAGACGCAGGGTAACAATGCAGACCTGGAGGGTATCCCCAGGTGCAGTCGACTGGTAATCTTGGACCCTCCTGACTCAGAATACTGCTACCTTCTCACTGCCATAGGAATGCAGCTAGTTGAGAGCTGGCTTCAAGACATGCTTCCCTGTGAGAGCTGAGGACAGGGCAGAACCCTCCCGCATGCTGCCTGACTGTAGGAGTCGCTGCTAACATCCTTATGTTAGTGGCTGGGAGAGGTTGCGGGAAAAGCATGTGTGAGCACTGGGCCTGAACTCCCGTGTATCTGAGTTGAATACAGCGATTTCCAACGGCTTTCCTCAACCAGAGTGTAGCTAGGTTCCAAATCCCATGTACGAGCGGGTAGCAGACATCTGCCTCCCATGCATACACACTTCTGAGAGTTGAGCTTATGGCCTGTACCTCCACAGCCAGCCTGCTGGTACCCTTGGCTTCTAAAAGGCCTAGGCTCGCTGTTTGACGGAAGTGCTGGGAGAGATAATTGGAATCACCCGGCACACAAGACTAGTGCCTCCAAGCTCAGTTCAGCGATTTCCTAATAATTCCTGTGGTAGACTGGTGCTACAGACTAAGTTCCATACGTGAGAGGGTAGCTGAACGCCTTGTCCAAAACCATCTTACTTCTGAGAGTTGAGCTCACCCTCAGTCCCTCACAGTTCGACACTGCCTTCAGAGTGAGTTTCGCAGGTCTTCAGCAGAGACGTTTGCCAGAGGCTTCTGAGACGCAGGGTAACAATGCAGACCTGGAGGGTATCCCCAGGTGCAGTCGACTGGTAATCTTGGACCCTCCTGACTCAGAATACTGCTACCTTCTCACTGCCATAGGAATGCAGCTAGTTGACAGCTGGCTTCAAGACATGCTTCCCTGTGAGAGCTGAGGACAGGGCAGAACCCTCCCGCTTGCTGCCTGACTGTAGGAGTAGCTGCTAACATCCTAATGTTAGTGGCTGTGAGAGGTTGCGGGAAAAGCATGTGTGAGCACTGGGCCTGAACTCCCGTGTATCTGAGTTGAATACAGCGATTTCCAACGGCTTTCCTCAACCAGAGTGTAGCTAGGTTCCAAATCCCATGTACGAGCGGGTAGCAGACATCTGCCTCCCATGCATACACACTTCTGAGAGTTGAGCTTATGGCCTGTACCTCCACAGCCAGCCTGCTGGTACCCTTGGCTTCTAAAAGGCCTAGGCTCGCTGTTTGACGGAAGTGCTGGGAGTGGTAATTGGAATCTCCCGGCACACAAGACGAGTGCCTCTAAGCTCAATTCACGATTTCCCAGTAATTCTTGTGGTTGACAGGTGCTACATACTAAGTTCCATATGTGAGATGGTAGCTGAACGCCTTGTCCAAAAGCACCTTACTTCTGAGAGTTGAGCCCACCCTCAGTCCCTCACAGTTCCACACTGCCTGCAGAGTGAGTTTCACACGTCTTCACCAGAGACGATTGCCAGAGGCTTCTGAGTACAAGTTAACAATGCAGACCTGGAGGGTATCTCCAGGTGCAGTAGAGTGGTAATATTGGAACCTCCTGACTCAGAGTACTGCTACCTTCTCACTGCCATAGGAATGCAGCTAGTTGACAGCTGGCTTCAAGACATGCTTCCCTGTGAGAGCTGATGACAGGGCAGAACCCTCCCGTATCCTGCCTGACTGTAGGAGTAGCTGCTACCATCCTTATGTTAGTGGCTGGGAGAGGTTGGGGGAAAAGCATGTGTGAGCACTGGGCCTGAACTCCCGTGTATCTGAGTTGAATACAGCGATTTCCAATGGCCTTCTTCAATCACAGTGTAGCTAGGTTCCAACTCCCATGTCCGAGTGGGTAGCAGACATCTGCCTCCCATGCATACACACTTCTGAGAGTTGAGCTTATGGCCTGTACCTCCACAGCCAGCCTGCTGGTACCCTTGGCTTCTAAAAGGCCTAGGCTCGCTGTTTGACGGAAGTGCTGGGAGAGGTAATTGGAATCACCCGGCACACAAGACTAGTGCTTCCAAGCTCAGTTCAGCGATTTCCTAGTAATTCCTGTGGTAGACTGGTGTTATATACTAAGTTCCATACGTGAGAGGGTAGCTGAACGCCTTGTCCAAAACCATCTTACTTCTGAGAGTTGAGCTCAGCCTCAGTCCCTCACATTTCCACACTGCCTGCAGAGTGAGTTTCGCAGGTCTTCAGCAGAGACGTTTGCCAGAGGCTTCTGAGACGCAGGGTAACAATGCAGACCTGGAGGGTATCCCCAGGTGCAGTCGACTGGTAATCTTGGACCCTCCTGACTCAGAATACTGCTACCTTCTCACTGCCATAGGAATGCAGCTAGTTGAGAGCTGGCTTCAAGACATGCTTCCCTGTGAGAGCTGAGGACAGGGCAGAACCCTCCCGCATGCTGCCTGACTGTAGGAGTCGCTGCTAACATCCTTATGTTAGTGGCTGGGAGAGGTTGCGGGAAAAGCATGTGTGAGCACTGGGCCTGAACTCCCGTGTATCTGAGTTGAATACAGCGATTTCCAACGGCTTTCCTCAACCAGAGTGTAGCTAGGATCCAAATCCCATGTACGAGCGGGTAGCAGACATCTGCCTCCCATGCATACACACTTCTGAGAGTTGAGCTTATGGCCTGTACCTCCACAGCCAGCCTGCTGGTACCCTTGGCTTCTAAAAGGCCTAGGCTCGCTGTTTGACGGAAGTGCTGGGAGAGATAATTGGAATCACCCGGCACACAAGACTAGTGCCTCCAAGCTCAGTTCAGCGATTTCCTAATAATTCCTGTGGTAGACTGGTGCTACAGACTAAGTTCCATACGTGAGAGGGTAGCTGAACGCCTTGTCCAAAACCATCTTACTTCTGAGAGTTGAGCTCACCCTCAGTCCCTCACAGTTCGACACTGCCTTCAGAGTGAGTTTCGCAGGTCTTCAGCAGAGACGTTTGCCAGAGGCTTCTGCGACGCAGGGTACCAATGCAGACCTGGAGGGTATCCCCAGGTGCAGTCGACTGGTAATCTTAGAACCTCCTGACTCAGAATACTGCTACCTTCTCACTGCCATAGGAATGCAGCTAGTTGACAGCTGGCTTCAAGACATGCTTCCCTGTGAGAGCTGAGGACAGGGCAGAACCCTCCCGCATGCTGCCTGACTGTAGGAGTAGCTGCTAACATCCTAATGTTAGTGGCTGGGAGAGGTTGCGGGAAAAGCATGTGTGAGCACTGGGCCTGAACTCCCGTGTATCTGAGTTGAATACAGCGATTTCCAACGGCTTTCCTCAACCAGAGTGTAGCTAGGTTCCAAATCCCATGTACGAGCGGGTAGCAGACATCTGCCTCCCATGCATACACACTTCTGAGAGTTGAGCTTATGGCCTGTACCTCCACAGCCAGCCTGCTGGTACCCTTGGCTTCTAAAAGGCCTAGGCTCGCTGTTTGACGGAAGTGCTGGGAGAGGTAATTGGAATCTCCCGGCACACAAGACGAGTGCCTCTAAGCTCAATTCACGATTTCCCAGTAATTCTTGTGGTTGACAGGTGCTACATACTAAGTTCCATACGTGAGAGGGTAGCTGAACGACTTGTCCAAAAGCATCTTACTTCTGAGAGTTGAGCCCACCCTCAGTCCCTCACAGTTCCACACTGCCTGCAGAGTGAGTTTCACACGTCTTCACCAGAGACGATTGCCAGAGGCTTCTGAGTACAAGTTAACAATGCAGACCTGGAGGGTATCTCCAGGTGCAGTAGAGTGGTAATTTTGGAACCTCCTGACTCAGAGTACTGCTACCTTCTCACTGCCATAGGAATGCAGCTAGTTGACAGCTGGCTTCAAGACATGCTTCCCTGTGAGAGCTGAGGACAGGGCAGAACCCTCCCGTATCCTGCCTGACTGTAGGAGTAGCTGCTACCATCCTTATGTTAGTGGCTGGGAGAGGTTGCGGGAAAAGCATGTGTGAGCACTGGGCCTGAACTCCCGTGTATCTGAGTTGAATACAGCGATTTCCAATGGCCTTCTTCAATCACAGTGTAGCTAGGTTCCAACTCCCATGTCCGAGTGGGTAGCAGACATCTGCCTCCCATGCATACACACTTCTGAGAGTTGAGCTTATGGCCTGTACCTCCACATCCAGCCTGCTGGTACCCTTGGCTTCTAAAAGGCCTAGGCTCGCTGTTTGACGGAAGTGCTGGGAGAGGTAATTGGAATCACCCGGCACACAAGACTAGTGCCTCCAAGCTCAGTTCAGCGATTTCCTAGTAATTCCTGTGGTAGAGTGGTGCTACATACTAAGTTCCATACTTGAGAGGGTAGCTGAACGCCTTGTCCAAAACCATCTTACTTCTGAGAGTTGAGCTCACCCTCAGTCCCTCACAGTTCCACACTGCCTGCAGAGTGAGTTTCGCAGGTCTTCAGCAGAGACGTTTGCCAGAGGCTTCTGAGACGCAGGGTAACAATGCAGACCTGGAGGGTATCCCCAGGTGCAGTCGACTGGTAATCGTGGAACCTCCTGACTCAGAATACTGCTACATTCTCACTGCCATAGGAATGCAGCTAGTTGACAGCTGGCTTCAAGACATGCTTCCCTGTGAGAGCTGAGGACAGGGCAGAACCTTCCCGCATGCTGCCTGACTGTAGGAGTAGCTTCTAACATCCTTATATTAGTGGCTGGGAGAGGTTGCGGGAAAAGCATGTGTGAGCACTGGGCCTGAACTCCCGTGTATCTGAGTTGAATACAGCGATTTCCAACGGCTTTCCTCAACCAGAGTGTAGCTAGGTTCCAAATCCCATGTACGAGCGGGTAGCAGACATCTGCCTCCCATGCATACACACTTCTGAGAGTTGAGCTTATGGCCTGTACCTCCACAGCCAGCCTGCTGGTACCCTTGGCTTCTAAAAGGCCTAGGCTCGCTGTTTGACGGAAGTGCTCGGAGAGATAATTGGAATCACCCGGCACACAAGACTAGTGCCTCCAAGCTCAGTTCAGCATTTTCCTAGTAATTCCTGTGGTAGACTGGTGCTACATACTAAGTTCCATACGTGAGAGGGTAGCTGAACGCCTTGTCCAAATCCATCTTACTTCTGAGAGTTGAGCTCAGCCTCAGTCCCTCACAGTTCGACACTGCCTGCAGATTGAGTTTCGCAGGTCTTCAGCAGAGACGTTTGCCAGAGGCTTCTGCGACGCAGGGTACCAATGCAGACCTGGAGGGTATCCCCAGGTGCAGTCGACTGGTAATCTTGGAACCTCCTGACTCAGAATACTGCTACCTTCTCACTGCCATAGGAATGCAGCTAGTTGACAGCTGGCTTCAAGACATGCTTCCCTGTGAGAGCTGAGGACAGGGCATAACCCTCCCGCATGCTGCCTGACTGTAGGAGTAGCTGCTACCATCCTTATGTTAGTGGCTGGGAGAGGTTGCGGGAAAAGCATGTGTGAGCACTGGGCCTGAACTCCCGTGTATCTGAGTTGAATACAGCGATTTCCAACGGCTTTCCTCAACCAGAGTGTAGCTAGGTTCCAAATCCCATGTACGAGCGGGTAGCAGACATCTGCCTCCCATGCATACACACTTCTGAGAGTTGAGCTTATGGCCTGTACCTCCACAGCCAGCCTGCTGGTACCCTTGGCTTCTAAAAGGCCTAGGCTCGCTGTTTGACGGAAGTGCTGGGAGAGGTAATTGGAATCTCCCGGCACACAAGACGAGTGCCTCTAAGCTCAATTCACGATTTCCCAGTAATTCTTGTGGTTGACAGGTGCTACATACTAAGTTCCATATGTGAGATGGTAGCTGAACGCCTTGTCCAAAAGCATCTTACTTCTGAGAGTTGAGCCCACCCTCAGTCCCTCACAGTTCCACACTGCCTGCAGAGTGAGTTTCACACGTGTTCCCCAGAGACGATTGCCAGAGGCTGCTGAGTACAAGTTAACAATGCAGACCTGGAGGGTATCTCCAGGTGCAGTAGAGTGGTAATCTTGGAACCTCCTGACTGAGAGTACTGCTACCTTCTCACTGCCATAGGAATGCAGCTAGTTGACTGCTGGCTACAAGACATGCTTCCCTGTGAGAGCTGATGACAGGGCAGAACCCTCCCGTATCCTGCCTGACTGTAGGAGTAGCTGCTACCATCCTTATGTTAGTGGCTGGGAGAGGTTGGGGGAAAAGCATGTGTGAGCACTGGGCCAGAACTCCCGTGTATCTGAGTTGAATACAGCGATTTCCAACGGCTTTCCTCAACCATAGTGTAGCTAGGTTCCAAATCCCATTTACGAGCGGATAGCAGACATCTGCCTCCCATGCATACACACTTCTGAGAGTTGAGCTTATGGCCTGTACCTCCACAGCCAGCCTGCTGGTACCCTTGGCTTCTAAAAGGCCTAGGCTCGCTGTTTGACGGAAGTGCTGGGAGAGATAATTGGAATCACCCGGCACACAAGACTAGTGCCTCCAAGCTCAGTTCAGCGATTTCCTAATAATTCCTGTGGTAGACTGGTGCTACATACTAAGTTCTATACGTGAGAGGGTAGCTGAACGCCTTGTCCAAAACCATCTTACTTCTGAGAGTTGAGCTCAGCCTCAGTCCCTCACAGTTCCACACTGCCTGCAGAGTGAGTTTCGCAGGTCTTCAGCAGAGACGTTTGCCAGAGGCTTCTGAGACGCAGGGTAACAATGCAGACCTGCAGGGTATCCCCAGGTGCAGTCGACTGTTAATCTTGGACCCTCCTGACTCAGAATACTGCTACCTTCTCACTGCCATAGGAATGCAGCTAGTTGACAGCTGGCTTCAAGACATGCTTCCCTGTGAGAGCTGAGGACAGGGCAGAACCCTCCCGCATCCTGGCTGACTGTAGGAGTAGCTGCTAACATCCTTATGTTAGTGGCTGGGAGAGGTTGCGGGAAAAGCATGTGTGAGCACTGGGCCTGAACTCCCGTGTATCTGAGTTGAATACAGCGATTTCCAACGGCTTTCCTCAACCAGAGTGTAGCTAGGTTCCAAATCCCATGTACGAGCGGGTAGCAGATATCTGCCTCCCATGCATACACACTTCTGAGAGTTGAGCTTATGGCCTGTACCTCCACATCCAGCCTGCTGGTACCCTTGGCTTCTAAAAGGCCTAGGCTGGCTGTTTGACGGAAGTGCTGGGAGAGGTAATTGGAATCACCCGGCACACAAGACTAGTGCCTCCAAGCTCAGTTCAGCGATTTCCTAGTAATTCCTGTGGTAGACTGGTGCTACATACTAAGTTCCATACGTGAGAGGGTAGCTGAACGCCTTGTCCAAAACCATCTTACTTCTGAGAGTTGAGCTCACCCTCAGTCCCTCACATTTCCACACTGCCTGCAGAGTGAGTTTCGCAGGTCTTCAGCAGAGACGTTTGCCAGAGGCTTCTGAGACGCAGGGTAACAATGCAGACCTGGAGGGTATCCCCAGGTGCAGTCGACTGGGAATCTTGGAACCTCCTGACTCAGAATACTGCTACCTTCTCACTGCCATAGGAATGCAGCTAGTTGACAGCTGGCTTCAAGACATGCTTCCCTGTGAGAGCTGAGGACAGGGCAGAACCCTCCCGCATGCTGCCTGACTGCAGGAGTAGCTGCTAACATCCTTATGTTAGTGGCTGGGAGAGGTTGCGGGAAAAGCATGTGTGAGCACTGGGCCTGAACTCCCGTGTATCTGAGTTGAATACAGCGATTTCCAACGGCTTTCCTCAACCAGAGTGTAGCTAGGTTCCAACTCCCATGTCCGAGTCGGTAGCAGACATCTGCCTCCCATGCATACACACTTCTGAGAGTTGAGCTTATGGCCTGTACCTCCACATCCAGCCTGCTGGTACCCTTGGCTTCTAAAAGGCCTAGGCTCGCTGTTTGACGGAAGTGCTGGGAGAGATAATTGGAATCACCCGGCACACAAGACTAGTGCCTCCAAGCTCAGTTCAGCGATTTCCTAGTAATTCCTGTGGTAGACTGGTGCTACATACTAAGTTCCATACGTGAGAGGGTAGCTGAACGCCTTGTCCAAAACCATCTTACTTCTGAGAGTTGAGCTCAACCTCAGTCCCTCACAGTTCCACACTGCCTGCAGAGTGAGTTTCGCAGGTCTTCAGCAGAGACGTTTGCCAGAGGCTTCTGAGACGCAGGGTAACAATGCAGACCTGGAGGGTATCCCCAGGTGCAGTCGACTGGTAATCTTGGAACCTCCTGACTCAGAATACTGCTACCTTCTCACTGCCATAGGAATGCAGCTAGTTGACAGCTGGCTTCAAGACATGCTTCCCTGTGAGAGCTGAGGACAGGGCAGAACCTTCCCGCATGCTGCCTGACTGTAGGAGTAGCTGCTAACATCCTTATGTTAGTGGCTGGGAGAAGTTGCGGGAAAAGCATGTGTGAGCACTGGGCCTGAACTCCCGTGTATCTGAGTTGAATACAGCGATTTCCAACGGCTTTCCTCAACCAGAGTGTAGCTAGGTTCCAAATCCCATGTATGAGGGGGTAGAAGACATCTCCCTCCCATGCATACACACTTCTGAGAGTTGAGCTTATGGCCTGTACTTCCACATCCAGCCTGCTGGTACCCTTGGTTTCTAAAAGGCCTAGGCTCGCTGTTTGACGGAAGTGCTGGGAGAGGTAATTGGAATCTCCCGGCACACAAGACGAGTGCCTCCAAGCTCAATTCACGATTTCCCAGTAATTCTTGTGGTAGACAGGTGCTACATACTAAGTTCCATATGTGAGAAGGTAGATGAACGCCTTGTCCAAAAGCATCTTACTTCTGAGAGTTGAGAACACCCTCAGTCCCTCACACTTCCACACTGCCTGCAGAGTGAGTTTCACACGTCTTCACCAGAGACGATTGCCAGAGGCTTCTGAGTACAAGTTAACAATGCAGACCTGGAAGGTAACTCCAGGTGCAGTAGAGTGGTAATCTTGGAACCTCCTGACTCAGAGTACTGCTACCCTCTCACTGCCATAGGAATGCAGCTAGTTGACAGCTGGCTTCAAGACATGCTTCCCTGTGAGAGCTGAGGACAGGGCAGAACCCTCCCGCATCCTGCCTGACTGTAGGAGTAGCTGCTAACATCCTTATGTTAGTGGCTGGGAAAGGTTGCGGGAAAAGCATGTGTGAGCACTGGGCCTGAACTCCCGTGTATCTGAGTTGAATACAGCGATTTCCAATGGCCTTCTTCAATCACAGTGTAGCTAGGTTCCAACTCCCATGTCCGAGTGGGTAGCAGATATCTGCCTCCCATGCATACACACTTCTGAGAGTTGAGCTTATGGCCTGTACCTCCACAGCCAGCCTGCTGGTACCCTTGGCTTCTAAAAGGCCTAGGCTCGCTGTTTGACGGAAGTGCTGGGAGAGGTAATTGGAATCACCCGGCACACAAGACTAGTGCCTCCAAGCTCAGTTCAGCGATTTCCTAATAATTCCTGTGGTAGACTGGTGCTACATACTAAGTTCCATACGTGAGAGGGTAGCTGAACGCCTTGTCCAAAACCATCTTACTTCTGAGAGTTGAGCTCAGCCTCAGTCCCTCACAGTTCCACATTGCCTGTAGAGTGAGTTTCGCAGGTCTTCAGCAGAGACGTTTGCCAGAGGCTTCTGAGACGCAGGGTAACAATGCAGACCTGGAGGGTATCCCCAGGTGCAGTCGACTGGTAATCTTGGAACGTCCTGACTCAGAATACTGCTACCTTCTCACTGCCATAGGAATGCAGCTAGTTGACAGCTGGCTTCAAGACATGCTTCCCTGTGAGAGCTGAGGACAGGGCAGAACCCTCCCGCATGCTGCCTGACTGTAGGAGTAGCTGCTAACATCCTTATGTTAGTGGCTGGGAGAGGTTGCGGGAAAAGCATGTGTGAGCACTGGGCCTGAACTCCCGTGTATCTGAGTTGCATACAGCGATTTCCAACGGCTTTCCTCAACCAGAGTGTAGCTAGGTTCCAAATCCCATGTACGAGCGGGTAGCAGACATCTGCCTCCCATGCATACACACTTCTGAGAGTTGAGCTTATGGCCTGTACCTCCACAGCCAGCCTGCTGGTACCCTTGGCTTCTAAAAGGCCTAGGCTCGCTGTTTGACGGAAGTGCTGGGAGAGGTAATTGGAATCTCCCGGCACACAAGACGAGTGCCTCCAAGCTCAATTCACGATTTCCCAGTAATTCTTGTGGTAGACAGGTGCTACATACTAAGTTCCATATGTGAGATGGTAGCTGAACGCCTTGTCCAAAAGCATCTTACTACTGAGAGTTGAGCCCACCCTCAGTCCCTCACAGTTCCACACTGCCTGCAGAGTGAGTTTCACACGTCTTCACCAGAGACGATTGCCAGAGGCTTCTGAGTACAAGTTAACAATGCAGACCTGGAGGGTATCTCCAGGTACAGTAGAGTGGTAATCTTGGAACCTCCTGACTCAAAGTACTGCTACCTTCTCACTGCCATAGGAATGCAGCTAGTTGACAGCTGGCTTCAAGACATGCTTCCCTGTGAGAGCTGAGGACAGGGCAGAACCCTCCCGCATCCTGCCTGACTGTAGTAGTAGCTGCTAACATCCTTATGTTAGTGGCTGGGAGAGGTTGCGGGAAAAGCATGTGTGAGCACTGGGCCTGTACTCCCGTGTATCTGAGTTGAATACAGCGATTTCCAATGGCCTTCTTCAATCACAGTGTAGCTAGGTTCCAACTCCCATGTCCGAGTGGGTAGCACACATCTGCCTCCCATGCATACACACTTCTGAGAGTTGAGCTTATGGCCTGTACCTCCACATCCAGCCTGCTGGTACCCTTGGCTTCTAAAAGGCCTAGGCTCGCTGTTTGACGGAAGTGCTGGGAGAGGTAATTGGAATCACCCGGCACACAAGACTAGTGCCTCCAAGCTCAGTTCAGCGATTTCCTAGTAATTCCTGTGGTAGACTGGTGCTACATACTAAGTTCCATACGTGAGAGGGTAGCTGAACGCCTTGTCCAAAACCATCTTACCTCTGAGAGTTGAGCTCACCCTCAGTCCCTCACAGTTCCACATGACTGCAGAGTGAGTTTCGCAGGTCTTCAGCAGAGACGTTTGCCAGAGGCTTCTGAGACGCAGGGTAACAATGCAGACCTGGAGGGTATCCCCAGGTGCAGTCGACTGGGAATCTTGGAACCTCCTGACTCAGAATACTGCTACCTTCTCACTGCCATAGGAATGCTGCTAGTTGACAGCTGGCTTCAAGACATGCTTTCCTGTGAGAGCTGAGGACAGGGCAGAACCCTCCCGCATGCTGCCTGACTGTAGGAGTAGCTGCTAACATCCTTATGTTAGTGGCTGGGAGAGGTTGCGGGAAAAGCATGTGTGAGCACTGGGCCTGAACTCCCGTGTATCTGAGTTGAATACAGCGATTTCCAAAGGCTTTCCTCAACCAGAGTGTAGCTAGGTTCCAAATCCCATGTACGAGCGGATAGCAGACATCTGCCTCCCATGCATACACACTTCTGAGATTTGAGCTTATGGCCTGTACCTCCACATCCAGCCTGCTGGTACCCTTGGCTTCTAAAAGGCCTAGGCTCGCTGTTTGACGGAAGTGCTGGGAGAGGTAATTGGAATCTCCCGGCACACAAGACGAGTGCCTCCAAGCTCAATTCACGATTTCCCAGTAACTTTTGTGGTAGACAGGTGCTACATACTAAGTTCCATATGTGAGAAGGCAGCTGAACGCCTTGTCCAAAAGCATCTTACTTCTGAGAGTTGAGCCCACCCTCAGTCCCTCACAGTTCCACACTGCCTGCAGAGTGAGTTTCAAGTGTCTTCACCAGAGACGATTGCCAGAGTCTTCTGAGTACAAGTTAACAATGCAGACCTGGAGGGTATCTCCAGGTACAGTAGAGTGGTAATCTTGGAACCTCCTTACTCAGAGTACTGCTACCTTCTCACTGCCATAGGAATGCAGCTAGTTGACAGCTGGCTTCAAGACATGCTTCCCTGTGAGAGCTGAGGACAGGGCAGAACCCTCCCGCATCCTGCCTGACTGTAGTAGTAGCTGCTAACATCCTTATGTTTGTGGCTGGGAGAGGTTGCGGGAAAAGCATGTGTGAGCACTGGGCCTGTACTCCCGTGTATCTGAGTTGAATACAGCGATTTCCAATGGTCTTCTTCAATCACAGTGTAGCTAGGTTCCAACTCCCATGTCCGAGTGGGTAGCAGACATCTGCCTCCCATGCATACACACTTCTGAGAGTTGACCTTATGGCCTGTACCTCCACATCCAGCCTGCTGGTACCCTTGGCTTCTAAAAGGCCAAGGCTCGCTGTTTGACAGAAGTGCTGGGAGAGGTAATTGGAATCACCCGGCACACAAGACTAGTGCCTCCAAGCTCAGTTCAGCGATTTCCTAGTAATTCCTGTGGTAGACTGGTGCTACATACTAAGTTCCATACGTGAGAGGGTAGCTGAACGCCTTGTCCAAAACCATCTTACTTCTGAGAGTTGAGCTCAGCCTCAGTCCCTCACAGTTCCACACTGCCTGCAGAGTGAGTTTCACAGGTCTTCAGCAGAGACGTTTGCCAGAGGCTTCTGAGACGCAGGGTAACAATGCAGACCTGGAGGGTATCCCCAGGTGCAGTCGACTGGTAATCTTGGAACCTCCTGACTCAGAATACTGCTCCTTTCTCACTGCCATAGGAATGCAGCTAGTTGACAGCTGCCTTCAAGACATGCTTCCCTGTGAGAGCTGAGGACAGGGCAGAACCCTCCCGCATGCTGCCTGACTGTAGGAGTAGCTGCTAACATCCTTATGTTAGTGGCTGGGAGAGGTTGCGGGAAAAGCATGTGTGAGCACTGGGCCTGAACTCCCGTGTATCTGAGTTGAATACAGCGATTTCCAATGGCCTTCTTCAATCACAGTGTAGCTAGGTTCCAACTCCCATGTCCGAGTGGGTAGCAGACATCTGCCTCCCATGCATACACACTTCTGAGAGTTGAGCTTATGGCCTGTACCTCCACATCCAGCCTGCTGGTACCCTTGGCTTCTAAAAGGCCTAGGCTCGCTGTTTGACGGAAGTGCTGGGAGAGGTAATTGGAATCACCCGGCACACAAGACTAGTGCCTCCAAGCTCAGTTCAGCGATTTCCTAGTAATTCCTGTGGTAGACTGGTGCTACATACTAAGTTCCATACGTGAGAGGGTAGCTGAACGCCTTGTCCAAAACCATCTTACTTCTGAGAGTTGAGCTCAGCCTCAGTCCCTCACAGTTCCACACTGCCTGCAGAGTGAGTTTCGCAGGTCTTCAGCAGAGACGTTTGCCAGAGGCTTCTGAGACGCAGGGTAACAATGCAGACCTGGAGGGTATCCCCAGGTGCAGTCGACTGGTAATCTTGGAACCTCCTGACTCAGAATACTGCTACCTTCTCACTGCCATAGGAATGCAGCTAGTTGACAGCTAGCTGGCTTCAGGACTTGCTTCCCTGAGAGAGCTGAGGACAGGGCGGAACCCTCCCGCATGCTGCCTGACTGTAGGAGTAGCTGCTAACATCCTAATGTTAGTGGCTGGGAGAGGTTGCGGGAAAAGCATGTGTGAGCACTGGGCCTGAACTCCCGTGTATCTGAGTTGAATACAGCGATTTCCAACGGCTTCCCTCAACCAGAGTGTAGCTAGGTTCCAAATCCCATGTACGAGCGGGTAGCAGACATCTGCCTCCCATGCATACACACTTCTGAGAGTTGAGCTTATGGCCTGTACCTCCACATCCAGCCTGCTGGTACCCTTGGCTTCTAAAAGGCCTAGGCTCGCTGTTTGACGGAAGTGCTGGGATAGGTAATTGGAATCTCCCGGCACACAAGACGAGTGCCTCCAAGCTCAATTCACGATTTCCCAGTAATTCTTGTGGTAGACAGGTGCTACATACTAAGTTCCATATGTGAGAAGGTAGCTGAACGCCTTGTCCAAAAGCATCTTACTTCTGAGAGTTGAGCTCAACCTCAGTCCCTCACAGTTCCACACTGCCTGCAGAGTGAGTTTCACACGTCTTCACCAGAGACCATTGCCAGAGGCTTCTGAGTACAAGTTAACAATGCAGACCTGGAGGGTATCTCCAGGTGCAGTAGAGTGGTAATCTTGGAACCTCCTGACTCAGAGTACTGCTACCTTCTCAGTGCCATAGGAATGCAGCTAGTTGACAGCTGGCTTCAAGACATGCTTCCCTGTGAGAGCTGAGGACAGGGCATAACCCTCCCGCATCCTGCCTGACTGTAGGAGTAGCTGCTAACATCCTTATGTTAGTGGCTGGGAGAGGTTGCGGGAAAAGCATGTGTGAGCACTGGGCCTGAACTCCCGTGTATCTGAGTTGAATACAGCGATTTCCAGTGGCCTTCTTCAATCACAGTGTAGCTAGGTTCCAACTCCCATGTCCGAGTGGGTAGCAGACATCTGCCTCCCATGCATACACACTTCTGAGAGTTGAGCTTATGGCCTGTACCTCCACATCCAGCCTGCTGGTACCCTTGGCTTCTAAAAGGCTTAGGCTCGCTGTTTGACGGAAGTGCTGGGAGAGGTAATTGGAATCACCCGGCACACAAGACTAGTGCCTCCAAGATGAGTTCAGCGATTTCCTAGTAATTCCTGTGGTAGACTGGTGCTACATACTAAGTTCCATACGTGAGAGGGTAGCTGAACGCCTTGTCCAAAACCATCTTAGTTCTGAGAGTTGAGCTCAGCCTCAGTCCCTCACAGTTCCACACTGCCTGCAGAGTGAGTTTCACACGTCTTCACCAGAGACGATTGCCAGAGTCTTCTGAGTACAAGTTAACAATGCAGACCTGCAGAGTATCTCCAGGTGCAGTAGAGTGGTAATCTTGGAACCTCCTGACTCAGAGTACTGCTACCTTCTCACTGCCATAGGAAAGCAGCTAGTTGACAGTTGGCTTCAAGACATGCTTCCCTGTGAGAGCTGAGGACAGGGCAGAACCCTCCCGCATCCTGCCTGACTGTAGGAGTAGCTGCTAACATCCTTATGTTAGTGGCTGGGAGAGGTTGCGGGAAAAGCATGTGTGAGCACTGGGCCTGAACTCCCGTGTATCTGAGTTGAATACAGCGATTTCCAATGGCCTTCTTCAATCACAGTGTAGCTAGGTTCCAACTCCCATGTCCGAGTGGGTAGCAGACATCTGCCTCCCATGCATACACACTTCTGAGAGTTGAGCTTATGGCCTGTACCTCCACATCCAGCCTGCTGGTACCCTTGGCTTCTAAAAGGCCTAGGCTCGCTGTTTGACGGAAGTGCTGGGAGAGGTAATTGGAATCACCCGGCACACAAGACTAGTGCCTCCAAGCTCAGTTCAGCGATTTCCTAGTAATTCCTTTGGTAGACTGGTGCTACATACTAAGTTCCATACGTGAGAGGGTAGCTGAACGCCTTGTCCAAAACCATCTTACTTCTGAGAGTTGAGCTCAGCCTCAGTCCCTCACAGTTCCACACTGCCTGCAGAGTGTGTTTCGCAGGTCTTCAGCAGAGACGTTTGCCAGAGGCTTCTGAGACGCAGGGTAACAATGCAGACCTGGAGGGTATCCCCAGGTGCAGTCGACTGGTAATCTTGGAACCTCCTGACTCAGAATACTGCTACCTTCTCACTGCCATAGGAATGCAGCTAGTTGACAGCTAGCTGGCTTCAATACATGCTTCCCTGAGAGAGCTTAGGACAGGGCAGAACCCTCCCGCATGCTGCCTGACTGTAGGTGTAGCTGCTAACATCCTTATGTTAGTGGCTGGGAGAGGTTGCGGGAAAAGCATGTGTGAGCAGTGGGCCTGAACTTCCGTGTATCTGAGTTGAATACAGTGATTTCCAACGGCTTTCCTCAACAGAGTGTAGCTAGATTCCAAATCCCATGTACGAGCGGGTAGCAGACATCTGCCTCCCATGCGTACACACTTCTGAGAGTTGAGCTTATGGCCTGTATCTCCACAGCCAGCCTGCTGGTACCCTTGGCTTCTAAAAGGCCTAGGCTCGCTGTTTGACGGAAGTGCTGGGAGAGGTAATTGGAATCACCCGTCACACAAGACTAGTGCCTCCAAGCTCAGTTCAGCGATTTCCTAGTAATTCCTGTGGTAGACTGGTGCTACATACTAAGTTCCATACGTGAGAGGGTAGCTGAACGCCTTGTCCAAAACCATCTTACTTCTGAGAGTTGAGCACACCCTCAGTCCCTCACACTTCCACACTGCCTGCAGAGTGAGTTTCGCAGGTCTTCAGCAGAGACGTTTGCCAGAGGCTTCTGAGACGCAGGGTAACAATGCAGACCTGGAGGGTATCCCCAGGTGCAGTCGACTGGTAATCTTGGAACCTCCTGACTCAGAATACTGCTACCTTCTCACTGCCATAGGAATGCAGCTAGTTGACAGCTGGCTTCAAGACATGCTTCCCTGTGAGAGCTGAGGACAGGGCAGAACCTTCCCGCATGCTGCCTGACTGTAGGACTAGCTGCTAACATCCTTATGTTAGTGGCTGGGAGAGGTTGCGGGAAAAGCATGTGTGAGCACTGGGCCTGAACTCCCGTGTATCTGAGTTGAATACAGCGATTTCCAACGGCTTTCCTCAACCAGAGAGTAGCTACGTTCCAAATCCCATGTCCTAGTGGGTAGCAGACATCTGCCTCCCATGCATACACACTTCTGAGAGTTGAGCTTATGGCCTGTACCTCCACATCCAGCCTGCTGGTACCGTTGGCTTCTAAAAGGCCTAGGCTCGCAGTTTGACGGAAGTGCTGGGAGAGGTAATTGGAATCTCCCGGCACACAAGACGAGTGCCTCCAAGCTCAATTCACGATTTCCCAGTAATTCTTGTGGTAGACAGGTGCCACATACTAAGTTCCATATGTGAGATGGTAGCTGAACGCCTTGTCCAAAAGCATCTTACTTCTGAGAGTTGAGCCCACCCTCAGTCCCTCACAGTTCCACACTGCCTGCAGAGTGAGTTTCACACGTCTTCACCAGAGACTATTGCCAGAGGCTTCTGAGTACAAGTTAACAATGCAGACCTGGAGGGTATCTCCAGGTGCAGTAGAGTGGTAATCTTGGAACCTCCTGACTCAGAATACTGCTACCTTCTCACTGCCATAGGAATGCAGCTAGTTGACAGCTGGCTTCAAGACATGCTTCCCTGTGAGAGCTGAGGACAGGGCAGAACCCTCCCGCATGCTGCCTGACTGTAGGAGTAGCTGCTAACATCCTTATGTTAGTGGCTGGGAGAGGTTGCGGGAAAAGCATGTGTGAGCACTGGGCCTGAACTCCCGTGTATCTGAGTTGAATACAGCGATTTCCAATGGCCTTCTTCAATCACAGTGTAGCTAGGTTCCAACTCCCATGTCCGAGGGGGTAGCAGACATCTGCCTCCCATGCATACACACTTCTGA
Source organism: Canis lupus baileyi (assembly GCF_048164855.1). Taxonomy (NCBI): domain Eukaryota; kingdom Metazoa; phylum Chordata; class Mammalia; order Carnivora; family Canidae; genus Canis; species Canis lupus. Next base: position 75,668,574 of record NC_132844.1, on the reverse strand, counting down.
GAGTTGAGCTTATGGCCTGTACCTCCACATCCAGCCTGCTGGTACCTTTGGCTTCTAAAAGGCCTAGGCTCGCTGTTTGACGGAAGTGCTGAGAGAGGTAATTGGAATCACCCGGCACACAACACGAGTGCCTCCAAGCTCAGTTCAGCGATTTCCTAGTAATTCCTGTGGTAGACTGGTGCTACATACTAAGTTCCATACGTGAGAGGGTAGCTGAACGCCTTGTCCAAAACCATCTTACTTCTGAGAGTTGAGGTCAGCCTCAGTCCCTCACAGTTCCACACTGCCTGCAGAGTGAGTTTCGCAGGTCTTCAGCATAGACGTTTGCCAGAGGCTTCTGAGACGCAGGGTAACAATGCAGACCTGGAGGGTATCCCCAGGTGCAGTCGACTGGTAATCTTGGAACCTCCTGACTCAGAATACTGCTACCATCTCACAGCCATAGGAATGCAGCTGGTTGACAGCTGGCTTCAAGACATGATTCCCTGTGAGAGCTGAGGACAGGGCAGATCCCTCCCGCATGCTGCCTGACTGTAGGAGTAACTGCTAACATCCTTATGTTAGTGGCTGGGAGAGGTTGCGGGAAAAGCATGTGTGAGCACTGGGCCTGAACTCCCGTGTATCTGATTTGAATACAGCGATTTCCAACGGCTTTCCTCAACCAGAGTGTAGCTACGTTCCAAATCCCAAGTACGAGCGGGTAGCAGACATCTGCCTCCCATGCATACACACTTCTGAGAGTTGAGCTTATGGCCTGTACCTCCACATCCAGCCTGCTGGTACCGTTGGCTTCTAAAAGGCCTAGGCTCGCTGTTTGACGGAAGTGCTGGGAGAGGTAATTGGAATCTCTCGGCACACAAGACGAGTGCCTCCAAGCTCAATTCACGATTTCCCAGTAATTCTTGTGGTAGACAGGTGCCACATACTAAGTTCCATATGTGAGATGGTAGCTGAACGCCTTGTCCAAAAGCATTTTACTTCTGAGAGTTGAGCCCACCCTCAGTCCCTCACAGTTCCACACTGCCTGCAGAGTGAGTTTCACACGTCTTCACCAGAGACGATTGCCAGAGGCTTCTGAGTACAAGTTAACAATGCAGACCTGGAGGGTATCTCCAGGTGCAGTAGAGTGGTAATCTTGGAACCTCCTGACTCAGAGTACTGCTACCTTCTCACTGCCATAGGAATGCAGCTAGTTGACAGCTGGCTTCAAGACATGCTTCCCTGTGAGAGCTGAGGACAGGGCAGAACCCTCCCGCATCCTGCCTGACTGTAGGAGTAGCTGCTAACATCCTTATGTTAGTGGCTGGGAGAGGTTGCGGGAAAAGCATGTGTGAGCACTGGGCCTGAACTCCCATGTATCTGAGTTGAATACAGCGATTTCCAATGGCCTTCTTCAATCACAGTGTAGCTAGGTTCCAACTCCCATGTCAGAGTGGGTAGCTGACATCTGCCTCCCATGCATACACACTTCTGAGAGTTGAGCTTATGGCCTGTACCTCCACATCCAGCCTGCTGGTACCCTTGGCTTCTAAAAGGCCAAGGCTCGCTGTTTGACGGAAGTGCTGGGAGAGGTAATTGGAATCACCCGGCACACAAGACTAGTGCCTCCAAGCTCAGTTCAGCGATTTCCTAGTAATTCTTGTGGTAGACAGGTGCTGCATACTAAGTTCCATATGTGAGAAGGTAGCTGAACGCCCTGTCCAAAAGCATCTTACTTCTGAGATTTGAGCACACCCTCAGTCCCTCACACTTCCACACTGCCTGCAGAGTGAGTTTCACACGTCTTCACCAGAGACGATTGCCAGAGGCTTCTGAGTACAAGTTAACAATGCAGACCTGGAGGGTATCTCCAGGTGCAGTAGAGTGGTAATCTTGGAACCTCCTGACTCAGAGTACTGCTACCTTCTCACTGCCATAGGAATGCAGCTAGTTGACAGCTGGCTTCAAGACATGCTTCCCTGTGAGAGCTGAGGACAGGGCAGAACCCTCCCGCATCCTGCCTGACTGTAGGAGTAGCTGCTAACATCCTTATGTTAGTGGCTGGGAGAGGTTGCGGGTAAAGCATGTGTGAGCACTGGGCCTCAACTCCCGTGTATCTGAGTTGAATACAGCGATTTCCAATGGCCTTCTTCAATCACAGTGTAGCTAGGTTCCAACTCCCATGTCCGAGTGGGTAGCAGACATCTGCCTCCCATGCATACACACTTCTGAGAGTTGAGCTTATGGCCTGCACCTCCACATCCAGCCTGCTCGTACCCTTGGCTTCTAAAAGGCCTAGGCTCGCTGTTTGACGGAAGTGCTGGGAGAGGTAATTGGAATCACCGGGCACACAAGACTAGTGCCTCCAAGCTCAGTTCAGCGATTTCCTAGTAATTCCTGTGGTAGACTGGTGCTACATACTAAGTTCCATACGTGAGAGGGTAGCTGAACGCCTGGTCCAAAACCATCTTACTTCTGAGAGTTGAGCTCAGCCTCAGTCCCTCACAGTTCCACACTGCCTGCAGAGTGAGTTTCGCAGGTCTTCAGCAGAGACGTTTGCCAGAGGCTTCTGAGACGCAGGGTAACAATGCAGACCTGGAGGGTATCCCCAGGTGCAGTCGACTGGTAATCTTGGAACCTCCTGACTCAGAATACTGCTACCTTCTCACTGCGATAGGAATGCAGCTAGTTGACAGCTGGCTTCAAGACATGCTTCCCTGTGAGAGCTGAGGACAGGGCAGAACCCTCCCGCATGCTGCCTGACTGTAGGAGTAGCTGCTAACATCCTTATGTTAGTGGCTGGGAGAGGTTGCGGGAAAAGCATGTGTGAGCACTGGGCCTGAACTCCCGTGTATCTTAGTTGAATACAGCGATTTCCAACGGCTTTCCTCAACCAGAGTGTAGCTAGGTTCCAAATCCCATGTACGAGCGGGTAGCAGACATCTGCCTCCCATGCATACACACTTCTGAGAGTTGAGCTTATGGCCTGTACCTCCACAGCCAGCCTGCTGGTACCCTTGGCTTCTAAAAGGCCTAGGCTCGCTGTTTGACGGAAGTGCTGGGAGAGGTAATTGGAATCTCCCGGCACACAAGACGAGTGCCTCCAAGCTCAATTCACGATTTCCCAGTAATTCTTGTGGTAGACAGGTGCTACATACTAAGTTCCATATGTGAGAAGGTAGCAGAACGCCTTGTCCAAAAGCATCTTACTTCTGAGAGTTGAGCACACCCTCAGTCCCTCACACTTCCACACTGCCTGCAGAGTGATTTTCACACGTCTTCACCAGAGACGATTGCCAGAGGCTTCTGAGTACAAGTTAACAATGCAGAACTGGAGGGTATCTCCAGGTGCAGTAGAGTGGTAATCTTGGAACCTCCTGACTCAGAGTACTGCTACCTTCTCACTGCCATAGGAATGCAGCTAGTTGACAGCTGGCTTCAAGACATGCTTCCCTGTGAGAGCTGAGGACAGGGCAGAACCCTCCCGCATCCTGCCTGACTGTAGGAGTAGCTGCTAACATCCTTATGTTAGTGGCTGGGAGAGGTTGCGGGAAAAGCATGTGTGAGCACTGGGCCTGAACTCCCGTGTATCTGAGTTGAATACAGCGATTTCCAATGGCCTTCTTCAATCACAGTGTAGCTAGGTTCCAACTCCCATGTCCGAGTGGGTAGCAGACATCTGCCTCCCATGCATACACACTTCTGAGAGTTGAGCTTATGGCCTGTACCTCCACATCCAGCCTGCTCGTACCCTTGGCTTCTAAAAGGCCTAGGCTCGCTGTTTGACGGAAGTGATGGGAGAGGTAATTGGAATCACCCGGCACACAAGACTAGTGCCTCCAAGCTCAGTTCAGCGATTTCCTAGTAATTCCTGTGGTAGACTGGTGCTACATACTAAGTTCCATACGTGAGAGGGTAGCTGAACGCCTTGTCCAAAACCATCTTACTTCTGAGAGTTGAGCTCAGCCTCAGTCCCTCACAGTTCCACACTGCCTGCAGAGTGAGTTTCGCAGGTCTTCAGCAGAGACGTTTGCCAGAGGCTTCTGAGACGCAGGGTAACAATGCAGACCTGGAGGGTATCCCCAGGTGCAGTCGACTGGTAATCTTGGAACCTCCTGACTCAGAATACTGCTACCTTCTCACTGCCATAGGAATGCAGCTAGTTGACAGCTGGCTTCAAGACATGCTTCCCTGTGAGAGCTGAGGACAGGGCAGAACCCTCCCGCATGCTGCCTGACAGTAGGAGTAGCTGCTAACATCCTTATGTTAGTGGCTGGGAGAGGTTGCGGGAAAAGCATGTGTGAGCACTGGGCCTGAACTCCCGTGTATCTGAGTTGAATACAGCGATTTCCAACGGCTTTCCTCAACCAGAGTGTAGCTAGTTTCCAAATCCCATGTACGAGCGGGTAGCAGACATCTGCCTCCCATGCATACACACTTCTGAGAGTTGAGCTTATGGCCTGTACCTCCACAGCCAGCCTGCTGGTACCCTTGGCTTCTAAAAGGCCTAGGCTCGCTGTTTGACGGAAGTGCTGGGAGAGGTAATTGGAATCACCCGGCACACAAGACTAGTGCCTCCAAGCTCAGTTCAGGGATTTCCTAGTAATTCCTGTGGTAGAGTGGTGCTACATACTAAGTTCCATACGTGAGAGGGTAGCTGAACGCCTTGTCCAAAACCATCTTACTTCTGAGAGTTGAGCTCAGCCTCAGTCCCTCACAGTTCCACACTGCCTGCAGAGTGAGTTTCGCAGGTCTTCAGCAGAGACGTTTGCCAGAGGCTTCTGAGACGCAGGGTAACAATGCAGACCTGGAGGGTATCCCCAGGTGCAGTCGACTGGTAATCTTGGAACCTCCTGACTCAGAATACTGCTACCTTCTCACTGCCATAGGAATGCAGCTAGTTGACAGCTGGCTTCAAGACATGCTTCCCTGTGAGAGCTGAGGACAGGGCAGAACCCTCCCGCATGCTGCCTGACTGTAGGAGTAGCTGCTAACATCCTTATGTTAGTGGCTGGGAGAGGTTGCGGGAAAAGCATGTGTGAGCACTGGGCCTGAACTCCCGTGTATCTGAGTTGAATACAGCGATTTCCAACGGCTTTCCTCAACCAGAGTGTAGCTAGTTTCCAAATCCCATGTACGAGCGGGTAGCAGACATCTGCCTCCCATGCATACACACTTCTGAGAGTTGAGCTTATGGCCTGTACCTCCACAGCCAGCCTGCTGGTACCCTTGGCTTCTAAAAGGCCTAGGCTCGCTGTTTGACGGAAGTGCTGGGAGAGGTAATTGGAATCACCCGGCACACAAGACTAGTGCCTCCAAGCTCAGTTCAGGGATTTCCTAGTAATTCCTGTGGTAGAGTGGTGCTACATACTAAGTTCCATACGTGAGAGGGTAGCTGAACGCCTTGTCCAAAACCATCTTACTTCTGAGAGTTGAGCTCAGCCTCAGTCCCTCACAGTTCCACACTGCCTGCAGAGTGAGTTTCGCAGGTCTTCAGCAGAGACGTTTGCCAGAGGCTTCTGAGACGCAGGGTAACAATGCAGACCTGGAGTGTTTCCCCAGGTGCAGTCGACTGATAATCTTGGAACCTCCTGACTCAGAATACTGCTACCTTCTCACTGCCATAGGAATGCAGCTAGTTGACAGCTGGCTTCAAGACATGCTTCCCTGTGAGAGCTGAGGACAGGGCAGAACCCTCCCGCATGCTGCCTGACTGTAGGAGTAGCTGCTAACATCCTTATGTTAGTGGCTGGGAGAGGTTGCGGGAAAAGCATGTGTGAGCACTGGGCCTGAACTCCCGTGTATCTGAGTTGAATACAGCGATTTCCAACGGCTTTCCTCAACCAGAGTGTAGCTAGTTTCCAAATCCCATGTACGAGCGGGTAGCAGACATCTGCCTCCCATGCATACACACTTCTGAGAGTTGAGCTTATGGCCTGTACCTCCACATCCAGCCTGCTGGTACCCTTGGCTTCTAAAAGGCCTAGGCTCGCTGTTTGACGGAAGTGCTGGGAGAGGTAATTGGAATCTCCCGGCACACAAGACGAGTGCCTCCAAGCTAAATTCACGATTTCCCAGTAATTCTTGTGGTAGACAGGTGCTACATACTAAGTTCCATATGTGAGAAGGTAGCTGAACGCCTTGTCCAAAAGCATCTTACTTCTGAGATTTGAGCACACCCTCAGTCCCTCACACTTCCACACTGCCTGCAGAGTGAGTTTCACACGTCTTCACCAGAGACGATTGCCAGAGGCTTCTGAGTACAAGTTAACAATGCAGACCTGGAGGGTATCTCCAGGTGCAGTAGAGTGGTAATCTTGGAACCTCCTGACTCAGAGTACTGCTACATTCTCACTGCCATAGGAATGCAGCTAGTTGACAGCTGGCTTCAAGACATGCTTCCCTGTGAGAGCTGAGGACAGGGCAGAACCCTCCCCCATGCTGCCTGACTGTAGGAGTAGCTGCTAACATCCTTATGTTAGTGGCTGGGAGAGGCTGCGGGAAAAGCATGTGTGAGCACTGGGCCTGAACTCCCGTGTATCTGAGTTGAATACAGCGATTTCCAACGGCTTTCCTCAACCAGAGTGTAGCTAGGTTCCAAATCCCATGTCCGAGTGGGTAGCAGACATCTGCCTCCCATGCATACACACTTCTGAGAGTTGAGCTTATGGCCTGTACCTCCACAGCCAGCCTGCTGGTACCCTTGGCTTCTAAAAGGCCTAGGCTCGCTGTTTGACGGAAGTGCTGGGAGAGGTAATTGGAATCACCCGGCACACAAGACTAGTGCCTCCAAGCTCAGTTCAGGGATTTCCTAGTAATTCCTGTGGTAGAGTGGTGCTACATACTAAGTTCCATACGTGAGAGGGTAGCTGAACGCCTTGTCCAAAACCATCTTACTTCTGAGAGTTGAGCTCAGCCTCAGTCCCTCACAGTTCCACACTGCCTGCAGAGTGAGTTTCGCAGGTCTTCAGCAGAGACGTTTGCCAGAGGCTTCTGAGACGCAGGGTAACAATGCAGACCTGGAGGGTATCCCCAGGGGCAGTCGACTGGTAATCTTGGAACCTCCTGACTCAGAATACTGCTACCTTCTCACTGCCATAGGAATGCAGCTAGTTGACAGCTGGCTTCAAGACATGCTTCCCTGTGAGAGCTGAGGACAGGGCAGAACCCTCCCGCATGCTGCCTGACTGTAGGAGTAGCTGCTAACATCCTTATGTTAGTGGCTGCGAGAGGTTGCGGGAAAAGCATGTGTGAGCACTGGGCCTGAACTCCCGTGTATCTGAGTTGAATACAGCGATTTCCAACGGCTTTCCTCAACCAGAGTGTAGCTAGGTTCCAAATCCCATGTACGAGCGGGTAGCAGACATCTGCCTCCCATGCATACACACTTTTGAGAGTTAAGCTTATGGCCTGTACCTCCACATCCAGCCTGCTGGTACCCTTGGCTTCTAAAAGGCCTAGGCTCGCTGTTTGACGGAAGTGCTGGGAGAGGTAATTGGAATCTCCCGGCACACAAGACGAGTGCCTCCAAGCTCAATTCACGATTTCCCAGTAATTCTTGTGGTAGACAGGTGCTACATTCTAAGTTCCATATGTGAGAAGTTAGCTGAACGCCTTATCCAAAAGCATCTTACTTCTGAGATTTGAGCACACCCTCAGTCCCTCACACTTCCACACTGCCTGCAGAGTGAGTTTCACACGTCTTCACCAGAGACGATTGCCAGAGGCTTCTGAGTACAAGTTAACAATGCAGACCTGGAGGGTATCTCCAGGTGCAGTAGAGTGGTAATCTTGGAACCTCCTGACTCAGAATACTGCTACCTTCTCACTGCCATAGGAATGCAGCTAGTTGACAGCTGGCTTCAAGACATGCTTCCCTGTGAGAGCTTAGGACAGGGCAGAACCCTCCCGCATGCTGCCTGACTGTAGGAGTAGCTGCTAACATCCTAATGTTAGTGGCTGGGAGAGGCTGCGGGAAAAGCATGTGTGAGCACTGGGCCTGAACTCCCGTGTATCTGAGTTGAATACAGCGATTTTCAACGGCTTTCCTCAACCAGAGTGTAGCTAGGTTCCAAATCCCATGTACGAGCGGGTAGCAGACATCTGCCTCCCATGCATACACACTTCTGAGAGTTGAGCTTATGGCCTGTACCTCCACATCCAGCCTGCTGGTACCCTTGGCTTCTAAAAGGCCTAGGCTCGCTGTTTGACGGAAGTGCTGGGAGAGGTAATTGGAATCACCCGGCACACAAGACTAGTGCCTTCAAGCTCAGTTCAGCGATTTCCTAGTAATTCCTGTGGTAGAGTGGTGCTACATACTAAGTTCCATACGTGAGAGGGTAGCTGAACGCCTTGTCCAAAACCATCTTACTTCTGAGAGTTGAGCTCAGCCTCAGTCCCTCACAGTTCCACACTGCCTGCAGAGTGAGTTTCGCAGGTCTTCAGCAGAGACGTTTGCCAGAGGCTTCTGAGACGCAGGGTAACAATGCAGACCTGGAGGGTATCCCCAGGTGCAGGCGACTGGTAATCTTGGAACCTCCTGACTCAGAATACTGCTACCTTCTCACTGCCATAGGAATGCAGCTAGTTGACAGCTGGCTTCAAGACATGCTTCCCTGTGAGAGCTTGGGACAGGGCAGAACCCTCCCGCATGCTGCCTGACTGTAGGAGTAGCTGCTAACATCCTAATGTTAGTGGCTGGGAGAGGCTGCGGGAAAAGCATGTGTGAGCACTGGGCCTGAACTCCCGTGTATCTGAGTTGAATACAGCGATTTCCAACGGCTTTCCTCAACCAGAGTGTAGCTAGGTTCCAAATCCCATGTACGAGCGGGTAGCAGACATCTGCCTCCCATGCATACACACTTCTGAAGTTGAGCTTATGGCCTGTACCTTCACAGCCAGCCTGCTGGTACCCTTGGCTTCTAAAAGGCCTAGGCTCCTGTTTGACGGAAGTGCTGGGAGAGGTAATTGGAATCACCCGGCACACAAGACGAGTGCCCTCAAGCTGAGTTCAGCGATTTCCTAGTAATTCCTTTGGTAGACTGGTGCTACATACTAAGTTCCATACGTGAAAGGGTAGCTGAACGCCTTGTCCAAAACCATCTTACTTCTGAGAGTTGAGGTCAGCCTCAGTCCCTCACAGTTCCACACTGCCTGCAGAGTGAGTTTCGCAGGTCTGCAGCAGAGACGTTTGCCAGAGGCTTCTGAGACGCAGGGTAACAATGCAGACCTGGAGGGTATCCCCAGGTGCAGTCGACTGGTAATCTTGGAACCTCCTGACTCAGAATACTGCTACCTTCTCACTGCCATAGTAATGCAGCTAGTTGACAGCTGGCTTCAAGACATGATTCCCTGTGAGAGCTGAGGACAGGGCAGATCCCTCCCGCATGCTGCCTGACTGTAGGAGTAACTGCTAACATCCTTATGTTAGTGGCTGGGAGAGGTTGCGGGAAAAGCATGTGTGAGCACTGGGCCTGAACTCCCGTGTATCTGAGTTGAATACAGCGATTTCCAACGGCTTTCCTCAACCAGAGTGTAGCTACGTTCCAAATCCCATGTACGAGCGGGTAGCAGACATCTGCCTCCCATGCATACACACTTCTGAGAGTTGAGCTTATGGCCTGTACCTCCACATCCAGCCTGCTGGTACCCTTGGCTTCTAAAAGGCCTAGGTTCGCTGTTTGACGGAAGTGCTGGGAGAGGTAATTGGAATCTCCCGGCACACAAGACGAGTGCCTCCAAGCTCAATTCACGATTTCCCAGTAATTCTTGTGGTAGACAGGTGCTACATACTAAGTTCCATATGTGAGAAGGTAGCTGAACGCCCTGTCCAAAAGCATCTTACTTCTGAGATTTGAGCACACCCTCAGTCCCTCACACTTCCACACTGCCTGCAGAGTGAGTTTCACACGTCTTCACCAGAGACGATTGCCAGAGGCTTCTGAGTACAAGTTAACAATGCAGACCTGGAGGGTATCTCCAGGTGCAGTCGACTGGTAATCTTGGAACCTCCTGACTCAGAATACTGCTACCTTCTCACTGCCATAGGAATGCAGCTAGTTGACAGCTGGCTTCAAGACATGCTTCCCTGTGAGAGCTGAGGACAGGGCAGAACCCTCCCGCATCCTGCCTGACTGTAGGAGTAGCTGCTAACATCCTATTGTTAGTGGCTGGGAGAGGTTGCGGGAAAAGTATGTGTGAGCACTGGGCCTGAACTCCCGTGTATCTGAGTTGAATACAGCGATTTCCAATGGCCTTCTTCAATCACAGTGTAGCTAGGTTCCAACTCCCATGTCCGAGTGGGTAGCAGACATCTGCCTCCCATGCATACACACTTCTGAGAGTTGAGCTTATGGCCTGTACCTCCACATCCAGCCTGCTCGTACCCTTGGCTTCTAAAAGGCCTAGGCTCGCTGTTTGACGGAAGTGCTGGGAGAGGTAATTGGAATCACCCGGCACACAAGACTAGTGCCTCCAAGCTCAGTTCAGCGATTTCCTAGTAATTCCTGTGGTAGACTGGTGCTACATACTAAGTTCCATACGTGAGAGGGTAGCTGAACGCCTTGTCCAAAACCATCTTACTTCTGAGAGTTGAGCTCAGCCTCAGTCCCTCACAGTTCCACACTGCCTGCAGAGTGAGTTTCGAAGGTCTTCAGCAGAGACGTTTGCCAGAGTCTTCTGAGACGAAGGGTAACAATGCAGACCTGGAGGGTATCCCCAGGTGCAGTCGACTGGTAATCTTGGAACCTCCTGACTCAGAATACTGCTACCTTCTCACTGCCATAGGAATGCAGCTAGTTGACAGCTGGCTTCAAGACATGCTTCCCTGTGAGAGCTTGGGACAGGGCAGAACCCTCCCGCATGCTGCCTGACTGTAGGAGTAGCTGCTAACATCCTAATGTTAGTGGCTGGGAGAGGCTGCGGGAAAAGCATGTGTGAGCACTGGGCCTGAACTCCCGTGTATCTGAGTTGAATACAGCGATTTCCAACGGCTTTCCTCAACCAGAGTGTAACTAGGTTCCAAATCCCATGTACGAGCGGGTAGCAGACATCTGCCTCCCATGCATACACACTTCTGAAGTTGAGCTTATGGCCTGTACCTTCACAGCCAGGCTGCTGGTACCCTTGGCTTCTAAAAGGCCTAGGCTCGCTGTTTGACGGAAGTGCTGGGAGAGGTAATTGGAATCACCCGGCACACAAGACGAGTGCCCTCAAGCTCAGTTCAGCGATTTCCTAGTAATTCCTTTGGTAGACTGGTGCTACATACTAAGTTCCATACGTGAAAGGGTAGCTGAACGCCTTGTCCAAAACCATCTTACTTCTGAGAGTTGAGGTCAGCCTCAGTCCCTCACAGTTCCACACTGCCTGCAGAGTGAGTTTCGCAGGTCTTCAGCAGAGACGTTTGCCAGAGGCTTCTGAGACGCAGGGTAACAATGCAGACCTGGAGGGTATCCCCAGGTGCAGTCGACTGGTAATCTTGGAACCTCCTGACTCAGAATACTGCTACCTTCTCACTGCCATAGTAATGCAGCTAGTTGACAACTGGCTTCAAGACATGATTCCCTGTGAGAGCTGAGGACAGGGCAGATCCCTCCCGCATGCTGCCTGACTGTAGGAGTAACTGCTAACATCCTTATGTTAGTGGCTGGGAGAGGTTGCGGGAAAAGCATGTGTGAGCACTGGGCCTGAACTCCCGTGTATCTGAGTTGAATACAGCGATTTCCAACGGCTTTCCTCAACCAGAGTGTAGCTACGTTCCAAATCCCATGTACGAGCGGGTAGCAGACATCTGCCTCCCATGCATACACACTTCTGAGAGTTGAGCTTATGGCCTGTACCTCCACATCCAGCCTGCTGGTACCGTTGGCTTCTAAAAGGCCTAGGCTCGCTGTTTGACGGAAGTGCTGGGAGAGGTAATTGGAATCTCTCGGCACACAAGACGAGTGCCTCCAAGCTCAATTCACGATTTCCCAGTAATTCTTGTGGTAGACAGGTGCCACATACTAAGTTCCATATGTGAGATGGTAGCTGAACGCCTTGTCCAAAAGCATCTTACTTCTGAGAGTTGAGCCAACCCTCAGTCCCTCACAGTTCCACACTGCCTGCAGAGTGAGTTTCACACGTCTTCACCAGAGACGATTGCCAGAGGCTTCTGAGTACAAGTTAACAATGCAGACCTCGAGGGTATCTCCAGGTGCAGTAGAGTGGTAATCTTGGAACCTCCTGACTCAGAGTACTGCTACCTTCTCACTGCCATAGGAATGCAGCTAGTTGACAGCTGGCTTCAAGACAGGCTTCCCTGTGAGAGCTGAGGACAGGGCAGAACCCTCCCGCATCCTGCCTGACTGTAGTAGTAGCTGCTAACATCCTTATGTTAGTGGCTGGGAGAGGTTGCGGGGAAAGCATGTGTGAGCACTGGGCCTGAACTCCCGTGTATCTGAGTTGAATACAGCGATTTCCAATGGCCTTCTTCAATCACAGTGTAGCTAGGTTCCAACTCCCATGTCCGAGTGGGTAGCAGACATCTGCCTCCCATGCATACACACTTCTGAGAGTTGAGCTTATGGCCTGTACCTCCACATCCAGCCTGCTGGTAACCTTGGCTTCTAAAAGGCCTAGGCTCGCTGTTTGACGGAAGTGCTGGGAGAGGTAATTGGAATCACCCGGCACACAAGACTAGTGCCTCCAAGCTCAGTTCAGCGATTTCCTAGTAATTCCTGTGGTAGACTGGTGCTACATAATAAGTTCCATACGTGAGAGGGTAGCTGAACGCCTTGTCCAAAACCATCTTACTTCTGAGAGTTGAGCTCAGCCTCAGTCCCTCACAGTTCCACACTGCCTGCAGAGTGAGTTTCGCAGGTCTTCAGCAGAGACGTTTGCCAGAGGCTTCTGAGACGCAGGGTAACAATGCAGACCTGGAGGGTATCCCCAGGTGCAGTCGACTGGTAATCTTGGAACGTCCTGTCAGAATCCTGCTACCTTCTCACTGCCATAGGAATGCAGCTAGTTGACAGCTGGCTTCAAGACATGCTTCCCTGTGAGAGCTGAGGACAGGGCAGAACCCTCCCGCATGCTGCCTGACTGTAGGAGTAGCTGCTAAAATCCTTATGTTAGTGGCTGGGAGAGGTTGCGGGAAAAGCATGTGTAAGCATTGGGCCTGAACTCCCGTGTATCTGAGTTGAATACAGCGATTTCCAACGGCTTTCCTCAACCAGAGTGTAGCTAGGTTCCAAATCCCATGTACGAGCGGGTAGCAGACATCTGCCTCCCATGCATACACACTTCTGAGAGTTGAGCTTATGGCCTGTACCTCCATATCCAGCCTGCTGGTACCCTTGGCTTCTAAAAGGCCTAGGCTCGCTGTTTGACGGAAGTGCTGGGAGAGGTAATTGGAATCTCCGGGCACAAAAGACGAGTGCCTCCAAGCTCAATTCACGATTTCCCAGTAATTCTTGTGGTAGACAGGTGCTACATACTAAGTTCCATATGTGAGAAGGTAGCTGAACGCCTTGTCCAAAAGCATCTTACTTCTGAGAGTTGAGCACACCCTCAGTCCCTCACACTTCCACACTGCCTGCAGAGTGAGTTTCACACGTCTTCACCAGAGACGATTGCCAGAGGCTTCTGAGTACAAGTTAACAATGCAGACCTGGAGGGTATCTCCAGGTGCAGTAGAGTGGTAATATTGGAACCTCCTGACTCAGAGTACTGCTACCTTCTCACTGCCATAGGAATGCATCTAGTTCACAGCTGGCTTCAAGACATGCTTCCCTGTGAGAGCTGAGGACAGGGCAGAACCCTCCCGCATCCTGCCTGACTGTAGGAGTAGCTGCTAACATCCTAATGTTAGTGGCTGGGAGAGGTTGCGGGAAAAGCATGTGTGAGCACTGTGCCTGAACTCCCGTGTATCTGAGTTGAATACAGCGATTTCCAATGGTCTTCTTCAATCACAGTGTAGCTAGGTTCCAACTCCCATGTCCGAGTGGGTAGCAGACATCTGCCTCCCATGCATACACACTTCTGAGAGTTGAGCTTATGGCCTGTACCTCCACAGCCAGCCTGCTGGTACCCTTGGCTTCTAAAAGGCCTAGGCTCGCTGTTTTGACGAAAGTGCTGGGAGAGGTAATTGGAATCACCCGGCACACAAGACTAGTGCCTCCAAGCTCAGTTCAGCGATTTCCTAGTAATTCCTGTGGTAGACTGGTGCTACATACTAAGTTCCATACGTGAGAGGGTAGTTGAACGCCTTGTCCAAAACCATCTTACTTCTGAGAGTTGAGCTCAGCCTCAGTCCCTCACAGTTCCACACTGCCTGCAGAGTGAGTTTCGCAGGTCTTCAGCAGAGACGTTTGCCAGAGGTTTCTGAGACGCAGGGTAACAATGCAGACCTGGAGGGTATCCCCAGGTGCAGTCGACTGGTAATCTTGGAACCTCCTGACTCAGAATACTGCTACCTTCTCACTGCCATAGGAATGCAGCTAGTTGACAGCTGGCTTCAAGACATGCTTCCCTGTGAGAGCTGAGGACAGGGCAGAACCCTCCTGCATGCTGCCTGACTGTAGGAGTAGCTGCTAACATCCTAAATATAGTGGCTGGGAGAGGTTGCGGGAAAAGCATGTGTGAGCACTGGGCCTGAACTCCCGTGTATCTGAGTTGAATACAGCGATTTCCAACGGCTTTCCTCAACCAGAGTGTAGCTAGGTTCCAAATCCCATGTACGAGCGGGTAGCAGACATCTGCCTCCCATTCATACACACTTCTGAGAGTTGAGCTTATGGCCTGTACCTCCACATCCAGCCTGCTGGTACCCTTGGCTTCTAAAAGGCCTAGGCTCGCTGTTTGACGGAAGTGCTGGGAGAGGTAATTGGAATCTGCCGGCACACAAGACGAGTGCCTCCAAGCTCAATTCACGATTTCCCAGTAATTCTTGTGGTAGACAGGTGCTACATACTAAGTTCCATATGTGAGAAGGTAGCTGAACGCCTTGTCCAAAAGCATCTTACTTCTGAGAGTTGAGCACACCCTCAGTCCCTCACACTTCCACACTGCCTGCAGAGTGATTTTCACACGTCTTCACCAGAGACGATTGCCAGAGGCTTCTGAGTACAAGTTAACAATGCAGACCTGGAGGGTATCTCCAGGTGCAGTAGAGTGGTAATCTTGGAACCTCCTGACTCAGAGTACTGCTACCTTCTCACTGCCATAGGAATGCAGCTAGTTGACAGCTGGCTTCAAGACATGCTTCCCTGTGAGAGCTGAGGACAGGGCAGAACCCTCCCGCATGCTGCCTGACTGTAGGAGTAGCTGCTAACATCCTTATGTTAGTGGCTGGGAGAGGTTGCGGGAAAAGCATGTGTGAGCACTGGGCCTGAACTCCCGTGTATCTGAGTTGAATACAGCGATTTCCAATGGCCTTCTTCAATCACAGTGTAGCTAGGTTCCAACTCCCATGTCCGAGTGGGTAGCAGACATCTGCCTCCCATGCATACACACTTCTGAGAGTTGAGCTTATGGCCTGTACCTCCACAGCCAGCCTGCTGGTACCCTTGGCTTCTAAAAGGCCTAGGCTCGCTGTTTGACGGAAGTGATGGGAGAGGTAATTGGAATCACCCGGCACACAAGACTAGTGCCTCCAAGCTCAGTTCAGCGATTTCCTAGTAATTCCTGTGGTAGACTGGTGCTACATACTAAGTTCCATACGTGAGAGGGTAGCTGAACGCCTTGTCCAAAACCATCTTACTTCTGAGAGTTGAGCTCAGCCTCAGTCCCTCACAGTTCCACACTGCCTGCAGAGTGAGTTTCGCAGGTCTTCAGCAGAGACGTTTGCCAGAGGCTTCTGAGACGCAGGGTAACAATGCAGACCTGGAGGGTATCCCCAGGTGCAGTCGACTGGTAATCTTGGAACCTCCTGACTCAGAATACTGCTACCTTCTCACTGCCATAGGAATGCAGCTAGTTGACAGCTGGCTTCAAGACATGCTTCCCTGTGAGAGCTTAGGACAGGGCAGAACCCTCCCGCATGCTGCCTGACTGTAGGAGTAGCTGCTAACATCCTAATGTTAGTTGCTGGGAGAGGCTGCGGGAAAAGCATGTGTGAGCACTGGGCCTGAACTCCCGTGTATCTGAGTTGAATACAGCGATTTCCAACGGCTTTCCTCAACCCGAGTTTAGCTAGGTTCCAAATCCCATGTACGAGCGGGTAGCAGACATCTGCCTCCCATGCATACACACTTCTGAGAGTTGAGCTTATGGCCTGTACCTCCACATCCAGCCTGCTGGTACCCTTGGCTTCTAAAAGGCCTAGGCTCGCTGTTTGACGGAAGTGCTGGGAGAGGTAATTGGAATCACCCGGCACACAAGACTAGTGCCTCCAAGCTCAGTTCAGCGATTTCCTAGTAATTCCTGTGGTAGACTGGTGCTACATACTAAGTTCCATACGTGAGAGGGTAGCTGAACGCCTTGTCCAAAACCATCTTACTTCTGAGAGTTGAGCTCAGCCTCAGTCCCTCACAGTTCCACACTGCCTGCAGAGTGAGTTTCGCAGGTCTTCAGCAGAGACGTTTGCCAGAGGCTTCTGAGACGCAGGGTAACAATGCAGACCTGGAGGGTATCCCCAGGTGCAGTCGACTGGTAATCTTGGAACGTCCTGACTCAGAATACTGCTACCTTCTCACTGCCATAGAAATGCAGCTAGTTGACAGCTGGCTTCAAGACATGCTTCCCTGTGAGAGCTGAGGACAGGGCAGAACCCTCCCGCATGCTGCCTGACTGTAGGAGTAGCTGCTAAAATCCTTATGTTAGTGGCTGGGAGAGGTTGCGGGAAAAGCATGTGTGAGCATTGGGCCTGAACTCCCGTGTATCTGAGTTGAATACAGCGATTTCCAACGGCTTTCCTCAACCAGAGTGTAGCTAGGTTCCAAATCCCATGTACGAGCGGGTAGCAGACATCTGCCTCCCATGCATACACACTTCTGAGAGTTGAGCTTATGGCCTGTACCTCCATATCCAGCCTGCTGGTACCCTTGGCTTCTAAAAGGCCTAGGCTCGCTGTTTGACGGAAGTGCTGGGAGAGGTAATTGGAATCTCCCGGCACACAAGACGAGTGCCTCCAAGCTCAATTCACGATTTCCCAGTAATTCTTGTGGTAGACAGGTGCTACATACTAAGTTCCATATGTGAGAAGGTAGCTGAACGCCTTGTCCAAAAGCATCTTACTTCTGAGAGTTGAGCACACCCTCAGTCCCTCACACTTCCACACTGCCTGCAGAGTGAGTTTCACACGTCTTCACCAGAGACGATTGCCAGAGGCTTCTGAGTACAAGTTAACAATGCAGACCTGGAGGGTATCTCCAGGTGCAGTAGAGTGGTAATATTGGAACCTCCTGACTCAGAGTACTGCTACCTTCTCACTGCCATAGGAATGCAGCTAGTTCACAGCTGGCTTCAAGACATGCTTCCCTGTGAGAGCTGAGGACAGGGCAGAACCCTCCCGCATCCTGCCTGACTGTAGGAGTAGCTGCTAACATCCTAATGTTAGTGGCTGGGAGAGGTTGCGGGAAAAGTATGTGTGAGCACTGGGCCTGAACTCCCGTGTATCTGAGTTGAATACAGCGATTTCCAATGGTCTTCTTCAATCACAGTGTAGCTAGGTTCCAACTCCCATGTCCGAGTGGGTAGCAGACATCTGCCTCCCATGCATACACACTTCTGAGAGTTGAGCTTATGGCCTGTACCTCCACAGCCAGCCTGCTGGTACCCTTGGCTTCTAAAAGGCCTAGGCTCGCTGTTTTGACGGAAGTGCTGGGAGAGATAATTGGAATCACCCGGCACACAAGACTAGTGCCTCCAAGCTCAGTTCAGCGATTTCCTAGTAATTCCTGTGGTAGACTGGTGCTACATACTAAGTTCCATACGTGAGAGGGTAGCTGAACGCCTTGTCCAAAACCATCTTACTTCTGAGAGTTGAGCTCAGCCTCAGTCCCTCACAGTTCCACACTGCCTGCAGAGTGAGTTTCGCAGGTCTTCAGCAGAGACGTTTGCCAGAGGCTTCTGAGACGCAGGGTAACAATGCAGACCTGGAGGGTATCCCCAGGTGCAGTCGACTGGTAATCTTGGTACCTCCTGACTCAGAATACTGCTACCTTCTCACTGCCATAGGAATGCAGCTAGTTGACAGCTAGCTGGCTTCAAGACATGCTTCCCTGTGAGAGCTGAGGACAGGGCAGAACCCTCCCGCATCCTGCCTGACTGTAGGAGTAGCTGCTAACATCCTAATGTTAGTGGCTGGGAGAGGTTGCGGGAAAAGCATGTGTGAGCACTGGGCCTGAACTCCCGTGTATCTGAGTTGAATACAGCGATTTCCAACGGCTTTCCTCAACCAGAGTGTAGCTAGGTTCCAAATCCCATGTACGAGCGGGTAGCAGACATCTGCCTCCCATGCATACACACTTCTGAGAGTTGAGCTTATGGCCTGTACCTCCACAGCCAGCCTGCTGGTACCCTTGGCTTCTAAAAGGCCTAGGCTCGCTGTTTGACGGAAGTGCTGGGAGAGGTAATTGGAATCTCCCGGCACACAAGACGAGTGCCTCCAAGCTCAATTCACGATTTCCCAGTAATTCTTGTGGTAGACAGGTGCTACATACTAAGTTCCATATGTGAGAAGGTAGCTGAACGCCTTGTCCAAAAGCATCTTACTTCTGAGAGTTGAGCCCACCCTCAGTCCCTCACACTTCCACAGTGCCTGCAGAGTGAGTTTCACACGTCTTCACCAGAGACGATTGCCAGAGGCTTCTGAGTACAAGTTAACAATGCAGACCTGGAGGGTATCTCCAGGTGCTGTAGAGTGGTAATCTTGGAACCTCCTGACTCAGAGTACTGCTACCTTCTCACTGCCATAGGAATGCAGCTAGTTGACAGCTGGCTTCAAGACATGCTTCCCTGTGAGAGCTGAGGACAGGGCAGAACCCTCCCGCATGCTGCCTGACTGTAGGAGTAGCTGCTAACATCCTTATGTTAGTGGCTGGGAGAGGTTGCGGGAAAAGCATGTGTGAGCACTGGGCCTGAACTCCCGTGTATCTGAGTTGAATACAGCGATTTCCAACGGCTTTCCTCAACCAGAGTGTAGCTAGGTTCCAAATCCCATGTACGAGCGGGTAGCAGACATCTGCCTCCCATGCATACACACTTCTGAGAGTTGAGCTTATGGCCTGTACCTCCACAGCCAGCCTGCTGGTACTCTTGGCTTCTAAAAGGCCTAGGCTCGCTGTTTGACGGAAGTGCTGGGAGAGGTAATTGGAATCTCCCGGCACACAAGACGAGTGCCTCTAAGCTCAATTCACGATTTCCCAGTAATTCTTGTGGTTGACAGGTGCTACATACTAAGTTCCATATGTGAGATGGTAGCTGAACGCCTTGTCCAAAAGCATCTTACTTCTGAGAGTTGAGCCCACCCTCAGTCCCTCACAGTTCCACACTGCCTGCAGAGTGAGTTTCACACGTCTTCACCAGAGACGATTGCCAGAGGCTTCTGAGTACAAGTTAACATGCAGACCTGGAGGGTATCTCCAGGTGCAGTAGAGTGGTAATCTTGGAACCTCCTGACTCAGAGTACTGCTACCTTCTCACTGCCATAGGAATGCAGCTAGTTGACAGCTGGCTTCAAGACATGCTTCCCTGTGAGAGCTGATGACAGGGCAGAACCCTCCCGTATCCTGCCTGACTGTAGGAGTAGCTGCTACCATCCTTATGTTAGTGGCTGGGAGAGGTTGCGGGAAAAGCATGTGTGAACATTGGGCCTGAACTCCCGTGTATCTGAGTTGAATACAGCGATTTCCTACGGCTCTCCTCAACCAGAGTGTAGCTAGGTTCCAAATCCCATGTACGAGCGGGTAGCAGACATCTGCCTCCCATGCATACACACTTCTGAGAGTTGAGCTTATGGCCTGTACCTCCACAGCCAGCCTGCTGGTACCCTTGGCTTCTAAAGGCCTAGGCTCGCTGTTTGACGGAAGTGCTGGGAGAGATAATTGGAATCACCCGGCACACAAGACTAGTGCCTCCAAGCTCAGTTCAGCGATTTCCTAATAATTCCTGTGGTAGACTGGTGCTACATACTAAGTTCTATACGTGAGAGGGTAGCTGAACGCCTTGTCCAAAACCATCTTACTTCTGAGAGTTGAGCTCACCCTCAGTCCCTCACAGTTCGACACTGCCTGCAGAGTGAGTTTCGCAGGTCTTCAGCAGAGACGTTTGCCAGAGGCTTCTGCGACGCAGGGTACCAATGCAGACCTGGAGGGTATCCCCAGGTGCAGTAGAGTGGTAATATTGGAACCTCCTGACTCAGAGTACTGCTACCTTCTCACTGCCATAGGAATGCAGCTAGTTGACAGCTGGCTTCAAGACATGCTTCCCTGTGAGAGCTGAGGACAGGGCAGAACCCTCCCGCATCCTGCCTGACTGTAGGAGTAGCTGCTAACATCCTTATGTTAGTGGCTGGGAGAGGTTGCCGGAAAAGCATGTGTGAGCACTGGGCCTGAACTCCCTTGTATCTGAGTTGAATACAGCGATTTCCAACGGCTTTCCTCAACCAGAGTGTAGCTAGGTTCCAAATCCCATGTCCGAGTAGGTAGCAGACATCTGCCTCCCATGCATACACACTTCTGAGAGTTGAGCTTAAGGCCTGTACCTCCACATCCAGCCTGCTGGTACCCTTGGCTTCTAAAAGGCCTAGGCTCGCTGTTTGACGGAAGTGCTGGGAGAGGTAATTGGAATCTCCCGGCACACAAGACGAGTGCCTCCAAGCTCAATTCACGATTTCCCAGTAATTCTTGTGGTAGACAGGTGCTACATACTAAGTTCCATATGTGAGAAGGTAGCTGAACGCCTTGTCCAAAAGCATCTTACTTCTGAGAGTTGAGTCCACCCTCAGTCCCTCACACTTCCACACTGCCTGCAGAGTGAGTTTCACACGTCTTCACCAGAGACGATTGCCAGAGGCTTCTGAGTACAAGTTAACAATGCAGACCTGGAGGGTATCTCCAGGTGCAGTAGAGTGGTAATCTTGGAACTTCCTGACTCAGAGTGCTGCTACCTTCTCACTGCCATAGGAATGCAGCTAGTTGACAGCTGGCTTCAAGACATGCTTCCCTGTGAGAGCTGAGGACAGGGCAGAACCCTCCCGCATCCTGCCTGACTGTAGGAGTAGCTGCTAACATCCTAATGTTAGTGGCTGGGAGAGGTTGCCGGAAAAGCATGTGTGAGCACTGGGCCTGAACTCCCGTGTATCTGAGTTGAATACAGCGATTTCCAATGGCCTTCTTCAATCACAGTGTAGCTAGGTTCCAACTCCCATGTCCGAGTGGGTAGCAGACATCTGCCTCCCATGCATACACACTTCTGAGAGTTGAGCTTATGGCCTGTACCTCCACATCCAGCCTGCTGGTACCCTTGATTTCTAAAAGGCCTAGGCTCGCTGTTTGACGGAAGTGCTGGGAGAGGTAATTGGAATCACCCGGCCCACAAGACTAGTGCCCCAAGCTCAGTTCAGCGATTTCCTAGTAATTCCTGTGGTAGAGTGGTGCTACATACTAAGTTCCATACTTGAGAGGGTAGCTGAACGCCTTGTCCAAAACCATCTTACTTCTGAGAGTTGAGCTCACCCTCAGTCCCTCACAGTTCCACACTGCCTGCAGAGTGAGTTTCGCAGGTCTTCAGCAGAGACGTTTGCCAGAGGCTTCTGAGACGCAGGGTAACAATGCAGACCTGGAGGGTATCCCCAGGTGCAGTCGACTGGTAATGTGGAACCTCCTGACTCAGAATACTGCTACCTTCTCACTGCCATAGGAATGCAGCTAGTTGACAGCTGGCTTCAAGACATGCTTCCCTGTGAGAGCTGAGGACAGGGCAGAACCTTCCCGCATGCTGCCTGACTGTAGGACTAGCTTCTAACATCCTTATGTTAGTGGCTGGGAGAGGTTGCGGGAAAAGCATGTGTGAGCACTGGGCCTGAACTCCCGTGTATCTGAGTTGAATACAGCGATTTCCAACGGCTTTCCTCAACCAGAGTGTAGCTAGGTTCCAAATCCCATGTACGAGCGGGTAGCAGACATCTGCCTCCCATGCATACACACTTCTGAGAGTTGAGCTTATGGCCTGTACCTCCACAGCCAGCCTGCTGGTACCCTTGGCTTCTAAAAGGCCTAGGCTCGCTGTTTGACGGAAGTGCTGGGAGAGATAATTGGAATCACCCGGCACACAAGACTAGTGCCTCCAAGCTCAGTTCAGCGATTTCCTAGTAATTCCTGTGGTAGACTGGTGCTACATACTAAGTTCCATACGTGAGAGGGTAGCTGAACGCCTTGTCCAAAACCATCTTACTTCTGAGAGTTGAGCTCAGCCTCAGTCCCTCACAGTTCGACACTGCCTGCAGATTGAGTTTCGCAGGTCTTCAGCAGAGACGTTTGCCAGAGGCTTCTGCGACGCAGGGTACCAATGCAGACCTGGAGGGTATCCCCAGGTGCAGTCGACTGGTAATCTTGGAACCTCCTGACTCAGAATACTGCTACCTTCTCACTGCCATAGGAATGCAGCTAGTTGACAGCTGGCTTCAAGACATGCTTCCCTGTGAGAGCTGAGGACAGGGCAGAACCCACCCGCATGCTGCCTGACTGTAGGAGTAGCTGCTAACATCCTTATGTTAGTGGCTGGGAGAGGTTGCGGGAAAAGCATGTGTGAGCACTGGGCCTGAACTCCCGTGTATCTGAGTTGAATACAGCGATTTCCAACGGCTTTCCTCAACCAGAGTGTAGCTAGGTTCCAAATCCCATGTACGAGCGGGTAGCAGACATCTGCCTCCCATGCATACACACTTCTGAGAGTTGAGCTTATGGCCTGTACCTCCACAGCCAGCCTGCTGGTACCCTTGGCTTCTAAAAGACCTAGGCTCGCTGTTTGACGGAAGTGCTGGGAGTGGTAATTGGAATCTCCCGGCACACAAGACGAGTGCCTCTAAGCTCAATTCACGATTTCCCAGTAATTCTTGTGGTTGACAGGTGCTACATACTAAGTTCCATATGTGAGATGGTAGCTGAACGCCTTGTCCAAAAGCACCTTACTTCTGAGAGTTGAGCCCACCCTCAGTCCCTCACAGTTCCACACTGCCTGCAGAGTGAGTTTCACACGTCTTCACCAGAGACGATTGCCAGAGGCTTCTGAGTACAAGTTAACAATGCAGACCTGGAGGGTATCTCCAGGTGCAGTAGAGTGGTAATATTGGAACCTCCTGACTCAGAGTACTGCTACCTTCTCACTGCCATAGGAATGCAGCTAGTTGACAGCTGGCTTCAAGACATGCTTCCCTGTGAGAGCTGATGACAGGGCAGAACCCTCCCGTATCCTGCCTGACTGTAGGAGTAGCTGCTACCATCCTTATGTTAGTGGCTGGGAGAGGTTGGGGGAAAAGCATGTGTGAGCACTGGGCCTGAACTCCCGTGTATCTGAGTTGAATACAGCGATTTCCAATGGCCTTCTTCAATCACAGTGTAGCTAGGTTCCAACTCCCATGTCCGAGTGGGTAGCAGACATCTGCCTCCCATGCATACACACTTCTGAGAGTTGAGCTTATGGCCTGTACCTCCACAGCCAGCCTGCTGGTACCCTTGGCTTCTAAAAGGCCTAGGCTCGCTGTTTGACGGAAGTGCTGGGAGAGGTAATTGGAATCACCCGGCACACAAGACTAGTGCCTCCAAGCTCAGTTCAGCGATTTCCTAGTAATTCCTGTGGTAGACTGGTGTTACATACTAAGTTCCATACGTGAGAGGGTAGCTGAACGCCTTGTCCAAAACCATCTTACTTCTGAGAGTTGAGCTCAGCCTCAGTCCCTCACATTTCCACACTGCCTGCAGAGTGAGTTTCGCAGGTCTTCAGCAGAGACGTTTGCCAGAGGCTTCTGAGACGCAGGGTAACAATGCAGACCTGGAGGGTATCCCCAGGTGCAGTCGACTGGTAATCTTGGACCCTCCTGACTCAGAATACTGCTACCTTCTCACTGCCATAGGAATGCAGCTAGTTGAGAGATGGCTTCAAGACATGCTTCCCTGTGAGAGCTGAGGACAGGGCAGAACCCTCCCGCATGCTGCCTGACTGTAGGAGTCGCTGCTAACATCCTTATGTTAGTGGCTGGGAGAGGTTGCGGGAAAAGCATGTGTGAGCACTGGGCCTGAACTCCCGTGTATCTGAGTTGAATACAGCGATTTCCAACGGCTTTCCTCAACCAGAGTGTAGCTAGGTTCCAAATCCCATGTACGAGCGGGTAGCAGACATCTGCCTCCCATGCATACACACTTCTGAGAGTTGAGCTTATGGCCTGTACCTCCACAGCCAGCCTGCTGGTACCCTTGGCTTCTAAAAGGCCTAGGCTCGCTGTTTGACGGAAGTGCTGGGAGAGATAATTGGAATCACCCGGCACACAAGACTAGTGCCTCCAAGCTCAGTTCAGCGATTTCCTAATAATTCCTGTGGTAGACTGGTGCTACAGACTAAGTTCCATACGTGAGAGGGTAGCTGAACGCCTTGTCCAAAACCATCTTACTTCTGAGAGTTGAGCTCACCCTCAGTCCCTCACAGTTCGACACTGCCTTCAGAGTGAGTTTCGCAGGTCTTCAGCAGAGACGTTTGCCAGAGGCTTCTGAGACGCAGGGTAACAATGCAGACCTGGAGGGTATCCCCAGGTGCAGTCGACTGGTAATCTTGGACCCTCCTGACTCAGAATACTGCTACCTTCTCACTGCCATAGGAATGCAGCTAGTTGACAGCTGGCTTCAAGACATGCTTCCCTGTGAGAGCTGAGGACAGGGCAGAACCCTCCCGCATGCTGCCTGACTGTAGGAGTAGCTGCTAACATCCTTATGTTAGTGGCTGGGAGAGGTTGCGGGAAAAGCATGTGTGAGCACTGGGCCTGAACTCCCGTGTATCTGAGTTGAATACAGCGATTTCCAACGGCTTTCCTCAACCAGAGTGTAGCTAGGTTCCAAATCCCATGTACGAGCGGGTAGCAGACATCTGCCTCCCATGCATACACACTTCTGAGAGTTGAGCTTATGGCCTGTACCTCCACAGCCAGCCTGCTGGTACCCTTGGCTTCTAAAAGGCCTAGGCTCGCTGTTTGACGGAAGTGCTGGGAGTGGTAATTGGAATCTCCCGGCACACAAGACGAGTGCCTCTAAGCTCAATTCACGATTTCCCAGTAATTCTTGTGGTTGACAGGTGCTACATACTAAGTTCCATATGTGAGATGGTAGCTGAACGCCTTGTCCAAAAGCACCTTACTTCTGAGAGTTGAGCCCACCCTCAGTCCCTCACAGTTCCACACTGCCTGCAGAGTGAGTTTCACACGTCTTCACCAGAGACGATTGCCAGAGGCTTCTGAGTACAAGTTAACAATGCAGACCTGGAGGGTATCTCCAGGTGCAGTAGAGTGGTAATATTGGAACCTCCTGACTCAGAGTACTGCTACCTTCTCACTGCCATAGGAATGCAGCTAGTTGACAGCTGGCTTCAAGACATGCTTCCCTGTGAGAGCTGATGACAGGGCAGAACCCTCCCGTATCCTGCCTGACTGTAGGAGTAGCTGCTACCATCCTTATGTTAGTGGCTGGGAGAGGTTGGGGGAAAAGCATGTGTGAGCACTGGGCCTGAACTCCCGTGTATCTGAGTTGAATACAGCGATTTCCAATGGCCTTCTTCAATCACAGTGTAGCTAGGTTCCAACTCCCATGTCCGAGTGGGTAGCAGACATCTGCCTCCCATGCATACACACTTCTGAGAGTTGAGCTTATGGCCTGTACCTCCACAGCCAGCCTGCTGGTACCCTTGGCTTCTAAAAGGCCTAGGCTCGCTGTTTGACGGAAGTGCTGGGAGAGGTAATTGGAATCACCCGGCACACAAGACTAGTGCTTCCAAGCTCAGTTCAGCGATTTCCTAGTAATTCCTGTGGTAGACTGGTGTTATATACTAAGTTCCATACGTGAGAGGGTAGCTGAAAGCCTTGTCCAAAACCATCTTACTTCTGAGAGTTGAGCTCAGCCTCAGTCCCTCACATTTCCACACTGCCTGGAGAGTGAGTTTCGCAGGTCTTCAGCAGAGACGTTTGCCAGAGGCTTCTGAGACGCAGGGTAACAATGCAGACCTGGAGGGTATCCCCAGGTGCAGTCGACTGGTAATCTTGGACCCTCCTGACTCAGAATACTGCTACCTTCTCACTGCCATAGGAATGCAGCTAGTTGAGAGCTGGCTTCAAGACATGCTTCCCTGTGAGAGCTGAGGACAGGGCAGAACCCTCCCGCATGCTGCCTGACTGTAGGAGTCGCTGCTAACATCCTTATGTTAGTGGCTGGGAGAGGTTGCGGGAAAAGCATGTGTGAGCACTGGGCCTGAACTCCCGTGTATCTGAGTTGAATACAGCGATTTCCAACGGCTTTCCTCAACCAGAGTGTAGCTAGGTTCCAAATCCCATGTACGAGCGGGTAGCAGACATCTGCCTCCCATGCATACACACTTCTGAGAGTTGAGCTTATGGCCTGTACCTCCACAGCCAGCCTGCTGGTACCCTTGGCTTCTAAAAGGCCTAGGCTCGCTGTTTGACGGAAGTGCTGGGAGAGATAATTGGAATCACCCGGCACACAAGACTAGTGCCTCCAAGCTCAGTTCAGCGATTTCCTAATAATTCCTGTGGTAGACTGGTGCTACAGACTAAGTTCCATACGTGAGAGGGTAGCTGAACGCCTTGTCCAAAACCATCTTACTTCTGAGAGTTGAGCTCACCCTCAGTCCCTCACAGTTCGACACTGCCTTCAGAGTGAGTTTCGCAGGTCTTCAGCAGAGACGTTTGCCAGAGGCTTCTGCGACGCAGGGTACCAATGCAGACCTGGAGGGTATCCCCAGGTGCAGTCGACTGGTAATCTTAGAACCTCCTGACTCAGAATACTGCTACCTTCTCACTGCCATAGGAATGCAGCTAGTTGACAGCTGGCTTCAAGACATGCTTCCCTGTGAGAGCTGAGGACAGGGCAGAACCCTCCCGCATGCTGCCTGACTGTAGGAGTAGCTGCTAACATCCTAATGTTAGTGGCTGGGAGAGGTTGCGGGAAAAGCATGTGTGAGCACTGGGCCTGAACTCCCGTGTATCTGAGTTGAATACAGCGATTTCCAACGGCTTTCCTCAACCAGAGTGTAGCTAGGTTCCAAATCCCATGTACGAGCGGGTAGCAGACATCTGCCTCCCATGCATACACACTTCTGAGAGTTGAGCTTATGGCCTGTACCTCCACAGCCAGCCTGCTGGTACCCTTGGCTTCTAAAAGGCCTAGGCTCGCTGTTTGACGGAAGTGCTGGGAGAGGTAATTGGAATCTCCCGGCACACAAGACGAGTGCCTCTAAGCTCAATTCACGATTTCCCAGTAATTCTTGTGGTTGACAGGTGCTACATACTAAGTTCCATATGTGAGATGGTAGCTGAACGCCTTGTCCAAAAGCATCTTACTTCTGAGAGTTGAGCCCACCCTCAGTCCCTCACAGTTCCACACTGCCTGCAGAGTGAGTTTCACACGTCTTCACCAGAGACGATTGCCAGAGGCTTCTGAGTACAAGTTAACAATGCAGACCTGGAGGGTATCTCCAGGTGCAGTAGAGTGGTAATTTTGGAACCTCCTGACTCAGAGTACTGCTACCTTCTCACTGCCATAGGAATGCAGCTAGTTGAAAGCTGGCTTCAAGACATGCTTCCCTGTGAGAGCTGAGGACAGGGCAGAACCCTCCCGTATCCTGCCTGACTGTAGGAGTAGCTGCTACCATCCTTATGTTAGTGGCTGGGAGAGGTTGCGGGAAAAGCATGTGTGAGCACTGGGCCTGAACTCCCGTGTATCTGAGTTGAATACAGCGATTTCCAATGGCCTTCTTCAATCACAGTGTAGCTAGGTTCCAACTCCCATGTCCGAGTGGGTAGCAGACATCTGCCTCCCATGCATACACACTTCTGAGAGTTGAGCTTATGGCCTGTACCTCCACATCCAGCCTGCTGGTACCCTTGGCTTCTAAAAGGCCTAGGCTCGCTGTTTGACGGAAGTGCTGGGAGAGGTAATTGGAATCACCCGGCACACAAGACTAGTGCCTCCAAGCTCAGTTCAGCGATTTCCTAGTAATTCCTGTGGTAGAGTGGTGCTACATACTAAGTTCCATACTTGAGAGGGTAGCTGAACGCCTTGTCCAAAACCATCTTACTTCTGAGAGTTGAGCTCACCCTCAGTCCCTCACAGTTCCACACTGCCTGCAGAGTGAGTTTCGCAGGTCTTCAGCAGAGACGTTTGCCAGAGGCTTCTGAGACGCAGGGTAACAATGCAGACCTGGAGGGTATCCCCAGGTGCAGTCGACTGGTAATCGTGGAACCTCCTGACTCAGAATACTGCTACATTCTCACTGCCATAGGAATGCAGCTAGTTGACAGCTGGCTTCAAGACATGCTTCCCTGTGAGAGCTGAGGACAGGGCAGAACCTTCCCGCATGCTGCCTGACTGTAGGAGTAGCTTCTAACATCCTTATATTAGTGGCTGGGAGAGGTTGCGGGAAAAGCATGTGTGAGCACTGGGCCTGAACTCCCGTGTATCTGAGTTGAATACAGCGATTTCCAACGGCTTTCCTCAACCAGAGTGTAGCTAGGTTCCAAATCCCATGTACGAGCGGGTAGCAGACATCTGCCTCCCATGCATACACACTTCTGAGAGTTGAGCTTATGGCCTGTACCTCCACAGCCAGCCTGCTGGTACCCTTGGCTTCTAAAAGGCCTAGGCTCGCTGTTTGACGGAAGTGCTGGGAGAGATAATTGGAATCACCCGGCACACAAGACTAGTGCCTCCAAGCTCAGTTCAGCGATTTCCTAATAATTCCTGTGGTAGACTGGTGCTACAGACTAAGTTCCATACGTGAGAGGGTAGCTGAACGCCTTGTCCAAAACCATCTTACTTCTGAGAGTTGAGCTCACCCTCAGTCCCTCACAGTTCGACACTGCCTTCAGAGTGAGTTTCGCAGGTCTTCAGCAGAGACGTTTGCCAGAGGCTTCTGCGACGCAGGGTACCAATGCAGACCTGGAGGGTATCCCCAGGTGCAGTCGACTGGTAATCTTAGAACCTCCTGACTCAGAATACTGCTACCTTCTCACTGCCATAGGAATGCAGCTAGTTGACAGCTGGCTTCAAGACATGCTTCCCTGTGAGAGCTGAGGACAGGGCAGAACCCTCCCGCATGCTGCCTGACTGTAGGAGTAGCTGCTAACATCCTAATGTTAGTGGCTGGGAGAGGTTGCGGGAAAAGCATGTGTGAGCACTGGGCCTGAACTCCCGTGTATCTGAGTTGAATACAGCGATTTCCAACGGCTTTCCTCAACCAGAGTGTAGCTAGGTTCCAAATCCCATGTACGAGCGGGTAGCAGACATCTGCCTCCCATGCATACACACTTCTGAGAGTTGAGCTTATGGCCTGTACCTCCACAGCCAGCCTGCTGGTACCCTTGGCTTCTAAAAGGCCTAGGCTCGCTGTTTGACGGAAGTGCTGGGAGAGGTAATTGGAATCTCCCGGCACACAAGACGAGTGCCTCTAAGCTCAATTCACGATTTCCCAGTAATTCTTGTGGTTGACAGGTGCTACATACTAAGTTCCATATGTGAGATGGTAGCTGAACGCCTTGTCCAAAAGCATCTTACTTCTGAGAGTTGAGCCCACCCTCAGTCCCTCACAGTTCCACACTGCCTGCAGAGTGAGTTTCACACGTCTTCACCAGAGACGATTGCCAGAGGCTTCTGAGTACAAGTTAACAATGCAGACCTGGAGGGTATCTCCAGGTGCAGTAGAGTGGTAATTTTGGAACCTCCTGACTCAGAGTACTGCTACCTTCTCACTGCCATAGGAATGCAGCTAGTTGACAGCTGGCTTCAAGACATGCTTCCCTGTGAGAGCTGAGGACAGGGCAGAACCCTCCCGTATCCTGCCTGACTGTAGGAGTAGCTGCTACCATCCTTATGTTAGTGGCTGGGAGAGGTTGCGGGAAAAGCATGTGTGAGCACTGGGCCTGAACTCCCGTGTATCTGAGTTGAATACAGCGATTTCCAATGGCCTTCTTCAATCACAGTGTAGCTAGGTTCCAACTCCCATGTCCGAGTGGGTAGCAGACATCTGCCTCCCATGCATACACACTTCTGAGAGTTGAGCTTATGGCCTGTACCTCCACATCCAGCCTGCTGGTACCCTTGGCTTCTAAAAGGCCTAGGCTCGCTGTTTGACGGAAGTGCTGGGAGAGGTAATTGGAATCACCCGGCACACAAGACTAGTGCCTCCAAGCTCAGTTCAGCGATTTCCTAGTAATTCCTGTGGTAGAGTGGTGCTACATACTAAGTTCCATACTTGAGAGGGTAGCTGAACGCCTTGTCCAAAACCATCTTACTTCTGAGAGTTGAGCTCACCCTCAGTCCCTCACAGTTCCACACTGCCTGCAGAGTGAGTTTCGCAGGTCTTCAGCAGAGACGTTTGCCAGAGGCTTCTGAGACGCAGGGTAACAATGCAGACCTGGAGGGTATCCCCAGGTGCAGTCGACTGGTAATCGTGGAACCTCCTGACTCAGAATACTGCTACATTCTCACTGCCATAGGAATGCAGCTAGTTGACAGCTGGCTTCAAGACATGCTTCCCTGTGAGAGCTGAGGACAGGGCAGAACCTTCCCGCATGCTGCCTGACTGTAGGAGTAGCTTCTAACATCCTTATATTAGTGGCTGGGAGAGGTTGCGGGAAAAGCATGTGTGAGCACTGGGCCTGAACTCCCGTGTATCTGAGTTGAATACAGCGATTTCCAACGGCTTTCCTCAACCAGAGTGTAGCTAGGTTCCAAATCCCATGTACGAGCGGGTAGCAGACATCTGCCTCCCATGCATACACACTTCTGAGAGTTGAGCTTATGGCCTGTACCTCCACAGCCAGCCTGCTGGTACCCTTGGCTTCTAAAAGGCCTAGGCTCGCTGTTTGACGGAAGTGCTCGGAGAGATAATTGGAATCACCCGGCACACAAGACTAGTGCCTCCAAGCTCAGTTCAGCATTTTCCTAGTAATTCCTGTGGTAGACTGGTGCTACATACTAAGTTCCATACGTGAGAGGGTAGCTGAACGCCTTGTCCAAATCCATCTTACTTCTGAGAGTTGAGCTCAGCCTCAGTCCCTCACAGTTCGACACTGCCTGCAGATTGAGTTTCGCAGGTCTTCAGCAGAGACGTTTGCCAGAGGCTTCTGCGACGCAGGGTACCAATGCAGACCTGGAGGGTATCCCCAGGTGCAGTCGACTGGTAATCTTGGAACCTCCTGACTCAGAATACTGCTACCTTCTCACTGCCATAGGAATGCAGCTAGTTGACAGCTGGCTTCAAGACATGCTTCCCTGTGAGAGCTGAGGACAGGGCATAACCCTCCCGCATGCTGCCTGACTGTAGGAGTAGCTGCTACCATCCTTATGTTAGTGGCTGGGAGAGGTTGCGGGAAAAGCATGTGTGAGCACTGGGCCTGAACTCCCGTGTATCTGAGTTGAATACAGCGATTTCCAACGGCTTTCCTCAACCAGAGTGTAGCTAGGTTCCAAATCCCATGTACGAGCGGGTAGCAGACATCTGCCTCCCATGCATACACACTTCTGAGAGTTGAGCTTATGGCCTGTACCTCCACAGCCAGCCTGCTGGTACCCTTGGCTTCTAAAAGGCCTAGGCTCGCTGTTTGACGGAAGTGCTGGGAGAGGTAATTGGAATCTCCCGGCACACAAGACGAGTGCCTCTAAGCTCAATTCACGATTTCCCAGTAATTCTTGTGGTTGACAGGTGCTACATACTAAGTTCCATATGTGAGATGGTAGCTGAACGCCTTGTCCAAAAGCATCTTACTTCTGAGAGTTGAGCCCACCCTCAGTCCCTCACAGTTCCACACTGCCTGCAGAGTGAGTTTCACACGTGTTCCCCAGAGACGATTGCCAGAGGCTGCTGAGTACAAGTTAACAATGCAGACCTGGAGGGTATCTCCAGGTGCAGTAGAGTGGTAATCTTGGAACCTCCTGACTGAGAGTACTGCTACCTTCTCACTGCCATAGGAATGCAGCTAGTTGACTGCTGGCTACAAGACATGCTTCCCTGTGAGAGCTGATGACAGGGCAGAACCCTCCCGTATCCTGCCTGACTGTAGGAGTAGCTGCTACCATCCTTATGTTAGTGGCTGGGAGAGGTTGGGGGAAAAGCATGTGTGAGCACTGGGCCAGAACTCCCGTGTATCTGAGTTGAATACAGCGATTTCCAACGGCTTTCCTCAACCATAGTGTAGCTAGTTTCCAAATCCCATTTACGAGCGGATAGCAGACATCTGCCTCCCATGCATACACACTTCTGAGAGTTGAGCTTATGGCCTGTACCTCCACAGCCAGCCTGCTGGTACCCTTGGCTTCTAAAAGGCCTAGGCTCGCTGTTTGACGGAAGTGCTGGGAGAGATAATTGGAATCACCCGGCACACAAGACTAGTGCCTCCAAGCTCAGTTCAGCGATTTCCTAATAATTCCTGTGGTAGACTGGTGCTACATACTAAGTTCTATACGTGAGAGGGTACCTGAACGCCTTGTCTAAAACCATCTTACTTCTGAGAGTTGAGCTCACCCTCAGTCCCTCACTGTTCGACACTGCCTGCAGAGTGAGTTTCGCAGGTCTTCAGCAGAGACGTTTGCCAGAGGCTTCTGCGACGCAGGGTACCAATGCAGACCTGGAGGGTATCCTCAGGTGCAGTCGACTGGTAATCTTAGAACCTCCTGACTCAGAATACTGCTACCTTCTCACTGCCATAGGAATGCAGCTAGTTGAGAGCTGGCTTCAAGACATGCTTCCCTATGAGAGCTGAGGACAGGGTAGTACCCTCCCGCATGCTGCCTGACTGTAGGAGTAGCTGCTCACATCCTAATGTTAGTGGCTGAGAGAGGTTGCGGGAAAAGCATGTGTGAGCACTGGGCCTGAACTCCCGTGTATCTGAGTTGAATACAGCGATTTCCAACGGCTTTCCTCAACCAGAGTGTAGCTAGGTTCCAAATCCCATGTACGAGCGGGTAGCAGACATCTGCCTCCCATGCATACACACTTCTGAGAGTTGAGCTTATGGCCTGTACCTCCACAGCCAGCCTGCTGGTACCCTTGTCTTCTAAAAGGCCTAGGCTCGCTGTTTGACGGAAGTGCTGGGAGAGGTAATTGGAATCTCCCGGCACACAAGACGAGTGTCTCTAAGCTCAATTCACGATTTCCCAGTAATTCTTGTGTTTGACAGGTGCTACATACTAAGTTCCATATGTGAGATGGTAGCTGAACGCCTTGTCCAAAAGCATCTTCCTTCTGAGAGTTGAGCCCACCCTCAGTCCCTCACAGTTCCACACTGCCTGCAGAGTGAGTTTCACACGTCTTCACCAGAGCCGATTGCCAGAGGCTTCTGAGTACAAGTTAACAATGCAGACCTGGAGGGTATCTCCAGGTGCAGTAGAGTGGTAATCTTGGAACCTCCTGACTCAGAGTACTGCTACCTTCTCACTGCCATAGGAATGCAGCTAGTTGACAGCTGGCTTCAAGACATGCTTCCCTGTGAGAGCTGAGGACAGGGCAGAACCCTCCCGCATCCTGCCTGACTGTAGGAGTAGCTGCTACCATCCTTATGTTAGTGGCTGGGAGAGGTTGCGGGAAAAGCATGTGTGAGCACTGGGCCTGAACTCCCGTGTATCTGAGTTGAATACAGCGATTTCCAATGGCCTTCTTCAATCACAGTGTAGCTAGGTTCCAACTCCCATGTCCGAGTGGGTAGCAGACATCAGCCTCCCATGCATACACACTTCTGAGAGTTGAGCTTATGGCCTGTACCTCCACAGCCAGCCTGCTGGTACCCTTGGCTTCTAAAAGGCCTAGGCTCCCTGTTTGACGGAAGTGCTGGGAGAGGTAATTGGAATCACCCGGCACACAAGACTAGTGCCTCCAAGCTCAGTTCAGCGATTTCCTAGTAATTCCTGTGGTAGACTGGTGTTACATACTAAGTTCCATACGTGAGAGTGTAGCTGAACGCCTTGTCCAAAACCATCTTACTTCTGAGAGTTGAGCTCAGCCTCAGTCCCTCACAGTTCCACACTGCCTGCAGAGTGAGTTTCGCAGGTCTTCAGCAGAGACGTTTGCCAGAGGCTTCTGAGACGCAGGGTAACAATGCAGACCTGGAGGGTATCCCCAGGTGCAGTCGACTGGTAATCTTGGACCCTCCTGACTCAGAATACTGCTACCTTCTCACTGCCATAGGAATGCAGCTAGTTGACAGCTGGCTTCAAGACATGCTTCCCTGTGAGAGCTGAGGACAGGGCAGAACCCTCCCGCATGCTGCCTGACTGTAGGAGTAGCTGCTAACATCCTTATGTTAGTGGCTGGGAGAGGTTGCGGGAAAAGCATGTGTGAGCACTGGGCCTGAACTCCCGTGTATCTGAGTTGAATACAGCGATTTCCAACGGCTTTCCTCAACCAGAGTGTAGCTAGGTTCCAAATCCCATGT
This sequence comes from Canis lupus baileyi, assembly GCF_048164855.1. NCBI lineage: Eukaryota > Metazoa > Chordata > Mammalia > Carnivora > Canidae > Canis > Canis lupus. Next base: position 75,633,974 of record NC_132844.1, on the reverse strand, counting down.
ACGAGCGGGTAGCAGACATCTGCCTCCCATGCATACACACTTCTGAGAGTTGAGCTTATGGCCTGTACCTCCACAGCCAGCCTGCTGGTACCCTTGGCTTCTAAAAGGCTTAGGCTCGCTGTTTGACGAAAGTGCTGGGAGAGATAATTGGAATCACCCGGCACACAAGACTAGTGCCTCGAAGCTCAGTTCAGCGATTTCCTAATAATTCCTGTGGTAGACTGGTGCTACATACTAAGTTCCATACGTGAGAGGGTAGCTGAACGCCTTGTCCAAAACCATCTTACTTCTGAGAGTTGAGCTCACCCTCAGTCCCTCACAGTTCGACACTGCCTGCAGAGTGAGTTTCGCAGGTCTTCAGCAGAGACGTTTGCCAGAGGCTTCTGCGACGCAGGGTACCAATGCAGACCTGGAGGGTATCCCCAGGTGCAGTCGACTGGTAATCTTAGAACCTCCTGACTCAGAATACTGCTACCTTCTCACTGCCATAGGAATGCAGCTAGTTGACAGCTGGCTTCAAGACATGCTTCCCTGTGAGAGCTGAGGACAGGGCAGAACCCTCCCGCATGCTGCCTGACTGTAGGAGTAGCTGCTAACATCCTAATGTTAGTGGCTGGGAGAGGTTGCGGGAAAAGCATGTGTGAGCACTGGGCCTGAATTCCCGTGTATCTGAGTTGAATACAGCGATTTCCAACGGCTTTCCTCAACCAGAGTGTAGCTAGGTTCCAAATCCCATGTACGAGCGGGTAGCAGACATCTGCCTCCCATGCATACACACTTCTGAGAGTTGAGCTTATGGCCTGTACCTCTACAGCCAGCCTGCTGGTACCCTTGGCTTCTAAAAGGCCTAGGCTCGCTGTTTGACGGAAGTGCTGGGAGAGGTAATTGGAATCTCCCGGCACACAAGACGAGTGCCTCTAAGCTCAATTCACGATTTCCCAGTAATTCTTGTGTTTGACAGGTGCTACATACTAAGTTCCATATGTGAGATGGTAGCTGAACGCCTTGTCCAAAAGCATCTTACTTCTGAGAGTTGAGCCCACCCTCAGTCCCTCACAGTTCCACACTGCCTGCAGAGTGAGTTTCACACGTCTTCACCAAAGACGATTGCCAGAGGCTTCTGAGTACAAGTTAACAATGCAGACCTGGAGGGTATCTCCAGGTGCAGTAGAGTGGTAATATTGGAACCTCCTGACTCAGAGTACTGCTACCTTCTCACTGCCATAGGAATGCAGCTAGTTGACAGCTGGCTTCAAGACATGCTTCCCTGTGAGAGCTGAGGACAGGGCAGAACCCTCCCGTATCCTGCCTGACTGTAGGAGTAGCTGCTACCATCCTTATGTTAGTGGCTGGGAGAGGTTGCGGGAAAAGCATGTGTGAGCACTGGGCCTGAACTCCCGTGTATCTGAGTTGAATACAGCGATTTCCAATGGCCTTCTTCAATCACAGTGTAGCTAGGTTCCAACTCCCATGTCCGAGTGGGTAGCAGACATCTGCCTCCCATGCATACACACTTCTGAGAGTTGAGCTTATGGCCTGTACCTCCACATCCAGCCTGCTGGTACCCTTGGCTTCTAAAAGGCCTAGGCTCGCTGTTTGACGGAAGTGCTGGGAGAGGTAATTGGAATCACCCGGCACACAAGACGAGTGCCTCCAAGCTCAGTTCAGCGATTTCCTAGTAATTCCTGTGGTAGACTGGTGCTACATACTAAGTTCCATACGTGAGAGGGTAGCTGAACGCCTTGTCCAAAACCATCTTACTTCTGAGAGTTGAGCTCAGCCTCAGTCCCTCACAGTTCCACACTGCCTGCAGAGTGAGTTTCGCAGGTCTTCAGCAGAGACGTTTGCCAGAGGCTTCTGAGACGCAGGGTAACAATGCAGACCTGCAGGGTATCCCCAGGTGCAGTCGACTGTTAATCTTGGACCCTCCTGACTCAGAATACTGCTACCTTCTCACTGCCATAGGAATGCAGCTAGTTGACAGCTGGCTTCAAGACATGCTTCCCTGTGAGAGCTGAGGACAGGGCAGAACCCTCCCGCATCCTGCCTGACTGTAGGAGTAGCTGCTAACATCCTTATGTTAGTGGCTGGGAGAGGTTGCGGGAAAAGCATGTGTGAGCACTGGGCCTGAACTCCCGTGTATCTGAGTTGAATACAGCGATTTCCAACGGCTTTCCTCAACCAGAGTGTAGCTAGGTTCCAAATCCCATGTACGAGCGGGTAGCAGACATCTGCCTCCCATGCATACACACTTCTGAGAGTTGAGCTTATGGCCTGTACCTCCACATCCAGCCTGCTGGTACCCTTGGCTTCTAAAAGGCCTAGGCTGGCTGTTTGACGGAAGTGCTGGGAGAGGTAATTGGAATCACCCGGCACACAAGACTAGTGCCTCCAAGCTCAGTTCAGCGATTTCCTAGTAATTCCTGTGGTAGACTGGTGCTACATACTAAGTTCCATACGTGAGAGGGTAGCTGAACGCCTTGTCCAAAACCATCTTACTTCTGAGAGTTGAGCTCACCCTCAGTCCCTCACATTTCCACACTGCCTGCAGAGTGAGTTTCGCAGGTCTTCAGCAGAGACGTTTGCCAGAGGCTTCTGAGACGCAGGGTAACAATGCAGACCTGGAGGGTATCCCCAGGTGCAGTCGACTGGGAATCTTGGAACCTCCTGACTCAGAATACTGCTACCTTCTCACTGCCATAGGAATGCAGCTAGTTGACAGCTGGCTTCAAGACATGCTTCCCTGTGAGAGCTGAGGACAGGGCAGAACCCTCCCGCATGCTGCCTGACTGCAGGAGTAGCTGCTAACATCCTTATGTTAGTGGCTGGGAGAGGTTGCGGGAAAAGCATGTGTGAGCACTGGGCCTGAACTCCCGTGTATCTGAGTTGAATACAGCGATTTCCAACGGCTTTCCTCAACCAGAGTGTAGCTAGGTTCCAACTCCCATGTCCGAGTCGGTAGCAGACATCTGCCTCCCATGCATACACACTTCTGAGAGTTGAGCTTATGGCCTGTACCTCCACATCCAGCCTGCTGGTACCCTTGGCTTCTAAAAGGCCTAGGCTCGCTGTTTGACGGAAGTGCTGGGAGAGATAATTGGAATCACCCGGCACACAAGACTAGTGCCTCCAAGCTCAGTTCAGCGATTTCCTAGTAATTCCTGTGGTAGACTGGTGCTACATACTAAGTTCCATACGTGAGAGGGTAGCTGAACGCCTTGTCCAAAACCATCTTACTTCTGAGAGTTGAGCTCAACCTCAGTCCCTCACAGTTCCACACTGCCTGCAGAGTGAGTTTCGCAGGTCTTCAGCAGAGACGTTTGCCAGAGGCTTCTGAGACGCAGGGTAACAATGCAGACCTGGAGGGTATCCCCAGGTGCAGTCGACTGGTAATCTTGGAACCTCCTGACTCAGAATACTGCTACCTTCTCACTGCCATAGGAATGCAGCTAGTTGACAGCTGGCTTCAAGACATGCTTCCCTGTGAGAGCTGAGGACAGGGCAGAACCTTCCCGCATGCTGCCTGACTGTAGGAGTAGCTGCTAACATCCTTATGTTAGTGGCTGGGAGAAGTTGCGGGAAAAGCATGTGTGAGCACTAGGCCTGAACTCCCGTGTATCTGAGTTGAATACAGCGATTTCCAACGGCTTTCCTCAACCAGAGTGTAGCTAGGTTCCAAATCCCATGTATGAGGGGGTAGAAGACATCTCCCTCCCATGCATACACACTTCTGAGAGTTGAGCTTATGGCCTGTACTTCCACATCCAGCCTGCTGGTACCCTTGGTTTCTAAAAGGCCTAGGCTCGCTGTTTGACGGAAGTGCTGGGAGAGGTAATTGGAATCTCCCGGCACACAAGACGAGTGCCTCCAAGCTCAATTCACGATTTCCCAGTAATTCTTGTGGTAGACAGGTGCCACATACTAAGTTCCATATGTGAGATGGTAGCTGAACGCCTTGTCCAAAAGCATTTTACTTCTGAGAGTTGAGCCCACCCTCAGTCCCTCACAGTTCCACACTGCCTGCAGAGTGAGTTTCACACGTCTTCACCAGAGACGATTGCCAGAGGCTTCTGAGTACAAGTTAACAATGCAGACCTGGAAGGTAACTCCAGGTGCAGTAGAGTGGTAATCTTGGAACCTCCTGACTCAGAGTACTGCTACCCTCTCACTGCCATAGGAATGCAGCTAGTTGACAGCTGGCTTCAAGACATGCTTCCCTGTGAGAGCTGAGGACAGGGCAGAACCCTCCCGCATCCTGCCTGACTGTAGGAGTAGCTGCTAACATCCTTATGTTAGTGGCTGGGAAAGGTTGCGGGAAAAGCATGTGTGAGCACTGGGCCTGAACTCCCGTGTATCTGAGTTGAATACAGCGATTTCCAATGGCCTTCTTCAATCACAGTGTAGCTAGGTTCCAACTCCCATGTCCGAGTGGGTAGCAGATATCTGCCTCCCATGCATACACACTTCTGAGAGTTGAGCTTATGGCCTGTACCTCCACAGCCAGCCTGCTGGTACCCTTGGCTTCTAAAAGGCCTAGGCTCGCTGTTTGACGGAAGTGCTGGGAGAGGTAATTGGAATCACCCGGCACACAAGACTAGTGCCTCCAAGCTCAGTTCAGCGATTTCCTAATAATTCCTGTGGTAGACTGGTGCTACATACTAAGTTCCATACGTGAGAGGGTAGCTGAACGCCTTGTCCAAAACCATCTTACTTCTGAGAGTTGAGCTCAGCCTCAGTCCCTCACAGTTCCACATTGCCTGCAGAGTGAGTTTCGCAGGTCTTCAGCAGAGACGTTTGCCAGAGGCTTCTGAGACGCAGGGTAACAATGCAGACCTGGAGGGTATCCCCAGGTGCAGTCGACTGGTAATCTTGGAACGTCCTGACTCAGAATACTGCTACCTTCTCACTGCCATAGGAATGCAGCTAGTTGACAGCTGGCTTCAAGACATGCTTCCCTGTGAGAGCTGAGGACAGGGCAGAACCCTCCCGCATGCTGCCTGACTGTAGGAGTAGCTGCTAACATCCTTATGTTAGTGGCTGGGAGAGGTTGCGGGAAAAGCATGTGTGAGCACTGGGCCTGAACTCCCGTGTATCTGAGTTGCATACAGCGATTTCCAACGGCTTTCCTCAACCAGAGTGTAGCTAGGTTCCAAATCCCATGTACGAGCGGGTAGCAGACATCTGCCTCCCATGCATACACACTTCTGAGAGTTGAGCTTATGGCCTGTACCTCCACAGCCAGCCTGCTGGTACCCTTGGCTTCTAAAAGGCCTAGGCTCGCTGTTTGACGGAAGTGCTGGGAGAGGTAATTGGAATCTCCCGGCACACAAGACGAGTGCCTCCAAGCTCAATTCACGATTTCCCAGTAATTCTTGTGGTAGACAGGTGCTACATACTAAGTTCCATATGTGAGATGGTAGCTGAACGCCTTGTCCAAAAGCATCTTACTACTGAGAGTTGAGCCCACCCTCAGTCCCTCACAGTTCCACACTGCCTGCAGAGTGAGTTTCACACGTCTTCACCAGAGACGATTGCCAGAGGCTTCTGAGTACAAGTTAACAATGCAGACCTGGAGGGTATCTCCAGGTACAGTAGAGTGGTAATCTTGGAACCTCCTGACTCAAAGTACTGCTACCTTCTCACTGCCATAGGAATGCAGCTAGTTGACAGCTGGCTTCAAGACATGCTTCCCTGTGAGAGCTGAGGACAGGGCAGAACCCTCCCGCATCCTGCCTGACTGTAGTAGTAGCTGCTAACATCCTTATGTTAGTGGCTGGGAGAGGTTGCGGGAAAAGCATGTGTGAGCACTGGGCCTGTACTCCCGTGTATCTGAGTTGAATACAGCGATTTCCAATGGCCTTCTTCAATCACAGTGTAGCTAGGTTCCAACTCCCATGTCCGAGTGGGTAGCAGACATCTGCCTCCCATGCATACACACTTCTGAGTGTTGAGCTTATGGCCTGTACCTCCACATCCAGCCTGCTGGTACCCTTGGCTTCTAAAAGGCCAAGGCTCGCTGTATGACAGAAGTGCTGGGAGAGGTAATTGGAATCACCCGGCACACAAAACTAGTGCCTCCAAGCTCAGTTCAGCGATTTCCTAGTAATTCCTGTGGTAGACTGGTGCTACATACTAAGTTCCATACGTGAGAGGGTAGCTGAACGCCTTGTCCAAAACCATCTTACTTCTGAGAGTTGAGCTCAGCCTCAGTCCCTCACAGTTCCACACTGCCTGCAGAGTGAGTTTCGCAGGTCTTCAGCAGAGACGTTTGCCAGAGGCTTCTGAGACGCAGGGTAACAATGCAGACCTGGAGGGTATCCCCAGGTGCAGTCGACTGGTAATCTTGGAACCTCCTGACTCAGAACACTGCTACCTTCTCACTGACATAGGAATGCAGCTGGTTGACAGCTGGCTTCAAGACATGCTTCCCTGTGAGAGCTGAGGACAGGGCAGAACCCTTCCGCATGCTGCCTGACTGTAGGAGTAGCTGCTAACATCCTTATGTTAGTGGCTGTGAGAGGTTGCGGGAAAAGCATGTGTGAGCACTGGGCCTGAACTCCCGTGTATCTGAGTTGAATACAGCGATTTCCAACGGCTTTCCTCAACCAGAGTGTAGCTAGGTTCCAAATCCCATGTACGAGCGGGTAGCAGACATCTGCCTCCCATGCATACACACTTCTGAGAGTTGAGCTTATGGCCTGCACCTCCACAGCCAGCCTGCTGGTACCCTTGGCTTCTAAAAGGCCTAGGCTCGCTGCTTGACGGAAGTGCTGGGAGAGGTAATTGGAATCTCCCGGCACACAAGACGAGTGCCTCCAAGCTCAATTCACGATTTCCCAGTAATTCTTGTGGTAGACAGGTGCTACATACTAAGTTCCATATGTGAGATGGTAGCTGAACGCCTTGTCCAAAAGCATCTTACTTCTGAGAGTTGAGCCCACCCTCAGTCCCTCACAGTTCCACACTGCCTGCAGAGTGAGTTTCACACGTCTTCACCAGAGACGATTGCCAGAGGCTTCTGAGTACAAGTTAACAATGCAGACCTGGAGGGTATCTCCAGGTGCAGTAGAGTGGTAATCTTGGAACCTCCTGACTCAGAGTACTGCTACCTTCTCCTGCCATAGGAATGCAGCTAGTTGACAGCTAGCTTCAAGACATGCTTCCCTGTGAGAGCTGAGGACAGGGCAGAATCCTCCCGCATGCTGCCTGACTGTAGGAGTAGCTGCTAATATCCTTATGTTAGTGGCTGGGAGAGGTTGCGGGAAAAGCATGTGTGAGCACTGGGCCTGAACTCCCGTGTATCTGAGTTGAATACAGCGATTTCCAATGGCCTTCTTCAATCACAGTGTAGCTAGGTTCCAACTCCCATGTCCGAGTGGGTAGCACACATCTGCCTCCCATGCATACACACTTCTGAGAGTTGAGCTTATGGCCTGTACCTCCACATCCAGCCTGCTGGTACCCTTGGCTTCTAAAAGGCCTAGGCTCGCTGTTTGACGGAAGTGCTGGGAGAGGTAATTGGAATCACCCGGCACACAAGACTAGTGCCTCCAAGCTCAGTTCAGCGATTTCCTAGTAATTCCTGTGGTAGACTGGTGCTACATACTAAGTTCCATACGTGAGAGGGTAGCTGAACGCCTTGTCCAAAACCATCTTACCTCTGAGAGTTGAGCTCACCCTCAGTCCCTCACAGTTCCACATGACTGCAGAGTGAGTTTCGCAGGTCTTCAGCAGAGACGTTTGCCAGAGGCTTCTGAGACGCAGGGTAACAATGCAGACCTGGAGGGTATCCCCAGGTGCAGTCGACTGGGAATCTTGGAACCTCCTGACTCAGAATACTGCTACCTTCTCACTGCCATAGGAATGTAGCTAGTTGACAGCTGGCTTCAAGACATGCTTTCCTGTGAGAGCTGAGGACAGGGCAGAACCCTCCCGCATGCTGCCTGACTGTAGGAGTAGCTGCTAACATCCTTATGTTAGTGGCTGGGAGAGGTTGCGGGAAAAGCAGGTGTGAGCACTGGGCCTGAACTCCCGTGTATCTGAGTTGAATACAGCGATTTCCAAAGGCTTTCCTCAACCAGAGTGTAGCTAGGTTCCAAATCCCATGTACGAGCGGATAGCAGACATCTGCCTCCCATGCATACACACTTCTGAGATTTGAGCTTATGGCCTGTACCTCCACATCCAGCCTGCTGGTACCCTTGGCTTCTAAAAGGCCTAGGCTCGCTGTTTGACGGAAGTGCTGGGAGAGGTAATTGGAATCTCCCGGCACACAAGACGAGTGCCTCCAAGCTCAATTCACGATTTCCCAGTAACTCTTGTGGTAGACAGGTGCTACATACTAAGTTCCATATGTGAGAAGGTAGCTGAACGCCTTGTCCAAAAGCATCTTACTTCTGAGAGTTGAGCCCACCCTCAGTCCCTCACAGTTCCACACTGCCTGCAGAGTGAGTTTCACGTGTCTTCACCAGAGACGATTGCCAGAGTCTTCTGAGTACAAGTTAACAATGCAGACCTGGAGGGTATCTCCAGGTACAGTAGAGTGGTAATCTTGGAACCTCCTTACTCAGAGTACTGCTACCTTCTCACTGCCATAGGAATGCAGCTAGTTGACAGCTGGCTTCAAGACATGCTTCCCTGTGAGAGCTGAGGACAGGGCAGAACCCTCCCGCATCCTGCCTGACTGTAGGAGTAGCTGCTAACATCCTTATGTTTGTGGCTGGGAGAGGTTGCGGGAAAAGCATGTGTGAGCACTGGGCCTGTACTCCCGTGTATCTGAGTTGAATACAGCGATTTCCAATGGTCTTCTTCAATCACAGTGTAGCTAGGTTCCAACTCCCATGTCCGAGTGGGTAGCAGACATCTGCCTCCCATGCATACACACTTCTGAGAGTTGACCTTATGGCCTGTACCTCCACATCCAGCCTGCTGGTACCCTTGGCTTCTAAAAGGCCAAGGCTCGCTGTTTGACAGAAGTGCTGGGAGAGGTAATTGGAATCACTCGGCACACAAGACTAGTGCCTCCAAGCTCAGTTCAGCGATTTCCTAGTAATTCCTGTGGTAGACTGGTGCTACATACTAAGTTCCATACGTGAGAGGGTAGCTGAACGCCTTGTCCAAAACCATCTTACTTCTGAGAGTTGAGCTCAGCCTCAGTCCCTCACAGTTCCACACTGCCTGCAGAGTGAGTTTCACAGGTCTTCAGCAGAGACGTTTGCCAGAGGCTTCTGAGACGCAGGGTAACAATGCAGACCTGGAGGGTATCCCCAGGTGCAGTCGACTGGTAATCTTGGAACCTCCTGACTCAGAATACTGCTCCTTTCTCACTGCCATAGGAATGCAGCTAGTTGACAGCTGCCTTCAAGACATGCTTCCCTGTGAGAGCTGAGGACAGGGCAGAACCCTCCCGCATGCTGCCTGACTGTAGGAGTAGCTGCTAACATCCTTATGTTAGTGGCTGGGAGAGGTTGCGGGAAAAGCATGTGTGAGCACTGGGCCTGAACTCCCGTGTATCTGAGTTGAATACAGCGATTTCCAATGGCCTTCTTCAATCACAGTGTAGCTAGGTTCCAACTCCCATGTCCGAGTGGGTAGCAGACATCTGCCTCCCATGCATACACACTTCTGAGAGTTGAGCTTATGGCCTGTACCTCCACATCCAGCCTGCTGGTACCCTTGGCTTCTAAAAGGCCTAGGCTCGCTGTTTGACGGAAGTGCTGGGAGAGGTAATTGGAATCACCCGGCACACAAGACTAGTGCCTCCAAGCTCAGTTCAGCGATTTCCTAGTAATTCCTGTGGTAGACTGGTGCTACATACTAAGTTCCATACGTGAGAGGGTAGCTGAACGCCTTGTCCAAAACCATCTTACTTCTGAGAGTTGAGCTCAGCCTCAGTCCCTCACAGTTCCACACTGCCTGCAGAGTGAGTTTCGCAGGTCTTCAGCAGAGACGTTTGCCAGAGGCTTCTGAGACGCAGGGTAACAATGCAGACCTGGAGGGTATCCCCAGGTGCAGTCGACTGGTAATCTTGGAACCTCCTGACTCAGAATACTGCTACCTTCTCACTGCCATAGGAATGCAGCTAGTTGACAGCTAGCTGGCTTCAGGACTTGCTTCCCTGAGAGAGCTGAGGACAGGGCGGAACCCTCCCGCATGCTGCCTGACTGTAGGAGTAGCTGCTAACATCCTAATGTTAGTGGCTGGGAGAGGTTGCGGGAAAAGCATGTGTGAGCACTGGGCCTGAACTCCCGTGTATCTGAGTTGAATACAGCGATTTCCAACGGCTTCCCTCAACCAGAGTGTAGCTAGGTTCCAAATCCCATGTACGAGCGGGTAGCAGACATCTGCCTCCCATGCATACACACTTCTGAGAGTTGAGCTTATGGCCTGTACCTCCACATCCAGCCTGCTGGTACCCTTGGCTTCTAAAAGGCCTAGGCTCGCTGTTTGACGGAAGTGCTGGGATAGGTAATTGGAATCTCCCGGCACACAAGACGAGTGCCTCCAAGCTCAATTCACGATTTCCCAGTAATTCTTGTGGTAGACAGGTGCTACATACTAAGTTCCATATGTGAGAAGGTAGCTGAACGCCTTGTCCAAAAGCATCTTACTTCTGAGAGTTGAGCTCACCCTCAGTCCCTCACAGTTCCACACTGCCTGCAGAGTGAGTTTCACACGTCTTCACCAGAGACCATTGCCAGAGGCTTCTGAGTACAAGTTAACAATGCAGACCTGGAGGGTATCTCCAGGTGCAGTAGAGTGGTAATCTTGGAACCTCCTGACTCAGAGTACTGCTACCTTCTCAGTGCCATAGGAATGCAGCTAGTTGACAGCTGGCTTCAAGACATGCTTCCCTGTGAGAGCTGAGGACAGGGCATAACCCTCCCGCATCCTGCCTGACTGTAGGAGTAGCTGCTAACATCCTTATGTTAGTGGCTGGGAGAGGTTGCGGGAAAAGCATGTGTGAGCACTGGGCCTGAACTCCCGTGTATCTGAGTTGAATACAGCGATTTCCAGTGGCCTTCTTCAATCACAGTGTAGCTAGGTTCCAACTCCCATGTCCGAGTGGATAGCAGACATCTGCCTCCCATGCATACACACTTCTGAGAGTTGAGCTTATGGCCTGTACCTCCACATCTAGCCTGCTGGTACCCTTGGCTTCTAAAAGGCTTAGGCTCGCTGTTTGACGGAAGTGCTGGGAGAGGTAATTGGAATCACCCAGCACACAAGACTAGTGCCTCCAAGATGAGTTCAGCGATTTCCTAGTAATTCCTGTGGTAGACTGGTGCTACATACTAAGTTCCATACGTGAGAGGGTAGCTGAACGCCTTGTCCAAAACCATCTTAGTTCTGAGAGTTGAGCTCAGCCTCAGTCCCTCACAGTTCCACACTGCCTGCAGAGTGAGTTTCACACGTCTTCACCAGAGACGATTGCCAGAGTCTTCTGAGTACAAGTTAACAATGCAGACCTGCAGAGTATCTCCAGGTGCAGTAGAGTGGTAATCTTGGAACCTCCTGACTCAGAGTACTGCTACCTTCTCACTGCCATAGGAAAGCAGCTAGTTGACAGTTGGCTTCAAGACATGCTTCCCTGTGAGAGCTGAGTACAGGGCAGAACCCTCCCGCATCCTGCCTGACTGTAGGAGTAGCTGCTAACATCCTTATGTTAGTGGCTGGGAGAGGTTCCGGGAAAAGCATGTGTGAGCACTGGGCCTGAACTCCCGTGTATCTGAGTTGAATACAGCGATTTCCAATGGCCTTCTTCAATCACAGTGTAGCTAGGTTCCAACTCCCATGTCCGAGTGGGTAGCAGACATCTGCCTCCCATGCATACACACTTCTGAGAGTTGAGCTTATGGCCTGTACCTCCACATCCAGCCTGCTGGTACCCTTGGCTTCTAAAAGGCCTAGGCTCGCTGTTTGACGGAAGTGCTGGGAGAGGTAATTGGAATCACACGGCACACAAGACTAGTGCCTCCAAGCTCAGTTCAGCGATTTCCTAGTAATTCCTTTGGTAGACTGGTGCTACATACTAAGTTCCATACGTGAGAGGGTAGCTGAACGCCTTGTCCAAAACCATCTTACTTCTGAGAGTTGAGCTCAGCCTCAGTCCCTCACAGTTCCACACTGCCTGCAGAGTGTGTTTCGCAGGTTTTCAGCAGAGACGTTTGCCAGAGGCTTCTGAGACGCAGGGTAACAATGCAGACCTGGAGGGTATCCCCAGGTGCAGTCGACTGGTAATCTTGGAACCTCCTGACTCAGAATACTGCTACCTTCTCACTGCCATAGGAATGCAGCTAGTTGACAGCTAGCTGGCTTCAAGACATGCTTCCCTGAGAGAGCTTAGGACAGGGCAGAACCCTCCCGCATGCTGCCTGACTGTAGGTGTAGCTGCTAACATCCTTATGTTAGTGGCTGGGAGAGGTTGCGGGAAAAGCATGTGTGAGCACTGGGCCTGAACTCCCGTGTATCTGAGTTGAATACAGCGATTTCCAACGGCTTTCCTCAACCAGAGTGTAGCTAGGTTCCAACTCCCATGTCCGAGTGGGTAGCAGACATCTGCCTCCCATGCATACACACTTCTGAGAGTTGAGCTTATGGCCTGTACCTCCACATCCAGCCTGCTGGTACCCTTGGCTTCTAAAAGGCCTAGGCTCGCTGTTTGACGGAAGTGCTGGGAGAGGTAATTGGAATCACCCGGCACACAAGACTAGTGCCTCCAAGCTCAGTTCAGCGATTTCCTAGTAATTCCTGTGGTAGACTGGTGCTACATACTAAGTTCCATACGTGAGAGGGTAGCTGAACGCCTTGACCAAAACCATCTTACTTCTGAGAGTTGAGCTCACCCTCAGTCCCTCACAGTTCCACACTGCCTGCAGAGTGAGTTTCGCAGGTCTTCAGCAGAGACGTTTGCCAGAGGCTTCTGAGACACAGGGTAACAATGCAGACCTGGAGGGTATCCCCAGGTGCAGTCGACTGGTAATCTTGGAACCTCCTGACTCAGAATACTGCTACCTTCTCACTGCCATAGGAATGCAGCTAGTTGACAGCTGGCTTCAAGACATGCTTCCCTGTGAGAGCTGAGGACAGGGCAGAACCTTCCCGCATGCTGCCTGACTGTAGGACTAGCTGCTAACATCCTTATGTTAGTGGCTGGGAGAGGTTGCGGGAAAAGCATGTGTGAGCACTGGGCCTGAACTCCCGTGTATCTGAGTTGAATACAGCGATTTCCAACGGCTTTCCTCAACCAGAGAGTAGCTACGTTCCAAATCCCATGTCCTAGTGGGTAGCAGACATCTGCCTCCCATGCATACACACTTCTGAGAGTTGAGCTTATGGCCTGTACCTCCACATCCAGCCTGCTGGTACCGTTGGCTTCTAAAAGGCCTAGGCTCGCAGTTTGACGGAAGTGCTGGGAGAGGTAATTGGAATCTCCCGGCACACAAGACGAGTGCCTCCAAGCTCAATTCACGATTTCCCAGTAATTCTTGTGGTAGACAGGTGCCACATACTAAGTTCCATATGTGAGATGGTAGCTGAACGCCTTGTCCAAAAGCATCTTACTTCTGAGAGTTGAGCCCACCCTCAGTCCCTCACAGTTCCACACTGCCTGCAGAGTGAGTTTCACACGTCTTCACCAGAGACTATTGCCAGAGGCTTCTGAGTACAAGTTAACAATGCAGACCTGGAGGGTATCTCCAGGTGCAGTAGAGTGGTAATCTTGGAACCTCCTGACTCAGAATACTGCTACCTTCTCACTGCCATAGGAATGCAGCTAGTTGACAGCTGGCTTCAAGACATGCTTCCCTGTGAGAGCTGAGGACAGGGCAGAACCCTCCCGCATGCTGCCTGACTGTAGGAGTAGCTGCTAACATCCTTATGTTAGTGGCTGGGAGAGGTTGCGGGAAAAGCATGTGTGAGCACTGGGCCTGAACTCCCGTGTATCTGAGTTGAATACAGCGATTTCCAATGGCCTTCTTCAATCACAGTGTAGCTAGGTTCCAACTCCCATGTCCGAGGGGGTAGCAGACATCTGCCTCCCATGCATACACACTTCTGAGAGTTGAGCTTATGGCCTGTACCTCCACATCCAGCCTGCTGGTACCCTTGGCTTCTAAAAGGCCTAGGCTCGCTGTTTGACGGAAGTGCTGAGAGAGGTAATTGGAATCACCCGGCACACAACACGAGTGCCTCCAAGCTCAGTTCAGCGATTTCCTAGTAATTCCTGTGGTAGACTGGTGCTACATACTAAGTTCCATACGTGAGAGGGTAGCTGAACGCCTTGTCCAAAACCATCTTACTTCTGAGAGTTGAGGTCAGCCTCAGTCCCTCACAGTTCCACACTGCCTGCAGAGTGAGTTTCGCAGGTCTTCAGCATAGACGTTTGCCAGAGGCTTCTGAGACGCAGGGTAACAATGCAGACCTGGAGGGTATCCCCAGGTGCAGTCGACTGGTAATCTTGGAACCTCCTGACTCAGAATACTGCTACCATCTCACAGCCATAGGAATGCAGCTGGTTGACAGCTGGCTTCAAGACATGATTCCCTGTGAGAGCTGAGGACAGGGCAGATCCCTCCCGCATGCTGCCTGACTGTAGGAGTAACTGCTAACATCCTTATGTTAGTGGCTGGGAGAGGTTGCGGGAAAAGCATGTGTGAGCACTGGACCTGAACTCCCGTGTATCTGATTTGAATACAGCGATTTCCAACGGCTTTCCTCAACCAGAGTGTAGCTACGTTCCAAATCCCAAGTACGAGCGGGTAGCAGACATCTGCCTCCCATGCATACACACTTCTGAGAGTTGAGCTTATGGCCTGTACCTCCACATCCAGCCTGCTGGTACCGTTGGCTTCTAAAAGGCCTAGGCTCGCTGTTTGACGGAAGTGCTGGGAGAGGTAATTGGAATCTCTCGGCACACAAGACGAGTGCCTCCAAGCTCAATTCACGATTTCCCAGTAATTCTTGTGGTAGACAGGTGCCACATACTAAGTTCCATATGTGAGATGGTAGCTGAACGCCTTGTCCAAAAGCATTTTACTTCTGAGAGTTGAGCCCACCCTCAGTCCCTCACAGTTCCACACTGCCTGCAGAGTGAGTTTCACACGTCTTCACCAGAGACGATTGCCAGAGGCTTCTGAGTACAAGTTAACAATGCAGACCTAGAGGGTATCTCCAGGTGCAGTAGAGTGGTAATCTTGGAACCTCCTGACTCAGAGTACTGCTACCTTCTCACTGCCATAGGAATGCAGCTAGTTGACAGCTGGCTTCAAGACATGCTTCCCTGTGAGAGCTGAGGACAGGGCAGAACCCTCCCGCATCCTGCCTGACTGTAGGAGTAGTTGCTAACATCCTTATGTTAGTGGCTGGGAGAGGTTGCGGGAAAAGCATGTGTGAGCACTGGGCCTGAACTCCCATGTATCTGAGTTGAATACAGCGATTTCCAATGGCCTTCTTCAATCACAGTGTAGCTAGGTTCCAACTCCCATGTCAGAGTGGGTAGCAGACATCTGCCTCCCATGCATACACACTTCTGAGAGTTGAGCTTATGGCCTGTACCTCCACAGCCAGCCTGCTGGTACCCTTGGCTTCTAAAAGGCCTAGGCTCGCTGTTTGACGGAAGTGCTGGGAGAGGTAATTGGAATCACCCGGCACACAAGACGAGTGCCTCCAAGCTCAGTTCAGCGATTTCCTAGTAATTCATGTGGTAGACTGGTGCTACATACTAAGTTCCATACGTGAGAGGGTAGCTGAACGCCTTGTCCAAAACCATCTTACTTCTGAGAGTTGAGCTCAGCCTCAGTCCCTCACAGTTCCACACTGCCTGCAGAGTGAGTTTCGCAGGTCTTCAGCAGAGACGTTTGCCAGAGGCTTCTGAGACGAAGGGTAACAATGCAGACCTGGAGGGTATCCCCAGGTGCAGTCGACTGGTAATCTTGGAACCTCCTGACTCAGAATACTGCTACCTTCTCACTGACATAGGAATGCAGCTAGTTGACAGCTGGCTTCAAGACATGCTTCCCTGTGAGAGCTGAGGACAGGGCAGAACCCTCGCGCATGCTGCCTGACTGTAGGAGTAGCTGCTAACATCCTAATGTTAGTGGCTGGAAGAGGTTGCGGGAAAAGCATGGGTGAGCACTGGGCATGAACTCCCGTGTATCTGAGTTGAATACAGCGATTTCTAATGGCCTTCTTCAATCACAGTGTAGCTAGGTTCCAACTCCCATGTCCGAGTGGGTAGCAGACATCTGCCTCCCATGCATACACACTTCTGAGAGTTGAGCTTATGGCCTGTACCTCCACATCCAGCCTGCTGGTACCCTTGGCTTCTAAAAGGCCTAGGCTCGCTGTTTGACGGAAGTCCTGGGAGAGGTAATTGGAATCACCCGGCAAAGAAGACTAGTGCCTCCAAGTTCAGTTCAGCGATTTCCTAGTAATTCCTGTGGTAGACTGGTGCTACATACTAAGTTCCATACGTGAGAGGGTAGCTGAACGCCTTGTCCAAAACCATCTTACTTCAGAGAGTTGAGCTCAGCCTCAGTCCCTCACAGTTTCACACTTCCTGCAGTGTGAGTTTCGCAGGTCTTCAGCAGAGACGTTTGCCAGAGGCTTCTGAGACGCAGGGTAACAATGCAGACCTGGAGGGTATCCCCAGGTGCAGTCGACTGGTAATCTTGGAACCTCCTGACTCAGAATACTGCTACCTTCTCACTGCCATAGGAATGCAGCTAGTTGACAGCTGGCTTCAAGACATGCTTTCCTGTGAGAGCTGAGGACAGGGCAGAACCCTCCCGCATGCTGCCTGACTGTAGGAGTAGCTGCTAACATCCTTATGTTAGTGGCTGGGAGAGGTAGCGGGAAAAGCATGTGTGAGCACTGGGCCTGAACTCCCGTGTATCTGAGTTGAATACAGCGATTTCCAACGGCTTTCCTCAACCAGAGTGTAGCTAGGTTCCAAATCCCATGTACGAGCGGGTAGCAGACATCTGCCTCCCATGCATACACACTTCTGAGAGTTCAGCTTATGGCCTGTACCTCCACATCCAGCCTGCTGGTACACTTGGCTTCTAAAAGGCCTAGGCTCGCTGTTTGACGGAAGTGCTGGGAGAGGTAATTGGAATCTCCCGGCACACAAGACGAGTGCCTCCAAGCTCAATTCACGATTTCCCAGTAATTCTTGTGGTAGACAGGTGCTACATACTAAGTTCCATATGTGAGAAGGTAGCTGAACGCCTTGTCCAAAAGCATCTTACTTCTGAGAGTTGAGCCCACCCTCAGTCCCTCACAGTTCGACACTGCCTGCAGAGTGAGTTTCACGCGTCTTCACCAGAGACGATTGCCAGAGTCTTCTGAGTACAAGTTAACAATGCAGACCTGGAGGGTATCTCCAGGTACAGTAGAGTGGTAATCTTGGAACCTCCTTACTCAGAGTACTGCTACCTTCTCACTGCCATAGGAATGCAGCTAGTTGACAGCTGGCTTCAAGACATGCTTCCCTGTGAGAGCTGAGGACAGGGCAGAACCCTCCCGCATCCTGCCTGACTGTAGTAGTAGCTGCTAACATCCTTATGTTAGTGGCTGGGAGAGGTTGCGGGAAAAGCATGTGTGAGCACTGGGCCTGTACTCCCGTGTATCTGAGTTGAATACAGCGATTTCCAATGGCCTTCTTCAATCACAGTGTAGCTAGGTTCCAACTCCCATGTCCGAGTGGGTAGCAGACATCTGCCTCCCATGCATACACACTTCTGAGAGTTGAGCTTATGGCCTGTACATCCACATCCAGCCTGCTGGTACCCTTGGCTTCTAAAAGGCCAAGGCTCGCTCTTTGACAGAAGTGCTGGGAAAGGTAATTGGAATCACCCGGCACACAAGACTAGTGCCTCCAAGATCAGTTCAGCGATTTCCTAGTAATTCCTGTGGTAGACTGGTGCTACATACTAAGTTCCATACGTGAGAGGGTAGCTGAACGCCTTGTCCAAAACCATCTTACTTCTGAGAGTTGAGCTCAGCCTCAGTCCCTCACAGTTCCACACTGCCTGCAGAGTGAGTTTCGCAGGTCTTCAGCAGAGACGTTTGCCAGAGGTTTCTGAGACGCAGGGTAACAATGCAGACCTGGAGGGTATCCCCAGGTGCAGTAGACTGGTAATCTTGGAACCTCCTGACTCAGAATACTGCTACCTTCTCACTGCCAAGGGAATGCAGCTAGTTGACAGCTGGCTTCAAGACATGCTTCCCTGTGAGAGCTGAGGACAGGGCAGAACCCTCGCGCATGCTGCCTGACTGTAGGAGTAGCTGCTAACATCCTAATGTTAGTGGCTGGGAGAGGTTGCGGGAAAATCATGGGTGAGCACTGGGCATGAACTCCCGTGTATCTGAGTTGAATACAGCGATTTCCAATGGCCTTCTTCAATCACAGTGTAGCTAGGTTCCAACTCCCATGTCCGAGTGGTTAGCAGACATCTGCCTCCCATGCATACACACTTCTGAGAGTTGAGCTTATGGCCTGTACCTCCACATCCAGCCTGCTGGTACCCTTGGCTTCTAAAAGGCCTAGGCTCGCTGTTTGACGGAAGTGCTGGGAGAGGTAATTGGAATCACCCGGCACACAAGACTAGTGCCTCCAAGCTCAGTTCAGCGATTTCCTAGTAATTCCTGTGGTAGACTGGTGCTACATACTAAGTTCCATACGTGAGAGGGTAGCTGAACGCCTTGTCCAAAACCATCTTACTTCTGAGAGTTGAGCTCAGCCTCAGTCCCTCACAGTTCCACACTGCCTGCAGAGTGAGTTTCGCAGGTCTTCAGCAGAGACGTTGGCCAGAGGCTTCTGAGACGCAGGGTAACAACGCAGACCTGGAGGGTATCCCCAGGTGCAGTCCACTGGTAATCTTGGACCCTCCTGACTCAGAATACTGCTACCTTCTCACTGCCATAGGAATGCAGCTAATTGACAGCTGGCTTCAAGACATGCTTCCCTGTGAGAGCTGAGGACAGGGCAGACCCCTCCCGCATGCTGCCTGACTGTAGGAGTAGCTGCTAACATCCTTATGTTAGTGGCTGGGAGAGGTTGCGGGAAAAGCATGTGTGAGCACTGGGCCTGAACTCCCGTGTATCTGAGTAGAATACAGCGATTTCCAACGGCTTTCCTCAACCAGAGTGTAGCTAGGTTCCAAATCCCATGTACGAGCGGGTAGCAGACATCTGCCTCCCATGCATACACACTTGTGAGAGTTGAGCTTATGGTCTGTACCTCCACAGCCAGCCTGCTGGTACCCTTGGCTTCTAAAAGGCCTAGGCTCGCTGTTTGACGGAAGTAATGGGAGAGGTAATTGGAATCTCCCGGCACACAAGACGAGTGCCTCCAAGCTCAATTCACGATTTCCCAGTAATTCTTGTGGTAGACAGGTGCTACATACTAAGTTCCATATGTGAGAAGGTAGCTGAACGCCTTGTCCAAAAGCATCTTACTTCTGAGAGTTGAGCACACCCTCATTCCCTCACACTTCCACACTGCCTGCAGAGTGAGTTTCACACGTCTTCACCAGAGACGATTGCCAGAGGCTTCTGAGTACAAGTTAACAATGCAGACCTGGAGGATATCTCCAGGTGCAGTAGAGTGGTAATCTTGGAACCTCCTGACTCAGAGTACTGCTACCTTCTCACTGCCATAAGAATGCAGCTAGTTGACAGCTGGCTTCAAGACATGCTTCCCTGTGAGAGCTGAGGACAGGGCAGAACCCTCCCGCATCCTGCCTGACTGTAGGAGTAGCTGCTAACATCCTAATGTTAGTGGCTGGGAGAGGTTGCGGGAAAAGCATGTGTGAGCACTGGGCCTGAACTCCCGTGTATCTGAGTTGAATACAGCGATTTCCAATGGCCTTCTTCAATCACAGTGTAGCTAGGTTCCAACTCCCATGTCCGAGTGGGTAGCAGACATCTGCCTCCCATGCATACACACTTCTGAGAGTTGAGCTTATGGCCTGTACCTCCACATCCAGCCTGCTGGTACCCTTGGCTTCTAAAAGGCCTAGGCTCGCTGTTTGACGGAAGTGCTGGGAGAGGTATTTGGAATCACCCGGCACACAAGACTAGTGCCTCCAAGCTCAGTTCAGCGATTTCCTAGTAATTCCTGTGGTAGACTGGTGCTACATACTAAGTTCCATACGTGAGAGGGTAGCTGAACGCCTTGTCCAAAACCATCTTACTTCTGAGAGTTGAGCTCAGCCTCAGTCCCTCACAGTTCCACACTGTCTGCAGAGTGAGTTTCGCAGGTCTTCAGCAGAGACGTTTGCCAGAGGCTTCTGAGACGCAGGGTAACAATGCAGACCTGGAGGGTATCCCCAGGTGCAGTCGACTGGTAATCTTGGAACCTCCTGACTCAGAGTACTGCTACCTTCTCACTGCCATAGGAATGCAGCTAGTTGACAGCTGGCTTCAAGACATGCTTCCCTGTGAGAGCTGAGGACAGGGCAGAACCCTACCGCATGCTGCCTGACTGTAGGAGTAGCTGCTAACATCCTTATGTTAGTGGCTGGGAGAGGTTGCGGGAAAAGCATGTGTGAGCACTGGGCCTGAACTCCCGTGTATCTGAGTTGAATACAGCGATTTCCAACGGCTTTACTCAACCAGAGTGTAGCTAGGTTCCAAATCCCATGTACGAGCGGGTAGCAGACATCTGCCTCCCATGCATACACACTTCTGAGAGTTGAGCTTATGGCCTGTACCTCCACATCCAGGCTGCTGGTACCCTTGGCTTCTAAAAGGCCTAGGCTCGCTGTTTGACGGAAGTGCTGGGAGAGGTAATTGGAATCACCCGGCACACAAGACTAGTACCTCCAAGCTCAGTTCAGCGATTTCCTAGTAATTCCTGTGGTAGACTGGTGCTACATAATAAGTTCCATACGTGAGAGGGTAGCTGAACGCCATGTCCAAAACCATCTTACTTCTGAGAGTTGAGCTCAGCCTCAGTCCCTCACAGTTCCACACTGCCTGCAGAGTGAGTTTCGCAGGTCTTCAGCAGAGACGTTTGCCAGAGGCTTCTGAGACGCAGGGTAACAATGCAGACCTGGAGGGTATCCCCAGATGCGGTCGACTGGTAATATTGGAACCTCCTGACTCAGAGTACTACTACCTTCTCACTGCCATAGGAATGCAGCTAGTTGACAGCTGGCTTCAAGACATGCTTCCCTGTGAGAGCTGATGACAGGGCAGAACCCTCCCGTATCCTGCCTGACTGTAGGAGTAGCTGCTACCATCCTTATGTTAGTGGCTGGGAGAGGTTGCGGGAAAAGCATGTGTGAGCACTGGGCCTGAACTCCCGTGTATCTGAGTTGAATACAGCGATTTCCAATGGCCTTCTTCAATCACAGTGTAGCTAGGTTCCAACACCCATGTCCGAGTGGGTAGCAGACATCTGCCTCCCATGCATACACACTTCTGAGAGTTGAGCTTATGGCCTGTACCTCCACAGCCAGCCTGCTGGTACCCTTGGCTTCTAAAAGGCCTAGGCTCCCTGTTTGACGGAAGTGCTGGGAGAGGTAATTGGAATCACCCGGCACACAAGACTAGTGCCTCCAAGCTCAGTTCAGCGATTTCCTAGTAATTCCTGTGGTAGACTGGTGTTACATACTAAGTTCCATACGTGAGAGTGTAGCTGAACGCCTTGTCCAAAACCATCTTACTTCTGAGAGTTGAGCTCAGCCTCAGTCCCTCACAGTTCCACACTGCCTGCAGAGTGAGTTTCGCAGGTCTTCAGCAGAGACGTTTGCCAGAGGCTTCTGAGACGCAGGGTAACAATGCAGACCTGGAGGGTATCCCCAGGTGCAGTCGACTGGTAATCTTGGACCCTCCTGACTCAGAATACTGCTACCTTCTCACTGCCATAGGAATGCAGCTAGTTGACAGCTGGCTTCAAGACATGCTTCCCTGTGAGAGCTGAGGACAGGGCAGAACCCTCCCGCATGCTGCCTGACTGTAGGAGTAGCTGCTAACATCCTTATGTTAGTGGCTGGGAGAGGTTGCGGGAAAAGCATGTGTGAGCACTGGGCCTGAACTCCCGTGTATCTGAGTTGAATACAGCGATTTCCAACGGCTTTCCTCAACCAGAGTGTAGCTAGGTTCCAAATCCCATGTACGAGCGGGTAGCAGACATCTGCCTCCCATGCATACACACTTCTGAGAGTTGAGCTTATGGCCTGTACCTCCACAGCCAGCCTGCTGGTACCCTTGGCTTCTAAAAGGCCTAGGCTCGCTGTTTGACGAAAGTGCTGGGAGAGATAATTGGAATCACCCGGCACACAAGACTAGTGCCTCGAAGCTCAGTTCAGCGATTTCCTAATAATTCCTGTGGTAGACTGGTGCTACATACTAAGTTCCATACGTGAGAGGGTAGCTGAACGCCTTGTCCAAAACCATCTTACTTCTGAGAGTTGAGCTCACCCTCAGTCCCTCACAGTTCGACACTGCCTGCAGAGTGAGTTTCGCAGGTCTTCAGCAGAGACGTTTGCCAGAGGCTTCTGCGACGCAGGGTACCAATGCAGACCTGGAGGGTATCCCCAGGTGCAGTCGACTGGTAATCTTAGAACCTCCTGACTCAGAATACTGCTACCTTCTCACTGCCATAGGAATGCAGCTAGTTGACAGCTGGCTTCAAGACATGCTTCCCTGTGAGAGCTGAGGACAGGGCAGAACCCTCCCGCATGCTGCCTGACTGTAGGAGTAGCTGCTAACATCCTAATGTTAGTGGCTGGGAGAGGTTGCGGGAAAAGCATGTGTGAGCACTGGGCCTGAATTCCCGTGTATCTGAGTTGAATACAGCGATTTCCAACGGCTTTCCTCAACCAGAGTGTAGCTAGGTTCCAAATCCCATGTACGAGCGGGTAGCAGACATCTGCCTCCCATGCATACACACTTCTGAGAGTTGAGCTTATGGCCTGTACCTCCACAGCCAGCCTGCTGGTACCCTTGGCTTCTAAAAGGCCTAGGCTCGCTGTTTGACGGAAGTGCTGGGAGAGGTAATTGGAATCTCCCGGCACACAAGACGAGTGCCTCTAAGCTCAATTCACGATTTCCCAGTAATTCTTGTGTTTGACAGGTGCTACATACTAAGTTCCATATGTGAGATGGTAGCTGAACGCCTTGTCCAAAAGCATCTTACTTCTGAGAGTTGAGCCCACCCTCAGTCCCTCACAGTTCCACACTGCCTGCAGAGTGAGTTTCACACGTCTTCACCAAAGACGATTGCCAGAGGCTTCTGAGTACAAGTTAACAATGCAGACCTGGAGGGTATCTCCAGGTGCAGTAGAGTGGTAATATTGGAACCTCCTGACTCAGAGTACTGCTACCTTCTCACTGCCATAGGAATGCAGCTAGTTGACAGCTGGCTTCAAGACATGCTTCCCTGTGAGAGCTGAGGACAGGGCAGAACCCTCCCGTATCCTGCCTGACTGTAGGAGTAGCTGCTACCATCCTTATGTTAGTGGCTGGGAGAGGTTGCGGGAAAAGCATGTGTGAGCACTGGGCCTGAACTCCCGTGTATCTGAGTTGAATACAGCGATTTCCAATGGCCTTCTTCAATGACAGTGTAGCTAGGTTCCAACTCCCATGTCCGAGTGGGTAGCAGACATCTGCCTCCCATGCATACACACTTCTGAGAGTTGAGCTTATGGCCTGTACCTCCACATCCAGCCTGCTGGTACCCTTGGCTTCTAAAAGGCCTAGGCTCGCTGTTTGACGGAAGTGCTGGGAGAGGTAATTGGAATCACCCGGCACACAAGACGAGTGCCTCCAAGCTCAGTTCAGCGATTTCCTAGTAATTCCTGTGGTAGACTGGTGCTACATACTAAGTTCCATACGTGAGAGGGTAGCTGAACGCCTTGTCCAAAACCATCTTACTTCTGAGAGTTGAGATCAGCCTCAGTCCCTCACAGTTCCACATTGCCTGCAGAGTGAGTTTCGCAGGTCTTCAGCAGAGACGTTTGCCAGAGGCTTCTGAGACGCAGGGTAACAATGCAGACCTGGAGGATATCCCCAGGTGCAGTCGACTGGTAATCTTGGAACGTCCTGACTCAGAATACTGCTACCTTCTCACTGCCATAGGAATGCAGCTAGTTGACAGCTGGCTTCAAGACATGCTTCCCTGTGAGAGCTGAGGACAGGGCAGAACCCTCCCGCATGCTGCCTGACTGTAGGAGTAGCTGCTAACATCCTTATGTTAGTGGCTGGGAGAGGTTGCGGGAAAAGCATGTGTGAGCACTGGGCCTGAACTCCCGTGTATCTGAGTTGCATACAGCGATTTCCAACGGCTTTCCTCAACCAGAGTGTAGCTAGGTTCCAAATCCCATGTACGAGCGGGTAGCAGACATCTGCCTCCCATGCATACACACTTCTGAGAGTTGAGCTTATGGCCTGTACCTCCACAGCCAGCCTGCTGGTACCCTTGGCTTCTAAAAGGCCTAGGCTCGCTGTTTGACGGAAGTGCTGGGAGAGGTAATTGGAATCTCCCGGCACACAAGACGAGTGCCTCCAAGCTCAATTCACGATTTCCCAGTAATTCTTGTGGTAGACAGGTGCTACATACTAAGTTCCATATGTGAGATGGTAGCTGAACGCCTTGTCCAAAAGCATCTTACTACTGAGAGTTGAGCCCACCCTCAGTCCCTCACAGTTCCACACTGCCTGCAGAGTGAGTTTCACACGTCTTCACCAGAGACGATTGCCAGAGGCTTCTGAGTACAAGTTAACAATGCAGACCTGGAGGGTATCTCCAGGTACAGTAGAGTGGTAATCTTGGAACCTCCTGACTCAAAGTACTGCTACCTTCTCACTGCCATAGGAATGCAGCTAGTTGACAGCTGGCTTCAAGACATGCTTCCCTGTGAGAGCTGAGGACAGGGCAGAACCCTCCCGCATCCTGCCTGACTGTAGTAGTAGCTGCTAACATCCTTATGTTAGTGGCTGGGAGAGGTTGCGGGAAAAGCATGTGTGAGCACTGGGCCTGTACTCCCGTGTATCTGAGTTGAATACAGCGATTTCCAATGGCCTTCTTCAATCACAGTGTAGCTAGGTTCCAACTCCCATGTCCGAGTGGGTAGCAGACATCTGCCTCCCATGCATACACACTTCTGAGAGTTGAGCTTATGGCCTGTACCTCCACATCCAGCCTGCTGGTACCCTTGGCTTCTAAAAGGCCTAGGCTCGCTGTTTGACGGAAGTGCTGGGAGAGGTAATTGGAATCACCCGGCACACAAGACTAGTGCCTCCAAGCTCAGTTCAGCGATTTCCTAATAATTCCTGTGGTACACTGGTGCTACATACTAAGTTCCATACGTGAGAGGGTAGCTGAACGCCTTGTCCAAAACCATCTTACTTCTGAGAGTTGAGATCAGCCTCAGTCCCTCACAGTTCCACATTGCCTGCAGAGTGAGATTCGCAGGTCTTCAGCAGAGACGTTTGCCAGAGGCTTCTGAGACGCAGGATAACAATGCAGACCTGGAGGGTATCCCCAGGTGCAGTCGACTGGTAATCTTGGAACGTCCTGACTCAGAATACTGCTACCTTCTCACTGCCATAGGAATGCAGCTAGTTGACAGCTGGCTTCAAGACATGCTTCCCTGTGAGAGCTGAGGACAGGGCAGAACCCTCCCGCATGCTGCCTGACTGTAGGAGTAGCTGCTAACATCCTTATGTTAGTGGCTGGGAGAGGTTGCGGGAAAAGCATGTGTGAGCACTGGGCCTGAACTCCCGTGTATCTGAGTTGCATACAGCGATTTCCAACGGCTTTCCTCAACCAGAGTGTAGCTAGTCTCCAAATCCCATGTACGAGCGGGTAGCAGACATCTGCCTCCCATGCATACACACTTCTGAGAGTTGAGCTTATGGCCTGTACCTCCACAGCCAGCCTGCTGGTACCCTTGGCTTCTAAAAGGCCTAGGCTCGCTGTTTGACGGAAGTGCTGGGAGAGGTAATTGGAATCTCCCGGCACACAAGACGAGTGCCTCCAAGCTCAATTCACGATTTCCCAGTAATTCTTGTGGTAGACAGGTGCTACATACTAAGTTCCATATGTGAGATGGTAGCTGAACGCCTTGTCCAAAAGCATCTTACTACTGAGAGTTGAGCCCACCCTCAGTCCCTCACAGTTCCACACTGCCTGCAGAGTGAGTTTCACACGTCTTCACCAGAGACGATTGCCAGAGGCTTCTGAGTACAAGTTAACAATGCAGACCTGGAGGGTATCTCCAGGTACAGTAGAGTGGTAATCTTGGAACCTCCTGACTCAAAGTACTGCTACCTTCTCACTGCCATAGGAATGCAGCTAGTTGACAGCTGGCTTCAAGACATGCTTCCCTGTGAGAGCTGAGGACAGGGCAGAACCCTCCCGCATCCTGCCTGACTGTAGTAGTAGCTGCTAACATCCTTATGTTAGTGGCTGGGAGAGGTTGCGGGAAAAGCATGGGTGAGCACTGGGCCTGTACTCCCGTGTATCTGAGTTGAATACAGCGATTTCCAATGGCCTTCTTCAATCACAGTGTAGCTAGGTTCCAACTCCCATGTCCGAGTGGGTAGCAGACATCTGCCTCCCATGCATACACACTTCTGAGAGTTGAGCTTATGGCCTGTACCTCCACATCCAGCCTGCTGGTACCCTTGGCTTCTAAAAGGCCAAGGCTCGCTGTATGACAGAAGTGCGGGGAGAGGTAATTGGAATCACCCGGCACACAAGACTAGTGCCTCCAAGCTCAGTTCAGCGATTTCCTAGTAATTCCTGTGGTAGACTGGTGCTACATACTAAGTTCCATACGTGAGAGGGTAGCTGAACGCCTTGTCCAAAACCATCTTACTTCTGAGAGTTGAGCTCAGCCTCAGTCCCTCACAGTTCCACACTGCCTGCAGAGTGAGTTTCGCAGGTCTTCAGCAGAGACGTTTGCCAGAGGCTTCTGAGACGCAGGGTAACAATGCAGACCTGGAGGGTATCCCCAGGTGCAGTCGACTGGTAATCTTGGAACCTCCTGACTCAGAACACTGCTACCTTCTCACTGACATAGGAATGCAGCTAGTTGACAGCTGGCTTCAAGACATGCTTCCCTGTGAGAGCTGAGGACAGGGCAGAACCCTTCCGCATGCTGCCTGACTGTAGGAGTAGCTGCTAACATCCTTATGTTAGTGGCTGGGAGAGGTTGCGGGAAAAGCATGTGTGAGCACTGGGCCTGAACTCCCGTGTATCTGAGTTGAATACAGCGATTTCCAACGGCTTTCCTCAACCAGAGTGTAGCTAGGTTCCAAATCCCATGTACGAGCGGGTAGCAGACATCTGCCTCCCATGCATACACACTTCTGAGAGTTGAGCTTATGGCCTGCACCTCCACAGCCAGCCTGCTGGTACCCTTGGCTTCTAAAAGGCCTAGGCTCGCTGCTTGACGGAAGTGCTGGGAGAGGTAATTGGAATCTCCCGGCACACAAGACGAGTGCCTCCAAGCTCAATTCACGATTTCCCAGTAATTCTTGTGGTAGACAGGTGCTACATACTAAGTTCCATATGTGAGATGGTAGCTGAACGCCTTGTCCAAAAGCATCTTACTTCTGAGAGTTGAGCCCACCCTCAGTCCCTCACAGTTCCACACTGCCTGCAGAGTGAGTTTCACACGTCTTCACCAGAGACGATTGCCAGAGGCTTCTGAGTACAAGTTAACAATGCAGACCTGGAGGGTATCTCCAGGTGCAGTAGAGTGGTAATCTTGGAACCTCCTGACTCAGAGTACTGCTACCTTCTCCTGCCATAGGAATGCAGCTAGTTGACAGCTAGCTTCAAGACATGCTTCCCTGTGAGAGCTGAGGACAGGGCAGAATCCTCCCGCATGCTGCCTGACTGTAGGAGTAGCTGCTAATATCCTTATGTTAGTGGCTGGGAGAGGTTGCGGGAAAAGCATGTGTGAGCACTGGGCCTGAACTCCCGTGTATCTGAGTTGAATACAGCGATTTCCAATGGCCTTCTTCAATCACAGTGTAGCTAGGTTCCAACTCCCATTACCGAGTGGGTAGCACACATCTGCCTCCCATGCATACACACTTCTGAGAGTTGAGCTTATGGCCTGTACCTCCACATCCAGCCTGCTGGTACCCTTGGCTTCTAAAAGGCCTAGGCTCGCTGTTTGACGGAAGTGCTGGGAGAGGTAATTGGAATCACCCGGCACACAAGACTAGTGCCTCCAAGCTCAGTTCAGCGATTTCCTAGTAATTCCTGTGGTAGACTGGTGCTACATACTAAGTTCCATACGTGAGAGGGTAGCTGAACGCCTTGTCCAAAACCATCTTACCTCTGAGAGTTGAGCTCACCCTCAGTCCCTCACAGTTCCACATGACTGCAGAGTGAGTTTCGCAGGTCTTCAGCAGAGACGTTTGCCAGAGGCTTCTGAGACGCAGGGTAACAATGCAGACCTGGAGGGTATCCCCAGGTGCAGTCGACTGGGAATCTTGGAACCTCCTGACTCAGAATACTGCTACCTTCTCACTGCCATAGGAATGCAGCTAGTTGACAGCTGGCTTCAAGACATGCTTTCCTGTGAGAGCTGAGGACAGGGCAGAACCCTCCCGCATGCTGCCTGACTGTAGGAGTAGCTGCTAACATCCTTATGTTAGTGGCTGGGAGAGGTTGCGGGAAAAGCAGGTGTGAGCACTGGGCCTGAACTCCCGTGTATCTGAGTTGAATACAGCGATTTCCAAAGGCTTTCCTCAACCACAGGGTAGCTAGGTTCCAAATCCCATGTACGAGCGGATAGCAGACATCTGCCTCCCATGCATACACACTTCTGAGATTTGAGCTTATGGCCTGTACCTCCACATCCAGCCTGCTGGTACCCTTGGCTTCTAAAAGGCCTAGGCTCGCTGTTTGACGGAAGTGCTGGGAGAGGTAATTGGAATCTCCCGGCACACAAGACGAGTGCCTCCAAGCTCAATTCACGATTTCCCAGTAACTCTTGTGGTAGACAGGTGCTACATACTAAGTTCCATATGTGAGAAGGTAGCTGAACGCCTTGTCCAAAAGCATCTTACTTCTGAGAGTTGAGCCCACCCTCAGTCCCTCACAGTTCCACACTGCCTGCAGAGTGAGTTTCACGTGTCTTCACCAGAGACGATTGCCAGAGTCTTCTGAGTACAAGTTAACAATGCAGACCTGGAGGGTATCTCCAGGTACAGTAGAGTGGTAATCTTGGAACCTCCTTACTCAGAGTACTGCTACCTTCTCACTGCCATAGGAATGCAGCTAGTTGACAGCTGGCTTCAAGACATGCTTCCCTGTGAGAGCTGAGGACAGGGCAGAACCCTCCCGCATCCTGCCTGACTGTAGTAGTAGCTGCTAACATCCTTATGTTTGTGGCTGGGAGAGGTTGCGGGAAAAGCATGTGTGAGCACTGGGCCTGTACTCCCGTGTATCTGAGTTGAATACAGCGATTTCCAATGGTCTTCTTCAATCACAGTGTAGCTAGGTTCCAACTCCCATGTCCGAGTGGGTAGCAGACATCTGCCTCCCATGCATACACACTTCTGAGAGTTGACCTTATGGCCTGTACCTCCACATCCAGCCTGCTGGTACCCTTGGCTTCTAAAAGGCCAAGGCTCGCTGTTTGACAGAAGTGCTGGGAGAGGTAATTGGAATCACCCGGCACACAAGACTAGTGCCTCCAAGCTCAGTTCAGCGATTTCCTAGTAATTCCTGTGGTAGACTGGTGCTACATACTAAGTTCCATACGTGAGAGGGTAGCTGAACGCCTTGTCCAAAACCATCTTACTTCTGAGAGTTGAGCTCAGCCTCAGTCCCTCACAGTTCCACACTGCCTGCAGAGTGAGTTTCACAGGTCTTCAGCAGAGACGTTTGCCAGAGGCTTCTGAGACGCAGGGTAACAATGCAGACCTGGAGGGTATCCCCAGGTGCAGTCGACTGGTAATCTTGGAACCTCCTGACTCAGAATACTGCTCCTTTCTCACTGCCATAGGAATGCAGCTAGTTGACAGCTGGCTTCAAGACATGCTTCCCTGTGAGAGCTGAGGACAGGGCAGAACCCTCCCGCATGCTGCCTGACTGTAGGAGTAGCTGCTAACATCCTTATGTTAGTGGCTGGGAGAGGTTGCGGGAAAAGCATGTGTGAGCACTGGGCCTGAACTCCCGTGTATCTGAGTTGAATACAGCGATTTCCAATGGCCTTCTTCAATCACAGTGTAGCTAGGTTCCAACTCCCATGTCCGAGTGGGTAGCAGACATCTGCCTCCCATGCATACACACTTCTGAGAGTTGACCTTATGGCCTGTACCTCCACATCCAGCCTGCTGGTACCCTTGGCTTCTAAAAGGCCTAGGCTCGCTGTTTGACGGAAGTGCTGGGAGAGGTAATTGGAATCACCCGGCACACAAGACTAGTGCCTCCAAGCTCAGTTCAGCGATTTCCTAGTAATTCCTGTGGTAGACTGGTGCTACATACTAAGTTCCATACGTGAGAGGGTAGCTGAACGCCTTGTCCAAAACCATCTTACTTCTGAGAGTTGAGCTCAGCCTCAGTCCCTCACAGTTCCACACTGCCTGCAGAGTGAGTTTCGCAGGTCTTCAGCAGAGACGTTTGCCAGAGGCTTCTGAGACGCAGGGTAACAATGCAGACCTGGAGGGTATCCCCAGGTGCAGTCGACTGGTAATCTTGGAACCTCCTGACTCAGAATACTGCTACCTTCTCACTGCCATAGGAATGCAGCTAGTTGACAGCTAGCTGGCTTCAGGACTTGCTTCCCTGAGAGAGCTGAGGACAGGGCGGAACCCTCCCGCATGCTGCCTGACTGTAGGAGTAGCTGCTAACATCCTAATGTTAGTGGCTGGGAGAGGTTGCGGGAAAAGCATGTGTGAGCACTGGGCCTGAACTCCCGTGTATCTGAGTTGAATACAGCGATTTCCAACGGCTTCCCTCAACCAGAGTGTAGCTAGGTTCCAAATCCCATGTACGAGCGGGTAGCAGACATCTGCCTCCCATGCATACACACTTCTGAGAGTTGAGCTTATGGCCTGTACCTCCACATCCAGCCTGCTGGTACCCTTGGCTTCTAAAAGGCCTAGGCTCGCTGTTTGACGGAAGTGCTTGGATAGGTAATTGGAATCTCCCGGCACACAAGACGAGTGCCTCCAAGCTCAATTCACGATTTCCCAGTAATTCTTGTGGTAGACAGGTGCTACATACTAAGTTCCATATGTGAGAAGGTAGCTGAACGCCTTGTCCAAAAGCATCTTACTTCTGAGAGTTGAGCTCACCCTCAGTCCCTCACAGTTCCACACTGCCTGCAGAGTGAGTTTCACACGTCTTCACCAGAGACCATTGCCAGAGGCTTCTGAGTACAAGTTAACAATGCAGACCTGGAGGGTATCTCCAGGTGCAGTAGAGTGGTAATCTTGGAACCTCCTGACTCAGAGTACTGCTACCTTCTCAGTGCCATAGGAATGCAGCTAGTTGACAGCTGGCTTCAAGACATGCTTCCCTGTGAGAGCTGAGGACAGGGCATAACCCTCCCGCATCCTGCCTGACTGTAGGAGTAGCTGCTAACATCCTTATGTTAGTGGCTGGGAGAGGTTGCGGGAAAAGCATGTGTGAGCACTGGGCCTGAACTCCCGTGTATCTGAGTTGAATACAGCGATTTCCAGTGGCCTTCTTCAATCACAGTGTAGCTAGGTTCCAACTCCCATGTCCGAGTGGGTAGCAGACATCTGCCTCCCATGCATACACACTTCTGAGAGTTGAGCTTATGGCCTGTACCTCCACATCCAGCCTGCTGGTACCCTTGGCTTCTAAAAGGCTTAGGCTCGCTGTTTGACGGAAGTGCTGGGAGAGGTAATTGGAATCACCCGGCACACAAGACTAGTGCCTCCAAGATGAGTTCAGCGATTTCCTAGTAATTCCTGTGGTAGACTGGTGCTACATACTAAGTTCCATACGTGAGAGGGTAGCTGAACGCCTTGTCCAAAACCATCTTAGTTCTGAGAGTTGAGCTCAGCCTCAGTCCCTCACAGTTCCACACTGCCTGCAGAGTGAGTTTCACACGTCTTCACCAGAGACGATTGCCAGAGTCTTCTGAGTACAAGTTAACAATGCAGACCTGCAGAGTATCTCCAGGTGCAGTAGAGTGGTAATCTTGGAACCTCCTGACTCAGAGTACTGCTACCTTCTCACTGCCATAGGAAAGCAGCTAGTTGACAGTTGGCTTCAAGACATGCTTCCCTGTGAGAGCTGAGGACAGGGCAGAACCCTCCCGCATCCTGCCTGACTGTAGGAGTAGCTGCTAACATCCTTATGTTAGTGGCTGGGAGAGGTTCCGGGAAAAGCATGTGTGAGCACTGGGCCTGAACTCCCGTGTATCTGAGTTGAATACAGCGATTTCCAATGGCCTTCTTCAATCACAGTGTAGCTAGGTTCCAACTCCCATGTCCGAGTGGGTAGCAGACATCTGCCTCCCATGCATACACACTTCTGAGAGTTGACCTTATGGCCTGTACCTCCACATCCAGCCTGCTGGTACCCTTGGCTTCTAAAAGGCCTAGGCTCGCTGTTTGACGGAAGTGCTGGGAGAGGTAATTGGAATCACACGGCACACAAGACTAGTGCCTCCAAGCTCAGTTCAGCGATTTCCTAGTAATTCCTTTGGTAGACTGGTGCTACATACTAAGTTCCATACGTGAGAGGGTAGCTGAACGCCTTGTCCAAAACCATCTTACTTCTGAGAGTTGAGCTCAGCCTCAGTCCCTCACAGTTCCACACTGCCTGCAGAGTGTGTTTCGCAGGTCTTCAGCAGAGACGTTTGCCAGAGGCTTCTGAGACGCAGGGTAACAATGCAGACCTGGAGGGTATCCCCAGGTGCAGTCGACTGGTAATCTTGGAACCTCCTGACTCAGAATACTGCTACCTTCTCACTGCCATAGGAATGCAGCTAGTTGACAGCTAGCTGGCTTCAAGACATGCTTCCCTGAGAGAGCTTAGGACAGGGCAGAACCCTCCCGCATGCTGCCTGACTGTAGGTGTAGCTGCTAACATCCTTATGTTAGTGGCTGGGAGAGGTTGCGGGAAAAGCATGTGTGAGCACTGGGCCTGAACTTCCGTGTATCTGAGTTGAATACAGTGATTTCCAACGGCTTTCCTCAACAGAGTGTAGCTAGATTCCAAATCCCATGTACGAGCGGGTAGCAGACATCTGCCTCCCATGCGTACACACTTCAAGAGTTGAGCTTATGGCCTGTATCTCCACAGCCAGCCTGCTGGTACCCTTGGCTTCTAAAAGGCCTAGGCTCGCTGTTTGACGGAAGTGCTGGGAGAGGTAATTGGAATCACCCGTCACACAAGACTAGTGCCTCCAAGCTCAGTTCAGCGATTTCCTAGTAATTCCTGTGGTAGACTGGTGCTACATACTAAGTTCCATACGTGAGAGGGTAGCTGAACGCCTTGTCCAAAACCATCTTACTTCTGAGAGTTGAGCACACCCTCAGTCCCTCACACTTCCACACTGCCTGCAGAGTGAGTTTCGCAGGTCTTCAGCAGAGACGTTTGCCAGAGGCTTCTGAGACGCAGGGTAACAATGCAGACCTGGAGGGTATCCCCAGGTGCAGTCGACTGGTAATCTTGGAACCTCCTGACTCAGAATACTGCTACCTTCTCACTGCCATAGGAATGCAGCTAGTTGACAGCTGGCTTCAAGACATGCTTCCCTGTGAGAGCTGAGGACAGGGCAGAACCTTCCCGCATGCTGCCTGACTGTAGGACTAGCTGCTAACATCCTTATGTTAGTGGCTGGGAGAGGTTGCGGGAAAAGCATGTGTGAGCACTGGGCCTGAACTCCCGTGTATCTGAGTTGAATACAGCGATTTCCAACGGCTTTCCTCAACCAGAGAGTAGCTACGTTCCAAATCCCATGTCCTAGTGGGTAGCAGACATCTGCCTCCCATGCATACACACTTCTGAGAGTTGAGCTTATGGCCTGTACCTCCACATCCAGCCTGCTGGTACCGTTGGCTTGTAAAAGGCCTAGGCTCGCAGTTTGACGGAAGTGCTGGGAGAGGTAATTGGAATCTCCCGGCACACAAGACGAGTGCCTCCAAGCTCAATTCACGATTTCCCAGTAATTCTTGTGGTAGACAGGTGCCACATACTAAGTTCCATATGTGAGATGGTAGCTGAACGCCTTGTCCAAAAGCATCTTACTTCTGAGAGTTGAGCCCACCCTCAGTCCCTCACAGTTCCACACTGCCTGCAGAGTGAGTTTCACACGTCTTCACCTGAGACTATTGCCAGAGGCTTCTGAGTACAAGTTAACAATGCAGACCTGGAGGGTATCTCCAGGTGCAGTAGAGTGGTAATCTTGGAACCTCCTGACTCAGAATACTGCTACCTTCTCACTGCCATAGGAATGCAGCTAGTTGACAGCTGGCTTCAAGACATGCTTCCCTGTGAGAGCTGAGGACAGGGCAGAACCCTCCCGCATGCTGCCTGACTGTAGGAGTAGCTGCTAACATCCTTATGTTAGTGGCTGGGAGAGGTTGCGGGAAAAGCATGTGTGAGCACTGGGCCTGTACTCCCGTGTATCTGAGTTGAATACAGCGATTTCCAATGGTCTTCTTCAATCACAGTGTAGCTAGGTTCCAACTCCCATGTCCGAGTGGGTAGCAGACATCTGCCTCCCATGCATACACACTTCTGAGAGTTGACCTTATGGCCTGTACCTCCACATCCAGCCTGCTGGTACCCTTGGCTTCTAAAAGGCCAAGGCTCGCTGTTTGACAGAAGTGCTGGGAGAGGTAATTGGAATCACCCGGCACACAAGACTAGTGCCTCCAAGCTCAGTTCAGCGATTTCCTAGTAATTCCTGTGGTAGACTGGTGCTACATACTAAGTTCCATACGTGAGAGGGTAGCTGAACGCCTTGTCCA
The DNA here is from genome assembly GCF_048164855.1 of Canis lupus baileyi. Lineage (NCBI taxonomy): Eukaryota > Metazoa > Chordata > Mammalia > Carnivora > Canidae > Canis > Canis lupus. Next base: position 75,599,039 of record NC_132844.1, on the reverse strand, counting down.
AAACCATCTTACTTCTGAGAGTTGAGCTCAGCCTCAGTCCCTCACAGTTCCACACTGCCTGCAGAGTGAGTTTCACAGGTCTTCAGCAGAGACGTTTGCCAGAGGCTTCTGAGACGCAGGGTAACAATGCAGACCTGGAGGGTATCCCCAGGTGCAGTCGACTGGTAATCTTGGAACCTCCTGACTCAGAATACTGCTCCTTTCTCACTGCCATAGGAATGCAGCTAGTTGACAGCTGCCTTCAAGACATGCTTCCCTGTGAGAGCTGAGGACAGGGCAGAACCCTCCCGCATGCTGCCTGACTGTAGGAGTAGCTGCTAACATCCTTATGTTAGTGGCTGGGAGAGGTTGCGGGAAAAGCATGTGTGAGCACTGGGCCTGAACTCCCGTGTATCTGAGTTGAATACAGCGATTTCCAATGGCCTTCTTCAATCACAGTGTAGCTAGGTTCCAACTCCCATGTCCGAGTGGGTAGCAGACATCTGCCTCCCATGCATACACACTTCTGAGAGTTGACCTTATGGCCTGTACCTCCACATCCAGCCTGCTGGTACCCTTGGCTTCTAAAAGGCCTAGGCTCGCTGTTTGACGGAAGTGCTGGGAGAGGTAATTGGAATCACCCGGCACACAAGACTAGTGCCTCCAAGCTCAGTTCAGCGATTTCCTAGTAATTCCTGTGGTAGACTGGTGCTACATACTAAGTTCCATACGTGAGAGGGTAGCTGAACGCCTTGTCCAAAACCATCTTACTTCTGAGAGTTGAGCTCAGCCTCAGTCCCTCACAGTTCCACACTGCCTGCAGAGTGAGTTTCGCAGGTCTTCAGCAGAGACGTTTGCCAGAGGCTTCTGAGACGCAGGGTAACAATGCAGACCTGGAGGGTATCCCCAGGTGCAGTCGACTGGTAATCTTGGAACCTCCTGACTCAGAATACTGCTACCTTCTCACTGCCATAGGAATGCAGCTAGTTGACAGCTAGCTGGCTTCAGGACTTGCTTCCCTGAGAGAGCTGAGGACAGGGCGGAACCCTCCCGCATGCTGCCAGACTGTAGGAGTAGCTGCTAACATCCTAATGTTAGTGGCTGGGAGAGGTTGCGGGAAAAGCATGTGTGAGCACTGGGCCTGAACTCCCGTGTATCTGAGTTGAATACAGCGATTTCCAACGGCTTCCCTCAACCAGAGTGTAGCTAGGTTCCAAATCCCATGTACGAGCGGGTAGCAGACATCTGCCTCCCATGCATACACACTTCTGAGAGTTGAGCTTATGGCCTGTACCTCCACATCCAGCCTGCTGGTACCCTTGGCTTCTAAAAGGCCTAGGCTCGCTGTTTGACGGAAGTGCTGGGATAGGTAATTGGAATCTCCCGGCACACAAGACGAGTGCCTCCAAGCTCAATTCACGATTTCCCAGTAATTCTTGTGGTAGACAGGTGCTACATACTAAGTTCCATATGTGAGAAGGTAGCTGAACGCCTTGTCCAAAAGCATCTTACTTCTGAGAGTTGAGCTCACCCTCAGTCCCTCACAGTTCCACACTGCCTGCAGAGTGAGTTTCACACGTCTTCACCAGAGACCATTGCCAGAGGCTTCTGAGTACAAGTTAACAATGCAGACCTGGAGGGTATCTCCAGGTGCAGTAGAGTGGTAATCTTGGAACCTCCTGACTCAGAGTACTGCTACCTTCTCAGTGCCATAGGAATGCAGCTAGTTGACAGCTGGCTTCAAGACATGCTTCCCTGTGAGAGCTGAGGACAGGGCATAACCCTCCCGCATCCTGCCTGACTGTAGGAGTAGCTGCTAACATCCTTATGTTAGTGGCTGGGAGAGGTTGCGGGAAAAGCATGTGTGAGCACTGGGCCTGAACTCCCGTGTATCTGAGTTGAATACAGCGATTTCCAGTGGCCTTCTTCAATCACAGTGTAGCTAGGTTCCAACTCCCATGTCCGAGTGGGTAGCAGACATCTGCCTCCCATGCATACACACTTCTGAGAGTTGAGCTTATGGCCTGTACCTCCACATCCAGCCTGCTGGTACCCTTGGCTTCTAAAAGGCTTAGGCTCGCTGTTTGACGGAAGTGCTGGGAGAGGTAATTGGAATCACCCGGCACACAAGACTAGTGCCTCCAAGATGAGTTCAGCGATTTCCTAGTAATTCCTGTGGTAGACTGGTGCTACATACTAAGTTCCATACGTGAGAGGGTAGCTGAACGCCTTGTCCAAAACCATCTTAGTTCTGAGAGTTGAGCTCAGCCTCAGTCCCTCACAGTTCCACACTGCCTGCAGAGTGAGTTTCACACGTCTTCACCAGAGACGATTGCCAGAGTCTTCTGAGTACAAGTTAACAATGCAGACCTGCAGAGTATCTCCAGGTGCAGTAGAGTGGTAATCTTGGAACCTCCTGACTCAGAGTACTGCTACCTTCTCACTGCCATAGGAAAGCAGCTAGTTGACAGTTGGCTTCAAGACATGCTTCCCTGTGAGAGCTGAGGACAGGGCAGAACCCTCCCGCATCCTGCCTGACTGTAGGAGTAGCTGCTAACATCCTTATGTTAGTGGCTGGGAGAGGTTCCGGGAAAAGCATGTGTGAGCACTGGGCCTGAACTCCCGTGTATCTGAGTTGAATACAGCGATTTCCAATGGCCTTCTTCAATCACAGTGTAGCTAGGTTCCAACTCCCATGTCCGAGTGGGTAGCAGACATCTGCCTCCCATGCATACACACTTCTGAGAGTTGAGCTTATGGCCTGTACCTCCACATCCAGCCTGCTGGTACCCTTGGCTTCTAAAAGGCCTAGGCTCGCTGTTTGACGGAAGTGCTGGGAGAGGTAATTGGAATCACCCGGCACACAAGACTAGTGCCTCCAAGCTCAGTTCAGCGATTTCCTAGTAATTCCTTTGGTAGACTGGTGCTACATACTAAGTTCCATACGTGAGAGGGTAGCTGAACGCCTTGTCCAAAACCATCTTACTTCTGAGAGTTGAGCTCAGCCTCAGTCCCTCACAGTTCCACACTGCCTGCAGAGTGTGTTTCGCAGGTCTTCAGCAGAGACGTTTGCCAGAGGCTTCTGAGACGCAGGGTAACAATGCAGACCTGGAGGGTATCCCCAGGTGCAGTCGACTGGTAATCTTGGAACCTCCTGACTCAGAATACTGCTACCTTCTCACTGCCATAGGAATGCAGCTAGTTGACAGCTGGCTTCAAGACATGCTTCCCTGTGAGAGCTGAGGACAGGGCAGAACCTTCCCGCATGCTGCCTGACTGTAGGACTAGCTGCTAACATCCTTATGTTAGTGGCTGGGAGAGGTTGCGGGAAAAGCATGTGTGAGCACTGGGCCTGAACTCCCGTGTATCTGAGTTGAATACAGCGATTTCCAACGGCTTTCCTCAACCAGAGAGTAGCTACGTTCCAAATCCCATGTCCTAGTGGGTAGCAGACATCTGCCTCCCATGCATACACACTTCTGAGAGTTGAGCTTATGGCCTGTACCTCCACATCCAGCCTGCTGGTACCGTTGGCTTCTAAAAGGCCTAGGCTCGCAGTTTGACGGAAGTGCTGGGAGAGGTAATTGGAATCTCCCGGCACACAAGACGAGTGCCTCCAAGCTCAATTCACGATTTCCCAGTAATTCTTGTGGTAGACAGGTGCCACATACTAAGTTCCATATGTGAGATGGTAGCTGAACGCCTTGTCCAAAAGCATCTTACTTCTGAGAGTTGAGCCCACCCTCAGTCCCTCACAGTTCCACACTGCCTGCAGAGTGAGTTTCACACGTCTTCACCAGAGACTATTGCCAGAGGCTTCTGAGTACAAGTTAACAATGCAGACCTGGAGGGTATCTCCAGGTGCAGTAGAGTGGTAATCTTGGAACCTCCTGACTCAGAATACTGCTACCTTCTCACTGCCATAGGAATGCAGCTAGTTGACAGCTGGCTTCAAGACATGCTTCCCTGTGAGAGCTGAGGACAGGGCAGAACCCTCCCGCATCCTGCCTGACTGTAGGAGTAGCTGCTAACATCCTTATGTTAGTGGCTGGGAGAGGTTGCGGGAAAAGCATGTGTGAGCACTGGGCCTGAACTCCCGTGTATCTGAGTTGAATGCAGCGATTTCCAATGGCCTTCTTCAATCACAGTGTAGCTAGGTTCCAACTCCCATGTCCGAGGGGGTAGCAGACATCTGCCTCCCATGCATACACACTTCTGAGAGTTGAGCTTATGGCCTGTACCTCCACATCCAGCCTGCTGGTACCCTTGGCTTCTAAAAGGCCTAGGCTCGCTGTTTGACGGAAGTGCTGAGAGAGGTAATTGGAATCACCCGGCACACAACACGAGTGCCTCCAAGCTCAGTTCAGCGATTTCCTAGTAATTCCTGTGGTAGACTGGTGCTACATACTAAGTTCCATACGTGAGAGGGTAGCTGAACGCCTTGTCCAAAACCATCTTACTTCTGAGAGTTGAGCTCAGCCTCAGTCCCTCACAGTTCCACACTGCCTGCAGAGTGAGTTTCGCAGGTCTTCAGCAGAGACGTTTGCCAGAGGCTTCTGAGACGCAGGGTAACAATGCAGACCTGGAGGGTATCCCCAGGTGCAGTCGACTGGTAATCTTGGAACCTCCTGACTCAGAATACTGCTACCTTCTCACAGCCATAGGAATGCAGCTGGTTGACAGCTGGCTTCAAGACATGATTCCCTGTGAGAGCTGAGGACAGGGCAGATCCCTCCCGCATGCTGCCTGACTGTAGGAGTAACTGCTAACATCCTTATGTTAGTGGCTGGGAGAGGTTGCGGGAAAAGCATGTGTGAGCACTGGGCCTGAACTCCCGTGTATCTGATTTGAATACAGCGATTTCCAACGGCTTTCCTCAACCAGAGTGTAGCTACGTTCCAAATCCCAAGTACGAGCGGGTAGCAGACATCTGCCTCCCATGCATACACACTTCTGAGAGTTGAGCTTATGGCCTGTACCTCCACATCCAGCCTGCTGGTACCGTTGGCTTCTAAAAGGCCTAGGCTCGCTGTTTGACGGAAGTGCTGGGAGAGGTAATTGGAATCTCTCGGCACACAAGACGAGTGCCTCCAAGCTCAATTCACGATTTCCCAGTAATTCTTGTGGTAGACAGGTGCCACATACTAAGTTCCATATGTGAGATGGTAGCTGAACGCCTTGTCCAAAAGCATTTTACTTCTGAGAGTTGAGCCCACCCTCAGTCCCTCACAGTTCCACACTGCCTGCAGAGTGAGTTTCACACGTCTTCACCAGAGACGATTGCCAGAGGCTTCTGAGTACAAGTTAACAATGCAGACCTGGAGGGTATCTCCAGGTGCAGTAGAGTGGTAATCTTGGAACCTCCTGACTCAGAGTACTGCTACCTTCTCACTGCCATAGGAATGCAGCTAGTTGACAGCTGGCTTCAAGACATGCTTCCCTGTGAGAGCTGAGGACAGGGCAGAACCCTCCCGCATCCTGCCTGACTGTAGGAGTAGCTGCTAACATCCTTATGTTAGTGGCTGGGAGAGGTTGCGGGAAAAGCATGTGTGAGCACTGGGCCTGAACTCCCATGTATCTGAGTTGAATACAGCGATTTCCAATGGCCTTCTTCAATCACAGTGTAGCTAGGTTCCAACTCCCATGTCAGAGTGGGTAGCAGACATCTGCCTCCCATGCATACACACTTCTGAGAGTTGAGCTTATGGCCTGTACCTCCACATCCAGCCTGCTGGTACCCTTGGCTTCTAAAAGGCCAAGGCTCGCTGTTTGACGGAAGTGCTGGGAGAGGTAATTGGAATCACCCGGCACACAAGACTAGTGCCTCCAAGCTCAGTTCAGCGATTTCCTAGTAATTCCTGTGGTAGACTGGTGCTACATACTAAGTTCCATACGTGAGAGGGTAGCGGAACGCCTTGTCCAAAACCATCTTACTTCTGAGAGTTGAGCTCAGCCTCAGTCCCTCACAGTTCCACACTGCCTGCAGAGTGAGTTTCACAGGTCTTCAGCAGAGACGTTTGCCAGAGGCTTCTGAGACGCAGGGTAACAATGCAGACCTGGAGGGTATCCCCAGGTGCAGTCGACTGGTAATCTTGGAACCTCCTGACTCAGAATACTGCTACCTTCTCACTGCCATAGGAATGCAGCTAGTTGACAGCTGGCTTCAAGACATGCTTCCCTGTGAGAGCTGAGGACAGGGCAGAACCCTCCCGCATGCTGCCTGACTGTAGGAGTAGCTGCTAACATCCTAATGTTAGTGGCTGGGAGAGGTTGCGGGAAAAGCATGTGTGAGCACTGGGCCTGAACTCCCGTGTATCTGAGTTGAATACAGCGATTTCCAATGGCCTTCTTCAATCACAGTGTAGCTAGGTTCCAACTCCCATGTCCGAGTGGGTAGCAGACATCTGCCTCCCATGCATACACACTTCTGAGAGTTGACCTTATGGCCTGTACCTCCACATCCAGCCTGCTGGTACCCTTGGCTTCTAAAAGGCCTAGGCTCGCTGTTTGACGGAAGTGCTGGGAGAGGTAATTGGAATCACCCGGCACACAAGACTAGTGCCTCCAAGCTCAGTTCAGCGATTTCCTAGTAATTCCTGTGGTAGACTGGTGCTACATACTAAGTTCCATACGTGAGAGGGTAGCTGAACGCCTTGTCCAAAACCATCTTACTTCTGAGAGTTGAGCTCAGCCTCAGTCCCTCACAGTTCCACACTGCCTGCAGAGTGAGTTTCGCAGGTCTTCAGCAGAGACGTTTGCCAGAGGCTTCTGAGACGCAGGGTAACAATGCAGACCTGGAGGGTATCCCCAGGTGCAGTCGACTGGTAATCTTGGAACCTCCTGACTCAGAATACTGCTACCTTCTCACTGCCATAGGAATGCAGCTAGTTGACAGCTAGCTGGCTTCAGGACTTGCTTCCCTGAGAGAGCTGAGGACAGGGCGGAACCCTCCCGCATGCTGCCTGACTGTAGGAGTAGCTGCTAACATCCTAATGTTAGTGGCTGGGAGAGGTTGCGGGAAAAGCATGTGTGAGCACTGGGCCTGAACTCCCGTGTATCTGAGTTGAATACAGCGATTTCCAACGGCTTCCCTCAACCAGAGTGTAGCTAGGTTCCAAATCCCATGTACGAGCGGGTAGCAGACATCTGCCTCCCATGCATACACACTTCTGAGAGTTGAGCTTATGGCCTGTACCTCCACATCCAGCCTGCTGGTACCCTTGGCTTCTAAAAGGCCTAGGCTCGCTGTTTGACGGAAGTGCTGGGATAGGTAATTGGAATCTCCCGGCACACAAGACGAGTGCCTCCAAGCTCAATTCACGATTTCCCAGTAATTCTTGTGGTAGACAGGTGCTACATACTAAGTTCCATATGTGAGAAGGTAGCTGAACGCCTTGTCCAAAAGCATCTTACTTCTGAGAGTTGAGCTCACCCTCAGTCCCTCACAGTTCCACACTGCCTGCAGAGTGAGTTTCACACGTCTTCACCAGAGACCATTGCCAGAGGCTTCTGAGTACAAGTTAACAATGCAGACCTGGAGGGTATCTCCAGGTGCAGTAGAGTGGTAATCTTGGAACCTCCTGACTCAGAGTACTGCTACCTTCTCAGTGCCATAGGAATGCAGCTAGTTGACAGCTGGCTTCAAGACATGCTTCCCTGTGAGAGCTGAGGACAGGGCATAACCCTCCCGCATCCTGCCTGACTGTAGGAGTAGCTGCTAACATCCTTATGTTAGTGGCTGGGAGAGGTTGCGGGAAAAGCATGTGTGAGCACTGGGCCTGAACTCCCGTGTATCTGAGTTGAATACAGCGATTTCCAGTGGCCTTCTTCAATCACAGTGTAGCTAGGTTCCAACTCCCATGTCCGAGTGGGTAGCAGACATCTGCCTCCCATGCATACACACTTCTGAGAGTTGAGCTTATGGCCTGTACCTCCACATCCAGCCTGCTGGTACCCTTGGCTTCTAAAAGGCTTAGGCTCGCTGTTTGACGGAAGTGCTGGGAGAGGTAATTGGAATCACCCGGCACACAAGACTAGTGCCTCCAAGATGAGTTCAGCGATTTCCTAGTAATTCCTGTGGTAGACTGGTGCTACATGCTAAGTTCCATACGTGAGAGGGTAGCTGAACGCCTTGTCCAAAACCATCTTAGTTCTGAGAGTTGAGCTCAGCCTCAGTCCCTCACAGTTCCACACTGCCTGCAGAGTGAGTTTCACACGTCTTCACCAGAGACGATTGCCAGAGTCTTCTGAGTACAAGTTAACAATGCAGACCTGCAGAGTATCTCCAGGTGCAGTAGAGTGGTAATCTTGGAACCTCCTGACTCAGAGTACTGCTACCTTCTCACTGCCATAGGAAAGCAGCTAGTTGACAGTTGGCTTCAAGACATGCTTCCCTGTGAGAGCTGAGTACAGGGCAGAACCCTCCCGCATCCTGCCTGACTGTAGGAGTAGCTGCTAACATCCTTATGTTAGTGGCTGGGAGAGGTTCCGGGAAAAGCATGTGTGAGCACTGGGCCTGAACTCCCGTGTATCTGAGTTGAATACAGCGATTTCCAATGGCCTTCTTCAATCACAGTGTAGCTAGGTTCCAACTCCCATGTCCGAGTGGGTAGCAGACATCTGCCTCCCATGCATACACACTTCTGAGAGTTGAGCTTATGGCCTGTACCTCCACATCCAGCCTGCTGGTACCCTTGGCTTCTAAAAGGCCTAGGCTCGCTGTTTGACGGAAGTGCTGGGAGAGGTAATTGGAATCACCCGGCACACAAGACTAGTGCCTCCAAGCTCAGTTCAGCGATTTCCTAGTAATTCCTTTGGTAGACTGGTGCTACATACTAAGTTCCATACGTGAGAGGGTAGCTGAATGCCTTGTCCAAAACCATCTTACTTCTGAGAGTTGAGCTCAGCCTCAGTCCCTCACAGTTCCACACTGCCTGCAGAGTGTGTTTCGCAGGTCTTCAGCAGAGACGTTTGCCAGAGGCTTCTGAGACGCAGGGTAACAATGCAGACCTGGAGGGTATCCCCAGGTGCAGTCGACTGGTAATCTTGGAACCTCCTGACTCAGAATACTGCTACCTTCTCACTGCCATAGGAATGCAGCTAGTTGACAGCTAGCTGGCTTCAAGACATGCTTCCCTGAGAGAGCTTAGGACAGGGCAGAACCCTCCCGCATGCTGCCTGACTGTAGGTGTAGCTGCTAACATCCTTATGTTAGTGGCTGGGAGAGGTTGCGGGAAAAGCATGTGTGAGCACTGGGCCTGAACTTCCGTGTATCTGAGTTGAATACAGTGATTTCCAACGGCTTTCCTCAACAGAGTGTAGCTAGATTCCAAATCCCATGTACGAGCGGGTAGCAGACATCTGCCTCCCATGCGTACACACTTCTGAGAGTTGAGCTTATGGCCTGTATCTCCACAGCCAGCCTGCTGGTACCCTTGGCTTCTAAAAGGCCTAGGCTCGCTGTTTGACGGAAGTGCTGGGAGAGGTAATTGGAATCACCCGTCACACAAGACTAGTGCCTCCAAGCTCAGTTCAGCGATTTCCTAGTAATTCCTGTGGTAGACTGGTGCTACATACTAAGTTCCATACGTGAGAGGGTAGCTGAACGCCTTGTCCAAAACCATCTTACTTCTGAGAGTTGAGCACACCCTCAGTCCCTCACACTTCCACACTGCCTGCAGAGTGAGTTTCGCAGGTCTTCAGCAGAGACGTTTGCCAGAGGCTTCTGAGACGCAGGGTAACAATGCAGACCTGGAGGGTATCCCCAGGTGCAGTCGACTGGGAATCTTGGAACCTCCTGACTCAGAATACTGCTACCTTCTCACTGCCATAGGAATGCAGCTAGTTGACAGCTGGCTTCAAGACATGCTTCCCTGTGAGAGCTGAGGACAGGGCAGAACCCTCCCGCATGCTGCCTGACTGTAGGAGTAGCTGCTAACATCCTTATGTTAGTGGCTGGGAGAGGTTGCGGGAAAAGCATGTGTGAGCACTGGGCCTGAACTCCCGTGTATCTGAGTTGAATACAGCGATTTCCAACGGCTTTCCTCAACCAGAGTGTAGCTAGGTTCCAACTCCCATGTCCGAGTGGGTAGCAGACATCTGCCTCCCATGCATACACACTTCTGAGAGTTGAGCTTATGGCCTGTACCTCCACATCCAGCCTGCTGGTACCCTTGGCTTCTAAAAGGCCTAGGCTCGCTGTTTGACGGAAGTGCTGGGAGAGGTAAATGGAATCACCCGGCACACAAGACTAGTGCCTCCAAGCTCAGTTCAGCGATTTCCTAGTAATTCCTGTGGTAGACTGGTGCTACATACTAAGTTCCATACGTGAGAGGGTAGCTGAACGCCTTGTCCAAAACCATCTTACTTCTGAGAGTTGAGCTCACCCTCAGTCCCTCACAGTTCCACACTGCCTGCAGAGTGAGTTTCGCAGGTCTTCAGCAGAGACGTTTGCCAGAGGCTTCTGAGACACAGGGTAACAATGCAGACCTGGAGGGTATCCCCAGGTGCAGTCGACTGGTAATCTTGGAACCTCCTGACTCAGAATACTGCTACCTTCTCACTGCCATAGGAATGCAGCTAGTTGACAGCTGGCTTCAAGACATGCTTCCCTGTGAGAGCTGAGGACAGGGCAGAACCTTCCCGCATGCTGCCTGACTGTAGGACTAGCTGCTAACATCCTTATGTTAGTGGCTGGGAGAGGTTGCGGGAAAAGCATGTGTGAGCACTGGGCCTGAACTCCCGTGTATCTGAGTTGAATACAGCGATTTCCAACGGCTTTCCTCAACCAGAGAGTAGCTACGTTCCAAATCCCATGTCCTAGTGGGTAGCAGACATCTGCCTCCCATGCATACACACTTCTGAGAGTTGAGCTTATGGCCTGTACCTCCACATCCAGCCTGCTGGTACCGTTGGCTTCTAAAAGGCCTAGGCTCGCAGTTTGACGGAAGTGCTGGGAGAGGTAATTGGAATCTCCCGGCACACAAGACGAGTGCCTCCAAGCTCAATTCACGATTTCCCAGTAATTCTTGTGGTAGACAGGTGCCACATACTAAGTTCCATATGTGAGATGGTAGCTGAACGCCTTGTCCAAAAGCATCTTACTTCTGAGAGTTGAGCCCACCCTCAGTCCCTCACAGTTCCACACTGCCTGCAGAGTGAGTTTCACACGTCTTCACCAGAGACTATTGCCAGAGGCTTCTGAGTACAAGTTAACAATGCAGACCTGGAGGGTATCTCCAGGTGCAGTACAGTGGTAATCTTGGAACCTCCTGACTCAGAATACTGCTACCTTCTCACTGCCATAGGAATGCAGCTAGTTGACAGCTGGCTTCAAGACATGCTTCCCTGTGAGAGCTGAGGACAGGGCAGAACCCTCCCGCATGCTGCCTGACTGTAGGAGTAGCTGCTAACATCCTTATGTTAGTGGCTGGGAGAGGTTGCGGGAAAAGCATGTGTGAGCACTGGGCCTGAACTCCCGTGTATCTGAGTTGAATACAGCGATTTCCAATGGCCTTCTTCAATCACAGTGTAGCTAGGTTCCAACTCCCATGTCCGAGGGGGTAGCAGACATCTGCCTCCCATGCATACACACTTCTGAGAGTTGAGCTTATGGCCTGTACCTCCACATCCAGCCTGCTGGTACCCTTGGCTTCTAAAAGGCCTAGGCTCGCTGTTTGACGGAAGTGCTGAGAGAGGTAATTGGAATCACCCGGCACACAAGACTAGTGCCTCCAAGCTCAGTTCAGCGATTTCCTAGTAATTCCTGTGGTAGACTGGTGCTACATACTAAGTTCCATACGTGAGAGGGTAGCTGAACGCCTTGTCCAAAACCATCTTACTTCTGAGAGTTGAGGTCAGCCTCAGTCCCTCACAGTTCCACACTGCCTGCAGAGTGAGTTTCGCAGGTCTTCAGCAGAGACGTTTGCCACAGGCTTCTGAGACGCAGGGTAACAATGCAGACCTGGAGGGTATCCCCAGGTGCAGTCGACTGGTAATCTTGGAACCTCCTGACTCAGAATACTGCTACCTTCTCACAGCCATAGGAATGCAGCTGGTTGACAGCTGGCTTCAAGACATGATTCCCTGTGAGAGCTGAGGACAGGGCAGATCCCTCCCGCATGCTGCCTGACTGTAGGTGTAACTGCTAACATCCTTATGTTAGTGGCTGGGAGATGTTGCGGGAAAAGCATGTGTGAGCACTGGGCCTGAACTCCCGTGTATCTGATTTGAATACAGCGATTTCCAACGGCTTTCCTCAACCAGAGTGTAGCTACGTTCCAAATCCCAAGTACGAGCGGGTAGCAGACATCTGCCTCCCATGCATACACACTTCTGAGAGTTGAGCTTATGGCCTGTACCTCCACATCCAGCCTGCTGGTACCGTTGGCTTCTAAAAGGCCTAGGCTCGCTGTTTGACGGAAGTGCTGGGAGAGGTAATTGGAATCTCTCGGCACACAAGACGAGTGCCTCCAAGCTCAATTCACGATTTCCCAGTAATTCTTGTGGTAGGCAGGTGCCACATACTAAGTTCCATATGTGAGATGGTAGCTGAACGCCTTGTCCAAAAGCATTTTACTTCTGAGAGTTGAGCCCACCCTCAGTCCCTCACAGTTCCACACTGCCTGCAGAGTGAGTTTCACACGTCTTCACCAGAGACGATTGCCAGAGGCTTCTGAGTACAAGTTAACAATGCAGACCTGGAGGGTATCTCCAGGTGCAGTAGAGTGGTAATCTTGGAACCTCCTGACTCAGAGTACTGCTACCTTCTCACTGCCATAGGAATGCAGCTAGTTGACAGCTGGCTTCAAGACATGCTTCCCTGTGAGAGCTGAGGACAGGGCAGAACCCTCCCGCATCCTGCCTGACTGTAGGAGTAGCTGCTAACATCCTTATGTTAGTGGCTGGGAGAGGTTGCGGGAAAAGCATGTGTGAGCACTGGGCCTGTACTCCCGTGTATCTGAGTTGAATACAGCGATTTCCAATGGCCTTCTTCAATCACAGTGTAGCTAGGTTCCAACTCCCATGTCAGAGTGGGTAGCAGACATCTGCCTCCCATGCATACACACTTCTGAGAGTTGAGCTTATGGCCTGTACCTCCACATCCAGCCTGCTGGTACCCTTGGCTTCTAAAAGGCCTAGGCTCGCTGTTTGACGGAAGTGCTGGGAGAGGTTATTGGAATCACCCGGCACACAAGACTAGTGCCTCCAAGCTCAGTTCAGCGATTTCCTAGTAATTCATGTGGTAGACTGGTGCTACATACTAAGTTCCATACGTGAGAGGGTAGCTGAACGCCTTGACCAAAACCATCTTACTTCTGAGAGTTGAGCTCAGCCTCAGTCCCTCACAGTTCCACACTGCCTGCAGAGTGAGTTTCGCAGGTCTTCAGCAGAGACGTTTGCCAGAGGCTTCTGAGACGAAGGGTAACAATGCAGACCTGGAGGGTATCCCCAGGTGCAGTCGACTGGTAATCTTGGAACCTCCTGACTCAGAATACTGCTACCTTCTCACTGACATAGGAATGCAGCTAGTTGACAGCTGGCTTCAAGACATGCTTCCCTGTGAGAGCTGAGGACAGGGCAGAACCCTCGCGCATGCTGCCTGACTGTAGGAGTAGCTGCTAACATCCTAATGTTAGTGGCTGGAAGAGGTTGCGGGAAAAGCATGGGTGAGCACTGGGCATGAACTCCCGTGTATCTGAGTTGAATACAGCGATTTCCAATGGCCTTCTTCAATCACAGTGTAGCTAGGTTCCAACTCCCATGTCCGAGTGGGTAGCAGACATCTGCCTCCCATGCATACACACTTCTGAGAGTTGAGCTTATGGCCTGTACCTCCACATCCAGCCTGCTGGTACCCTTGGCTTCTAAAAGGCCTAGGCTCGCTGTTTGACGGAAGTGCTGGGAGAGGTAATTGGAATCACCCGGCAAAGAAGACTAGTGCCTCCAAGTTCAGTTCAGAGATTTCCTAGTAATTCCTGTGGTAGACTGGTGCTACATACTAAGTTCCATACGTGAGAGGGTAGCTGAACGCCTTGTCCAAAACCATCTTACTTCTGAGAGTTGAGCTCAGCCTCAGTCCCTCACAGTTTCACACTTCCTGCAGAGTGAGTTTCGCAGGTCTTCAGCAGAGACGTTTGCCAGAGGCTTCTGAGACGCAGGGTAACAATGCAGACCTGGAGGGTATCCCCAGGTGCAGTCGACTGGTAATCTTGGAACCTCCTGACTCAGAATACTGCTACCTTCTCACTGCCATAGGAATGCAGCTAGTTGACAGCTGGCTTCAAGACATGCTTTCCTGTGAGAGCTGAGGTTAGGGCAGAACCCTCCCGCATGCTGCCTGACTGTAGGAGTAGCTGCTAACATCCTTATGTTAGTGGCTGGGAGAGGTAGCGGGAAAAGCATGTGTGAGCACTGGGCCTGAACTCCCGTGTATCTGAGTTGAATACAGCGATTTCCAACGGCTTTCCTCAACCAGAGTGTAGCTAGGTTCCAAATCCCATGTACGAGCGGGTAGCAGACATCTGCCTCCCATGCATACACACTTCTGAGAGTTCAGCTTATGGCCTGTACCTCCACATCCAGCCTGCTGGTACACTTGGCTTCTAAAAGGCCTAGGCTCGCTGTTTGACGGAAGTGCTGGGAGAGGTAATTGGAATCTCCCGGCACACAAGACGAGTGCCTCCAAGCTCAATTCACGATTTCCCAGTAATTCTTGTGGTAGACAGGTGCTACATACTAAGTTCCATACGTGAGAGGGTAGCTGAACGCCTTGTCCAAAACCATCTTACTTCGGAGAGTTGAGCTCAGCCTCAGTCCCTCACAGTTCCACACTGCCTGCAGAGTGAGTTTCGCAGGTCTTCAGCAGAGACGTTTGCCAGAGGTTTCTGAGACGCAGGGTAACAATGCAGACCTGGAGGGTATCCCCAGGTGCAGTAGACTGGTAATCTTGGAACCTCCTGACTCAGAATACTGCTACCTTCTCACTGCCATAGGAATGCAGCTAGTTGACAGCTGGCTTCAAGACATGCTTCCCTGTGAGAGCTGAGGACAGGGCAGAACCCTCGCGCATGCTGCCTGACTGTAGGAGTAGCTGCTAACATCCTAATGTTAGTGGCTGGGAGAGGTTGCGGGAAAAGCATGGGTGAGCACTGGGCATGAACTCCCGTGTATCTGAGTTGAATACAGCGATTTCCAATGGCCTTCTTCAATCACAGTGTAGCTAGGTTCCAACTCCCATGTCCGAGTGGGTAGCAGACATCTGCCTCTCATGCATACACACTTCTGAGAGTTGAGCTTATGGCCTGTACCTCCACATCCAGCCTGCTGGTACCCTTGGCTTCTAAAAGGCCTAGGCTCGCTGTTTGACGGAAGTGCTGGGAGAGGTAATTAGAATCACCCGGCACACAAGACTAGTGCCTCCAAGCTCAGTTCAGCGATTTCCTAGTAATTCCTGTGGTAGACTGGTGCTACATACTAAGTTCCATACGTGAGAGGGTAGCTGAACGCCTTGTCCAAAACCATCTTACTTCTGAGAGTTGAGCTCAGCCTCAGTCCCTCACAGTTTCACACTTCCTGCAGAGTGAGTTTCGCAGGTCTTCAGCAGAGACGTTTGCCAGAGGCTTCTGAGACGCAGGGTAACAATGCAGACCTGGAGGGTATCCCCAGGTGCAGTCGACTGGTAATCTTGGAACCTCCTGACTCAGAATACTGCTACCTTCTCACTGCCATAGGAATGCAGCTAGTTGACAGCTGGCTTCAAGACATGCTTTCCTGTGAGAGCTGAGGTCAGGGCAGAACCCTCCCGCATGCTGCCTGACTGTAGGAGTAGCTGCTAACATCCTTATGTTAGTGGCTGGGAGAGGTAGCGGGAAAAGCATGTGTGAGCACTGGGCCTGAACTCCCGTGTATCTGAGTTGAATACAGCGATTTCCAACGGCTTTCCTCAACCAGAGTGTAGCTAGGTTCCAAATCCCATGTACGAGCGGGTAGCAGACATCTGCCTCCCATGCATACACACTTCTGAGAGTTCAGCTTATGGCCTGTACCTCCACATCCAGCCTGCTGGTACACTTGGCTTCTAAAAGGCCTAGGCTCGCTGTTTGACGGAAGTGCTGGGAGAGGTAATTGGAATCTCCCGGCACACAAGACGAGTGCCTCCAAGCTCAATTCACGATTTCCCAGTAATTCTTGTGGTAGACAGGTGCTACATACTAAGTTCCATACGTGAGAGGGTAGCTGAACGCCTTGTCCAAAACCATCTTACTTCGGAGAGTTGAGCTCAGCCTCAGTCCCTCACAGTTCCACACTGCCTGCAGAGTGAGTTTCGCAGGTCTTCAGCAGAGACGTTTGCCAGAGGTTTCTGAGACGCAGGGTAACAATGCAGACCTGGAGGGTATCCCCAGGTGCAGTAGACTGGTAATCTTGGAACCTCCTGACTCAGAATACTGCTACCTTCTCACTGCCATAGGAATGCAGCTAGTTGACAGCTGGCTTCAAGACATGCTTCCCTGTGAGAGCTGAGGACAGGGCAGAACCCTCGCGCATGCTGCCTGACTGTAGGAGTAGCTGCTAACATCCTAATGTTAGTGGCTGGGAGAGGTTGCGGGAAAAGCATGGGTGAGCACTGGGCATGAACTCCCGTGTATCTGAGTTGAATACAGCGATTTCCAATGGCCTTCTTCAATCACAGTGTAGCTAGGTTCCAACTCCCATGTCCGAGTGGGTAGCAGACATCTGCCTCCCATGCATACACACTTCTGAGAGTTGAGCTTATGGCCTGTACCTCCACATCCAGCCTGCTGGTACCCTTGGCTTCTAAAAGGCCTAGGCTCGCTGTTTGACGGAAGTGCTGGGAGAGGTAATTAGAATCACCCGGCACACAAGACTAGTGCCTCCAAGCTCAGTTCAGCGATTTCCTAGTAATTCCTGTGGTAGACTGGTGCTACATACTAAGTTCCATACGTGAGAGGGTAGCTGAACGCCTTGTCCAAAACCATCTTACTTCTGAGAGTTGAGCTCAGCCTCAGTCCCTCACAGTTCCACACTGCCTACAGAGTGAGTTTCGCAGGTCTTCAGCAGAGACGTTTGCCAGAGGCTTCTGAGACGCAGGGTAACAATGCAGACCTGGAGGGTATCCCCAGGTGCAGTCGACTGGTAATCTTGGATCCTCCTGACTCAGAATACTGCTACCTTCTCACTGCCATAGGAATGCAGCTAGTTGACAGCTGGCTTCAAGACATGCTTCCCTGTGAGAGCTGAGGACAGGGCAGAACCCTCCCGCATGCTGCCTGACTGTAGGAGTAGCTGCTAACATCCTTATGTTAGTGGCTGGGAGAGGTTGCGGGAAAAGCATGTGTGAGCACTGGGCCTGAACTCCCGTGTACCTGAGTTGAATACAGCGATTTCCAACGGCTTTCCTCAACCAGAGTGTAGCTAGGTTCCAAATCCCATGTACGAGCGGGTAGCAGACATCTGCCTCCCATGCATACACACTTCTGAGAGTTGAGCTTATGGCCTGTACCTCCACATCCAGCCTGCTGGTACCCTTGGCTTCTAAAAGGCCTAGGCTCGCTGTTTGACGGAAGTGCTGGGAGAGGTAATTGGAATCACCCGGCACACAAGACTAGTGCCTCCAAGCTCAGTTCAGCGATTTCCTAGTAATTCCTGTGGTAGACTGGTGCTACATACTAAGTTCCATACGTGAGAGGGTAGCTGAACGCCTTGTCCAAAACCATCTTACTTCTGAGAGTTGAGCTCAGCCTCAGTCCCTCACAGTTCCACACTGCCTGCAGAGTGAGTTTCGCAGGTCTTCAGCAGAGACGTTGGCCAGAGGCTTCTGAGACGCAGGGTAACAACGCAGACCTGGAGGGTATCCCCAGGTGCAGTCGACTGGTAATCTTGGACCCTCCTGACTCAGAATACTGCTACCTTCTCACTGCCATAGGAATGCAGCTAATTGACAGCTGGCTTCAAGACATGCTTCCCTGTGAGAGCTGAGGACAGGGCAGACCCCTCCCGCATGCTGCCTGACTGTAGGAGTAGCTGCTAACATCCTTATGTTAGTGGCTGGGAGAGGTTGCGGGAAAAGCATGTGTGAGCACTGGGCCTGAACTCCCGTGTATCTGAGTAGAATACAGCGATTTCCAACGGCTTTCCTCAACCAGAGTGTAGCTAGGTTCCAAATCCCATGTACGAGCGGGTAGCAGACATCTGCCTCCCATGCATACACACTTGTGAGAGTTGAGCTTATGGTCTGTACCTCCACAGCCAGCCTGCTGGTACCCTTGGCTTCTAAAAGGCCTAGGCTCGCTGTTTGACGGAAGTAATGGGAGAGGTAATTGGAATCTCCCGGCACACAAGACGAGTGCCTCCAAGCTCAATTCACGATTTCCCAGTAATTCTTGTGGTAGACAGGTGCTACATACTAAGTTCCATATGTGAGAAGGTAGCTGAACGCCTTGTCCAAAAGCATCTTACTTCTGAGAGATGAGCACACCCTCATTCCCTCACACTTCCACACTGCCTGCAGAGTGAGTTTCACACGTCTTCACCAGAGACGATTGCCAGAGGCTTCTGAGTACAAGTTAACAATGCAGACCTGGAGGATATCTCCAGGTGCAGTAGAGTGGTAATCTTGGAACCTCCTGACTCAGAGTACTGCTACCTTCTCACTGCCATAAGAATGCAGCTAGTTGACAGCTGGCTTCAAGACATGCTTCCCTGTGAGAGCTGAGGACAGGGCAGAACCCTCCCGCATCCTGCCTGACTGTAGGAGTAGCTGCTAACATCCTAATGTTAGTGGCTGGGAGAGGTTGCGGGAAAAGCATGTGTGAGCACTGGGCCTGAACTCCCGTGTATCTGAGTTGAATACAGCGATTTCCAATGGCCTTCTTCAATCACAGTGTAGCTAGGTTCCAACTCCCATGTCCGAGTGGGTAGCAGACATCTGCCTCCCATGCATACACACTTCTGAGAGTTGAGCTTATGGCCTGTACCTCCACATCCAGCCTGCTGGTACCCTTGGCTTCTAAAAGGCCTAGGCTCGCTGTTTGACGGAAGTGCTGGGAGAGGTATTTGGAATCACCCGGCACACAAGACTAGTGCCTCCAAGCTCAGTTCAGCGATTTCCTAGTAATTCCTGTGGTAGACTGGTGCTACATACTAAGTTCCATACGTGAGAGGGTAGCTGAACGCCTTGTCCAAAACCATCTTACTTCTGAGAGTTGAGCTCAGCCTCAGTCCCTCACAGTTCCACACTGTCTGCAGAGTGAGTTTCGCAGGTCTTCAGCAGAGACGTTTGCCAGAGGCTTCTGAGACGCAGGGTAACAATGCAGACCTGGAGGGTATCCCCAGGTGCAGTCGACTGGTAATCTTGGAACCTCCTGACTCAGAGTACTGCTACCTTCTCACTGCCATAGGAATGCAGCTAGTTGACAGCTGGCTTCAAGACATGCTTCCCTGTGAGAGCTGAGGACAGGGCAGAACCCTACCGCATGCTGCCTGACTGTAGGAGTAGCTGCTAACATCCTTATGTTAGTGGCTGGGAGAGGTTGCGGGAAAAGCATGTGTGAGCACTGGGCCTGAACTCCCGTGTATCTGAGTTGAATACAGCGATTTCCAACGGCTTTACTCAACCAGAGTGTAGCTAGGTTCCAAATCCCATGTACGAGCGGGTAGCAGACATCTGCCTCCCATGCATACACACTTCTGAGAGTTGAGCTTATGGCCTGTACCTCCACATCCAGGCTGCTGGTACCCTTGGCTTCTAAAAGGCCTAGGCTCGCTGTTTGACGGAAGTGCTGGGAGAGGTAATTGGAATCACCCGGCACACAAGACTAGTACCTCCAAGCTCACTTCAGCGATTTCCTAGTAATTCCTGTGGTAGACTGGTGCTACATAATAAGTTCCATACGTGAGAGGGTAGCTGAACGCCATGTCCAAAACCATCTTACTTCTGAGAGTTGAGCTCAGCCTCAGTCCCTCACAGTTCCACACTGCCTGCAGAGTGAGTTTCGCAGGTCTTCAGCAGAGACGTTTGCCAGAGGCTTCTGAGACGCAGGGTAACAATGCAGACCTGGAGGGTATCCGCAGATGCGGTCGACTGGTAATCTTGGAACCTCCTGATTCAGAATACTGCTACCTTCTCACTGCCATAGGAATGCAGCTAGTTGACAGCTGGCTTCAAGACATGCTTCCCTGTGAGAGCTGAGGACAGGGCAGAACCCTCCCGCATGCTGCCTGACTGTAGGAGTAGCTGCTAAAATCCTTATGTTAGTGGCTGGTAGAGGTTGCGGGAAAAGCATGTGTGAGCACTGGGCCTGAACTCCCGTGTATCTGAGTTGAATACAGCGATTTCCAAAGGCTTTCCTCAACCAGAGTGTAGCTAGGTTCCAAATCCCATGTACGAGCGGGTAGCAGACATCTGCCTCCCATGTATATACACTTCTGAGAGTTGAGCTTATGGCCTGTACCTCCACAGCCAGCCTGCTGGTACCCTTGGCTTCTAAAAGTCCTAGGCTCGCTGTTTGACGGAAGTGCTGGGAGAGATAATTGGAATCACCCGGCACACAACACTAGTGCCTCCAAGCTCAGTTCAGCGATTTCCTAGTAATTCCTGTGGTAGACTGGTGCTACATACTAAGTTCCATACGTGAGAGGGTAGCTGAACGCCTTGTCCAAAACCATCTTACTTCGGAGAGTTGAGCTCAGCCTCAGTCCCTCACAGTTCCACACTGCCTGCAGAGTGAGTTTGGCAGGTCTTCAGCAGAGACGTTTG
This sequence comes from Canis lupus baileyi, assembly GCF_048164855.1. Taxonomy (NCBI): domain Eukaryota; kingdom Metazoa; phylum Chordata; class Mammalia; order Carnivora; family Canidae; genus Canis; species Canis lupus. The sequence goes on along the minus strand of NC_132844.1, from coordinate 75,578,284 downwards.
CCAGAGGCTTCTGAGACGCAGGGTAACAATGCAGACCTGGAGGGTATCCCCAGGTGCAGTCGACTGGTAATCTTGGAACCTCCTGACTCAGAATACTGCTACCTTCTCACTGCCATAGGAATGCAGCTAGTTGACAGCTGGCTTCAAGACATGCTTCCCTGTGAGAGCTGAGGACAGGGCAGAACCCTCCCGCATGCTGCCTGACTGTAGGAGTAGCTGCTAACATCGTTATGTTAGTGGCTAGGAGAGGTTGCGGGAAAAGCATGTGTGAGCACTGGGCCTGAACTCCCGTGTATCTGAGTTGAATACAGCGATTTCCAACGGCTTTCCTCAACCAGAGTGTAGCTAGGTTCCAAATCCCATGTACGAGCGGGTAGCAGACATCTGCCTCCCATGCATACACACTTCTGAGAGTTGAGCTTATGGCCTGTACCTCCACAGCCAGCCTGCTGGTACCCTTGGCTTCTAAAAGGCCTAGGCTCGCTGTTTGACGGAAGTGCTGGGAGAGGTAATTGGAATCTCCCGGCACACAATTCGAGTGCCTCCAAGCTCAATTCACGATTTCCCAGTAATTCTTGTGGTAGACAGGTGCTACATACTAAGTTCCATATGTGAGAAGGTAGCTGAACGCCTTGTCCAAAAGCATCTTTCTTCTGAGAGTTGAGCCCACCCTCAGTCCCTCACACTTCCACACTGCCTGCAGAGTGAGTTTCACACGTCTTCACCAGAGACGATTGCCAGAGGCTTCTGAGTACAAGTTAACAATGCAGACCTGGAGGTTATATCCAGGTGCAGTAGAGTGGTAATCTTGGAACCTCCTGACTCAGAGTACTGCTACCTTCTCACTGCCATAGGAATGCAGCTAGTTGACAGCTGGCTTCAAGACATGCTTCCCTGTGAGAGCTGAGGACAGGGCAGAACCCTCCCGCATCCTGCCTGACTGTAGGAGTAGCTGCTAACATCCTAATGTTAGTGGCTGGGAGAGGTTACGGGAAAAGCATGTGTGAGCACTGGGCCTGAACTCCCGTGTATCTGAGTTGAATACAGCGATTTCCAATGCCTTCTTCAATCACAGTGTAGCTAGGTTCCAACTCCCATGTCCGAGTGGGTAGCAGACATCTGCCTCCCATGCATACACACTTCTGAGAGTTGAGCTTATGGCCTGTACCTCCACATCCAGCCTGCTGGTACCCTTGGGTTCTAAAAGGCCTAGGCTCGCTGTTTGACGGAAGTGCTGGGAGAGGTAATTGGAAACACCCGGCACACAAGACTAGTGCCTCCAAGCTCAGTTCAGCGATTTCCTAGTAATTCCTGTGGTAGACTGGTGCTACATACTAAGTTCCATACGTGAGAGGGTAGCTGAACGCCTTGTCCAAAACCATCTTACTTCTGAGAGTTGAGCTCAGCCTCAGTCCCTCACAGTTCCACACTGCCTGCAGAGTGAGTTTCGCAGGTCTTCAGAAGAGACGTTGGCCAGAGGCTTCTGAGACGCAGGGTAACAATGCAGACCTGGAGGGTATCCCCAGGTGCAGTCGACTGGTAATCTTGGAACCTCCTGACTCAGAATACTGCTACCTTCTCACTGCCATAGGAATGCAGCTATTTGACAGCTGGCTTCAAGACATGCTTCCCTGTGAGAGCTGAGGACAGGGCAGAACCCTCCCGCATGCTGCCTGACTGTAGGAGTAGCTGCTAACATCCTTATGTTAGTGGCTGGGGAGGTTGCGGGAAAAGCATGTGTGAGCACTGGGCCTGAACTCCCGTGTATCTGAGTTGAATACAGGGATTTCCAACGGCTTTCCTCAACCAGAGTGTAGCTAGGTTCCAAATCCCATGTACGACCGGTAGCAGACATCTGCCTCCCATGCATACACACTTCTGAGAGTTGAGCTTATGGCCTGTACCTCCACATCCAGCCTGCTGGGACCCTTGGCTTCTAAAAGGCCTAGGCTCGCTGTTTGACGGAAGTGCTGGGAGAGGTAATTGGAATCTCCCGGCACACAAGTCGAGTGCCTCCAAGCTCAATTCACGATTTCCCAGTAATTCTTGTGGTAGAGAGGTGCTACATACTAAGTTCCCTATGTGAGATGGTAGCTGAACGCCTTGTACAAAAGCATCTTACTTCTGAGAGTTGAGCACACCCTCAGTCCCTCACAGTTCCACACTGCCTGCAGAGTGAGTTTCACACGTCTTCACCAGAGACGATTGCCAGAGGCTTCTGAGTACAAGTTAACAATGCAGACCTGGAGGGTATCTTCAGGTGCAGTAGAGTGGTAATCTTGGAACCTCCTGACTCAGAGTACTGCTACATTCTCACTGCCATAGGAATGCAGCTAGTTGACAGCTAGCTGGCTTCAAGACATGCTTTCCTGAGAGAGCTGAGGACAGGGCAGAGACCACCCGCATGCTGCCGGATTGTAGGAGTAGTTGCTAACATCCTAATGTTAGTGGCTGGGAGAGGTTGCGGGAAAAGCATGTGTGAGCACTGGGCCTGAACTCCCGTGTATCTGAGTTGAATACAGCGATTTCCAACGGCTTTCCTCAACCAGAGTGTAGCTAGGTTCCAAATCCCATGTACGAGCGGGTAGCAGACATCTGCCTCCCATACATATACACTTCTGAGAGTTGAGCTTATGGCCTGTACCTCCACAGCCAGCCTGCTGGTACCCTTGGCTTCTAAAAGGCCTAGGCTCGCTGTTTGACGGATGTGCTGGGAGAGGTAATTGGAATCACCCGGCACACAAGACTAGTGCCTCCAAGCTCAGTTCAGCGATTTCCTAGTAATTCCTGTGGTAGACTGGTGCTACATACTAAGTTCCATACGTGAGAGGGTAGCTGAACGCCTTGTCCAAAACCATCTTACTTCTGAGAGTTGAGCTCACCCTCAGTCCCTCACAGTTCCACACTGCCTGCAGAGTGAGTTTCGCAGGTCTTCAGCAGAGACGTTTGCCAGAGGCTTCTGAGACGCAGGGTAACAATGCAGACCTGGAGGGTATCCCCAGGTGCAGTCGACTGGTAATCTTGGAACCTCCTGACTCAGAATACTGCTACCTTCTCACTGCCATAGGAATGCAGCTAGTTGACAGCTAGCTGGCTTCAAGACATGCTTCCCTGAGAGAGCTGAGGACAGGGCAGAACCCTCCCGCATGCTGCCTGACTGTAGGAGTAGGTGCTAACATCCTAATGTTAGTGGCTGGGAGAGGTTGCGGGAAAAGCATGTGTGAGCACTGGGCCTGAACTCCCGTGTATCTGAGTTGAATACAGTGATTTCCAACGGCTTTCCTCAACCAGAGTGTAGCTAAGTTCCAAATCCCAAGTACGAGCGTGTAGCAGACATCTGCCTCACATGCATACACACTTCTGAGAGTTGAGCTTTTGGCCTGTACCTCCACATCCAGCCTGCTGGTACCCTTGGCTTCTAAAAGGCCTAGGCTCGCTGTTTGACGGAAGTGGTGGGAGAGGTAATTGGAATCACCCGGCACACAAGACTAGTGCCTCCAAGCTCAGTTCAGCGATTTCCTAGTAATTCCTGTGGTAGACTGGTGCTACATACTAAGTTCCATACGTGAGAGGGTAGCTGAACGCCTTGTCCAAAACCATCTTACTTCTGAGAGTTGAGCTCAGCCTCAGTCCCTCACAGTTCCACACTGCCTGCAGAGTGAGTTTCGCAGGTCTTCAGCAGAGACGTTTGCCAGAGGCTTCTGAGACGCAGGGTAACAATGCAGACCTGGAGGGTATCCCCAGGTGCAGTCGACTGGTAATCTTGGAACCTCCTGACTCAGAATACTGCTACCTTCTCACTGACATAGGAATGCAGCTAGTTGACAGCTGGCTTCAAGACATGCTTCCCTGTGAGAGCTGAGGACAGGGCAGAACCCTCCCGCATGCTGCCTGACTGTAGGAGTAGCTGCTAACATCCTTATGTTAGTGGCTGGGAGAGGTTGCGGGAAAAGCATGTGTGAGCACTGGACCTGAACTCCCGTGTATCTGAGTTGAATACAGCGATTTCCAACGGCTTTCCTCAACCAGAGTGTAGCTAGGTTCCAAATCCCATGTACGAGCGGGTAGCAGACATCTGCCTCCCATGCATACACACTTCTGAGAGTTGAGCTTATGGCCTGTACCTCCACAGCCAGCCTGCTGGTACCCTTGGCTTCTAAAAGGCCTAGGCTCAGAAGATATTTGCAAATGACATATCAGATAAAGGGCTAGTTTCCAAGATCTATAAAGAACTTATTAAACTCAACACCAAAGAAACAAACAATCCAATCATGAAATGGGCAAAAGACATGAACAGAAATCTCACAGAGGAAGACATAGACATGGCCAACATGCATGTGAGAAAATGCTCTGCATCACTTGCCATCAGGGAAATACAAATCAAAACTACAATGAGATACCACCTCACACCAGTGAGAATGGGGAAAATTAACAAGGCAGGAAACAACAAATGTTGGAGAGGATGCGGAGAAAAGGGAACCCTCTTACACTGTTGGTGGGAATGTGAACTGGTGCAGCCACTCTGGAAAACTGTGTGGAGGTTCCTCAAAGAGTTAAAAATAGACCTGCCCTACGACCCAGCAATTGCACTGTTGGGGATTTACCCCAAAGATACAAATGCAATGAAACGCCGGGACACCTGCACCCCGATGTTTCTAGCAGCAATGGCCACGATAGCCAAACTGTGGAAGGAGCCTCGGTGTCCAACGAAAGATGAATGGATAAAGAAGATGTGGTTTATGTATACAATGGAATATTACTCAGCTATTAGAAATGACAAATACCCACCATTTGCTTCAACGTGGATGGAACTGGAGGGTATTATGCTGAGTGAAGTAAGTCAGTCGGAGAAGGACAAACATTATATGTTCTCATTCATTTGGGGAATATAAATAATAGTGAAAGGGAAAATAAGGGAAGGGAGAAGAAATGTGTGGGAAATATCAGAAAGGGAGACAGAACGTTAAGACTGCTAACTCTGGGAAACGAACTAGGGGTGGTAGAAGGGGAGGAGGGCGGGGGGTGGGAGTGAATGGGTGACGGGCACTGGGTGTTATTCTGTATGTTAGTAAATTGAACACCAATAAAAAAATAAATAAATAAAAAAATAATAATAAAAAATAAAAGGCCTAGGCTCGCTGTTTGACGGAAGTGCTGGGAGAGGTAATTGGAATCACCCGGCACACAAGACTAGTGCCTCCAAGCTCAGTTCAGCGATTTCCTAGTAATTCCTGTGGTAGACTGGTGCTACATACTAAGTTCCATACGTGAGAGGGTAGCTGAACGCCTTGTCCAAAACCATCTTACTTCTGAGAGTTGAGCTCAGCCTCAGTCCCTCACAGTTCCACACTGCCTGCAGAGTGAGTTTCGCAGGTCTTCAGCAGAGACGTTTGCCAGAGGCTTCTGAGACGCAGGGTAACAATGCAGACCTGGAGGGTATCCCCAGGTGCAGTCGACTGGTAATCTTGGAACCTCCTGACTCAGAATACTGCTACCTTCTCACTGCCATAGGAATGCAGCTAGTTGACAGCTGGCTTCAAGACATGCTTCCCTGTGAGAGCTGAGGACACGGCAGAACCCTCCCGCATCCTGCCTGACTGTAGGAGTAGCTGCTAACATCCTTATGTTAGTGGCTGGGAGAGGTTGCGGGAAAAGCATGTGTGAGCACTGGGCCTGAACTCCCGTGTATCTGAGTTGAATACAGCGATTTCCAATGGCCTTCTTCAATCACAGTGTAGCTAGGATCCAAATCCCATGTACGAGCGGGTAGCAGACATCTGCCTCCCATGCATACACACTTCTGAGAGTTGAGCTTATGGCCTGTACCTCCACAGCCAGCCTGCTGGTACCCTTGGCTTCTAAAAGGCCTAGGCTCGCTGTTTGACGGAAGTGCTGGGAGAGGTAATTGGAATCTCCCGGCACACAAGACGAGTGCCTCCAAGCTCAATTCACGATTTCCCAGTAATTCTTGTGGTAGACAGGTGCTACATACTAAGTTCCATATGTGAGAAGGTAGCTGAACGCCTTGTCCAAAAGCATCTTACTTCTGAGAGTTGAGCCCACCCTCAGTCCCTCACACTTCCACACTGCCTGCAGAGTGAGTTTCACACGTCTTCACCAGAGACGATTGCCAGAGGCTTCTGAGTACAAGTTAACAATGCCGACCTGGAGGGTATCTCCAGGTGCAGTAGAGTGGTAATCTTGGAACCTCCTGACTCAGAGTACTGCTACCTTCTCACTGCCATAGGAATGCAGCTAGTTGACAGCTGGCTTCAAGACATGCTTCCCTGTGAGAGCTGAGGACAGGGCAGAACCCTCCCGCATGCTGCCTGACTGTAGGAGTAGCTGCTAACATCCTTATGTTAGTGGCTGGGAGAGGTTGCGGGAAAAGCATGTGTGAGCACTGGGCCTGAACTCCCGTGTATCTGAGTTGAATACAGCGATTTCCAATGGCCTTCTTCAATCACAGTGTAGCTAGGTTCCAACTCCCATGTCCGAGTGGGTAGCAGACATCTGCCTCCCATGCATACACACTTCTGAGAGTTGAGCTTATGGCCTGTACCTCCACATCCAGCCTGCTGGTACCCTTGGCTTCTAAAAGGCCTAGGCTCGCTGTTTGACGGAAGTGCTGGGAGAGGTAATTGGAATCACCCGGCACAAAAGACTAGTGCCTCCAAGCTCAGTTCAGCGATTTCCTAGTAATTCCTGTGGTAGACTGGTGCTACATACTAAGTTCCATACGTGAGAGGGTAGCTGAACGCCTTGTCCAAAACCATCTTACTTCTGAGAGTTGAGCTCAGCCTCAGTCCCTCACAGTTCCACACTGCCTGCACAGTGAGTTTCGCAGGTCTTCAGCAGAGACGTTTGCCAGAGGCTTCTGAGACGCAGGGTAACAATGCAGACCTGGAGGGTATCCCCAGGTGCGGTCGACTGGTAATCTTGGAACCTCCTGACTCAGAGTACTGCTACCTTCTCACTGCCATAGGAATGCAGCTAGTTGACAGCTGGCTTCAAGACATGCTTCCCTGTGAGAGCTGAGGACAGGGCAGAACCCTCCCGCATGCTGCCTGACTGTAGGAGTAGGTGCTAACATCCTTATGTTAGTGGCTGGGAGAGGTTGTGGGAAAAGCATGTGTGAGCACTGGGCCTGAACTCCCGTGTACCTGAGTTGAATACAGCGATTTCCAACGGCTTTCCTCAACCAGAGTGTAGCTAGGTTCCAAATCCCATGTACGAGCGGGTAGCAGACATCTGCCTCCCATGCATACACACTTCTGAGAGTTGAGCTTATGGCCTGTACCTCCACATCCAGCCTGCTGGTACCCTTGGCTTCTAAAAGGCCTAGGCTCGCTGTTTGACGGAAGTGCTGGGAGAGGTAATTGGAATCACCCGGCACACAAGACTAGTGCCTCCAAGCTCAGTTCAGCGATTTCCTAGTAATTCCTGTGGTAGACTGGTGCTACATACTAAGTTCCATACGTGAGAGGGTAGCTGAACGCCTTGTCCAAAACCATCTTACTTCTGAGAGTTGAGCTCAGCCTCAGTCCCTCACAGTTCCACACTGCCTGTAGAGTGAGTTTCGCAGGTCTTCAGCAGAGACGTTTGCCAGAGGCTTCTGAGACGCAGGGTAACAATGCAGACCTGGAGGGTATCCGCAGGTGCAGTCGACTGGTAATCTTGGAACCTCCTGACTCAGAATACTGCTACCTTCTCACTGCCATAGGAATGCAGCTAGTTGACAGCTAGCTGCCTTCAAGACATGCTTCCCTGAGAGAGGTGAGGATAGGGCAGAACCCTCCCGCATGCTGCCAGACTGTAGGAGTAGCTGCTAACATCCTAATGTTAGTGGCTGGGAGAGGTTGCGGGAAAAGCATGTGTGAGCACTGGGCCTGAACTCCCGTGTATCTGAGTTGCATACAGCGATTTCCAACGGCTTTCCTCAACCAGAGTGTAGCTAGGTTCCAAATCCCATGTACGAGCGGGTAGCAGACATCTGCCTCCCATGCATACACACTTCTGAGAGTTGAGCTTATGGCCTGTACCTCCACATCCAGCCTGCTGGTACCCTTGGCTTCTAAAAGGCCTAGGCTCGCTGTTTGACGGAAGTGCTGGGAGAGGTAATTGGAATCTCCCGGCACACAAGCGAGTGCCTCCAAGCTCAGTTCAGCGATTTCCTAGTAATTCCTGTGGTAGACTGGTGCTACATACTAAGTTCCATACGTGAGAGGGTAGCTGAACGCCTTGTCCAAAACCATCTTACTTCTGAGAGTTGAGCTCAGCCTCAGTCCCTCACAGTTCCACACTGCCTGCAGAGTGAGGTTCGCAGGTCTTCAGCAGAGACGTTTGCCAGAGGCTTCTGAGACGCAGGGTAACAATGCAGACCTGGAGGGTATCCCCAGGTGCAGTCGACTGGTAATCTTGGAAACTCCTGACTCAGAATACTGCTACCTTCTCACTGCCATAGGAATGCAGCTAATTGACAGCTGGCTTCAAGACATGCTTCCCTGTGAGAGCTGAGGACAGGGCAGAACCCTCCCGCATGCTGCCTGACTGTAGGAGTACCTGCTAACATCCTTATGTTAGTGGCTGGGAGAGGTTGCGGGAAAAGCATGTGTGAGCACTGGGCCTGAACTCCCGTGTATCTGAGTAGAATACAGCGATTTCCAACGGCTTTCCTCAACCAGAGTGTAGCTAGGTTCCAAATCCCATGTACGAGCTTGTAGCAGACATCTGCCTCCCATGAATACACACTTCTGAGAGTTGAGCTTATGGTCTGTACCTCCACAGCCAGCCTGCTGGTACCCTTGGCTTCTAAAAAGCCTAGGCTCGCTGTTTGACGGAAGTGCTGGGAGAGGTAATTGGAATCACCTGGCACACAAGACTAGTGCCTCCAAGCTCAGTTCAGCGATTTCCTAGTAATTCCTGTGGTAGACTGGTGCTACATACTAAGTTCCATACGTGAGAGGGTAGGTGAACGCCTTGTCCAAAACCATCTTACTTCTGAGAGTTGAGCTCAGCCTCAGTCCCTCACAGTTCCACACTGCCTGCAGAGTGAGTTTCACAGGTCTTCAGCAGAGACGTTTGCCAGAGGCTTCTGAGACGCAGGGTAACAATGCAGACCTGGAGGTCATCCCCAGGTGCAGTGGACTGGTAATCTTGGAACCTCCTGACTCAGAATACTGCTACCTTCTCACTGCCATAGGAATGCAGCTAGTTGACAGCTGGCTTCAAGACATGCTTCCCTGTGAGAGCTGAGGACAGGGCAGAACCCTCCCGCATGCTACCTGACTGTAGGAGTAGGTGCTAACATCCTTATGTTAGTGACTGGGAGAGGTTGCGGGAAAAGCATGTGTGAGCACTGGGCCTGAACTCCCGTGTACCTGAGTTGAATACAGCGATTTCCAACGGCTTTCCTCAACCAGAGTGTAGCTAGGTTCTAAATCCCATGTACGAGCGTGTAGCAGACATCTGCCTCCCATGCATACACACTTCTGAGAGTTGAGCTTATGGCCTGTACCTCCACAGCCAGCCTGCTGGTACCCTTGGCTTCTAAAAGGCCTAGGCTCGCTGTTTGACGGAAGTGCTGGGAGAGGTAATTGGAATCACCCGGCACACAAGACTAGTGCCTCCAAGCTCAGTTCAGCGATTTCCTAGTAATTCCTGTGGTAGACTGTTGCTACATACTAAGTTCCATACGTGAGAGGGTAGCTGAACGCCTTGTCCAAAACCATCTTACTTCTGAGAGTTGAGCTCAGCCTCAGTCCCTCACAGTTCCACACTGCCTGCAGAGTGAGTTTCACAGGTCTTCAGCAGAGACGTTTGCCAGAGGCTTCTGAGACGCAGGGTAAAAATGCAGACCTGGAGGGTATCCCCAGGTGCAGTCGACTGGTAATCTTGGAACCTCCTGACTCAGAATACTGCTACCTTCTCACTGCCATAGGAATGCAGCTAGTTGACAGCTCGCTTCAAGACATGCTTCCCTGTGAGAGCTGAGGACAGGGCAGAACCCTCCCGTATGCTGCCTGACTGTAGGTGTAGCTGCTAACATCCTTATGTTAGTGGCTGGGAGAGGTTGCGGGAAAAGCATGTGTGAGCACTGGGCCTGAACTTCCGTGTATCTGAGTTGAATACAGCGATTTCCAACGGCTTTCCTCAACCAAGTGTAGCTAGGATCCAAATCCCATGTACGAGCGGGTAGCAGACATCTGCCTCCCATGCATACACACTTCTGAGAGTTGAGCTTATGGCCTGTACCTCCACAGCCAGCCTGCTGGTACCCTTGGCTTCTAAAAGGCCTAGGCTCGCTGTTTGACGGAAGTGCTGGGAGAGGTAATTGGAATCTCCCGGCACACAAGACGAGTGCCTCCAAGCTCAATTCACGATTTCCCAGTAATTCTTGTGGTAGACAGGTGCTACATACTAAGTTCCATATGTGAGAAGGTAGCTGAACGCCTTGTCCAAAAGCATCTTACTTCTGAGAGTTGAGCACACCCTCAGTCCCTCACACTTCCACACTGCCTGCAGAGTGAGTTTCACACGTCTTCACCAGAGACGATTGCCAGAGGCTTCTGAGTACAAGTTAACAATGCCGACCTGGAGGGTATCTCCAGGTGCAGTAGAGTGGTAATCTTGGAACCTCCTGACTCAGAGTACTGCTACCTTCTCACTGCCATAGGAATGCAGCTAGTTGACAGCTGGCTTCAAGACATGCTTCCCTGTGAGAGCTGAGGACAGGGCAGAACCCTCCCGCATCCTGCCTGACTGTAGGAGTAGCTGCTAACATCCTAATGTTAGTGGCTGGGAGAGGTTGCGGGAAAAGCATGTGTGAGCACTGGGCCTGAACTCCCGTGTATCTGAGTTGCATACAGCGATTTCCAATGGCCTTCTTCAATCACAGTGTAGCTAGGTTCCAACTCCCATGTCCGAGTGGGTAGCAGACATCTGCCTCCCATGCATACACACTTCTGAGAGTTGAGCTTATGGCCTGTACCTCCACATCCAGCCTGCTGGTACCCTTGGCTTCTAAAAGGCCTAGTCTCGCTGTTTGACGGAAGTCCTGGGAGAGGTAATTGGAATCACCCGGCACACAAGACTAGTGCCTCCAAGCTCAGTTCAGCGATTTCCTAGTAATTCCTGTGGTAGACTGGTGCTACATACTAAGTTCCATACGTGAGAGGGTAGCTGAACGCCTTGTCCAAAACCATCTTACTTCTGAGAGTTGAGCTCAGCCTCAGTCCATCACAGTTCCACACTGCATGCAGAGTGAGTTTCGCAGTTCTTCAGCAGAGACGTTTGCCAGAGGCTTCTGAGACGCAGGGTAACAATGCAGACCTGGAGGGTATCCCCAGGTGCAGTCGACTGGTAATCTTGGAACCTCCTGACTCAGAATACTGCTACCTTCTCACTGCCATAGGAATGCAGCTAGTTGACAGCTGGCTTCAAGACATGCTTCCCTGTGAGAGCTGAGGACAGGGCAGAACCCTCCCGCATGCTGCCTGACTGTAGGAGTAGCTGCTAACATCCTTATGTTAGTGGCTGGGAGAGGTTGCGGGAAAATCATGTGTGAGCACTGGGCCTGAACTCCCGTGTACCTGAGTTGAATACAGCGATTTCCAACGGCTTTCCTCAACCAGAGTGTAGCTAGTTTCCAAATCCCATGTACGAGCGTGTAGCAGACATCTGGCTCCCATGCATACACACTTCTGAGAGTTGAGCTTATGGCCTGTACCTCCACAGCCAGCCTGCTGGTACCCTTGGCTTCTAAAAGGCCTAGGCTCGCTGTTTGACGGAAGTGCTGGGAGAGGTAATTGGAATCACCCGGCACACAAGACTAGTGCCTCCAAGCTCAGTTCAGCGATTTCCTAGTAATTCCTGTGGTAGACTGGTGCTACATACTAAGTTTCATACGTGAGAGGGTAGCTGAACGCCTTGTCCAAAACCATCTTACTTCTGAGAGTTGAGCTCAGCCTCAGTCCCTCACAGTTCCACACTGCCTGCAGAGTGAGTTTCGCAGGTCTTCAGCAGAGACGTTTGCCAGAGTTTTCTGAGACGCAGGGTAACAATGCAGACCTGGAGGGTATCCCCAGGTGCAGTCGACTGGTAATCTTGGAACCTCCTGACTCAGAATACTGCTACCTTCTCACTGCCATAGGAATGCAGCTAGTTGACAGCTGGCTTCAAGACATGCTTCCCTGTGAGAGCTGAGGACAGGGCAGAACCCTCCCGCATGCTGCCTGACTGTAAGTGTAGCTGCTAACATCCTTATGCTAGTGGCTGGGAGAGGTTGCGGGAAAAGCATGTGTGAGCACTGAGCCTGAACTTCCGTGTATCTGAGTTGAATACAGCGATTTCCAACGGCTTTCCTCAACCAGAGTGTAGCTAGGTTCCAAATCCCATGTACGAGCGGGTAGCAGACATCTGCCTCCCATGCATACACACTTCTGAGAGTTGAGCTTATGGCCTGTACCTCCACAGCCAGCCTGCTGGTACCCTTGGCTTCTAAAAGGCCTAGGCTCGCTGTTTGACGGAAGTGCTGGGAGAGGTAATTGGAATCTCCCGGCACACAAGACGAGTGCCTCCAAGCTCAATTCACGATTTCCCAGTAATTCTTCTGGTAGACAGGTGCTACATACTAAGTTCCATATGTGAGAAGGTAGCTGAACGCCTTGTCCAAAAGCATCTTACTTCTGAGAGTTGAGCACAACCTCAGTCCCTCACACTTCCACACTGCCTGCAGAGTGAGTTTCACACGTCTTCACCAGAGATGATTGCCAGAGGCTTCTGAGTACAAGTTAACAATGCAGACCTGGAGGGTATCTCCAGGTGCAGTAGAGTCGTAATCTTGGAACCTCCTGACTCAGAGTACTGCTACCTTCTCACTGCCATAGGAATGCAGCTAGTTGACAGCTGGCTTCAAGACATGCTTCCCTGTGAGAGCTGAGGACAGGGCAGAACACTCCCGCATCCTGCCTGACTGTAGGAGTAGCTGCTAACATCCTAATGTTAGTGGCTGGGAGAGGTTGCGGGAAAAGCATGTGTGAGCACTGGGCCTGAACTCCCGTGTATCTGAGTTGAATACAGCGATTTCCAATGGCCTTCTTCAATCACAGTGTAGCTAGGTTCCAACTCCCATGTCCGAGTGGGTAGCAGACATCTGCCTCCCATGCATACACACTTCTGAGAGTTGAGCTTATGGCCTGTACCTCCACAGCCAGCCTGCTGGTACCCTTGGCTTCTAAAAGGCCTAGGCTCGCTGTTTGACGGAAGTGCTGGGAGAGGTAATTGGAATCACCCGGCACACAAGACTAGTGCCTCCAAGCTCAGTTCAGCGATTTCCTAGTAATTCCTGTGGTAGACTGGTACCCTTGGCTTATAAAAGGCCTAGGCTCGCTGTTTGACGGAAGTGCTGGGAGAGGTAATTGGAATCACCCGGCACACAAGACTAGTGCCTCCAAGCTCAGTTCAGCGATTTCCTAGTAATTCCTGTGGTAGACTGGTGCTACATACTAAGTTCCATACGTGAGAGGGTAGCTGAACGCCTTGTCCAAAACCATCTTACTTCTGAGAGTTGAGCTCAGCCTCAGTCCCTCACATTTCCACACTGCCTGCAGAGTGAGTTTCGCAGGTCTTCAGCAGAGACGTTTGCCAGAGGCTTCTGAGACGCAGGGTAACAATGCAGACCTGGAGGGTATCCCCAGGTGCAGTCGACTGGTAATCTTGGAACCTCCTGACTCAGAATACTGCTACCTTCTCACTGCCATAGGAATGCAGCTAGTTGACAGCTGGCTTCAAGACATGCTTCCCTGTGAGAGCTGAGGACAGGGCAGAACCTTCCCGCATGCTGCCTGACTGTAGGAGTAGCTGCTAACATCCTTATGTTAGTGGCTGGGAGAGGTTGCGGGAAAAGCATGTGTGAGCACTGGGCCTGAACTCCCGTGTATCTGAGTTGAATACAGCGATTTCCAAAGGCTTTCCTCAACCAGAGTGTAGCTAGGTTCCAAATCCCATGTACGAGCGGGTAGCAGACATCTGCCTCCCATGCATACACACTTCTGAGAGTTGAGCTTATGGCCTGTACCTCCACATCCAGCCTGCTGGTACCGTTGGCTTCTAAAAGGCCTAGGCTCGCTGTTTGACGGAAGTGCTGGGAGAGGTAATTGGAATCTCCAGGCACACAAGACGAGTGCCTCCAAGCTCAATTCACGATTTCCCAGTAATTCTTGTGGTAGACTGGTGCCACATACTAAGTTCCATATGTGAGATGGTAGCTGAACGCCTTGTCCAAAAGCATCTTACTTCTGAGAGTTGAGCCCACCCTCAGTCCCTCACAGTTCCACACTGCCTGCAGAGTGAGTTTCACACGTATTCACCAGAGACTATTGCCAGAGGCTTCTGAGTACAAGTTAACAATGCAGACCTGGAGGGTATCTCCAGGTGCAGTAGAGTGGTAATCTTGGAACCTCCTGACTCAGAGTACTGCTACCTTCTCACTGCCATAGGAATGCAGCTAGTTGACAGCTGGCTTCAAGACATGCTTCCCTGTGAGAGCTGAGGACAGGGCAGAACCCTCCCGCATCCTGCCTGACTGTAGGATTAGCTGCTAACATCCTTATGTTAGTGGCTGGGAGAGGTTGCGGGAAAAGCATGTGTGAGCACTGGGCCTGAACTCCCGTGTATCTGAGTTGAATACAGCGATTTCCAATGGCCTTCTTCAATCACAGTGTAGCTAGTTTCCAACTCCCATGTCCGAGGGGGTAGCAGACATCTGCCTCCCATGCATACACACTTCTGAGAGTTGAGCTTATGGCCTGTACCTCCACATCCAGCCTGCTGGTACCCTTGGCTTCTAAAAGGCCTAGGCTCGCTGTTTGACGGAAGTGCTGGGAGAGGTAATTGGAATCACCCGGCACACAAGACTAGTGCCTCCAAGCTCAGTTCAGCGATTTCCTAGTAATTCCTGTGGTAGACTGGTGCTACATACTAAGTTCCATACGTGAGAGGGTAGCTGAACGCCTTGTCCAAAACCATCTTACTTCGGAGAGTTGAGCTCAGCCTCAGTCCCTCAGAGTTCCACACTGCCTGCAGAGTGAGTTTCGCAGGTCTTCAGCAGAGACGTTTGCCAGAGGCTTCTGAGACGCAGGGTAACAATGCAGACCTGGAGGGTATCCCCAGGTGCAGTCGACTGGTAATCTTGGAACCTCCTGACTCAGAATACTGCAACCTTCTCACTGCCATAGGAATGCAGCTAGTTGACAGCTGGCTTCAAGACATGCTTCCCTGTGAGAGCTGAGGACAGGGCAGAACCCTCCCGCATGCTGCCTGACTGTAGGAGTAGCTGCTAAAATCCTTATGTTAGTGGCTGGTAGAGGTTGCGGGAAAAGCATGTGTGAGCACTGGGCCTGAACTCCCGTGTACCTGAGTTGAATACAGCGATTTCCAACGGCTTTCCTCAACCAGAGTGTAGCTAGGTCCCAAATCCCATGTACGAGCGGGTAGCAGACATCTGCCTCCCATGCATACACACTTCTGAGAGTTCAGCTTATGGCCTGTACCTCCACAGCCAGCCTGCTGGTACCATTGGCTTCTAAAAGGCCTAGGCTCGCTGTTTGACGGAAGTGCTGGGAGAGGTAATTGGAATCACCCGGCACACAAGACTAGTGCCTCCAAGCTCAGTTCAGCAATTTCCTAGTAATTCCTGTGGTAGACTGGTGCTACATACTAAGTTCCATACGTGAGAGGGTAGCTGAACGCCTTGTCCAAAACCATCTTACTTCTGAGAGTTGAGCTCTGCCTCAGTCCCTCACAGTTCCACACTGCCTGCAGAGTGAGTTTCGCAGGTCTTCAGCAGAGACGTTTGCCAGAGGCTTCTGAGACGCAGGGTAACAATGCAGACCTGGAGGGTATCCCCAGGTGCAGTCGACTGGTAATCTTGGAACCTCCTGACTCAGAATACTGCTACCTTCTCACTGCCATAGGAATGCAGCTAGTTGACAGCTGGCTTCAAGACATGCTTCCCTGTGAGAGCTGAGGACAGGGCAGAACCCTCCCGCATGCTGCCTGACTGTAGGAGTAGCTGCTACCATCCTTATGTTAGTGGCTGGGAGAGGTTGCGGGAAAAGCATGTTTGAGCACTGGGCATGAACTCCCGTGTATCTGAGTTGAATACAGCGATTTCCAACGGCTTTCCTCAACCAGAGTGTAGCTAGGTTCCAACTCCCATGTCCGAGTGGGTAGCAGACATCTGCCTCCCATGCATACACACTTCTGAGAGTTGAGCTTATGGCCTGTACCTCCACATCCAGCCTGCTGGTACCGTTGGCTTCTAAAAGGCCTAGGCTCGCTGTTTGACGGAAGTGCTGGGAGAGGTAATTGGAATCTCCCGGCACACAAGACGAGTGCCTCCAAGCTCAATTCACGATTTCCCAGTAATTCTTGTGGTAGACAGGTGCTACATACTAAGTTCCATATGTGAGATTGTAGCTGAACGCCTTGTCCAAAAGCATCTTACTTCTGAGAGTTGAGCCCACCCTCAGTCCCTCACAGTTCCACACTGCCTGCAGAGTGAGTTTCACACGTCTTCACCAGAGACGATTGCCAGAGGCTTCTGAGTACAAGTTAACAATGCAGACCTGGAGGGTATCTCCAGGTGCAGTAGAGTGGTAATCTTGGAACCTCCTGACTCAGAGTACTGCTACCTTCTCACTGCCATAGGAATGCAGCTAGTTGACAGCTGGCTTCAAGACATGCTTCCCTGTGAGAGCTGAGGACAGGGCAGAACCCTCCCGCATCCTGCCTGACTGTAGGAGTAGCTGCTAACATCCTTATGTTAGTGGCTGGGAGAGGTTGCGGGAAAAGCATGTGTGAGCACTGGGCCTGAACTCCCGTGTATCTGAGTTGAATACAGCGATTTCCAATGGCCTTCTTCAATCACAGTGTAGCTAGTTTCCAACTCCCATGTCCGAGGGGGTAGCAGACATCTGCCTCCCATGCATACACACTTCTGAGAGTTGAGCTTATGGCCTGTACCTCCACATCCAGCCTGCTGGTACCCTTGGCTTCTAAAAGGCCTAGGCTCGCTGTTTGACGGAAGTGCTGGGAGAGGTAATTGGAATCACCCGGCACACAAGACTAGTGCCTCCAAGCTCAGTTCAGCGATTTCCTAGTAATTCCTGTGGTAGACTGGTGCTACATACTAAGTTCCATACGTGAGAGGGTAGCTGAACACCTTGTCCAAATCCATCTTACTTCTGAGAGTTGAGCTCAGCCTCAGTCCCTCACAGTTCCACACTGCCTGCAGAGTGAGTTTCGCAGGTCTTCAGCAGAGACGTTTGCCAGAGGCTTCTGAGACGCAGGGTAACAATGCAGACCTGGAGGGTATCCCCAGGTGCAGTCGACTGGTAATCTTGGAACCTCCTGACTCAGAATACTGCTACCTTCTCACTGCCATAGGAATGCAGCTAGTTGACAGCTGGCTTCAAGACATGCTTCCCTGTTAGAGCTGAGGACAGGGCAGATCCCTCCCGCATGCTGCCTGACAGTAGGAGTAACTGCTAACATCCTTATGTTAGTGGCTGGGAGAGGTTGCGGGAAAAGCATGTGTGAGCACTGGGCCTGAACTCCCATGTATCTGACTTGAATACAGCGATTTCCAACGGCTTTCCTCAACCAGAGTGTAGCTAGGTTCCAAATCCCATGTACGAGCGGGTAGCAGACATCTGCCTCCCATGCATACACACTTCTGAGAGTTGAGCTTATGGCCTGTACCTCCACATCCAGCCTGCTGGTACCGTTGGCTTCTAAAAGGCCTAGGCTCGCTGTTTGACGGAAGTGCTGCGAGAGGTAATTGGAATCTCCCGGCACACAAGACGAGTGCCTCCAAGCTCAATTCACGATTTCCCAGTAATTCTTGTGGTAGACAGGTGCCACATAATAAGTTCCATATGTGAGATGGTAGCTGAACGCCTTGTCCAAAAGCATCTTACTTCTGAGAGTTGAGCCCACCCTCAGTCCCTCACAGTTCCACACTGCCTGCAGAGTGAGTTTCACACGTATTCACCAGAGACTATTGCCAGAGGCTTCTGAGTACAAGTTAACAATGCAGACCTGGAGGGTATCTCCAGGTGCAGTAGAGTGGTAATCTTGGAACCTCCTGACTCAGAGTACTGCTACCTTCTCACTGCCATAGGAATGCAGCTAGTTGACAGCTGGCTTCAAGACATGCTTCCCTGTGAGAGCTGAGGACAGGGCAGAACCCTCCCGCATCCTGCCTGACTGTAGGAGTAGCTGCTAACATCCTTATATTAGTGGCTGGGAGAGGTTGCGGGAAAAGCATGTGTGAGCACTGGGCCTGAACTCCCGTGTATCTGAGTTGAATACAGCGATTTCCAATGGCCTTCTTCAATCACAGTGTAGCTAGTTTCCAACTCCCATGTCCGAGGGGGTAGCAGACATCTGCCTCCCATGCATACACACTTCTGAGAGTTGAGCTTATGGCCTGTACCTCCACATCCAGCCTGCTGGTACCCTTGGCTTCTAAAAGGCCTAGGCTCGCTGTTTGACGGAAGTGCTGGGAGAGGTAATTGGAATCACCCGGCACACAAGACTAGTGCCTCCAAGCTCAGTTCAGCGATTTCCTAGTAATTCCTGTGGTAGACTGGTGCTACATACTAAGTTCCATACGTGAGAGGGTAGCTGAACGCCTTGTCCAAAACCATCTTACTTCTGAGAGTTGAGCTCAGCCTCAGTCCCTCACAGTTCCACACTGCCTGCAGAGTGAGTTTCGCAGGTCTTCAGCAGAGACGTTTGCCAGAGGCTTCTGAGACGCAGGGTAACAATGCAGACCTGGAGGGTATCCCCAGGTGCAGTCGACTGGTAATCTTGGAACCTCCTGACTCAGAATACTGCTACCTTCTCACTGCCATAGGAATGCAGCTAGTTGACAGCTGGCTTCAAGACATGCTTCCCTGTTAGAGCTGAGGACAGGGCAGATCCCTCCCGCATGCTGCCTGACAGTAGGAGTAACTGCTAACATCCTTATGTTAGTGGCTGGGAGAGGTTGCGGGAAAAGCATGTGTGAGCACTGGGCCTGAACTCCCATGTATCTGACTTGAATACAGCGATTTCCAACGGCTTTCCTCAACCAGAGTGTAGCTAGGTTCCAAATCCCATGTACGAGCGGGTAGCAGACATCTGCCTCCCATGCATACACACTTCTGAGAGTTGAGCTTATGGCCTGTACCTCCACATCCAGCCTGCTGGTACCCTTGGCTTTTAAAGGCCTAGGCTCGCTGTTTGACGGAAGTGCTGGGAGAGGTAATTGGAATCACCCGGCACAAAAGACTAGTGCCTCCAAGCTCAGTTCAGCGATTTCCTAGTAATTCCTGTGGTAGACTGGTGCTACATACTAAGTTCCATACGTGAGAGGGTAGCTGAACGCCTTGTCCAAAACCATCTTACTTCTGAGAGTTGAGCTCAGCCTCAGTCCCTCACAGTTCCACACTGCCTGCAGAGTGAGTTTCGCAGGTCTTCAGCAGAGACGTTTGCCAGAGGCTTCTGAGACGCAGGGTAACAATGCAGACCTGGAGGGTATCCCCAGGTGCAGTCGACTGGTAATCTTGGAACCTCCTGACTCAGAATACTGCTACCTTCTCGCTGCCATAGGAAGGCAGCTAGTTGATAGCTGGCTTCAAGACATGCTTCCTTGTGAGAGCTGAGGACAGGGCAGAACCCTCCCGCATGCTGCCTGACTGTAGGAGTAGCTGCTAACATCCTTATGTTAGTGGCTGGGAGAGGTTGCGGGAAAAGCATGTGTGAGCACTGGGCCTGAACTCCCGTGTATCTGAGTTGAATACAGCGATTTCCAACGGCTTTCCTCAACCAGAGTGTAGCTAGGTTCCAAATCCCATGTACGAGCGGGTAGCAGACATCTGCCTCCCATGCATACACACTTCTGAGAGTTGAGCTTATGGCCTGTACCTCCACATCCAGCCTGCTGGTAACCTTGGCTTCTAAAAGGCCTAGGCTCGCTGTTTGACGGAAGTGCTGGGAGAGGTAATTGGAATCACCAGGCACACAAGACTAGTGCCTCCAAGCTCAGTTCAGCGATTTCCTAGTAATTCCTGTGGTAGACTGGTGCTACATACTAAGTTCCATACGTGAGAGGGTAGCTGAACGCCTTGTCCAAAACCATCTTACTTCTGAGAGTTGAGCTCAGGCACAGTCCCTCACAGTTCGACATTGCCTGCAGAGTGAATTTCGCAGGTCTTCAGCAGAGACGTTTGCCCGAGGCTTCTGAGACGCAGGGTAACAATGCAGACCTGGAGGGTATCCCCAGGTGCAGTCGACTGGTAATCTTGGAACCTCCTGACTCAGAATACTGCTACCTTCTCACTGCCATAGGAATGCAGCTAGTTGACAGCTGGCTTCAAGACATGCTTCCCTGTGAGAGCTGAGGACAGGGCAGAACCCTCCCGCATGCTGCCTGACTGTAGGAGTAGCTGCTAACATCCTTATGTTAGTGGCTGGGAGAGGTTGCGGGAAAAGCATGTGTGAGCACTGGGCCTGAACTCCCGTGTATCTGAGTTGAATACAGCGATTTCCAACGGCTTTCCTCAACAGAGTGTAGCTAGGTTCCAAATCCCATGTACTAGCGGGTAGCAGACATCTGCCTCCCATGCATACACACTTCTGAGAGTTGAGCTTATGGCCTGTACCTCCACATCCAGCCTGCTGGTACCCTTGGCTTCTAAAAGGCCTAGGCTCGCTGTTTGACGGAAGTGCTGGGAGAGGTAATTGGAATCTCCTGGCACACAAGACGAGTGACTCCAAGCTCAATTCATGATTTCCCATTAATTCTTGTGCTAGACAGGTGCTACATACTAAGTTCCATATGTGAGAAGGTAGCTGAACGCCTTGTCCAAAAGCATCTTACTTCTGAGAGTTGAGCTCACCCTCAGTCCCTCACACTTCCACACTGCCTGCAGAGTGAGTTTCACACGTCTTCACCAGAGACGATTGCCAGAGGCTTCTGAGACGCAGGGTAACAATGCAGACCTGGAGGGTATCCCCAGGTGCAGTCGACTGGTAATCTTGGAACCTCCTGACTCAGAATACTGCTACCTTCTCACTGCCATAGGAATGCAGCTAGTTGACAGCTGGCTTCAAGACATGCTTCCCTGTGAGAGCTGAGGACAGGGCAGAACCCTCCCGCATGCTGCCTGACTGTAGGAGCAGCTGCTAACATCCTTATGTTAGTGGCTGGGAGAGGTTGCTGGAAAAGCATGTGTGAGCACTGGGCCTGAACTCCCGTGTATCTGAGTTGAATACAGCGATTTCCAACGGCTTTCCTCAACAGAGTGTAGCTAGGTTCCAAATCCCATGTACTAGCGGGTAGCAGACATCTGCCTCCCATGCATACACACTTCTGAGAGTTGAGCTTATGGCCTGTACCTCCACATCCAGCCTGCTGGTACCCTTGGCTTCTAAAAGGCCTAGGCTCGCTGTTTGACGGAAGTGCTGGGAGAGGTAATTGGAATCTCCTGGCACACAAGATGAGTGACTCCAAGCTCAATTCATGATTTCCCATTAATTCTTGTGGTAGACAGGTGCTACATACTAAGTTCCATATGTGAGAAGGTAGCTGAACGCCTTGTCCAAAAGCATCTTACTTCTGAGAGTTGAGCCCACCCTCAGTCCCTCACACTTCCACACTGCCTGCAGAGTGAGTTTCACACGTCTTCACCAGAGACGATTGCCAGAGGCTTCTGAGACGCAGGGTAACAATGCAGACCTGGAGGGTATCCCCAGGTGCGGTCGACTGGTAATCTTGGAACCTCCTGATTCAGAATACTGCTACTTTCTCACTGCCATAGGAATGCAGCTAGTTGACAGCTGGCTTCAAGACATGCTTCCCTGTGAGAGCTGAGGACAGGGCAGAACCCTCCCGCATGCTGCCTGACTGTAGGAGTAGCTGCTAAAATCCTTATGTTAGTGGCTGGTAGAGGTTGCGGGAAAAGCATGTGTGAGCACTGGGCCTGAACTCCCGTGTACCTGAGTTGAATACAGCGATTTCCAACGGCTTTCCTCAACCAGAGTGTAGCTAGGTTCCAAATCCCATGTACGAGCGGGTAGCAGACATCTCCCTCCCATGTATATACACTTCTGAGAGTTGAGCTTATGGCCTGTACCTCCACAGCCAGCCTGCTGGTACCCTTGGCTTCTAAAAGTCCTAGGCTCGCTGTTTGACGGAAGTGCTGGGAGAGGTAATTGGAATCACCCGGCACACAAGACTAGTGCCTCCAAGCTCAGTTCAGCGATTTCCTAGTAATTCCTGTGGTAGACTGGTGCTGCATACTAAGTTCCATACGTGAGAGGGTAGCTGAACGCCTTGTCCAAAACCATCTAACTTCGGAGAGTTGAGCTCAGCCTCAGTCCCTCAGAGTTCCACACTGCCTGCAGAGTGAGTTTCGCAGGTCTTCAGCAGAGACGTTTGCCAGAGGCTTCTGAGACGCAGGGTAACAATGCAGACCTGGAGGGTATCCCCAGGTGCAGTCGACTGGTAATCTTGGAACCTCCTGACTCAGAATACTGCTACCTTCTCACTGCCATAGGAATGCAGCTAGTTGACAGCTGGCTTCAAGACATGCTTCCCTGTGAGAGCTGAGGACAGGGCAGATCCCTCCCGCATGCTGCCTGACTGTAGGAGTAGCTGCTAACATCCTTATGTTAGTGGCTAGGAGAGGTTGCGGGAAAAGCATGTGTGAGCACTGGGCCTGAACTCCCGTGTATCTGAGTTGAATACAGCGATTTCCAACGGCTTTCCTCAACCAGAGTGTAGCTAGGTTCCAAATCCCAAGTACGAGCGGGTAGCAGACATCTGCCTCCCATGCATACACACTTCTGAGAGTTGAGCTTATGGCCTGTACCTCCACAGCCAGCCTGCTGGTACCCTTGGCTTCTAAAAGGCCTAGGCTCGCTGTTTGACGGAAGTGCTGGGAGAGGTAATTGGAATCACCCGGCACACAAGACGAGTGCCTCCAAGCTCAATTCACGATTTCCCAGTAATTCTTGTGGTAGACAGGTGCTACATACTAAGTTCCATATGTGAGAAGGTAGCTGAACGCCTTGTCCAAAGCATCTTACTTCTGAGAGTTGAGCACACCCTCAGTCCCTCACACTTCCACACTGCCTGCAGAGTGAGTTTCACACGTCTTCACCAGAGACGATTGCCAGAGGCTTCTGAGTACAAGTTACAATGCAGACCTGGAGGGTATCTCCAGGGGCAGTAGAGTGGTAATCTTGGAACCTCCTGACTCAGAGTACTGCTACCTTCTCACTGCCATAGGAATGCAGCTAGTTGACAGCTGGCTTCAAGACATGCTTCCCTGTGAGAGCTGAGGACAGGGCAGAACCCTCCCGCATCCTGCCTGACTGTAGGAGTAGCTGCTAACATCCTTATGTTAGTGGCTGGGAGAGGTTGCGGGAAAAGCATGTGTGAGCACTGGGCCTGAACTCCCGTGTATCTGAGTTGAATACAGCGATTTCCAATGGCCTTCTTCAATCACAGTGTAGCTAGGTTCCAACTCCCATGTCCGAGTGGGTAGCAGACATCTGCCTCCCATGCATACACACTTCTGAGAGTTGAGCTTATGGCCTGTACCTCCACATCCAGCCTGCTGGTACCCTTGTCTTCTAAAAGGCCAAGGCTCGCTGTTTGACGGAAGTGCTGTGAGAGGTAATTGGAATCACCCGGCACACAAGACTAGTGCCTCCAAGCTCAGTTCAGCGATTTCCTAGTAATTCCTGTGGTAGACTGGTGCTACATACTAAGTTCCATACGTGAGAGGGTAGCTGAACGCCTTGTCCAAAACCATCTTACTTCTGAGAGTTGAGCTCAGCCTCAGTCCCTCACAGTTCCACACTGCCTGCAGAGTGAGTTTCGCCGGTCTTCAGCAGAGACGTTTGCCAGAGGCTTCTGAGACGCAGGGTAACAATGCAGACCTGGAGGGTATCCCCAGGTGCAGTCGACTGGTAATCTTGGAACCTCCTGACTCAGAATACTGCTACCTTCTCACTGCCACAGGAATGCAGCTAGTTGACAGCTAGCTGGCTTCAAGACATGCTTCCCTGAGAGAGCTGAGGACAGGGCAGAACCCTCCCGCATTCTGCCAGACTGTACGAATAGCTGCTAACATCCTAATGTTAGTGGCTGGGAGAGGTTGCGGGAAAAGCATGTGTGAGCACTGGGCCTGAACTCCCGTGTATCTGAGTTGAATACAGCGATTTCCAACGGCTTTCCTCAACCAGAGTGTAGCTAGGTTCCAAATCCCATGTACGAGCGGGTAGCAGACATCTGCCTCCCATGCATACACACTTCTGAGAGTTGAGCTTATGGCCTGTACCTCCACAGCCAGCCTGCTGGTACCCTTGGCTTCTAAAAGGCCTAGGCTCGCTGTTTGACGGAAGTGCTGGGAGAGGTAATTGGAATCTCCCGGCACACAAGACGAGTGCCTCCAAGCTCAATTCACGATTTCCCAGTAATTCTTGTGGTAGACAACTGCTACATACTAAGTTCCATATGTGAGATGGTAGCTGAACGCCTTGTCCAAAAGCATCTTACTTCTGAGAGTTGAGCCCACCCTCAGTCCCTCACAGTTCCACACTGCCTGCAGAGTGAGTTTCACACGTCTTCACCAGAGACGATTGCCAGAGGCTTCTGAGTACAAGTTAACAATGCAGACCTGGAGGGTATCTCCAGGTGCAGTAGAGTGGTAATCTTGGAACCTCCTGACTCAGAGTACTGCTACCTTCTCCTGCCATAGGAATGCAGCTAGTTGACAGCTAGCTTCAAGACATGCTTCCCTGTGAGAGCTGAGGACAGGGCAGAACCCTCCCGCATCCTGCCTGACTGTAGGAGTAGCTGCTAACATCCTTATGTTAGTGGCTGGGAGAGGTTGCCCGAAAAGCATGTTTGAGCACTGGGCCTGAACTCCCGTGTATCTGAGTTGAATACAGCGATTTCCAATGGCCTTCTTCAATCACAGTGTAGCTAGGTTCCAACTCCCATGTCCGAGTGGGTAGCAGACATCTGCCTCCCATGCATACACTCTTCTGAGAGTTGAGCTTATGGCCTGTACCTCCACATCCAGCCTGCTGGTACCCTTGGCTTCTAAAAGGGCTAGGCTCGCTGTTTGACGGAAGTGCTGGGAGAGGTAATTGGAATCACCCGGCACACAAGACTAGTGCCTCCAAGCTCAGTTCAGCGATTTCCTAGTAATTCCTGTGGTAGACTGGTGCTACATACTAAGTTCCATACGTGAGAGGGTAGCTGAACGCCTTGTCCAAAACCATCTTACTTCTGAGAGTTGAGCTCACCCTCAGTCCCTCACATTTCCACACTGCCTGCAGAGTGAGTTTCGCAGGTCTTCAGCAGAGACGTTTGCCAGAGGCTTCTGAGACGCAGGGTAACAATGCAGACCTGGAGGGTATACCCAGGTGCAGTCGACTGGTAATCTTGGAACCTCCTGACTCAGAATACTGCTACCTTCTCACTGCCATAGGAATGCAGCTAGTTGACAGCTAGCTGGCTTCAAGACTTGCTTCCCTGAGAGAGCTGAGGACAGGGCAGAACCCTCCCGCATGCTGCCTGACTGTAGGAGTAGCTGCTAACATCCTAATGTTAGTGGCTGGGAGAGGTTGCGGGAAAAGCATGTGTGAGCACTGGGCCTGAACTCCCGTGTATCTGAGTTGAATACAGCGATTTCCAACGGCTTCCCTCAACCAGAGTGTAGCTAGGTTCCAAATCCCATGTACGAGCGGGTAGCAGACATCTGCCTCCCATGCATACACACTTCTGAGAGTTGAGCTTATGGCCTGTACCTCCACAGCCAGCCTGCTGGTACCCTTGGCTTCTAAAAAGCCTAGGCTCGCTGTTTGACGGAAGTGCTGGGAGAGGTAATTGGAATCTCCCGGCACACAAGACGAGTGCCTCCAAGCTCAATTCACGATTTCCCAGTAATTCTTGTGGTAGACAGCTGCTACATACTAAGTTCCATATGTGAGATGGTAGCTGAACGCCTTGTCCAAAAGCATCTTACTTCTGAGAGTTGAGCCCACCCTCAGTCCCTCACAGTTCCACACTGCCTGCAGAGTGAGTTTCACACGTCTTCACCAGAGACGATTGCCAGAGGCTTCTGAGTACAAGTTAACAATGCAGACCTGGAGGGTATCTCCAGGTGCAGTAGAGTGGTAATCTTGGAACCTCCTGACTCAGAGTACTGCTACCTTCTCCTGCCATAGGAATGCAGCTAGTTGACAGCTAGCTTCAAGACATGCTTCCCTGTGAGAGCTGAGGACAGGGCAGAACCCTCCCGCATCCTGCCTGACTGTAGGAGTAGCTGCTAACATCCTTATGTTAGTGGCTGGGAGAGGTTGCGGGAAAAGCATGTGTGAGCACTGGGCCTGAACTCCCGTGTATCTGAGTTGAATACAGCGATTTCCAATGGCCTTCTTCAATCACAGTGTAGCTAGGTTCCAACTCCCATGTCCGAGTGGGTAGCAGACATCTGCCTCCCATGCATACACACTTCTGAGAGTTGAGATTATGGCCTGTACCTCCACATCCAGCCTGCTGGTACCCTTGGCTTCTAAAAGGCCTAGGCTCGCTGTTTGACGGAAGTGCTGGGAGAGGTAATTGGAATCACCCGGCACACAAGACTAGTGCCTCCAAGCTCAGTTCAGCGATTTCCTAGTAATTCCTGTGGTAGACTGGTGCTACATACTAAGTTCCATACGTGAGAGGGTAGCTGAACGCCTTGTCCAAAAGCATCTTACTTCTGAGAGTTGAGCTCACCCTCAGTCCCTCACAGTTCCACATGCCTGCAGAGTGAGTTTCGCAGGTCTTCAGCAGAGACGTTGGCCAGAGGCTTCTGAGACGCAGGGTAACAATGCAGACCTGCAGGGTATCCCCAGGTGCAGTCGACTGGTAACCTTGGAACCTCCTGACTCAGAATACTGCTACCTTCTCACTGCCATAGGAATGCAGCTAGTTGACAGCTAGCTGGCTTCAAGACTTGCTTCCCTGAGAGAGCTGAGGACAGGGCAGAACCCTCCCGCATGCTGCCTGACTGTAGGAGTAGCTGCTAACATCCTAATGTTAGTGGCTGGGAGAGGTTGCGGGAAAAGCATGTGTGAGCACTGGGCCTGAACTCCCGTGTATCTGAGTTGAATACAGCGATTTCCAACGGCATCCCTCAACCAGAGTGTAGCTAGGTTCCAAATCCCATGTACGAGCAGGTAGCAGACATCTGCCTCCCATGCATACACACTTCTGAGAGTTGAGCTTATGGCCTGTACCTCCACAGCCAGCCTGCTGGTACCCTTGGCTTCTAAAAGGCCTAGGCTCGCTGTTTGACGGAAGTGCTGGGAGAGGTAATTGGAATCTCCCGGCACACAAGACGAGTGCCTCCAAGCTCAATTCACGATTTCCCAGTAATTCTTGTGGTAGACAGGTGCTACATACTAAGTTCCATATGTGAGATGGTAGCTGAACGCCTTGTCCAAAAGCATCTTACTTCTGAGAGTTGAGCCCACCCTCAGTCCCTCACAGTTCCACACTGCCTGCAGAGTGAGTTTCACACGTCTTCACCAGAGACGATTGCCAGAGGCTTCTGAGTACAAGTTAACAATGCAGACCTGGAGGGTATCTCCAGGTGCAGTAGAATGGTAATCTTGGAACCTCCTGACTCAGAGTACTGCTACCTTCTCCTGCCATAGGAATGCAGCTAGTTGACAGCTAGCTTCAAGACATGCTTCCCTGTGAGAGCTGAGGACAGGGCAGAACCCTCCCGCATCCTGCCTGACTGTAGGAGTAGCTGCTAACATCCTTATGTTAGTGGCTGGGAGAGGTTGCGTGAAAAGCATGTGTGAGCACTGGGCCTGAACTCCCGTGTATCTGAGTTGAATACAGCGATTTCCAATGGCCTTCTTCAATCACAGTGTAGCTAGGTTCCAACTCCCATGTCCGAGTGGGTAGCAGACATCTGCCTCCCATGCATACACACTTCTGAGAGTTGAGCTTATGGCCTGTACCTCCACATCCAGCCTGCTGGTACCCTTGGCTTCTAAAAGGCCTAGGCTCGCTGTTTGACGGAAGTGCTGGGAGAGGTAATTGGAATCACCCGGCACACAAGACTAGTGCCTCCAAGCATAGTTCAGCGATTTCCTAGTAATTCCTGTGGTAGACTGGTGCTACATACTAAGTTCCATACGTGAGAGGGTAGCTGAACGCCTTGTCCAAAACCATCTTACTTCGGAGAGTTGAGCTCAGCCTCAGTCCCTCAGAGTTCCACACTGCCTGCAGAGTGAGTTTCGCAGGTCTTCAGCAGAGACGTTTGCCAGAGGCTTCTGATACGCAGGGTAACAATGCAGACCTGGAGGGTATCCCCAGGTGCAGTCGACTGGTAATCTTGGAACCTCCTGACTCAGAATACTGCTACCTTCTCACTGCCATAGGAATGCAGCTAGTTGACAGCTGGCTTCAAGACATGCTTCCCTGTGAGAGCTGAGGACAGGGCAGATCCCTCCCGCATGCTGCCTGACTGTAGGAGTAGCTGCTAACATCCTTATGTTAGTGGCTAGGAGAGGTTGCGGGAAAAGCATGTGTGAGCACTGGGCCTGAACTCCCGTGTATCTGAGTTGAATACAGCGATTTCCAACGGCTTTCCTCAACCAGAGTGTAGCTAGGTTCCAAATCCCAAGTACGAGCGGGTAGCAGACATCTGCCTCCCATGCATACACACTTCTGAGAGTTGAGCTTATGGCCTGTACCTCCACAGCCAGCCTGCTGGTACCCTTGGCTTCTAAAAGGCCTAGGCTCGCTGTTTGACGGAAGTGCTGGGAGAGGTAATTGGAATCTCCCGGCACACAAGACGAGTGCCTCCAAGCTCAATTCACGATTTCCCAGTAAGTCTTGTGGTAGACAGGTGCTACATACTAAGTTCCATATGTGAGAAGGTAGCTGAACGCCTTGTCCAAAAGCATCTTTCTTCTGAGAGTTGAGCACACCCTCAGTCCCTCACACTTCCACAGTGCCTGCAGAGTGAGTTTCACACGTCTTCACCAGAGACGATTGCCAGAGGCTTCTGAGTACAAGTTAACAATGCAGACCTGGAGGGTATATCCAGGTGCAATAGAGTGGTAATCTTGGAACCTCCTGACTCAGAGTACTGCTACCTTCTCACTGCCATAGGAATGCAGCTAGTTGACAGCTGGCTTCAAGACATGCTTCCCTGTGAGAGCTGAGGACAGGGCAGAACCCTCCCGCATCCTGCCTGAGTGTAGGAGTAGCTGCTAACATCCTAATGTTAGTGGCTGGGAGAGGTTACGGGAAAAGCATGTGTGAGCACTGGGCCTGAACTCCCGTGTATCTGAGTTGAATACAGCGAATTCCAATGCCTTCTTCAATCACAGTGTAGCTAGGTTCCAACTCCCATGTCCGAGTGGGTAGCAGACATCTGCCTCCCATGCATACACACTTCTGAGAGTTGAGCTTATGGCCTGTACCTCCACATCCAGCCTGCTGGTACCCTTGGCTTCTAAAAGGCCTAGGCTCGCTGTTTGACGGAAGTGCTGGGAGAGGTAATTGGAATCACCCGGCACACAAGACTAGTGCCTCCAAGCTCAGTTCAGCGATTTCCTAGTAATTCCTGTGGTAGACTGGTGCTACATACTAAGTTCCATACGTGAGAGGGTAGCTGAAC
This sequence comes from Canis lupus baileyi, assembly GCF_048164855.1. Classification (NCBI taxonomy): domain Eukaryota; kingdom Metazoa; phylum Chordata; class Mammalia; order Carnivora; family Canidae; genus Canis; species Canis lupus. Next base: position 75,548,528 of record NC_132844.1, on the reverse strand, counting down.
GCCTTGTCCAAAACCATCTTACTTCTGAGAGTTGAGCTCAGACTCAGTCCCTCACAGTTCCACACTGCCTGCAGAGTGAGTTTCGCAGGTCTTCAGCAGAGACGTTGGCCAGAGGCTTCTGAGACGCAGGGTAACAATGCAGACCTGGAGGGTATCCACAGGTGCAGTCGACTGGTAATCTTGGAACCTCCTGACTCAGAATACTGCTACCTTCTCACTGCCATAGGAATGCAGCTATTTGACAGCTGGCTTCAAGACATGCTTCCCTGTGAGAGCTGAGGACAGGGCAGAACCCTCCCGCATGCTGCCTGACTGTAGGAGTAGCTGCTAACATCCTTATGTTAGTGGCTGGGAGAGGTTGCGGGAAAAGCATGTGTGAGCACTGGGCCTGAACTCCCGTGTATCTGAGTTGAATACAGCGATTTCCAACGGCTTTCCTCAACCAGAGTGTAGTTAGGTTCCAAATCCCATGTACGAGCGGGTAGCAGACATCTGAGTCCCATGCATACACACTTCTGAGAGTTGAGCTTATGGCCTGTACCTCCACAGCCAGCCTGCTGGTACACTTGGCTTCTAAAAGGCCTAGGCTCGCTGTTTGACGGAAGTGCTGGGAGAGGTAATTGGAATCACCCGGCACACAAGACGAGTGCCTCCAAGCTCAATTCACGATTTCCCAGTAATTCTTGTGGTACACAGGTGCTACATACTAAGTTCCATATGTGAGAAGGTAGCTGAACGCCTTGTACAAAAGCATCTTACTTCTGAGAGTTGAGCACACCCTCAGTCCCTCACACTTCCACACTGCCTGCAGAGGGAGTTTCACACGTCTTCACCAGAGACGATTGCCAGAGGCTTCTGAGTACAAGTTAACAATGCAGACCTGGAGGGTATCTCCAGGGGCAGTAGAGTGGTAATCTTGGAACCTCCTGACTCAGAGTACTGCTACCTTCTCACTGCCATAGGAATGCAGCTAGTTGACAGCTGGCTTCAAGACATGCTTCCCTGTGAGAGCTGAGGACAAGGCAGAACCCTCCCGCATCCTGCCTGACTGTAGGAGTAGCTGCTAACATCCTTATGTTAGTGGCTGGGAGAGGTTGCGGGAAAAGCATGTGTGAGCACTGGGCCTGAACTCCCGTGTATCTGAGTTGAATACAGCGATTTCCAATGGCCTTCTTCAATCACAGTGTAGCTAGGTTCCAACTCCCATGTCCGAGTGAGTAGCAGACATCTGCCTCCCATGCATATACACTTCTGAGATTTGAGTTTATGGCCTGTACCTCCACAGCCAGCCTGCTGGTACCGTTGGCTTCTAAAAGGCCTAGGCTCGCTGTTTGACGGAAGTGCTGGGAGAGGTAATTGGAATCTCCCGGCACACAAGACTAGTGCCTCCAAGCTCAGTTCAGCGATTTCCTAGTAATTCCTGTGGTAGACTGGTGCTACATACTAAGTTCCATACGTGAGAGGGTAGCTGAACGCCTTGTCCAAAACCATCTTACTTCTGAGAGTTGAGCTCAGCCTCAGTCCCTCACAGTTCCACACTGCCTGCAGAGTGAGTTTCACAGGTCTTCAGCAGAGACGTTTGCCAGAGGCTTCTGAGACACAGGGTAACAATGCAGACCTGGAGGGTATCCCCAGGTGCAGTCGACTGGTAATCTTGGAACCTCCTGACTCAGAATACTGCTACCTTCTCACTGCCATAGGAATGCAGCTAGTTGACAGCTGGCTTCAAGACATGCTTCCCTGTGAGAGCTGAGGACAGGGCAGAACCTACCCGCATGCTGCCTGACTGTAGGAGTAGCTGCTAACATCCTTATGTTAGTGGCTGGGAGAGGTTGCGGGAAAAGCATGTGTGAGCACTGGGCCTGAACTCCCGTGTATCTGAGTTGAATACAGCGATTTCCAACGGCTTTCCTCAACCAGAGTGTAGCTAGGTTCCAAATCCCATGTACGAGCGGGTAGGAGACATCTGCCTCCCATGCATACACACTTCTGAGAGTTGAGCTTATGGCCTGTACCTCCACATCCAGCCTGCTGGTACCCTTGGCTTCTAAAAGGCCTAGGCTCGCTGTTTGACGGAAGTGGTGGGAGAGGTAATTGGAATCTCCCGGCACACAAGACGAGTGCCTCCAAGCTCAATTCACGATTTCCCAGTAATTCTTGTGGTAGACAGGTGCTACATACTAAGTTCCATATGTGAGATGGTAGCTGAACGCCTTGTCCAAAAGCATCTTACTTCTGAGAGTTGAGCCCACCCTCAGTCCCTCACAGTTCCACACTGCCTGCAGAGTGAGTTTCACACGTCTTCACCAGAGACGATTGCCAGAGGCTTCTGAGTACAAGTTAACAATGCAGACCTGGAGGGTATCTCCAGGTGCAGTAGAGTGGTAATCTTGGAACCTCCTGACTCAGAGTACTGCTACCTTCTCACTGCCATAGGAATGCAGCTAGTTGACAGCTGGCTTCAAGACATGCTTCCCTGTGAGAGCTGAGGACAGGGCAGAACCCTCCCGCATCCTGTCTGACTGTAGGAGTAGCTGCTAACATCCTTATGTTAGTGGCTGGGAGAGGTTGCGGGAAAAGCATGTGTGAGCACTGGGCCTGAACTCCCGTGTATCTGAGTTGAATACAGCGATTTCCAATGGCCTTCTTCAATCACAGTGTAGCTATGTTCCAACTCCCATGTCCGAGTGGGTAGCAGACATCTGCCTCCCATGCATACACACTTCTGAGAGTTGAGCTTATGGCCTGTACCTCCACAGCCAGCCTGCTGGTACCCTTGGCTTCTAAAAGGCCTAGGCTCGCTGTTTGACGGAAGTGCTGGGAGAGGTAATTGGAATCACCCGGCACACCATACGAGTGCCTCCAAGCTCAATTCACGATTTCCCAGTAATTCTTGTGGTAGACAGGTGCTACATACTAAGTTCCATATGTGAGAAGGTAGCTGAACGCCTTGTCCAAAGGCATCTTACTTCTGAGAGTTGAGCACACCGTCAGTCCCTCACACTTCCACACTGCCTGCAGAGTGAGTTTCACACATCTTCACCAGAGACGATTGCCAGAGGCTTCTGAGTACAAGTTAACAATGCAGACCTGGAGGGTATCTCCAGGTGCAGTAGAGTGGTAATCTTGGAACCTCCTGACTCAGAGTACTGCTACCTTCTCACTGCCATAGGAATGCAGCTAGTTGACAGCTGGCTTCAAGACATGCTTCCCTGTGAGAGCTGAGGACAGGGCAGAACCCTCCCGCATCCTGCCTGACTGTAGGAGTAGCTGCTAACATCCTAATGTTAGTGGCTGGGAGAGGTTGCGGGAAAAGCATGTGTGAGCACTGGGCCTGAACTCCCGTGTATCTGAGTTGAATACAGCGATTTCCAATGGCCTTCTTCAATCACAGTGTAGCTAGGTTCCAACTCCCATGTCCGAGTGGGTAGCAGACATCTGCCTCCCATGCATACACACTTCTGAGAGTTGAGCTTATGGCCTGTACCTCCACATCCAGCCTGCTGGTACCCTTGGCTTCTAAAAGGCCTAGGCTCGCTGTTTGACGGAAGTGCTGGGAGAGGTAATTGGAATCACCCGGCACACAAGACTAGTGCCTCCAAGCTCAGTTCAGCGATTTCCTAGTAATTCCTGTGGTAGACTGGTGCTACATACTAAGTTCCATACGTGAGAGGGTAGCTGAACGCCTTGTCCAAAACCATCTTACTTCTGAGAGTTGAGCTCAGCCTCAGTCCCTCACATTTCCACACTGCCTGCAGAGTGAGTTTCGCCGGTCTTCAGCAGAGACGTTTGCCAGAGGCTTCTGAGACGCAGGGTAACAATGCAGACCTGGAGGGTATCCCCAGGTGCAGTCGACTGGTAATCTTGGAACCGCCTGACTCAGAATACTGCTACCTTCTCACTGCCACAGGAATGCAGCTAGTTGACAGCTAGCTGGCTTCAAGACATGCTTCCCTGAGAGAGCTGAGGACAGGGCAGAACCCTCCCGCATTCTGCGGGACTGTAGGAATAGCTGCTAACATCCTAATGTTAGTGGCTGGGAGAGGTTGTGGGAAAAGCATGTGTGAGCACTGGGACTGAACTCCCGTGTATCTGAGTTGAATACAGCGATTTCCAACGGCTTTCCTCAACCAGAGTGTAGCTAGGTTCCAAATCCCATGTACGAGCGGGTAGCAGACATCTGCCTCCCATGCATACACACTTCTGAGAGTTGAGCTTATGGCCTGTACCTCCACAGCCAGCCTGCTGGTACCCTTGGCTTCTAAAAGGCCTAGGCTCGCTGTTTGACGGAAGTGCTGGGAGAGGTAATTGGAATCTCCCGGCACACAAGACGAGTGCCTCCAAGCTCAATTCACGATTTCCCAGTAATTCTTGTGGTAGACAACTGCTACATACTAAGTTCCATATGTGAGATGGTAGCTGAACGCCTTGTCCAAAAGCATCTTACTTCTGAGAGTTGAGCCCACCCTCAGTCCCTCACAGTTCCACACTGCCTGCAGAGTGAGTTTCACACGTCTTCACCAGAGACGATTGCCAGAGGCTTCTGAGTACAAGTTAACAATGCAGACCTGGAGGGTATCTCCAGGTGCAGTAGAGTGGTAATCTTGGAACCTCCTGACTCAGAGTACTGCTACCTTCTCCTGCCATAGGAATGCAGCTAGTTGACAGCTAGCTTCAAGACATGCTTCCCTGTGAGAGCTGAGGACAGGGCAGAACCCTCCCGCATCCTGCCTGACTGTAGGAGTAGCTGCTAACATCCTTATGTTAGTGGCTGGGAGAGGTTGCGGGAAAAGCATGTTTGAGCACTGGGCCTGAACTCCCGTGTATCTGAGTTGAATACAGCGATTTCCAATGGCCTTCTTCAATCACAGTGTAGCTAGGTTCCAACTCCCATGTCCGAGTGGGTAGCAGACATCTGCCTCCCATGCATACACACTTCTGAGAGTTGAGCTTATGGCCTGTACCTCCACATCCAGCCTGCTGGTACCCTTGGCTTCTAAAAGGCCTAGGCTCGCTGTTTGACGGAAGTGCTGGGAGAGGTAATTGGAATCACCCGGCACACAAGACTAGTGCCTCCAAGCTCAGTTCAGCGATTTCCTAGTAATTCCTGTGGTAGACTGGTGCTACATACTAAGTTCCATACGTGAGAGGGTAGCTGAACGCCTTGTCCAAAACCATCTTACTTCTGAGAGTTGAGCTCACCCTCAGTCCCTCACATTTCCACACTGCCTGCAGAGTGAGTTTCGCAGGTCTTCAGCAGAGACGTTGGCCAGAGGCTTCTGAGACGCAGGGTAACAATGCAGACCTGGAGGGTATCCCCAGGTGCAGTCGACTGGTAATCTTGGAACCTCCTGACTCAGAATACTGCTACCTTCTCACTGCCATAGGAATGCAGCTAGTTGACAGCTAGCTGGCTTCAAGACTTGCTTCCCTGAGAGAGCTGAGGACAGGGCAGAACCCTCCCGCATGCTGCCTGACTGTAGGAGTAGCTGCTAACATCCTAATGTTAGTGGCTGGGAGAGGTTGCGGGAAAAGCATGTGTGAGCACTGGGCCTGAACTCCCGTGTATCTGAGTTGAATACAGCGATTTCCAACGGCTTCCCTCAACCAGAGTGTAGCTAGGTTCCAAATCCCATGTACGAGCGGGTAGCAGACATCTGCCTCCCATGCATACACACTTCTGAGAGTTGAGCTTATGGCCTGTACCTCCACAGCCAGCCTGCTGGTACCCTTGGCTTCTAAAAAGCCTAGGCTCGCTGTTTGACGGAAGTGCTGGGAGAGGTAATTGGAATCTCCCGGCACACAAGACGAGTGCCTCCAAGCTCAATTCACGATTTCCCAATAATTCTTGTGGTAGACAGCTGCTACATACTAAGTTCCATATGTGAGATGGTAGCTGAACGCCTTGTCCAAAAGCATCTTACTTCTGAGAGTTGAGCCCACCCTCAGTCCCTCACAGTTCCACACTGCCTGCAGAGTGAGTTTCACACGTTTTCACCAGAGACGATTGCCAGAAGCTTCTGAGTACAAGTTAACAATGCAGACCTGGAGGGTATCTCCAGGTGCAGTAGAGTGGTAATCTTGGAACCTCCTGACTCAGAGTACTGCTACCTTCTCCTGCCATAGGAATGCAGCTAGTTGACAGCTAGCTTCAAGACATGCTTCCCTGTGAGAGCTGAGGACAGGGCAGAACCCTCCCGCATCCTGCCTGACTGTAGGAGTAGCTGCTAACATCCTTATGTTAGTGGCTGGGAGAGGTTGCGGGAAAAGCATGTTTGAGCACTGGGCCTGAACTCCCGTGTATCTGAGTTGAATACAGCGATTTCCAATGGCTTTCTTCAATCACAGTGTAGCTAGGTTCCAACTCCCATGTCCGAGTGGGTAGCAGACATCTGCCTCCCATGCATACACACTTCTGAGAGTTGAGCTTATGGCCTGTACCTCCACAGCCAGCCTGCTGGTACCCTTGGCTTCTAAAAGGCCTAGGCTCGCTGTTTGACGGAAGTGCTGGGAGAGGTAATTGGAATCACCCGGCACACAAGACTAGTGCCTCCAAGCTCAGTTCAGCGATTTCCTAGTAATTCCTGTGGTAGACTGGTGCTACATACTAAGTTCCATACGTGAGAGGGTAGCTGAACGCCTTGTCCAAAACCATCTTACTTCTGAGAGTTGAGCTCACCCTCAGTCCCTCACATTTCCACACTGCCTGCAGAGTGAGTTTCGCAGGTCTTCAGCAGAGACGTTGGCCAGAGGCTTCTGAGACGCAGGGTAACAATGCAGACCTGGAGGGTATCCCCAGGTGCAGTCGACTGGTAATCTTGGAACCTCCTGACTCAGAATACTGCTACCTTCTCACTGCCATAGGAATGCAGCTAGTTGACAGCTAGCTGGCTTCAAGACTTGCTTCCCTGAGAGAGCTGAGGACAGGGCAGAACCCTCCCGCATGCTGCCTGACTGTAGGAGTAGCTGCTAACATCCTAATGTTAGTGGCTGGGAGAGGTTGCGGGAAAAGCATGTGTGAGCACTGGGCCTGAACTCCCGTGTATCTGAGTTGAATACAGCGATTTCCAACGGCTTCCCTCAACCAGAGTGTAGCTAGGTTCCAAATCCCATGTACGAGCGGGTAGCAGACATCTGCCTCCCATGCATACACACTTCTGAGAGTTGAGCTTATGGCCTGTACCTCCACAGCCAGCCTGCTGGTACCCTTGGCTTCTAAAAAGCCTAGGCTCGCTGTTTGACGGAAGTGCTGGGAGAGGTAATTGGAATCTCCCGGCACACAAGACGAGTGCCTCCAAGCTCAATTCACGATTTCCCAGTAATTCTTGTGGTAGACAGCTGCTACATACTAAGTTCCATATGTGAGATGGTAGCTGAACGCCTTGTTCAAAAGCATCTTACTTCTGAGAGTTGAGCCCACCCTCAGTCCCTCACAGTTCCACACTGCCTGCAGAGTGAGTTTCACACGTCTTCACCAGAGACGATTGCCAGAAGCTTCTGAGTACAAGTTAACAATGCAGACCTGGAGGGTATCTCCAGGTGCAGTAGAGTGGTAATCTTGGAACCTCCTGACTCAGAGTACTGCTACCTTCTCCTGCCATAGGAATGCAGCTAGTTGACAGCTAGCTTCAAGACATGCTTCCCTGTGAGAGCTGAGGACAGGGCAGAACCCTCCCGCATCCTGCCTGACTGTAGGAGTAGCTGCTAACATCCTTATGTTAGTGGCTGGGAGAGGTTGCGGGAAAAGCATGTGTGAGCACTGGGCATGAACTCCCGTGTATCTGAGTTGAATACAGCGATTTCCAATGGCCTTCTTCAATCACAGTGTAGCTAGGTTCCAACTCCCATGTCCGAGTGGGTAGCAGACATCTGCCTCCCATGCATACACACTTCTGAGAGTTGAGCTTATGGCCTGTACCTCCACAGCCAGCCTGCTGGTACCCTTGGCTTCTAAAAGGCCTAGGCTCGCTGTTTGACGGAAGTGCTGGGAGAGGTAATTGGAATCTCCCGGCACACAAGACGAGTGCCTCCAAGCTCAATTCACGATTTCCCAGTAATTCTTGTGGTAGACAGGTGCTACATACTAAGTTCCATATGTGAGATGGTAGCTGAACGCCTTGTCCAAAAGCATCTTACTTCTGAGAGTTGAGCCCACCGTCAGTCCCTCACAGTTCCACACTGCCTGCAGAGTGAGTTTCACACGTCTTCACCAGAGACGATTGCCAGAGGCTTCTGAGTACAAGTTAACAATGCAGACCTGGAGGGTATCTCCAGGTGCAGTAGAGTGGTAATCTTGGAACCTCCTGACTCAGAGTACTGCTACCTTCTCCTGCCATAGGAATGCAGCTAGTTGACAGCTAGCTTCAAGACATGCTTCCCTGTGAGAGCTGAGGACAGGGCAGAACCCTCCCGCATCCTGCCTGACTGTAGGAGTAGCTGCTAACATCCTTATGTTAGTGGCTGGGAGAGGTTGCGGGAAAAGCATGTGTGAGCACTGGGCCTGAACTCCCGTGTATCTGAGTTGAATACAGCGATTTCCAATGGCCTTCTTCAATCACAGTGTAGCTAGGTTCCAACTCCCATGTCCGAGTGGGTAGCAGACATCTGCCTCCCATGCATACACACTTCTGAGAGTTGAGCTTATGGCCTGTACCTCCACATCCAGCCTGCTGGTACCCTTGGCTTCTAAAAGGCCTAGGCTCGCTGTTTGACGGAAGTGCTGGGAGAGGTAATTGGAATCACCCGGCACACAAGACTAGTGCCTCCAAGCTCAGTTCAGCGATTTCCTAGTAATTCCTGTGGTAGACTGGTGCTACATACTAAGTTCCATACGTGAGAGGGTAGCTGAACGCCTTGTCCAAAACCATCTTACTTCTGAGAGTTGAGCTCACCCTCAGTCCCTCACAGTTCCACATGCCTGCAGAGTGAGTTTCACAGGTCTTCAGCAGAGACGTTTGCCAGAGGCTTCTGAGACGCAGGGTAACAATGCAGACCTGGAGGGTATCCCCAGGTGCAGTCGACTGGTAATCTTGGAACCTCCTGACTCAGAATACTGCTACTTTCTCACTGCCATAGGAATGCAGCTAGTTGACAGCTGGCTTCAAGACATGCTTCCCTGTGAGAGCTGAGGACAGGGCAGAACCTTCCCGCATGCTGCCTGACTGTAGCAGTAGCTGCTAACATCCTTATGTTAGTGGCTGGGAGAGGTTGCGGGAAAAGCATGTGTGAGCACTGGGCCTGAACTCCCGTGTATCTGAGTTGAATAAAGCGATTTCCAACGGCTTTCCTCAACTAGAGTGTAGCTAGGTTCCAAATCCCATGTACGAGCGGGTAGCAGACATCTGCCTCCCATGCATACACACTTCTGAGAGTTTTGCTTATGGCCTGTACCTCCACATCCAGCCTGCTGGTACCCTTGGCTTCTAAAAGGCCAAGGCTCGCTGTTTGACAGAAGTCCTGGGAGAGTTAATTGGAATCACCCGGCACACAAGACGAGTGCCTCCAAGCTCAGTTCAGCGATTTCCTAGTAATTCCTGTGGTAGACTGGTGCTACATACTAAGTTCCATACGTGAGAGGGTAGCTGAACGCCTTGTCCAAAACCATCTTACTTCTGAGAGTTGAGCTCAGCCTCAGTCCCTCACAGTTCCACACTGCCTGCAGAGTGAGTTTCACAGGTCTTCAGCAGAGACGTTTGCCAGAGGCTTCTGAGACGCAGGGTAACAATGCAGACCTGGAGGGTATCCCCAGGTGCAGTCGACTGGTAATCTTGGAACCTCCTGACTCAGAATACTGCTACCTTCTCACTTCCATAGGAATGCAGCTAGTTGACAGCTTGCTGGCTTCAAGACATGCTTCCCTGAGAGAGCTGAGGACAGGGCAGAACCCTCCCGCATGCTGCCTGACTGTAGGAGTAGCTGCTAACATCCTAATGTTAGTGGCTGGGAGAGGTTGCGGGAAAAGCATGTGTGAGCACTGGGCCTGAACTCCCGTGTATCTGAGTTGAATACAGCGATTTCCAACGGCTTTCCTTAACCAGAGTGTAGCTAGGTCCCAAATCCCATGTACGAGCGGGTTGCAGACATCTGCCTCCCATGCATACACACTTCTGAGTGTTGAGCTTATGGCCTATACCTCCACATCCAGCCTGCTGGTATCCTTGGCTTCTAAAAGGCCTAGGCTCGCTGTTTGACGAAAGTGCTGGGAGAGGTAATTGGAATCTCCCGGCACACAAGACGAGTGCCTCCAAGCTCAATTCACGATTTCCCAGTAATTCTTGTGGTAGACAGGTGCTACATACTAAGTTCCATATGTGAGAAGGTAGCTGAACGCCTTGTCCAAAAGCATCTTACTTCTGAGAGTTGAGCCCACCCTCAGTCCCTCACACTTCCACACTGCCTGCAGAGTGAGTTTCACACGTATTCACCAGAGACGATTGCCAGAGGCTTCTGAGTACAAGTTAACAATGCAGACCTGGAGGGTATCTCCAGGTGCAGTAGAGTGGTAATCTTGGAACCTCCTGACTCAGAGTACTGCTACCTTCTCACTGCCATAGGAATGCAGCTAGTTGACAGCTGGCTTCAAGACATGCTTCCCTGTGAGAGCTGAGGACAGGGCAGAACCCTCCCGCATCCTGCCTGACTGTAGGAGTAGCTGCTAACATCCTAATGTTAGTGGCTGGGAGAGGTTGCCGAAAAGCATGTGTGAGCACTGGGCCTGAACTCCCGTGTATCTGAGTTGAATACAGCGATTTCCAATGGTCTTCTTCAATCACAGTGTAGCTAGGTTCCAACTCCCAGGTCCGAGTGGGTAGCAGACATCTGCCTCCCATGCATACACACCTCTGAGAGTTGAGCTTATGGCCTGTACCTCCACATCCAGCCTGCTGGTACCCTTGGGTTCTAAAAGGCCTAGGCTCGCTGTTTGACGGAATTGCTGGGAGAGGTAATTGGAATCACCCGGCACACAAGACTAGTGCCTCCAAGCTCAGTTCAGCGATTTCCTAGTAATTCCTGTGGTAGACTGGTGCTACATACTAAGTTCCATACGTGAGAGGGTAGCTGAACGCCTTGTCCAAAACCATCTTACTTCTGAGATTTGAGCTCAGCCTCAGTCCCTCACAGTTCCCCACTCCCTGCAGAGTGAGTTTCGCAGGTCTCCAGCAGAGAAGTTTGCCAGAGGCTTCTGAGACGCAGGGTAACAATGCAGATCTGGAGGGTATCCCAAGGTGCAGTCGACTGGTAATCTTGGAACCTCCTGACTCAGAATACTGCTACCTTCTCACTGCCATAGGAATGCAGCTTGTTGACAGCTGGCTTCAAGACATGCTTCCCTGTGAGAGCTGAGGACAGGGCAGAACCCTCCCGCATGCTGCCTGACTGTAGGAGTAGCTGCTAACATCCTTATGTTAGTGGCTGGGAGAGGTTGCGGGAAAAGCATGTGTGAGCACTGGGCCTGAACTCCCGTGTATCTGAGTTGAATACAGCGATTTCCAACGGCTTTCCTCAACCAGAGTGTAGCTAGGTTCCAAATCCCATGTACGAGCGGGTAGCAGACATCTGCCTCCCATGCATACACACTTCTGAGAGTTGAGCTTATGGCCTGTACCTACACATCCAGCCTGCTGGGACCCTTGGCTTCTAAAAGGCCTAGGCTCGCTGTTTGACGGAAGTGCTGGGAGAGGTAATTGGAATCTCCCGACACACAAGACGAGTGCCTCCAAGCTCAATTCACGATTTCCCAGTAATTCTTGTGGTAGAGAGGTGCTACATACTAAGTTCCCTATGTGAGATGGTAGCTGAACGCCTTGTACAAAACCATCTTACTTCTGAGAGTTGAGCACACCCTCAGTCCCTCACAGTTCCACACTGCCTGCAGAGTGAGTTTCACACGTCTTCACCAGAGACGATTGCCAGAGGCTTCTGAGTACAAGTTAACAATGCAGACCTGGAGGGTATCTTCAGGTGCAGTAGAGTGGTAATCTTGGAACCTCCTGACTCAGAGTACTGCTACCTTCTCACTGCCATAGGAATGCAGCTAGTTGACAGCTAGCTGGCTTCAAGACATGCTTTCCTGAGAGAGCTGAGGACACGGCAGAACCCTCCCGCATGCTGCCGTATGTAGGAGTAGCTAATAACATCCTAATGTTAGTGGCTGGGAGAGGTTGCGGGAAAAGCATGTGTGAGCACTGGGCCTGAACTCCCGTGTACCTGAGTTGAATACAGCGATTTCCAGCGGCTTTCCTCAAGCAGAGTGTAGCTAGGTTCCAAATCCCATGTACGAGCGGGTAGCAGACATCTGCCTCCCATGCATACACACTTCTGAGAGTTGAGCTTATGGCCTGTACCTCCACAGCCAGCCTGCTGGTACCCTTGGCTTCTAAAAGGCCTAGGCTCGCTGTTTGACGGAAGTGCTGGGAGAGGTAATTGGAATCACCTGGCACACAAGACTAGTGCCTCCAAGCTCAGTTCAGCGATTTCCTAGTAATTCCTGTGGTAGACTGGTGCTACATACTAAGTTCCATACGTGAGAGGGTAGCTGAACGCCTTGTCCAAAACCATCTTACTTCTGAGAGTTGAGCTCAGCCTCAGTCCCTCACAGTTCCACACTGCCTGCAGAGTGAGTTTCACAGGTCTTCAGCAGAGACGTTTGCCAGAGGCTTCTGAGACACAGGGTAACAATGCAGACCTGGAGGGTATCCCCAGGTGCAGTCGACTGGTAATCTTGGAACCTCCTGACTCAGAATACTGCTACCTTCTCACTGACATAGGAATGCAGCTAGTTGACAGCTGGCTTCAAGACATGCTTCCCTGTGAGAGCTGAGGACAGGGCAGAACCCTCCCGCATGCTACCTGACTGTAGGAGTAGGTGCTAACATCCTTATGTTAGTGACTGGGAGAGGTTGCGGGAAAAGCATGTGTGAGCACTGGGCCTGAACTCCCGTGTACCTGAGTTGAATACAGCGATTTCCAACGGCTTTCCTCAACCAGAGTGTAGCTAGGTTCCAAATCCCATGTACGAGCGTGTAGCAGACATCTGCCTCCCATGCATACACACTTCTGAGAGTTGAGCTTATGGCCTGTACCTCCACAGCCAGCCTGCTGGTACCCTTGGCTTCTAAAAGGCCTAGGCTCGCTGTTTGACGGAAGTGCTGGGAGAGGTAATTGGAATCACCCGGCACACAAGACTAGTGCCTCCAAGCTCAGTTTATCGATTTCTTAGTAATTCCTGTGGTAGACTGGTGCTACATACTAAGTTCCATACGTGAGAGGGTAGCTGAACGCCTTGTCCAAAACCATCTTACTTCTGAGAGTTGAGCTCAGCCTCAGTCCCTCACAGTTCCACACTGCCTGAGAGTGAGTTTCACAGGTCTTCAGCAGAGACGTTTGCCAGAGGCTTCTGAGACACAGGGTAACAATGCGGACCTGGAGGGTATCCCCAGGTGCAGTCGACTGGTAATCTTGGAACCTCCTGACTCAGAATACTGCTACTTTCTCACTGCCATAGGAATGCAGCTAGTTGACAGCTGGCTTCAAGACATGCTTCCCTGTGAGAGCTGAGGACAGGGCAGAACCCTCCCGCATCCTGCCTGACTGTAGGAGTAGCTGCTAACATCCTTATGTTAGTGGCTGGGAGAGGTTGCGGGAAAAGCATGTGTGAGCACTGGGCCTGAACTCCCGTGTATCTGAGTTGAATACAGCGATTTCCAACGACTTTCCTCAACCAGAGTGTAGCTAGGTTCCAAATCCCATGTACGAGCGGGTAGCAGACATCTGCCTCCCATGCATACACACTTGTGAGTGTTGAGCTTATGGCCTGTACCTCCACATCCAGCCTGCTGGTACCCTTGGCTTCTAAAAGGCCTAGGCTCGCTGTTTGATGGAAGTGCTGGGAGAGGTAATTGGAATCTCCCGGCACACAAGACGAGTGCCTCCAAGCTCAATTTACGATTGCCCAGTAATTCTTGTGGTAGACAGGTGCTACATACTAAGTTCCATATGTGAGAAGGTAGCTGAACGCCTTGTCCAAAAGCATCTTACATCTGAGAGTTGAGCCCACCCTCAGTCCCTCACACTTCCACACTGCCTGCAGAGTGAGTTCACACGTCTTCACCAGAGACGATTGCCAGAGGCTTCTGAGTACAAGTTAACAATGCAGACCTGAAGGGTATCTCCAGGTGCAGTAGAGTGGTAATCTTGGAACCTCCTGACTCAGAGTACTGCTACCTTCTCACTGCCATAGGAATGCAGCTAGTTGACAGCTGGCTTCAAGACATGATTCCCTGTGAAAGCTGAGGACAGGGCAGAATTCTCCCGCATCCTGCCTGACGGTAGGAGTAGCTGCTAACATCCTTATGTTAGTGGCTGGGAGAGGTTGCGGGAAAAGCATGTGTGAGCACTGGGCCTGAACTCCCGTGTATCTGAGTTGAATACAGCGATTTCCAATGGCCTTCTTCAATCACAGTGTAGCTAGGTTCCAACTCCCATGTCCGAGTGGGTAGCAGACATCTGCCTCCCATGCATATACACTTCTGAGAGTTGAGCTTATGGCCTGTACCTCCACATCCAGCCTGCTGGTACCCTTGGCTTCTAAAAGGCCTAGGCTCGCTGTTTGACGGAAGTGCTGGGAGAGGTAATTGGAATCACCCGGCACACAAGACTAGTGCCTCCAAGCTCAGGTCAGCGATTTCCTAGTAATTCCTGTGGTAGACTGGTGCTACATACTAAGTTCCATACGTGAGAGGGTAGCTGAACGCCTTGTCCAAAACCATCTTACTTCTGAGAGTTGAGCTCACCCTCAGTCCCTCACAGTTCCACACTGCCTGCAGAGTGAGTTTCGCAGGTCTTCATCAGAGACGTTTGCCAGAGGCTTCTGAGACGCAGGGTAACAATGCAGACCTGGAGGGTATCCCCAAGTGCAGTAGACTGGTAATCTTGGAACCTCCTGACTCAGAATACTGCTACCTTCTCACTGCCATAGGAATGCAGCTAGTTGACAGCTGGCTTCAAGACATGCTTCCCTGTGAGAGCTGAGGACAGGGCAGAACCCTCCCGCATCCTGCCTGACTGTAGGAGTAGCTGCTAACATCCTAATGTTAGTGGCTGGGAGAGGTTGGGGAAAAGCATGTGTGAGCACTGGGCCTGAACTCCCGTGTATCTGAGTTGAATACAGCGATTTCCAACGACTTTCCTCAACCAGAGTGTAGCTAGGTTCCAAATCCCATGTACGAGCGGGTAGCAGACATCTGCCTCCCATGCATACACACTTGTGAGTGTTGAGCTTATGGCCTGTACCTCCACATACAGCCTGCTGGTACCCTTGGCTTCTAAAAGGCCTAGGCTCGCTGTTTGACGGAAGTGCTGGGAGAGGTAATTGGAATCTCCCGGCACACAAGACGAGTGCCTCCAAGCTCAATTCACGATTTCCCAGTAATTCTTGTGGTAGATAGGTGCTACATACTAAGTTCCATATGTGAGAAGGTAGCTGAACGCCTTGTCCAAAAGCATCTTACTTCTGAGAGTTGAGCACACCGTCAGTCCCTCACACTTCCACACTGCCTGCAGAGTGAGTTTCACACGTCTTCACCAGAGACGATTGCCAGAGGCTTCTGAGTACAAGTAAACAATGCAGACCTGGAGGGTATCTCCAGGTGCAGTAGAGTGGTAATCTTGGAACCTCCTGACTCAGAGTACTGCTACCTTCTCACTGCCATAGGAATGCAGCTAGTTGACAGCTGGATTCAAGACATGATTCCCTGTGAGAGCTGAGGACAGGGCAGAATTCTCCCGCATCCTGCCTGACTGTAGGAGTAGCTGCTAACATCCTTATGTTAGTGGCTGGGAGAGGTTGCGGGAAAAGCATGTGTGAGCACTGGGCCTGAACTCCCGTGTATCTGAGTTGAATACAGCGATTTCCAATGGCCTTCTTCAATCACAGTGTAGCTAGGTTCCAACTCCCATGTCCGAGTGGGTAGCAGACGTCTGCCTCCCATGCATATACACTTCTGAGAGTTGAGCTTATGGCCTGTACCTCCACATCCAGCCTGCTGGTACCCTTGGCTTCTAAAAGGCCTAGGCTCGCTGTTTGACGGAAGTGCTGGGAGAGGTAATTGGAATCACCCGGCACACAAGACTAGTGCCTCCAAGCTCAGTTCAGCGATTTCCTAGTAATTCCTGTGGTAGACTGGTGCTACATACTAAGTTCCATACGTGAGAGGGTAGCTGAACACCTTGTCCAAAACCATCTTACTTCTGAGAGTTGAGCTCACCCTCAGTCCCTCACAGTTCCACACTGCCTGCAGAGTGAGTTTCGCAGGTCTTTAGCAGAGACGTTTGCCAGAGGCTTTTGAGACGCAGGGTAACAATGCAGACTTGGAGGGTATCCCCATGTGCAGTCGACTAGTAATCTTGGAACCTCCTGACTCAGAATACTGCTACCTTCTCACTGCCATAGGAATGCAGCTAGTTGACAGCTAGCTGGCTTCAAGACATGCTTCCCTGAGAGAGCTGAGGACAGGGCAGAACCCTCCCGCATGCTGCCTGACTGTAGGAGTAGCTGCTAACATCCTAATGTTAGTGGCTGGGAGAGGTTGCGGGAAAAGCATGTGTGAGCACTGGGCCTGAACTCCCGTGTATCTGAGTTGAATACAGCGATTTCCAACGGATTTCCTCAACCAGAGTGTAGCTAGGTTCCAAATCCCATGTACGAGCGTGTAGCAGACATCTGCCTCCCATGCATACACACTTCTGAGAGTTGAGCTTATGGCCTGTACCTCCACATCCAGCCTGCTGGTACCCTTGGCTTCTAAAAGGCCTAGTCTCGCTGTTTGACGGAAGTGCTGGGAGAGGTAATTGGAATCTCCCGGCACACAAGACGAGTGCCTCCAAGCTCAATTCACGATTTCCCAGTAATTCTTGTGGTAGACAGGTGCAACATACTAAGTTCCATATGTGAGATGGTAGCTGAACGCCTTGTCCAAAAGCATCTTACTTCTGAGAGGTGAGTTCAGCCTCAGTCCCTCACAGTTCCACACTGCCTGCAGAGTGAGTTTCGCAGGTCTTCAGCAGAGACGTTTGCCAGAGGCTTCTGAGACGCAGGGTAACAATGCAGACCTGGAGGGTATCCCCAGGTGCAGTCGACTGGTAATCTTGGAACATCCTGACTCAGAATACTGCTACCTTCTCACTGCCATAGGAATGCAGCTAGTTGACAGCTAGCTGGCTTCAAGACATGCTTCCCTGAGAGAGCTGAGGACAGGGCAGAACCCTCCCGCATGCTGCCTGACTGTAGGAGTAGCTGCTAACATCCTAATTTTAGTGGCTGGGAGAGGTTGCGGGAAAAGCATGTGTGAGCACTTGGCCTGAACTCCCGTGTATCTGGGTTGAATACAGCGATTTCCAACGGCTTTCCTCAACCAGAGTGTAGCTAGGTTCCAAATCCCATGTACGAGCGGGTAGCAGACATCTGCCTCCTATGCATACACACTTCTGAGAGTTGAGCTTATGGCCTGTACCTCCACATCCAGCCTGCTGGTACCCTTGGCTTCTAAAAGGCCTAGGCTCGCTGTTTGACGGAAGTGCTTGGAGAGGTAATTGGAATTTCCCGGCACACAAGACGAGTGCCTCCAAGCTCAATTCACGATTTCCCAGTAATTCTTGTGGTAGACAGGTGCTATATACTAAGTTCCATATGTGAGAAGGTAGCTGAACGCCTTGTCCAAAAGCATCTTACTTCTGAGAGTTGAGCTCACCCTCAGTCCCTCACAGTTCCACACTGTCTCCAGAGTGAGTTTCGCAGGTCTTCAGCAGAGACGTTTGCCATAGGCTTCTGAGACGCAGGGTAACAATGCAGACCTGGAGGTTATCCCCAGGTGCAGTAGACTGGTAATCTTGGAACCTCCTGACTCAGAATACTGCTACCTTCTCACTGCCATAGGAATGCAGCTACTTGACAGCTGGCTTCAAGACATGCTTCCCTGTGAGATCTTAGGACAGGGCAGAACCCTCTCGCATGCTGCCTGACTGTAGGAGTAGCTGCTAACATCCTAATGTTAGTGGCTGGGAGAGGTTGCGGGAAAAGCATGTGTGATCACTCGGCCTGAACTCCCGTGTATCTGAGTTGAATACAGCGATTTCCAACGGCTTTCCTCAACCAGAGTGTAGCTAGGTTCCAAATCCCATGTACGAGCGGGTAGCAGACATCTGCCTCCCATGCATACACACTTCTGAGAGTTGAGCTTATGGCCTGTACCTCCACATCCAGCCTGCTGGTACCCTTGGCTTCTAAAAGGCCTAGGCTCGCTGTTTGACGGAAGTGCTGGGAGAGGTAATTGGAATCTCCCGGCACACAAGACGAGTGCCTCCAAGCTCAATCCACGATTTCCCAGTAATTCTTGTGGTAGACAGGTGCTACATACTAAGTTCCATATGTGAGAAGGTAGCTGAACGCCTTGTCCAAAAGCATCTTACTTCTGAGAGTTGAGCCCACCCTCAGTCCCTCACAGTTCCACACTGCCTGCAGAGTGAGTTTCACACGTCTTCACCAGAGACGATTGCCAGAGGCTTCTGAGTACAAGTTAACAATGCAGACCTGGAGGGTATCTCCAGGTGCAGTAGAGTGGTAATCTTGGAACCTCCTGACTCAGAGTACTGCTACATTTTCACTGCCATAGGAATGCAGCTAGTTGACAGCTGGCTTCAAGACATGCTTCCCTGTGAGAGCTGAGGACAGGGCAGAACCCTCCCGCATCCTGCCTGACTGTAGGAGTAGCTGCTAACATCCTTATGTTAGTGGCTGGGAGAGGTTGCGGGAAAAGCATGTGTGAGCACTGGGCCTGAACTCCCGTGTATCTGAGTTGAATACAGCGATTTCCAATGGCCTTCTTCAATCACAGTGTAGCTAGGTTCCAACTCCCATGTCCGAGTGGGTAGCAGACATCTGCCTCCCATGCATACACACTTCTGAGAGTTGAGCTTATGGCCTGTACCTCCACATCCAGCCTGCTGGTACCCTTGGCTTCTAAAAGGCCTAGGCTCGCTGTTTGACGGAAGTGCTGGGAGAGGTAATTGGAATCACCCGGCACACAAGACTAGTGCCTCCAAGGTCAGTTCAGCGATTTCCTAGTAATTCCTGTGGTAGACTGGTGCTACATACTAAGTTCCATACGTGAGAGGGTAGCTGAACGCCTTGTCCAAAACCATCTTACTTCTGAGAGTTGAGCTCAGCCTCAGTCCCTCACAGTTCCACACTGCCTGCAGAGTGAGTTTCGCAGGTCTTCAGCAGAGACGTTTGCCAGAGGCTTCTGAGACGCAAGTTAACAATGCAGACCTGGAGGGTATCCCCAGGTGCAGTCGACTGGTAATCTTGGAACCTCCTGACTCAGAATACTGCTACCTTCTCACTGCCATAGGAATGCAGCTAGTTGACAGCTGGCTTCAAGACATGCTTCCCTGTGAGAGCTAAGGACAGGGCAGAACCCTCCCGCATGCTGCCTGACTGTAGGAGTAGCTGCTAACATCCTTATGTTAGTGGCTGGGAGAGGTTGCGGGAAAAGCATGTGTGAGCACTGGGCCTGAACTCCCGTGTATCTGAGTTGAATACAGCGATTTCCAACGGCTTTCCTCAACCAGAGTGTAGCTAGGTTCCAAATCCCATGTACGAGCGGGTAGCAGACATCTGCCTCCCATGCATACACACTTCTGAGAGTTGAGCTTATGGCCTGTACCTCCACATCCAGCCTACTGGTACCCTTGGCTTCTAAAAGGCCTAGGCTCGCTGTTTGACGGAAGTGCTGGGAGAGGTAATTGGAATCTCCCGGCACACAAGACGACTGCCTCCAAGCTCAATTCACGATTGCCCAGTAATTCTTGTGGTAGACAGGTGCTACATACTAAGTTCCATATGTGAGATAGTAGCTGAACGCCTTGTCCAAAAGCATCTTACTTCTGAGAGTTGAGCCCACCCTCAGTCCCTCACAGTTCCACACTGCCTGCAGAGTGAGTTTCACACGTCTTCACCAGAGACGATTGCCAGAGGCTTCTGAGTACAAGTTAACAATGCAGACCTGGAGGGTATCTCCAGGTGCAGTAGAGTGGTAATCTTGGAACCTCCTGACTCAGAGTACTGCTACCTTCTCACTGCCATAGGAATGCAGCTAGTTGACAGCTGGCTTCAAGACATGCTTCCCTGTGAGAGCTGAGGACACGGCAGAACCCTCCCGCATCCTGCCTGAGTGTACGAGTAGCTGCTAACATCCTTATGTTAGTGGCTGGGAGAGGTTGCGGGAAAAGCATGTGTGAGCACTGGGCCTGAACTCCCGTGTATCTGAGTTGAATACAGCGATTTCCAATGGCCTTATTCAATCACAGTGTAGCTAGGTTCCAACTCCCATGTCCGAGTGGGTAGCAGACATCTGCCTCCCATGCATACACACTTCTGAGAGTTGAGCTTATGGCCTGTACCTCCACATCCAGCCTGCTGGTACCCTTGGCTTCTAAAAGGCATAGGCTCGCTGTTTGACGGAAGTGCTGGGAGAGGTAATTGGAATCACCCGGCACACAAGACTAGTGCCTCCAAGCTCAGTTCAGCGATTTCCAAGTAATTCCTGTGGTAGACTGGTGCTACATACTAAGTTCCATACGTGAGAGGGTAGCTGAACGCCTTGTCCAAAACCATCTTACTTCTGAGAGTTGAGCTCAGCCTCAGTCCCTCACAGTTCCACACTGCCTGCAGAGTGAGTTTCGCAGGTCTTCAGCAGAGACGTTTGCCAGAGGCTTCTGAGACGCAGGGTAAGAATGCAGACCTGGAGGGTATCCCCAGGTGCAGTAGACTGGTAATCTTGGAACCTCCTGACTCAGAATACTGCTACTTTCTCACTGCCATAGGAATGCAGCTAGTTGACAGCTGGCTTCAAGACATGCTTCCCTGTGAGAGCTGAGGACAGAGCAGAACCCTCCCGCATGCTGCCTGACTGTAGGAGTAGCTGCTAACATCCTAATGTTAGTGGCTTGGAGAGGTTGCGGGAAAAGCATGTGTGAGCACTCGGCCTGAACTCCCGTGTATCTGAGTTGAATACAGCGATTTCCAACGGCTTTCCTCAACCAGAGTGTAGCTAGGTTCCAAATCCCATGTACGAGCGGGTAGCAGACATCTGCCTCCTATGCATACACACTTCTGACAGTTGAGCTTATGGCCTGTACCTCCACATCCAGCCTGCTGGTACCCTTGGCTTCTAAAAGGCCTAGGCTCGCTGTTTGACGGAAGTGCTGGGAGAGGTAATTGGAATCTCCCCGCACACAAGACGAGTGCCTCCAATCTCAATTCACGATTTCCCAGTAATTCTTGTGGTAGACAGGTGCTACATACTAAGTTCCATATGTGAGAAGGTAGCTGAACGCCTTGTCCAAAAGCATCTTACTTCTGAGAGTTGAGCCCACCCTCAGTCCCTCACAGTTCCACACTGCCTGCAGAGTGAGTTTCACACGTCTTCACCAGAGACGATTGCCAGAGGCTTCTGAGTACAAGTTAACAATGCAGACATGTAGGGTACCTCCAGGTGCAGTAGAGTGGTAATCTTGGAACCTCCTGACTCAGAGTACTGCTACCTTCTCACTGCCATAGGAATGCAGCTAGTTGACAGCTGGCTTCAATACATGCTTCCCTGTGAGAGCTGAGGACAGGGCAGATCCCTCCCGCATCCTGCCTGAGTGTACGAGTAGCTGCTAACATCCTTATGTTAGTGGATGGGAGAGGTTGCGGGAAAAGCATGTGTGAGCACTGGGCCTGAACTCCCGTGTATCTGAGTTGAATACAGCGATTTCCAATGGCCTTCTTCAATCACAATATACCAAGGTTCCAACTCCTATGTCTGAGTGGGTAGCAGACATCTGCTTCCCATGCATACACACTTCTGAGAGTTGAGCTTATGGCCTGTACCTCCACATCCAGCCTGCTGGTACCCTTGGCTTCTAAAAGGCCTAGGCTCGCTGTTTGACGGAAGTGCTTGGAGAGGTAATTGGAATCTCCCGGCACACAAGACGAGTGCCTCCAAGCTCAATTCACGATTTCCCAGTAATTCTTGTGGTAGACAGGTGCTATATACTAAGTTCCATATGTGAGAAGGTAGCTGAACTCCTTGTCCAAAAGCATCTTACTTCTGACAGTTGAGCTCACCCTCAGTCCCTCACAGTTCCACACTGTCTGCAGAGTGAGTTTCGCAGGTCTTCAGCAGAGACGTTTGCCATAGGCTTCTGAGACGCAGGGTAACAATGCAGACCTGGAGGTTATCCCCAGGTGCAGTAGACTGCTAATCTTGGAACCTCCTGACTCAGAATACTGCTACATTCTCACTGCCATAGGAATGCAGCTAGTTGACAGCTGGCTTCAAGACATGCTTCCCTGTGAGAGCTTAGGACAGGGCAGAACCCTCTCGCATGCTGCCTGACTGTAGGAGTAGCTGCTAACATCCTAATGTTAGTGGCTGGGAGAGGTTGCGGGAAAAGCATGTGTGAGCACTGGGCCTGAACTCCCGTGTATCTGAGTTGAATACAGCGATTTCCAACGACTTTCCTCAACCAGCGTGTAGCTAGGTTCCAAATCCCATGTACGAGCGGGTAGCAGACATCTGCCTCCCATGCATACACACTTCTGAGAGTTGAGCTTATGGCCTGTACCTCCACATCCAGCCTGCTGGTACTCTTGGCTTCTAAAAGGCCTAGGCTCGGTGTTTGACGGAAGTGCTGGGAGAGGTAATTGGAATCTCCCGGCACACAAGACGAGTGCCTCCAAGCTCAATTCACGATTTCCCAGTAATTCTTGTGGTAGACAGGTGCTACATACTAAGTTCCATATGTGAGATGGTAGCTGAACGCCTTGTCCAAAAGCATCTTACTTCTGAGAGTTGAGCACACCCTCAGTCCCTCACACTTCCACACTGCCTGCAGAGTGAGTTTCACACGTCTTCACCAGAGACGATTGCCAGAGGCTTCTGAGTACAAGTTAACAATGCAGACCTGGAGGGTATCTCCAGGTGCAGTAGAGTGGTAATCTTGGAACCTCCTGACTCAGAGTACTGCTACATTTTCACTGCCATAGGAATGCAGCTAGTTGACAGCTGGCTTCAAGACATGCTTCCCTGTGAGAGCTGAGGACAGGGCAGAACCCTCCCGCATCCTGCCTGACTGTAGGAGTAGCCGCTAACATCCTTATGTTAGTGGCTGGGAGAGGTTGCGGGAAAAGCATGTGTGAGCACTGGGCCTGAACTCCCGTGTATCTGAGTTGAATACAGCGATTTCCAATGGCCTTCTTCAATCACAGTGTAGCTAGGTTCCAACTCCCATGTCCGAGTGGGTAGCAGACATCTGCCTCCCATGCATATACACTTCTGAGAGTTGAGTTTATGGCCTGTACCTCCACATCCAGCCTGCTGGTACCCTTGGCTTCTAAAAGGCCTAGGCTCGCTGTTTGACGGAAGTGCTGGGAGAGGTAATTGGAATCACCCGGCACACAAGACTAGTGCCTCCCAGCTCAGTTCAGCGATTTCCTAGTAATTCCTGTGGTAGACTGGTGCTACATACTAAGTTCCATACGTGAGAGGGTAGCTGAACGCCTTGTCCAAAACCATCTTACTTCTGAGAGTTGAGCTCACCCTCAGTCCCTCACAGTTCCACACTGCCTGCAGAGTGAGTTTCGCAGGTCTTCAGCAAAGACGTTTGCCAGAGGCTTCTGAGACGGAAGGTAACAATGCAGACCTGGAGGGTATCCCCAGGTGCAGTAGACTGGTAATCTTGGAACCTCCTGAATCATAGTACTGCTACCTTCTCACTGCCATAGGAATGCAGGTAGTTGACAGCTGGCTTCAAGACATGCTTCCCTGAGAGAGCTGAGGACAGGGCAGAACCCTCCCGCATCCTGCCTGACTGTAGGAGTAGCTGCTGACATCCTAATGTTAGTGGCTGGGAGAGGTTGCGGGAAAAGCATGTGTGAGCACTCGGCCTGAACTCCCGTGTATCTGAGTTGAATACAGCGATTTCCAACGACTTTCCTCAACCAGAGTGTAGCTAGGTTCCAAATCCCATGTACGAGCGGGTAGCAGACATCTGCCTCCCATGCATACACACTTCTGAGAGTTGAGCTTATGGCTTGTACCTCCACATCCAGCCTGCTGGTACCCTTGGCTTCTAAAAGGCCTAGGCTCGCTGTTTGACGGAAGTGCTGGGAGAGGTAATTGGAATCTCCCGGCACACAAGACGAGTGCCTCCAAGCTCAATTCACGATTTCCCAGTAATTCTTGTGGTAGACAGGTGCTACATACTAAGTTCCATATGTGAGAAGGTAGCTGAACGCCTTGTCCAAAAGCATCTTACTTCTGAGAGTTGAGCCCACCCTCAGTCCATCACAGTTCCACACTGCCTGCAGAGTGAGTTTCACACGTCTTCACCAGAGACGATTGCCAGAGGCTTCTGAGTACAAGTTAACAATGCAGACCTGGAGGGTATCTCCAGTTGCAGTAGAGTGGTAATCTTGGAAACTCCTGACTCAGAGTACTGCTACATTCTCACTGCCATAGGAATGCAGCTAGTTGACAGCTGGCTTCAAGACATGCTTCCCTGTGAGAGCTGAGGACAGGGCAGAACCCTCCCGCATCCTGCCTGACTGTAGGAGTAGCTGCTAACATCCTTATGTTAGTGGCTGGGAGAGGTTGCGGGAAAAGCATGTGTGAGCACTGGGCCTGAACTCCCGTGTATCTGAGTTGAATACAGCGATTTCCAATGGCCTCCTTCAATCACAGTGTAGCTAGGTTATAACTCCCATGTCCGAGTGGATAGCAGACATCTGCCTCCCATGCATACACACTTCTGAGAGTTGAGTTTATGGCCTGTACCTCCACATCCAGCCTGCTGGTACCCTTGGCTTCTAAAAGGCCTA
Source organism: Canis lupus baileyi (assembly GCF_048164855.1). NCBI lineage: Eukaryota > Metazoa > Chordata > Mammalia > Carnivora > Canidae > Canis > Canis lupus. The sequence goes on along the minus strand of NC_132844.1, from coordinate 75,523,606 downwards.
GGCTCGCTGTTTGACGGAAGTGCTGGGAGAGGTAATTGGAATCACACGGCACACAAGACTAGTGCCTCCAAGCTCAGTTCAGCGATTTCTTAGTAATAACTGTGGTAGACTGGTGCTACATACTAAGTTCCATACGTGAGAGGGTAGCTGAACGCCTTGTCCAAAACCATCTTACTTCTGAGATTTGAGCTCACCCTCAGTCCCTCACAGTTCCACACTGCCTGCAGAGTGAGTTTCGCAGGTCTTCAGCAGAGACGTTTGCCAGAGGCTTCTGAGACGCAGGGTAACAATGCACACCTGGAGGGTATCCCCAGGTGCAGTCGACTGGAAATCTTGGAACCTCCTGACTCAGAATACTGCTACCTTCTCACTGACATAGGAATGCAGCTAGTTGACAGCTAGCTGGCTTCAAGACATGCTTCCCTGAGAGAGCTGAGGACAGGGCAGAACCCTCCCGCATGCTGCCTGACTGTAGGAGTAGCTGCTAACATCCTAATGTTAGTGGCTGGGAGAGGTTGCGGGAAAAGCATGTGTGAGCACTGGGCCTGAACTCCCGTGTATCTGAGTTGAATACAGCGATTTCCAACGGCTTTCCTCAACCAGAGTGTAGCTAGGTTCCAAATCCCATGTACGAGCGGGTAGCAGATATCTGCCTCCCATGCATACACACTTCTGAGAGTTGAGCTTATGGCCTGTACCTCCACATCCAGCCTGCTGGTACACTTGGCTTCCAAAAGGCCTAGGCTCGATGTTTGACGGAAGTGCTGGGAGAGGTAATTGGAATCTCCCGGCACACAAGACGAGTGCCTCCAAGCTCAATTCACGATTTCCCAGTAATTCTTGTGGTAGACAGGTGCTACATACTAAGTTCCATATGTGAGATGGTAGCTGAACGCCTTGTCCAAAAGCATCTTACTTCTGAGAATTGAGCCCACCCTCAGTCCCTCACAGTTCCACACTGCCTGCAGAGTGAGTTTCACACGTCTTCACCAGAGACGATTGCCAGAGGCTTCTGAGTACAAGTTAACAATGCAGACCTGGAGGGTATCTCCAAGTGCAGTAGAGTGGTAATCTTGGAACCTCCTGACTCAGAATACTGCTACCTTCTCACTGCCATAGGAATGCAGCTTGTTGACAGCTAGCTGGCTTCAAGACTTGCTTCCCTGAGAGAGCTGAGGACAGGGCAGAACCCTCCCGCATGCTGCCTGACTGTAGGAGTAGCTGCTAACATCCTAATGTTAGTGGCTGGGAGAGGTTGCGGGAAAAGCATGTGTGAGCACTGGGACTGAACTCCCGTGTATCTGAGTTGAATACAGCGATTTCCAACGGCTTCCCTCAACCAGAGTGTAGCTAGGTTCCAAATCCCATGTACGAGCGGGTAGCAGACATTTGCCTCCCATGCATACACACTTCTGAGAGTTGAGCTTATGGCCTGTACCTGCACAGCCAGCCTGCTGGTACCCTTGGCTTCTAAAAGGCCTAGGCTCGCTGTTTGACGGAAGTGCTGGGAGAGGTAATTGGAATCTCCCGGCACACAAGACGAGTGCCTCCAATCTCAATTCACGATTTCCCAGTAATTCTTGTGGTAGACAGCTGCTACATACTAAGTTCCATATGTGAGATGGTAGCTGAACGCCTTGTCCAAAAGCATCTTACTTCTGAGAGTTGAGCCCACCCTCAGTCCCTCACAGTTCCACACTGCCTGCAGAGTGAGTTTCACACGTCTTCACCAGAGACGATTGCCAGAGGCTTCTGAGTACAAGTTAACAATGCAGACCTGGAGGGTATCCCCAGGTGCAGTCGACTGATAATCCTGGAACCTCCTGACTCAGAATACTGCTACCTTCTCACTGCCATAGGAATGCAGCTAGTTGACAGCTGGCTTCAAGACATGCTTCCCTGTGAGAGCTGAGGACAGGGCAGAACACTCCCGCATCCTGCCTGACTGTAGGAGTAGCTGCTAACATCCTTATGTTAGTGGCTGGGAGAGGTTGCGGGAAAAGCATGTGTGAGCACTGGGCCTGAACTCCCGTGTATCTGAGTTGAATACAGCGATTTCCAATGCCCTTCTTCAATCACAGTGTAGCTAGGTTCCAACTCCCATGTCCGAGTGGGTAGCAGACAACTGCCTCCCATGCATACACACTTCTGAGAGTTGAGCTTATGGCCTGTACCTCCACATCCAGCCTGCTGGTACCCTTGGCTTCTAAAAGGCCTAGGCTCGCTGTTTGACGGAAGTGCTGGGAGAGGTAATTGGAATCACCCGGCACACAAGACTAGTGCCTCCAAGCTCAGTTCAGCGATTTCCTAGTAATTCCTGTGGTAGACTGGTGCTACATACTAAGTTCCATACGTGAGAGGGTAGATGAACGCCTTGTCCAAAACCATCTTACTTCTGAGAGTTGAGCTCAGCCTCAGTCCCTCACAGTTCCACACTGCCTGCAGAGTGAGTTTCGCAGGTCTTCAGCAGAGACGTTTGCCAGAGGCTTCTGAGACGCAGGGTAACAATGCAGACCTGGAGGGTATCCCCAGGTGCAGTCGACTGGTAATCTTGGAACCTCCTGACTCAGAATACTGCTACCTTCTCACTGCCATAGGAATGCAGCTAGTTGACAGCTGGCTTCAAGACATGCTTCCCTGTGAGAGCTGAGGACAGGGCAGAACCCTCCCGCATGCTGCCTGACTGTAGGAGTAGCTGCTAACATCCTTATGTTAGTGGCTGGGAGAGGTTGCGGGAAAAGCATGTGTGAGCACTGGGCCTGAACTCCCGTGTATCTGAGTTGAATACAGCGATTTGCAACGGCTTTCCTCAACCAGAGTGTAGCTAGGTTCCAAATCCCATGTACGAGCGGGTAGCAGACATCTGCCTCCCATGCATACACACTTCTGAGAGTTGAGCTTATGGCCTGTACCTCCACATCCAGCCTGCTGGTACCCTTGGCTTCTAAAAGGCCTAGGCTCGCTGTTTGACGGAAGTGCTGGGAGAGGTAATTGGAATCTCCCGGCACACAAGACGAGTGCTTCCAAGCTCAATTCACGATTTCCCAGTAATTCTTGTGGTAGACAGGTGCTACATACTAAGTTCCATATGTGAGAAGGTAGCTGAACGCCTTGTCCAAAAGCATCTTACTTCTGAGAGTTGAGCACACCCTCAGTCCCTCACACTTCCACACTGCCTGCAGAGTGAGTTTCACACGTCTTCACCAGAGACGATTGCCAGAGGCTTCTGAGTACAAGTTAACAATGCAGACCTGGAGGGTATCCCCAGGTGCAGTCGACTGATAATCCTGGAACCTCCTGACTCAGAATACTGCTACCTTCTCACTGCCATAGGAATGCAGCTAGTTGACAGCTGGCTTCAAGACATGCTTCCCTGTGAGAGCTGAGGACAGGGCAGAACCCTCCCGCATCCTGCCTGACTGTAGGAGTAGCTCCTAACATCCTTATGTTAGTGCCTGGGAGACGTTGCGGGAAAAGCATGTGTGAGCACTGGGCCTGAACTCCCGTGTATCTGAGTTGAATACAGCGATTTCCAATGGCCTTCTTTAATCACAGTGCAGCTAGGTTCCAACTCCCATGTCCGAGTGGGTAGCAGACATCTGCCTCCCATGCATACACACTTCTGAGAGTTGAGCTTATGGCCTGTACCTCCACAGCCAGCCTGCTGGTACCCTTGGCTTCTAAAAGGCCTAGGCTCGCTGTTTGACGGAAGTGTTGGGAGAGGTAATTGGAATCACACGGCACAAAAGACTAGTGCCTCCAAGCTCAGTTCAGCGATTTCCTAGTAATTCCTGTGGTAGACTGGTGCTACATACTAAGTTCCGTACGTGAGAGGGTAGCTGAACGACTTGTCCAAAACCATCTTACTTCTGAGAGTTGAGCTCAGCCTCAGTCCCTCACAGTTCCACACTGCCTGCAGAGTGAGTTTCGCAGGTCTTCAGCAGAGACGTTTGCCAGAGGCTTCTGAGACGCAGGGTAACAATGCAGACCTGGAGGGTATCCCCAGGTGCAGTCGACTGGTAATCTTGGAACCTCCTGACTCAGAATACTGCTACCTTCTCACTGCCATAGGAATGCAGCTAGTTGACAGCTGGCTTCAAGACATGCTTCCCTGTGAGAGCTGAGGACAGGGCAGAACCCTCCCGCATCCTGCCTGACTGTAGGAGTAGCTGCTAACATCCTTATGTTAGTGGCGGTGAGAGGTTGCGGGAAAAGCATGTGTGAGAATTGGGCCTGAACTCCCGTGTATCTGAGTTGAATACAGCGATTTCCAACGGCTTTCCTCAACCAGAGTGTAGCTAGGTTCCAAATCCCATGTACGAGCGGGTAGCAGACATCTGCCTCCCATGCATACACACTTCTGAGAGTTGAGCTTATGGCCTGTACCTCCACATCCAGCCTGCTGGTACCCTTGGCTTCTAAAAGGCCTCAGCTCGCTGTTTGACGGAAGTGCTGGGAGAGGTAATTGGAATCTCCCAGCACACAAGACGAGTGCCTCCAAGCTCAATTCACGATTTCCCAGTAATTCTTGTGGTAGACAGGTGCTACATACTAAGTTCCATATGTGAGAAGGTAGCTGAACGCCTTGTCCAAAAGCATCTTACTTCTGAGATTTGAGCCCACCCTCAGTCCCTCACAGTTCCACACTGCCTGCAGAGTGAGTTTCACACGTCTTCACCAGAGACGATTGCCAGAGGCTTCTGAGTGCAAGTTAACAATGCAGACCTGGAGGGTATCTCCAGGTGCAGTAGAGTGGTAATCTTGGAACCTCCTGACTCAGAGTACTGCTACCTTCTCACTGCCATAGGAATGCAGCTAGTTGACAGCTGGCTTCAAGACATGCTTCCCTGTGAGAGCTGAGGACAGGGCAGAACCCTCCCGCATCCTGCCTGACTGTAGCAGTAGCTGCTAACATCCTAATGTTAGTGGCTGGGAGAGTTTGCCGGAAAAGCATGTGTGAGCACTGGGCCTGAACTCCCGTGTATCTGAGTTGAATACAGCGATTTCCAATGGCCTTCTTCAATCACAGTGTAGCTAGGTTCCAACTCCCATGTCCGAGTGGGTAGCAGACATCTGCCTCCCATGCATACACACTTCTGAGAGTTGAGCTTATGGCCTGTACCTCCACATCCAGCCTGCTGGTACCCTTGGCTTCTAAAAGGCCTAGGCTCGCTGTTTGACGGAAGTGCTGGGAGAGGTAATTGGAATCACCCGGCACACAGACTAGTGCCTCCAAGCTCAGTTCAGCGATTTCCTAGTAATTCCTGTGGTAGACTGGTGCTACATACTAAGTTCCATACGTGAGAGGGTAGCTGAACGCCTTGTCCAAAACCATCTTACTTCTGAAAGTTGAGCTCAGCCTCAGTCCCTCACAGTTCCACACTGCCTGCAGAGTGAGTTTCGCAGGTCTTCAGCAGAGACGTTTGCCAGAGGCTTCTGAGACGCAGGGTAACAATGCAGACCTGGAGGGTACCCCAGGTGCAGTCGACTGGTAATCTTGGAACCTCCTGACTCAGAATACTGCTACCTTCTCACTGCCATAGGAATGCAGCTAGTTGACAGCTAGTTGGCTTCAAGACATGCTTCCCTGAGAGAGCTGAGGACAGGGCAGAACCCTCCCGCATGCTGCCTGACTGTAGGAGTAGCTGCTAACATCCTTATGTTAGTGGCTGGGAGAGGTTGCGGGAAAAGCTTGTGTGAGCACTAGGCCTGAACTCCCGTGTATCTGAGTTAAATACAGCGATTTCCAACGGCTTTCCTCAACCAGAGTGTAGCTAGGTTCCAAATCCCATGTACGAGCGGGTAGCAGACATCTGCCTCCCATGCATACACACTTCTGAGAGTTGAGCTTATGGCCTGTACCTCCACATCCAGCCTGCTGGTACCCTTGTCTTCTAAAAGTCCTAGGCTCGCTGTTTGACGGAAGTGCTGGGAGAGGTAATTGGAATCTCCCGGCACACAAGACGAGTGCCTCCAAGCTCAATTCACGGTTTCCCAGTAATTCTTGTGGTAGACAGGTGCTACATACTGAGTTCCATATGTAAGATGGTAGCTGAACGCCTTGTCCAAAAGCATCTTACTTCTGAGAGTTGAGCCCACCCTCATTCCCTCACAGTTCCACACTGCCTGCAGAGTGAGTTTCACACGTCTTCACCAGAGACGATTGCCAGAGGCTTCTGAGTACAAGTTAACAATGCAGAACGGGAGGGTATCTCCAGGTGCAGTAGACTGGTAATCTTGGAACCTCCTGACTCAGAGTACTGCTACCTTCTCACTGCCATAGGAATGCAGCTATTTGACAGCTGGCTTCAAGACATGCTTCCCTGTGAGAGCTGAGGACAGGGCAGAACCCTCCCGCATCCTGCCTGACTGTAGGAGTAGCTCCTAACATCCTTATGTTAGTGCCTGGGAGACGTTGCGGGAAAAGCATGTGTGAGCACTGGGCCTGAACTCCCGTGTATCTGAGTTGAATACAGCGATTTCCAATGGCCTTCTTCAATCACAGTGTAGCTAGGTTCCACTCCCATGTCCGAGTGGGTAGCAGACATCTGCCTCCCATGCATACACACTTCTGAGAGTTGAGCTTATGGCCTGTACCTCCACATCCAGCCTGCTGGTACCCTTGTCTTCTAAAAGTCCTAGGCTCGCTGTTTGACGGAAGTGCTGGGAGAGGTAATTGGAATCTCCCGGCACACAAGACGAGTGCCTCCAAGCTCAATTCACGATTTCCCAGTAATTCTTGTGGTAGACAGGTGCTACATACTAAGTTCCATATGTAAGATGGTAGCTGAACGCCTTGTCCAAAAGCATCTTACTTCTGAGAGTTGAGCCCACCCTCATTCCCTCACAGTTCCACACTGCCTGCAGAGTGAGTTTCACACGTCTTCACCAGAGACGATTGCCAGAGGCTTCTGAGTACAAGTTAACAATGCAGAACTGGAGGGTATCTCCAGGTGCAGTAGACTGGTAATCTTGGAACCTCCTGACTCAGAGTACTGCTACCTTCTCACTGCCATAGGAATGCAGCTAGTTGACAGCTGGCTTCAAGACATGCTTCCCTGTGAGAGCTGAGGACAGGGCAGAACCCTCCCGCATCCTGCCTGACTGTAGGAGTAGCTCCTAACATCCTTATGTTAGTGCCTGGGAGACGTTGCGGGAAAAGCATGTGTGAGCACTGGGCCTGAACTCCCGTGTATCTGAGTTGAATACAGCGATTTCCAATGGCCTTCTTTAATCACAGTGCAGCTAGGTTCCAACTCCCATGTCCGAGTGGGTAGCAGACATCTGCCTCCCATGCATACACACTTCTGAGAGTTGAGCTTATGGCCTGTACCTCCACATCCAGCCTGCTGGTACCCTTTGCTTCTAAAAGGCCTAGGCTCGCTGTTTGACGGAAGTGCTGGGAGAGGTAATTGGAATCTCCCGGCACACAAGACGAGTGCCTCCAAGCTCAATTCACGATTTCCCGGTAATTCTTGTGGTAGACAGGTGCTACATACTAAGTTCCATATGTGAGAAGGTAGCTGAACGCCTTGTCCAAAAGCATCTTACTTCTGAGATTTGAGCACACCCTCAGTCCCTCACACTTCCACACTGCCTGCAGAGTGAGTTTCACACGTCTTCACCAGAGACGATTGCCAGAGGCTTCTGAGTACAAGTTAACAATGCAGACCTGGAGGGTATTTCCAGGTGCAGTAGAGTGGTAATATTGGAACCTCCTGACTCAGAGTACTGCTACCTTCTCACTGCCATAGGAATGCAGCTAGTTGACAGCTGGCTTCAAGACATGCTTCCCTGTGAGAGCTGAGGACAGGGCAGAACCCTCCCGCATCCTGCCTGACTGTAGGAGTAGCTGCTAACATCCTTATGTTAGTGGCTGGGAGAGGTTGCGGGAAAAGCATGTGTGAGCACTGGGCCTGAACTCCCGTGTATCTGAGTTGAATACAGCGATTTCCAATGGCCTTCTTCAATCACAGTGTAGCTAGGTTCCAACTCCCATGTCCGAGTGGGTAGCAGACATCTGCCTCCCATGCATACACACTTCTGAGAGTTGAGCTTATGGCCTGTACCTCCACATCCAGCCTGCTGGTACCCTTGGCTTCTAAAAGGCCTAGGCTCGCTGTTTGACGGAAGTGCTGGGAGAGGTAATTGGAATCACCCGGCATACAAGACTAGTGCCTCCAAGCTCAGTTCAGCGATTTCCTAGTAATTCCTGTGGTAGACTGGTGCTACATACTAAGTTCCATACGTGAGAGGGTAGCTGAACGCCTTGTCCAAAACCATCTTACTTCTGAGAGTTGAGCTCACCCTCAGTCCCTCACATTTCCACACTGCCTGCAGAGTGAGTTTCGCAGGTCTTCAGCAGAGACGTTTGCCAGAGGCTTCTGAGACGCAGGGTAACAATGCAGACCTGGAGGGTATCCCCAGGTGCAGTCGACTGGTAATCTTGGAACCTCCTGACTCAGAATACTGCTACCTTCTCACTGCCATAGGAATGCAGCTTGTTGACAGCTAGCTGGCTTCAAGACTTGCTTCCCTGAGAGAGCTGAGGACAGGGCAGAACCCTCCCGCATGCTGCCTGACTGTAGGAGTAGCTGCTAACATCCTAATGTTAGTGGCTGGGAGAGGTTGCGGGAAAAGCATGTGTGAGCACTGGGACTGAACTCCCGTGTATCTGAGTTGAATACAGCGATTTCCAACGGCTTCCCTCAACCAGAGTGTAGCTAGGTTCCAAATCCCATGTACGAGCGGGTAGCAGACATCTGCCTCCCATGCATACACACTTCTGAGAGTTGAGCTTATGGCCTGTACCTGCACAGCCAGCCTGCTGGTACCCTTGGCTTCTAAAAGGCCTAGGCTCGCTGTTTGACGGAAGTGCTGGGAGAGGTAATTGGAATCTCCCGGCACACAAGACGAGTGCCTCCAATCTCAATTCACGATTTCCCAGTAATTCTTGTGGTAGACAGCTGCTACATACTAAGTTCCATATGTGAGATGGTAGCTGAACGCCTTGTCCAAAAGCATCTTACTTCTGAGAGTTGAGCCCACCCTCAGTCCCTCACAGTTCCACACTGCCTGCAGAGTGAGTTTCACACGTCTTCACCAGAGACGATTGCCAGAGGCTTCTGAGTACAAGTTAACAATGCAGACCTGGAGGGTATCCCCAGGTGCAGTCGACTGATAATCCTGGAACCTCCTGACTCAGAATACTGCTACCTTCTCACTGCCATAGGAATGCAGCTAGTTGACAGCTGGCTTCAAGACATGCTTCCCTGTGAGAGCTGAGGACAGGGCAGAACCCTCCCGCATCCTGCCTGACTGTAGGAGTAGCTGCTATCATCCTTATGTTAGTGGCTGGGAGAGGTTGCGGGAAAAGCATGTGTGAGCACTGGGCCTGAACTCCCGTGTATCTGAGTTGAATACAGCGATTTCCAATGCCCTTCTTCAATCACAATGTAGCTAGGTTCCAACTCCCATGTCCGAGTGGGTAGCAGACATCTGCCTCCCATGCATACACACTTCTGAGAGTTGAGCTTATGGCCTGTACCTCCACATCCAGCCTGCTGGTACCCTTGGCTTCTAAAAGGCCTAGGCTCGCTGTTTGACGGAAGTGCTGGGAGAGGTAATTGGAATCACCCGGCACACAAGACTAGTGCCTCCAAGCTCAGTTCAGCGATTTCCTAGTAATTCCTGTATTAGACTGGTGCTACATACTAAGTTCCATACGTGAGAGGGTAGCTGAACGCCTTGTCCAAAACCATCTTACTTCTGAGAGTTGAGCTCAGCCTCAGTCCCTCACAGTTCCACACTGCCTGCAGAGTGAGTTTCGCAGGTCTTCAGCAGAGACGTTTGCCAGAGGCTTCTGAGACGCAGGGTAACAATGCAGACCTGGAGGGTATCCCCAGGTGCAGTCGACTGGTAATCTTGGAACCTCCTGACTCAGAATACTGCTACCTTCTCACTGCCATAGGAATGCAGCTAGTTGACAGCTGGCTTCAAGACATGCTTCCCTGTGAGAGCTGAGGACAGGGCAGAACCCTCCCGCATGCTGCCTGACTGTAGGAGTAGCTGCTAACATCCTTATGTTAGTGGCTGGGAGAGGTTGCGGGAAAAGCATGTGTGAGCACTGGGCCTGAACTCCCGTGTATCTGAGTTGAATACAGCGATTTGCAACGGCTTTCCTCAACCAGAGTGTAGCTAGGTTCCAAATCCCATGTACGAGCGGGTAGCAGACATCTGCCTCCCATGCATACACACTTCTGAGAGTTGAGCTTATGGCCTGTACCTCCACATCCAGCCTGCTGGTACCCTTGGCTTCTAAAAGGCCTAGGCTCGCTGTTTGACGGAAGTGCTGGGAGAGGTAATTGGAATCTCCCGGCACACAAGACGAGTGCCTCCAAGCTCAATTCACGATTTCCCAGTAATTCTTGTGGTAGACAGGTGCTACATACTAAGTTCCATATGTGAGAAGGTAGCTGAACGCCTTGTCCAAAAGCATCTTACTTCTGAGAGTCGAGCACACCCTCAGTCCCTCACACTTCCACACTGCCTGCAGAGTGAGTTTCACACGTCTTCACCAGAGACGATTGCCAGAGGCTTCTGAGTACAAGTTAACAATGCAGACCTGGAGGGTATCTCCAGGTGCAGTACAGTGGTAATCTTGGAACCTCCTGACTCAGAGTACTGCTACCTTCTCACTGCCATAGGAATGCAGCTAGTTGACAGCTCGCTTCAAGACATGCTTCCCTGTGAGAGCTGAGGACAGGGCAGAACCCTCCCGCATCCTGCCTGACTGTAGGAGTAGCTGCCAACATCCTAATGTTAGTGGCTGGGAGAGGTTGCGGGAAAAGCATGTGTGAGCACTGGGCCTGAACTCCCGTGTATCTGAGTTGAATACAGCGATTTCCAATGGCCTTCTTCAATCACAGTGTAGCTAGGATCCAACTCCCATGTCCGAGTGGGTAGCAGACATCTGCCTCCCATGCATACACACTTCTGAGATTTGAGCTTATGGCCTGTACCTCCACATCCAGCCTACTGGTACCCTTGGCTTCTAAAAGGCCTAGGCTCGCTGTTTGACGGAAGTGCTGGGAGAGGTAATTGGAATCACCCACCACACAAGACTAGTGCCTCCAAGCTCAGTTCACCGATTTCCTAGTAATTCCTGTGGTAGACTGGTGCTACATACTAAGTTCCATACGTGAGAGGGTAGCTGAACGCCTTGTCCAAAACCATCTTACTTCTGAGAGTTGAGCTCAGACTCAGTCCCTCACAGTTCCACACTGCCTGCAGAGTGAGTTTCGCAGGTCTTCAGCAGAGACGTTTGCCAGAGGCTTCTGACACGCAGGGTAACAATGCAGACCTGGAGGGTATCCCCAGGTGCAGTCGACTGGTAATCTTGGAACCTCCTGACTCAGAATACTGCTACCTTCTCACTGCCATAGGAATGCAGCTAGTTGACAGCTGGCTTCAAGACATGCTTCCCTCTGAGAGCTGAGGACAGGGCAGAACCCTCCCGCATGCTGCCTGACTGTAGGAGTAGCTGCTAACATCCTTATGTTAGTGGCTGTGAGAGGTTGCGGGAAAAGCATGTGTGAGCACTGGGCCTGAACTCCCGTGTATCTGAGTTGAATACAGCGATTTCCAACGGCTTTCCTCAACCAGAGTGTAGCTAGGTTCCAAATCCTATGTACGAGCGGGTAGCAGACATCTGCCTCCCATGCATACACACTTCTGAGAGTTGAGCTTATGGCCTGTACCTCCACAGCCAGCCTGCTGGTACCCTTGGCTTCTAAAAGGCCTAGGCTCGCTGTTTGACGGAAGTGCTGGGAGAGGTAATTGGAATCTCCCGGCACACAAGACGAGTGTCTCCAAGCTCAATTCACGATTTCCCAGTAATTCTTGTGGTAGACAGGTGCTACATACTAAGTTCCAAATGTGAGAAGGTAGCTGAACGCCTTGTCCAAAAGCATCTTACTTCTGAGATTTGAGCACACCCTCAGTCCCTCACACTTCCACACTGCCTGCAGAGTGAGTTTCGCAGGTCTTCAACAGAGACGATTGCCAGAGGCTTCTGAGTACAAGTTAACAATGCAGACCTGGAGGGTATCTCCAGGTGCAGTAGAGTGGTAATCTTGGAACCTCCTGACTCAGAGTACTGCTACCTTCTCACTGCCATAGGAATGCTGCTAGTTGACAGTTGGCTTCAAGACATGCTTCCCTGTGAGAGCTGAGGACAGGGCAGAACCCTCCCGCATCCTGCCTGACTGTAGGAGCAGCTGCTAACATCCTTATGTTAGTGGCTGTGAGAGGTTGCGGGAAAAGCATGTGTGAGCACTGGGCCTGAACTCCCGTGTATCTGAGTTGAATACAGCGATTTCCAATGGCCTTCTTCAATCACAGTGTAGCTAGGTTCCAACTCCCATGTCCGAGTGGGTAGCAGACATCTGCCTCCCATGCATACACACTTCTGAGAGTTGAGCTTATGGCCTGTACCTCCACATCAAGCCTGCTGGTACCCTTGGCTTCTAAAAGGCTTAGGCTCGCTGTTTGACGGAAGTGCTGGGAGAGGTAATTGGAATCACCCGGCACACATGACTAGTGCCTCCAAGCTCAGTTCAGCGATTTCCTAGTAATTCCTGTGGTAGACTGGTGCTACATACTAAGTTCCATACGTGAGAGGGTAGCTGAACGCCTTGTCCAAAACCATCTTACTTCTGAGAGTTGAGCTCAGCCTCAGTCCCTCACAGTTCCACACTGCGTGCAGAGTGAGTTTCGCAGGTCTTCAGCAGAGACGTTTGCCAGAGGATTCTGACACGCAGGGTAACAATGCAGACCTGGAGGGTATCCCCAGGTGCAGTCGAATGGTAATCTTGGAACCTCCTGACTCAGAATACTGCTACCTTCTCACTGCCATAGGAATGCAGCTAGTTGACAGCTAGCTGGCTTCAAGACATGCTTCCCTGAGAGAGCTGAGGACAGGGCAGAACCCTCCCGCATCCTGCCTGACTGTAGGAGTAGCTGCTAACATCCTTATGTTAGTGCCTGGGAGAGGTTGCGGGAAAAGCATGTGTGAGCACTGGGCCTGAACTCCCGTGTATCTGAGTTGAATACAGCGATTTCCAATGGCCTTCTTCAATCACAGTGTAGCTAGGTTCTAACTCCCATGTCCGAGTGGGTAGCAGACATCTGCCTCCCATGCATACACACTTGTGAGAGTTGAGCTTATGGTCTGTACCTCCACAGCCAGCCTGCTGGTACCCTTGGCTTCTAAAAGGCCTAGGCTCGCTGTTTGACGGAAGTAATGGGAGAGGTAATTGGAATCTCCCGGCACACAAGACGAGTGCCTCCAAGCTCAATTCACGATTTCCCAGTAATTCTTGTGGTAGACAGGTGCTACATACTAAGTTCCATATGTGAGAAGGTAGCTGAACGCCTTGTCCAAAAGCATCTTACTTCTGAGAGTTGAGCACACCCTCATTCCCTCACACTTCCACACTGCCTGCAGAGTGAGTTTCACACGTCTTCACCAGAGACGATTGCCAGAGGCTTCTGAGTACAAGTTAACAATGCAGACCTGGAGGATATCTCCAGGTGCAGTAGAGTGGTAATCTTGGAACCTCCTGACTCAGAGTACTGCTACCTTCTCACTGCCATAAGAATGCAGCTAGTTGACAGCTGGCTTCAAGACATGCTTCCCTGTGAGAGCTGAGGACAGGGCAGAACCCTCCCGCATCCTGCCTGACTGTAGGAGTAGCTGCTAACATCCTAATGTTAGTGGCTGGGAGAGGTTGCGGGAAAAGCATGTGTGAGCACTGGGCCTGAACTCCCGTGTATCTGAGTTGAATACAGCGATTTCCAATGGCCTTCTTCAATCACAGTGTAGCTAGGTTCCAACTCCCATGTCCGAGTGGGTAGCAGACATCTGCCTCCCATGCATACACACTTCTGAGAGTTGAGCTTATGGCCTGTACCTCCACATCCAGCCTGCTGGTACCCTTGGCTTCTAAAAGGCCTAGGCTCGCTGTTTGACGGAAGTGCTGGGAGAGGTATTTGGAATCACCCGGCACACAAGACTAGTGCCTCCAAGCTCAGTTCAGCGATTTCCTAGTAATTCCTGTGGTAGACTGGTGCTACATACTAAGTTCCATACGTGAGAGGGTAGCTGAACGCCTTGTCCAAAACCATCTTACTTCTGAGAGTTGAGCTCAGCCTCAGTCCCTCACAGTTCCACACTGTCTGCAGAGTGAGTTTCGCAGGTCTTCAGCAGAGACGTTTGCCAGAGGCTTCTGAGACGCAGGGTAACAATGCAGACCTGGAGGGTATCCCCAGGTGCAGTCGACTGGTAATCTTGGAACCTCCTGACTCAGAGTACTGCTACCTTCTCACTGCCATAGGAATGCAGCTAGTTGACAGCTGGCTTCAAGACATGCTTCCCTGTGAGAGCTGAGGACAGGGCAGAACCCTACCGCATGCTGCCTGACTGTAGGAGTAGCTGCTAACATCCTTATGTTAGTGGCTGGGAGAGGTTGCGGGAAAAGCATGTGTGAGCACTGGGCCTGAACTCCCGTGTATCTGAGTTGAATACAGCGATTTCCAACGGCTTTACTCAACCAGAGTGTAGCTAGGTTCCAAATCCCATGTACGAGCGGGTAGCAGACATCTGCCTCCCATGCATACACACTTCTGAGAGTTGAGCTTATGGCCTGTACCTCCACATCCAGGCTGCTGGTACCCTTGGCTTCTAAAAGGCCTAGGCTCGCTGTTTGACGGAAGTGCTGGGAGAGGTAATTGGAATCACCCGGCACACAAGACTAGTACCTCCAAGCTCAGTTCAGCGATTTCCTAGTAATTCCTGTGGTAGACTGGTGCTACATAATAAGTTCCATACGTGAGAGGGTAGCTGAACGCCATGTCCAAAACCATCTTACTTCTGAGAGTTGAGCTCAGCCTCAGTCCCTCACAGTTCCACACTGCCTGCAGAGTGAGTTTCGCAGGTCTTCAGCAGAGACGTTTGCCAGAGGCTTCTGAGACGCAGGGTAACAATGCAGACCTGGAGGGTATCCCCAGATGCGGTCGACTGGTAATATTGGAACCTCCTGACTCAGAGTACTACTACCTTCTCACTGCCATAGGAATGCAGCTAGTTGACAGCTGGCTTCAAGACATGCTTCCCTGTGAGAGCTGATGACAGGGCAGAACCATCCCGTATCCTGCCTGACTGTAGGAGTAGCTGCTACCATCCTTATGTTAGTGGCTGGGAGAGGTTGCGGGAAAAGCATGTGTGAGCACTGGGCCTGAACTCCCGTGTATCTGAGTTGAATACAGCGATTTCCAATGGCCTTCTTCAATCACAGTGTAGCTAGGTTCCAACACCCATGTCCGAGTGGGTAGCAGACATCTGCCTCCCATGCATACACACTTCTGAGAGTTGAGCTTATGGCCTGTACCTCCACAGCCAGCCTGCTGGTACCCTTGGCTTCTAAAAGGCCTAGACTCCCTGTTTGACGGAAGTGCTGGGAGAGGTAATTGGAATCACCCGGCACACAAGACTAGTGCCTCCAAGCTCAGTTCAGCGATTTCCTAGTAATTCCTGTGGTAGACTGGTGTTACATACTAAGTTCCATACGTGAGAGTGTAGCTGAACGCCTTGTCCAAAACCATCTTACTTCTGAGAGTTGAGCTCAGCCTCAGTCCCTCACAGTTCCACACTGCCTGCAGAGTGAGTTTCGCAGGTCTTCAGCAGAGACGTTTGCCAGAGGCTTCTGAGACGCAGGGTAACAATGCAGACCTGGAGGGTATCCCCAGGTGCAGTCGACTGGTAATCTTGGACCCTCCTGACTCAGAATACTGCTACCTTCTCACTGCCATAGGAATGCAGCTAGTTGACAGCTGGCTTCAAGACATGCTTCCCTGTGAGAGCTGAGGACAGGGCAGAACCCTCCCGCATGCTGCCTGACTGTAGGAGTAGCTGCTAACATCCTTATGTTAGTGGCTGGGAGAGGTTGCGGGAAAAGCATGTGTGAGCACTGGGCCTGAACTCCCGTGTATCTGAGTTGAATACAGCGATTTCCAACGGCTTTCCTCAACCAGAGTGTAGCTAGGTTCCAAATCCCATGTACGAGCGGGTAGCAGACATCTGCCTCCCATGCATACACACTTCTGAGAGTTGAGCTTATGGCCTGTACCTCCACAGCCAGCCTGCTGGTACCCTTGGCTTCTAAAAGGCCTAGGCTCGCTGTTTGACGAAAGTGCTGGGAGAGATAATTGGAATCACCCGGCACACAAGACTAGTGCCTCGAAGCTCAGTTCAGCGATTTCCTAATAATTCCTGTGGTAGACTGGTGCTACATACTAAGTTCCATACGTGAGAGGGTAGCTGAACGCCTTGTCCAAAACCATCTTACTTCTGAGAGTTGAGCTCACCCTCAGTCCTTCACAGTTCGACACTGCCTGCAGAGTGAGTTTCGCAGGTCTTCAGCAGAGACGTTTGCCAGAGGCTTCTGCGACGCAGGGTACCAATGCAGACCTGGAGGGTATCCCCAGGTGCAGTCGACTGGTAATCTTAGAACCTCCTGACTCAGAATACTGCTACCTTCTCACTGCCATAGGAATGCAGCTAGTTGACAGCTGGCTTCAAGACATGCTTCCCTGTGAGAGCTGAGGACAGGGCAGAACCCTCCCGCATGCTGCCTGACTGTAGGAGTAGCTGCTAACATCCTAATGTTAGTGGCTGGGAGAGGTTGCGGGAAAAGCATGTGTGAGCACTGGGCCTGAATTCCCGTGTATCTGAGTTGAATACAGCGATTTCCAACGGCTTTCCTCAACCAGAGTGTAGCTAGGTTCCAAATCCCATGTACGAGCGGGTAGCAGACATCTGCCTCCCATGCATACACACTTCTGAGAGTTGAGCTTATGGCCTGTACCTCCACAGCCAGCCTGCTGGTACCCTTGGCTTCTAAAAGGCCTAGGCTCGCTGTTTGACGGAAGTGCTGGGAGAGGTAATTGGAATCTCCCGGCACACAAGACGAGTGCCTCTAAGCTCAATTCACGATTTCCCAGTAATTCTTGTGTTTGACAGGTGCTACATACTAAGTTCCATATGTGAGATGGTAGCTGAACGCCTTGTCCAAAAGCATCTTACTTCTGAGAGTTGAGCCCACCCTCAGTCCCTCACAGTTCCACACTGCCTGCAGAGTGAGTTTCACACGTCTTCACCAAAGACGATTGCCAGAGGCTTCTGAGTACAAGTTAACAATGCAGACCTGGAGGGTATCTCCAGGTGCAGTAGAGTGGTAATATTGGAACCTCCTGACTCAGAGTACTGCTACCTTCTCACTGCCATAGGAATGCAGCTAGTTGACAGCTGGCTTCAAGACATGCTTCCCTGTGAGAGCTGAGGACAGGGCAGAACCCTCCCGTATCCTGCCTGACTGTAGGAGTAGCTGCTACCATCCTTATGTTAGTGGCTGGGAGAGGTTGCGGGAAAAGCATGTGTGAGCACTGGGCCTGAACTCCCGTGTATCTGAGTTGAATACAGCGATTTCCAATGGCCTTCTTCAATCACAGTGTAGCTAGGTTCCAACTCCCATGTCCGAGTGGGTAGCAGACATCTGCCTCCCATGCATACACACTTCTGAGAGTTGAGCTTATGGCCTGTACCTCCACATCCAGCCTGCTGGTACCCTTGGCTTCTAAAAGGCCTAGGCTCGCTGTTTGACGGAAGTGCTGGGAGAGGTAATTGGAATCACCCGGCACACAAGACGAGTGCCTCCAAGCTCAGTTCAGCGATTTCCTAGTAATTCCTGTGGTAGACTGGTGCTACATACTAAGTTCCATACGTGAGAGGGTAGCTGAACGCCTTGTCCAAAACCATCTTACTTCTGAGAGTTGAGCTCAGCCTCAGTCCCTCACAGTTCCACACTGCCTGCAGAATGAGTTTCGCAGGTCTTCAGCAGAGACGTTTGCCAGAGGCTTCTGAGACGCAGGGTAACAATGCAGACCTGCAGGGTATCCCCAGGTGCAGTCGACTGTTAATCTTGGACCCTCCTGACTCAGAATACTGCTACCTTCTCACTGCCATAGGAATGCAGCTAGTTGACAGCTGGCTTCAAGACATGCTTCCCTGTGAGAGCTGAGGACAGGGCAGAACCCTCCCGCATCCTGCCTGACTGTAGGAGTAGCTGCTAACATCCTTATGTTAGTGGCTGGGAGAGGTTGCGGGAAAAGCATGTGTGAGCACTGGGCCTGAACTCCCGTGTATCTGAGTTGAATACAGCGATTTCCAACGGCTTTCCTCAACCAGAGTGTAGCTAGGTTCCAAATCCCATGTACGAGCGGGTAGCAGACATCTGCCTCCCATGCATACACACTTCTGAGAGTTGAGCTTATGGCCTGTACCTCCACATCCAGCCTGCTGGTACCCTTGGCTTCTAAAAGGCCTAGGCTGGCTGTTTGACGGAAGTGCTGGGAGAGGTAATTGGAATCACCCGGCACACAAGACTAGTGCCTCCAAGCTCAGTTCAGCGATTTCCTAGTAATTCCTGTGGTAGACTGGTGCTACATACTAAGTTCCATACGTGAGAGGGTAGCTGAACGCCTTGTCCAAAACCATCTTACTTCTGAGAGTTGAGCTCACCCTCAGTCCCTCACATTTCCACACTGCCTGCAGAGTGAGTTTCGCAGGTCTTCAGCAGAGACGTTTGCCAGAGGCTTCTGAGACGCAGGGTAACAATGCAGACCTGGAGGGTATCCCCAGGTGCAGTCGACTGGGATCTTGGAACCTCCTGACTCAGAATACTGCTACCTTCTCACTGCCATAGGAATGCAGCTAGTTGACAGCTGGCTTCAAGACATGCTTCCCTGTGAGAGCTGAGGACAGGGCAGAACCCTCCCGCATGCTGCCTGACTGCAGGAGTAGCTGCTAACATCCTTATGTTAGTGGCTGGGAGAGGTTGCGGGAAAAGCATGTGTGAGCACTGGGCCTGAACTCCCGTGTATCTGAGTTGAATACAGCGATTTCCAACGGCTTTCCTCAACCAGAGTGTAGCTAGGTTCCAACTCCCATGTCCGAGTCGGTAGCAGACATCTGCCTCCCATGCATACACACTTCTGAGAGTTGAGCTTATGGCCTGTACCTCCACATCCAGCCTGCTGGTACCCTTGGCTTCTAAAAGGCCTAGGCTCGCTGTTTGACGGAAGTGCTGGGAGAGATAATTGGAATCACCCGGCACACAAGACTAGTGCCTCCAAGCTCAGTTCAGCGATTTCCTAGTAATTCCTGTGGTAGACTGGTGCTACATACTAAGTTCCATACGTGAGAGGGTAGCTGAACGCCTTGTCCAAAACCATCTTACTTCTGAGAGTTGAGCTCAACCTCAGTCCCTCACAGTTCCACACTGCCTGCAGAGTGAGTTTCGCAGGTCTTCAGCAGAGACGTTTGCCAGAGGCTTCTGAGACGCAGGGTAACAATGCAGACCTGGAGGGTATCCCCAGGTGCAGTCGACTGGTAATCTTGGAACCTCCTGACTCAGAATACTGCTACCTTCTCACTGCCATAGGAATGCAGCTAGTTGACAGCTGGCTTCAAGACATGCTTCCCTGTGAGAGCTGAGGACAGGGCAGAACCTTCCCGCATGCTGCCTGACTGTAGGAGTAGCTGCTAACATCCTTATGTTAGTGGCTGGGAGAAGTTGCGGGAAAAGCATGTGTGAGCACTGGGCCTGAACTCCCGTGTATCTGAGTTGAATACAGCGATTTCCAACGGCTTTCCTCAACCAGAGTGTAGCTAGGTTCCAAATCCCATGTATGAGGGGGTAGAAGACATCTCCCTCCCATGCATACACACTTCTGAGAGTTGAGCTTATGGCCTGTACTTCCACATCCAGCCTGCTGGTACCCTTGGTTTCTAAAAGGCCTAGGCTCGCTGTTTGACGGAAGTGCTGGGAGAGGTAATTGGAATCTCCCGGCACACAAGACGAGTGCCTCCAAGCTCAATTCACGATTTCCCAGTAATTCTTGTGGTAGACAGGTGCTACATACTAAGTTCCATATGTGAGAAGGTAGATGAACGCCTTGTCCAAATGCATCTTACTTCTGAGAGTTGAGAACACCCTCAGTCCCTCACACTTCCACACTGCCTGCAGAGTGAGTTTCACACGTCTTCACCAGAGACGATTGCCAGAGGCTTCTGAGTACAAGTTAACAATGCAGACCTGGAAGGTAACTCCAGGTGCAGTAGAGTGGTAATCTTGGAACCTCCTGACTCAGAGTACTGCTACCCTCTCACTGCCATAGGAATGCAGCTAGTTGACAGCTGGCTTCAAGACATGCTTCCCTGTGAGAGCTGAGGACAGGGCAGAACCCTCCCGCATCCTGCCTGACTGTAGGAGTAGCTGCTAACATCCTTATGTTAGTGGCTGGGAAAGGTTGCGGGAAAAGCATGTGTGAGCACTGGGCCTGAACTCCCGTGTATCTGAGTTGAATACAGCGATTTCCAATGGCCTTCTTCAATCACAGTGTAGCTAGGTTCCAACTCCCATGTCCGAGTGGGTAGCAGATATCTGCCTCCCATGCATACACACTTCTGAGAGTTGAGCTTATGGCCTGTACCTCCACATCCAGCCTGCTGGTACCCTT
Organism: Canis lupus baileyi; assembly: GCF_048164855.1. NCBI lineage: Eukaryota > Metazoa > Chordata > Mammalia > Carnivora > Canidae > Canis > Canis lupus. The sequence continues at coordinate 75,502,969 of NC_132844.1, read as the reverse complement.
GGCTTCTAAAAGGCCTAGGCTCGCTGTTTGACGGAAGTGCTGGGAGAGGTAATTGGAATCACCCGGCACACAAGACTAGTGCCTCCAAGCTCAGTTCAGCGATTTCCTAATAATTCCTGTGGTACACTGGTGCTACATACTAAGTTCCATACGTGAGAGGGTAGCTGAACGCCTTGTCCAAAACCATCTTACTTCTGAGAGTTGAGATCAGCCTCAGTCCCTCACAGTTCCACATTGCCTGCAGAGTGAGTTTCGCAGGTCTTCAGCAGAGACGTTTGCCAGAGGCTTCTGAGACGCAGGGTAACAATGCAGACCTGGAGGATATCCCCAGGTGCAGTCGACTGGTAATCTTGGAACGTCCTGACTCAGAATACTGCTACCTTCTCACTGCCATAGGAATGCAGCTAGTTGACAGCTGGCTTCAAGACATGCTTCCCTGTGAGAGCTGAGGACAGGGCAGAACCCTCCCGCATGCTGCCTGACTGTAGGAGTAGCTGCTAACATCCTTATGTTAGTGGCTGGGAGAGGTTGCGGGAAAAGCATGTGTGAGCACTGGGCCTGAACTCCCGTGTATCTGAGTTGCATACAGCGATTTCCAACGGCTTTCCTCAACCAGAGTGTAGCTAGGTTCCAAATCCCATGTACGAGCGGGTAGCAGACATCTGCCTCCCATGCATACACACTTCTGAGAGTTGAGCTTATGGCCTGTACCTCCACAGCCAGCCTGCTGGTACCCTTGGCTTCTAAAAGGCCTAGGCTCGCTGTTTGACGGAAGTGCTGGGAGAGGTAATTGGAATCTCCCGGCACACAAGACGAGTGCCTCCAAGCTCAATTCACGATTTCCCAGTAATTCTTGTGGTAGACAGGTGCTACATACTAAGTTCCATATGTGAGATGGTAGCTGAACGCCTTGTCCAAAAGCATCTTACTACTGAGAGTTGAGCCCACCCTCAGTCCCTCACAGTTCCACACTGCCTGCAGAGTGAGTTTCACACGTCTTCACCAGAGACGATTGCCAGAGGCTTCTGAGTACAAGTTAACAATGCAGACCTGGAGGGTATCTCCAGGTACAGTAGAGTGGTAATCTTGGAACCTCCTGACTCAAAGTACTGCTACCTTCTCACTGCCATAGGAATGCAGCTAGTTGACAGCTGGCTTCAAGACATGCTTCCCTGTGAGAGCTGAGGACAGGGCAGAACCCTCCCGCATCCTGCCTGACTGTAGTAGTAGCTGCTAACATCCTTATGTTAGTGGCTGGGAGAGGTTGCGGGAAAAGCATGTGTGAGCACTGGGCCTGTACTCCCGTGTATCTGAGTTGAATACAGCGATTTCCAATGGCCTTCTTCAATCACAGTGTAGCTAGGTTCCAACTCCCATGTCCGAGTGGGTAGCAGACATCTGCCTCCCATGCATACACACTTCTGAGAGTTGAGCTTATGGCCTGTACCTCCACATCCAGCCTGCTGGTACCCTTGGCTTCTAAAAGGCCTAGGCTCGCTGTTTGACGGAAGTGCTGGGAGAGGTAATTGGAATCACCCGGCACACAAGACTAGTGCCTCCAAGCTCAGTTCAGCGATTTCCTAATAATTCCTGTGGTACACTGGTGCTACATACTAAGTTCCATACGTGAGAGGGTAGCTGAACGCCTTGTCCAAAACCATCTTACTTCTGAGAGTTGAGATCAGCCTCAGTCCCTCACAGTTCCACATTGCCTGCAGAGTGAGATTCGCAGGTCTTCAGCAGAGACGTTTGCCAGAGGCTTCTGAGACGCAGGATAACAATGCAGACCTGGAGGGTATCCCCAGGTGCAGTCGACTGGTAATCTTGGAACGTCCTGACTCAGAATACTGCTACCTTCTCACTGCCATAGGAATGCAGCTAGTTGACAGCTGGCTTCAAGACATGCTTCCCTGTGAGAGCTGAGGACAGGGCAGAACCCTCCCGCATGCTGCCTGACTGTAGGAGTAGCTGCTAACATCCTTATGTTAGTGGCTGGGAGAGGTTGCGGGAAAAGCATGTGTGAGCACTGGGCCTGAACTCCCGTGTATCTGAGTTGCATACAGCGATTTCCAACGGCTTTCCTCAACCAGAGTGTAGCTAGTCTCCAAATCCCATGTACGAGCGGGTAGCAGACATCTGCCTCCCATGCATACACACTTCTGAGAGTTGAGCTTATGGCCTGTACCTCCACAGCCAGCCTGCTGGTACCCTTGGCTTCTAAAAGGCCTAGGCTCGCTGTTTGACGGAAGTGCTGGGAGAGGTAATTGGAATCTCCCGGCACACAAGACGAGTGCCTCCAAGCTCAATTCACGATTTCCCAGTAATTCTTGTGGTAGACAGGTGCTACATACTAAGTTCCATATGTGAGATGGTAGCTGAACGCCTTGTCCAAAAGCATCTTACTACTGAGAGTTGAGCCCACCCTCAGTCCCTCACAGTTCCACACTGCCTGCAGAGTGAGTTTCACACGTCTTCACCAGAGACGATTGCCAGAGGCTTCTGAGTACAAGTTAACAATGCAGACCTGGAGGGTATCTCCAGGTACAGTAGAGTGGTAATCTTGGAACCTCCTGACTCAAAGTACTGCTACCTTCTCACTGCCATAGGAATGCAGCTAGTTGACAGCTGGCTTCAAGACATGCTTCCCTGTGAGAGCTGAGGACAGGGCAGAACCCTCCCGCATCCTGCCTGACTGTAGTAGTAGCTGCTAACATCCTTATGTTAGTGGCTGGGAGAGGTTGCGGGAAAAGCATGGGTGAGCACTGGGCCTGTACTCCCGTGTATCTGAGTTGAATACAGCGATTTCCAATGGCCTTCTTCAATCACAGTGTAGCTAGGTTCCAACTCCCATGTCCGAGTGGGTAGCAGACATCTGCCTCCCATGCATACACACTTCTGAGAGTTGAGCTTATGGCCTGTACCTCCACATCCAGCCTGCTGGTACCCTTGGCTTCTAAAAGGCCAAGGCTCGCTGTATGACAGAAGTGCGGGGAGAGGTAATTGGAATCACCCGGCACACAAGACTAGTGCCTCCAAGCTCAGTTCAGCGATTTCCTAGTAATTCCTGTGGTAGACTGGTGCTACATACTAAGTTCCATACGTGAGAGGGTAGCTGAACGCCTTGTCCAAAACCATCTTACTTCTGAGATTTGAGCTCAGCCTCAGTCCCTCACAGTTCCACACTGCCTGCAGAGTGAGTTTCGCAGGTCTTCAGCAGAGACGTTTGCCAGAGGCTTCTGAGACGCAGGGTAACAATGCAGACCTGGAGGGTATCCCCAGGTGCAGTCGACTGGTAATCTTGGAACCTCCTGACTCAGAACACTGCTACCTTCTCACTGACATAGGAATGCAGCTAGTTGACAGCTGGCTTCAAGACATGCTTCCCTGTGAGAGCTGAGGACAGGGCAGAACCCTTCCGCATGCTGCCTGACTGTAGGAGTAGCTGCTAACATCCTTATGTTAGTGGCTGTGAGAGGTTGCGGGAAAAGCATGTGTGAGCACTGGGCCTGAACTCCCGTGTATCTGAGTTGAATACAGCGATTTCCAACGGCTTTCCTCAACCAGAGTGTAGCTAGGTTCCAAATCCCATGTACGAGCGGGTAGCAGACATCTGCCTCCCATGCATACACACTTCTGAGAGTTGAGCTTATGGCCTGCACCTCCACAGCCAGCCTGCTGGTACCCTTGGCTTCTAAAAGGCCTAGGCTCGCTGCTTGACGGAAGTGCTGGGAGAGGTAATTGGAATCTCCCGGCACACAAGACGAGTGCCTCCAAGCTCAATTCACGATTTCCCAGTAATTCTTGTGGTAGACAGGTGCTACATACTAAGTTCCATATGTGAGATGGTAGCTGAACGCCTTGTCCAAAAGCATCTTACTTCTGAGAGTTGAGCCCACCCTCAGTCCCTCACAGTTCCACACTGCCTGCAGAGTGAGTTTCACACGTCTTCACCAGAGACGATTGCCAGAGGCTTCTGAGTACAAGTTAACAATGCAGACCTGGAGGGTATCTCCAGGTGCAGTAGAGTGGTAATCTTGGAACCTCCTGACTCAGAGTACTGCTACCTTCTCCTGCCATAGGAATGCAGCTAGTTGACAGCTAGCTTCAAGACATGCTTCCCTGTGAGAGCTGAGGACAGGGCAGAATCCTCCCGCATGCTGCCTGACTGTAGGAGTAGCTGCTAATATCCTTATGTTAGTGGCTGGGAGAGGTTGCGGGAAAAGCATGTGTGAGCACTGGGCCTGAACTCCCGTGTATCTGAGTTGAATACAGCGATTTCCAATGGCCTTCTTCAATCACAGTGTAGCTAGGTTCCAACTCCCATTACCGAGTGGGTAGCACACATCTGCCTCCCATGCATACACACTTCTGAGAGTTGAGCTTATGGCCTGTACCTCCACATCCAGCCTGCTGGTACCCTTGGCTTCTAAAAGGCCTAGGCTCGCTGTTTGACGGAAGTGCTGGGAGAGGTAATTGGAATCACCCGGCACACAAGACTAGTGCCTCCAAGCTCAGTTCAGCGATTTCCTAGTAATTCCTGTGGTAGACTGGTGCTACATACTAAGTTCCATACGTGAGAGGGTAGCTGAACGCCTTGTCCAAAACCATCTTACCTCTGAGAGTTGAGCTCACCCTCAGTCCCTCACAGTTCCACATGACTGCAGAGTGAGTTTCGCAGGTCTTCAGCAGAGACGTTTGCCAGAGGCTTCTGAGACGCAGGGTAACAATGCAGACCTGGAGGGTATCCCCAGGTGCAGTCGACTGGGAATCTTGGAACCTCCTGACTCAGAATACTGCTACCTTCTCACTGCCATAGGAATGCAGCTAGTTGACAGCTGGCTTCAAGACATGCTTTCCTGTGAGAGCTGAGGACAGGGCAGAACCCTCCCGCATGCTGCCTGACTGTAGGAGTAGCTGCTAACATCCTTATGTTAGTGGCTGGGAGAGGTTGCGGGAAAAGCAGGTGTGAGCACTGGGCCTGAACTCCCGTGTATCTGAGTTGAATACAGCGATTTCCAAAGGCTTTCCTCAACCACAGTGTAGCTAGGTTCCAAATCCCATGTACGAGCGGATAGCAGACATCTGCCTCCCATGCATACACACTTCTGAGATTTGAGCTTATGGCCTGTACCTCCACATCCAGCCTGCTGGTACCCTTGGCTTCTAAAAGGCCTAGGCTCGCTGTTTGACGGAAGTGCTGGGAGAGGTAATTGGAATCTCCCGGCACACAAGACGAGTGCCTCCAAGCTCAATTCACGATTTCCCAGTAACTCTTGTGGTAGACAGGTGCTACATACTAAGTTCCATATGTGAGAAGGTAGCTGAACGCCTTGTCCAAAAGCATCTTACTTCTGAGAGTTGAGCCCACCCTCAGTCCCTCACAGTTCCACACTGCCTGCAGAGTGAGTTTCACGTGTCTTCACCAGAGACGATTGCCAGAGTCTTCTGAGTACAAGTTAACAATGCAGACCTGGAGGGTATCTCCAGGTACAGTAGAGTGGTAATCTTGGAACCTCCTTACTCAGAGTACTGCTACCTTCTCACTGCCATAGGAATGCAGCTAGTTGACAGCTGGCTTCAAGACATGCTTCCCTGTGAGAGCTGAGGACAGGGCAGAACCCTCCCGCATCCTGCCTGACTGTAGTAGTAGCTGCTAACATCCTTATGTTTGTGGCTGGGAGAGGTTGCGGGAAAAGCATGTGTGAGCACTGGGCCTGTACTCCCGTGTATCTGAGTTGAATACAGCGATTTCCAATGGTCTTCTTCAATCACAGTGTAGCTAGGTTCCAACTCCCATGTCCGAGTGGGTAGCAGACATCTGCCTCCCATGCATACACACTTCTGAGAGTTGACCTTATGGCCTGTACCTCCACATCCAGCCTGCTGGTACCCTTGGCTTCTAAAAGGCCAAGGCTCGCTGTTTGACAGAAGTGCTGGGAGAGGTAATTGGAATCACCCGGCACACAAGACTAGTGCCTCCAAGCTCAGTTCAGCGATTTCCTAGTAATTCCTGTGGTAGACTGGTGCTACATACTAAGTTCCATACGTGAGAGGGTAGCTGAACGCCTTGTCCAAAACCATCTTACTTCTGAGAGTTGAGCTCAGCCTCAGTCCCTCACAGTTCCACACTGCCTGCAGAGTGAGTTTCACAGGTCTTCAGCAGAGACGTTTGCCAGAGGCTTCTGAGACGCAGGGTAACAATGCAGACCTGGAGGGTATCCCCAGGTGCAGTCGACTGGTAATCTTGGAACCTCCTGACTCAGAATACTGCTCCTTTCTCACTGCCATAGGAATGCAGCTAGTTGACAGCTGCCTTCAAGACATGCTTCCCTGTGAGAGCTGAGGACAGGGCAGAACCCTCCCGCATGCTGCCTGACTGTAGGAGTAGCTGCTAACATCCTTATGTTAGTGGCTGGGAGAGGTTGCGGGAAAAGCATGTGTGAGCACTGGGCCTGAACTCCCGTGTATCTGAGTTGAATACAGCGATTTCCAATGGCCTTCTTCAATCACAGTGTAGCTAGGTTCCAACTCCCATGTCCGAGTGGGTAGCAGACATCTGCCTCCCATGCATACACACTTCTGAGAGTTGACCTTATGGCCTGTACCTCCACATCCAGCCTGCTGGTACCCTTGGCTTCTAAAAGGCCTAGGCTCGCTGTTTGACGGAAGTGCTGGGAGAGGTAATTGGAATCACCCGGCACACAAGACTAGTGCCTCCAAGCTCAGTTCAGCGATTTCCTAGTAATTCCTGTGGTAGACTGGTGCTACATACTAAGTTCCATACGTGAGAGGGTAGCTGAACGCCTTGTCCAAAACCATCTTACTTCTGAGAGTTGAGCTCAGCCTCAGTCCCTCACAGTTCCACACTGCCTGCAGAGTGAGTTTCGCAGGTCTTCAGCAGAGACGTTTGCCAGAGGCTTCTGAGACGCAGGGTAACAATGCAGACCTGGAGGGTATCCCCAGGTGCAGTCGACTGGTAATCTTGGAACCTCCTGACTCAGAATACTGCTACCTTCTCACTGCCATAGGAATGCAGCTAGTTGACAGCTAGCTGGCTTCAGGACTTGCTTCCCTGAGAGAGCTGAGGACAGGGCGGAACCCTCCCGCATGCTGCCTGACTGTAGGAGTAGCTGCTAACATCCTAATGTTAGTGGCTGGGAGAGGTTGCGGGAAAAGCATGTGTGAGCACTGGGCCTGAACTCCCGTGTATCTGAGTTGAATACAGCGATTTCCAACGGCTTCCCTCAACCAGAGTGTAGCTAGGTTCCAAATCCCATGTACGAGCGGGTAGCAGACATCTGCCTCCCATGCATACACACTTCTGAGAGTTGAGCTTATGGCCTGTACCTCCACATCCAGCCTGCTGGTACCCTTGGCTTCTAAAAGGCCTAGGCTCGCTGTTTGACGGAAGTGCTTGGATAGGTAATTGGAATCTCCCGGCACACAAGACGAGTGCCTCCAAGCTCAATTCACGATTTCCCAGTAATTCTTGTGGTAGACAGGTGCTACATACTAAGTTCCATATGTGAGAAGGTAGCTGAACGCCTTGTCCAAAAGCATCTTACTTCTGAGAGTTGAGCTCACCCTCAGTCCCTCACAGTTCCACACTGCCTGCAGAGTGAGTTTCACACGTCTTCACCAGAGACCATTGCCAGAGGCTTCTGAGTACAAGTTAACAATGCAGACCTGGAGGGTATCTCCAGGTGCAGTAGAGTGGTAATCTTGGAACCTCCTGACTCAGAGTACTGCTACCTTCTCAGTGCCATAGGAATGCAGCTAGTTGACAGCTGGCTTCAAGACATGCTTCCCTGTGAGAGCTGAGGACAGGGCATAACCCTCCCGCATCCTGCCTGACTGTAGGAGTAGCTGCTAACATCCTTATGTTAGTGGCTGGGAGAGGTTGCGGGAAAAGCATGTGTGAGCACTGGGCCTGAACTCCCGTGTATCTGAGTTGAATACAGCGATTTCCAGTGGCCTTCTTCAATCACAGTGTAGCTAGGTTCCAACTCCCATGTCCGAGTGGGTAGCAGACATCTGCCTCCCATGCATACACACTTCTGAGAGTTGAGCTTATGGCCTGTACCTCCACATCCAGCCTGCTGGTACCCTTGGCTTCTAAAAGGCTTAGGCTCGCTGTTTGACGGAAGTGCTGGGAGAGGTAATTGGAATCACCCGGCACACAAGACTAGTGCCTCCAAGATGAGTTCAGCGATTTCCTAGTAATTCCTGTGGTAGACTGGTGCTACATACTAAGTTCCATACGTGAGAGGGTAGCTGAACGCCTTGTCCAAAACCATCTTAGTTCTGAGAGTTGAGCTCAGCCTCAGTCCCTCACAGTTCCACACTGCCTGCAGAGTGAGTTTCACACGTCTTCACCAGAGACGATTGCCAGAGTCTTCTGAGTACAAGTTAACAATGCAGACCTGCAGAGTATCTCCAGGTGCAGTAGAGTGGTAATCTTGGAACCTCCTGACTCAGAGTACTGCTACCTTCTCACTGCCATAGGAAAGCAGCTAGTTGACAGTTGGCTTCAAGACATGCTTCCCTGTGAGAGCTGAGGACAGGGCAGAACCCTCCCGCATCCTGCCTGACTGTAGGAGTAGCTGCTAACATCCTTATGTTAGTGGCTGGGAGAGGTTCCGGGAAAAGCATGTGTGAGCACTGGGCCTGAACTCCCGTGTATCTGAGTTGAATACAGCGATTTCCAATGGCCTTCTTCAATCACAGTGTAGCTAGGTTCCAACTCCCATGTCCGAGTGGGTAGCAGACATCTGCCTCCCATGCATACACACTTCTGAGAGTTGACCTTATGGCCTGTACCTCCACATCCAGCCTGCTGGTACCCTTGGCTTCTAAAAGGCCTAGGCTCGCTGTTTGACGGAAGTGCTGGGAGAGGTAATTGGAATCACACGGCACACAAGACTAGTGCCTCCAAGCTCAGTTCAGCGATTTCCTAGTAATTCCTTTGGTAGACTGGTGCTACATACTAAGTTCCATACGTGAGAGGGTAGCTGAACGCCTTGTCCAAAACCATCTTACTTCTGAGAGTTGAGCTCAGCCTCAGTCCCTCACAGTTCCACACTGCCTGCAGAGTGTGTTTCGCAGGTCTTCAGCAGAGACGTTTGCCAGAGGCTTCTGAGACGCAGGGTAACAATGCAGACCTGGAGGGTATCCCCAGGTGCAGTCGACTGGTAATCTTGGAACCTCCTGACTCAGAATACTGCTACCTTCTCACTGCCATAGGAATGCAGCTAGTTGACAGCTAGCTGGCTTCAAGACATGCTTCCCTGAGAGAGCTTAGGACAGGGCAGAACCCTCCCGCATGCTGCCTGACTGTAGGTGTAGCTGCTAACATCCTTATGTTAGTGGCTGGGAGAGGTTGCGGGAAAAGCATGTGTGAGCACTGGGCCTGAACTTCCGTGTATCTGAGTTGAATACAGTGATTTCCAACGGCTTTCCTCAACAGAGTGTAGCTAGATTCCAAATCCCATGTACGAGCGGGTAGCAGACATCTGCCTCCCATGCGTACACACTTCTGAGAGTTGAGCTTATGGCCTGTATCTCCACAGCCAGCCTGCTGGTACCCTTGGCTTCTAAAAGGCCTAGGCTCGCTGTTTGACGGAAGTGCTGGGAGAGGTAATTGGAATCACCCGTCACACAAGACTAGTGCCTCCAAGCTCAGTTCAGCGATTTCCTAGTAATTCCTGTGGTAGACTGGTGCTACATACTAAGTTCCATACGTGAGAGGGTAGCTGAACGCCTTGTCCAAAACCATCTTACTTCTGAGAGTTGAGCACACCCTCAGTCCCTCACACTTCCACACTGCCTGCAGAGTGAGTTTCGCAGGTCTTCAGCAGAGACGTTTGCCAGAGGCTTCTGAGACGCAGGGTAACAATGCAGACCTGGAGGGTATCCCCAGGTGCAGTCGACTGGTAATCTTGGACCCTCCTGACTCAGAATACTGCTACCTTCTCACTGCCATAGGAATGCAGCTAGTTGACAGCTGGCTTCAAGACATGCTTCCCTGTGAGAGCTGAGGACAGGGCAGAACCTTCCCGCATGCTGCCTGACTGTAGGACTAGCTGCTAACATCCTTATGTTAGTGGCTGGGAGAGGTTGCGGGAAAAGCATGTGTGAGCACTGGGCCTGAACTCCCGTGTATCTGAGTTGAATACAGCGATTTCCAACGGCTTTCCTCAACCAGAGAGTAGCTACGTTCCAAATCCCATGTCCTAGTGGGTAGCAGACATCTGCCTCCCATGCATACACACTTCTGAGAGTTGAGCTTATGGCCTGTACCTCCACATCCAGCCTGCTGGTACCGTTGGCTTGTAAAAGGCCTAGGCTCGCAGTTTGACGGAAGTGCTGGGAGAGGTAATTGGAATCTCCCGGCACACAAGACGAGTGCCTCCAAGCTCAATTCACGATTTCCCAGTAATTCTTGTGGTAGACAGGTGCCACATACTAAGTTCCATATGTGAGATGGTAGCTGAACGCCTTGTCCAAAAGCATCTTACTTCTGAGAGTTGAGCCCACCCTCAGTCCCTCACAGTTCCACACTGCCTGCAGAGTGAGTTTCACACGTCTTCACCTGAGACTATTGCCAGAGGCTTCTGAGTACAAGTTAACAATGCAGACCTGGAGGGTATCTCCAGGTGCAGTAGAGTGGTAATCTTGGAACCTCCTGACTCAGAATACTGCTACCTTCTCACTGCCATAGGAATGCAGCTAGTTGACAGCTGGCTTCAAGACATGCTTCCCTGTGAGAGCTGAGGACAGGGCAGAACCCTCCCGCATGCTGCCTGACTGTAGGAGTAGCTGCTAACATCCTTATGTTAGTGGCTGGGAGAGGTTGCGGGAAAAGCATGTGTGAGCACTGGGCCTGTACTCCCGTGTATCTGAGTTGAATACAGCGATTTCCAATGGTCTTCTTCAATCACAGTGTAGCTAGGTTCCAACTCCCATGTCCGAGTGGGTAGCAGACATCTGCCTCCCATGCATACACACTTCTGAGAGTTGACCTTATGGCCTGTACCTCCACATCCAGCCTGCTGGTACCCTTGGCTTCTAAAAGGCCAAGGCTCGCTGTTTGACAGAAGTGCTGGGAGAGGTAATTGGAATCACCCGGCACACAAGACTAGTGCCTCCAAGCTCAGTTCAGCGATTTCCTAGTAATTCCTGTGGTAGACTGGTGCTACATACTAAGTTCCATACGTGAGAGGGTAGCTGAACGCCTTGTCCAAAACCATCTTACTTCTGAGAGTTGAGCTCAGCCTCAGTCCCTCACAGTTCCACACTGCCTGCAGAGTGAGTTTCACAGGTCTTCAGCAGAGACGTTTGCCAGAGGCTTCTGAGACGCAGGGTAACAATGCAGACCTGGAGGGTATCCCCAGGTGCAGTCGACTGGTAATCTTGGAACCTCCTGACTCAGAATACTGCTCCTTTCTCACTGCCATAGGAATGCAGCTAGTTGACAGCTGCCTTCAAGACATGCTTCCCTGTGAGAGCTGAGGACAGGGCAGAACCCTCCCGCATGCTGCCTGACTGTAGGAGTAGCTGCTAACATCCTTATGTTAGTGGCTGGGAGAGGTTGCGGGAAAAGCATGTGTGAGCACTGGGCCTGAACTCCCGTGTATCTGAGTTGAATACAGCGATTTCCAATGGCCTTCTTCAATCACAGTGTAGCTAGGTTCCAACTCCCATGTCCGAGTGGGTAGCAGACATCTGCCTCCCATGCATACACACTTCTGAGAGTTGACCTTATGGCCTGTACCTCCACATCCAGCCTGCTGGTACCCTTGGCTTCTAAAAGGCCTAGGCTCGCTGTTTGACGGAAGTGCTGGGAGAGGTAATTGGAATCACCCGGCACACAAGACTAGTGCCTCCAAGCTCAGTTCAGCGATTTCCTAGTAATTCCTGTGGTAGACTGGTGCTACATACTAAGTTCCATACGTGAGAGGGTAGCTGAACGCCTTGTCCAAAACCATCTTACTTCTGAGAGTTGAGCTCAGCCTCAGTCCCTCACAGTTCCACACTGCCTGCAGAGTGAGTTTCGCAGGTCTTCAGCAGAGACGTTTGCCAGAGGCTTCTGAGACGCAGGGTAACAATGCAGACCTGGAGGGTATCCCCAGGTGCAGTCGACTGGTAATCTTGGAACCTCCTGACTCAGAATACTGCTACCTTCTCACTGCCATAGGAATGCAGCTAGTTGACAGCTAGCTGGCTTCAGGACTTGCTTCCCTGAGAGAGCTGAGGACAGGGCTGAACCCTCCCGCATGCTGCCAGACTGTAGGAGTAGCTGCTAACATCCTAATGTTAGTGGCTGGGAGAGGTTGCGGGAAAAGCATGTGTGAGCACTGGGCCTGAACTCCCGTGTATCTGAGTTGAATACAGCGATTTCCAACGGCTTCCCTCAACCAGAGTGTAGCTAGGTTCCAAATCCCATGTACGAGCGGGTAGCAGACATCTGCCTCCCATGCATACACACTTCTGAGAGTTGAGCTTATGGCCTGTACCTCCACATCCAGCCTGCTGGTACCCTTGGCTTCTAAAAGGCCTAGGCTCGCTGTTTGACGGAAGTGCTGGGATAGGTAATTGGAATCTCCCGGCACACAAGACGAGTGCCTCCAAGCTCAATTCACGATTTCCCAGTAATTCTTGTGGTAGACAGGTGCTACATACTAAGTTCCATATGTGAGAAGGTAGCTGAACGCCTTGTCCAAAAGCATCTTACTTCTGAGAGTTGAGCTCACCCTCAGTCCCTCACAGTTCCACACTGCCTGCAGAGTGAGTTTCACACGTCTTCACCAGAGACCATTGCCAGAGGCTTCTGAGTACAAGTTAACAATGCAGACCTGGAGGGTATCTCCAGGTGCAGTAGAGTGGTAATCTTGGAACCTCCTGACTCAGAGTACTGCTACCTTCTCAGTGCCATAGGAATGCAGCTAGTTGACAGCTGGCTTCAAGACATGCTTCCCTGTGAGAGCTGAGGACAGGGCATAACCCTCCCGCATCCTGCCTGACTGTAGGAGTAGCTGCTAACATCCTTATGTTAGTGGCTGGGAGAGGTTGCGGGAAAAGCATGTGTGAGCACTGGGCCTGAACTCCCGTGTATCTGAGTTGAATACAGCGATTTCCAGTGGCCTTCTTCAATCACAGTGTAGCTAGGTTCCAACTCCCATGTCCGAGTGGGTAGCAGACATCTGCCTCCCATGCATACACACTTCTGAGAGTTGAGCTTATGGCCTGTACCTCCACATCCAGCCTGCTGGTACCCTTGGCTTCTAAAAGGCTTAGGCTCGCTGTTTGACGGAAGTGCTGGGAGAGGTAATTGGAATCACCCGGCACACAAGACTAGTGCCTCCAAGATGAGTTCAGCGATTTCCTAGTAATTCCTGTGGTAGACTGGTGCTACATACTAAGTTCCATACGTGAGAGGGTAGCTGAACGCCTTGTCCAAAACCATCTTAGTTCTGAGAGTTGAGCTCAGCCTCAGTCCCTCACAGTTCCACACTGCCTGCAGAGTGAGTTTCACACGTCTTCACCAGAGACGATTGCCAGAGTCTTCTGAGTACAAGTTAACAATGCAGACCTGCAGAGTATCTCCAGGTGCAGTAGAGTGGTAATCTTGGAACCTCCTGACTCAGAGTACTGCTACCTTCTCACTGCCATAGGAAAGCAGCTAGTTGACAGTTGGCTTCAAGACATGCTTCCCTGTGAGAGCTGAGGACAGGGCAGAACCCTCCCGCATCCTGCCTGACTGTAGGAGTAGCTGCTAACATCCTTATGTTAGTGGCTGGGAGAGGTTCCGGGAAAAGCATGTGTGAGCACTGGGCCTGAACTCCCGTGTATCTGAGTTGAATACAGCGATTTCCAATGGCCTTCTTCAATCACAGTGTAGCTAGGTTCCAACTCCCATGTCCGAGTGGGTAGCAGACATCTGCCTCCCATGCATACACACTTCTGAGAGTTGAGCTTATGGCCTGTACCTCCACATCCAGCCTGCTGGTACCCTTGGCTTCTAAAAGGCCTAGGCTCGCTGTTTGACGGAAGTGCTGGGAGAGGTAATTGGAATCACCCGGCACACAAGACTAGTGCCTCCAAGCTCAGTTCAGCGATTTCCTAGTAATTCCTTTGGTAGACTGGTGCTACATACTAAGTTCCATACGTGAGAGGGTAGCTGAACGCCTTGTCCAAAACCATCTTACTTCTGAGAGTTGAGCTCAGCCTCAGTCCCTCACAGTTCCACACTGCCTGCAGAGTGTGTTTCGCAGGTCTTCAGCAGAGACGTTTGCCAGAGGCTTCTGAGACGCAGGGTAACAATGCAGACCTGGAGGGTATCCCCAGGTGCAGTCGACTGGTAATCTTGGAACCTCCTGACTCAGAATACTGCTACCTTCTCACTGCCATAGGAATGCAGCTAGTTGACAGCTGGCTTCAAGACATGCTTCCCTGTGAGAGCTGAGGACAGGGCAGAACCTTCCCGCATGCTGCCTGACTGTAGGACTAGCTGCTAACATCCTTATGTTAGTGGCTGGGAGAGGTTGCGGGAAAAGCATGTGTGAGCACTGGGCCTGAACTCCCGTGTATCTGAGTTGAATACAGCGATTTCCAACGGCTTTCCTCAACCAGAGAGTAGCTACGTTCCAAATCCCATGTCCTAGTGGGTAGCAGACATCTGCCTCCCATGCATACACACTTCTGAGAGTTGAGCTTATGGCCTGTACCTCCACATCCAGCCTGCTGGTACCGTTGGCTTCTAAAAGGCCTAGGCTCGCAGTTTGACGGAAGTGCTGGGAGAGGTAATTGGAATCTCCCGGCACACAAGACGAGTGCCTCCAAGCTCAATTCACGATTTCCCAGTAATTCTTGTGGTAGACAGGTGCCACATACTAAGTTCCATATGTGAGATGGTAGCTGAACGCCTTGTCCAAAAGCATCTTACTTCTGAGAGTTGAGCCCACCCTCAGTCCCTCACAGTTCCACACTGCCTGCAGAGTGAGTTTCACACGTCTTCACCAGAGACTATTGCCAGAGGCTTCTGAGTACAAGTTAACAATGCAGACCTGGAGGGTATCTCCAGGTGCAGTAGAGTGGTAATCTTGGAACCTCCTGACTCAGAATACTGCTACCTTCTCACTGCCATAGGAATGCAGCTAGTTGACAGCTGGCTTCAAGACATGCTTCCCTGTGAGAGCTGAGGACAGGGCAGAACCCTCCCGCATCCTGCCTGACTGTAGGAGTAGCTGCTAACATCCTTATGTTAGTGGCTGGGAGAGGTTGCGGGAAAAGCATGTGTGAGCACTGGGCCTGAACTCCCGTGTATCTGAGTTGAATGCAGCGATTTCCAATGGCCTTCTTCAATCACAGTGTAGCTAGGTTCCAACTCCCATGTCCGAGGGGGTAGCAGACATCTGCCTCCCATGCATACACACTTCTGAGAGTTGAGCTTATGGCCTGTACCTCCACATCCAGCCTGCTGGTACCCTTGGCTTCTAAAAGGCCTAGGCTCGCTGTTTGACGGAAGTGCTGAGAGAGGTAATTGGAATCACCCGGCACACAACACGAGTGCCTCCAAGCTCAGTTCAGCGATTTCCTAGTAATTCCTGTGGTAGACTGGTGCTACATACTAAGTTCCATACGTGAGAGGGTAGCTGAACGCCTTGTCCAAAACCATCTTACTTCTGAGAGTTGAGCTCAGCCTCAGTCCCTCACAGTTCCACACTGCCTGCAGAGTGAGTTTCGCAGGTCTTCAGCAGAGACGTTTGCCAGAGGCTTCTGAGACGCAGGGTAACAATGCAGACCTGGAGGGTATCCCCAGGTGCAGTCGACTGGTAATCTTGGAACCTCCTGACTCAGAATACTGCTACCTTCTCACAGCCATAGGAATGCAGCTGGTTGACAGCTGGCTTCAAGACATGATTCCCTGTGAGAGCTGAGGACAGGGCAGATCCCTCCCGCATGCTGCCTGACTGTAGGAGTAACTGCTAACATCCTTATGTTAGTGGCTGGGAGAGGTTGCGGGAAAAGCATGTGTGAGCACTGGGCCTGAACTCCCGTGTATCTGATTTGAATACAGCGATTTCCAACGGCTTTCCTCAACCAGAGTGTAGCTACGTTCCAAATCCCAAGTACGAGCGGGTAGCAGACATCTGCCTCCCATGCATACACACTTCTGAGAGTTGAGCTTATGGCCTGTACCTCCACATCCAGCCTGCTGGTACCGTTGGCTTCTAAAAGGCCTAGGCTCGCTGTTTGACGGAAGTGCTGGGAGAGGTAATTGGAATCTCTCGGCACACAAGACGAGTGCCTCCAAGCTCAATTCACGATTTCCCAGTAATTCTTGTGGTAGACAGGTGCCACATACTAAGTTCCATATGTGAGATGGTAGCTGAACGCCTTGTCCAAAAGCATTTTACTTCTGAGAGTTGAGCCCACCCTCAGTCCCTCACAGTTCCACACTGCCTGCAGAGTGAGTTTCACACGTCTTCACCAGAGACGATTGCCAGAGGCTTCTGAGTACAAGTTAACAATGCAGACCTGGAGGGTATCTCCAGGTGCAGTAGAGTGGTAATCTTGGAACCTCCTGACTCAGAGTACTGCTACCTTCTCACTGCCATAGGAATGCAGCTAGTTGACAGCTGGCTTCAAGACATGCTTCCCTGTGAGAGCTGAGGACAGGGCAGAACCCTCCCGCATCCTGCCTGACTGTAGGAGTAGCTGCTAACATCCTTATGTTAGTGGCTGGGAGAGGTTGCGGGAAAAGCATGTGTGAGCACTGGGCCTGAACTCCCATGTATCTGAGTTGAATACAGCGATTTCCAATGGCCTTCTTCAATCACAGTGTAGCTAGGTTCCAACTCCCATGTCAGAGTGGGTAGCAGACATCTGCCTCCCATGCATACACACTTCTGAGAGTTGAGCTTATGGCCTGTACCTCCACATCCAGCCTGCTGGTACCCTTGGCTTCTAAAAGGCCAAGGCTCGCTGTTTGACGGAAGTGCTGGGAGAGGTAATTGGAATCACCCGGCACACAAGACTAGTGCCTCCAAGCTCAGTTCAGCGATTTCCTAGTAATTCCTGTGGTAGACTGGTGCTACATACTAAGTTCCATACGTGAGAGGGTAGCGGAACGCCTTGTCCAAAACCATCTTACTTCTGAGAGTTGAGCTCAGCCTCAGTCCCTCACAGTTCCACACTGCCTGCAGAGTGAGTTTCACAGGTCTTCAGCAGAGACGTTTGCCAGAGGCTTCTGAGACGCAGGGTAACAATGCAGACCTGGAGGGTATCCCCAGGTGCAGTCGACTGGTAATCTTGGAACCTCCTGACTCAGAATACTGCTACCTTCTCACTGCCATAGGAATGCAGCTAGTTGACAGCTGGCTTCAAGACATGCTTCCCTGTGAGAGCTGAGGACAGGGCAGAACCCTCCCGCATGCTGCCTGACTGTAGGAGTAGCTGCTAACATCCTAATGTTAGTGGCTGGGAGAGGTTGCGGGAAAAGCATGTGTGAGCACTGGGCCTGAACTCCCGTGTATCTGAGTTGAATACAGCGATTTCCAATGGCCTTCTTCAATCACAGTGTAGCTAGGTTCCAACTCCCATGTCCGAGTGGGTAGCAGACATCTGCCTCCCATGCATACACACTTCTGAGAGTTGACCTTATGGCCTGTACCTCCACATCCAGCCTGCTGGTACCCTTGGCTTCTAAAAGGCCTAGGCTCGCTGTTTGACGGAAGTGCTGGGAGAGGTAATTGGAATCACCCGGCACACAAGACTAGTGCCTCCAAGCTCAGTTCAGCGATTTCCTAGTAATTCCTGTGGTAGACTGGTGCTACATACTAAGTTCCATACGTGAGAGGGTAGCTGAACGCCTTGTCCAAAACCATCTTACTTCTGAGAGTTGAGCTCAGCCTCAGTCCCTCACAGTTCCACACTGCCTGCAGAGTGAGTTTCGCAGGTCTTCAGCAGAGACGTTTGCCAGAGGCTTCTGAGACGCAGGGTAACAATGCAGACCTGGAGGGTATCCCCAGGTGCAGTCGACTGGTAATCTTGGAACCTCCTGACTCAGAATACTGCTACCTTCTCACTGCCATAGGAATGCAGCTAGTTGACAGCTAGCTGGCTTCAGGACTTGCTTCCCTGAGAGAGCTGAGGACAGGGCGGAACCCTCCCGCATGCTGCCTGACTGTAGGAGTAGCTGCTAACATCCTAATGTTAGTGGCTGGGAGAGGTTGCGGGAAAAGCATGTGTGAGCACTGGGCCTGAACTCCCGTGTATCTGAGTTGAATACAGCGATTTCCAACGGCTTCCCTCAACCAGAGTGTAGCTAGGTTCCAAATCCCATGTACGAGCGGGTAGCAGACATCTGCCTCCCATGCATACACACTTCTGAGAGTTGAGCTTATGGCCTGTACCTCCACATCCAGCCTGCTGGTACCCTTGGCTTCTAAAAGGCCTAGGCTCGCTGTTTGACGGAAGTGCTGGGATAGGTAATTGGAATCTCCCGGCACACAAGACGAGTGCCTCCAAGCTCAATTCACGATTTCCCAGTAATTCTTGTGGTAGACAGGTGCTACATACTAAGTTCCATATGTGAGAAGGTAGCTGAACGCCTTGTCCAAAAGCATCTTACTTCTGAGAGTTGAGCTCACCCTCAGTCCCTCACAGTTCCACACTGCCTGCAGAGTGAGTTTCACACGTCTTCACCAGAGACCATTGCCAGAGGCTTCTGAGTACAAGTTAACAATGCAGACCTGGAGGGTATCTCCAGGTGCAGTAGAGTGGTAATCTTGGAACCTCCTGACTCAGAGTACTGCTACCTTCTCAGTGCCATAGGAATGCAGCTAGTTGACAGCTGGCTTCAAGACATGCTTCCCTGTGAGAGCTGAGGACAGGGCATAACCCTCCCGCATCCTGCCTGACTGTAGGAGTAGCTGCTAACATCCTTATGTTAGTGGCTGGGAGAGGTTGCGGGAAAAGCATGTGTGAGCACTGGGCCTGAACTCCCGTGTATCTGAGTTGAATACAGCGATTTCCAGTGGCCTTCTTCAATCACAGTGTAGCTAGGTTCCAACTCCCATGTCCGAGTGGGTAGCAGACATCTGCCTCCCATGCATACACACTTCTGAGAGTTGAGCTTATGGCCTGTACCTCCACATCCAGCCTGCTGGTACCCTTGGCTTCTAAAAGGCTTAGGCTCGCTGTTTGACGGAAGTGCTGGGAGAGGTAATTGGAATCACCCGGCACACAAGACTAGTGCCTCCAAGATGAGTTCAGCGATTTCCTAGTAATTCCTGTGGTAGACTGGTGCTACATGCTAAGTTCCATACGTGAGAGGGTAGCTGAACGCCTTGTCCAAAACCATCTTAGTTCTGAGAGTTGAGCTCAGCCTCAGTCCCTCACAGTTCCACACTGCCTGCAGAGTGAGTTTCACACGTCTTCACCAGAGACGATTGCCAGAGTCTTCTGAGTACAAGTTAACAATGCAGACCTGCAGAGTATCTCCAGGTGCAGTAGAGTGGTAATCTTGGAACCTCCTGACTCAGAGTACTGCTACCTTCTCACTGCCATAGGAAAGCAGCTAGTTGACAGTTGGCTTCAAGACATGCTTCCCTGTGAGAGCTGAGTACAGGGCAGAACCCTCCCGCATCCTGCCTGACTGTAGGAGTAGCTGCTAACATCCTTATGTTAGTGGCTGGGAGAGGTTCCGGGAAAAGCATGTGTGAGCACTGGGCCTGAACTCCCGTGTATCTGAGTTGAATACAGCGATTTCCAATGGCCTTCTTCAATCACAGTGTAGCTAGGTTCCAACTCCCATGTCCGAGTGGGTAGCAGACATCTGCCTCCCATGCATACACACTTCTGAGAGTTGAGCTTATGGCCTGTACCTCCACATCCAGCCTGCTGGTACCCTTGGCTTCTAAAAGGCCTAGGCTCGCTGTTTGACGGAAGTGCTGGGAGAGGTAATTGGAATCACCCGGCACACAAGACTAGTGCCTCCAAGCTCAGTTCAGCGATTTCCTAGTAATTCCTTTGGTAGACTGGTGCTACATACTAAGTTCCATACGTGAGAGGGTAGCTGAATGCCTTGTCCAAAACCATCTTACTTCTGAGAGTTGAGCTCAGCCTCAGTCCCTCAGAGTTCCACACTGCCTGCAGAGTGTGTTTCGCAGGTCTTCAGCAGAGACGTTTGCCAGAGGCTTCTGAGACGCAGGGTAACAATGCAGACCTGGAGGGTATCCCCAGGTGCAGTCGACTGGTAATCTTGGAACCTCCTGACTCAGAATACTGCTACCTTCTCACTGCCATAGGAATGCAGCTAGTTGACAGCTAGCTGGCTTCAAGACATGCTTCCCTGAGAGAGCTTAGGACAGGGCAGAACCCTCCCGCATGCTGCCTGACTGTAGGTGTAGCTGCTAACATCCTTATGTTAGTGGCTGGGAGAGGTTGCGGGAAAAGCATGTGTGAGCACTGGGCCTGAACTTCCGTGTATCTGAGTTGAATACAGTGATTTCCAACGGCTTTCCTCAACAGAGTGTAGCTAGATTCCAAATCCCATGTACGAGCGGGTAGCAGACATCTGCCTCCCATGCGTACACACTTCTGAGAGTTGAGCTTATGGCCTGTATCTCCACAGCCAGCCTGCTGGTACCCTTGGCTTCTAAAAGGCCTAGGCTCGCTGTTTGACGGAAGTGCTGGGAGAGGTAATTGGAATCACCCGTCACACAAGACTAGTGCCTCCAAGCTCAGTTCAGCGATTTCCTAGTAATTCCTGTGGTAGACTGGTGCTACATACTAAGTTCCATACGTGAGAGGGTAGCTGAACGCCTTGTCCAAAACCATCTTACTTCTGAGAGTTGAGCACACCCTCAGTCCCTCACACTTCCACACTGCCTGCAGAGTGAGTTTCGCAGGTCTTCAGCAGAGACGTTTGCCAGAGGCTTCTGAGACGCAGGGTAACAATGCAGACCTGGAGGGTATCCCCAGGTGCAGTCGACTGGGAATCTTGGAACCTCCTGACTCAGAATACTGCTACCTTCTCACTGCCATAGGAATGCAGCTAGTTGACAGCTGGCTTCAAGACATGCTTCCCTGTGAGAGCTGAGGACAGGGCAGAACCCTCCCGCATGCTGCCTGACTGTAGGAGTAGCTGCTAACATCCTTATGTTAGTGGCTGGGAGAGGTTGCGGGAAAAGCATGTGTGAGCACTGGGCCTGAACTCCCGTGTATCTGAGTTGAATACAGCGATTTCCAACGGCTTTCCTCAACCAGAGTGTAGCTAGGTTCCAACTCCCATGTCCGAGTGGGTAGCAGACATCTGCCTCCCATGCATACACACTTCTGAGAGTTGAGCTTATGGCCTGTACCTCCACATCCAGCCTGCTGGTACCCTTGGCTTCTAAAAGGCCTAGGCTCGCTGTTTGACGGAAGTGCTGGGAGAGGTAAATGGAATCACCCGGCACACAAGACTAGTGCCTCCAAGCTCAGTTCAGCGATTTCCTAGTAATTCCTGTGGTAGACTGGTGCTACATACTAAGTTCCATACGTGAGAGGGTAGCTGAACGCCTTGTCCAAAACCATCTTACTTCTGAGAGTTGAGCTCACCCTCAGTCCCTCACAGTTCCACACTGCCTGCAGAGTGAGTTTCGCAGGTCTTCAGCAGAGACGTTTGCCAGAGGCTTCTGAGACACAGGGTAACAATGCAGACCTGGAGGGTATCCCCAGGTGCAGTCGACTGGTAATCTTGGAACCTCCTGACTCAGAATACTGCTACCTTCTCACTGCCATAGGAATGCAGCTAGTTGACAGCTGGCTTCAAGACATGCTTCCCTGTGAGAGCTGAGGACAGGGCAGAACCTTCCCGCATGCTGCCTGACTGTAGGACTAGCTGCTAACATCCTTATGTTAGTGGCTGGGAGAGGTTGCGGGAAAAGCATGTGTGAGCACTGGGCCTGAACTCCCGTGTATCTGAGTTGAATACAGCGATTTCCAACGGCTTTCCTCAACCAGAGAGTAGCTACGTTCCAAATCCCATGTCCTAGTGGGTAGCAGACATCTGCCTCCCATGCATACACACTTCTGAGAGTTGAGCTTATGGCCTGTACCTCCACATCCAGCCTGCTGGTACCGTTGGCTTCTAAAAGGCCTAGGCTCGCAGTTTGACGGAAGTGCTGGGAGAGGTAATTGGAATCTCCCGGCACACAAGACGAGTGCCTCCAAGCTCAATTCACGATTTCCCAGTAATTCTTGTGGTAGACAGGTGCCACATACTAAGTTCCATATGTGAGATGGTAGCTGAACGCCTTGTCCAAAAGCATCTTACTTCTGAGAGTTGAGCCCACCCTCAGTCCCTCACAGTTCCACACTGCCTGCAGAGTGAGTTTCACACGTCTTCACCAGAGACTATTGCCAGAGGCTTCTGAGTACAAGTTAACAATGCAGACCTGGAGGGTATCTCCAGGTGCAGTAGAGTGGTAATCTTGGAACCTCCTGACTCAGAATACTGCTACCTTCTCACTGCCATAGGAATGCAGCTAGTTGACAGCTGGCTTCAAGACATGCTTCCCTGTGAGAGCTGAGGACAGGGCAGAACCCTCCCGCATGCTGCCTGACTGTAGGAGTAGCTGCTAACATCCTTATGTTAGTGGCTGGGAGAGGTTGCGGGAAAAGCATGTGTGAGCACTGGGCCTGAACTCCCGTGTATCTGAGTTGAATACAGCGATTTCCAATGGCCTTCTTCAATCACAGTGTAGCTAGGTTCCAACTCCCATGTCCGAGGGGGTAGCAGACATCTGCCTCCCATGCATACACACTTCTGAGAGTTGAGCTTATGGCCTGTACCTCCACATCCAGCCTGCTGGTACCCTTGGCTTCTAAAAGGCCTAGGCTCGCTGTTTGACGGAAGTGCTGAGAGAGGTAATTGGAATCACCCGGCACACAAGACTAGTGCCTCCAAGCTCAGTTCAGCGATTTCCTAGTAATTCCTGTGGTAGACTGGTGCTACATACTAAGTTCCATACGTGAGAGGGTAGCTGAACGCCTTGTCCAAAACCATCTTACTTCTGAGAGTTGAGGTCAGCCTCAGTCCCTCACAGTTCCACACTGCCTGCAGAGTGAGTTTCGCAGGTCTTCAGCAGAGACGTTTGCCACAGGCTTCTGAGACGCAGGGTAACAATGCAGACCTGGAGGGTATCCCCAGGTGCAGTCGACTGGTAATCTTGGAACCTCCTGACTCAGAATACTGCTACCTTCTCACAGCCATAGGAATGCAGCTGGTTGACAGCTGGCTTCAAGACATGATTCCCTGTGAGAGCTGAGGACAGGGCAGATCCCTCCCGCATGCTGCCTGACTGTAGGAGTAACTGCTAACATCCTTATGTTAGTGGCTGGGAGATGTTGCGGGAAAAGCATGTGTGAGCACTGGGCCTGAACTCCCGTGTATCTGATTTGAATACAGCGATTTCCAACGGCTTTCCTCAACCAGAGTGTAGCTACGTTCCAAATCCCAAGTACGAGCGGGTAGCAGACATCTGCCTCCCATGCATACACACTTCTGAGAGTTGAGCTTATGGCCTGTACCTCCACATCCAGCCTGCTGGTACCGTTGGCTTCTAAAAGGCCTAGGCTCGCTGTTTGACGGAAGTGCTGGGAGAGGTAATTGGAATCTCTCGGCACACAAGACGAGTGCCTCCAAGCTCAATTCACGATTTCCCAGTAATTCTTGTGGTAGACAGGTGCCACATACTAAGTTCCATATGTGAGATGGTAGCTGAACGCCTTGTCCAAAAGCATTTTACTTCTGAGAGTTGAGCCCACCCTCAGTCCCTCACAGTTCCACACTGCCTGCAGAGTGAGTTTCACACGTCTTCACCAGAGACGATTGCCAGAGGCTTCTGAGTACAAGTTAACAATGCAGACCTGGAGGGTATCTCCAGGTGCAGTAGAGTGGTAATCTTGGAACCTCCTGACTCAGAGTACTGCTACCTTCTCACTGCCATAGGAATGCAGCTAGTTGACAGCTGGCTTCAAGACATGCTTCCCTGTGAGAGCTGAGGACAGGGCAGAACCCTCCCGCATCCTGCCTGACTGTAGGAGTAGCTGCTAACATCCTTATGTTAGTGGCTGGGAGAGGTTGCGGGAAAAGCATGTGTGAGCACTGGGCCTGTACTCCCGTGTATCTGAGTTGAATACAGCGATTTCCAATGGCCTTCTTCAATCACAGTGTAGCTAGGTTCCAACTCCCATGTCAGAGTGGGTAGCAGACATCTGCCTCCCATGCATACACACTTCTGAGAGTTGAGCTTATGGCCTGTACCTCCACATCCAGCCTGCTGGTACCCTTGGCTTCTAAAAGGCCTAGGCTCGCTGTTTGACGGAAGTGCTGGGAGAGGTTATTGGAATCACCCGGCACACAAGACTAGTGCCTCCAAGCTCAGTTCAGCGATTTCCTAGTAATTCATGTGGTAGACTGGTGCTACATACTAAGTTCCATACGTGAGAGGGTAGCTGAACGCCTTGACCAAAACCATCTTACTTCTGAGAGTTGAGCTCAGCCTCAGTCCCTCACAGTTCCACACTGCCTGCAGAGTGAGTTTCGCAGGTCTTCAGCAGAGACGTTTGCCAGAGGCTTCTGAGACGAAGGGTAACAATGCAGACCTGGAGGGTATCCCCAGGTGCAGTCGACTGGTAATCTTGGAACCTCCTGACTCAGAATACTGCTACCTTCTCACTGACATAGGAATGCAGCTAGTTGACAGCTGGCTTCAAGACATGCTTCCCTGTGAGAGCTGAGGACAGGGCAGAACCCTCGCGCATGCTGCCTGACTGTAGGAGTAGCTGCTAACATCCTAATGTTAGTGGCTGGAAGAGGTTGCGGGAAAAGCATGGGTGAGCACTGGGCATGAACTCCCGTGTATCTGAGTTGAATACAGCGATTTCCAATGGCCTTCTTCAATCACAGTGTAGCTAGGTTCCAACTCCCATGTCCGAGTGGGTAGCAGACATCTGCCTCCCATGCATACACACTTCTGAGAGTTGAGCTTATGGCCTGTACCTCCACATCCAGCCTGCTGGTACCCTTGGCTTCTAAAAGGCCTAGGCTCGCTGTTTGACGGAAGTGCTGGGAGAGGTAATTGGAATCACCCGGCAAAGAAGACTAGTGCCTCCAAGTTCAGTTCAGAGATTTCCTAGTAATTCCTGTGGTAGACTGGTGCTACATACTAAGTTCCATACGTGAGAGGGTAGCTGAACGCCTTGTCCAAAACCATCTTACTTCTGAGAGTTGAGCTCAGCCTCAGTCCCTCACAGTTTCACACTTCCTGCAGAGTGAGTTTCGCAGGTCTTCAGCAGAGACGTTTGCCAGAGGCTTCTGAGACGCAGGGTAACAATGCAGACCTGGAGGGTATCCCCAGGTGCAGTCGACTGGTAATCTTGGAACCTCCTGACTCAGAATACTGCTACCTTCTCACTGCCATAGGAATGCAGCTAGTTGACAGCTGGCTTCAAGACATGCTTTCCTGTGAGAGCTGAGGTCAGGGCAGAACCCTCCCGCATGCTGCCTGACTGTAGGAGTAGCTGCTAACATCCTTATGTTAGTGGCTGGGAGAGGTAGCGGGAAAAGCATGTGTGAGCACTGGGCCTGAACTCCCGTGTATCTGAGTTGAATACAGCGATTTCCAACGGCTTTCCTCAACCAGAGTGTAGCTAGGTTCCAAATCCCATGTACGAGCGGGTAGCAGACATCTGCCTCCCATGCATACACACTTCTGAGAGTTCAGCTTATGGCCTGTACCTCCACATCCAGCCTGCTGGTACACTTGGCTTCTAAAAGGCCTAGGCTCGCTGTTTGACGGAAGTGCTGGGAGAGGTAATTGGAATCTCCCGGCACACAAGACGAGTGCCTCCAAGCTCAATTCACGATTTCCCAGTAATTCTTGTGGTAGACAGGTGCTACATACTAAGTTCCATACGTGAGAGGGTAGCTGAACGCCTTGTCCAAAACCATCTTACTTCGGAGAGTTGAGCTCAGCCTCAGTCCCTCACAGTTCCACACTGCCTGCAGAGTGAGTTTCGCAGGTCTTCAGCAGAGACGTTTGCCAGAGGTTTCTGAGACGCAGGGTAACAATGCAGACCTGGAGGGTATCCCCAGGTGCAGTAGACTGGTAATCTTGGAACCTCCTGACTCAGAATACTGCTACCTTCTCACTGCCATAGGAATGCAGCTAGTTGACAGCTGGCTTCAAGACATGCTTCCCTGTGAGAGCTGAGGACAGGGCAGAACCCTCGCGCATGCTGCCTGACTGTAGGAGTAGCTGCTAACATCCTAATGTTAGTGGCTGGGAGAGGTTGCGGGAAAAGCATGGGTGAGCACTGGGCATGAACTCCCGTGTATCTGAGTTGAATACAGCGATTTCCAATGGCCTTCTTCAATCACAGTGTAGCTAGGTTCCAACTCCCATGTCCGAGTGGGTAGCAGACATCTGCCTCCCATGCATACACACTTCTGAGAGTTGAGCTTATGGCCTGTACCTCCACATCCAGCCTGCTGGTACCCTTGGCTTCTAAAAGGCCTAGGCTCGCTGTTTGACGGAAGTGCTGGGAGAGGTAATTAGAATCACCCGGCACACAAGACTAGTGCCTCCAAGCTCAGTTCAGCGATTTCCTAGTAATTCCTGTGGTAGACTGGTGCTACATACTAAGTTCCATACGTGAGAGGGTAGCTGAACGCCTTGTCCAAAACCATCTTACTTCTGAGAGTTGAGCTCAGCCTCAGTCCCTCACAGTTTCACACTTCCTGCAGAGTGAGTTTCGCAGGTCTTCAGCAGAGACGTTTGCCAGAGGCTTCTGAGACGCAGGGTAACAATGCAGACCTGGAGGGTATCCCCAGGTGCAGTCGACTGGTAATCTTGGAACCTCCTGACTCAGAATACTGCTACCTTCTCACTGCCATAGGAATGCAGCTAGTTGACAGCTGGCTTCAAGACATGCTTTCCTGTGAGAGCTGAGGTCAGGGCAGAACCCTCCCGCATGCTGCCTGACTGTAGGAGTAGCTGCTAACATCCTTATGTTAGTGGCTGGGAGAGGTAGCGGGAAAAGCATGTGTGAGCACTGGGCCTGAACTCCCGTGTATCTGAGTTGAATACAGCGATTTCCAACGGCTTTCCTCAACCAGAGTGTAGCTAGGTTCCAAATCCCATGTACGAGCGGGTAGCAGACATCTGCCTCCCATGCATACACACTTCTGAGAGTTCAGCTTATGGCCTGTACCTCCACATCCAGCCTGCTGGTACACTTGGCTTCTAAAAGGCCTAGGCTCGCTGTTTGACGGAAGTGCTGGGAGAGGTAATTGGAATCTCCCGGCACACAAGACGAGTGCCTCCAAGCTCAATTCACGATTTCCCAGTAATTCTTGTGGTAGACAGGTGCTACATACTAAGTTCCATACGTGAGAGGGTAGCTGAACGCCTTGTCCAAAACCATCTTACTTCGGAGAGTTGAGCTCAGCCTCAGTCCCTCACAGTTCCACACTGCCTGCAGAGTGAGTTTCGCAGGTCTTCAGCAGAGACGTTTGCCAGAGGTTTCTGAGACGCAGGGTAACAATGCAGACCTGGAGGGTATCCCCAGGTGCAGTAGACTGGTAATCTTGGAACCTCCTGACTCAGAATACTGCTACCTTCTCACTGCCATAGGAATGCAGCTAGTTGACAGCTGGCTTCAAGACATGCTTCCCTGTGAGAGCTGAGGACAGGGCAGAACCCTCGCGCATGCTGCCTGACTGTAGGAGTAGCTGCTAACATCCTAATGTTAGTGGCTGGGAGAGGTTGCGGGAAAAGCATGGGTGAGCACTGGGCATGAACTCCCGTGTATCTGAGTTGAATACAGCGATTTCCAATGGCCTTCTTCAATCACAGTGTAGCTAGGTTCCAACTCCCATGTCCGAGTGGGTAGCAGACATCTGCCTCCCATGCATACACACTTCTGAGAGTTGAGCTTATGGCCTGTACCTCCACATCCAGCCTGCTGGTACCCTTGGCTTCTAAAAGGCCTAGGCTCGCTGTTTGACGGAAGTGCTGGGAGAGGTAATTAGAATCACCCGGCACACAAGACTAGTGCCTCCAAGCTCAGTTCAGCGATTTCCTAGTAATTCCTGTGGTAGACTGGTGCTACATACTAAGTTCCATACGTGAGAGGGTAGCTGAACGCCTTGTCCAAAACCATCTTACTTCTGAGAGTTGAGCTCAGCCTCAGTCCCTCACAGTTCCACACTGCCTACAGAGTGAGTTTCGCAGGTCTTCAGCAGAGACGTTTGCCAGAGGCTTCTGAGACGCAGGGTAACAATGCAGACCTGGAGGGTATCCCCAGGTGCAGTCGACTGGTAATCTTGGATCCTCCTGACTCAGAATACTGCTACCTTCTCACTGCCATAGGAATGCAGCTAGTTGACAGCTGGCTTCAAGACATGCTTCCCTGTGAGAGCTGAGGACAGGGCAGAACCCTCCCGCATGCTGCCTGACTGTAGGAGTAGCTGCTAACATCCTTATGTTAGTGGCTGGGAGAGGTTGCGGGAAAAGCATGTGTGAGCACTGGGCCTGAACTCCCGTGTACCTGAGTTGAATACAGCGATTTCCAACGGCTTTCCTCAACCAGAGTGTAGCTAGGTTCCAAATCCCATGTACGAGCGGGTAGCAGACATCTGCCTCCCATGCATACACACTTCTGAGAGTTGAGCTTATGGCCTGTACCTCCACATCCAGCCTGCTGGTACCCTTGGCTTCTAAAAGGCCTAGGCTCGCTGTTTGACGGAAGTGCTGGGAGAGGTAATTGGAATCACCCGGCACACAAGACTAGTGCCTCCAAGCTCAGTTCAGCGATTTCCTAGTAATTCCTGTGGTAGACTGGTGCTACATACTAAGTTCCATACGTGAGAGGGTAGCTGAACGCCTTGTCCAAAACCATCTTACTTCTGAGAGTTGAGCTCAGCCTCAGTCCCTCACAGTTCCACACTGCCTGCAGAGTGAGTTTCGCAGGTCTTCAGCAGAGACGTTGGCCAGAGGCTTCTGAGACGCAGGGTAACAACGCAGACCTGGAGGGTATCCCCAGGTGCAGTCGACTGGTAATCTTGGACCCTCCTGACTCAGAATACTGCTACCTTCTCACTGCCATAGGAATGCAGCTAATTGACAGCTGGCTTCAAGACATGCTTCCCTGTGAGAGCTGAGGACAGGGCAGACCCCTCCCGCATGCTGCCTGACTGTAGGAGTAGCTGCTAACATCCTTATGTTAGTGGCTGGGAGAGGTTGCGGGAAAAGCATGTGTGAGCACTGGGCCTGAACTCCCGTGTATCTGAGTAGAATACAGCGATTTCCAACGGCTTTCCTCAACCAGAGTGTAGCTAGGTTCCAAATCCCATGTACGAGCGGGTAGCAGACATCTGCCTCCCATGCATACACACTTGTGAGAGTTGAGCTTATGGTCTGTACCTCCACAGCCAGCCTGCTGGTACCCTTGGCTTCTAAAAGGCCTAGGCTCGCTGTTTGACGGAAGTAATGGGAGAGGTAATTGGAATCTCCCGGCACACAAGACGAGTGCCTCCAAGCTCAATTCACGATTTCCCAGTAATTCTTGTGGTAGACAGGTGCTACATACTAAGTTCCATATGTGAGAAGGTAGCTGAACGCCTTGTCCAAAAGCATCTTACTTCTGAGAGATGAGCACACCCTCATTCCCTCACACTTCCACACTGCCTGCAGAGTGAGTTTCACACGTCTTCACCAGAGACGATTGCCAGAGGCTTCTGAGTACAAGTTAACAATGCAGACCTGGAGGATATCTCCAGGTGCAGTAGAGTGGTAATCTTGGAACCTCCTGACTCAGAGTACTGCTACCTTCTCACTGCCATAAGAATGCAGCTAGTTGACAGCTGGCTTCAAGACATGCTTCCCTGTGAGAGCTGAGGACAGGGCAGAACCCTCCCGCATCCTGCCTGACTGTAGGAGTAGCTGCTAACATCCTAATGTTAGTGGCTGGGAGAGGTTGCGGGAAAAGCATGTGTGAGCACTGGGCCTGAACTCCCGTGTATCTGAGTTGAATACAGCGATTTCCAATGGCCTTCTTCAATCACAGTGTAGCTAGGTTCCAACTCCCATGTCCGAGTGGGTAGCAGACATCTGCCTCCCATGCATACACACTTCTGAGAGTTGAGCTTATGGCCTGTACCTCCACATCCAGCCTGCTGGTACCCTTGGCTTCTAAAAGGCCTAGGCTCGCTGTTTGACGGAAGTGCTGGGAGAGGTATTTGGAATCACCCGGCACACAAGACTAGTGCCTCCAAGCTCAGTTCAGCGATTTCCTAGTAATTCCTGTGGTAGACTGGTGCTACATACTAAGTTCCATACGTGAGAGGGTAGCTGAACGCCTTGTCCAAAACCATCTTACTTCTGAGAGTTGAGCTCAGCCTCAGTCCCTCACAGTTCCACACTGTCTGCAGAGTGAGTTTCGCAGGTCTTCAGCAGAGACGTTTGCCAGAGGCTTCTGAGACGCAGGGTAACAATGCAGACCTGGAGGGTATCCCCAGGTGCAGTCGACTGGTAATCTTGGAACCTCCTGACTCAGAGTACTGCTACCTTCTCACTGCCATAGGAATGCAGCTAGTTGACAGCTGGCTTCAAGACATGCTTCCCTGTGAGAGCTGAGGACAGGGCAGAACCCTACCGCATGCTGCCTGACTGTAGGAGTAGCTGCTAACATCCTTATGTTAGTGGCTGGGAGAGGTTGCGGGAAAAGCATGTGTGAGCACTGGGCCTGAACTCCCGTGTATCTGAGTTGAATACAGCGATTTCCAACGGCTTTACTCAACCAGAGTGTAGCTAGGTTCCAAATCCCATGTACGAGCGGGTAGCAGACATCTGCCTCCCATGCATACACACTTCTGAGAGTTGAGCTTATGGCCTGTACCTCCACATCCAGGCTGCTGGTACCCTTGGCTTCTAAAAGGCCTAGGCTCGCTGTTTGACGGAAGTGCTGGGAGAGGTAATTGGAATCACCCGGCACACAAGACTAGTACCTCCAAGCTCACTTCAGCGATTTCCTAGTAATTCCTGTGGTAGACTGGTGCTACATAATAAGTTCCATACGTGAGAGGGTAGCTGAACGCCATGTCCAAAACCATCTTACTTCTGAGAGTTGAGCTCAGCCTCAGTCCCTCACAGTTCCACACTGCCTGCAGAGTGAGTTTCGCAGGTCTTCAGCAGAGACGTTTGCCAGAGGCTTCTGAGACGCAGGGTAACAATGCAGACCTGGAGGGTATCCGCAGATGCGGTCGACTGGTAATCTTGGAACCTCCTGATTCAGAATACTGCTACCTTCTCACTGCCATAGGAATGCAGCTAGTTGACAGCTGGCTTCAAGACATGCTTCCCTGTGAGAGCTGAGGACAGGGCAGAACCCTCCCGCATGCTGCCTGACTGTAGGAGTAGCTGCTAAAATCCTTATGTTAGTGGCTGGTAGAGGTTGCGGGAAAAGCATGTGTGAGCACTGGGCCTGAACTCCCGTGTATCTGAGTTGAATACAGCGATTTCCAAAGGCTTTCCTCAACCAGAGTGTAGCTAGGTTCCAAATCCCATGTACGAGCGGGTAGCAGACATCTGCCTCCCATGTATATACACTTCTGAGAGTTGAGCTTATGGCCTGTACCTCCACAGCCAGCCTGCTGGTACCCTTGGCTTCTAAAAGTCCTAGGCTCGCTGTTTGACGGAAGTGCTGGGAGAGATAATTGGAATCACCCGGCACACAACACTAGTGCCTCCAAGCTCAGTTCAGCGATTTCCTAGTAATTCCTGTGGTAGACTGGTGCTACATACTAAGTTCCATACGTGAGAGGGTAGCTGAACGCCTTGTCCAAAACCATCTTACTTCGGAGAGTTGAGCTCAGCCTCAGTCCCTCACAGTTCCACACTGCCTGCAGAGTGAGTTTGGCAGGTCTTCAGCAGAGACGTTTGCCAGAGGCTTCTGAGACGCAGGGTAACAATGCAGACCTGGAGGGTATCCCCAGGTGCAGTCGACTGGTAATCTTGGAACCTCCTGACTCAGAATACTGCTACCTTCTCACTGCCATAGGAATGCAGCTAGTTGACAGCTGGCTTCAAGACATGCTTCCCTGTGAGAGCTGAGGACAGGGCAGAACCCTCCCGCATGCTGCCTGACTGTAGGAGTAGCTGCTAACATCGTTATGTTAGTGGCTAGGAGAGGTTGCGGGAAAAGCATGTGTGAGCACTGGGCCTGAACTCCCGTGTATCTGAGTTGAATACAGCGATTTCCAACGGCTTTCCTCAACCAGAGTGTAGCTAGGTTCCAAATCCCATGTACGAGCGGGTAGCAGACATCTGCCTCCCATGCATACACACTTCTGAGAGTTGAGCTTATGGCCTGTACCTCCACAGCCAGCCTGCTGGTACCCTTGGCTTCTAAAAGGCCTAGGCTCGCTGTTTGACGGAAGTGCTGGGAGAGGTAATTGGAATCTCCCGGCACACAATTCGAGTGCCTCCAAGCTCAATTCACGATTTCCCAGTAATTCTTGTGGTAGACAGGTGCTACATACTAAGTTCCATATGTGAGAAGGTAGCTGAACGCCTTGTCCAAAAGCATCTTTCTTCTGAGAGTTGAGCCCACCCTCAGTCCCTCACACTTCCACACTGCCTGCAGAGTGAGTTTCACACGTCTTCACCAGAGACGATTGCCAGAGGCTTCTGAGTACAAGTTAACAATGCAGACCTGGAGGTTATATCCAGGTGCAGTAGAGTGGTAATCTTGGAACCTCCTGACTCAGAGTACTGCTACCTTCTCACTGCCATAGGAATGCAGCTAGTTGACAGCTGGCTTCAAGACATGCTTCCCTGTGAGAGCTGAGGACAGGGCAGAACCCTCCCGCATCCTGCCTGACTGTAGGAGTAGCTGCTAACATCCTAATGTTAGTGGCTGGGAGAGGTTACGGGAAAAGCATGTGTGAGCACTGGGCCTGAACTCCCGTGTATCTGAGTTGAATACAGCGATTTCCAATGCCTTCTTCAATCACAGTGTAGCTAGGTTCCAACTCCCATGTCCGAGTGGGTAGCAGACATCTGCCTCCCATGCATACACACTTCTGAGAGTTGAGCTTATGGCCTGTACCTCCACATCCAGCCTGCTGGTACCCTTGGGTTCTAAAAGGCCTAGGCTCGCTGTTTGACGGAAGTGCTGGGAGAGGTAATTGGAAACACCCGGCACACAAGACTAGTGCCTCCAAGCTCAGTTCAGCGATTTCCTAGTAATTCCTGTGGTAGACTGGTGCTACATACTAAGTTCCATACGTGAGAGGGTAGCTGAACGCCTTGTCCAAAACCATCTTACTTCTGAGAGTTGAGCTCAGCCTCAGTCCCTCACAGTTCCACACTGCCTGCAGAGTGAGTTTCGCAGGTCTTCAGAAGAGACGTTGGCCAGAGGCTTCTGAGACGCAGGGTAACAATGCAGACCTGGAGGGTATCCCCAGGTGCAGTCGACTGGTATCTTGGAACCTCCTGACTCAGAATACTGCTACCTTCTCACTGCCATAGGAATGCAGCTATTTGACAGCTGGCTTCAAGACATGCTTCCCTGTGAGAGCTGAGGACAGGGCAGAACCCTCCCGCATGCTGCCTGACTGTAGGAGTAGCTGCTAACATCCTTATGTTAGTGGCTGGGGAGGTTGCGGGAAAAGCATGTGTGAGCACTGGGCCTGAACTCCCGTGTATCTGAGTTGAATACAGGGATTTCCAACGGCTTTCCTCAACCAGAGTGTAGCTAGGTTCCAAATCCCATGTACGAGCGGTAGCAGACATCTGCCTCCCATGCATACACACTTCTGAGAGTTGAGCTTATGGCCTGTACCTCCACATCCAGCCTGCTGGGACCCTTGGCTTCTAAAAGGCCTAGGCTCGCTGTTTGACGGAAGTGCTGGGAGAGGTAATTGGAATCTCCCGGCACACAAGTCGAGTGCCTCCAAGCTCAATTCACGATTTCCCAGTAATTCTTGTGGTAGAGAGGTGCTACATACTAAGTTCCCTATGTGAGATGGTAGCTGAACGCCTTGTACAAAAGCATCTTACTTCTGAGAGTTGAGCACACCCTCAGTCCCTCACAGTTCCACACTGCCTGCAGAGTGAGTTTCACACGTCTTCACCAGAGACGATTGCCAGAGGCTTCTGAGTACAAGTTAACAATGCAGACCTGGAGGGTATCTTCAGGTGCAGTAGAGTGGTAATCTTGGAACCTCCTGACTCAGAGTACTGCTACATTCTCACTGCCATAGGAATGCAGCTAGTTGACAGCTAGCTGGCTTCAAGACATGCTTTCCTGAGAGAGCTGAGGACAGGGCAGAGACCACCCGCATGCTGCCGGATTGTAGGAGTAGTTGCTAACATCCTAATGTTAGTGGCTGGGAGAGGTTGCGGGAAAAGCATGTGTGAGCACTGGGCCTGAACTCCCGTGTATCTGAGTTGAATACAGCGATTTCCAACGGCTTTCCTCAACCAGAGTGTAGCTAGGTTCCAAATCCCATGTACGAGCGGGTAGCAGACATCTGCCTCCCATACATATACACTTCTGAGAGTTGAGCTTATGGCCTGTACCTCCACAGCCAGCCTGCTGGTACCCTTGGCTTCTAAAAGGCCTAGGCTCGCTGTTTGACGGATGTGCTGGGAGAGGTAATTGGAATCACCCGGCACACAAGACTAGTGCCTCCAAGCTCAGTTCAGCGATTTCCTAGTAATTCCTGTGGTAGACTGGTGCTACATACTAAGTTCCATACGTGAGAGGGTAGCTGAACGCCTTGTCCAAAACCATCTTACTTCTGAGAGTTGAGCTCACCCTCAGTCCCTCACAGTTCCACACTGCCTGCAGAGTGAGTTTCGCAGGTCTTCAGCAGAGACGTTTGCCAGAGGCTTCTGAGACGCAGGGTAACAATGCAGACCTGGAGGGTATCCCCAGGTGCAGTCGACTGGTAATCTTGGAACCTCCTGACTCAGAATACTGCTACCTTCTCACTGCCATAGGAATGCAGCTAGTTGACAGCTAGCTGGCTTCAAGACATGCTTCCCTGAGAGAGCTGAGGACAGGGCAGAACCCTCCCGCATGCTGCCTGACTGTAGGAGTAGGTGCTAACATCCTAATGTTAGTGGCTGGGAGAGGTTGCGGGAAAAGCATGTGTGAGCACTGGGCCTGAACTCCCGTGTATCTGAGTTGAATACAGTGATTTCCAACGGCTTTCCTCAACCAGAGTGTAGCTAAGTTCCAAATCCCAAGTACGAGCGTGTAGCAGACATCTGCCTCACATGCATACACACTTCTGAGAGTTGAGCTTTTGGCCTGTACCTCCACATCCAGCCTGCTGGTACCCTTGGCTTCTAAAAGGCCTAGGCTCGCTGTTTGACGGAAGTGGTGGGAGAGGTAATTGGAATCACCCGGCACACAAGACTAGTGCCTCCAAGCTCAGTTCAGCGATTTCCTAGTAATTCCTGTGGTAGACTGGTGCTACATACTAAGTTCCATACGTGAGAGGGTAGCTGAACGCCTTGTCCAAAACCATCTTACTTCTGAGAGTTGAGCTCAGCCTCAGTCCCTCACAGTTCCACACTGCCTGCAGAGTGAGTTTCGCAGGTCTTCAGCAGAGACGTTTGCCAGAGGCTTCTGAGACGCAGGGTAACAATGCAGACCTGGAGGGTATCCCCAGGTGCAGTCGACTGGTAATCTTGGAACCTCCTGACTCAGAATACTGCTACCTTCTCACTGACATAGGAATGCAGCTAGTTGACAGCTGGCTTCAAGACATGCTTCCCTGTGAGAGCTGAGGACAGGGCAGAACCCTCCCGCATGCTGCCTGACTGTAGGAGTAGCTGCTAACATCCTTATGTTAGTGGCTGGGAGAGGTTGCGGGAAAAGCATGTGTGAGCACTGGACCTGAACTCCCGTGTATCTGAGTTGAATACAGCGATTTCCAACGGCTTTCCTCAACCAGAGTGTAGCTAGGTTCCAAATCCCATGTACGAGCGGGTAGCAGACATCTGCCTCCCATGCATACACACTTCTGAGAGTTGAGCTTATGGCCTGTACCTCCACAGCCAGCCTGCTGGTACCCTTGGCTTCTAAAAGGCCTAGGCTCAGAAGATATTTGCAAATGACATATCAGATAAAGGGCTAGTTTCCAAGATCTATAAAGAACTTATTAAACTCAACACCAAAGAAACAAACAATCCAATCATGAAATGGGCAAAAGACATGAACAGAAATCTCACAGAGGAAGACATAGACATGGCCAACATGCATGTGAGAAAATGCTCTGCATCACTTGCCATCAGGGAAATACAAATCAAAACTACAATGAGATACCACCTCACACCAGTGAGAATGGGGAAAATTAACAAGGCAGGAAACAACAAATGTTGGAGAGGATGCGGAGAAAAGGGAACCCTCTTACACTGTTGGTGGGAATGTGAACTGGTGCAGCCACTCTGGAAAACTGTGTGGAGGTTCCTCAAAGAGTTAAAAATAGACCTGCCCTACGACCCAGCAATTGCACTGTTGGGGATTTACCCCAAAGATACAAATGCAATGAAACGCCGGGACACCTGCACCCCGATGTTTCTAGCAGCAATGGCCACGATAGCCAAACTGTGGAAGGAGCCTCGGTGTCCAACGAAAGATGAATGGATAAAGAAGATGTGGTTTATGTATACAATGGAATATTACTCAGCTATTAGAAATGACAAATACCCACCATTTGCTTCAACGTGGATGGAACTGGAGGGTATTATGCTGAGTGAAGTAAGTCAGTCGGAGAAGGACAAACATTATATGTTCTCATTCATTTGGGGAATATAAATAATAGTGAAAGGGAAAATAAGGGAAGGGAGAAGAAATGTGTGGGAAATATCAGAAAGGGAGACAGAACGTTAAGACTGCTAACTCTGGGAAACGAACTAGGGGTGGTAGAAGGGGAGGAGGGCGGGGGGTGGGAGTGAATGGGTGACGGGCACTGGGTGTTATTCTGTATGTTAGTAAATTGAACACCAATAAAAAAATAAATAAATAAAAAAATAATAATAAAAAATAAAAGGCCTAGGCTCGCTGTTTGACGGAAGTGCTGGGAGAGGTAATTGGAATCACCCGGCACACAAGACTAGTGCCTCCAAGCTCAGTTCAGCGATTTCCTAGTAATTCCTGTGGTAGACTGGTGCTACATACTAAGTTCCATACGTGAGAGGGTAGCTGAACGCCTTGTCCAAAACCATCTTACTTCTGAGAGTTGAGCTCAGCCTCAGTCCCTCACAGTTCCACACTGCCTGCAGAGTGAGTTTCGCAGGTCTTCAGCAGAGACGTTTGCCAGAGGCTTCTGAGACGCAGGGTAACAATGCAGACCTGGAGGGTATCCCCAGGTGCAGTCGACTGGTAATCTTGGAACCTCCTGACTCAGAATACTGCTACCTTCTCACTGCCATAGGAATGCAGCTAGTTGACAGCTGGCTTCAAGACATGCTTCCCTGTGAGAGCTGAGGACACGGCAGAACCCTCCCGCATCCTGCCTGACTGTAGGAGTAGCTGCTAACATCCTTATGTTAGTGGCTGGGAGAGGTTGCGGGAAAAGCATGTGTGAGCACTGGGCCTGAACTCCCGTGTATCTGAGTTGAATACAGCGATTTCCAATGGCCTTCTTCAATCACAGTGTAGCTAGGATCCAAATCCCATGTACGAGCGGGTAGCAGACATCTGCCTCCCATGCATACACACTTCTGAGAGTTGAGCTTATGGCCTGTACCTCCACAGCCAGCCTGCTGGTACCCTTGGCTTCTAAAAGGCCTAGGCTCGCTGTTTGACGGAAGTGCTGGGAGAGGTAATTGGAATCTCCCGGCACACAAGACGAGTGCCTCCAAGCTCAATTCACGATTTCCCAGTAATTCTTGTGGTAGACAGGTGCTACATACTAAGTTCCATATGTGAGAAGGTAGCTGAACGCCTTGTCCAAAAGCATCTTACTTCTGAGAGTTGAGCCCACCCTCAGTCCCTCACACTTCCACACTGCCTGCAGAGTGAGTTTCACACGTCTTCACCAGAGACGATTGCCAGAGGCTTCTGAGTACAAGTTAACAATGCCGACCTGGAGGGTATCTCTAGGTGCAGTAGAGTGGTAATCTTGGAACCTCCTGACTCAGAGTACTGCTACCTTCTCACTGCCATAGGAATGCAGCTAGTTGACAGCTGGCTTCAAGACATGCTTCCCTGTGAGAGCTGAGGACAGGGCAGAACCCTCCCGCATGCTGCCTGACTGTAGGAGTAGCTGCTAACAT
Organism: Canis lupus baileyi; assembly: GCF_048164855.1. Taxonomy (NCBI): domain Eukaryota; kingdom Metazoa; phylum Chordata; class Mammalia; order Carnivora; family Canidae; genus Canis; species Canis lupus. The sequence goes on along the minus strand of NC_132844.1, from coordinate 75,464,618 downwards.
CCTTATGTTAGTGGCTGGGAGAGGTTGCGGGAAAAGCATGTGTGAGCACTGGGCCTGAACTCCCGTGTATCTGAGTTGAATACAGCGATTTCCAATGGCCTTCTTCAATCACAGTGTAGCTAGGTTCCAACTCCCATGTCCGAGTGGGTAGCAGACATCTGCCTCCCATGCATACACACTTCTGAGAGTTGAGCTTATGGCCTGTACCTCCACATCCAGCCTGCTGGTACCCTTGGCTTCTAAAAGGCCTAGGCTCGCTGTTTGACGGAAGTGCTGGGAGAGGTAATTGGAATCACCCGGCACAAAAGACTAGTGCCTCCAAGCTCAGTTCAGCGATTTCCTAGTAATTCCTGTGGTAGACTGGTGCTACATACTAAGTTCCATACGTGAGAGGGTAGCTGAACGCCTTGTCCAAAACCATCTTACTTCTGAGAGTTGAGCTCAGCCTCAGTCCCTCACAGTTCCACACTGCCTGCACAGTGAGTTTCGCAGGTCTTCAGCAGAGACGTTTGCCAGAGGCTTCTGAGACGCAGGGTAACAATGCAGACCTGGAGGGTATCCCCAGGTGCGGTCGACTGGTAATCTTGGAACCTCCTGACTCAGAGTACTGCTACCTTCTCACTGCCATAGGAATGCAGCTAGTTGACAGCTGGCTTCAAGACATGCTTCCCTGTGAGAGCTGAGGACAGGGCAGAACCCTCCCGCATGCTGCCTGACTGTAGGAGTAGGTGCTAACATCCTTATGTTAGTGGCTGGGAGAGGTTGTGGGAAAAGCATGTGTGAGCACTGGGCCTGAACTCCCGTGTACCTGAGTTGAATACAGCGATTTCCAACGGCTTTCCTCAACCAGAGTGTAGCTAGGTTCCAAATCCCATGTACGAGCGGGTAGCAGACATCTGCCTCCCATGCATACACACTTCTGAGAGTTGAGCTTATGGCCTGTACCTCCACATCCAGCCTGCTGGTACCCTTGGCTTCTAAAAGGCCTAGGCTCGCTGTTTGACGGAAGTGCTGGGAGAGGTAATTGGAATCACCCGGCACACAAGACTAGTGCCTCCAAGCTCAGTTCAGCGATTTCCTAGTAATTCCTGTGGTAGACTGGTGCTACATACTAAGTTCCATACGTGAGAGGGTAGCTGAACGCCTTGTCCAAAACCATCTTACTTCTGAGAGTTGAGCTCAGCCTCAGTCCCTCACAGTTCCACACTGCCTGTAGAGTGAGTTTCGCAGGTCTTCAGCAGAGACGTTTGCCAGAGGCTTCTGAGACGCAGGGTAACAATGCAGACCTGGAGGGTATCCCCAGGTGCAGTCGACTGGTAATCTTGGAACCTCCTGACTCAGAATACTGCTACCTTCTCACTGCCATAGGAATGCAGCTAGTTGACAGCTAGCTGCCTTCAAGACATGCTTCCCTGAGAGAGGTGAGGATAGGGCAGAACCCTCCCGCATGCTGCCAGACTGTAGGAGTAGCTGCTAACATCCTAATGTTAGTGGCTGGGAGAGGTTGCGGGAAAAGCATGTGTGAGCACTGGGCCTGAACTCCCGTGTATCTGAGTTGCATACAGCGATTTCCAACGGCTTTCCTCAACCAGAGTGTAGCTAGGTTCCAAATCCCATGTACGAGCGGGTAGCAGACATCTGCCTCCCATGCATACACACTTCTGAGAGTTGAGCTTATGGCCTGTACCTCCACATCCAGCCTGCTGGTACCCTTGGCTTCTAAAAGGCCTAGGCTCGCTGTTTGACGGAAGTGCTGGGAGAGGTAATTGGAATCTCCCGGCACACAAGCGAGTGCCTCCAAGCTCAGTTCAGCGATTTCCTAGTAATTCCTGTGGTAGACTGGTGCTACATACTAAGTTCCATACGTGAGAGGGTAGCTGAACGCCTTGTCCAAAACCATCTTACTTCTGAGAGTTGAGCTCAGCCTCAGTCCCTCACAGTTCCACACTGCCTGCAGAGTGAGGTTCGCAGGTCTTCAGCAGAGACGTTTGCCAGAGGCTTCTGAGACGCAGGGTAACAATGCAGACCTGGAGGGTATCCCCAGGTGCAGTCGACTGGTAATCTTGGAAACTCCTGACTCAGAATACTGCTACCTTCTCACTGCCATAGGAATGCAGCTAATTGACAGCTGGCTTCAAGACATGCTTCCCTGTGAGAGCTGAGGACAGGGCAGAACCCTCCCGCATGCTGCCTGACTGTAGGAGTACCTGCTAACATCCTTATGTTAGTGGCTGGGAGAGGTTGCGGGAAAAGCATGTGTGAGCACTGGGCCTGAACTCCCGTGTATCTGAGTAGAATACAGCGATTTCCAACGGCTTTCCTCAACCAGAGTGTAGCTAGGTTCCAAATCCCATGTACGAGCTTGTAGCAGACATCTGCCTCCCATGAATACACACTTCTGAGAGTTGAGCTTATGGTCTGTACCTCCACAGCCAGCCTGCTGGTACCCTTGGCTTCTAAAAAGCCTAGGCTCGCTGTTTGACGGAAGTGCTGGGAGAGGTAATTGGAATCACCTGGCACACAAGACTAGTGCCTCCAAGCTCAGTTCAGCGATTTCCTAGTAATTCCTGTGGTAGACTGGTGCTACATACTAAGTTCCATACGTGAGAGGGTAGGTGAACGCCTTGTCCAAAACCATCTTACTTCTGAGAGTTGAGCTCAGCCTCAGTCCCTCACAGTTCCACACTGCCTGCAGAGTGAGTTTCACAGGTCTTCAGCAGAGACGTTTGCCAGAGGCTTCTGAGACGCAGGGTAACAATGCAGACCTGGAGGTCATCCCCAGGTGCAGTGGACTGGTAATCTTGGAACCTCCTGACTCAGAATACTGCTACCTTCTCACTGCCATAGGAATGCAGCTAGTTGACAGCTGGCTTCAAGACATGCTTCCCTGTGAGAGCTGAGGACAGGGCAGAACCCTCCCGCATGCTACCTGACTGTAGGAGTAGGTGCTAACATCCTTATGTTAGTGACTGGGAGAGGTTGCGGGAAAAGCATGTGTGAGCACTGGGCCTGAACTCCCGTGTACCTGAGTTGAATACAGCGATTTCCAACGGCTTTCCTCAACCAGAGTGTAGCTAGGTTCTAAATCCCATGTACGAGCGTGTAGCAGACATCTGCCTCCCATGCATACACACTTCTGAGAGTTGAGCTTATGGCCTGTACCTCCACAGCCAGCCTGCTGGTACCCTTGGCTTCTAAAAGGCCTAGGCTCGCTGTTTGACGGAAGTGCTGGGAGAGGTAATTGGAATCACCCGGCACACAAGACTAGTGCCTCCAAGCTCAGTTCAGCGATTTCCTAGTAATTCCTGTGGTAGACTGTTGCTACATACTAAGTTCCATACGTGAGAGGGTAGCTGAACGCCTTGTCCAAAACCATCTTACTTCTGAGAGTTGAGCTCAGCCTCAGTCCCTCACAGTTCCACACTGCCTGCAGAGTGAGTTTCACAGGTCTTCAGCAGAGACGTTTGCCAGAGGCTTCTGAGACGCAGGGTAAAAATGCAGACCTGGAGGGTATCCCCAGGTGCAGTCGACTGGTAATCTTGGAACCTCCTGACTCAGAATACTGCTACCTTCTCACTGCCATAGGAATGCAGCTAGTTGACAGCTCGCTTCAAGACATGCTTCCCTGTGAGAGCTGAGGACAGGGCAGAACCCTCCCGTATGCTGCCTGACTGTAGGTGTAGCTGCTAACATCCTTATGTTAGTGGCTGGGAGAGGTTGCGGGAAAAGCATGTGTGAGCACTGGGCCTGAACTTCCGTGTATCTGAGTTGAATACAGCGATTTCCAACGGCTTTCCTCAACCAAGTGTAGCTAGGATCCAAATCCCATGTACGAGCGGGTAGCAGACATCTGCCTCCCATGCATACACACTTCTGAGAGTTGAGCTTATGGCCTGTACCTCCACAGCCAGCCTGCTGGTACCCTTGGCTTCTAAAAGGCCTAGGCTCGCTGTTTGACGGAAGTGCTGGGAGAGGTAATTGGAATCTCCCGGCACACAAGACGAGTGCCTCCAAGCTCAATTCACGATTTCCCAGTAATTCTTGTGGTAGACAGGTGCTACATACTAAGTTCCATATGTGAGAAGGTAGCTGAACGCCTTGTCCAAAAGCATCTTACTTCTGAGAGTTGAGCACACCCTCAGTCCCTCACACTTCCACACTGCCTGCAGAGTGAGTTTCACACGTCTTCACCAGAGACGATTGCCAGAGGCTTCTGAGTACAAGTTAACAATGCCGACCTGGAGGGTATCTCCAGGTGCAGTAGAGTGGTAATCTTGGAACCTCCTGACTCAGAGTACTGCTACCTTCTCACTGCCATAGGAATGCAGCTAGTTGACAGCTGGCTTCAAGACATGCTTCCCTGTGAGAGCTGAGGACAGGGCAGAACCCTCCCGCATCCTGCCTGACTGTAGGAGTAGCTGCTAACATCCTAATGTTAGTGGCTGGGAGAGGTTGCGGGAAAAGCATGTGTGAGCACTGGGCCTGAACTCCCGTGTATCTGAGTTGCATACAGCGATTTCCAATGGCCTTCTTCAATCACAGTGTAGCTAGGTTCCAACTCCCATGTCCGAGTGGGTAGCAGACATCTGCCTCCCATGCATACACACTTCTGAGAGTTGAGCTTATGGCCTGTACCTCCACATCCAGCCTGCTGGTACCCTTGGCTTCTAAAAGGCCTAGTCTCGCTGTTTGACGGAAGTCCTGGGAGAGGTAATTGGAATCACCCGGCACACAAGACTAGTGCCTCCAAGCTCAGTTCAGCGATTTCCTAGTAATTCCTGTGGTAGACTGGTGCTACATACTAAGTTCCATACGTGAGAGGGTAGCTGAACGCCTTGTCCAAAACCATCTTACTTCTGAGAGTTGAGCTCAGCCTCAGTCCATCACAGTTCCACACTGCATGCAGAGTGAGTTTCGCAGTTCTTCAGCAGAGACGTTTGCCAGAGGCTTCTGAGACGCAGGGTAACAATGCAGACCTGGAGGGTATCCCCAGGTGCAGTCGACTGGTAATCTTGGAACCTCCTGACTCAGAATACTGCTACCTTCTCACTGCCATAGGAATGCAGCTAGTTGACAGCTGGCTTCAAGACATGCTTCCCTGTGAGAGCTGAGGACAGGGCAGAACCCTCCCGCATGCTGCCTGACTGTAGGAGTAGCTGCTAACATCCTTATGTTAGTGGCTGGGAGAGGTTGCGGGAAAATCATGTGTGAGCACTGGGCCTGAACTCCCGTGTACCTGAGTTGAATACAGCGATTTCCAACGGCTTTCCTCAACCAGAGTGTAGCTAGTTTCCAAATCCCATGTACGAGCGTGTAGCAGACATCTGGCTCCCATGCATACACACTTCTGAGAGTTGAGCTTATGGCCTGTACCTCCACAGCCAGCCTGCTGGTACCCTTGGCTTCTAAAAGGCCTAGGCTCGCTGTTTGACGGAAGTGCTGGGAGAGGTAATTGGAATCACCCGGCACACAAGACTAGTGCCTCCAAGCTCAGTTCAGCGATTTCCTAGTAATTCCTGTGGTAGACTGGTGCTACATACTAAGTTTCATACGTGAGAGGGTAGCTGAACGCCTTGTCCAAAACCATCTTACTTCTGAGAGTTGAGCTCAGCCTCAGTCCCTCACAGTTCCACACTGCCTGCAGAGTGAGTTTCGCAGGTCTTCAGCAGAGACGTTTGCCAGAGTTTTCTGAGACGCAGGGTAACAATGCAGACCTGGAGGGTATCCCCAGGTGCAGTCGACTGGTAATCTTGGAACCTCCTGACTCAGAATACTGCTACCTTCTCACTGCCATAGGAATGCAGCTAGTTGACAGCTGGCTTCAAGACATGCTTCCCTGTGAGAGCTGAGGACAGGGCAGAACCCTCCCGCATGCTGCCTGACTGTAAGTGTAGCTGCTAACATCCTTATGCTAGTGGCTGGGAGAGGTTGCGGGAAAAGCATGTGTGAGCACTGAGCCTGAACTTCCGTGTATCTGAGTTGAATACAGCGATTTCCAACGGCTTTCCTCAACCAGAGTGTAGCTAGGTTCCAAATCCCATGTACGAGCGGGTAGCAGACATCTGCCTCCCATGCATACACACTTCTGAGAGTTGAGCTTATGGCCTGTACCTCCACAGCCAGCCTGCTGGTACCCTTGGCTTCTAAAAGGCCTAGGCTCGCTGTTTGACGGAAGTGCTGGGAGAGGTAATTGGAATCTCCCGGCACACAAGACGAGTGCCTCCAAGCTCAATTCACGATTTCCCAGTAATTCTTCTGGTAGACAGGTGCTACATACTAAGTTCCATATGTGAGAAGGTAGCTGAACGCCTTGTCCAAAAGCATCTTACTTCTGAGAGTTGAGCACAACCTCAGTCCCTCACACTTCCACACTGCCTGCAGAGTGAGTTTCACACGTCTTCACCAGAGATGATTGCCAGAGGCTTCTGAGTACAAGTTAACAATGCAGACCTGGAGGGTATCTCCAGGTGCAGTAGAGTCGTAATCTTGGAACCTCCTGACTCAGAGTACTGCTACCTTCTCACTGCCATAGGAATGCAGCTAGTTGACAGCTGGCTTCAAGACATGCTTCCCTGTGAGAGCTGAGGACAGGGCAGAACACTCCCGCATCCTGCCTGACTGTAGGAGTAGCTGCTAACATCCTAATGTTAGTGGCTGGGAGAGGTTGCGGGAAAAGCATGTGTGAGCACTGGGCCTGAACTCCCGTGTATCTGAGTTGAATACAGCGATTTCCAATGGCCTTCTTCAATCACAGTGTAGCTAGGTTCCAACTCCCATGTCCGAGTGGGTAGCAGACATCTGCCTCCCATGCATACACACTTCTGAGAGTTGAGCTTATGGCCTGTACCTCCACAGCCAGCCTGCTGGTACCCTTGGCTTCTAAAAGGCCTAGGCTCGCTGTTTGACGGAAGTGCTGGGAGAGGTAATTGGAATCACCCGGCACACAAGACTAGTGCCTCCAAGCTCAGTTCAGCGATTTCCTAGTAATTCCTGTGGTAGACTGGTACCCTTGGCTTATAAAAGGCCTAGGCTCGCTGTTTGACGGAAGTGCTGGGAGAGGTAATTGGAATCACCCGGCACACAAGACTAGTGCCTCCAAGCTCAGTTCAGCGATTTCCTAGTAATTCCTGTGGTAGACTGGTGCTACATACTAAGTTCCATACGTGAGAGGGTAGCTGAACGCCTTGTCCAAAACCATCTTACTTCTGAGAGTTGAGCTCAGCCTCAGTCCCTCACATTTCCACACTGCCTGCAGAGTGAGTTTCGCAGGTCTTCAGCAGAGACGTTTGCCAGAGGCTTCTGAGACGCAGGGTAACAATGCAGACCTGGAGGGTATCCCCAGGTGCAGTCGACTGGTAATCTTGGAACCTCCTGACTCAGAATACTGCTACCTTCTCACTGCCATAGGAATGCAGCTAGTTGACAGCTGGCTTCAAGACATGCTTCCCTGTGAGAGCTGAGGACAGGGCAGAACCTTCCCGCATGCTGCCTGACTGTAGGAGTAGCTGCTAACATCCTTATGTTAGTGGCTGGGAGAGGTTGCGGGAAAAGCATGTGTGAGCACTGGGCCTGAACTCCCGTGTATCTGAGTTGAATACAGCGATTTCCAAAGGCTTTCCTCAACCAGAGTGTAGCTAGGTTCCAAATCCCATGTACGAGCGGGTAGCAGACATCTGCCTCCCATGCATACACACTTCTGAGAGTTGAGCTTATGGCCTGTACCTCCACATCCAGCCTGCTGGTACCGTTGGCTTCTAAAAGGCCTAGGCTCGCTGTTTGACGGAAGTGCTGGGAGAGGTAATTGGAATCTCCCGGCACACAAGACGAGTGCCTCCAAGCTCAATTCACGATTTCCCAGTAATTCTTGTGGTAGACTGGTGCCACATACTAAGTTCCATATGTGAGATGGTAGCTGAACGCCTTGTCCAAAAGCATCTTACTTCTGAGAGTTGAGCCCACCCTCAGTCCCTCACAGTTCCACACTGCCTGCAGAGTGAGTTTCACACGTATTCACCAGAGACTATTGCCAGAGGCTTCTGAGTACAAGTTAACAATGCAGACCTGGAGGGTATCTCCAGGTGCAGTAGAGTGGTAATCTTGGAACCTCCTGACTCAGAGTACTGCTACCTTCTCACTGCCATAGGAATGCAGCTAGTTGACAGCTGGCTTCAAGACATGCTTCCCTGTGAGAGCTGAGGACAGGGCAGAACCCTCCCGCATCCTGCCTGACTGTAGGATTAGCTGCTAACATCCTTATGTTAGTGGCTGGGAGAGGTTGCGGGAAAAGCATGTGTGAGCACTGGGCCTGAACTCCCGTGTATCTGAGTTGAATACAGCGATTTCCAATGGCCTTCTTCAATCACAGTGTAGCTAGTTTCCAACTCCCATGTCCGAGGGGGTAGCAGACATCTGCCTCCCATGCATACACACTTCTGAGAGTTGAGCTTATGGCCTGTACCTCCACATCCAGCCTGCTGGTACCCTTGGCTTCTAAAAGGCCTAGGCTCGCTGTTTGACGGAAGTGCTGGGAGAGGTAATTGGAATCACCCGGCACACAAGACTAGTGCCTCCAAGCTCAGTTCAGCGATTTCCTAGTAATTCCTGTGGTAGACTGGTGCTACATACTAAGTTCCATACGTGAGAGGGTAGCTGAACGCCTTGTCCAAAACCATCTTACTTCGGAGAGTTGAGCTCAGCCTCAGTCCCTCAGAGTTCCACACTGCCTGCAGAGTGAGTTTCGCAGGTCTTCAGCAGAGACGTTTGCCAGAGGCTTCTGAGACGCAGGGTAACAATGCAGACCTGGAGGGTATCCCCAGGTGCAGTCGACTGGTAATCTTGGAACCTCCTGACTCAGAATACTGCAACCTTCTCACTGCCATAGGAATGCAGCTAGTTGACAGCTGGCTTCAAGACATGCTTCCCTGTGAGAGCTGAGGACAGGGCAGAACCCTCCCGCATGCTGCCTGACTGTAGGAGTAGCTGCTAAAATCCTTATGTTAGTGGCTGGTAGAGGTTGCGGGAAAAGCATGTGTGAGCACTGGGCCTGAACTCCCGTGTACCTGAGTTGAATACAGCGATTTCCAACGGCTTTCCTCAACCAGAGTGTAGCTAGGTCCCAAATCCCATGTACGAGCGGGTAGCAGACATCTGCCTCCCATGCATACACACTTCTGAGAGTTCAGCTTATGGCCTGTACCTCCACAGCCAGCCTGCTGGTACCATTGGCTTCTAAAAGGCCTAGGCTCGCTGTTTGACGGAAGTGCTGGGAGAGGTAATTGGAATCACCCGGCACACAAGACTAGTGCCTCCAAGCTCAGTTCAGCAATTTCCTAGTAATTCCTGTGGTAGACTGGTGCTACATACTAAGTTCCATACGTGAGAGGGTAGCTGAACGCCTTGTCCAAAACCATCTTACTTCTGAGAGTTGAGCTCTGCCTCAGTCCCTCACAGTTCCACACTGCCTGCAGAGTGAGTTTCGCAGGTCTTCAGCAGAGACGTTTGCCAGAGGCTTCTGAGACGCAGGGTAACAATGCAGACCTGGAGGGTATCCCCAGGTGCAGTCGACTGGTAATCTTGGAACCTCCTGACTCAGAATACTGCTACCTTCTCACTGCCATAGGAATGCAGCTAGTTGACAGCTGGCTTCAAGACATGCTTCCCTGTGAGAGCTGAGGACAGGGCAGAACCCTCCCGCATGCTGCCTGACTGTAGGAGTAGCTGCTACCATCCTTATGTTAGTGGCTGGGAGAGGTTGCGGGAAAAGCATGTTTGAGCACTGGGCATGAACTCCCGTGTATCTGAGTTGAATACAGCGATTTCCAACGGCTTTCCTCAACCAGAGTGTAGCTAGGTTCCAACTCCCATGTCCGAGTGGGTAGCAGACATCTGCCTCCCATGCATACACACTTCTGAGAGTTGAGCTTATGGCCTGTACCTCCACATCCAGCCTGCTGGTACCGTTGGCTTCTAAAAGGCCTAGGCTCGCTGTTTGACGGAAGTGCTGGGAGAGGTAATTGGAATCTCCCGGCACACAAGACGAGTGCCTCCAAGCTCAATTCACGATTTCCCAGTAATTCTTGTGGTAGACAGGTGCTACATACTAAGTTCCATATGTGAGATTGTAGCTGAACGCCTTGTCCAAAAGCATCTTACTTCTGAGAGTTGAGCCCACCCTCAGTCCCTCACAGTTCCACACTGCCTGCAGAGTGAGTTTCACACGTCTTCACCAGAGACGATTGCCAGAGGCTTCTGAGTACAAGTTAACAATGCAGACCTGGAGGGTATCTCCAGGTGCAGTAGAGTGGTAATCTTGGAACCTCCTGACTCAGAGTACTGCTACCTTCTCACTGCCATAGGAATGCAGCTAGTTGACAGCTGGCTTCAAGACATGCTTCCCTGTGAGAGCTGAGGACAGGGCAGAACCCTCCCGCATCCTGCCTGACTGTAGGAGTAGCTGCTAACATCCTTATGTTAGTGGCTGGGAGAGGTTGCGGGAAAAGCATGTGTGAGCACTGGGCCTGAACTCCCGTGTATCTGAGTTGAATACAGCGATTTCCAATGGCCTTCTTCAATCACAGTGTAGCTAGTTTCCAACTCCCATGTCCGAGGGGGTAGCAGACATCTGCCTCCCATGCATACACACTTCTGAGAGTTGAGCTTATGGCCTGTACCTCCACATCCAGCCTGCTGGTACCCTTGGCTTCTAAAAGGCCTAGGCTCGCTGTTTGACGGAAGTGCTGGGAGAGGTAATTGGAATCACCCGGCACACAAGACTAGTGCCTCCAAGCTCAGTTCAGCGATTTCCTAGTAATTCCTGTGGTAGACTGGTGCTACATACTAAGTTCCATACTGAGAGGGTAGCTGAACGCCTTGTCCAAATCCATCTTACTTCTGAGAGTTGAGCTCAGCCTCAGTCCCTCACAGTTCCACACTGCCTGCAGAGTGAGTTTCGCAGGTCTTCAGCAGAGACGTTTGCCAGAGGCTTCTGAGACGCAGGGTAACAATGCAGACCTGGAGGGTATCCCCAGGTGCAGTCGACTGGTAATCTTGGAACCTCCTGACTCAGAATACTGCTACCTTCTCACTGCCATAGGAATGCAGCTAGTTGACAGCTGGCTTCAAGACATGCTTCCCTGTTAGAGCTGAGGACAGGGCAGATCCCTCCCGCATGCTGCCTGACAGTAGGAGTAACTGCTAACATCCTTATGTTAGTGGCTGGGAGAGGTTGCGGGAAAAGCATGTGTGAGCACTGGGCCTGAACTCCCATGTATCTGACTTGAATACAGCGATTTCCAACGGCTTTCCTCAACCAGAGTGTAGCTAGGTTCCAAATCCCATGTACGAGCGGGTAGCAGACATCTGCCTCCCATGCATACACACTTCTGAGAGTTGAGCTTATGGCCTGTACCTCCACATCCAGCCTGCTGGTACCGTTGGCTTCTAAAAGGCCTAGGCTCGCTGTTTGACGGAAGTGCTGCGAGAGGTAATTGGAATCTCCCGGCACACAAGACGAGTGCCTCCAAGCTCAATTCACGATTTCCCAGTAATTCTTGTGGTAGACAGGTGCCACATAATAAGTTCCATATGTGAGATGGTAGCTGAACGCCTTGTCCAAAAGCATCTTACTTCTGAGAGTTGAGCCCACCCTCAGTCCCTCACAGTTCCACACTGCCTGCAGAGTGAGTTTCACACGTATTCACCAGAGACTATTGCCAGAGGCTTCTGAGTACAAGTTAACAATGCAGACCTGGAGGGTATCTCCAGGTGCAGTAGAGTGGTAATCTTGGAACCTCCTGACTCAGAGTACTGCTACCTTCTCACTGCCATAGGAATGCAGCTAGTTGACAGCTGGCTTCAAGACATGCTTCCCTGTGAGAGCTGAGGACAGGGCAGAACCCTCCCGCATCCTGCCTGACTGTAGGAGTAGCTGCTAACATCCTTATATTAGTGGCTGGGAGAGGTTGCGGGAAAAGCATGTGTGAGCACTGGGCCTGAACTCCCGTGTATCTGAGTTGAATACAGCGATTTCCAATGGCCTTCTTCAATCACAGTGTAGCTAGTTTCCAACTCCCATGTCCGAGGGGGTAGCAGACATCTGCCTCCCATGCATACACACTTCTGAGAGTTGAGCTTATGGCCTGTACCTCCACATCCAGCCTGCTGGTACCCTTGGCTTCTAAAAGGCCTAGGCTCGCTGTTTGACGGAAGTGCTGGGAGAGGTAATTGGAATCACCCGGCACACAAGACTAGTGCCTCCAAGCTCAGTTCAGCGATTTCCTAGTAATTCCTGTGGTAGACTGGTGCTACATACTAAGTTCCATACGTGAGAGGGTAGCTGAACGCCTTGTCCAAAACCATCTTACTTCTGAGAGTTGAGCTCAGCCTCAGTCCCTCACAGTTCCACACTGCCTGCAGAGTGAGTTTCGCAGGTCTTCAGCAGAGACGTTTGCCAGAGGCTTCTGAGACGCAGGGTAACAATGCAGACCTGGAGGGTATCCCCAGGTGCAGTCGACTGGTAATCTTGGAACCTCCTGACTCAGAATACTGCTACCTTCTCACTGCCATAGGAATGCAGCTAGTTGACAGCTGGCTTCAAGACATGCTTCCCTGTTAGAGCTGAGGACAGGGCAGATCCCTCCCGCATGCTGCCTGACAGTAGGAGTAACTGCTAACATCCTTATGTTAGTGGCTGGGAGAGGTTGCGGGAAAAGCATGTGTGAGCACTGGGCCTGAACTCCCATGTATCTGACTTGAATACAGCGATTTCCAACGGCTTTCCTCAACCAGAGTGTAGCTAGGTTCCAAATCCCATGTACGAGCGGGTAGCAGACATCTGCCTCCCATGCATACACACTTCTGAGAGTTGAGCTTATGGCCTGTACCTCCACATCCAGCCTGCTGGTACCCTTGGCTTTTAAAGGCCTAGGCTCGCTGTTTGACGGAAGTGCTGGGAGAGGTAATTGGAATCACCCGGCACAAAAGACTAGTGCCTCCAAGCTCAGTTCAGCGATTTCCTAGTAATTCCTGTGGTAGACTGGTGCTACATACTAAGTTCCATACGTGAGAGGGTAGCTGAACGCCTTGTCCAAAACCATCTTACTTCTGAGAGTTGAGCTCAGCCTCAGTCCCTCACAGTTCCACACTGCCTGCAGAGTGAGTTTCGCAGGTCTTCAGCAGAGACGTTTGCCAGAGGCTTCTGAGACGCAGGGTAACAATGCAGACCTGGAGGGTATCCCCAGGTGCAGTCGACTGGTAATCTTGGAACCTCCTGACTCAGAATACTGCTACCTTCTCGCTGCCATAGGAAGGCAGCTAGTTGATAGCTGGCTTCAAGACATGCTTCCTTGTGAGAGCTGAGGACAGGGCAGAACCCTCCCGCATGCTGCCTGACTGTAGGAGTAGCTGCTAACATCCTTATGTTAGTGGCTGGGAGAGGTTGCGGGAAAAGCATGTGTGAGCACTGGGCCTGAACTCCCGTGTATCTGAGTTGAATACAGCGATTTCCAACGGCTTTCCTCAACCAGAGTGTAGCTAGGTTCCAAATCCCATGTACGAGCGGGTAGCAGACATCTGCCTCCCATGCATACACACTTCTGAGAGTTGAGCTTATGGCCTGTACCTCCACATCCAGCCTGCTGGTAACCTTGGCTTCTAAAAGGCCTAGGCTCGCTGTTTGACGGAAGTGCTGGGAGAGGTAATTGGAATCACCAGGCACACAAGACTAGTGCCTCCAAGCTCAGTTCAGCGATTTCCTAGTAATTCCTGTGGTAGACTGGTGCTACATACTAAGTTCCATACGTGAGAGGGTAGCTGAACGCCTTGTCCAAAACCATCTTACTTCTGAGAGTTGAGCTCAGGCACAGTCCCTCACAGTTCGACATTGCCTGCAGAGTGAATTTCGCAGGTCTTCAGCAGAGACGTTTGCCCGAGGCTTCTGAGACGCAGGGTAACAATGCAGACCTGGAGGGTATCCCCAGGTGCAGTCGACTGGTAATCTTGGAACCTCCTGACTCAGAATACTGCTACCTTCTCACTGCCATAGGAATGCAGCTAGTTGACAGCTGGCTTCAAGACATGCTTCCCTGTGAGAGCTGAGGACAGGGCAGAACCCTCCCGCATGCTGCCTGACTGTAGGAGTAGCTGCTAACATCCTTATGTTAGTGGCTGGGAGAGGTTGCGGGAAAAGCATGTGTGAGCACTGGGCCTGAACTCCCGTGTATCTGAGTTGAATACAGCGATTTCCAACGGCTTTCCTCAACAGAGTGTAGCTAGGTTCCAAATCCCATGTACTAGCGGGTAGCAGACATCTGCCTCCCATGCATACACACTTCTGAGAGTTGAGCTTATGGCCTGTACCTCCACATCCAGCCTGCTGGTACCCTTGGCTTCTAAAAGGCCTAGGCTCGCTGTTTGACGGAAGTGCTGGGAGAGGTAATTGGAATCTCCTGGCACACAAGACGAGTGACTCCAAGCTCAATTCATGATTTCCCATTAATTCTTGTGCTAGACAGGTGCTACATACTAAGTTCCATATGTGAGAAGGTAGCTGAACGCCTTGTCCAAAAGCATCTTACTTCTGAGAGTTGAGCTCACCCTCAGTCCCTCACACTTCCACACTGCCTGCAGAGTGAGTTTCACACGTCTTCACCAGAGACGATTGCCAGAGGCTTCTGAGACGCAGGGTAACAATGCAGACCTGGAGGGTATCCCCAGGTGCAGTCGACTGGTAATCTTGGAACCTCCTGACTCAGAATACTGCTACCTTCTCACTGCCATAGGAATGCAGCTAGTTGACAGCTGGCTTCAAGACATGCTTCCCTGTGAGAGCTGAGGACAGGGCAGAACCCTCCCGCATGCTGCCTGACTGTAGGAGCAGCTGCTAACATCCTTATGTTAGTGGCTGGGAGAGGTTGCTGGAAAAGCATGTGTGAGCACTGGGCCTGAACTCCCGTGTATCTGAGTTGAATACAGCGATTTCCAACGGCTTTCCTCAACAGAGTGTAGCTAGGTTCCAAATCCCATGTACTAGCGGGTAGCAGACATCTGCCTCCCATGCATACACACTTCTGAGAGTTGAGCTTATGGCCTGTACCTCCACATCCAGCCTGCTGGTACCCTTGGCTTCTAAAAGGCCTAGGCTCGCTGTTTGACGGAAGTGCTGGGAGAGGTAATTGGAATCTCCTGGCACACAAGATGAGTGACTCCAAGCTCAATTCATGATTTCCCATTAATTCTTGTGGTAGACAGGTGCTACATACTAAGTTCCATATGTGAGAAGGTAGCTGAACGCCTTGTCCAAAAGCATCTTACTTCTGAGAGTTGAGCCCACCCTCAGTCCCTCACACTTCCACACTGCCTGCAGAGTGAGTTTCACACGTCTTCACCAGAGACGATTGCCAGAGGCTTCTGAGACGCAGGGTAACAATGCAGACCTGGAGGGTATCCCCAGGTGCGGTCGACTGGTAATCTTGGAACCTCCTGATTCAGAATACTGCTACTTTCTCACTGCCATAGGAATGCAGCTAGTTGACAGCTGGCT
The DNA here is from genome assembly GCF_048164855.1 of Canis lupus baileyi. NCBI lineage: Eukaryota > Metazoa > Chordata > Mammalia > Carnivora > Canidae > Canis > Canis lupus. The sequence goes on along the minus strand of NC_132844.1, from coordinate 75,449,080 downwards.
TCAAGACATGCTTCCCTGTGAGAGCTGAGGACAGGGCAGAACCCTCCCGCATGCTGCCTGACTGTAGGAGTAGCTGCTAAAATCCTTATGTTAGTGGCTGGTAGAGGTTGCGGGAAAAGCATGTGTGAGCACTGGGCCTGAACTCCCGTGTACCTGAGTTGAATACAGCGATTTCCAACGGCTTTCCTCAACCAGAGTGTAGCTAGGTTCCAAATCCCATGTACGAGCGGGTAGCAGACATCTCCCTCCCATGTATATACACTTCTGAGAGTTGAGCTTATGGCCTGTACCTCCACAGCCAGCCTGCTGGTACCCTTGGCTTCTAAAAGTCCTAGGCTCGCTGTTTGACGGAAGTGCTGGGAGAGGTAATTGGAATCACCCGGCACACAAGACTAGTGCCTCCAAGCTCAGTTCAGCGATTTCCTAGTAATTCCTGTGGTAGACTGGTGCTGCATACTAAGTTCCATACGTGAGAGGGTAGCTGAACGCCTTGTCCAAAACCATCTAACTTCGGAGAGTTGAGCTCAGCCTCAGTCCCTCAGAGTTCCACACTGCCTGCAGAGTGAGTTTCGCAGGTCTTCAGCAGAGACGTTTGCCAGAGGCTTCTGAGACGCAGGGTAACAATGCAGACCTGGAGGGTATCCCCAGGTGCAGTCGACTGGTAATCTTGGAACCTCCTGACTCAGAATACTGCTACCTTCTCACTGCCATAGGAATGCAGCTAGTTGACAGCTGGCTTCAAGACATGCTTCCCTGTGAGAGCTGAGGACAGGGCAGATCCCTCCCGCATGCTGCCTGACTGTAGGAGTAGCTGCTAACATCCTTATGTTAGTGGCTAGGAGAGGTTGCGGGAAAAGCATGTGTGAGCACTGGGCCTGAACTCCCGTGTATCTGAGTTGAATACAGCGATTTCCAACGGCTTTCCTCAACCAGAGTGTAGCTAGGTTCCAAATCCCAAGTACGAGCGGGTAGCAGACATCTGCCTCCCATGCATACACACTTCTGAGAGTTGAGCTTATGGCCTGTACCTCCACAGCCAGCCTGCTGGTACCCTTGGCTTCTAAAAGGCCTAGGCTCGCTGTTTGACGGAAGTGCTGGGAGAGGTAATTGGAATCACCCGGCACACAAGACGAGTGCCTCCAAGCTCAATTCACGATTTCCCAGTAATTCTTGTGGTAGACAGGTGCTACATACTAAGTTCCATATGTGAGAAGGTAGCTGAACGCCTTGTCCAAAGCATCTTACTTCTGAGAGTTGAGCACACCCTCAGTCCCTCACACTTCCACACTGCCTGCAGAGTGAGTTTCACACGTCTTCACCAGAGACGATTGCCAGAGGCTTCTGAGTACAAGTTACAATGCAGACCTGGAGGGTATCTCCAGGGGCAGTAGAGTGGTAATCTTGGAACCTCCTGACTCAGAGTACTGCTACCTTCTCACTGCCATAGGAATGCAGCTAGTTGACAGCTGGCTTCAAGACATGCTTCCCTGTGAGAGCTGAGGACAGGGCAGAACCCTCCCGCATCCTGCCTGACTGTAGGAGTAGCTGCTAACATCCTTATGTTAGTGGCTGGGAGAGGTTGCGGGAAAAGCATGTGTGAGCACTGGGCCTGAACTCCCGTGTATCTGAGTTGAATACAGCGATTTCCAATGGCCTTCTTCAATCACAGTGTAGCTAGGTTCCAACTCCCATGTCCGAGTGGGTAGCAGACATCTGCCTCCCATGCATACACACTTCTGAGAGTTGAGCTTATGGCCTGTACCTCCACATCCAGCCTGCTGGTACCCTTGTCTTCTAAAAGGCCAAGGCTCGCTGTTTGACGGAAGTGCTGTGAGAGGTAATTGGAATCACCCGGCACACAAGACTAGTGCCTCCAAGCTCAGTTCAGCGATTTCCTAGTAATTCCTGTGGTAGACTGGTGCTACATACTAAGTTCCATACGTGAGAGGGTAGCTGAACGCCTTGTCCAAAACCATCTTACTTCTGAGAGTTGAGCTCAGCCTCAGTCCCTCACAGTTCCACACTGCCTGCAGAGTGAGTTTCGCCGGTCTTCAGCAGAGACGTTTGCCAGAGGCTTCTGAGACGCAGGGTAACAATGCAGACCTGGAGGGTATCCCCAGGTGCAGTCGACTGGTAATCTTGGAACCTCCTGACTCAGAATACTGCTACCTTCTCACTGCCACAGGAATGCAGCTAGTTGACAGCTAGCTGGCTTCAAGACATGCTTCCCTGAGAGAGCTGAGGACAGGGCAGAACCCTCCCGCATTCTGCCAGACTGTAGGAATAGCTGCTAACATCCTAATGTTAGTGGCTGGGAGAGGTTGCGGGAAAAGCATGTGTGAGCACTGGGCCTGAACTCCCGTGTATCTGAGTTGAATACAGCGATTTCCAACGGCTTTCCTCAACCAGAGTGTAGCTAGGTTCCAAATCCCATGTACGAGCGGGTAGCAGACATCTGCCTCCCATGCATACACACTTCTGAGAGTTGAGCTTATGGCCTGTACCTCCACAGCCAGCCTGCTGGTACCCTTGGCTTCTAAAAGGCCTAGGCTCGCTGTTTGACGGAAGTGCTGGGAGAGGTAATTGGAATCTCCCGGCACACAAGACGAGTGCCTCCAAGCTCAATTCACGATTTCCCAGTAATTCTTGTGGTAGACAACTGCTACATACTAAGTTCCATATGTGAGATGGTAGCTGAACGCCTTGTCCAAAAGCATCTTACTTCTGAGAGTTGAGCCCACCCTCAGTCCCTCACAGTTCCACACTGCCTGCAGAGTGAGTTTCACACGTCTTCACCAGAGACGATTGCCAGAGGCTTCTGAGTACAAGTTAACAATGCAGACCTGGAGGGTATCTCCAGGTGCAGTAGAGTGGTAATCTTGGAACCTCCTGACTCAGAGTACTGCTACCTTCTCCTGCCATAGGAATGCAGCTAGTTGACAGCTAGCTTCAAGACATGCTTCCCTGTGAGAGCTGAGGACAGGGCAGAACCCTCCCGCATCCTGCCTGACTGTAGGAGTAGCTGCTAACATCCTTATGTTAGTGGCTGGGAGAGGTTGCCCGAAAAGCATGTTTGAGCACTGGGCCTGAACTCCCGTGTATCTGAGTTGAATACAGCGATTTCCAATGGCCTTCTTCAATCACAGTGTAGCTAGGTTCCAACTCCCATGTCCGAGTGGGTAGCAGACATCTGCCTCCCATGCATACACTCTTCTGAGAGTTGAGCTTATGGCCTGTACCTCCACATCCAGCCTGCTGGTACCCTTGGCTTCTAAAAGGGCTAGGCTCGCTGTTTGACGGAAGTGCTGGGAGAGGTAATTGGAATCACCCGGCACACAAGACTAGTGCCTCCAAGCTCAGTTCAGCGATTTCCTAGTAATTCCTGTGGTAGACTGGTGCTACATACTAAGTTCCATACGTGAGAGGGTAGCTGAACGCCTTGTCCAAAACCATCTTACTTCTGAGAGTTGAGCTCACCCTCAGTCCCTCACATTTCCACACTGCCTGCAGAGTGAGTTTCGCAGGTCTTCAGCAGAGACGTTTGCCAGAGGCTTCTGAGACGCAGGGTAACAATGCAGACCTGGAGGGTATACCCAGGTGCAGTCGACTGGTAATCTTGGAACCTCCTGACTCAGAATACTGCTACCTTCTCACTGCCATAGGAATGCAGCTAGTTGACAGCTAGCTGGCTTCAAGACTTGCTTCCCTGAGAGAGCTGAGGACAGGGCAGAACCCTCCCGCATGCTGCCTGACTGTAGGAGTAGCTGCTAACATCCTAATGTTAGTGGCTGGGAGAGGTTGCGGGAAAAGCATGTGTGAGCACTGGGCCTGAACTCCCGTGTATCTGAGTTGAATACAGCGATTTCCAACGGCTTCCCTCAACCAGAGTGTAGCTAGGTTCCAAATCCCATGTACGAGCGGGTAGCAGACATCTGCCTCCCATGCATACACACTTCTGAGAGTTGAGCTTATGGCCTGTACCTCCACAGCCAGCCTGCTGGTACCCTTGGCTTCTAAAAAGCCTAGGCTCGCTGTTTGACGGAAGTGCTGGGAGAGGTAATTGGAATCTCCCGGCACACAAGACGAGTGCCTCCAAGCTCAATTCACGATTTCCCAGTAATTCTTGTGGTAGACAGCTGCTACATACTAAGTTCCATATGTGAGATGGTAGCTGAACGCCTTGTCCAAAAGCATCTTACTTCTGAGAGTTGAGCCCACCCTCAGTCCCTCACAGTTCCACACTGCCTGCAGAGTGAGTTTCACACGTCTTCACCAGAGACGATTGCCAGAGGCTTCTGAGTACAAGTTAACAATGCAGACCTGGAGGGTATCTCCAGGTGCAGTAGAGTGGTAATCTTGGAACCTCCTGACTCAGAGTACTGCTACCTTCTCCTGCCATAGGAATGCAGCTAGTTGACAGCTAGCTTCAAGACATGCTTCCCTGTGAGAGCTGAGGACAGGGCAGAACCCTCCCGCATCCTGCCTGACTGTAGGAGTAGCTGCTAACATCCTTATGTTAGTGGCTGGGAGAGGTTGCGGGAAAAGCATGTGTGAGCACTGGGCCTGAACTCCCGTGTATCTGAGTTGAATACAGCGATTTCCAATGGCCTTCTTCAATCACAGTGTAGCTAGGTTCCAACTCCCATGTCCGAGTGGGTAGCAGACATCTGCCTCCCATGCATACACACTTCTGAGAGTTGAGATTATGGCCTGTACCTCCACATCCAGCCTGCTGGTACCCTTGGCTTCTAAAAGGCCTAGGCTCGCTGTTTGACGGAAGTGCTGGGAGAGGTAATTGGAATCACCCGGCACACAAGACTAGTGCCTCCAAGCTCAGTTCAGCGATTTCCTAGTAATTCCTGTGGTAGACTGGTGCTACATACTAAGTTCCATACGTGAGAGGGTAGCTGAACGCCTTGTCCAAAAGCATCTTACTTCTGAGAGTTGAGCTCACCCTCAGTCCCTCACAGTTCCACATGCCTGCAGAGTGAGTTTCGCAGGTCTTCAGCAGAGACGTTGGCCAGAGGCTTCTGAGACGCAGGGTAACAATGCAGACCTGCAGGGTATCCCCAGGTGCAGTCGACTGGTAACCTTGGAACCTCCTGACTCAGAATACTGCTACCTTCTCACTGCCATAGGAATGCAGCTAGTTGACAGCTAGCTGGCTTCAAGACTTGCTTCCCTGAGAGAGCTGAGGACAGGGCAGAACCCTCCCGCATGCTGCCTGACTGTAGGAGTAGCTGCTAACATCCTAATGTTAGTGGCTGGGAGAGGTTGCGGGAAAAGCATGTGTGAGCACTGGGCCTGAACTCCCGTGTATCTGAGTTGAATACAGCGATTTCCAACGGCATCCCTCAACCAGAGTGTAGCTAGGTTCCAAATCCCATGTACGAGCAGGTAGCAGACATCTGCCTCCCATGCATACACACTTCTGAGAGTTGAGCTTATGGCCTGTACCTCCACAGCCAGCCTGCTGGTACCCTTGGCTTCTAAAAGGCCTAGGCTCGCTGTTTGACGGAAGTGCTGGGAGAGGTAATTGGAATCTCCCGGCACACAAGACGAGTGCCTCCAAGCTCAATTCACGATTTCCCAGTAATTCTTGTGGTAGACAGGTGCTACATACTAAGTTCCATATGTGAGATGGTAGCTGAACGCCTTGTCCAAAAGCATCTTACTTCTGAGAGTTGAGCCCACCCTCAGTCCCTCACAGTTCCACACTGCCTGCAGAGTGAGTTTCACACGTCTTCACCAGAGACGATTGCCAGAGGCTTCTGAGTACAAGTTAACAATGCAGACCTGGAGGGTATCTCCAGGTGCAGTAGAATGGTAATCTTGGAACCTCCTGACTCAGAGTACTGCTACCTTCTCCTGCCATAGGAATGCAGCTAGTTGACAGCTAGCTTCAAGACATGCTTCCCTGTGAGAGCTGAGGACAGGGCAGAACCCTCCCGCATCCTGCCTGACTGTAGGAGTAGCTGCTAACATCCTTATGTTAGTGGCTGGGAGAGGTTGCGTGAAAAGCATGTGTGAGCACTGGGCCTGAACTCCCGTGTATCTGAGTTGAATACAGCGATTTCCAATGGCCTTCTTCAATCACAGTGTAGCTAGGTTCCAACTCCCATGTCCGAGTGGGTAGCAGACATCTGCCTCCCATGCATACACACTTCTGAGAGTTGAGCTTATGGCCTGTACCTCCACATCCAGCCTGCTGGTACCCTTGGCTTCTAAAAGGCCTAGGCTCGCTGTTTGACGGAAGTGCTGGGAGAGGTAATTGGAATCACCCGGCACACAAGACTAGTGCCTCCAAGCATAGTTCAGCGATTTCCTAGTAATTCCTGTGGTAGACTGGTGCTACATACTAAGTTCCATACGTGAGAGGGTAGCTGAACGCCTTGTCCAAAACCATCTTACTTCGGAGAGTTGAGCTCAGCCTCAGTCCCTCAGAGTTCCACACTGCCTGCAGAGTGAGTTTCGCAGGTCTTCAGCAGAGACGTTTGCCAGAGGCTTCTGATACGCAGGGTAACAATGCAGACCTGGAGGGTATCCCCAGGTGCAGTCGACTGGTAATCTTGGAACCTCCTGACTCAGAATACTGCTACCTTCTCACTGCCATAGGAATGCAGCTAGTTGACAGCTGGCTTCAAGACATGCTTCCCTGTGAGAGCTGAGGACAGGGCAGATCCCTCCCGCATGCTGCCTGACTGTAGGAGTAGCTGCTAACATCCTTATGTTAGTGGCTAGGAGAGGTTGCGGGAAAAGCATGTGTGAGCACTGGGCCTGAACTCCCGTGTATCTGAGTTGAATACAGCGATTTCCAACGGCTTTCCTCAACCAGAGTGTAGCTAGGTTCCAAATCCCAAGTACGAGCGGGTAGCAGACATCTGCCTCCCATGCATACACACTTCTGAGAGTTGAGCTTATGGCCTGTACCTCCACAGCCAGCCTGCTGGTACCCTTGGCTTCTAAAAGGCCTAGGCTCGCTGTTTGACGGAAGTGCTGGGAGAGGTAATTGGAATCTCCCGGCACACAAGACGAGTGCCTCCAAGCTCAATTCACGATTTCCCAGTAAGTCTTGTGGTAGACAGGTGCTACATACTAAGTTCCATATGTGAGAAGGTAGCTGAACGCCTTGTCCAAAAGCATCTTTCTTCTGAGAGTTGAGCACACCCTCAGTCCCTCACACTTCCACAGTGCCTGCAGAGTGAGTTTCACACGTCTTCACCAGAGACGATTGCCAGAGGCTTCTGAGTACAAGTTAACAATGCAGACCTGGAGGGTATATCCAGGTGCAATAGAGTGGTAATCTTGGAACCTCCTGACTCAGAGTACTGCTACCTTCTCACTGCCATAGGAATGCAGCTAGTTGACAGCTGGCTTCAAGACATGCTTCCCTGTGAGAGCTGAGGACAGGGCAGAACCCTCCCGCATCCTGCCTGAGTGTAGGAGTAGCTGCTAACATCCTAATGTTAGTGGCTGGGAGAGGTTACGGGAAAAGCATGTGTGAGCACTGGGCCTGAACTCCCGTGTATCTGAGTTGAATACAGCGAATTCCAATGCCTTCTTCAATCACAGTGTAGCTAGGTTCCAACTCCCATGTCCGAGTGGGTAGCAGACATCTGCCTCCCATGCATACACACTTCTGAGAGTTGAGCTTATGGCCTGTACCTCCACATCCAGCCTGCTGGTACCCTTGGCTTCTAAAAGGCCTAGGCTCGCTGTTTGACGGAAGTGCTGGGAGAGGTAATTGGAATCACCCGGCACACAAGACTAGTGCCTCCAAGCTCAGTTCAGCGATTTCCTAGTAATTCCTGTGGTAGACTGGTGCTACATACTAAGTTCCATACGTGAGAGGGTAGCTGAACGCCTTGTCCAAAACCATCTTACTTCTGAGAGTTGAGCTCAGACTCAGTCCCTCACAGTTCCACACTGCCTGCAGAGTGAGTTTCGCAGGTCTTCAGCAGAGACGTTGGCCAGAGGCTTCTGAGACGCAGGGTAACAATGCAGACCTGGAGGGTATCCACAGGTGCAGTCGACTGGTAATCTTGGAACCTCCTGACTCAGAATACTGCTACCTTCTCACTGCCATAGGAATGCAGCTATTTGACAGCTGGCTTCAAGACATGCTTCCCTGTGAGAGCTGAGGACAGGGCAGAACCCTCCCGCATGCTGCCTGACTGTAGGAGTAGCTGCTAACATCCTTATGTTAGTGGCTGGGAGAGGTTGCGGGAAAAGCATGTGTGAGCACTGGGCCTGAACTCCCGTGTATCTGAGTTGAATACAGCGATTTCCAACGGCTTTCCTCAACCAGAGTGTAGTTAGGTTCCAAATCCCATGTACGAGCGGGTAGCAGACATCTGAGTCCCATGCATACACACTTCTGAGAGTTGAGCTTATGGCCTGTACCTCCACAGCCAGCCTGCTGGTACACTTGGCTTCTAAAAGGCCTAGGCTCGCTGTTTGACGGAAGTGCTGGGAGAGGTAATTGGAATCACCCGGCACACAAGACGAGTGCCTCCAAGCTCAATTCACGATTTCCCAGTAATTCTTGTGGTACACAGGTGCTACATACTAAGTTCCATATGTGAGAAGGTAGCTGAACGCCTTGTACAAAAGCATCTTACTTCTGAGAGTTGAGCACACCCTCAGTCCCTCACACTTCCACACTGCCTGCAGAGGGAGTTTCACACGTCTTCACCAGAGACGATTGCCAGAGGCTTCTGAGTACAAGTTAACAATGCAGACCTGGAGGGTATCTCCAGGGGCAGTAGAGTGGTAATCTTGGAACCTCCTGACTCAGAGTACTGCTACCTTCTCACTGCCATAGGAATGCAGCTAGTTGACAGCTGGCTTCAAGACATGCTTCCCTGTGAGAGCTGAGGACAAGGCAGAACCCTCCCGCATCCTGCCTGACTGTAGGAGTAGCTGCTAACATCCTTATGTTAGTGGCTGGGAGAGGTTGCGGGAAAAGCATGTGTGAGCACTGGGCCTGAACTCCCGTGTATCTGAGTTGAATACAGCGATTTCCAATGGCCTTCTTCAATCACAGTGTAGCTAGGTTCCAACTCCCATGTCCGAGTGAGTAGCAGACATCTGCCTCCCATGCATATACACTTCTGAGATTTGAGTTTATGGCCTGTACCTCCACAGCCAGCCTGCTGGTACCGTTGGCTTCTAAAAGGCCTAGGCTCGCTGTTTGACGGAAGTGCTGGGAGAGGTAATTGGAATCTCCCGGCACACAAGACTAGTGCCTCCAAGCTCAGTTCAGCGATTTCCTAGTAATTCCTGTGGTAGACTGGTGCTACATACTAAGTTCCATACGTGAGAGGGTAGCTGAACGCCTTGTCCAAAACCATCTTACTTCTGAGAGTTGAGCTCAGCCTCAGTCCCTCACAGTTCCACACTGCCTGCAGAGTGAGTTTCACAGGTCTTCAGCAGAGACGTTTGCCAGAGGCTTCTGAGACACAGGGTAACAATGCAGACCTGGAGGGTATCCCCAGGTGCAGTCGACTGGTAATCTTGGAACCTCCTGACTCAGAATACTGCTACCTTCTCACTGCCATAGGAATGCAGCTAGTTGACAGCTGGCTTCAAGACATGCTTCCCTGTGAGAGCTGAGGACAGGGCAGAACCTACCCGCATGCTGCCTGACTGTAGGAGTAGCTGCTAACATCCTTATGTTAGTGGCTGGGAGAGGTTGCGGGAAAAGCATGTGTGAGCACTGGGCCTGAACTCCCGTGTATCTGAGTTGAATACAGCGATTTCCAACGGCTTTCCTCAACCAGAGTGTAGCTAGGTTCCAAATCCCATGTACGAGCGGGTAGGAGACATCTGCCTCCCATGCATACACACTTCTGAGAGTTGAGCTTATGGCCTGTACCTCCACATCCAGCCTGCTGGTACCCTTGGCTTCTAAAAGGCCTAGGCTCGCTGTTTGACGGAAGTGGTGGGAGAGGTAATTGGAATCTCCCGGCACACAAGACGAGTGCCTCCAAGCTCAATTCACGATTTCCCAGTAATTCTTGTGGTAGACAGGTGCTACATACTAAGTTCCATATGTGAGATGGTAGCTGAACGCCTTGTCCAAAAGCATCTTACTTCTGAGAGTTGAGCCCACCCTCAGTCCCTCACAGTTCCACACTGCCTGCAGAGTGAGTTTCACACGTCTTCACCAGAGACGATTGCCAGAGGCTTCTGAGTACAAGTTAACAATGCAGACCTGGAGGGTATCTCCAGGTGCAGTAGAGTGGTAATCTTGGAACCTCCTGACTCAGAGTACTGCTACCTTCTCACTGCCATAGGAATGCAGCTAGTTGACAGCTGGCTTCAAGACATGCTTCCCTGTGAGAGCTGAGGACAGGGCAGAACCCTCCCGCATCCTGTCTGACTGTAGGAGTAGCTGCTAACATCCTTATGTTAGTGGCTGGGAGAGGTTGCGGGAAAAGCATGTGTGAGCACTGGGCCTGAACTCCCGTGTATCTGAGTTGAATACAGCGATTTCCAATGGCCTTCTTCAATCACAGTGTAGCTATGTTCCAACTCCCATGTCCGAGTGGGTAGCAGACATCTGCCTCCCATGCATACACACTTCTGAGAGTTGAGCTTATGGCCTGTACCTCCACAGCCAGCCTGCTGGTACCCTTGGCTTCTAAAAGGCCTAGGCTCGCTGTTTGACGGAAGTGCTGGGAGAGGTAATTGGAATCACCCGGCACACAAGACGAGTGCCTCCAAGCTCAATTCACGATTTCCCAGTAATTCTTGTGGTAGACAGGTGCTACATACTAAGTTCCATATGTGAGAAGGTAGCTGAACGCCTTGTCCAAAGGCATCTTACTTCTGAGAGTTGAGCACACCGTCAGTCCCTCACACTTCCACACTGCCTGCAGAGTGAGTTTCACACATCTTCACCAGAGACGATTGCCAGAGGCTTCTGAGTACAAGTTAACAATGCAGACCTGGAGGGTATCTCCAGGTGCAGTAGAGTGGTAATCTTGGAACCTCCTGACTCAGAGTACTGCTACCTTCTCACTGCCATAGGAATGCAGCTAGTTGACAGCTGGCTTCAAGACATGCTTCCCTGTGAGAGCTGAGGACAGGGCAGAACCCTCCCGCATCCTGCCTGACTGTAGGAGTAGCTGCTAACATCCTAATGTTAGTGGCTGGGAGAGGTTGCGGGAAAAGCATGTGTGAGCACTGGGCCTGAACTCCCGTGTATCTGAGTTGAATACAGCGATTTCCAATGGCCTTCTTCAATCACAGTGTAGCTAGGTTCCAACTCCCATGTCCGAGTGGGTAGCAGACATCTGCCTCCCATGCATACACACTTCTGAGAGTTGAGCTTATGGCCTGTACCTCCACATCCAGCCTGCTGGTACCCTTGGCTTCTAAAAGGCCTAGGCTCGCTGTTTGACGGAAGTGCTGGGAGAGGTAATTGGAATCACCCGGCACACAAGACTAGTGCCTCCAAGCTCAGTTCAGCGATTTCCTAGTAATTCCTGTGGTAGACTGGTGCTACATACTAAGTTCCATACGTGAGAGGGTAGCTGAACGCCTTGTCCAAAACCATCTTACTTCTGAGAGTTGAGCTCAGCCTCAGTCCCTCACATTTCCACACTGCCTGCAGAGTGAGTTTCGCCGGTCTTCAGCAGAGACGTTTGCCAGAGGCTTCTGAGACGCAGGGTAACAATGCAGACCTGGAGGGTATCCCCAGGTGCAGTCGACTGGTAATCTTGGAACCGCCTGACTCAGAATACTGCTACCTTCTCACTGCCACAGGAATGCAGCTAGTTGACAGCTAGCTGGCTTCAAGACATGCTTCCCTGAGAGAGCTGAGGACAGGGCAGAACCCTCCCGCATTCTGCCGGACTGTAGGAATAGCTGCTAACATCCTAATGTTAGTGGCTGGGAGAGGTTGTGGGAAAAGCATGTGTGAGCACTGGGACTGAACTCCCGTGTATCTGAGTTGAATACAGCGATTTCCAACGGCTTTCCTCAACCAGAGTGTAGCTAGGTTCCAAATCCCATGTACGAGCGGGTAGCAGACATCTGCCTCCCATGCATACACACTTCTGAGAGTTGAGCTTATGGCCTGTACCTCCACAGCCAGCCTGCTGGTACCCTTGGCTTCTAAAAGGCCTAGGCTCGCTGTTTGACGGAAGTGCTGGGAGAGGTAATTGGAATCTCCCGGCACACAAGACGAGTGCCTCCAAGCTCAATTCACGATTTCCCAGTAATTCTTGTGGTAGACAACTGCTACATACTAAGTTCCATATGTGAGATGGTAGCTGAACGCCTTGTCCAAAAGCATCTTACTTCTGAGAGTTGAGCCCACCCTCAGTCCCTCACAGTTCCACACTGCCTGCAGAGTGAGTTTCACACGTCTTCACCAGAGACGATTGCCAGAGGCTTCTGAGTACAAGTTAACAATGCAGACCTGGAGGGTATCTCCAGGTGCAGTAGAGTGGTAATCTTGGAACCTCCTGACTCAGAGTACTGCTACCTTCTCCTGCCATAGGAATGCAGCTAGTTGACAGCTAGCTTCAAGACATGCTTCCCTGTGAGAGCTGAGGACAGGGCAGAACCCTCCCGCATCCTGCCTGACTGTAGGAGTAGCTGCTAACATCCTTATGTTAGTGGCTGGGAGAGGTTGCGGGAAAAGCATGTTTGAGCACTGGGCCTGAACTCCCGTGTATCTGAGTTGAATACAGCGATTTCCAATGGCCTTCTTCAATCACAGTGTAGCTAGGTTCCAACTCCCATGTCCGAGTGGGTAGCAGACATCTGCCTCCCATGCATACACACTTCTGAGAGTTGAGCTTATGGCCTGTACCTCCACATCCAGCCTGCTGGTACCCTTGGCTTCTAAAAGGCCTAGGCTCGCTGTTTGACGGAAGTGCTGGGAGAGGTAATTGGAATCACCCGGCACACAAGACTAGTGCCTCCAAGCTCAGTTCAGCGATTTCCTAGTAATTCCTGTGGTAGACTGGTGCTACATACTAAGTTCCATACGTGAGAGGGTAGCTGAACGCCTTGTCCAAAACCATCTTACTTCTGAGAGTTGAGCCCACCCTCAGTCCCTCACATTTCCACACTGCCTGCAGAGTGAGTTTCGCAGGTCTTCAGCAGAGACGTTGGCCAGAGGCTTCTGAGACGCAGGGTAACAATGCAGACCTGGAGGGTATCCCCAGGTGCAGTCGACTGGTAATCTTGGAACCTCCTGACTCAGAATACTGCTACCTTCTCACTGCCATAGGAATGCAGCTAGTTGACAGCTAGCTGGCTTCAAGACTTGCTTCCCTGAGAGAGCTGAGGACAGGGCAGAACCCTCCCGCATGCTGCCTGACTGTAGGAGTAGCTGCTAACATCCTAATGTTAGTGGCTGGGAGAGGTTGCGGGAAAAGCATGTGTGAGCACTGGGCCTGAACTCCCGTGTATCTGAGTTGAATACAGCGATTTCCAACGGCTTCCCTCAACCAGAGTGTAGCTAGGTTCCAAATCCCATGTACGAGCGGGTAGCAGACATCTGCCTCCCATGCATACACACTTCTGAGAGTTGAGCTTATGGCCTGTACCTCCACAGCCAGCCTGCTGGTACCCTTGGCTTCTAAAAAGCCTAGGCTCGCTGTTTGACGGAAGTGCTGGGAGAGGTAATTGGAATCTCCCGGCACACAAGACGAGTGCCTCCAAGCTCAATTCACGATTTCCCAATAATTCTTGTGGTAGACAGCTGCTACATACTAAGTTCCATATGTGAGATGGTAGCTGAACGCCTTGTCCAAAAGCATCTTACTTCTGAGAGTTGAGCCCACCCTCAGTCCCTCACAGTTCCACACTGCCTGCAGAGTGAGTTTCACACGTTTTCACCAGAGACGATTGCCAGAAGCTTCTGAGTACAAGTTAACAATGCAGACCTGGAGGGTATCTCCAGGTGCAGTAGAGTGGTAATCTTGGAACCTCCTGACTCAGAGTACTGCTACCTTCTCCTGCCATAGGAATGCAGCTAGTTGACAGCTAGCTTCAAGACATGCTTCCCTGTGAGAGCTGAGGACAGGGCAGAACCCTCCCGCATCCTGCCTGACTGTAGGAGTAGCTGCTAACATCCTTATGTTAGTGGCTGGGAGAGGTTGCGGGAAAAGCATGTTTGAGCACTGGGCCTGAACTCCCGTGTATCTGAGTTGAATACAGCGATTTCCAATGGCTTTCTTCAATCACAGTGTAGCTAGGTTCCAACTCCCATGTCCGAGTGGGTAGCAGACATCTGCCTCCCATGCATACACACTTCTGAGAGTTGAGCTTATGGCCTGTACCTCCACAGCCAGCCTGCTGGTACCCTTGGCTTCTAAAAGGCCTAGGCTCGCTGTTTGACGGAAGTGCTGGGAGAGGTAATTGGAATCACCCGGCACACAAGACTAGTGCCTCCAAGCTCAGTTCAGCGATTTCCTAGTAATTCCTGTGGTAGACTGGTGCTACATACTAAGTTCCATACGTGAGAGGGTAGCTGAACGCCTTGTCCAAAACCATCTTACTTCTGAGAGTTGAGCTCACCCTCAGTCCCTCACATTTCCACACTGCCTGCAGAGTGAGTTTCGCAGGTCTTCAGCAGAGACGTTGGCCAGAGGCTTCTGAGACGCAGGGTAACAATGCAGACCTGGAGGGTATCCCCAGGTGCAGTCGACTGGTAATCTTGGAACCTCCTGACTCAGAATACTGCTACCTTCTCACTGCCATAGGAATGCAGCTAGTTGACAGCTAGCTGGCTTCAAGACTTGCTTCCCTGAGAGAGCTGAGGACAGGGCAGAACCCTCCCGCATGCTGCCTGACTGTAGGAGTAGCTGCTAACATCCTAATGTTAGTGGCTGGGAGAGGTTGCGGGAAAAGCATGTGTGAGCACTGGGCCTGAACTCCCGTGTATCTGAGTTGAATACAGCGATTTCCAACGGCTTCCCTCAACCAGAGTGTAGCTAGGTTCCAAATCCCATGTACGAGCGGGTAGCAGACATCTGCCTCCCATGCATACACACTTCTGAGAGTTGAGCTTATGGCCTGTACCTCCACAGCCAGCCTGCTGGTACCCTTGGCTTCTAAAAAGCCTAGGCTCGCTGTTTGACGGAAGTGCTGGGAGAGGTAATTGGAATCTCCCGGCACACAAGACGAGTGCCTCCAAGCTCAATTCACGATTTCCCAGTAATTCTTGTGGTAGACAGCTGCTACATACTAAGTTCCATATGTGAGATGGTAGCTGAACGCCTTGTCCAAAAGCATCTTACTTCTGAGAGTTGAGCCCACCCTCAGTCCCTCACAGTTCCACACTGCCTGCAGAGTGAGTTTCACACGTCTTCACCAGAGACGATTGCCAGAAGCTTCTGAGTACAAGTTAACAATGCAGACCTGGAGGGTATCTCCAGGTGCAGTAGAGTGGTAATCTTGGAACCTCCTGACTCAGAGTACTGCTACCTTCTCCTGCCATAGGAATGCAGCTAGTTGACAGCTAGCTTCAAGACATGCTTCCCTGTGAGAGCTGAGGACAGGGCAGAACCCTCCCGCATCCTGCCTGACTGTAGGAGTAGCTGCTAACATCCTTATGTTAGTGGCTGGGAGAGGTTGCGGGAAAAGCATGTGTGAGCACTGGGCATGAACTCCCGTGTATCTGAGTTGAATACAGCGATTTCCAATGGCCTTCTTCAATCACAGTGTAGCTAGGTTCCAACTCCCATGTCCGAGTGGGTAGCAGACATCTGCCTCCCATGCATACACACTTCTGAGAGTTGAGCTTATGGCCTGTACCTCCACAGCCAGCCTGCTGGTACCCTTGGCTTCTAAAAGGCCTAGGCTCGCTGTTTGACGGAAGTGCTGGGAGAGGTAATTGGAATCTCCCGGCACACAAGACGAGTGCCTCCAAGCTCAATTCACGATTTCCCAGTAATTCTTGTGGTAGACAGGTGCTACATACTAAGTTCCATATGTGAGATGGTAGCTGAACGCCTTGTCCAAAAGCATCTTACTTCTGAGAGTTGAGCCCACCGTCAGTCCCTCACAGTTCCACACTGCCTGCAGAGTGAGTTTCACACGTCTTCACCAGAGACGATTGCCAGAGGCTTCTGAGTACAAGTTAACAATGCAGACCTGGAGGGTATCTCCAGGTGCAGTAGAGTGGTAATCTTGGAACCTCCTGACTCAGAGTACTGCTACCTTCTCCTGCCATAGGAATGCAGCTAGTTGACAGCTAGCTTCAAGACATGCTTCCCTGTGAGAGCTGAGGACAGGGCAGAACCCTCCCGCATCCTGCCTGACTGTAGGAGTAGCTGCTAACATCCTTATGTTAGTGGCTGGGAGAGGTTGCGGGAAAAGCATGTGTGAGCACTGGGCCTGAACTCCCGTGTATCTGAGTTGAATACAGCGATTTCCAATGGCCTTCTTCAATCACAGTGTAGCTAGGTTCCAACTCCCATGTCCGAGTGGGTAGCAGACATCTGCCTCCCATGCATACACACTTCTGAGAGTTGAGCTTATGGCCTGTACCTCCACATCCAGCCTGCTGGTACCCTTGGCTTCTAAAAGGCCTAGGCTCGCTGTTTGACGGAAGTGCTGGGAGAGGTAATTGGAATCACCCGGCACACAAGACTAGTGCCTCCAAGCTCAGTTCAGCGATTTCCTAGTAATTCCTGTGGTAGACTGGTGCTACATACTAAGTTCCATACGTGAGAGGGTAGCTGAACGCCTTGTCCAAAACCATCTTACTTCTGAGAGTTGAGCTCACCCTCAGTCCCTCACAGTTCCACATGCCTGCAGAGTGAGTTTCACAGGTCTTCAGCAGAGACGTTTGCCAGAGGCTTCTGAGACGCAGGGTAACAATGCAGACCTGGAGGGTATCCCCAGGTGCAGTCGACTGGTAATCTTGGAACCTCCTGACTCAGAATACTGCTACTTTCTCACTGCCATAGGAATGCAGCTAGTTGACAGCTGGCTTCAAGACATGCTTCCCTGTGAGAGCTGAGGACAGGGCAGAACCTTCCCGCATGCTGCCTGACTGTAGCAGTAGCTGCTAACATCCTTATGTTAGTGGCTGGGAGAGGTTGCGGGAAAAGCATGTGTGAGCACTGGGCCTGAACTCCCGTGTATCTGAGTTGAATAAAGCGATTTCCAACGGCTTTCCTCAACTAGAGTGTAGCTAGGTTCCAAATCCCATGTACGAGCGGGTAGCAGACATCTGCCTCCCATGCATACACACTTCTGAGAGTTTTGCTTATGGCCTGTACCTCCACATCCAGCCTGCTGGTACCCTTGGCTTCTAAAAGGCCAAGGCTCGCTGTTTGACAGAAGTCCTGGGAGAGTTAATTGGAATCACCCGGCACACAAGACGAGTGCCTCCAAGCTCAGTTCAGCGATTTCCTAGTAATTCCTGTGGTAGACTGGTGCTACATACTAAGTTCCATACGTGAGAGGGTAGCTGAACGCCTTGTCCAAAACCATCTTACTTCTGAGAGTTGAGCTCAGCCTCAGTCCCTCACAGTTCCACACTGCCTGCAGAGTGAGTTTCACAGGTCTTCAGCAGAGACGTTTGCCAGAGGCTTCTGAGACGCAGGGTAACAATGCAGACCTGGAGGGTATCCCCAGGTGCAGTCGACTGGTAATCTTGGAACCTCCTGACTCAGAATACTGCTACCTTCTCACTTCCATAGGAATGCAGCTAGTTGACAGCTTGCTGGCTTCAAGACATGCTTCCCTGAGAGAGCTGAGGACAGGGCAGAACCCTCCCGCATGCTGCCTGACTGTAGGAGTAGCTGCTAACATCCTAATGTTAGTGGCTGGGAGAGGTTGCGGGAAAAGCATGTGTGAGCACTGGGCCTGAACTCCCGTGTATCTGAGTTGAATACAGCGATTTCCAACGGCTTTCCTTAACCAGAGTGTAGCTAGGTCCCAAATCCCATGTACGAGCGGGTTGCAGACATCTGCCTCCCATGCATACACACTTCTGAGTGTTGAGCTTATGGCCTATACCTCCACATCCAGCCTGCTGGTATCCTTGGCTTCTAAAAGGCCTAGGCTCGCTGTTTGACGAAAGTGCTGGGAGAGGTAATTGGAATCTCCCGGCACACAAGACGAGTGCCTCCAAGCTCAATTCACGATTTCCCAGTAATTCTTGTGGTAGACAGGTGCTACATACTAAGTTCCATATGTGAGAAGGTAGCTGAACGCCTTGTCCAAAAGCATCTTACTTCTGAGAGTTGAGCCCACCCTCAGTCCCTCACACTTCCACACTGCCTGCAGAGTGAGTTTCACACGTATTCACCAGAGACGATTGCCAGAGGCTTCTGAGTACAAGTTAACAATGCAGACCTGGAGGGTATCTCCAGGTGCAGTAGAGTGGTAATCTTGGAACCTCCTGACTCAGAGTACTGCTACCTTCTCACTGCCATAGGAATGCAGCTAGTTGACAGCTGGCTTCAAGACATGCTTCCCTGTGAGAGCTGAGGACAGGGCAGAACCCTCCCGCATCCTGCCTGACTGTAGGAGTAGCTGCTAACATCCTAATGTTAGTGGCTGGGAGAGGTTGCCGAAAAGCATGTGTGAGCACTGGGCCTGAACTCCCGTGTATCTGAGTTGAATACAGCGATTTCCAATGGTCTTCTTCAATCACAGTGTAGCTAGGTTCCAACTCCCAGGTCCGAGTGGGTAGCAGACATCTGCCTCCCATGCATACACACCTCTGAGAGTTGAGCTTATGGCCTGTACCTCCACATCCAGCCTGCTGGTACCCTTGGGTTCTAAAAGGCCTAGGCTCGCTGTTTGACGGAATTGCTGGGAGAGGTAATTGGAATCACCCGGCACACAAGACTAGTGCCTCCAAGCTCAGTTCAGCGATTTCCTAGTAATTCCTGTGGTAGACTGGTGCTACATACTAAGTTCCATACGTGAGAGGGTAGCTGAACGCCTTGTCCAAAACCATCTTACTTCTGAGATTTGAGCTCAGCCTCAGTCCCTCACAGTTCCCCACTCCCTGCAGAGTGAGTTTCGCAGGTCTCCAGCAGAGAAGTTTGCCAGAGGCTTCTGAGACGCAGGGTAACAATGCAGATCTGGAGGGTATCCCAAGGTGCAGTCGACTGGTAATCTTGGAACCTCCTGACTCAGAATACTGCTACCTTCTCACTGCCATAGGAATGCAGCTTGTTGACAGCTGGCTTCAAGACATGCTTCCCTGTGAGAGCTGAGGACAGGGCAGAACCCTCCCGCATGCTGCCTGACTGTAGGAGTAGCTGCTAACATCCTTATGTTAGTGGCTGGGAGAGGTTGCGGGAAAAGCATGTGTGAGCACTGGGCCTGAACTCCCGTGTATCTGAGTTGAATACAGCGATTTCCAACGGCTTTCCTCAACCAGAGTGTAGCTAGGTTCCAAATCCCATGTACGAGCGGGTAGCAGACATCTGCCTCCCATGCATACACACTTCTGAGAGTTGAGCTTATGGCCTGTACCTACACATCCAGCCTGCTGGGACCCTTGGCTTCTAAAAGGCCTAGGCTCGCTGTTTGACGGAAGTGCTGGGAGAGGTAATTGGAATCTCCCGACACACAAGACGAGTGCCTCCAAGCTCAATTCACGATTTCCCAGTAATTCTTGTGGTAGAGAGGTGCTACATACTAAGTTCCCTATGTGAGATGGTAGCTGAACGCCTTGTACAAAACCATCTTACTTCTGAGAGTTGAGCACACCCTCAGTCCCTCACAGTTCCACACTGCCTGCAGAGTGAGTTTCACACGTCTTCACCAGAGACGATTGCCAGAGGCTTCTGAGTACAAGTTAACAATGCAGACCTGGAGGGTATCTTCAGGTGCAGTAGAGTGGTAATCTTGGAACCTCCTGACTCAGAGTACTGCTACCTTCTCACTGCCCTAGGAATGCAGCTAGTTGACAGCTAGCTGGCTTCAAGACATGCTTTCCTGAGAGAGCTGAGGACACGGCAGAACCCTCCCGCATGCTGCCGTATGTAGGAGTAGCTAATAACATCCTAATGTTAGTGGCTGGGAGAGGTTGCGGGAAAAGCATGTGTGAGCACTGGGCCTGAACTCCCGTGTACCTGAGTTGAATACAGCGATTTCCAGCGGCTTTCCTCAAGCAGAGTGTAGCTAGGTTCCAAATCCCATGTACGAGCGGGTAGCAGACATCTGCCTCCCATGCATACACACTTCTGAGAGTTGAGCTTATGGCCTGTACCTCCACAGCCAGCCTGCTGGTACCCTTGGCTTCTAAAAGGCCTAGGCTCGCTGTTTGACGGAAGTGCTGGGAGAGGTAATTGGAATCACCTGGCACACAAGACTAGTGCCTCCAAGCTCAGTTCAGCGATTTCCTAGTAATTCCTGTGGTAGACTGGTGCTACATACTAAGTTCCATACGTGAGAGGGTAGCTGAACGCCTTGTCCAAAACCATCTTACTTCTGAGAGTTGAGCTCAGCCTCAGTCCCTCACAGTTCCACACTGCCTGCAGAGTGAGTTTCACAGATCTTCAGCAGAGACGTTTGCCAGAGGCTTCTGAGACACAGGGTAACAATGCAGACCTGGAGGGTATCCCCAGGTGCAGTCGACTGGTAATCTTGGAACCTCCTGACTCAGAATACTGCTACCTTCTCACTGACATAGGAATGCAGCTAGTTGACAGCTGGCTTCAAGACATGCTTCCCTGTGAGAGCTGAGGACAGGGCAGAACCCTCCCGCATGCTACCTGACTGTAGGAGTAGGTGCTAACATCCTTATGTTAGTGACTGGGAGAGGTTGCGGGAAAAGCATGTGTGAGCACTGGGCCTGAACTCCCGTGTACCTGAGTTGAATACAGCGATTTCCAACGGCTTTCCTCAACCAGAGTGTAGCTAGGTTCCAAATCCCATGTACGAGCGTGTAGCAGACATCTGCCTCCCATGCATACACACTTCTGAGAGTTGAGCTTATGGCCTGTACCTCCACAGCCAGCCTGCTGGTACCCTTGGCTTCTAAAAGGCCTAGGCTCGCTGTTTGACGGAAGTGCTGGGAGAGGTAATTGGAATCACCCGGCACACAAGACTAGTGCCTCCAAGCTCAGTTTATCGATTTCTTAGTAATTCCTGTGGTAGACTGGTGCTACATACTAAGTTCCATACGTGAGAGGGTAGCTGAACGCCTTGTCCAAAACCATCTTACTTCTGAGAGTTGAGCTCAGCCTCAGTCCCTCACAGTTCCACACTGCCTGAGAGTGAGTTTCACAGGTCTTCAGCAGAGACGTTTGCCAGAGGCTTCTGAGACACAGGGTAACAATGCGGACCTGGAGGGTATCCCCAGGTGCAGTCGACTGGTAATCTTGGAACCTCCTGACTCAGAATACTGCTACTTTCTCACTGCCATAGGAATGCAGCTAGTTGACAGCTGGCTTCAAGACATGCTTCCCTGTGAGAGCTGAGGACAGGGCAGAACCCTCCCGCATCCTGCCTGACTGTAGGAGTAGCTGCTAACATCCTTATGTTAGTGGCTGGGAGAGGTTGCGGGAAAAGCATGTGTGAGCACTGGGCCTGAACTCCCGTGTATCTGAGTTGAATACAGCGATTTCCAACGACTTTCCTCAACCAGAGTGTAGCTAGGTTCCAAATCCCATGTACGAGCGGGTAGCAGACATCTGCCTCCCATGCATACACACTTGTGAGTGTTGAGCTTATGGCCTGTACCTCCACATCCAGCCTGCTGGTACCCTTGGCTTCTAAAAGGCCTAGGCTCGCTGTTTGATGGAAGTGCTGGGAGAGGTAATTGGAATCTCCCGTCACACAAGACGAGTGCCTCCAAGCTCAATTTACGATTGCCCAGTAATTCTTGTGGTAGACAGGTGCTACATACTAAGTTCCATATGTGAGAAGGTAGCTGAACGCCTTGTCCAAAAGCATCTTACATCTGAGAGTTGAGCCCACCCTCAGTCCCTCACACTTCCACACTGCCTGCAGAGTGAGTTCACACGTCTTCACCAGAGACGATTGCCAGAGGCTTCTGAGTACAAGTTAACAATGCAGACCTGAAGGGTATCTCCAGGTGCAGTAGAGTGGTAATCTTGGAACCTCCTGACTCAGAGTACTGCTACCTTCTCACTGCCATAGGAATGCAGCTAGTTGACAGCTGGCTTCAAGACATGATTCCCTGTGAAAGCTGAGGACAGGGCAGAATTCTCCCGCATCCTGCCTGACGGTAGGAGTAGCTGCTAACATCCTTATGTTAGTGGCTGGGAGAGGTTGCGGGAAAAGCATGTGTGAGCACTGGGCCTGAACTCCCGTGTATCTGAGTTGAATACAGCGATTTCCAATGGCCTTCTTCAATCACAGTGTAGCTAGGTTCCAACTCCCATGTCCGAGTGGGTAGCAGACATCTGCCTCCCATGCATATACACTTCTGAGAGTTGAGCTTATGGCCTGTACCTCCACATCCAGCCTGCTGGTACCCTTGGCTTCTAAAAGGCCTAGGCTCGCTGTTTGACGGAAGTGCTGGGAGAGGTAATTGGAATCACCCGGCACACAAGACTAGTGCCTCCAAGCTCAGTTCAGCGATTTCCTAGTAATTCCTGTGGTAGACTGGTGCTACATACTAAGTTCCATACGTGAGAGGGTAGCTGAACGCCTTGTCCAAAACCATCTTACTTCTGAGAGTTGAGCTCACCCTCAGTCCCTCACAGTTCCACACTGCCTGCAGAGTGAGTTTCGCAGGTCTTCATCAGAGACGTTTGCCAGAGGCTTCTGAGACGCAGGGTAACAATGCAGACCTGGAGGGTATCCCCAAGTGCAGTAGACTGGTAATCTTGGAACCTCCTGACTCAGAATACTGCTACCTTCTCACTGCCATAGGAATGCAGCTAGTTGACAGCTGGCTTCAAGACATGCTTCCCTGTGAGAGCTGAGGACAGGGCAGAACCCTCCCGCATCCTGCCTGACTGTAGGAGTAGCTGCTAACATCCTAATGTTAGTGGCTGGGAGAGGTTGGGGAAAAGCATGTGTGAGCACTGGGCCTGAACTCCCGTGTATCTGAGTTGAATACAGCGATTTCCAACGACTTTCCTCAACCAGAGTGTAGCTAGGTTCCAAATCCCATGTACGAGCGGGTAGCAGACATCTGCCTCCCATGCATACACACTTGTGAGTGTTGAGCTTATGGCCTGTACCTCCACATACAGCCTGCTGGTACCCTTGGCTTCTAAAAGGCCTAGGCTCGCTGTTTGACGGAAGTGCTGGGAGAGGTAATTGGAATCTCCCGGCACACAAGACGAGTGCCTCCAAGCTCAATTCACGATTTCCCAGTAATTCTTGTGGTAGATAGGTGCTACATACTAAGTTCCATATGTGAGAAGGTAGCTGAACGCCTTGTCCAAAAGCATCTTACTTCTGAGAGTTGAGCACACCGTCAGTCCCTCACACTTCCACACTGCCTGCAGAGTGAGTTTCACACGTCTTCACCAGAGACGATTGCCAGAGGCTTCTGAGTACAAGTAAACAATGCAGACCTGGAGGGTATCTCCAGGTGCAGTAGAGTGGTAATCTTGGAACCTCCTGACTCAGAGTACTGCTACCTTCTCACTGCCATAGGAATGCAGCTAGTTGACAGCTGGATTCAAGACATGATTCCCTGTGAGAGCTGAGGACAGGGCAGAATTCTCCCGCATCCTGCCTGACTGTAGGAGTAGCTGCTAACATCCTTATGTTAGTGGCTGGGAGAGGTTGCGGGAAAAGCATGTGTGAGCACTGGGCCTGAACTCCCGTGTATCTGAGTTGAATACAGCGATTTCCAATGGCCTTCTTCAATCACAGTGTAGCTAGGTTCCAACTCCCATGTCCGAGTGGGTAGCAGACGTCTGCCTCCCATGCATATACACTTCTGAGAGTTGAGCTTATGGCCTGTACCTCCACATCCAGCCTGCTGGTACCCTTGGCTTCTAAAAGGCCTAGGCTCGCTGTTTGACGGAAGTGCTGGGAGAGGTAATTGGAATCACCCGGCACACAAGACTAGTGCCTCCAAGCTCAGTTCAGCGATTTCCTAGTAATTCCTGTGGTAGACTGGTGCTACATACTAAGTTCCATACGTGAGAGGGTAGCTGAACACCTTGTCCAAAACCATCTTACTTCTGAGAGTTGAGCTCACCCTCAGTCCCTCACAGTTCCACACTGCCTGCAGAGTGAGTTTCGCAGGTCTTTAGCAGAGACGTTTGCCAGAGGCTTTTGAGACGCAGGGTAACAATGCAGACTTGGAGGGTATCCCCATGTGCAGTCGACTAGTAATCTTGGAACCTCCTGACTCAGAATACTGCTACCTTCTCACTGCCATAGGAATGCAGCTAGTTGACAGCTAGCTGGCTTCAAGACATGCTTCCCTGAGAGAGCTGAGGACAGGGCAGAACCCTCCCGCATGCTGCCTGACTGTAGGAGTAGCTGCTAACATCCTAATGTTAGTGGCTGGGAGAGGTTGCGGGAAAAGCATGTGTGAGCACTGGGCCTGAACTCCCGTGTATCTGAGTTGAATACAGCGATTTCCAACGGATTTCCTCAACCAGAGTGTAGCTAGGTTCCAAATCCCATGTACGAGCGTGTAGCAGACATCTGCCTCCCATGCATACACACTTCTGAGAGTTGAGCTTATGGCCTGTACCTCCACATCCAGCCTGCTGGTACCCTTGGCTTCTAAAAGGCCTAGTCTCGCTGTTTGACGGAAGTGCTGGGAGAGGTAATTGGAATCTCCCGGCACACAAGACGAGTGCCTCCAAGCTCAATTCACGATTTCCCAGTAATTCTTGTGGTAGACAGGTGCAACATACTAAGTTCCATATGTGAGATGGTAGCTGAACGCCTTGTCCAAAAGCATCTTACTTCTGAGAGGTGAGTTCAGCCTCAGTCCCTCACAGTTCCACACTGCCTGCAGAGTGAGTTTCGCAGGTCTTCAGCAGAGACGTTTGCCAGAGGCTTCTGAGACGCAGGGTAACAATGCAGACCTGGAGGGTATCCCCAGGTGCAGTCGACTGGTAATCTTGGAACATCCTGACTCAGAATACTGCTACCTTCTCACTGCCATAGGAATGCAGCTAGTTGACAGCTAGCTGGCTTCAAGACATGCTTCCCTGAGAGAGCTGAGGACAGGGCAGAACCCTCCCGCATGCTGCCTGACTGTAGGAGTAGCTGCTAACATCCTAATTTTAGTGGCTGGGAGAGGTTGCGGGAAAAGCATGTGTGAGCACTTGGCCTGAACTCCCGTGTATCTGGGTTGAATACAGCGATTTCCAACGGCTTTCCTCAACCAGAGTGTAGCTAGGTTCCAAATCCCATGTACGAGCGGGTAGCAGACATCTGCCTCCTATGCATACACACTTCTGAGAGTTGAGCTTATGGCCTGTACCTCCACATCCAGCCTGCTGGTACCCTTGGCTTCTAAAAGGCCTAGGCTCGCTGTTTGACGGAAGTGCTTGGAGAGGTAATTGGAATTTCCCGGCACACAAGACGAGTGCCTCCAAGCTCAATTCACGATTTCCCAGTAATTCTTGTGGTAGACAGGTGCTATATACTAAGTTCCATATGTGAGAAGGTAGCTGAACGCCTTGTCCAAAAGCATCTTACTTCTGAGAGTTGAGCTCACCCTCAGTCCCTCACAGTTCCACACTGTCTCCAGAGTGAGTTTCGCAGGTCTTCAGCAGAGACGTTTGCCATAGGCTTCTGAGACGCAGGGTAACAATGCAGACCTGGAGGTTATCCCCAGGTGCAGTAGACTGGTAATCTTGGAACCTCCTGACTCAGAATACTGCTACCTTCTCACTGCCATAGGAATGCAGCTACTTGACAGCTGGCTTCAAGACATGCTTCCCTGTGAGATCTTAGGACAGGGCAGAACCCTCTCGCATGCTGCCTGACTGTAGGAGTAGCTGCTAACATCCTAATGTTAGTGGCTGGGAGAGGTTGCGGGAAAAGCATGTGTGATCACTCGGCCTGAACTCCCGTGTATCTGAGTTGAATACAGCGATTTCCAACGGCTTTCCTCAACCAGAGTGTAGCTAGGTTCCAAATCCCATGTACGAGCGGGTAGCAGACATCTGCCTCCCATGCATACACACTTCTGAGAGTTGAGCTTATGGCCTGTACCTCCACATCCAGCCTGCTGGTACCCTTGGCTTCTAAAAGGCCTAGGCTCGCTGTTTGACGGAAGTGCTGGGAGAGGTAATTGGAATCTCCCGGCACACAAGACGAGTGCCTCCAAGCTCAATCCACGATTTCCCAGTAATTCTTGTGGTAGACAGGTGCTACATACTAAGTTCCATATGTGAGAAGGTAGCTGAACGCCTTGTCCAAAAGCATCTTACTTCTGAGAGTTGAGCCCACCCTCAGTCCCTCACAGTTCCACACTGCCTGCAGAGTGAGTTTCACACGTCTTCACCAGAGACGATTGCCAGAGGCTTCTGAGTACAAGTTAACAATGCAGACCTGGAGGGTATCTCCAGGTGCAGTAGAGTGGTAATCTTGGAACCTCCTGACTCAGAGTACTGCTACATTTTCACTGCCATAGGAATGCAGCTAGTTGACAGCTGGCTTCAAGACATGCTTCCCTGTGAGAGCTGAGGACAGGGCAGAACCCTCCCGCATCCTGCCTGACTGTAGGAGTAGCTGCTAACATCCTTATGTTAGTGGCTGGGAGAGGTTGCGGGAAAAGCATGTGTGAGCACTGGGCCTGAACTCCCGTGTATCTGAGTTGAATACAGCGATTTCCAATGGCCTTCTTCAATCACAGTGTAGCTAGGTTCCAACTCCCATGTCCGAGTGGGTAGCAGACATCTGCCTCCCATGCATACACACTTCTGAGAGTTGAGCTTATGGCCTGTACCTCCACATCCAGCCTGCTGGTACCCTTGGCTTCTAAAAGGCCTAGGCTCGCTGTTTGACGGAAGTGCTGGGAGAGGTAATTGGAATCACCCGGCACACAAGACTAGTGCCTCCAAGGTCAGTTCAGCGATTTCCTAGTAATTCCTGTGGTAGACTGGTGCTACATACTAAGTTCCATACGTGAGAGGGTAGCTGAACGCCTTGTCCAAAACCATCTTACTTCTGAGAGTTGAGCTCAGCCTCAGTCCCTCACAGTTCCACACTGCCTGCAGAGTGAGTTTCGCAGGTCTTCAGCAGAGACGTTTGCCAGAGGCTTCTGAGACGCAAGTTAACAATGCAGACCTGGAGGGTATCCCCAGGTGCAGTCGACTGGTAATCTTGGAACCTCCTGACTCAGAATACTGCTACCTTCTCACTGCCATAGGAATGCAGCTAGTTGACAGCTGGCTTCAAGACATGCTTCCCTGTGAGAGCTAAGGACAGGGCAGAACCCTCCCGCATGCTGCCTGACTGTAGGAGTAGCTGCTAACATCCTTATGTTAGTGGCTGGGAGAGGTTGCGGGAAAAGCATGTGTGAGCACTGGGCCTGAACTCCCGTGTATCTGAGTTGAATACAGCGATTTCCAACGGCTTTCCTCAACCAGAGTGTAGCTAGGTTCCAAATCCCATGTACGAGCGGGTAGCAGACATCTGCCTCCCATGCATACACACTTCTGAGAGTTGAGCTTATGGCCTGTACCTCCACATCCAGCCTACTGGTACCCTTGGCTTCTAAAAGGCCTAGGCTCGCTGTTTGACGGAAGTGCTGGGAGAGGTAATTGGAATCTCCCGGCACACAAGACGACTGCCTCCAAGCTCAATTCACGATTGCCCAGTAATTCTTGTGGTAGACAGGTGCTACATACTAAGTTCCATATGTGAGATAGTAGCTGAACGCCTTGTCCAAAAGCATCTTACTTCTGAGAGTTGAGCCCACCCTCAGTCCCTCACAGTTCCACACTGCCTGCAGAGTGAGTTTCACACGTCTTCACCAGAGACGATTGCCAGAGGCTTCTGAGTACAAGTTAACAATGCAGACCTGGAGGGTATCTCCAGGTGCAGTAGAGTGGTAATCTTGGAACCTCCTGACTCAGAGTACTGCTACCTTCTCACTGCCATAGGAATGCAGCTAGTTGACAGCTGGCTTCAAGACATGCTTCCCTGTGAGAGCTGAGGACACGGCAGAACCCTCCCGCATCCTGCCTGAGTGTACGAGTAGCTGCTAACATCCTTATGTTAGTGGCTGGGAGAGGTTGCGGGAAAAGCATGTGTGAGCACTGGGCCTGAACTCCCGTGTATCTGAGTTGAATACAGCGATTTCCAATGGCCTTATTCAATCACAGTGTAGCTAGGTTCCAACTCCCATGTCCGAGTGGGTAGCAGACATCTGCCTCCCATGCATACACACTTCTGAGAGTTGAGCTTATGGCCTGTACCTCCACATCCAGCCTGCTGGTACCCTTGGCTTCTAAAAGGCATAGGCTCGCTGTTTGACGGAAGTGCTGGGAGAGGTAATTGGAATCACCCGGCACACAAGACTAGTGCCTCCAAGCTCAGTTCAGCGATTTCCAAGTAATTCCTGTGGTAGGCTGGTGCTACATACTAAGTTCCATACGTGAGAGGGTAGCTGAACGCCTTGTCCAAAACCATCTTACTTCTGAGAGTTGAGCTCAGCCTCAGTCCCTCACAGTTCCACACTGCCTGCAGAGTGAGTTTCGCAGGTCTTCAGCAGAGACGTTTGCCAGAGGCTTCTGAGACGCAGGGTAAGAATGCAGACCTGGAGGGTATCCCCAGGTGCAGTAGACTGGTAATCTTGGAACCTCCTGACTCAGAATACTGCTACTTTCTCACTGCCATAGGAATGCAGCTAGTTGACAGCTGGCTTCAAGACATGCTTCCCTGTGAGAGCTGAGGACAGAGCAGAACCCTCCCGCATGCTGCCTGACTGTAGGAGTAGCTGCTAACATCCTAATGTTAGTGGCTTGGAGAGGTTGCGGGAAAAGCATGTGTGAGCACTCGGCCTGAACTCCCGTGTATCTGAGTTGAATACAGCGATTTCCAACGGCTTTCCTCAACCAGAGTGTAGCTAGGTTCCAAATCCCATGTACGAGCGGGTAGCAGACATCTGCCTCCTATGCATACACACTTCTGACAGTTGAGCTTATGGCCTGTACCTCCACATCCAGCCTGCTGGTACCCTTGGCTTCTAAAAGGCCTAGGCTCGCTGTTTGACGGAAGTGCTGGGAGAGGTAATTGGAATCTCCCCGCACACAAGACGAGTGCCTCCAATCTCAATTCACGATTTCCCAGTAATTCTTGTGGTAGACAGGTGCTACATACTAAGTTCCATATGTGAGAAGGTAGCTGAACGCCTTGTCCAAAAGCATCTTACTTCTGAGAGTTGAGCCCACCCTCAGTCCCTCACAGTTCCACACTGCCTGCAGAGTGAGTTTCACACGTCTTCACCAGAGACGATTGCCAGAGGCTTCTGAGTACAAGTTAACAATGCAGACATGTAGGGTACCTCCAGGTGCAGTAGAGTGGTAATCTTGGAACCTCCTGACTCAGAGTACTGCTACCTTCTCACTGCCATAGGAATGCAGCTAGTTGACAGCTGGCTTCAATACATGCTTCCCTGTGAGAGCTGAGGACAGGGCAGATCCCTCCCGCATCCTGCCTGAGTGTACGAGTAGCTGCTAACATCCTTATGTTAGTGGATGGGAGAGGTTGCGGGAAAAGCATGTGTGAGCACTGGGCCTGAACTCCCGTGTATCTGAGTTGAATACAGCGATTTCCAATGGCCTTCTTCAATCACAATATACCAAGGTTCCAACTCCTATGTCTGAGTGGGTAGCAGACATCTGCTTCCCATGCATACACACTTCTGAGAGTTGAGCTTATGGCCTGTACCTCCACATCCAGCCTGCTGGTACCCTTGGCTTCTAAAAGGCCTAGGCTCGCTGTTTGACGGAAGTGCTTGGAGAGGTAATTGGAATCTCCCGGCACACAAGACGAGTGCCTCCAAGCTCAATTCACGATTTCCCAGTAATTCTTGTGGTAGACAGGTGCTATATACTAAGTTCCATATGTGAGAAGGTAGCTGAACTCCTTGTCCAAAAGCATCTTACTTCTGACAGTTGAGCTCACCCTCAGTCCCTCACAGTTCCACACTGTCTGCAGAGTGAGTTTCGCAGGTCTTCAGCAGAGACGTTTGCCATAGGCTTCTGAGACGCAGGGTAACAATGCAGACCTGGAGGTTATCCCCAGGTGCAGTAGACTGCTAATCTTGGAACCTCCTGACTCAGAATACTGCTACATTCTCACTGCCATAGGAATGCAGCTAGTTGACAGCTGGCTTCAAGACATGCTTCCCTGTGAGAGCTTAGGACAGGGCAGAACCCTCTCGCATGCTGCCTGACTGTAGGAGTAGCTGCTAACATCCTAATGTTAGTGGCTGGGAGAGGTTGCGGGAAAAGCATGTGTGAGCACTGGGCCTGAACTCCCGTGTATCTGAGTTGAATACAGCGATTTCCAACGACTTTCCTCAACCAGCGTGTAGCTAGGTTCCAAATCCCATGTACGAGCGGGTAGCAGACATCTGCCTCCCATGCATACACACTTCTGAGAGTTGAGCTTATGGCCTGTACCTCCACATCCAGCCTGCTGGTACTCTTGGCTTCTAAAAGGCCTAGGCTCGGTGTTTGACGGAAGTGCTGGGAGAGGTAATTGGAATCTCCCGGCACACAAGACGAGTGCCTCCAAGCTCAATTCACGATTTCCCAGTAATTCTTGTGGTAGACAGGTGCTACATACTAAGTTCCATATGTGAGATGGTAGCTGAACGCCTTGTCCAAAAGCATCTTACTTCTGAGAGTTGAGCACACCCTCAGTCCCTCACACTTCCACACTGCCTGCAGAGTGAGTTTCACACGTCTTCACCAGAGACGATTGCCAGAGGCTTCTGAGTACAAGTTAACAATGCAGACCTGGAGGGTATCTCCAGGTGCAGTAGAGTGGTAATCTTGGAACCTCCTGACTCAGAGTACT
Organism: Canis lupus baileyi; assembly: GCF_048164855.1. NCBI lineage: Eukaryota > Metazoa > Chordata > Mammalia > Carnivora > Canidae > Canis > Canis lupus. Next base: position 75,418,150 of record NC_132844.1, on the reverse strand, counting down.
GCTACATTTTCACTGCCATAGGAATGCAGCTAGTTGACAGCTGGCTTCAAGACATGCTTCCCTGTGAGAGCTGAGGACAGGGCAGAACCCTCCCGCATCCTGCCTGACTGTAGGAGTAGCCGCTAACATCCTTATGTTAGTGGCTGGGAGAGGTTGCGGGAAAAGCATGTGTGAGCACTGGGCCTGAACTCCCGTGTATCTGAGTTGAATACAGCGATTTCCAATGGCCTTCTTCAATCACAGTGTAGCTAGGTTCCAACTCCCATGTCCGAGTGGGTAGCAGACATCTGCCTCCCATGCATATACACTTCTGAGAGTTGAGTTTATGGCCTGTACCTCCACATCCAGCCTGCTGGTACCCTTGGCTTCTAAAAGGCCTAGGCTCGCTGTTTGACGGAAGTGCTGGGAGAGGTAATTGGAATCACCCGGCACACAAGACTAGTGCCTCCCAGCTCAGTTCAGCGATTTCCTAGTAATTCCTGTGGTAGACTGGTGCTACATACTAAGTTCCATACGTGAGAGGGTAGCTGAACGCCTTGTCCAAAACCATCTTACTTCTGAGAGTTGAGCTCACCCTCAGTCCCTCACAGTTCCACACTGCCTGCAGAGTGAGTTTCGCAGGTCTTCAGCAAAGACGTTTGCCAGAGGCTTCTGAGACGGAAGGTAACAATGCAGACCTGGAGGGTATCCCCAGGTGCAGTAGACTGGTAATCTTGGAACCTCCTGAATCATAGTACTGCTACCTTCTCACTGCCATAGGAATGCAGGTAGTTGACAGCTGGCTTCAAGACATGCTTCCCTGAGAGAGCTGAGGACAGGGCAGAACCCTCCCGCATCCTGCCTGACTGTAGGAGTAGCTGCTGACATCCTAATGTTAGTGGCTGGGAGAGGTTGCGGGAAAAGCATGTGTGAGCACTCGGCCTGAACTCCCGTGTATCTGAGTTGAATACAGCGATTTCCAACGACTTTCCTCAACCAGAGTGTAGCTAGGTTCCAAATCCCATGTACGAGCGGGTAGCAGACATCTGCCTCCCATGCATACACACTTCTGAGAGTTGAGCTTATGGCTTGTACCTCCACATCCAGCCTGCTGGTACCCTTGGCTTCTAAAAGGCCTAGGCTCGCTGTTTGACGGAAGTGCTGGGAGAGGTAATTGGAATCTCCCGGCACACAAGACGAGTGCCTCCAAGCTCAATTCACGATTTCCCAGTAATTCTTGTGGTAGACAGGTGCTACATACTAAGTTCCATATGTGAGAAGGTAGCTGAACGCCTTGTCCAAAAGCATCTTACTTCTGAGAGTTGAGCCCACCCTCAGTCCATCACAGTTCCACACTGCCTGCAGAGTGAGTTTCACACGTCTTCACCAGAGACGATTGCCAGAGGCTTCTGAGTACAAGTTAACAATGCAGACCTGGAGGGTATCTCCAGTTGCAGTAGAGTGGTAATCTTGGAAACTCCTGACTCAGAGTACTGCTACATTCTCACTGCCATAGGAATGCAGCTAGTTGACAGCTGGCTTCAAGACATGCTTCCCTGTGAGAGCTGAGGACAGGGCAGAACCCTCCCGCATCCTGCCTGACTGTAGGAGTAGCTGATAACATCCTTATGTTAGTGGCTGGGAGAGGTTGCGGGAAAAGCATGTGTGAGCACTGGGCCTGAACTCCCGTGTATCTGAGTTGAATACAGCGATTTCCAATGGCCTCCTTCAATCACAGTGTAGCTAGGTTATAACTCCCATGTCCGAGTGGATAGCAGACATCTGCCTCCCATGCATACACACTTCTGAGAGTTGAGTTTATGGCCTGTACCTCCACATCCAGCCTGCTGGTACCCTTGGCTTCTAAAAGGCCTAGGCTCGCTGTTTGACGGAAGTGCTGGGAGAGGTAATTGGAATCACACGGCACACAAGACTAGTGCCTCCAAGCTCAGTTCAGCGATTTCTTAGTAATAACTGTGGTAGACTGGTGCTACATACTAAGTTCCATACGTGAGAGGGTAGCTGAACGCCTTGTCCAAAACCATCTTACTTCTGAGATTTGAGCTCACCCTCAGTCCCTCACAGTTCCACACTGCCTGCAGAGTGAGTTTCGCAGGTCTTCAGCAGAGACGTTTGCCAGAGGCTTCTGAGACGCAGGGTAACAATGCAGACCTGGAGGGTATCCCCAGGTGCAGTCGACTGGAAATCTTGGAACCTCCTGACTCAGAATACTGCTACCTTCTCACTGACATAGGAATGCAGCTAGTTGACAGCTAGCTGGCTTCAAGACATGCTTCCCTGAGAGAGCTGAGGACAGGGCAGAACCCTCCCGCATGCTGCCTGACTGTAGGAGTAGCTGCTAACATCCTAATGTTAGTGGCTGGGAGAGGTTGCGGGAAAAGCATGTGTGAGCACTGGGCCTGAACTCCCGTGTATCTGAGTTGAATACAGCGATTTCCAACGGCTTTCCTCAACCAGAGTGTAGCTAGGTTCCAAATCCCATGTACGAGCGGGTAGCAGATATCTGCCTCCCATGCATACACACTTCTGAGAGTTGAGCTTATGGCCTGTACCTCCACATCCAGCCTGCTGGTACACTTGGCTTCCAAAAGGCCTAGGCTCGATGTTTGACGGAAGTGCTGGGAGAGGTAATTGGAATCTCCCGGCACACAAGACGAGTGCCTCCAAGCTCAATTCACGATTTCCCAGTAATTCTTGTGGTAGACAGGTGCTACATACTAAGTTCCATATGTGAGATGGTAGCTGAACGCCTTGTCCAAAAGCATCTTACTTCTGAGAATTGAGCCCACCCTCAGTCCCTCACAGTTCCACACTGCCTGCAGAGTGAGTTTCACACGTCTTCACCAGAGACGATTGCCAGAGGCTTCTGAGTACAAGTTAACAATGCAGACCTGGAGGGTATCTCCAAGTGCAGTAGAGTGGTAATCTTGGAACCTCCTGACTCAGAATACTGCTACCTTCTCACTGCCATAGGAATGCAGCTTGTTGACAGCTAGCTGGCTTCAAGACTTGCTTCCCTGAGAGAGCTGAGGACAGGGCAGAACCCTCCCGCATGCTGCCTGACTGTAGGAGTAGCTGCTAACATCCTAATGTTAGTGGCTGGGAGAGGTTGCGGGAAAAGCATGTGTGAGCACTGGGACTGAACTCCCGTGTATCTGAGTTGAATACAGCGATTTCCAACGGCTTCCCTCAACCAGAGTGTAGCTAGGTTCCAAATCCCATGTACGAGCGGGTAGCAGACATTTGCCTCCCATGCATACACACTTCTGAGAGTTGAGCTTATGGCCTGTACCTGCACAGCCAGCCTGCTGGTACCCTTGGCTTCTAAAAGGCCTAGGCTCGCTGTTTGACGGAAGTGCTGGGAGAGGTAATTGGAATCTCCCGGCACACAAGACGAGTGCCTCCAATCTCAATTCACGATTTCCCAGTAATTCTTGTGGTAGACAGCTGCTACATACTAAGTTCCATATGTGAGATGGTAGCTGAACGCCTTGTCCAAAAGCATCTTACTTCTGAGAGTTGAGCCCACCCTCAGTCCCTCACAGTTCCACACTGCCTGCAGAGTGAGTTTCACACGTCTTCACCAGAGACGATTGCCAGAGGCTTCTGAGTACAAGTTAACAATGCAGACCTGGAGGGTATCCCCAGGTGCAGTCGACTGATAATCCTGGAACCTCCTGACTCAGAATACTGCTACCTTCTCACTGCCATAGGAATGCAGCTAGTTGACAGCTGGCTTCAAGACATGCTTCCCTGTGAGAGCTGAGGACAGGGCAGAACACTCCCGCATCCTGCCTGACTGTAGGAGTAGCTGCTAACATCCTTATGTTAGTGGCTGGGAGAGGTTGCGGGAAAAGCATGTGTGAGCACTGGGCCTGAACTCCCGTGTATCTGAGTTGAATACAGCGATTTCCAATGCCCTTCTTCAATCACAGTGTAGCTAGGTTCCAACTCCCATGTCCGAGTGGGTAGCAGACATCTGCCTCCCATGCATACACACTTCTGAGAGTTGAGCTTATGGCCTGTACCTCCACATCCAGCCTGCTGGTACCCTTGGCTTCTAAAAGGCCTAGGCTCGCTGTTTGACGGAAGTGCTGGGAGAGGTAATTGGAATCACCCGGCACACAAGACTAGTGCCTCCAAGCTCAGTTCAGCGATTTCCTAGTAATTCCTGTGGTAGACTGGTGCTACATACTAAGTTCCATACGTGAGAGGGTAGATGAACGCCTTGTCCAAAACCATCTTACTTCTGAGAGTTGAGCTCAGCCTCAGTCCCTCACAGTTCCACACTGCCTGCAGAGTGAGTTTCGCAGGTCTTCAGCAGAGACGTTTGCCAGAGGCTTCTGAGACGCAGGGTAACAATGCAGACCTGGAGGGTATCCCCAGGTGCAGTCGACTGGTAATCTTGGAACCTCCTGACTCAGAATACTGCTACCTTCTCACTGCCATAGGAATGCAGCTAGTTGACAGCTGGCTTCAAGACATGCTTCCCTGTGAGAGCTGAGGACAGGGCAGAACCCTCCCGCATGCTGCCTGACTGTAGGAGTAGCTGCTAACATCCTTATGTTAGTGGCTGGGAGAGGTTGCGGGAAAAGCATGTGTGAGCACTGGGCCTGAACTCCCGTGTATCTGAGTTGAATACAGCGATTTGCAACGGCTTTCCTCAACCAGAGTGTAGCTAGGTTCCAAATCCCATGTACGAGCGGGTAGCAGACATCTGCCTCCCATGCATACACACTTCTGAGAGTTGAGCTTATGGCCTGTACCTCCACATCCAGCCTGCTGGTACCCTTGGCTTCTAAAAGGCCTAGGCTCGCTGTTTGACGGAAGTGCTGGGAGAGGTAATTGGAATCTCCCGGCACACAAGACGAGTGCCTCCAAGCTCAATTCACGATTTCCCAGTAATTCTTGTGGTAGACAGGTGCTACATACTAAGTTCCATATGTGAGAAGGTAGCTGAACGCCTTGTCCAAAAGCATCTTACTTCTGAGAGTTGAGCACACCCTCAGTCCCTCACACTTCCACACTGCCTGCAGAGTGAGTTTCACACGTCTTCACCAGAGACGATTGCCAGAGGCTTCTGAGTACAAGTTAACAATGCAGACCTGGAGGGTATCTCCAGGTGCAGTACAGTGGTAATCTTGGAACCTCCTGACTCAGAGTACTGCTACCTTCTCACTGCCATAGGAATGCAGCTAGTTGACAGCTGGCTTCAAGACATGCTTCCCTGTGAGAGCTGAGGACAGGGCAGAACCCTCCCGCATCCTGCCTGACTGTAGGAGTAGCTGCTAACATCCTAATGTTAGTGGCTGGGAGAGGTTGCGGGAAAAGCATGTGTGAGCACTGGGCCTGAACTCCCGTGTATCTGAGTTGAATACAGCGATTTCCAATGGCCTTCTTCAATCACAGTGTAGCTAGGATCCAACTCCCATGTCCGAGTGGGTAGCAGACATCTGCCTCCCATGCATACACACTTCTGAGATTTGAGCTTATGGCCTGTACCTCCACATCCAGCCTACTGGTACCCTTGGCTTCTAAAAGGCCTAGGCTCGCTGTTTGACGGAAGTGCTGGGAGAGGTAATTGGAATCACCCACCACACAAGACTAGTGCCTCCAAGCTCAGTTCACCGATTTCCTAGTAATTCCTGTGGTAGACTGGTGCTACATACTAAGTTCCATACGTGAGAGGGTAGCTGAACGCCTTGTCCAAAACCATCTTACTTCTGAGAGTTGAGCTCAGACTCAGTCCCTCACAGTTCCACACTGCCTGCAGAGTGAGTTTCGCAGGTCTTCAGCAGAGACGTTTGCCAGAGGCTTCTGAGACGCAGGGTAACAATGCAGACCTGGAGGGTATCCCCAGGTGCAGTCGACTGGTAATCTTGGAACCTCCTGACTCAGAATACTGCTACCTTCTCACTGCCATAGGAATGCAGCTATTTGACAGCTAGCTGGCTTCAAGACATGCTTCCCTGAGAGAGCTGAGGACAGGGCAGAACCCTCCCGCATGCTGCCTGACTGTAGGAGTAGCTGCTAACATCCTTATGTTAGTGGCTGGGAGAGGTTGCGGGAAAAGCATGTGTGAGCACTAGGCCTGAACTCCCGTGTATCTGAGTTAAATACAGCGATTTCCAACGGCTTTCCTCAACCAGAGTGTAGCTAGGTTCCAAATCCCATGTACGAGCGGGTAGCAGACATCTGCCTCCCATGCATACACACTTCTGAGAGTTGAGCTTATGGCCTGTACCTCCACAGCCAGCCTGCTGGTACCCTCGGCTTCTAAAAGGCCTAGGCTCGCTGTTTGACGGAAGTGCTGGGAGAGGTAATTGGAATCTCCCGGCACACAAGACGAGTGCCTCCAAGCTCAATTCACGATTTCCAAGTAATTCTTGTGGTAGACAGGTGCTACATACTAAGTTCCATATGTAAGATGGTAGCTGAACGCCTTGTCCAAAAGCATCTTACTTCTGAGAGTTGAGCCCACCCTCATTCCCTCACAGTTCCACACTGCCTGCAGAGTGAGTTTCACACGTCTTCACCAGAGACGATTGCCAGAGGCTTCTGAGTACAAGTTAACAATGCAGAACTGGAGGGTATCTCCAGGTGCAGTAGACTGGTAATCTTGGAACATCCTGACTCAGAGTACTGCTACCTTCTCACTGCCATAGGAATGCAGCTAGTTGACAGCTGGCTTCAAGACATGCTTCCCTGTGAGAGCTGAGGACAGGGCAGAACCCTCCCGCATCCTGCCTGACTGTAGGAGTAGCTCCTAACATCCTTATGTTAGTGCCTGGGAGACGTTGCGGGAAAAGCATGTGTGAGCACTGGGCCTGAACTCCCGTGTATCTGAGTTGAATACAGCGATTTCCAATGGCCTTCTTTAATCACAGTGCAGCTAGGTTCCAACTCCCATGTCCGAGTGGGTAGCAGACATCTGCCTCCCATGCATACACACTTCTGAGAGTTGAGCTTATGGCCTGTACCTCCACAGCCAGCCTGCTGGTACCCTTGGCTTCTAAAAGGCCTAGGCTCGCTGTTTGACGGAAGTGTTGGGAGAGGTAATTGGAATCACACGGCACAAAAGACTAGTGCCTCCAAGCTCAGTTCAGCGATTTCCTAGTAATTCCTGTGGTAGACTGGTGCTACATACTAAGTTCCGTACGTGAGAGGGTAGCTGAACGACTTGTCCAAAACCATCTTACTTCTGAGAGTTGAGCTCAGCCTCAGTCCCTCACAGTTCCACACTGCCTGCAGAGTGAGTTTCGCAGGTCTTCAGCAGAGACGTTTGCCAGAGGCTTCTGAGACGCAGGGTAACAATGCAGACCTGGAGGGTATCCCCAGGTGCAGTCGACTGGTAATCTTGGAACCTCCTGACTCAGAATACTGCTACCTTCTCACTGCCATAGGAATGCAGCTAGTTGACAGCTGGCTTCAAGACATGCTTCCCTGTGAGAGCTGAGGACAGGGCAGAACCCTCCCGCATCCTGCCTGACTGTAGGAGTAGCTGCTAACATCCTTATGTTAGTGGCGGTGAGAGGTTGCGGGAAAAGCATGTGTGAGAATTGGGCCTGAACTCCCGTGTATCTGAGTTGAATACAGCGATTTCCAACGGCTTTCCTCAACCAGAGTGTAGCTAGGTTCCAAATCCCATGTACGAGCGGGTAGCAGACATCTGCCTCCCATGCATACACACTTCTGAGAGTTGAGCTTATGGCCTGTACCTCCACATCCAGCCTGCTGGTACCCTTGGCTTCTAAAAGGCCTCAGCTCGCTGTTTGACGGAAGTGCTGGGAGAGGTAATTGGAATCTCCCAGCACACAAGACGAGTGCCTCCAAGCTCAATTCACGATTTCCCAGTAATTCTTGTGGTAGACAGGTGCTACATACTAAGTTCCATATGTGAGAAGGTAGCTGAACGCCTTGTCCAAAAGCATCTTACTTCTGAGATTTGAGCCCACCCTCAGTCCCTCACAGTTCCACACTGCCTGCAGAGTGAGTTTCACACGTCTTCACCAGAGACGATTGCCAGAGGCTTCTGAGTGCAAGTTAACAATGCAGACCTGGAGGGTATCTCCAGGTGCAGTAGAGTGGTAATCTTGGAACCTCCTGACTCAGAGTACTGCTACCTTCTCACTGCCATAGGAATGCAGCTAGTTGACAGCTGGCTTCAAGACATGCTTCCCTGTGAGAGCTGAGGACAGGGCAGAACCCTCCCGCATCCTGCCTGACTGTAGCAGTAGCTGCTAACATCCTAATGTTAGTGGCTGGGAGAGTTTGCCGGAAAAGCATGTGTGAGCACTGGGCCTGAACTCCCGTGTATCTGAGTTGAATACAGCGATTTCCAATGGCCTTCTTCAATCACAGTGTAGCTAGGTTCCAACTCCCATGTCCGAGTGGGTAGCAGACATCTGCCTCCCATGCATACACACTTCTGAGAGTTGAGCTTATGGCCTGTACCTCCACATCCAGCCTGCTGGTACCCTTGGCTTCTAAAAGGCCTAGGCTCGCTGTTTGACGGAAGTGCTGGGAGAGGTAATTGGAATCACCCGGCACACAGACTAGTGCCTCCAAGCTCAGTTCAGCGATTTCCTAGTAATTCCTGTGGTAGACTGGTGCTACATACTAAGTTCCATACGTGAGAGGGTAGCTGAACGCCTTGTCCAAAACCATCTTACTTCTGAAAGTTGAGCTCAGCCTCAGTCCCTCACAGTTCCACACTGCCTGCAGAGTGAGTTTCGCAGGTCTTCAGCAGAGACGTTTGCCAGAGGCTTCTGAGACGCAGGGTAACAATGCAGACCTGGAGGGTACCCCAGGTGCAGTCGACTGGTAATCTTGGAACCTCCTGACTCAGAATACTGCTACCTTCTCACTGCCATAGGAATGCAGCTAGTTGACAGCTAGTTGGCTTCAAGACATGCTTCCCTGAGAGAGCTGAGGACAGGGCAGAACCCTCCCGCATGCTGCCTGACTGTAGGAGTAGCTGCTAACATCCTTATGTTAGTGGCTGGGAGAGGTTGCGGGAAAAGCTTGTGTGAGCACTAGGCCTGAACTCCCGTGTATCTGAGTTAAATACAGCGATTTCCAACGGCTTTCCTCAACCAGAGTGTAGCTAGGTTCCAAATCCCATGTACGAGCGGGTAGCAGACATCTGCCTCCCATGCATACACACTTCTGAGAGTTGAGCTTATGGCCTGTACCTCCACATCCAGCCTGCTGGTACCCTTGTCTTCTAAAAGTCCTAGGCTCGCTGTTTGACGGAAGTGCTGGGAGAGGTAATTGGAATCTCCCGGCACACAAGACGAGTGCCTCCAAGCTCAATTCACGGTTTCCCAGTAATTCTTGTGGTAGACAGGTGCTACATACTGAGTTCCATATGTAAGATGGTAGCTGAACGCCTTGTCCAAAAGCATCTTACTTCTGAGAGTTGAGCCCACCCTCATTCCCTCACAGTTCCACACTGCCTGCAGAGTGAGTTTCACACGTCTTCACCAGAGACGATTGCCAGAGGCTTCTGAGTACAAGTTAACAATGCAGAACGGGAGGGTATCTCCAGGTGCAGTAGACTGGTAATCTTGGAACCTCCTGACTCAGAGTACTGCTACCTTCTCACTGCCATAGGAATGCAGCTATTTGACAGCTGGCTTCAAGACATGCTTCCCTGTGAGAGCTGAGGACAGGGCAGAACCCTCCCGCATCCTGCCTGACTGTAGGAGTAGCTCCTAACATCCTTATGTTAGTGCCTGGGAGACGTTGCGGGAAAAGCATGTGTGAGCACTGGGCCTGAACTCCCGTGTATCTGAGTTGAATACAGCGATTTCCAATGGCCTTCTTCAATCACAGTGTAGCTAGGTTCCACTCCCATGTCCGAGTGGGTAGCAGACATCTGCCTCCCATGCATACACACTTCTGAGAGTTGAGCTTATGGCCTGTACCTCCACATCCAGCCTGCTGGTACCCTTGTCTTCTAAAAGTCCTAGGCTCGCTGTTTGACGGAAGTGCTGGGAGAGGTAATTGGAATCTCCCGGCACACAAGACGAGTGCCTCCAAGCTCAATTCACGATTTCCCAGTAATTCTTGTGGTAGACAGGTGCTACATACTAAGTTCCATATGTAAGATGGTAGCTGAACGCCTTGTCCAAAAGCATCTTACTTCTGAGAGTTGAGCCCACCCTCATTCCCTCACAGTTCCACACTGCCTGCAGAGTGAGTTTCACACGTCTTCACCAGAGACGATTGCCAGAGGCTTCTGAGTACAAGTTAACAATGCAGAACTGGAGGGTATCTCCAGGTGCAGTAGACTGGTAATCTTGGAACCTCCTGACTCAGAGTACTGCTACCTTCTCACTGCCATAGGAATGCAGCTAGTTGACAGCTGGCTTCAAGACATGCTTCCCTGTGAGAGCTGAGGACAGGGCAGAACCCTCCCGCATCCTGCCTGACTGTAGGAGTAGCTCCTAACATCCTTATGTTAGTGCCTGGGGGACGTTGCGGGAAAAGCATGTGTGAGCACTGGGCCTGAACTCCCGTGTATCTGAGTTGAATACAGCGATTTCCAATGGCCTTCTTTAATCACAGTGCAGCTAGGTTCCAACTCCCATGTCCGAGTGGGTAGCAGACATCTGCCTCCCATGCATACACACTTCTGAGAGTTGAGCTTATGGCCTGTACCTCCACATCCAGCCTGCTGGTACCCTTTGCTTCTAAAAGGCCTAGGCTCGCTGTTTGACGGAAGTGCTGGGAGAGGTAATTGGAATCTCCCGGCACACAAGACGAGTGCCTCCAAGCTCAATTCACGATTTCCCGGTAATTCTTGTGGTAGACAGGTGCTACATACTAAGTTCCATATGTGAGAAGGTAGCTGAACGCCTTGTCCAAAAGCATCTTACTTCTGAGATTTGAGCACACCCTCAGTCCCTCACACTTCCACACTGCCTGCAGAGTGAGTTTCACACGTCTTCACCAGAGACGATTGCCAGAGGCTTCTGAGTACAAGTTAACAATGCAGACCTGGAGGGTATTTCCAGGTGCAGTAGAGTGGTAATATTGGAACCTCCTGACTCAGAGTACTGCTACCTTCTCACTGCCATAGGAATGCAGCTAGTTGACAGCTGGCTTCAAGACATGCTTCCCTGTGAGAGCTGAGGACAGGGCAGAACCCTCCCGCATCCTGCCTGACTGTAGGAGTAGCTGCTAACATCCTTATGTTAGTGGCTGGGAGAGGTTGCGGGAAAAGCATGTGTGAGCACTGGGCCTGAACTCCCGTGTATCTGAGTTGAATACAGCGATTTCCAATGGCCTTCTTCAATCACAGTGTAGCTAGGTTCCAACTCCCATGTCCGAGTGGGTAGCAGACATCTGCCTCCCATGCATACACACTTCTGAGAGTTGAGCTTATGGCCTGTACCTCCACATCCAGCCTGCTGGTACCCTTGGCTTCTAAAAGGCCTAGGCTCGCTGTTTGACGGAAGTGCTGGGAGAGGTAATTGGAATCACCCGGCATACAAGACTAGTGCCTCCAAGCTCAGTTCAGCGATTTCCTAGTAATTCCTGTGGTAGACTGGTGCTACATACTAAGTTCCATACGTGAGAGGGTAGCTGAACGCCTTGTCCAAAACCATCTTACTTCTGAGAGTTGAGCTCACCCTCAGTCCCTCACAGTTCCACACTGCCTGCAGAGTGAGTTTCGCAGGTCTTCAGCAGAGACGTTTGCCAGAGGCTTCTGAGACGCAGGGTAACAATGCAGACCTGGAGGGTATCCCCAGGTGCAGTCGACTGGTAATCTTGGAACCTCCTGACTCAGAATACTGCTACCTTCTCACTGCCATAGGAATGCAGCTTGTTGACAGCTAGCTGGCTTCAAGACTTGCTTCCCTGAGAGAGCTGAGGACAGGGCAGAACCCTCCCGCATGCTGCCTGACTGTAGGAGTAGCTGCTAACATCCTAATGTTAGTGGCTGGGAGAGGTTGCGGGAAAAGCATGTGTGAGCACTGGGACTGAACTCCCGTGTATCTGAGTTGAATACAGCGATTTCCAACGGCTTCCCTCAACCAGAGTGTAGCTAGGTTCCAAATCCCATGTACGAGCGGGTAGCAGACATCTGCCTCCCATGCATACACACTTCTGAGAGTTGAGCTTATGGCCTGTACCTGCACAGCCAGCCTGCTGGTACCCTTGGCTTCTAAAAGGCCTAGGCTCGCTGTTTGACGGAAGTGCTGGGAGAGGTAATTGGAATCTCCCGGCACACAAGACGAGTGCCTCCAATCTCAATTCACGATTTCCCAGTAATTCTTGTGGTAGACAGCTGCTACATACTAAGTTCCATATGTGAGATGGTAGCTGAACGCCTTGTCCAAAAGCATCTTACTTCTGAGAGTTGAGCCCACCCTCAGTCCCTCACAGTTCCACACTGCCTGCAGAGTGAGTTTCACACGTCTTCACCAGAGACGATTGCCAGAGGCTTCTGAGTACAAGTTAACAATGCAGACCTGGAGGGTATCCCCAGGTGCAGTCGACTGATAATCCTGGAACCTCCTGACTCAGAATACTGCTACCTTCTCACTGCCATAGGAATGCAGCTAGTTGACAGCTGGCTTCAAGACATGCTTCCCTGTGAGAGCTGAGGACAGGGCAGAACCCTCCCGCATCCTGCCTGACTGTAGGAGTAGCTGCTATCATCCTTATGTTAGTGGCTGGGAGAGGTTGCGGGAAAAGCATGTGTGAGCACTGGGCCTGAACTCCCGTGTATCTGAGTTGAATACAGCGATTTCCAATGCCCTTCTTCAATCACAATGTAGCTAGGTTCCAACTCCCATGTCCGAGTGGGTAGCAGACATCTGCCTCCCATGCATACACACTTCTGAGAGTTGAGCTTATGGCCTGTACCTCCACATCCAGCCTGCTGGTACCCTTGGCTTCTAAAAGGCCTAGGCTCGCTGTTTGACGGAAGTGCTGGGAGAGGTAATTGGAATCACCCGGCACACAAGACTAGTGCCTCCAAGCTCAGTTCAGCGATTTCCTAGTAATTCCTGTATTAGACTGGTGCTACATACTAAGTTCCATACGTGAGAGGGTAGCTGAACGCCTTGTCCAAAACCATCTTACTTCTGAGAGTTGAGCTCAGCCTCAGTCCCTCACAGTTCCACACTGCCTGCAGAGTGAGTTTCGCAGGTCTTCAGCAGAGACGTTTGCCAGAGGCTTCTGAGACGCAGGGTAACAATGCAGACCTGGAGGGTATCCCCAGGTGCAGTCGACTGGTAATCTTGGAACCTCCTGACTCAGAATACTGCTACCTTCTCACTGCCATAGGAATGCAGCTAGTTGACAGCTGGCTTCAAGACATGCTTCCCTGTGAGAGCTGAGGACAGGGCAGAACCCTCCCGCATGCTGCCTGACTGTAGGAGTAGCTGCTAACATCCTTATGTTAGTGGTTGGGAGAGGTTGCGGGAAAAGCATGTGTGAGCACTGGGCCTGAACTCCCGTGTATCTGAGTTGAATACAGCGATTTGCAACGGCTTTCCTCAACCAGAGTGTAGCTAGGTTCCAAATCCCATGTACGAGCGGGTAGCAGACATCTGCCTCCCATGCATACACACTTCTGAGAGTTGAGCTTATGGCCTGTACCTCCACATCCAGCCTGCTGGTACCCTTGGCTTCTAAAAGGCCTAGGCTCGCTGTTTGACGGAAGTGCTGGGAGAGGTAATTGGAATCTCCCGGCACACAAGACGAGTGCCTCCAAGCTCAATTCACGATTTCCCAGTAATTCTTGTGGTAGACAGGTGCTACATACTAAGTTCCATATGTGAGAAGGTAGCTGAACGCCTTGTCCAAAAGCATCTTACTTCTGAGAGTCGAGCACACCCTCAGTCCCTCACACTTCCACACTGCCTGCAGAGTGAGTTTCACACGTCTTCACCAGAGACGATTGCCAGAGGCTTCTGAGTACAAGTTAACAATGCAGACCTGGAGGGTATCTCCAGGTGCAGTACAGTGGTAATCTTGGAACCTCCTGACTCAGAGTACTGCTACCTTCTCACTGCCATAGGAATGCAGCTAGTTGACAGCTCGCTTCAAGACATGCTTCCCTGTGAGAGCTGAGGACAGGGCAGAACCCTCCCGCATCCTGCCTGACTGTAGGAGTAGCTGCCAACATCCTAATGTTAGTGGCTGGGAGAGGTTGCGGGAAAAGCATGTGTGAGCACTGGGCCTGAACTCCCGTGTATCTGAGTTGAATACAGCGATTTCCAATGGCCTTCTTCAATCACAGTGTAGCTAGGATCCAACTCCCATGTCCGAGTGGGTAGCAGACATCTGCCTCCCATGCATACACACTTCTGAGATTTGAGCTTATGGCCTGTACCTCCACATCCAGCCTACTGGTACCCTTGGCTTCTAAAAGGCCTAGGCTCGCTGTTTGACGGAAGTGCTGGGAGAGGTAATTGGAATCACCCACCACACAAGACTAGTGCCTCCAAGCTCAGTTCACCGATTTCCTAGTAATTCCTGTGGTAGACTGGTGCTACATACTAAGTTCCATACGTGAGAGGGTAGCTGAACGCCTTGTCCAAAACCATCTTACTTCTGAGAGTTGAGCTCAGACTCAGTCCCTCACAGTTCCACACTGCCTGCAGAGTGAGTTTCGCAGGTCTTCAGCAGAGACGTTTGCCAGAGGCTTCTGACACGCAGGGTAACAATGCAGACCTGGAGGGTATCCCCAGGTGCAGTCGACTGGTAATCTTGGAACCTCCTGACTCAGAATACTGCTACCTTCTCACTGCCATAGGAATGCAGCTAGTTGACAGCTGGCTTCAAGACATGCTTCCCTCTGAGAGCTGAGGACAGGGCAGAACCCTCCCGCATGCTGCCTGACTGTAGGAGTAGCTGCTAACATCCTTATGTTAGTGGCTGTGAGAGGTTGCGGGAAAAGCATGTGTGAGCACTGGGCCTGAACTCCCGTGTATCTGAGTTGAATACAGCGATTTCCAACGGCTTTCCTCAACCAGAGTGTAGCTAGGTTCCAAATCCTATGTACGAGCGGGTAGCAGACATCTGCCTCCCATGCATACACACTTCTGAGAGTTGAGCTTATGGCCTGTACCTCCACAGCCAGCCTGCTGGTACCCTTGGCTTCTAAAAGGCCTAGGCTCGCTGTTTGACGGAAGTGCTGGGAGAGGTAATTGGAATCTCCCGGCACACAAGACGAGTGTCTCCAAGCTCAATTCACGATTTCCCAGTAATTCTTGTGGTAGACAGGTGCTACATACTAAGTTCCAAATGTGAGAAGGTAGCTGAACGCCTTGTCCAAAAGCATCTTACTTCTGAGATTTGAGCACACCCTCAGTCCCTCACACTTCCACACTGCCTGCAGAGTGAGTTTCGCAGGTCTTCAACAGAGACGATTGCCAGAGGCTTCTGAGTACAAGTTAACAATGCAGACCTGGAGGGTATCTCCAGGTGCAGTAGAGTGGTAATCTTGGAACCTCCTGACTCAGAGTACTGCTACCTTCTCACTGCCATAGGAATGCTGCTAGTTGACAGTTGGCTTCAAGACATGCTTCCCTGTGAGAGCTGAGGACAGGGCAGAACCCTCCCGCATCCTGCCTGACTGTAGGAGCAGCTGCTAACATCCTTATGTTAGTGGCTGTGAGAGGTTGCGGGAAAAGCATGTGTGAGCACTGGGCCTGAACTCCCGTGTATCTGAGTTGAATACAGCGATTTCCAATGGCCTTCTTCAATCACAGTGTAGCTAGGTTCCAACTCCCATGTCCGAGTGGGTAGCAGACATCTGCCTCCCATGCATACACACTTCTGAGAGTTGAGCTTATGGCCTGTACCTCCACATCAAGCCTGCTGGTACCCTTGGCTTCTAAAAGGCTTAGGCTCGCTGTTTGACGGAAGTGCTGGGAGAGGTAATTGGAATCACCCGGCACACATGACTAGTGCCTCCAAGCTCAGTTCAGCGATTTCCTAGTAATTCCTGTGGTAGACTGGTGCTACATACTAAGTTCCATACGTGAGAGGGTAGCTGAACGCCTTGTCCAAAACCATCTTACTTCTGAGAGTTGAGCTCAGCCTCAGTCCCTCACAGTTCCACACTGCGTGCAGAGTGAGTTTCGCAGGTCTTCAGCAGAGACGTTTGCCAGAGGATTCTGACACGCAGGGTAACAATGCAGACCTGGAGGGTATCCCCAGGTGCAGTCGAATGGTAATCTTGGAACCTCCTGACTCAGAATACTGCTACCTTCTCACTGCCATAGGAATGCAGCTAGTTGACAGCTAGCTGGCTTCAAGACATGCTTCCCTGAGAGAGCTGAGGACAGGGCAGAACCCTCCCGCATCCTGCCTGACTGTAGGAGTAGCTGCTAACATCCTTATGTTAGTGCCTGGGAGAGGTTGCGGGAAAAGCATGTGTGAGCACTGGGCCTGAACTCCCGTGTATCTGAGTTGAATACAGCGATTTCCAATGGCCTTCTTCAATCACAGTGTAGCTAGGTTCTAACTCCCATGTCCGAGTGGGTAGCAGACATCTGCCTCCCATGCATACACACTTCTGAGAGTTGAGCTTATGGCCTGTACCTCCACATCCAGCCTGCTGGTACCCTTGGCTTCTAAAAGGCCTAGGCTCGCTGTTTGACGGAAGTGCTGGGAGAGGTATTTGGAATCACCCGGCACACATGACTAGTGCCTCCAAGCTCAGTTCAGCGATTTCCTAGTAATTCCTGTGGTAGACTGGTGCTACATACTAAGTTCCATACGTGAGAGGGTAGCTGAACGCCTTGTACAAAACCATCTTACTTCTGAGAGTTGAGCTCAGCCTCAGTCCCTCACAGTTCCACACTGCCTGCAGAGTGAGTTTCGCAGGTCTTCAGCAGAGACGTTTGCCACAGGCTTCTGAGACGCAGGGTAACAATGCAGACCTGGAGGGTATCCCCAGGTGCAGTCGACTGGTAATCTTGGAACCTCCTGACTCAGAATACTGCTACCTTCTCACTGCCATAGGAATGCAGCTAGTTGACAGCTGGCTTCAAGACATGCTTCCCTCTGAGAGCTGAGGACAGGGCAGAACCCTCCCGCATGCTGCCTGACTGTAGGAGTAGCTGCTAAAATCCTTATGTTAGTGGCTCTGAGAGGTTGCGGGAAAAGCATGTGTGAGCACTGGGCCTGAACTCCCGTGTATCTGAGTTGAATACAGCGATTTCCAAAGGCTTTCCTCAACCAGAGTGTAGCTAGGTTCCAAATCCTATGTACGAGCGGGTAGCAGACATCTGCCTCCCATGCATACACACTTCTGAGAGTTGAGCTTATGGCCTGTACCTCCACAGCCAGCCTGCTGGTACCCTTGGCTTCTAAAAGGCCTAGGCTCGCTGTTTGACGGAAGTGCTGGGAGAGGTAATTGGAATCTCCCGGCACACAAGACGAGTGTCTCCAAGCTCAATTCACGATTTCCCAGTAATTCTTGTGGTAGACAGGTGCTACATACTAAGTTCCAAATGTGAGAAGGTAGCTGAACGCCTTGTCCAAAAGCATCTTACTTCTGAGATTTGAGCACACCCTCAGTCCCTCACACTTCCACACTGCCTGCAGAGTGATTTTCGCAGGTCTTCAGCAGAGACGATTGCCAGAGGCTTCTGAGTACAAGTTAACAATGCAGACCTGGAGGGTATCTCCAGGTGCAGTAGAGTGGTAATCTTGGAACCTCCTGACTCAGAGTACTGCTACCTTCTCACTGCCATAGGAATGCTGCTAGTTGACAGCTGGCTTCAAGACATGCTTCCCTGTGAGAGCTGAGGACAGGGCAGAACCCTCCCGCATCCTGCCTGACTGTAGGAGTAGCTGCTAACATCCTTATGTTAGTGGCTGGGAGAGGTTGCGGGAAAAGCATGTGTGAGCACTGGGCCTGAACTCCCGTGTATCTGAGTTGAATACAGCGATTTCCAATGGCCTTCTTCAATCACAGTGTAGCTAGGTTCCAACTCCCATGTCCGAGTGGGTAGCAGACATCTGCCTCCCATGCATACACACTTCTGAGAGTTGAGCTTATGGCCTGTACCTCCACATCAAGCCTGCTGGTACCCTTGGCTTCTAAAAGGCTTAGGCTCGCTGTTTGACGGAAGTGCTGGGAGAGGTAATTGGAATCACCCGGCACACATGACTAGTGCCTCCAAGCTCAGTTCAGCGATTTCCTAGTAATTCCTGTGGTAGACTGGTGCTACATACTAAGTTCCATACGTGAGAGGGTAGCTGAACGCCTTGTCCAAAACCATCTTACTTCTGAGAGTTGAGCTCAGCCTCAGTCCCTCACAGTTCCACACTGCGTGCAGAGTGAGTTTCGCAGGTCTTCAGCAGAGACGTTTGCCAGAGGATTCTGACACGCAGGGTAACAATGCAGACCTGGAGGGTATCCCCAGGTGCAGTCGACTGGTAATCTTGGAACCTCCTGACTCAGAATACTGCTACCTTCTCACTGCCATAGGAATGCAGCTAGTTGACAGCTAGCTGGCTTCAAGACATGCTTCCCTGAGAGAGCTGAGGACAGGGCAGAACCCTCCCGCATGCTGCCTGACTGTAGGAGTAGCTGCTAACATCCTTATGTTAGTGGCTGGGAGAGGTTGCGGGAAAAGCATGTGTGAGCACTGGGCCTGAACTCCCGTGTATCTGAGTTGAATACAGCGATTTCCAACGGCTTTCCTCAACCAGAGTGTAGCTAGGTTACAAATCCCATGTACGCGCGGGTAGCAGACATCTGCCTCCCATGCATACACACTTCTGAGAGTTGAGCTTATGGCCTGTACCTCCACAGCCAGCCTGCTGGTACCCTTGGCTTCTAAAAGGCCTAGGCTCGCTGTTTGACGGAAGTGCTGGGAGAGGTAATTGGAATCTCCCGGCACACAAGACGAGTGCCTCCAAGCTCAATTCACGATTTCCCAGTAATTCTTGTGGTAGACAGGTGCTACTTACTAAGTTCCATATGTGAGAAGGTAGCTGAACGCCTTGTCCAAAAGCATCTTACTTCTGAGAGTTGAGCACACCCTCAGTCCCTCACACTTCCACACTGCCTGCAGAGTGAGTTTCACACGTCTTCACCAGAGACGATTGCCAGAGGCTTCTGAGTACAAGTTAACAATGCAGACCTGGAGGGTATCTCCAGGTGCAGTAGAGTGGTAATCTTGGAACCTCCTGACTCAGAGTACTGCTACCTTCTCACTGCCATAGGAATGCAGCTGGTTGACAGCTGGCTTCAAGACATGCTTCCCTGTGAGAGCTGAGGACAGGGCAGAACCCTCCCGCATCGTGCCTGACTGTAGGAGTAGCTGCTAACATCCTTATGTTAGTGGCTGGGAGAGGTTGCGGGAAAAGCATGTGTGAGCACTGGGCCTGAACTCCCGTGTATCTGAGTTGAATACAGCGATTTCCAATGGCCTTCTTCAATCACAGTGTAGCTAGGTTCCAACTCCCATGTCCGAGTGGGTAGCAGACATCTGCCTCCATGCATACACACTTCTGAGAGTTGAGCTTATGGCCTGTACCTCCACATCCAGCCTGCTGGTACCCTTGGCTTCTAAAAGGCCTAGGCTCCCTGTTTGACGGAAGTGCTGGGAGAGGTAATTGGAATCACCCGGCACACAAGACTAGTGCCTCCAAGCTCAGTTCAGCGATTTCCTAGTAATTCCTGTGGTAGACTGGTGCTACATACTAAGTTCCATACGTGAGAGGGTAGCTGAACGCCTTGTCCAAAACCATCTTACTTCTGAGAGTTGAGCTCAGCCTCAGTCCCTCACAGTTCCACACTGCCTGCAGAGTGAGTTTCGCAGGTCTTCAGCAGAGACGTTTGCCAGAGGCTTCTGAGTACAAGTTAACAATGCAGACCTGGAGGGTATCCCCAGGTGCAGTCGACTGGTAATCTTGGAACCTCCTGACTCAGAATACTGCTACCTTCTCACTGCCATAGGAATGCAGCTAGTTGACAGCTGGCTTCAAGACATGCTTCCCTGTGAGAGCTGAGGACAGGGCAGAACCCTCCCGCATGCTGCCTGACTGTAGGAGTAGCTGCTAACATCCTTATGTTAGTGGCTGGGAGAGGTTGCGGGAAAAGCATGTGTGAGCACTGGGCCTGAACTCCCGTGTATCTGAGTTGAATACAGCGATTTCCAACGGCTTTCCTCAACCAGAGTGTAGCTAGGTTCCAAATCCCATGTACGAGCGGGTAGCAGACATCTGCCTCCCATGCATACACACTTCTGAGAGTTGAGCTTATGGCCTGTACCTCCACATCCAGCCTGCTGGTACTCTTGGCTTCTAAAAGGCCTAGGCTCGCTGTTTGACGGAAGTGCTGGGAGAGGTAATTGGAATCTCCCGGCACACAAGACGAGTGCCTCCAAGCTCAATTCACGATTTCCCAGTAATTCTTGTGGTAGACAGGTGCTACATACTAAGTTCCATATGTGAGAAGGTAGCTGAACGCCTTGTCCAAAAGCATCTTACTTCTGAGAGTTGAGCACACCCTCAGTCCCTCACACTTCCACACTGCCTGCAGAGTGAGTTTCACACGTCTTCACCAGAGACGATTGCCAGAGGCTTCTGAGTACAAGTTAACAATGCAGACCTGGAGGGTATCTCCAGGTGCAGTAGAGTGGTAATCTTGGAACCTCCTGACTCAGAGTACTGCTACCTTCTCACTGCCATAGGAATGCAGCTAGTTGACAGCTGGCTTCAAGACATGCTTCCCTGTGAGAGCTGAGGACAGGGCAGAACCCTCCCGCATCCTGCCTGACTGTAGGATTAGCTGCTAACATCCTAATGTTAGTGGCTGGGAGAGGTTGCGGGAAAAGCATGTGTGAGCACTGGGCCTGAACTCCCGTGTATCTGAGTTGAATACAGCGATTTCCAATGGCCTTCGTCAATCACAGTGTAGCTAGGTTCCAACTCCCATGTCCGAGTGGGTAGCAGACATCTGCCTCCCATGCATACACACTTCTGAGAGTTGAGCTTATGGCCTGTACCTCCACATCCAGCCTGCTGGTACCCTTGGCTTCTAAAAGGCCTAGGCTCGCTGTTTGACGGAAGTGCTGGGAGAGGTAATTGGAATCACCCGGCACACAAGACTAGTGCCTCCAAGCTCAGTTCAGCGATTTCCTAGTAATTCCTGTGGTAGACTGGTGCTACATACTAAGTTTCATACGTGAGAGGGTAGCTGAACGCCTTGTCCAAAACCATCTTACTTCTGAGAGTTGAGCTCAGCCTCAGTCCCTCACAGTTCCACACTGCCTGCAGAGTGAGTTTCGCAGGTCTTCAGCAGAGACGTTTGCCAGAGGCTTCTGAGACGCAGGGTAACAATGCAGACCTGGAGGGTATCCCCAGGTGCAGTCAACTGGTAATCTTGGAACCTCCTGACTCAGAGTACTGCTACCTTCTCACTGCCATAGGAATGCAGCTAGTTGACAGCTAGCTGGCTTCAAGACATGCTTCCCTGAGAGAGCTGAGGACAGGGCAGAACCCTCCCGCATGCTGCCTGACTGTAGGAGTAGCTGCTAACCTCCTAATGTTAGTGGCTGGGAGAGGTTGCGCGAAAAGCATGTGTGAGCACTGGGCCTGAACTCCCGTGTATCTGAGTTGAATACAGCGATTTCCAACGGCTTTCCTCAACCATAGTGTAGCTAGGTTCCAAATCCCATGTACGAGCGGGTAGCAGACATCTGCCTCCCATCCATACACACTTCTGAGAGTTGAGCTTATGGCCTGTACCTCCACAGCCAGGCTGCTGGTACCCTTGGCTTCTAAAAGGCCTAGGCTCGCTGTTTGACGGAAGTGCTGGGAGAGGTAATTGGAATCTCCCGGCACACAAGACGAGTGCCTCCAAGCTCAATTCACGATTTCCCAGTAATTCTTGTGGTAGACAGGTGCTACATACTAAGTTCCATATGTGAGATGGTAGCTGAACGCCTTGTCTAAAAGCATCTTACTTCTGAGAGTTGAGCTCAGCCTCAGTCCCTCACACTTCCACACTGCCTGCAGAGTGAGTTTCACACGTCTTCACCAGAGACGATTGCCAGAGGCTTCTGAGTACAAGTTAACAATGCAGACCTGGAGGGTATCTCCAGGTGCAGTAGAGTGGTAATCTTGGAACCTCCTGACTCAGAGTACTGCTACCTTCTCCTGCCATAGGAATGCAGCTAGTTGACAGCTAGCTTCAAGACATGCTTCCCTGTGAGAGCTGAGGACAGGGCAGAACCCTCCCGCATCCTGCCTGACTGTAGGAGTAGCTGCTAACATCCTTATGTTAGTGGCTGGGAGAGGTTGCGGGAAAAGCATGTGTGAGCACTGGGCCTGAACTCCCGTGTATCTGAGTTGAATACAGCGATTTCCAATGGCCTTCTTCAATCACAGTGTAGCTAGGTTCCAACTCCCATGTCCGAGTGGGTAGCAGACATCTGCCTCCCATGCATACACACTTCTGAGAGTTGAGCTTATGGCCTGTACCTCCACATCCAGCCTGCTGGTACCCTTGGCTTCTAAAAGGCCTAGGCTCGCTGTTTGACGGAAGTGCTGGGAGAGGTAATTGGAATCACCCGGCACACAAGACTAGTGCCTCCAAGCTCAGTTCAGCGATTTCCTAGTAATTCCTGTGGTAGACTGGTGCTACATACTAAGTTCCATACGTGAGAGGGTAGCTGAACGCCTTGTCCAAAACCATCTTACTTCTGAGAGTTGAGCTCACCCTCAGTCCCTCACAGTTCCACATGCCTGCAGAGTGAGTTTCACAGGTCTTCAGCAGAGACGTTTGCCAGAGGCTTCTGAGACGCAGGGTAACAATGCAGACCTGGAGGGTATCCCCAGGTGCAGTCGACTGGTAATCTTGGAACCTCCTGACTCAGAATACTGCTACTTTCTCACTGCCATAGGAATGCAGCTAGTTGACAGCTGGCTTCAAGACATGCTTCCCTGTGAGAGCTGAGGACAGGGCAGAACCTTCCCGCATGCTGCCTGACTGTAGCAGTAGCTGCTAACATCCTTATGTTAGTGGCTGGGAGAGGTTGCGGGAAAAGCATGTGTGAGCACTGGGCCTGAACTCCCGTGTATCTGAGTTGAATAAAGCGATTTCCAACGGCTTTCCTCAACTAGAGTGTAGCTAGGTTCCAAATCCCATGTACGAGCGGGTAGCAGACATCTGCCTCCCATGCATACACACTTCTGAGAGTTTTGCTTATGGCCTGTACCTCCACATCCAGCCTGCTGGTACCCTTGGCTTCTAAAAGGCCAAGGCTCGCTGTTTGACAGAAGTCCTGGGAGAGTTAATTGGAATCACCCGGCACACAAGACGAGTGCCTCCAAGCTCAGTTCAGCGATTTCCTAGTAATTCCTGTGGTAGACTGGTGCTACATACTAAGTTCCATACGTGAGAGGGTAGCTGAACGCCTTGTCCAAAACCATCTTACTTCTGAGAGTTGAGCTCAGCCTCAGTCCCTCACAGTTCCACACTGCCTGCAGAGTGAGTTTCACAGGTCTTCAGCAGAGACGTTTGCCAGAGGCTTCTGAGACGCAGGGTAACAATGCAGACCTGGAGGGTATCCCCAGGTGCAGTCGACTGGTAATCTTGGAACCTCCTGACTCAGAATACTGCTACCTTCTCACTTCCATAGGAATGCAGCTAGTTGACAGCTTGCTGGCTTCAAGACATGCTTCCCTGAGAGAGCTGAGGACAGGGCAGAACCCTCCCGCATGCTGCCTGACTGTAGGTGTAGCTGCTAACATCCTAATGTTAGTGGCTGGGAGAGGTTGCGGGAAAAGCATGTGTGAGCACTGGGCCTGAACTCCCGTGTATCTGAGTTGAATACAGCGATTTCCAACGGCTTTCCTTAACCAGAGTGTAGCTAGGTCCCAAATCCCATGTACGAGCGGGTTGCAGACATCTGCCTCCCATGCATACACACTTCTGAGAGTTGAGCTTATGGCCTATACCTCCACATCCAGCCTGCTGGTATCCTTGGCTTCTAAAAGGCCTAGGCTCGCTGTTTGACGAAAGTGCTGGGAGAGGTAATTGGAATCTCCCGGCACACAAGACGAGTGCCTCCAAGCTCAATTCACGATTTCCCAGTAATTCTTGTGGTAGACAGGTGCTACATACTAAGTTCCATATGTGAGAAGGTAGCTGAACGCCTTGTCCAAAAGCATCTTACTTCTGAGAGTTGAGCCCACCCTCAGTCCCTCACACTTCCACACTGCCTGCAGAGTGAGTTTCACACGTATTCACCAGAGACGATTGCCAGAGGCTTCTGAGTACAAGTTAACAATGCAGACCTGGAGGGTATCTCCAGGTGCAGTAGAGTGGTAATCTTGGAACCTCCTGACTCAGAGTACTGCTACCTTCTCACTGCCATAGGAATGCAGCTAGTTGACAGCTGGCTTCAAGACATGCTTCCCTGTGAGAGCTGAGGACAGGGCAGAACCCTCCCGCATCCTGCCTGACTGTAGGAGTAGCTGCTAACATCCTAATGTTAGTGGCTGGGAGAGGTTGCCGAAAAGCATGTGTGAGCACTGGGCCTGAACTCCCGTGTATCTGAGTTGAATACAGCGATTTCCAATGGTCTTCTTCAATCACAGTGTAGCTAGGTTCCAACTCCCAGGTCCGAGTGGGTAGCAGACATCTGCCTCCCATGCATACACACCTCTGAGAGTTGAGCTTATGGCCTGTACCTCCACATCCAGCCTGCTGGTACCCTTGGGTTCTAAAAGGCCTAGGCTCGCTGTTTGACGGAATTGCTGGGAGAGGTAATTGGAATCACCCGGCACACAAGACTAGTGCCTCCAAGCTCAGTTCAGCGATTTCCTAGTAATTCCTGTGGTAGACTGGTGCTACATACTAAGTTCCATACGTGAGAGGGTAGCTGAACGCCTTGTCCAAAACCATCTTACTTCTGAGATTTGAGCTCAGCCTCAGTCCCTCACAGTTCCCCACTCCCTGCAGAGTGAGTTTCGCAGGTCTCCAGCAGAGAAGTTTGCCAGAGGCTTCTGAGACGCAGGGTAACAATGCAGATCTGGAGGGTATCCCAAGGTGCAGTCGACTGGTAATCTTGGAACCTCCTGACTCAGAATACTGCTACCTTCTCACTGCCATAGGAATGCAGCTTGTTGACAGCTGGCTTCAAGACATGCTTCCCTGTGAGAGCTGAGGACAGGGCAGAACCCTCCCGCATGCTGCCTGACTGTAGGAGTAGCTGCTAACATCCTTATGTTAGTGGCTGGGAGAGGTTGCGGGAAAAGCATGTGTGAGCACTGGGCCTGAACTCCCGTGTATCTGAGTTGAATACAGCGATTTCCAACGGCTTTCCTCAACCAGAGTGTAGCTAGGTTCCAAATCCCATGTACGAGCGGGTAGCAGACATCTGCCTCCCATGCATACACACTTCTGAGAGTTGAGCTTATGGCCTGTACCTACACATCCAGCCTGCTGGGACCCTTGGCTTCTAAAAGGCCTAGGCTCGCTGTTTGACGGAAGTGCTGGGAGAGGTAATTGGAATCTCCCGACACACAAGACGAGTGCCTCCAAGCTCAATTCACGATTTCCCAGTAATTCTTGTGGTAGAGAGGTGCTACATACTAAGTTCCCTATGTGAGATGGTAGCTGAACGCCTTGTACAAAACCATCTTACTTCTGAGAGTTGAGCACACCCTCAGTCCCTCACAGTTCCACACTGCCTGCAGAGTGAGTTTCACACGTCTTCACCAGAGACGATTGCCAGAGGCTTCTGAGTACAAGTTAACAATGCAGACCTGGAGGGTATCTTCAGGTGCAGTAGAGTGGTAATCTTGGAAACTCCTGACTCAGAGTACTGCTACCTTCTCACTGCCCTAGGAATGCAGCTAGTTGACAGCTAGCTGGCTTCAAGACATGCTTTCCTGAGAGAGCTGAGGACACGGCAGAACCCTCCCGCATGCTGCCGTATGTAGGAGTAGCTAATAACATCCTAATGTTAGTGGCTGGGAGAGGTTGCGGGAAAAGCATGTGTGAGCACTGGGCCTGAACTCCCGTGTACCTGAGTTGAATACAGCGATTTCCAGCGGCTTTCCTCAAGCAGAGTGTAGCTAGGTTCCAAATCCCATGTACGAGCGGGTAGCAGACATCTGCCTCCCATGCATACACACTTCTGAGAGTTGAGCTTATGGCCTGTACCTCCACAGCCAGCCTGCTGGTACCCTTGGCTTCTAAAAGGCCTAGGCTCGCTGTTTGACGGAAGTGCTGGGAGAGGTAATTGGAATCACCTGGCACACAAGACTAGTGCCTCCAAGCTCAGTTCAGCGATTTCCTAGTAATTCCTGTGGTAGACTGGTGCTACATACTAAGTTCCATACGTGAGAGGGTAGCTGAACGCCTTGTCCAAAACCATCTTACTTCTGAGAGTTGAGCTCAGCCTCAGTCCCTCACAGTTCCACACTGCCTGCAGAGTGAGTTTCACAGGTCTTCAGCAGAGACGTTTGCCAGAGGCTTCTGAGACACAGGGTAACAATGCAGACCTGGAGGGTATCCCCAGGTGCAGTCGACTGGTAATCTTGGAACCTCCTGACTCAGAATACTGCTACCTTCTCACTGACATAGGAATGCAGCTAGTTGACAGCTGGCTTCAAGACATGCTTCCCTGTGAGAGCTGAGGACAGGGCAGAACCCTCCCGCATGCTACCTGACTGTAGGAGTAGGTGCTAACATCCTTATGTTAGTGACTGGGAGAGGTTGCGGGAAAAGCATGTGTGAGCACTGGGCCTGAACTCCCGTGTACCTGAGTTGAATACAGCGATTTCCAACGGCTTTCCTCAACCAGAGTGTAGCTAGGTTCCAAATCCCATGTACGAGCGTGTAGCAGACATCTGCCTCCCATGCATACACACTTCTGAGAGTTGAGCTTATGGCCTGTACCTCCACAGCCAGCCTGCTGGTACCCTTGGCTTCTAAAAGGCCTAGGCTCGCTGTTTGACGGAAGTGCTGGGAGAGGTAATTGGAATCACCCGGCACACAAGACTAGTGCCTCCAAGCTCAGTTTATCGATTTCTTAGTAATTCCTGTGGTAGACTGGTGCTACATACTAAGTTCCATACGTGAGAGGGTAGCTGAACGCCTTGTCCAAAACCATCTTACTTCTGAGAGTTGAGCTCAGCCTCAGTCCCTCACAGTTCCACACTGCCTGCAGAGTGAGTTTCACAGGTCTTCAGCAGAGACGTTTGCCAGAGGCTTCTGAGACGCAGGGTAACAATGCAGACCTGGAGGGTATCCCCAGGTGCAGTCGACTGGTAATCTTGGAACCTCCTGACTCAGAATACTGCTACCTTCTCACTTCCATAGGAATGCAGCTAGTTGACAGCTTGCTGGCTTCAAGACATGCTTCCCTGAGAGAGCTGAGGACAGGGCAGAACCCTCCCGCATGCTGCCTGACTGTAGGTGTAGCTGCTAACATCCTAATGTTAGTGGCTGGGAGAGGTTGCGGGAAAAGCATGTGTGAGCACTGGGCCTGAACTCCCGTGTATCTGAGTTGAATACAGCGATTTCCAACGGCTTTCCTTAACCAGAGTGTAGCTAGGTCCCAAATCCCATGTACGAGCGGGTTGCAGACATCTGCCTCCCATGCATACACACTTCTGAGAGTTGAGCTTATGGCCTATACCTCCACATCCAGCCTGCTGGTATCCTTGGCTTCTAAAAGGCCTAGGCTCGCTGTTTGACGAAAGTGCTGGGAGAGGTAATTGGAATCTCCCGGCACACAAGACGAGTGCCTCCAAGCTCAATTCACGATTTCCCAGTAATTCTTGTGGTAGACAGGTGCTACATACTAAGTTCCATATGTGAGAAGGTAGCTGAACGCCTTGTCCAAAAGCATCTTACTTCTGAGAGTTGAGCCCACCCTCAGTCCCTCACACTTCCACACTGCCTGCAGAGTGAGTTTCACACGTATTCACCAGAGACGATTGCCAGAGGCTTCTGAGTACAAGTTAACAATGCAGACCTGGAGGGTATCTCCAGGTGCAGTAGAGTGGTAATCTTGGAACCTCCTGACTCAGAGTACTGCTACCTTCTCACTGCCATAGGAATGCAGCTAGTTGACAGCTGGCTTCAAGACATGCTTCCCTGTGAGAGCTGAGGACAGGGCAGAACCCTCCCGCATCCTGCCTGACTGTAGGAGTAGCTGCTAACATCCTAATGTTAGTGGCTGGGAGAGGTTGCCGAAAAGCATGTGTGAGCACTGGGCCTGAACTCCCGTGTATCTGAGTTGAATACAGCGATTTCCAATGGTCTTCTTCAATCACAGTGTAGCTAGGTTCCAACTCCCAGGTCCGAGTGGGTAGCAGACATCTGCCTCCCATGCATACACACCTCTGAGAGTTGAGCTTATGGCCTGTACCTCCACATCCAGCCTGCTGGTACCCTTGGGTTCTAAAAGGCCTAGGCTCGCTGTTTGACGGAATTGCTGGGAGAGGTAATTGGAATCACCCGGCACACAAGACTAGTGCCTCCAAGCTCAGTTCAGCGATTTCCTAGTAATTCCTGTGGTAGACTGGTGCTACATACTAAGTTCCATACGTGAGAGGGTAGCTGAACGCCTTGTCCAAAACCATCTTACTTCTGAGATTTGAGCTCAGCCTCAGTCCCTCACAGTTCCCCACTCCCTGCAGAGTGAGTTTCGCAGGTCTCCAGCAGAGAAGTTTGCCAGAGGCTTCTGAGACGCAGGGTAACAATGCAGATCTGGAGGGTATCCCAAGGTGCAGTCGACTGGTAATCTTGGAACCTCCTGACTCAGAATACTGCTACCTTCTCACTGCCATAGGAATGCAGCTTGTTGACAGCTGGCTTCAAGACATGCTTCCCTGTGAGAGCTGAGGACAGGGCAGAACCCTCCCGCATGCTGCCTGACTGTAGGAGTAGCTGCTAACATCCTTATGTTAGTGGCTGGGAGAGGTTGCGGGAAAAGCATGTGTGAGCACTGGGCCTGAACTCCCGTGTATCTGAGTTGAATACAGCGATTTCCAACGGCTTTCCTCAACCAGAGTGTAGCTAGGTTCCAAATCCCATGTACGAGCGGGTAGCAGACATCTGCCTCCCATGCATACACACTTCTGAGAGTTGAGCTTATGGCCTGTACCTACACATCCAGCCTGCTGGGACCCTTGGCTTCTAAAAGGCCTAGGCTCGCTGTTTGACGGAAGTGCTGGGAGAGGTAATTGGAATCTCCCGACACACAAGACGAGTGCCTCCAAGCTCAATTCACGATTTCCCAGTAATTCTTGTGGTAGAGAGGTGCTACATACTAAGTTCCCTATGTGAGATGGTAGCTGAACGCCTTGTACAAAACCATCTTACTTCTGAGAGTTGAGCACACCCTCAGTCCCTCACAGTTCCACACTGCCTGCAGAGTGAGTTTCACACGTCTTCACCAGAGACGATTGCCAGAGGCTTCTGAGTACAAGTTAACAATGCAGACCTGGAGGGTATCTTCAGGTGCAGTAGAGTGGTAATCTTGGAAACTCCTGACTCAGAGTACTGCTACCTTCTCACTGCCCTAGGAATGCAGCTAGTTGACAGCTAGCTGGCTTCAAGACATGCTTTCCTGAGAGAGCTGAGGACACGGCAGAACCCTCCCGCATGCTGCCGTATGTAAGAGTAGCTAATAACATCCTAATGTTAGTGGCTGGGAGAGGTTGCGGGAAAAGCATGTGTGAGCACTGGGCCTGAACTCCCGTGTACCTGAGTTGAATACAGCGATTTCCAGCGGCTTTCCTCAAGCAGAGTGTAGC
This sequence comes from Canis lupus baileyi, assembly GCF_048164855.1. NCBI lineage: Eukaryota > Metazoa > Chordata > Mammalia > Carnivora > Canidae > Canis > Canis lupus. The sequence continues at coordinate 75,388,384 of NC_132844.1, read as the reverse complement.
TAGGTTCCAAATCCCATGTACGAGCGGGTAGCAGACATCTGCCTCCCATGCATACACACTTCTGAGAGTTGAGCTTATGGCCTGTACCTCCACAGCCAGCCTGCTGGTACCCTTGGCTTCTAAAAGGCCTAGGCTCGCTGTTTGACGGAAGTGCTGGGAGAGGTAATTGGAATCACCTGGCACACAAGACTAGTGCCTCCAAGCTCAGTTCAGCGATTTCCTAGTAATTCCTGTGGTAGACTGGTGCTACATACTAAGTTCCATACGTGAGAGGGTAGCTGAACGCCTTGTCCAAAACCATCTTACTTCTGAGAGTTGAGCTCAGCCTCAGTCCCTCACAGTTCCACACTGCCTGCAGAGTGAGTTTCACAGGTCTTCAGCAGAGACGTTTGCCAGAGGCTTCTGAGACACAGGGTAACAATGCAGACCTGGAGGGTATCCCCAGGTGCAGTCGACTGGTAATCTTGGAACCTCCTGACTCAGAATACTGCTACCTTCTCACTGACATAGGAATGCAGCTAGTTGACAGCTGGCTTCAAGACATGCTTCCCTGTGAGAGCTGAGGACAGGGCAGAACCCTCCCGCATGCTACCTGACTGTAGGAGTAGGTGCTAACATCCTTATGTTAGTGACTGGGAGAGGTTGCGGGAAAAGCATGTGTGAGCACTGGGCCTGAACTCCCGTGTACCTGAGTTGAATACAGCGATTTCCAACGGCTTTCCTCAACCAGAGTGTAGCTAGGTTCCAAATCCCATGTACGAGCGTGTAGCAGACATCTGCCTCCCATGCATACACACTTCTGAGAGTTGAGCTTATGGCCTGTACCTCCACAGCCAGCCTGCTGGTACCCTTGGCTTCTAAAAGGCCTAGGCTCGCTGTTTGACGGAAGTGCTGGGAGAGGTAATTGGAATCACCCGGCACACAAGACTAGTGCCTCCAAGCTCAGTTTATCGATTTCTTAGTAATTCCTGTGGTAGACTGGTGCTACATACTAAGTTCCATACGTGAGAGGGTAGCTGAACGCCTTGTCCAAAACCATCTTACTTCTGAGAGTTGAGCTCAGCCTCAGTCCCTCACAGTTCCACACTGCCTGAGAGTGAGTTTCACAGGTCTTCAGCAGAGACGTTTGCCAGAGGCTTCTGAGACACAGGGTAACAATGCGGACCTGGAGGGTATCCCCAGGTGCAGTCGACTGGTAATCTTGGAACCTCCTGACTCAGAATACTGCTACTTTCTCACTGCCATAGGAATGCAGCTAGTTGACAGCTGGCTTCAAGACATGCTTCCCTGTGAGAGCTGAGGACAGGGCAGAACCCTCCCGCATCCTGCCTGACTGTAGGAGTAGCTGCTAACATCCTTATGTTAGTGGCTGGGAGAGGTTGCGGGAAAAGCATGTGTGAGCACTGGGCCTGAACTCCCGTGTATCTGAGTTGAATACAGCGATTTCCAATGGCCTTCTTCAATCACAGTGTAGCTAGGTTCCAACTCCCATGTCCGAGTGGGTAGCAGACATCTGCCTCCCGTGCATATACACTTCTGAGAGTTGAGCTTATGGCCTGTACCTCCACAGCCAGCCTGCTGGTACCCTTGGCTTCTAAAAGGCCTAGGCTCGCTGTTTGACGGAAGTGCTGGGAGAGGTAATTGGAATCACCCGGCACACAAGACTAGTGCCTCCAAGCTCAGTTCAGCGATTTCCTAGTAATTCCTGTGGTAGACTGGTGCTACATACTAAGTTCCATACGTGAGAGGGTAGCTGAACGCCTTGTCCAAAACCATCTTACTTCGGAGACTTGAGCTCAGCCTCAGTCCCTCACAGTTCCACACTGCCTGCAGAGTGAGTTTCGCAGGTCTTCAGCAGAGACGTTTGCCAGAGGCTTCTGAGACGCAGGGTAACAATGCAGACCTGGAGGGTATCCCCAGGTGCGGTCGACTGGTAATCTTGGAACCTCCTGATTCAGAATACTGCTACTTTCTCACTGCCATAGGAATGCAGCTAGTTGACAGCTGGCTTCAAGACATGCTTCCCTGTGAGAGCTGAGGACAGGGCAGATCCCTCCCGCATGCTGCCTGACTGTAGGAGTAGCTGCTAAAATCCTTATGTTAGTGGCTGGTAGAGGTTGCGGGAAAATCATGTGTGAGCACTGGGCCTGAACTCCCGTGTACCTGAGTTGAATACAGCGATTTCCAACGGCTTTCCTCAACCAGAGTGTAGCTAGGTTCCAAATCCCATGTACGAGCGGGTAGCAGACATCTGCCTCCCATGTATATACACTTCTGAGAGTTGAGCTTATGGCCTGTACCTCCACAGCCAGCCTGCTGGTACCCTTGGCTTCTAAAAGTCCTAGGCTCGCTGTTTGACGGAAGTGCTGGGAGAGGTAATTGGAATCACCCGGCACACAAGACTAGTGCCTCCAAGCTCAGTTTATCGATTTCTTAGTAATTCCTGTGGTAGACTGGTGCTACATACTAAGTTCCATACGTGAGAGGGTAGCTGAACGCCTTGTCCAAAACCATCTTACTTCTGAGAGTTGAGCTCAGCCTCAGTCCCTCACAGTTCCACACTGCCTGCAGAGTGAGTTTCGCAGGTCTTCAGCAGAGACGTTTGCCAGAGGCTTCTGAGACACAGGGTAACAATGCAGACCTGGAGGGTATCCCCAGGTGCAGTCGACTGGTAATCTTGGAACCTCCTGACTCAGAATACTGCTACCTTCTCACTGACATAGGAATGCAGCTAGTTGACAGCTGGCTTCAAGACATGCTTCCCTGTGAGAGCTGAGGACAGGGCAGAACCCTCCCGCATGCTACCTGACTGTAGGAGTAGGTGCTAACATCCTTATGTTAGTGACTGGGAGAGGTTGCGGGAAAAGCATGTGTGAGCACTGGGCCTGAACTCCCGTGTACCTGAGTTGAATACAGCGATTTCCAACGGCTTTCCTCAACCAGAGTGTAGCTAGGTTCCAAATCCCATGTACGAGCGTGTAGCAGACATCTGCCTCCCATGCATACACACTTCTGAGAGTTGAGCTTATGGCCTGTACCTCCACAGCCAGCCTGCTGGTACCCTTGGCTTCTAAAAGGCCTAGGCTCGCTGTTTGACGGAAGTGCTGGGAGAGGTAATTGGAATCACCCGGCACACAAGACTAGTGCCTCCAAGCTCAGTTTATCGATTTCTTAGTAATTCCTGTGGTAGACTGGTGCTACATACTAAGTTCCATACGTGAGAGGGTAGCTGAACGCCTTGTCCAAAACCATCTTACTTCTGAGAGTTGAGCTCAGCCTCAGTCCCTCACAGTTCCACACTGCCTGCAGAGTGAGTTTCACAGGTCTTCAGCAGAGACGTTTGCCAGAGGCTTCTGAGACGCAGGGTAACAATGCAGACCTGGAGGGTATCCCCAGGTGCAGTCGACTGGTAATCTTGGAACCTCCTGACTCAGAATACTGCTACCTTCTCACTTCCATAGGAATGCAGCTAGTTGACAGCTTGCTGGCTTCAAGACATGCTTCCCTGAGAGAGCTGAGGACAGGGCAGAACCCTCCCGCATGCTGCCTGACTGTAGGTGTAGCTGCTAACATCCTAATGTTAGTGGCTGGGAGAGGTTGCGGGAAAAGCATGTGTGAGCACTGGGCCTGAACTCCCGTGTATCTGAGTTGAATACAGCGATTTCCAACGGCTTTCCTTAACCAGAGTGTAGCTAGGTCCCAAATCCCATGTACGAGCGGGTTGCAGACATCTGCCTCCCATGCATACACACTTCTGAGAGTTGAGCTTATGGCCTATACCTCCACATCCAGCCTGCTGGTATCCTTGGCTTCTAAAAGGCCTAGGCTCGCTGTTTGACGAAAGTGCTGGGAGAGGTAATTGGAATCTCCCGGCACACAAGACGAGTGCCTCCAAGCTCAATTCACGATTTCCCAGTAATTCTTGTGGTAGACAGGTGCTACATACTAAGTTCCATATGTGAGAAGGTAGCTGAACGCCTTGTCCAAAAGCATCTTACTTCTGAGAGTTGAGCCCACCCTCAGTCCCTCACACTTCCACACTGCCTGCAGAGTGAGTTTCACACGTATTCACCAGAGACGATTGCCAGAGGCTTCTGAGTACAAGTTAACAATGCAGACCTGGAGGGTATCTCCAGGTGCAGTAGAGTGGTAATCTTGGAACCTCCTGACTCAGAGTACTGCTACCTTCTCACTGCCATAGGAATGCAGCTAGTTGACAGCTGGCTTCAAGACATGCTTCCCTGTGAGAGCTGAGGACAGGGCAGAACCCTCCCGCATCCTGCCTGACTGTAGGAGTAGCTGCTAACATCCTAATGTTAGTGGCTGGGAGAGGTTGCCGAAAAGCATGTGTGAGCACTGGGCCTGAACTCCCGTGTATCTGAGTTGAATACAGCGATTTCCAATGGTCTTCTTCAATCACAGTGTAGCTAGGTTCCAACTCCCAGGTCCGAGTGGGTAGCAGACATCTGCCTCCCATGCATACACACCTCTGAGAGTTGAGCTTATGGCCTGTACCTCCACATCCAGCCTGCTGGTACCCTTGGGTTCTAAAAGGCCTAGGCTCGCTGTTTGACGGAATTGCTGGGAGAGGTAATTGGAATCACCCGGCACACAAGACTAGTGCCTCCAAGCTCAGTTCAGCGATTTCCTAGTAATTCCTGTGGTAGACTGGTGCTACATACTAAGTTCCATACGTGAGAGGGTAGCTGAACGCCTTGTCCAAAACCATCTTACTTCTGAGATTTGAGCTCAGCCTCAGTCCCTCACAGTTCCCCACTCCCTGCAGAGTGAGTTTCGCAGGTCTCCAGCAGAGAAGTTTGCCAGAGGCTTCTGAGACGCAGGGTAACAATGCAGATCTGGAGGGTATCCCAAGGTGCAGTCGACTGGTAATCTTGGAACCTCCTGACTCAGAATACTGCTACCTTCTCACTGCCATAGGAATGCAGCTTGTTGACAGCTGGCTTCAAGACATGCTTCCCTGTGAGAGCTGAGGACAGGGCAGAACCCTCCCGCATGCTGCCTGACTGTAGGAGTAGCTGCTAACATCCTTATGTTAGTGGCTGGGAGAGGTTGCGGGAAAAGCATGTGTGAGCACTGGGCCTGAACTCCCGTGTATCTGAGTTGAATACAGCGATTTCCAACGGCTTTCCTCAACCAGAGTGTAGCTAGGTTCCAAATCCCATGTACGAGCGGGTAGCAGACATCTGCCTCCCATGCATACACACTTCTGAGAGTTGAGCTTATGGCCTGTACCTACACATCCAGCCTGCTGGGACCCTTGGCTTCTAAAAGGCCTAGGCTCGCTGTTTGACGGAAGTGCTGGGAGAGGTAATTGGAATCTCCCGACACACAAGACGAGTGCCTCCAAGCTCAATTCACGATTTCCCAGTAATTCTTGTGGTAGAGAGGTGCTACATACTAAGTTCCCTATGTGAGATGGTAGCTGAACGCCTTGTACAAAACCATCTTACTTCTGAGAGTTGAGCACACCCTCAGTCCCTCACAGTTCCACACTGCCTGCAGAGTGAGTTTCACACGTCTTCACCAGAGACGATTGCCAGAGGCTTCTGAGTACAAGTTAACAATGCAGACCTGGAGGGTATCTTCAGGTGCAGTAGAGTGGTAATCTTGGAAACTCCTGACTCAGAGTACTGCTACCTTCTCACTGCCCTAGGAATGCAGCTAGTTGACAGCTAGCTGGCTTCAAGACATGCTTTCCTGAGAGAGCTGAGGACACGGCAGAACCCTCCCGCATGCTGCCGTATGTAGGAGTAGCTAATAACATCCTAATGTTAGTGGCTGGGAGAGGTTGCGGGAAAAGCATGTGTGAGCACTGGGCCTGAACTCCCGTGTACCTGAGTTGAATACAGCGATTTCCAGCGGCTTTCCTCAAGCAGAGTGTAGCTAGGTTCCAAATCCCATGTACGAGCGGGTAGCAGACATCTGCCTCCCATGCATACACACTTCTGAGAGTTGAGCTTATGGCCTGTACCTCCACAGCCAGCCTGCTGGTACCCTTGGCTTCTAAAAGGCCTAGGCTCGCTGTTTGACGGAAGTGCTGGGAGAGGTAATTGGAATCACCTGGCACACAAGACTAGTGCCTCCAAGCTCAGTTCAGCGATTTCCTAGTAATTCCTGTGGTAGACTGGTGCTACATACTAAGTTCCATACGTGAGAGGGTAGCTGAACGCCTTGTCCAAAACCATCTTACTTCTGAGAGTTGAGCTCAGCCTCAGTCCCTCACAGTTCCACACTGCCTGCAGAGTGAGTTTCACAGGTCTTCAGCAGAGACGTTTGCCAGAGGCTTCTGAGACACAGGGTAACAATGCAGACCTGGAGGGTATCCCCAGGTGCAGTCGACTGGTAATCTTGGAACCTCCTGACTCAGAATACTGCTACCTTCTCACTGACATAGGAATGCAGCTAGTTGACAGCTGGCTTCAAGACATGCTTCCCTGTGAGAGCTGAGGACAGGGCAGAACCCTCCCGCATGCTACCTGACTGTAGGAGTAGGTGCTAACATCCTTATGTTAGTGACTGGGAGAGGTTGCGGGAAAAGCATGTGTGAGCACTGGGCCTGAACTCCCGTGTACCTGAGTTGAATACAGCGATTTCCAACGGCTTTCCTCAACCAGAGTGTAGCTAGGTTCCAAATCCCATGTACGAGCGTGTAGCAGACATCTGCCTCCCATGCATACACACTTCTGAGAGTTGAGCTTATGGCCTGTACCTCCACAGCCAGCCTGCTGGTACCCTTGGCTTCTAAAAGGCCTAGGCTCGCTGTTTGACGGAAGTGCTGGGAGAGGTAATTGGAATCACCCGGCACACAAGACTAGTGCCTCCAAGCTCAGTTTATCGATTTCTTAGTAATTCCTGTGGTAGACTGGTGCTACATACTAAGTTCCATACGTGAGAGGGTAGCTGAACGCCTTGTCCAAAACCATCTTACTTCTGAGAGTTGAGCTCAGCCTCAGTCCCTCACAGTTCCACACTGCCTGAGAGTGAGTTTCACAGGTCTTCAGCAGAGACGTTTGCCAGAGGCTTCTGAGACACAGGGTAACAATGCGGACCTGGAGGGTATCCCCAGGTGCAGTCGACTGGTAATCTTGGAACCTCCTGACTCAGAATACTGCTACTTTCTCACTGCCATAGGAATGCAGCTAGTTGACAGCTGGCTTCAAGACATGCTTCCCTGTGAGAGCTGAGGACAGGGCAGAACCCTCCCGCATCCTGCCTGACTGTAGGAGTAGCTGCTAACATCCTTATGTTAGTGGCTGGGAGAGGTTGCGGGAAAAGCATGTGTGAGCACTGGGCCTGAACTCCCGTGTATCTGAGTTGAATACAGCGATTTCCAATGGCCTTCTTCAATCACAGTGTAGCTAGGTTCCAACTCCCATGTCCGAGTGGGTAGCAGACATCTGCCTCCCGTGCATATACACTTCTGAGAGTTGAGCTTATGGCCTGTACCTCCACAGCCAGCCTGCTGGTACCCTTGGCTTCTAAAAGGCCTAGGCTCGCTGTTTGACGGAAGTGCTGGGAGAGGTAATTGGAATCACCCGGCACACAAGACTAGTGCCTCCAAGCTCAGTTCAGCGATTTCCTAGTAATTCCTGTGGTAGACTGGTGCTACATACTAAGTTCCATACGTGAGAGGGTAGCTGAACGCCTTGTCCAAAACCATCTTACTTCGGAGACTTGAGCTCAGCCTCAGTCCCTCACAGTTCCACACTGCCTGCAGAGTGAGTTTCGCAGGTCTTCAGCAGAGACGTTTGCCAGAGGCTTCTGAGACGCAGGGTAACAATGCAGACCTGGAGGGTATCCCCAGGTGCGGTCGACTGGTAATCTTGGAACCTCCTGATTCAGAATACTGCTACTTTCTCACTGCCATAGGAATGCAGCTAGTTGACAGCTGGCTTCAAGACATGCTTCCCTGTGAGAGCTGAGGACAGGGCAGATCCCTCCCGCATGCTGCCTGACTGTAGGAGTAGCTGCTAAAATCCTTATGTTAGTGGCTGGTAGAGGTTGCGGGAAAATCATGTGTGAGCACTGGGCCTGAACTCCCGTGTACCTGAGTTGAATACAGCGATTTCCAACGGCTTTCCTCAACCAGAGTGTAGCTAGGTTCCAAATCCCATGTACGAGCGGGTAGCAGACATCTGCCTCCCATGTATATACACTTCTGAGAGTTGAGCTTATGGCCTGTACCTCCACAGCCAGCCTGCTGGTACCCTTGGCTTCTAAAAGTCCTAGGCTCGCTGTTTGACGGAAGTGCTGGGAGAGGTAATTGGAATCACCCGGCACACAAGACTAGTGCCTCCAAGCTCAGTTCAGCGATTTCCTAGTAATTCCTGTGGTAGACTGGTGCTGCATACTAAGTTCCATACGTGAGAGGGTAGCTGAACGCCTTGTCCAAAACCATCTTACTTCGGAGAGTTGAGCTCACCCTCAGTCCCTCACAGTTCCACACTGCCTGCAGAGTGAGTTTCTCAGGTCTTCAGCAGAGACGTTTGCCAGAGGCTTCTGAGACGCAGGGTAACAATGCAGACCTGGAGGTCATCCCCAGGTGCAGTGGACTGGTAATCTTGGAACCTCCTGACTCAGAATACTGCTACCTTCTCACTGCCATAGGAATGCAGCTAGTTGACAGCTGGCTTCAAGACATGCTTCCCTGTGAGAGCTGAGGACAGGGCAGAACCCTCCCGCATGCTACCTGACTGTAGGAGTAGGTGCTAACATCCTTATGTTAGTGACTGGGAGAGGTTGCGGGAAAAGCATGTGTGAGCACTGGGCCTGAACTCCCGTGTACCTGAGTTGAATACAGCGATTTCCAACGGCTTTCCTCAACCAGAGTGTAGCTAGGTTCTAAATCCCATGTACGAGCGTGTAGCAGACATCTGCCTCCCATGCATACACACTTCTGAGAGTTGAGCTTATGGCCTGTACCTCCACAGCCAGCCTGCTGGTACCCTTGGCTTCTAAAAGGCCTAGGCTCGCTGTTTGACGGAAGTGCTGGGAGAGGTAATTGGAATCTCCCGGCACACAAGACGAGTGCCTCCAAGCTCAATTCACGATTTCCCAGTAATTCTTGTGGTAGACAGGTGCTACATACTAAGTTCCATATGTGAGAAGGTAGCTGAACGCCTTGTCCAAAAGCATCTTACTTCTGAGAGTTGAGCCCACCCTCAGTCCCTCACACTTCCACACTGCCTGCAGAGTGAGTTTCACACGTCTTCACCAGAGACGATTGCCAGAGGCTTCTGAGTACAAGTTAACAATGCCGACCTGGAGGGTATCTCCAGGTGCAGTAGAGTGGTAATCTTGGAACCTCCTGACTCAGAGTACTGCTACCTTCTCACTGCCATAGGAATGCAGCTAGTTGACAGCTGGCTTCAAGACATGCTTCCCTGTGAGAGCTGAGGACAGGGCAGAACCCTCCCGCATCCTGCCTGACTGTAGGAGTAGCTGCTAACATCCTAATGTTAGTGGCTGGGAGAGGTTGCGGGAAAAGCATGTGTGAGCACTGGGCCTGAACTCCCGTGTATCTGAGTTGAATACAGCGATTTCCAATGGCCTTCTTCAATCACAGTGTAGCTAGGTTCCAACTCCCATGTCCGAGTGGGTAGCAGACATCTGCCTCCCATGCATACACACTTCTGAGAGTTGAGCTTATGGCCTGTACCTCCACATCCAGCCTGCTGGTACCCTTGGCTTCTAAAAGGCCTAGTCTCGCTGTTTGACGGAAGTCCTGGGAGAGGTAATTGGAATCACCCGGCACACAAGACTAGTGCCTCCAAACTCAGTTCAGCGATTTCCTAGTAATTCCTGTGGTAGACTGGTGCTACATACTAAGTTCCATACGTGAGAGGGTAGCTGAACGCCTTGTCCAAAACCATCTTACTTCTGAGAGTTGAGCTCAGCCTCAGTCCCTCACAGTTCCACACTGCCTGCAGAGTGAGTTTCGCAGGTCTTCAGCAGAGACGTTTGCCAGAGTTTTCTGAGACGCAGGGTAACAATGCAGACCTGGAGGCTATCCCCAGGTGCAGTCGACTGGTAATCTTGGAACCTCCTGACTCAGAATACTGCTACCTTCTCACTGCCATAGGAATGCAGCTAGTTGACAGCTGGCTTCAAGACATGCTTCCCTGTGAGAGCTGAGGACAGGGCAGAACCCTCCCGCATGCTGCCTGACTGTAAGTGTAGCTGCTAACATCCTTATGCTAGTGGCTGGGAGAGGTTGCGGGAAAAGCATGTGTGAGCACTGAGCCTGAACTTCCGTGTATCTGAGTTGAATACAGCGATTTCCAACGGCTTTCCTCAACCAGAGTGTAGCTAGGTTCCAAATCCCATGTACGAGCGGGTAGCAGACATCTGCCTCCCATGCATACACACTTCTGAGAGTTGAGCTTATGGCCTGTACCTCCACAGCCAGCCTGCTGGTACCCTTGGCTTCTAAAAGGCCTAGGCTCGCTGTTTGACGGAAGTGCTGGGAGAGGTAATTGGAATCTCCCGGCACACAAGACGAGTGCATCCAAGCTCAATTCACGATTTCCCAGTAATTCTTCTGGTAGACAGGTGCTACATACTAAGTTCCATATGTGAGAAGGTAGCTGAACGCCTTGTCCAAAAGCATCTTACTTCTGAGAGTTGAGCACAACCTCAGTCCCTCACACTTCCACACTGCCTGCAGAGTGAGTTTCACACGTCTTCACCAGAGATGATTGCCAGAGACTTCTGAGTACAAGTTAACAATGCAGACCTGGAGGGTATCTCCAGGTGCAGTAGAGTGGTAATCTTGGAACCTCCTGACTCAGAGTACTGCTACCTTCTCACTGCCATAGGAATGCAGCTAGTTGACAGCTGGCTTCAAGACATGCTTCCCTGTGAGAGCTGAGGACAGGGCAGAACACTCCCGCATCCTGCCTGACTGTAGGAGTAGCTGCTAACATCCTAATGTTAGTGGCTGGGAGAGGTTGCGGGAAAAGCATGTGTGAGCACTGGGCCTGAACTCCCGTGTATCTGAGTTGAATACAGCGATTTCCAATGGCCTTCTTCAATCACAGTGTAGCTAGGTTCCAACTCCCATGTCCGAGTGGGTAGCAGACATCTGCCTCCCATGCATACACACTTCTGAGAGTTGAGCTTATGGCCTGTACCTCCACAGCCAGCCTGCTGGTACCCTTGGCTTCTAAAAGGCCTAGGCTCGCTGTTTGACGGAAGTGCTGGGAGAGGTAATTGGAATCACCCGGCACACAAGACTAGTGCCTCCAAGCTCAGTTCAGCGATTTCCTAGTAATTCCTGTGGTAGAATGATGCTACATACTATGTTCCATACGTGAGAGGGTAGCTGAACGCCTTGTCCAAAACCATCTTACTTCTGAGAGTTGAGCTCAGCCTCAGTCCCTCACAGTTCCACACTGCCTGCAGAGTGAGTTTCGCAGGTCTTCAGCAGAGACGTTTGCTAGAGGCTTCTGAGACGCAGGGTAACAAGGCAGACCTGGAGGGCATCCCCAGGTGCAGTCGACTGGTAATCTTGGAACCTCCTGACTCAGAATACTGCTACCTTCTCACTGCCATAGGAATGCAGCTAGTTGACAGCTGGCTTCAAGACATGCTTCCCTGTGAGAGCTGAGGACAGGGCAGAACCCTCCCGCATGCTGCCTGACTGTAGGAGTAGCTGCTAACATCCTTATGTTAGTGGCTGGGAGAGGTTGCGGGAAAAGCATGTGTGAGCACTGGGCCTGAACTCCCGTGTATCTGAGTTGAATACAGCGATTTCCAACGGCTTTCCTCAACCAGAGTGTAGCTAGGTTCCAAATCCCATGTACGAGCGGGTAGCAGACATCTGCCTCCCATGCATACACACTTCTGAGAGTTGAGCTTATGGCCTGTACCTCCACAGCCAGCCTGCTGGGACCCTTGGCTTCTAAAAGGCCGAGGCTCGCTGTTTGACTTAAGTGCTGGGAGAGGTAATTGGAATCTCACGGCACACAAGACGAGTGCCTCCAAGCTCAATTCACGATTTCCCAGTAATTCTTGTGGTAGACAGGTGCAACATACTAAGTTCCATATGTGAGAAGGTAGCTGAACGCCTTGTCCAAAAGCATCTTACTTCTGAGAGTTGAGCACACCCTCAGTCCCTCACACTTCCACACTGCCTGCAGAGTGAGTTTCACACGTCTTCACCAGAGACGATTGCCAGAGGCTTCTGAGACACAGGGTAACAATGCAGACCTGGAGGGTATCTCCAGGTGCAGTAGAGTGGTAATCTTGGAACCTCCTGACTCAGAGTACTGCTACCTTCTCACTGCCATAGGAATGCAGCTAGTTGACAGCTGGCTTCAAGACATGCTTCCCTGTGAGAGCTGAGGACAGGGCAGAACCCTCCCGCATCCTGCCTGACTGTAGGAGTAGCTGCTAACATCCTTATGTTAGTGGCTGGGAGAGGTTGCGGGAAAAGCATGTGTGAGCACTGGGCCTGAACTCCCGTGTATCTGAGTTGAATACAGCGATTTCCAATGGCCTTCTTCAATCACAGTGTAGCTAGGTTCCAACTCCCATGTCCGAGTGGGTAGCAGACATCTGCCTCCCATGCATACACACTTCTGAGAGTTGAGCTTATGGCCTGTACCTCCACATCCAGCCTGCTGGTACCCTTGGCTTCTAAAAGGCCTAGGCTCGCTGTTTGACGGAAGTGCTGGGAGAGGTAATTGGAATCACCTGGCACACAAGACTAGTGCCTCCAAGCTCAGTTCAGCGATTTCCTAGTAATTCCTGTGGTAGACTGGTGCTACATACTAAGTTCCATACGTGAGAGGGTAGCTGAACGCCTTGTCCAAAACCATCTTACTTCTGAGAGTTGAGCTCAGCCTCAGTCCCTCACAGTTCCACACTGCCTGCAGAGTGAGTTTCGCAGGTCTTCAGCAGAGACGTTTGCCAGAGGTTTCTGAGACGCAGGGTAACAATGCAGACCTGGAGGGTATCCCCAGGTGCAGTCAACTGGTAATCTTGGAACCTCCTGACTCAGAATACTGCTACCTTCTCACTGCCATAGGAATGCAGCTAGTTGACAGCTGGCTTCAAGACATGCTTCCCTGTGAGAGCTGAGGACAGGGCAGAACCCTCCCGCATGCTCCCTGACTGTAGGAGTAGCTGCTAACATCCTTATGTTAGTGGCTGGGAGAGGTTGCGGGAAAAGCATGTGTGAGAACTGGGCCTGAACTCCCGTGTATCTGAGTTGAATACAGCGATTTCCAACGGCTTTCCTCAACCAGAGTGTAGCTAGGTTCCAAATCCCATGTACGAGCGGGTAGCAGACATCTGCCTCCCATGCATACACACTTCTGAGAGTTGAGCTTATGGCCTGTACCTCCACAGCCAGCCTGCTGGTACCCTTGGCTTCTAAAAGGCCTAGGCTCAGAAGATATTTGCAAATGACATATCAGATAAAGGGCTAGTTTCCAAGATCTATAAAGAACTTATTAAACTCAACACCAAAGAAACAAACAATCCAATCATGAAATGGGCAAAAGACATGAACAGAAATCTCACAGAGGAAGACATAGACATGGCCAACATGCATGTGAGAAAATGCTCTGCATCACTTGCCATCAGGGAAATACAAATCAAAACTACAATGAGATACCACCTCACCCCAGTGAGAATGGGGAAAATTAACAAGGCAGGAAACAACAAATGTTGGAGAGGATGCGGAGAAAAGGGAACCCTCTTACACTGTTGGTGGGAATGTGAACTGGTGCAGCCACTCTGGAAAACTGTGTGGAGGTTCCTCAAAGAGTTAAAAATAGACCTGCCCTACGACCCAGCAATTGCACTGTTGGGGATTTACCCCAAAGATACAAATGCAATGAAACGCCGGGACACCTGCACCCCGATGTTTCTAGCAGCAATGGCCACGATAGCCAAACTGTGGAAGGAGCCTCGGTGTCCAACGAAAGATGAATGGATAAAGAAGATGTGGTTTATGTATACAATGGAATATTACTCAGCTATTAGAAATGACAAATACCCACCATTTGCTTCAACGTGGATGGAACTGGAGGGTATTATGCTGAGTGAAGTAAGTCAGTCGGAGAAGGACAAACATTATATGTTCTCATTCATTTGGGGAATATAAATAATAGTGAAAGGGAAAATAAGGGAAGGGAGAAATGTGTGGGAAATATCAGAAAGGGAGACAGAACGTTAAGACTGCTAACTCTGGGAAACGAACTAGGGGTGGTAGAAGGGGAGGAGGGCGGGGGGTGGGAGTGAATGGGTGACGGGCACTGGGTGTTATTCTGTATGTTAGTAAATTGAACACCAATAAAAAAAATAAATAAATAAAAAAAATAATAAAAAATAAAAGGCCTAGGCTCGCTGTTTGACGGAAGTGCTGGGAGAGGTAATTGGAATCTCCCGGCACACAAGACGAGTGCCTCCAAGCTCAATTCACGATTTCCCAGTAATTCTTGTGGTAGACAGGTGCCACATACTAAGTTCCATATGTGAGATGGTAGCTGAACGCCTTGTCCAAAAGCATCTTACTTCTGAGAGTTGAGCCCACCCTCAGTCCCTCACAGTTCCACACTGCCTGCAGAGTGAGTTTCACACGTATTCACCAGAGACTATTGCCAGAGGCTTCTGAGTACAAGTTAACAATGCAGACCTGGAGGGTATCTCCAGGTGCAGTAGAGTGGTAATCTTGGAACCTCCTGACTCAGAGTACTGCTACATTCTCACTGCCATAGGAATGCAGCTAGTTGACAGCTGGCTTCAAGACATGCTTCCCTGTGAGAGCTGAGGACAGGGCAGAACCCTCCCGCATCCTGCCTGACTGTAGGATTAGCTGCTAACATCCTTATATTAGTGGCTGGGAGAGGTTGCGGGAAAAGCATGTGTGAGCACTGGGCCTGAACTCCCGTGTATCTGAGTTGAATACAGCGATTTCCAATGGCCTTCTTCAATCACAGTGTAGCTAGTTTCCAACTCCCATGTCCGAGGGGGTAGCAGACATCTGCCTCCCATGCATACACACTTCTGAGAGTTGAGCTTATGGCCTGTACCTCCACATCCAGCCTGCTGGTACCCTTGGCTTCTAAAAGGCCTAGGCTCGCTGTTTGACGGAAGTGCTGGGAGAGGTAATTGGAATCACCCGGCACACAAGACTAGTGCCTCCAAGCTCAGTTCAGCGATTTCCTAGTAATTCCTGTGGTAGACTGGTGCTACATACTAAGTTCCATACGTGAGAGGGTAGCTGAACGCCTTGTCCAAAACCATCTTACTTCGGAGAGTTGAGCTCAGCCTCAGTCCCTCAGAGTTCCACACTGCCTGCAGAGTGAGTTTCGCAGGTCTTCAGCAGAGACGTTTGCCAGAGGCTTCTGAGACGCAGGGTAACAATGCAGACCTGGAGGGTATCCCCAGGTGCAGTCGACTGGTAATCTTGGAACCTCCTGACTCAGAATACTGATACCTTCTCACTGCCATAGGAATGCAGCTAGTTGACAGCTGGCTTCAAGACATGCTTCCCTGTGAGAGCTGAGGACAGGGCAGAACCCTCCCGCATGCTGCCTGACTGTAGGAGTAGCTGCTAAAATCCTTATGTTAGTGGCTGGTAGAGGTTGCGGGAAAAGCATGTGTGAGCACTGGGCCTGAACTCCCGTGTACCTGAGTTGAATACAGCGATTTCCAACGGCTTTCCTCAACCAGAGTGTAGCTAGGTCCCAAATCCCATGTACGAGCGGGTAGCAGACATCTGCCTCCCATGCATACACACTTCTGAGAGTTGAGCTTATGGCCTGTACCTCCACAGCCAGCCTGCTGGTACCATTGGCTTCTAAAAGGCCTAGGCTCGCTGTTTGACGGAAGTGCTGGGAGAGGTAATTGGAATCACCCGGCACACAAGACTAGTGCCTCCAAGCTCAGTTCAGCAATTTCCTAGTAATTCCTGTGGTAGACTGGTGCTACATACTAAGTTCCATACGTGAGAGGGTAGCTGAACGCCTTGTCCAAAACCATCTTACTTCTGAGAGTTGAGCTCTGCCTCAGTCCCTCACAGTTCCACACTGCCTGCAGAGTGAGTTTCGCAGGTCTTCAGCAGAGACGTTTGCCAGAGGCTTCTGAGACGCAGGGTAACAATGCAGACCTGGAGGGTATCCCCAGGTGCAGTCGACTGGTAATCTTGGAACCTCCTGACTCAGAATACTGCTACCTTCTCACTGCCATAGGAATGCAGCTAGTTGACAGCTGGCTTCAAGACATGCTTCCCTGTGAGAGCTGAGGACAGGGCAGAACCCTCCCGCATGCTGCCTGACTGTAGGAGTAGCTTGTACCATCCTTATGTTAGTGGCTGGGAGAGGTTGCGGGAAAAGCATGTTTGAGCACTGGGCATGAACTCCCGTGTATCTGAGTTGAATACAGCGATTTCCAACGGCTTTCCTCAACCAGAGTGTAGCTAGGTTCCAACTCCCATGTCCGAGTGGGTAGCAGACATCTGCCTCCCATGCATACACACTTCTGAGAGTTGAGCTTATGGCCTGTACCTCCACATCCAGCCTGCTGGTACCGTTGGCTTCTAAAAGGCCTAGGCTCGCTGTTTGACGGAAGTGCTGGGAGAGGTAATTGGAATCTCCCGGCACACAAGACGAGTGCCTCCAAGCTCAATTCACGATTTCCCAGTAATTCTTGTGGTAGACAGGTGCTACATACTAAGTTCCATATGTGAGATTGTAGCTGAACGCCTTGTCCAAAAGCATCTTCCTACTGAGAGTTGAGCCCACCCTCAGTCCCTCACAGTTCCACACTGCCTGCAGAGTGAGTTTCACACGTCTTCACCAGAGACGATTGCCAGAGGCTTCTGAGTACAAGTTAACAATGCAGACCTGGAGGGTATCTCCAGGTGCAGTAGAGTGGTAATCTTGGAACCTCCTGACTCAGAGTACTGCTACCTTCTCACTGCCATAGGAATGCAGCTAGTTGACAGCTGGCTTCAAGACATGCTTCCCTGTGAGAGCTGAGGACAGGGCAGAACCCTCCCGCATGCTGCCTGACTGTAGGAGTAGCTGCTAACATCCTTATGTTAGTGGCTGGGAGAGGTTGCGGGAAAAGCATGTGTGAGCACTGGGCCTGAACTCCCGTGAATCTGAGTTGAATACAGCGATTTCCAACGGCTTTCCTCAACCAGAGTGTAGCTAGGTTCCTACTCCCATGTCCGAGTGGGTAGCAGACATCTGCCTCCCATGCATACACACTTCTGAGAGTTGAGCTTATGGCCTGTACCTCCACATCCAGCCTGCTGGTACCGTTGGCTTCTAAAAGGCCTAGGCTCGCTGTTTGACGGAAGTGCTGGGAGAGGTAATTGGAATCACCCGGCACACAAGACTAGTGCCTCCAAGCTCAGTTCAGCGATTTCCTAGTAATTCCTGTGGTAGACTGGTGCTACATACTAAGTTCCATACGTGAGAGGGTAGCTGAACGCCTTGTACAAAACCATCTTACTTCTGAGAGTTGAGCTCAGCCTCAGTCCCTCACAATTCCACACTGCCTGCAGAGTGAGTTTCGCAGATCTTCAGCAGAGACGTTTGCCAGAGGCTTCTGAGACGCAGGGTAACAATGCAGACCTGGAGGGTATCCCCAGGTGCAGTCGACTGGTAATCTTGGAACCTCCTGACTCAGAATACTGCTACCTTCTCACTGCCATAGGAATGCAGCTAGTTGACAGCTGGCTTCAAGACATGCTTCCCTGTGAGAGCTGAGGACAGGGCAGAACCCTTCCGCATGCTGCCTGACTGTAGGAGTAGCTGCTAACATCCTTATGTTAGTGGCTGGGAGAGGTTGCGGGAAAAGCATGTGTGAGCACTGGGCCTGAACTCCCGTGTATCTGAGTTGAATACAGCGATTTCCAACGGCTTTCCTCAACCAGAGTGTAGCTAGGTTCCAAATCCCATGTACGAGCGGGTAGCAGACATCTGCCTCCCATGCATACACACTTCTGAGAGTTGAGCTTATGGCCTGTACCTCCACATCCAGCCTGCTGGTACCGTTGGCTTCTAAAAGGCCTAGGCTCGCTGTTTGACGGAAGTGCTGGGAGAGGTAATTGGAATCTCCCGGCACACAAGACGAGTGCCTCCAAGCTCAATTCACGATTTCCCAGTAATTCTTGTGGTAGACAGGTGCCACATAATAAGTTCCATATGTGAGATGGTAGCTGAACGCCTTGTCCAAAAGCATCTTACTTCTGAGAGTTGAGCCCACCCTCAGTCCCTCACAGTTCCACACTGCCTGCAGAGTGAGTTTCACACGTATTCACCAGAGACTATTGCCAGAGGCTTCTGAGTACAAGTTAACAATGCAGACCTGGAGGGTATCTCCAGGTGCAGTAGAGTGGTAATCTTGGAACCTCCTGACTCAGAGTACTGCTACCTTCTCACTGCCATAGGAATGCAGCTAGTTGACAGCTGGCTTCAAGACATGCCTCCCTGTGAGAGCTGAGGACAGGGCAGAACCCTCCCGCATCCTGCCTGACTGTAGGAGTAGCTGCTAACATCCTTATGTTAGTGGCTGGGAGAGGTTGCGGGAAAAGCATGTGTGAGCACTGGGCCTGAACTCCCGTGTATCTGAGTTGAATACAGCGATTTCCAATGGCCTTCTTCAATCACAGTGTAGCTAGTTTCCAACTCCCATGTCCGAGGGGGTAGCAGACATCTGCCTCCCATGCATACACACTTCTGAGAGTTGAGCTTATGGCCTGTACCTCCACATCCAGCCTGCTGGTACCCTTGGCTTCTAAAAGGCCTAGGCTCGCTGTTTGACGGAAGTGCTGGGAGAGGTAATTGGAATCACCCGGCACACAAGACTAGTGCCTCCAAGCTCAGTTCAGCGATTTCCTAGTAATTCCTGTGGTAGACTGGTGCTACATACTAAGTTCCATACGTGAGAGTGTAGCTGAACGCCTTGTCCAAAACCATCTTACTTCTGAGAGTTGAGCTCAGCCACAGTCCCTCACAGTTCGACATTGCCTGCAGAGTGAATTTCGCAGGTCTTCAGCAGAGACGTTTGCCCGAGGCTTCTGAGACGCAGGGTAACAATGCAGACTTGGAGGGTATCCCCAGGTGCAGTCGACTGGTAATCTTGGAACCTCCTGACTCAGAATACTGCTACCTTCTCACTGCCATAGGAATGCAGCTAGTTGACAGCTGGCTTCAAGACATGCTTCCCTGTGAGAGCTGAGGACAGGGCAGAACCCTCCCGCATGCTGCCTGACTGTAGGAGTAGCTGCTAACATCCTTATGTTAGTGGCTGGGAGAGGTTGCGGGAAAAGCATGTGTGAGCACTGGGCCTGAACTCCCGTGTATCTGAGTTGAATACAGCGATTTCCAACGGCTTTCCTCAACAGAGTGTAGCTAGGTTCCAAATCCCATGTACTAGCGGGTAGCAGACATCTGCCTCCCATGCATACACACTTCTGAGAGTTGAGCTTATGGCCTGTACCTCCACATCCAGCCTGCTGGTACCCTTGGCTTCTAAAAGGCCTAGGCTCGCTGTTTGACGGAAGTGCTGGGAGAGGTAATTGGAATCTCCTGGCACACAAGACGAGTGACTCCAAGCTCAATTCATGATTTCCCATTAATTCTTGTGGTAGACAGGTGCTACATACTACGTTCCATATGTGAGAAGGTAGCTGAACGCCTTGTCCAAAAGCATCTTACTTCTGAGAGTTGAGCCCACCCTCAGTCCCTCACACTTCCACACTGCCTGCAGAGTGAGTTTCACACGTCTTCACCAGAGACGATTGCCAGAGGCTTCTGAGACGCAGGGTAACAATGCAGACCTGGAGGGTATCCCCAGGTGCAGTCGACTGGTAATCTTGGAACCTCCTGACTCAGAATACTGCTACCTTCTCACTGCCATAGGAATGCAGCTAGTTGACAGCTGGCTTCAAGACATGCTTCCCTGTGAGAGCTGAGGACAGGGCAGAACCCTCCCGCATGCTGCCTGACTGTAGGAGCAGCTGCTAACATCCTTATGTTAGTGGCTGGGAGAGGTTGCTGGAAAAGCATGTGTGAGCACTGGGCCTGAACTCCCGTGTATCTGAGTTGAATACAGCGATTTCCAACGGCTTTCCTCAACAGAGTGTAGCTAGGTTCCAAATCCCATGTACTAGCGGGTAGCAGACATCTGCCTCCCATGCATACACACTTCTGAGAGTTGAGCTTATGGCCTGTACCTCCACATCCAGCCTGCTGGTACCCTTGGCTTCTAAAAGGCCTAGGCTCGCTGTTTGACGGAAGTGCTGGGAGAGGTAATTGGAATCTCCTGGCACACAAGACGAGTGACTCCAAGCTCAATTCATGATTTCCCATTAATTCTTGTGGTAGACAGGTGCTACATACTAAGTTCCATATGTGAGAAGGTAGCTGAACGCCTTGTCCAAAAGCATCTTACTTCTGAGAGTTGAGCCCACCCTCAGTCCCTCACACTTCCACACTGCCTGCAGAGTGAGTTTCACACGTCTTCACCAGAGACGATTGCCAGAGGCTTCTGAGACGCAGGGTAACAATGCAGACCTGGAGGGTATCCCCAGGTGCGGTCGACTGGTAATCTTGGAACCTCCTGATTCAGAATACTGCTGCTTTCTAACTGCCATAGGAATGCAGCTAGTTGACAGCTGGCTTCAAGACATGCTTCCCTGTGAGAGCTGAGGACAGGGCAGAACCCTCCCGCATGCTGCCTGACTGTAGGAGTAGCTGCTAAAATCCTTATGTTAGTGGCTGGTAGAGGTTGCGGGAAAAGCATGTGTGAGCACTGGGCCTGAACTCCCGTGTACCTGAGTTGAATACAGCGATTTCCAACGGCTTTCCTCAACCAGAGTGTAGCTAGGTTCCAAATCCCATGTACGAGCGGGTAGCAGACATCTCCCTCCCATGTATATACACTTCTGAGAGTTGAGCTTATGGCCTGTACCTCCACAGCCAGCCTGCTGGTACCCTTGGCTTCTAAAAGTCCTAGGCTCGCTGTTTGACGGAAGTGCTGGGAGAGGTAATTGGAATCACCCGGCACACAAGACTAGTGCCTCCAAGCTCAGTTCAGCGATTTCCTAGTAATTCCTGTGGTAGACTGGTGCTGCATACTAAGTTCCATACGTGAGAGGGTAGCTGAACGCCTTGTCCAAAACCATCTAACTTCGGAGAGTTGAGCTCAGCCTCAGTCCCTCAGAGTTCCACACTGCCTGCAGAGTGAGTTTCGCAGGTCTTCAGCAGAGACGTTTGCCAGAGGCTTCTGAGACGCAGGGTAACAATGCAGACCTGGAGGGTATCCCCAGGTGCAGTCGACTGGTAATCTTGGAACCTCCTGACTCAGAATACTGCTACCTTCTCACTGCCATAGGAATGCAGCTAGTTGACAGCTGGCTTCAAGACATGCTTCCCTGTGAGAGCTGAGGACAGGGCAGATCCCTCCCGCATGCTGCCTGACTGTAGGAGTAGCTGCTAACATCCTTATGTTAGTGGCTAGGAGAGGTTGCGGGAAAAGCATGTGTGAGCACTGGGCCTGAACTCCCGTGTATCTGAGTTGAATACAGCGATTTCCAACGGCTTTCCTCAACCAGAGTGTAGCTAGGTTCCAAATCCCAAGTACGAGCGGGTAGCAGACATCTGCCTCCCATGCATACACACTTCTGAGAGTTGAGCTTATGGCCTGTACCTCCACAGCCAGCCTGCTGGTACCCTTGGCTTCTAAAAGGCCTAGGCTCGCTGTTTGACGGAAGTGCTGGGAGAGGTAATTGGAATCTCACGGCACAAAGACGAGTGCCTCCAAGCTCAATTCACGATTTCCCAGTAATTCTTGTGGTAGACAGGTGCTACATACTAAGTTCCATATGTGAGAAGGTAGCTGAACGCCTTGTCCAAAAGCATCTTTCTTCTGAGATTTGAGCACACCCTCAGTCCCTCACACTTCCACACTGCCTGCAGAGTGAGTTTCACACGTCTTCACCAGAGACGATTGCCAGAGGCTTCTGAGTACAAGTTAACAATGCAGACCTGGAGGGTATCTCCAGGTGCAGTAGAGTGGTAATCTTGGAACCTCCTGACTCAGAGTACTGCTACCTTCTCACTGCCATAGGAATGCAGCTAGTTGACAGCTGGCTTGAAGACATGCTTCCCTGTGAGAGCTGAGGACAGGGCAGAACCCTCCCGCATCCTGCCTGACTGTAGGAGTAGCTGCTAACATCCTTATGTTAGTGGCTGGGAGAGGTTGCGGGAAAAGCATGTGTGAGCACTGGGCCTGAACTCCCGTGTATCTGAGTTGAATACAGCGATTTCCAATGGCCTTCTTCAATCACAGTGTAGCTAAGTTCCAACTCCCATGTCCGAGTTGGTAGCAGACATCTGCCTCCCATGCATACACACTTCTGAGAGTTGAGCTTATGGCCTGTACCTCCACATCCAGCCTGCTGGTACCCTTGGCTTCTAAAAGGCCTAGGCTCGCTGTTTGACGGAAGTGCTGGGAGAGGTAATTGGAATCACCCGGCACACAAGACTAGTGCCTCCAAGCTCAGTTCAGCGATTTCCTAGTAATTCCTGTGGTAGACTGGTGCTACATACTAAGTTCCATACGTGAGAGGGTAGCTGAACGCCTTGTCCAAAACCATCTTACTTCGGAGACATGAGCTCAGCCTCAGTCCGTCACAGTTCCACACTGCCTGCAGAGTGAGTTTCGCAGGTCTTCAGCAGAGACGTTGGCCAGAGGCTTCTGAGACGCAGGGTAACAATGCACACCTGGAGGGTATCCCCAGGTGCAGTCGACTGGTAATCTTGGAACCTCCTGACTCAGAATACTGCTACCTTCTCACTGCCATAGGAATGCAGCTATTTGACAGCTGGCTTCAAGACATGCTTCCCTGTGAGAGCTGAGGACAGGACAGAACCCTCCCGCATGCTGCCTGACTGTAGGAGTAGCTGCTAACATCCTTATGTTAGTGGCTGGGAGAGGTTGCGGGAAAAGCATGTGTGAGCACTGGGCCTGAACTCCCGTGTATCTGAGTTGAATACAGCGATTTCCAACGGCTTTCCTCAACCAGAGTGTAGCTAGGTTCCAAATCCCATGTACGAGCGGGTAGCAGACATCTGAGTCCCATGCATACACACTTCTGAGAGTTGAGCTTATGGCCTGTACCTCCACAGCCAGCCTGCTGGTACCCTTGGCTTCTAAAAGGCCTAGGCTCGCTGTTTGACGGAAGTGCTGGGAGAGGTAATTGGAATCACCCGGCACACAAGACGAGTGCCTCCAAGCTCAATTCACGATTTCCCAGTAATTCTTGTGGTAGACAGGTGCTACATACTAAGTTCCATATGTGAGAAGGTAGCTGAACGCCTTGTCCAAAAGCATCTTACTTCTGAGAGTTGAGCACACCCTCAGTTCCTCACACTTCCACACTGCCTGCAGAGTGAGTTTCACACGTCTTCACCAGAGACGATTGCCAGAGGCTTCTGAGTACAAGTTACAATGCAGACCTGGAGGGTATCTCCAGGGGCAGTAGAGTGGTAATCTTGGAACCTCCTGACTCAGAGTACTGCTACCTTCTCACTGCCATAGGAATGCAGCTAGTTGACAGCTGGCTTCAAGACATGCTTCCCTGTGAGAGCTGAGGACAGGGCAGAACCCTCCCGCATCCTGCCTGACTGTAGGAGTAGCTGCTAACATCCTTATGTTAGTGGCTGGGAGAGGTTGCGGGAAAAGCATGTGTGAGCACTGGGCCTGAACTCCCGTGTATCTGAGTTGAATACAGCGATTTCCAATGGCCTTCTTCAATCACAGTGTAGCTAGGTTCCAACTCCCATGTCCGAGTGGGTAGCAGACATCTGCCTCCCATGCATACACACTTCTGAGAGTTGAGCTTATGGCCTGTACCTCCACATCCAGCCTGCTGGTACCCTTGTCTTCTAAAAGGCCAAGGCTCGCTGTTTGACGGAAGTGCTGTGAGAGGTAATTGGAATCACCCGGCACACAAGACTAGTGCCTCCAAGCTCAGTTCAGCGATTTCCTAGTAATTCCTGTGGTAGACTGGTGCTACATACTAAGTTCCATACGTGAGAGGGTAGCTGAACGCCTTGTCCAAAACCATCTTACTTCTGAGAGTTGAGCTCAGCCTCAGTCCCTCACAGTTCCACACTGCCTGCAGAGTGAGTTTCGCCGGTCTTCAGCAGAGACGTTTGCCAGAGGCTTCTGAGACGCAGGGTAACAATGCAGACCTGGAGGGTATCCCCAGGTGCAGTCGACTGGTAATCTTGGAACCTCCTGACTCAGAATACTGCTACCTTCTCACTGCCACAGAAATGCAGCTAGTTGACAGCTAGCTGGCTTCAAGACATGCTTCCCGGAGGAGCAAGATGGCGGAAGAGTAGGGTCTCCAAATCACCTGTCTCCACCAAACTACCTAGAGAACCTTCAAATTATCCTGAAAATCTATGAATTCGGCCTGAGATTTAAAGAGAGACCAGCTGGAATGCAACAGTGAGAAGAGTTCGCGCTTCTATCAAGGTAAGAAGACGGGGAAAAAGAAATAAAGAAACAAAGGCCTCCAAGGGGGAGGGGCCCCGCGAGGAGCCGGGCTGAGGCCGGGGCGAGTGTCCCAAGGACAGGGGAGCCCCGTCCCGGCGACGCAGGAGCTGCACCGACCTTCCTGGGTGGAAAGGGGCTCGCGGGGTGTTGGAGCAGGACCCAGGAGGGAGGGGATGCCCTCAGGCTCCCCGGGACAGTAACAGGAACTGCGCGCCCAGGAGAGTGCGCCGAGCTCCCTAAGGGCTGCAGCGCGTACGGCGGGACCCGGAGCAGCTCGGAGGGGCTAGGGCGGCGGCTCCGTGGAGGGGGCTGCGTGGAGAGGGCTGCGCGGCCCCGGGAGCAGCTCGGCCGGGCTCGGGCAGAGGAAGAGGCTCCGTGCAGAGGGGCCTGCGCGGTTCCAGGAGCAGCTCGGAGGGCTCGGGCGGCAGCTCCGCGGAGGGGGCTGCGCGGCCCGGGAGCGCGAATCCACCAGCGCAGGCTCCGGAGCACAGGGCCCCGGGACACAGCCCAGGATCTGGCCTCTTCCGGGACAGGCAGAGGACGGGAGGGCCCAGGACAGCAAGGAAGCTCCTGCCCCGAGCTGAGCAGATCAGCGGCCCCGCCCCGGAGCCTCCAGGCCCTGTAGACGGAGTTCCTGCCGGAGCTGAATCCAGGTTTCCAGAGCTGCCCCGCCACTGGGGCTGTTCCTCCTGCGGCCTCACGGGGTAAACACCCCCCACTGAGCCCTGCACCAGGCAGGGGGCAGAGTAGCTCCCCCAACTGCTGACACCTGAAAATCAGAGCAACAGGCCCCTCCCCCAGAACACCAGCTAGACTGACAACTTCCAGGAGAAGCCAAGGGACTTAAAGAACACAGAATCAGAAGATACTCCCCTGTGGTTCTTTTTTTTTTTTTTTTTGGTTTTTTTTTGTTTTTTTTTGTTGTTTTGTTTTGTTTTTTGTTTTGTTTTGTTTTGCTTTTTGATTTGTTTCCTTCCCCCACCCCCCCTTTTTTTCTCCTTTCTTTTTCTTTCTCTTTTTCTTCTTTTTTTTTCTTTCGTTTTTTTTCTCTTCCCCTTTTTTTTCTCTTTCTCTTTTCTTTCCTTCTTTCTCTCCTCTCTTTTTCTCTTTTTCCCAATACAACTTGCTTTTGGCCACTCTGCACTGAGCAAAATGACTAGAAGGAAAACCTCACCTCAAAAGAAAGAATCAGAAACAGTCCTCTCTCCCACAGAGTTACAAAATCTGGATTACAATTCAATGTCAGAAAGCCAATTCAGAAGCACTATTATACAGCTACTGGTGGCTCTAGAAAAAAGCATAAAGGACTCAAGAGACTTCGTGACTGCAGAATTTAGAGCTAATCAGGCAGAAATTAAAAATCAATTGAATGAGATGCAATCCAAACTAGAAGTCCTAACGACGAGGGTTAACGAGGTGGAAGAACGGGTGAGTGACATAGAAGACAAGTTGATAGCAAAGAGGGAAACTGAGGAAAAAAGAGACAAACAATTAAAAGACCATGAAGATAGATTAAGGGAAATAAACGACAGCCTGAGGAAGAAAAACCTACGTTTAATTGGGGTTCCCGAGGGCGCCGAAAGGGACAGAGGGCCAGAATATGTATTTGAACAAATTCTAGCTGAAAACTTTCCTCATCTGGGAAGGGAAACAGGCATTCAGATCCAGGAAATAGAGAGATCCCCCCCTAAAATCAATAAAAACCGTTCAACACCTCGACATTTAATTGTGAAGCTTGCAAATTCCAAAGATAAGGAGAAGATCCTTAAAGCAGCAAGAGACAAGAAATCCCTGACTTTTATGGGGAGGAGTATTAGGGTAACAGCAGACCTCTCCACAGAGACCTGGCAGGCCAGAAAGGGCTGGCAGGATATATTCAGGGTCCTAAATGAAAAGAACATGCAACCAAGAATACTTTATCCAGCAAGGCTCTCATTCAAAATGGAAGGAGAGATAAAGAGCTTCCAAGACAGACAGCAACTAAAAGAATATGTGACCTCCAAACCAGCTCTGCAAGAAATTTTAAGGGGGACTCTTAAAATTCCCCTTTAAGAAGAAGTTCAGTGGAACAGTCCACAAAAACAAAGACTGAATAGATATCATGATGACACTAAACTCATATCTCTCAATAGTAACTCTGAATGTGAACGGGCTTAATGACCCCATCAAAAGGCGCAGGGTTTCAGACTCGATAAAAAAGCAGGACCCATCTATTTGCTGTCTACAAGAGACTCATTTTAGACAGAAGGACACCTACAGCCTGAAAATAAAAGGTTGGAGAACCATTTACCATTCGAATGGTCCTCAAAAGAAAGCAGGGGTAACCATCCTTATATCAGATAAACTAAAATTTACCCCAAAGACTGTAGTGAGAGATGAAGAGGGACACTATATCATACTTAAAGGATCTATTCAACAAGAGGACTTAACAATCCTCAATATATATGCCCCGAATGTGGGAGCTGCCAAATATATAAATCAATTATTAACCAAAGTGAAGAAATACTTAGATAATAATACACTTATACTTGGTGACTTCAATCTAGCTCTTTCTATACTCGATAGGTCTTCTAAGCACAACATCTCCAAAGAAACGAGAGCTTTAAATGATACACTGGACCAGATGGATTTCACAGATATCTACAGAACTTTACATCCAAACTCAACTGAATACACATTCTTCTCAAGCGCACATGGAACTTTCTCCAGAATAGACCACATATTGGGACACAAATCGGGTCTGAACCGATACCAAAAGATTGGGATTGTGCCCTGCATATTCTCGGACCATAATGCCTTGAAATTAGAACTAAATCACAACAAGAAGTTTGGAAGGACCTCAAACACGTGGAGGTTAAGGACCATCCTGCTAAAAGATAAAAGGGTCAACCAGGAAATTAAGGAAGAATTAAAAAGATTCATGGAAACTAATGAGAATGAAGATACAACCGTTCAAAATCTTTGGGATGCAGCAAAAGCAGTCCTAAGGGGGAAATACATCGCAATACAAGCATCCATTCAAAAACTGGAAAGAACTCAAATACAAAAGCTAACCTTACACATAAAGGAGCTAGAGAAAAAACAGCAAATAGACCCTACACCCAAGAGAAGAAGGGAGTTAATAAAGATTCGAGCAGAACTCAACGAAATCGAGACCAGAAGAACTGTGGAACAGATCAACAGAACCAGGAGTTGGTTCTTTGAAAGAATTAATAAGATAGATAAACCATTAGCCAGCCTTATTAAAAAGAAGAGAGAGAAGACTCAAATTAATAAAATCATGAATGAGAAAGGAGAGATCACTACCAACACCAAGGAAATACAAACGATTTTAAAAACATATTATGAACAGCTATACGCCAATAAATTAGGCAATCTAGAAGAAATGGACGCATTCCTGGAAAGCCACAAACTACCAAAACTGGAACAGGAAGAAATAGAAAACCTGAACAGGCCAATAACCAGGGAGGAAATTGAAGCAGTCATCAAAAACCTCCCAAGACACAAGAGTCCAGGGCCAGATGGCTTCCCAGGGGAATTTTATCAAACGTTTAAAGAAGAAATCATACCTATTCTCCTAAAGCTGTTTGGAAAGATAGAAAGAGATGGAGTACTTCCAAATTCGTTCTATGAAGCCAGCATCACCTTAATTCCAAAACCAGACAAAGACCCCACCAAAAAGGAGAATTACAGACCAATATCCCTGATGAACATGGATGCAAAAATTCTCAACAAGATACTGGCCAATAGGATCCAACAGTACATTAAGAAAATTATTCACCATGACCAAGTAGGATTTATCCCTGGGACACAAGGCTGGTTCAACACCCGTAAAACAATCAATGTGATTCATCATATCAGCAAGAGAAAAACCAAGAACCATATGATCCTCTCATTGGATGCAAGAAAGCATTTGACAAAATACAGCATCCATTCCTGATCAAAACTCTTCAGAGTGTAGGAATAGAGGGAACATTCCTCGACATCTTAAAAGCCATCTATGAAAAGCCCACAGCAAATATCATTCTCAATGGGGAAGCACTGGGAGCCTTTCCCCTAAGATCAGGAACAAGACAGGGATGTCCACTCTCACCACTGCTGTTCAACATAGTACTGGAAGTCCTAGCCTCAGCAATCAGACAACAAAAAGACATTAAAGGCATTCAAATTGGCAAAGAAGAAGTCAAACTCTCCCTCTTCGCCGATGACATGATACTCTACATAGAAAACCCAAAAGTCTCCACCCCAAGATTGCTAGAACTCATAGAGCAATTCGGTAGCATGGCAGGATACAAAATCAATGCCCAGAAGTCAGTGGCATTTCTATACACTAACAATGAGACTGAAGAAAGAGAAATTAAGGAGTCAATCCCATTTACAATTGCACCCAAAAGCATAAGATACCTAGGAATAAACCTCACCAAAGATGTAAAGGATCTATACCCTCAAAACTATAGAACACTTCTGAAAGAAATTGAGGAAGACACAAAGAGATGGAAAAATATTCCATGCTCATGGATTGGCAGAATTAATATTGTGAAAATGTCAATGTTACCCAGGGCAATATACACGTTTAATGCAATCCCTATCAAAATACCATGGACTTTCTTCAGAGAGTTAGAACAAATTATTTTAAGATTTGTGTGGAATCAGAAAAGACCCCGAATAGCCAGGGGAATTTTAAAAAAGAAAACCATATCTGGGGGCATCACAATGCCAGATTTCAGGTTGTACTACAAAGCTGTGGTCATCAAGACAGTGTGGTACTGGCACAAAAACAGACACATAGATCAGTGGAACAGAATAGAGAATCCAGAAGTGGACCCTGAACTTTATGGGCAACTAATATTCGATAAAGGAGGAAAGACTATCCATTGGAAGAAAGACAGTCTCTTCAATAAATGGTGCTGGGAAAATTGGACATCCACATGCAGAAGAATGAAACTAGACCACTCTCTTTCACCATACACAAAGATAAACTCAAAATGGATGAAAGATCTAAATGTGAGACAAGATTCCATCAAAATCCTAGAGAAGAACACAGGCAACACCCTTTTTGAACTCGGCCATAGTAACTTCTTGCAAGATACATCCACGAAGACAAAAGAAACAAAAGCAAAAATGAACTATTGGGACTTCATCAAGATAAGAAGCTTTTGCACAGCAAAGGATACAGTCAACAAAACTCAAAGACAACCTACAGAATGGGAGAAGATATTTGCAAATGACATATCAGATAAAGGGCTAGTTTCCAAGATCTATAAAGAACTTATTAAACTCAACACCAAACAAACAAACAATCCAATCATGAAATGGGCAAAAGACATGAACAGAAATCTCACAGAGGAAGACATAGACATGGCCAACATGCATATGAGAAAATGTTCTGCATCACTTGCCATCAGGGAAATATAAATCAAAACTACAATGAGATACCACCTCACACCAGTGAGAATGGGGAAAATTAACAAGGCAGGAAACAACAAATGTTGGAGAGGATGCGGAGAAAAGGGAACCCTCTTACACTGTTGGTGGGAATGTGAACTGGTGCAGCCACTCTGGAAAACTGTGTGGAGGTTCCTCAAACAGTTAAAAATATACCTGCCCTACGACCCAGCAATTGCACTGTTGGGGATTTACCCCAAAGATACAAATGCAATGAAACGCCGGGACACCTCCACCCCGATGTTTATAGCAGCAATGGCCACGATAGCCAAACTGTGGAAGGAGCCTCGGTGTCCAACGAAAGATGAATGGATAAAGAAGATGTGGTTTATGTATACAATGGAATATTACTCAGCTATTAGAAATGACAAATACCCACCATTTGCTTCAACGTGGATGGAACTGGAGGCTATTATGCTGAGTGAAGTAAGTCAGTCGGAGAAGGACAAACATTATATGTTCTCATTCATTTGGGGAATATAAATAATAGTGAAAGGGAATATAAGGGAAGGGAGAAGAAATGTGTGGGAAATATCAGAAAGGGAGACAGAACGTAAAGACTGCTAACTCTGGGAAATGAACTAGGGGTGGTGGAAGGGGAGGAGGGCGGGGGGGGGAGTGAATGGGTGAGGGGCACTGGGTGTTATTCTGTATGTTGGTAGATTGAACACCAATAAAAAATAAATTAAAAAAATAAAAATAAAAAATAAAATAAAATACAAAAAAAAAAAAAAAAAGACATGCTTCCCTGTGAGAGCTGAGGACAGGGCAGAACCCTGCCGCATCCTGCCTGACTGTAGGAGTAGCTGCTAATATCCTTATGTTAGTGGCTGGGAGAGGTTGCGGGAAAAGCATGTGTGAGCACTGGGCCTGAACTACCGTGTATCTGAGTTGAATACAGCGATTTCCAACGGCTTTCCTCAACCAGAGTGTACCTAGGTTCCAAATCCCATGTACGAGCGGATTGCAGACATCTGCCTCCCATGCATACACACTTCTGAGAGTTGAGCTTATGGCCTGTACCTCCACATCCAGCCTGCTGGTACCCTTGGCTTCTAAAAGGCCTAGGCTCGCTGTTTGACGGAAGTGCTGGGAGAGGTAATTGGAATCACCCGGCACACAAGACTAGTGCCTCCAAGCTCAGTCCAGCGATTTCCTAGTAATTCCTGTGGTAGACTGGTGCTACATACTAAGTTCCATATGTGAGAGGGTAGCTGAACGCCTTGTCCAAAAGCATCTTACTTCTGAGAGTTGAGTTCACCCTCAGTCCCTCAGGGTTCCACACAGCCTGCAGAGTGAGTTTCGCACGTCTTCACCAGAGACGTTTGCCAGAGGCTTCTGAGACGCAGGGTAACAATGCAGACCTGGAGGGTATCCCCAGGTGCAGTAGACTGGTAATCTTGGAACCTCCTGACTCAGAATACTGCTACCTTCTCACTGCCATAGGAATGCAGCTAGTTGACAGCTGGCTTCAAGACATGCTTGCCTGAGAGAGCTGAGGACAGGGCAGAACCCTCCCGCATCCTGCCTGACTGTAGGAGTAGCTGCTAACATCCTAATGTTAGTGGCTGGGAGAGGTTGCGGGAAAAGCATGTGTGAGCACTGGGCCTGAACTCCCGTGTATCTGAGTTGAATACAGCGATTTCCAACGGCTTTCCTCAACCAGAGTGTAGCTAGGTTCCAAATCCCATGAACGAGCGGGTAGCAGACATCTGCCTACCATGCATACACACTTCTGAGAGTTGAGCTTATGGCCTGTACCTCCACATCCAGCCTGCTGGTACCCTTGGCTTCTAAAAGGCCTAGGCTCGCTGTTTGACGGAAGTGCTGGGAGAGGTAATTGGAATCACCCGGCACACAAGACTAGTGCCTCCAAGCTCAATTCACGATTTCCCAGGAATTCTTGTGGTAGACAGGTGCTACATACTAAGCTCCATATGTGAGAAGGTAGCTGAACGCCTTGTCCAAAAGCATCTTACTTCTGAGAGTTGAGCTCAGCCTCAGTCCCTCACAGTTCCACACTGCCTGCAGAGTGAGTTTCACACGTCTTCACCAGAGACGATTGCCAGAGGCTTCTGAGTACAAGTTAACAATGCAGACCTGGAGGGTATCTCCAGGTGCAGTAGACTGGTAAACTTGAAACCTCCTGACTCAGAATACTGCTACCTTCTCACTGCCATAGGAATGCAGCTAGTTGACAGCTGGCTTCAAGACATGCTTCCCTGTGAGAGCTGAGGACAGGGCAGAACCCTCCCGCATCCTGCCTGACTGTAGGAGTAGCTCCTAACAACCTCATGTTAGTGGCTGGGAGAGGTTGCGGTAAAAGCATGTGTGAGCACTGGGCCTGAACTCCCGTGTATCTGAGTTGAATACAGCTATTTCCAACGGCTTTCCTCAACCAGAGTGTAGCTAGGTTCCAAATTCCATGTACGAGCGGGTAGCAGAAATCTGCCTGCCATGCATACACACTTCTGAGAGTTGAGCTTATGGCCTGTACCTCCACATCCAGCCTGCTGGTACCCTTGGATTCTAAAAGGCCTAGGCTCGCTGTTTGACGGAAGTGCTGGGAGAAGTAATTGGAATCTCCCGGCACACAAGACGAGTGCCTCCAAGCTCAATGCACGATTTCCCAGTAATTCTTGTGGTAGACAGGGGCTACATACTAAGTTCCATTGTGAGAAGGTAGCTGAACGCGTTGTCCAAAAGCATCTTACTTCTGAGAGTTGAGCTCGCCCTCAGTCCCTCACAGTTCCACGCTGCCTGCAGAGTGAGTTTCGCACGTCTTCCCCAGAGACGTTTGCCAGAGGCTTCTGAGTTGCAGGGTAACAATGCAGACCTGGAGGGTATCCCCAGGTGCAGTAGACTGGTAATCTTGGAACCTCCTGACTCAGAATACTGCTACCTTCTCACTGCCATAGGAATGCAGCTAGTTGACAGCTGGCTTCAAGACATGCTTCCCTGTGAGATCTGAGGACAGGACAGAACCCTCCCGCATCCTGCCTGACTGTAGGAGTAGCTGCTAACATCCTAATGTTAGTGGCTGGGAGAGGTTGCGGGAAAAGCATGTGTGAGCACTGGGCCTGAACTCCCGTGTATCTGAGTTGAATACAGCGATTTCCAACGGCTTTCTTCAATCAGAGTGTAGCCAGGTGCCAAATCCCATGTCCGAGTGGGTAGCAGACATCTGCCTCCCATGAATACACACTTCTGAGAGTTGAGCTTATGGCCTGTACTTCCACTTCCAGCCTACTGGTACCCTTGGCTTCTAAAAGGCCTAGGCTCGCTGTTTGACGGAAGTGTTGGGAGAGGTAATTGGAATCACCCGGCACACAAGACTAGTGCCTCCAAGCTCAGTCCAGCGATTTCCTAGTAATTCCTGTGGTAGACTGGTGCTACATGCTACGTTCCATACGTGAGAGGGTAGCTGAACGCCTTGTCCAAAAGCATCTTACTTCTGAGAGTTGAGCTCAGCCTCAGTCCCTCACAGTTCCACACTGCCTGCAGAGTGAGTTTCGCAGGTCTTCACCAGAGACGTTTGCCAGAGGCTTCTGAGACGCAGGGTAACAATGCAGACCTGGAGGGTATCCACAGGTGCAGTAGACTGGTAATCTTGGAACCTCCTGACTCAGAGTACTGCTACCTTCTCACTGCCATAGGAATGCAGCTAGTTGACAGCTGGCTTCAAGACATGGTTCCCTGTGAGAGCTGAGGACAGCGCAGAACCCTCCCGCATCCTGCCTGACTGTAGGAGTAGCTGCTAACATCCTAATGTTAGTGGCTGGGAGAGGTTGCGGGAAAAGCATGTGTGAGCACTGGGCCTGAACTCCCGTATATCTGAGTTGAATACAGCGATTTCCAACGGCTTTCCTCAACCAGAGTGTAGCTAGGTTCCAAATCCCATGTACGAGCGGGTAGCAGACATTTGCCTCCCATGCATACACACTTCTGAGAGTTGAGCTTATGCCCTGTACCTCCACATCCAGCCTGCTGGTACCCTTGGCTTCTAAAAGGCCTAGGCTCGCTGTTTGACGGAAGTGCTGGGAGAGGTAATTGGAATCGCCCGGCACACAAGACGAGTGCCTCCAAGCTCAATTCACGATTTCCGAGTAATTCTTGTGGTAGACAGGTGCTACACACTAAGTTCCATAGGTCAGAAGGTAGCTGAACGCCTTGTCCATAAGCATCTTACTTCTGAGAGTTGAGCTTACCCTCAGTCCCTCACAGTTCCACACTGCCTGCAGAGTGAGTTTCACACGTCTTCACCAGAGACGATTGCCAGAGGCTTCTGAGTACAAGTTAACAATGCAGACATGGGGGTATATCCAGGTGCAGTAGATTGGTAATCTTGGAAC
This sequence comes from Canis lupus baileyi, assembly GCF_048164855.1. Taxonomy (NCBI): domain Eukaryota; kingdom Metazoa; phylum Chordata; class Mammalia; order Carnivora; family Canidae; genus Canis; species Canis lupus. The sequence goes on along the minus strand of NC_132844.1, from coordinate 75,354,032 downwards.
CTCCTGACTCAGAGTACTGCTACCTTCTCACTGCCATAGGAATGCAGCTAGTTGACAGCTGGCTTCAAGACATGCTTCGCTGTGAGAGCTGAGGACAGGGCAGAACCCTCCCGCATCCTGCCTGACTGTAGGAGTAGCTGCTAACATCCAAATGTTTGTGGCTTGGAGAGGTTGCGGGAAAAGCATGTGTGAACACTGGGCCTGAACTCCCATGTATCTGAGTTGAATACAGTGATTTCCAACGGCTTTCCTCAACCAGAGTGTAGCTAGGTTCCAAATACCATGTACGAGCGGGTAGCAGACATCTGCCTCCCATGCATACACACTTCTGAGAGTTGAGCTTATGGCCTGTACCTCCACATCCAGCCTGCTGGTACCCTTGGCTTCTAAAAGGCCTAGCCTCGCTGTTTGACGGAAGTGTTGGGAGTGGTAATTGGAATCACCCGGCACACAAGACTAGTGCCTCCAAGCTCAGTCCAGCGATTTCCTAGTAATTCCTGTGGTAGACTGGTGCTACATACTAAGTTCCATACGTGAGAGGGTAGCTGAACGCCTTGTCCAAAAGCATCTTACTTCTGAGAGTTGAGCTCAGCCTCAGTCCCTCACAGTTCCACACTGCCTGCAGAGTGAGTTTCGCAGGTCTTCAGCAGAGACGTTTGCCAGAGGCATCTGAGACGCCGGGTAACAATGCAGACCTGAAGGGTATACCCAGGTGCAGTAGACTGGTAAACTTGGAACCTCCTGACTCAGAGTACTGCTACCTTCTCACTGCCATAGGAATGCAGCTAGTTGACAGCTGGCCTCAAGACATGCTTCCCTGTGAGAGCTGAGGACAGGGCAAAACCCTCCCGCATCCTGCCTGACTGTAGGAGTAGCTGCTAACATCCTAATGTTAGTGGCTGGGAGAGGTTGCGGGAAAAGCATGTGTGAGCACTGGGCCTGAACTCCCGTGTATCTGAGTTGAATACAGCGATTTCCAACGGCTTTCCTCAACCAGAGTGTAGCTAGGTTCCAAATCCCATGTACGAGCGGGTAGCAGACATCTGCCTCTCATGCATACACACTTCTGAGAGTTGAGCTTATTGCCTGTACCTCCACCTCCAGCCTGCTGGTACCCTTGGCTTCTAAAAGGCCTAGGCTCGCTGTTTGACGGAAGTGCTGGGAGAGGTAATTGGAATCTCCCGGCACGCAAGACGAGTGCCTCCAAGCTCAATTCACGATTTCCCAGTAATTCTTGTGGTAGACAGGTGCTACATACTAAGTTCCATATGTGAGAAGGTAGCTGAACGCCTTGTCCAAAAGCATCTTACTTCTGAGAGTTGAGCTCAGCCTCAGTCCCTCACAGTTCCACACTTCCTGCAGAGTGAGTTTCACACGTCTTCACCAGAGACGATTGCCAGAGGCTTCTGAGTACAAGTTAACAATGCAGACATGGGGGTATATCCAGGTGCAGTAGATTGGTAATCTTGGAACCTCCTGACTCAGAGTACTGCTACCTTCTCACTGCCATAGGAATGCAGCTAGTTGACAGCTGGCTTCAAGACATGCTTCCCTGTGAGAGCTGAGGACAGGGCAGAACCCTCCCGCATCCTGCCTGACTGTAGGAGTAGCTGCTAACATCCAAATGTTAGTGGCTTGGAGAGGTTGCGGGAAAAGCATGTGTGAGCACTGGGCCTGAACTCCCATGTATCTGAGTTGAATACAGCGATTTCCAACGGCTTTCCTCAACCAGAGTGTAGCTAGGTTCCAAATCCCATGTACGAGCGGGTAGCAGACATCTGCCTCCCATGCATACACACTTCTGAGAGTTGAGCTTATGGCCTGTACCTCCACATCCAGCCTGCTGGTACCCTTGGCTTCTAAAAGGCCTAGGCTCGCTGTTTGACGGAAGTGCTGGGAGAGGTAATTGGAATCTCCCGGCACACAAGACGAGTGCCTCCAAGCTCAATTCACGATTTCCCAGTAATTCTTGTGGTAGACAGGTGCTACATACTAAGTTCCATATGTGAGAAGGTAGCTGAACGCCTTGTCCAAAAGCATCTTACTTCTGAGAGTTGAGCTCAGCCTCAGTACCTCACAGTTCCACACTGCCTGCAGAGTGAGTTTCACACGTCTTCACCAGAGACGATTGCCAGAGGCTTCTGAGTACAAGTTAACAATGCAGACCTGGGGGTATCTCCAGGTGCAGTAGAGTGGTAATCTTGGAACCTCCTGACTCAGAGTACTGCTACCTTCTCACTGCCATAGGAATGCAGCTAGTTGACAGCTGGCTTCAAGACATGCTTCCCTGTGAGATCTGAGGACAGGGCAGAACCCTCCCGCATCCTGCCTGACTGTAGGATTAGCTGCTAACATCCTTATGTTAGTGGCTGGGAGAGGTTGCGGGAAAAGCATGTGTGAGCACTGGGCCTGAACTCCCGTGTATCTGAGTTGAATACAGCGATTTCCAACGGCTTTCACCAATCAGAGTGTAGCCAGGTTCCAACTCCCATGTCCGAGTGGGTAGCAGACATCTGCCTCCCATGCATACACACTTCTGAGAGTTGAGCTTATGGCCTGTACCTCCACAGCCAGCCTGCTGGTACCCTTGGCTTCTAAAAGGCCTAGGCTCGCTGTTTGACGGAAGTGTTGGGAGTGGTAATTGGAATCACCCGGCACACAAGACTAGTGCCTCCAAGCTCAGTCCAGCGATTTCCTAGTAATTCCTGTGGTAGACTGGTGCTACATACTAAGTTCCATACGTGAGAGGGTAGCTGAACGCCTTGTCCAAAAGCATCTTACTTCTGAGAGTTGAGCTCAGCCTCAGTCCCTCACAGTTCCACACTGCCTGCAGAGTGAGTTTCGCAGGTCTTCAGCAGAGACGTTTGCCAGAGGCATCTGAGACGCCGGGTAACAATGCAGACCTGAAGGGTATACCCAGGTGCAGTAGACTGGTAACCTTGGAACCTCCTGATTCAGAGTACTGCTACCTTCTCACTGCCATAGGAATGCAGCTAGTTGACAGCTGGCTTCAAGACATGCTTCCCTGTGAGAGCTGAGGACAGGGCAGAACCCTCCCGCATCCTGCCTGACTGTAGGAGTAGCTGCTAACATCCTAATGTTAGTGGCTGGGAGAGGTTGCGGGAAAAGCATGTGTGAGCACTGGGCCTGAACTCCCGTGTATCTGAGTTGAATACAGCGATTTCCAACGGCATTCCTCAACCAGAGTGTAGCTAGGTTCCAAATCCCATGTACGAGCGGGTAGCAGACATCTGCCTCCCATGCATACACACTTCTGAGAGTTGAGCTTATTGCCTGTACCTCCACCTCCAGCCTGCTGGTACCCTTGGCTTCTAAAAGGCCTAGGCTCGCTGTTTGACGGAAGTGCTGGGAGAGGTAATTGGAATCTCCCGGCACGCAAGACGAGTGCCTCCAAGCTCAATTCACGATTTCCCAGTAATTCTTGTGGTAGACAGGTGCTACATACTAAGTTCCATATGTGAGAAGGTAGCTGAACGCCTTGTCCAAAAGCATCTTACTTCTGAGAGTTGAGCTCACCCTCAGTCCCTCACAGTTCCACACTGCCTGCAGAGTGAGTTTCACACGTCTTCACCAGAGACGATTGCCAGAGGCTTCTGAGTACAAGTTAACAATGCAGACCTGTAGGGTATCTCCAGGTGCAGTAGAGTGGTAATCTTGGAATCTCCTGACTCAGAGTACTGCTACCTTCTCCCTGCCATAGGAATGCAGCTAGTTGACAGCTGGCTTCAAGACATGCTTCCCTGTGAGAGCTGAGGACATTGCAGAACCCTCCCGCATCCTGCCAGACGGTAGGAGTAGCTGCTAACATCCTACTGTTAGTGGCTGGGAGAGGTTGCGTGAAAAGCATGTGTGAGCACTGGGCCTGAACTCCCGTGTATCTGAGTTGAATACAGCGATTTCCAACGGCTTTCACCAATCAGAGTGTAGCCAGGTTCCAACTCCCATGTCCGAGTGGGTAGCAGACATCTGCCTCCCATGCATACACAGTTCTGAGAGTTGAGCTTATGGCCTGTACCTCCACAGCCAGCCTGCTGGTACCCTTGGCTTCTAAAAGGCCTAGGCTCGCTGTTTGACGGAAGTGTTGGGAGTGGTAATTGGAATCACCCGGCACACAAGACTAGTGCCTCCAAGCTCAGTCCAGCGATTTCCTAGTAATTCCTGTGGTAGTCTGGTGCTACATACTAAGTTCCATACGTGAGAGGGTAGCTGAACGCCTTGTCCAAAAGCATCTTACTTGTGAGAGTTGAGCTCAGCCTCAGTCCCTCACAGTTCCACACTGCCTGCAGAGTGAGTTTCGCAGGTCTTCAGCAGAGACGTTTGCCAGAGGCATCTGAGACGCCGGGTAACAATGCAGACCTGAAGGGTATACCCAGGTGCAGTAGACTGGTAAACTTGGAACCTCCTGACTCAGAGTACTGCTACCTTCTCACTGCCATAGGAATGCAGCTAGTTGACAGCTGGCTTCAAGACATGCTTCCCTGTGAGAGCTGAGGACAGGGCAGAACCCTCCCGCATCCTGCCTGACTGTAGGAGTAGCTGCTAACATCCTTATGTTAGTGGCTGGGAGAGGTTGCGGGAAAAGCATGTGTGAGCACTGGGCCTGAACTCCCGTGTATCTGAGTTGAATACAGCGATTTCTAACGGCTTTCCTCAACCAGAGTGTAGCTAGGTTCCAAATCCCATGTACGAGCGGGTAGCAGACATCTGCCTCCCATGCATACACACTTCTGAGAGTTGAGCTTATTGCCTGTACCTCCACCTCCAGCCTGCTGGTACCCTTGGCTTCTAAAAGGCCTAGGCTCGCTGTTTGACGGAAGTGCTGGGAGAGGTAATTGGAATCTCCCGGCACGCAAGACGAGTGCCTCCAAGCTCAATTCACGATTTCCCAGTAATTCTTGTGGTAGACAGGTGCTACATACTAAGTTCCATATGTGAGAAGGTAGCTGAACGCCTTGTCCAAAAGCATCTACTTCTGAGAGTTGAGCTCACCCTCAGTCCCTCACAGTTCCACACTGCCTGCAGAGTGAGTTTCACACGTCTTCACCAGAGACGATTGCAAGAGGCTTCTGAGTACAAGTTAACAATGCAGACCTGTAGGGCATCTCCAGGTGCAGTAGAGTGGTAATCTTGGAATCTCCTGACTCAGAGTACTGCTACCTTCTCCCTGCCATAGGAATGCAGCTAGTTGACAGCTGGCTTCAAGACATGCTTCCCTGTGAGAGCTGAGGACAGGGCAGAACCCTCCCGCATCCTGCCTGACGGTAGGAGTAGCTGCTAACATCCTACTGTTAGTGGCTGGGAGAGGTTGCGGGAAAAGAATGTGTGAGCACTGGGCCTGAACTCCCGTGTATCTGAGTTGAATACAGCGATTTCCAACGGCTTTCATCAATCAGAGTGTAGCTAGGTTCCAAATCCCATGTACAAGCGGGTAGCAGACATCTGCCTCCCATGCATACACACTTCTGAGAGTTGAGCTTATGGCCTGTACCTCCACATCCAGCATGCTGGTACCCTTGGCTTCTGAAAGGCCTAGGCTCCCTGTTTGACGGAAGTGCTGGGAGAGGTAATTGGAATCTCCCGGCACACAAGACGAGTGCCTCCAAGCTCAATTCACGATTTCCCAGTAATTCTTGTGGTAGACAGGTGCTACATACTAAGTTCCTTATGTGAGAAGGTAGCTGAACGCCTTGTCCAAAAGCATCTTACTTCTGAGAGTTGAGCTCAGCCTCAGTCCCTCACAGTTCCACACTGCCTGCAGAGTGAGTTTCACACGACTTCACCAGAGACGATTGCCAGAGGCTTCTGAGTACAAGTTAACAATGCAGACCTGGAGGGTATCTCCAGGTGCAATAGAGTGGTAATCTTGCAACCTCCTGACTCAGAGTACTGCTACCTTCTCACTGCCATAGGAATGCAGCTAGTTGACAGCTGGCTTCAAGACATGCTTCGCTGTGAGAGCTGAGGACAGGGCAGAACCCTCCCGCATCCTGCCTGACTGTAGGAGTAGCTGCTAACATCCTACTGTTAGTGGCTGGGAGAGGTTGCGGGAAAAGCATGTGTGAGCACTGGGCCTGAACTCCCGTGTATCTGAGTTGAATACAGCGATTTCCAACGGCTTTCATCAATCCGAGTGTAGCCAGGTTCCAACTCCCATGTCCGAGTGGGTAGCAGACATCTGCCTCCCATGCATACACACTTCTGAGAGTTGAGATTATGGCCTGTACCTCCACATCCAGCCTGCTGGTTCGAAAAGGCTTGGCTTCTAAAAGGCCTTGGCTCGCTGTTTGACGGAAGTGCTGGGAGAGGTAATTGGAATCACCCGGCACACAAGACTAGTGCCTCCAAGCTCAGTCCAGCGATTTCCTATTAATTCCTGTGGTAGACTGGTGCTACATACTAAGTTCCATACGTGAGAGGGTAGCTGAACGCCTTGTCCAAAAGCATCTTAGTTCTGAGAGTTGAGATCAGCCTCAGTCCCTCACAGTTCCACACTGCCTGCAGAGTGAGTTTCGCAGGTCTTCAGCAGAGACGTTTGCCAGAGGCTTCTGAGACGCAGGGTAACAATGCAGACCTGGAGGGTATCCCCAGGTGCAGTAGACTGGTAATCTTGGAACCTCCTGACTCAGAGTACTGCTACCTTCTCACTGCCATAGGAATGCAGCTAGTTGACAGCTGGCCTCAAGACATGCTTCCCTGTGAGAGCTGAGGACAGGGCAGAACCCTCCCGCATCCTGCCTGACTGTAGGAGTAGCTGCTAACATCCTAATGTTAGTGGCTGGGAGAGGTTGCGGGAAAAGCATGTGTGAGCACTGGGCCTGAACTCCCGTGTATCTGAGTTGAATACAGCGATTTCCAACGGCTTTCATCAATCAGAGTGTAGCCAGGTTCCAAATCCCATGTCCGAGTGGGTAGCAGACATCTGCATCCCATGCATACACACTTCTGAGAGTTGAGCTTATAGCCTGTACCTCCACAGCCAGCCTGCTGGTACCCTTGGCTTCTAAAAGGCCTAGGCTCGCTGTTTGACGGAAGTGTTGGGAGAGGTAATTGGAATCACCCGGCACACAAGACTAGTGCCTCCAAGCTCAGTCCAGCGATTTCCTAGTAATTCCTGTGGTAGACTGGTGCTACATACTAAGTTCCATACGTGAGAGGGTAGCTGAACGCCTTGTCCAAAAGCATCTTACTTCTGAGAGTTGAGCTCAGCCTCAGTCCCTCACAGTTCCACACTGCCGGCAGAGTGAGTTTCGCAGGTCTTCAGCAGAGACGTTTGCCAGAGGCTTCTGAGACGCAGGGTAACAATGCAGACCTGGAGGGTATCCCCAGGTGCAGTAGACTGGTAATCTTGGAACCTCCTGACTCAGAGTACTGCTACCTTCTCACTGCCATAGGAATGCAGCTAGTTGACAGCTGGCTTCAAGACATGCTTCCCTGTGAGAGCTGAGGACAGGGCAGAACCCTCCCGCATCCTGCCTGACTGTAGGAGTAGCTGCTAACATCCTAATGTTAGTGGCTGGGAGAGGTTGCGGGAAAAGCATGTGTGAGCACTGGTCCTGAACTCCCGTGTATCTGAGTTGAATACAGCGATTTCCAACGGCTTTCATCAACCAGAGTGTAGCTAGGTTCCAAATCCCATGTACGAGCGGGTGGCAGACATCTGCCTCCCATGCATACACACTTCTGAGAGTTGAGCTTATGGCCTGTACCTCCACATCCAGCCTGCTGGTTCGAAAAGGCTTGGCTTCTAAAAGGCCTAGGCTCGCTGTTTGACGGAAGTGCTGGGAGAGGTAATTGGAATCTCCCGGCACACAAGACGAGTGCCTCCAAGCTCAATTCACGATTTCCCAGTAATTCTTGTGGTAGACAGGTGCTACATAGTAAGTTCCATATGTGAGAAGGTAGCTGAACGCCTTGTCCAAAAGCATCTTACTTCTGAGAGTTGAGCTCAGCCTCAGTCCCTCACAGTTCCACAGTGCCTGCAGAGTGAGTTTCACACGACTTCACCAGAGACGATTGCCAGAGGCTTCTGACTACAAGTTAACAATGCAGACCTGGAGGGTATCTCCAGGTGCAATAGAGTGGTAATCTTGGAACCTCCTGACTCAGAGTACTGCTACCTTCTCACTGCCATAGGAATGCAGCTAGTTGACAGCTGGCTTCAAGACATGCTTCCCTGTTAGAGCTGAGGACAGGGCAGAACCCTCCCGCATCCTGCCTGACTGTAGGAGTAGCTGCTAACATCCTACTGTTAGTGGCAGGGAGAGGTTGCGGGAAAAGCATGTGTGAGCACTGGGCCTGAACTCCCGTGTATCTGAGTTGAATACAGCGATTTCCAACGGCTTTCATCAATCCGAGTGTAGCCAGGTTCCAACTCCCATGTCCGAGTGGGTAGCAGACATCTGCCTCCCATGCATACACACTTCTGAGAGTTGAGCTTATGGCCTGTACCTCCACAGCCAGCCTGCTGGTACCCTTGGCTTCTAAAAGGCCTAGGCACGCTGTTTGACGGAAGTGTTGGGAGAGGTAATTGTAATCACCCGGCACACAAGACTAGTGCCTCCAAGCTCAGTCCAGCGATTTCCTAGTAATTCCTGTGGTAGACTGGTGCTACATACTAAGTTCCATACGTGAGAGGGTAGCTGAACGCCTTGTCCAAAAGCATCTTACTTCTGAGAGTTGAGCTCAGGCTCAGTCCCTCACAGTTCCACAGTGCCTGCAGAGTGAGTTTCGCAGGTCTTCAGCAGAGACGTTTGCCAGAGGCTTCTGAGACGCAGGGTAAGAATGCAGACCTGGAGGGTATCCCCAGGTGCAGTAGACTGGTAATCTTGGAACCTCCTGACTCAGAGTACTGCTACCTTCTCACTGCCATAGGAATGCTGCTAGTTGACAGATGGCTTCAAGACATGCTTCCCTGTGAGAGCTTAGGACAGGGCAGAACCCTCCCGCATCCTGCCTGACTGTAGGAGTAGCTGCTAACATCCTAATGTTAGTGGCTGGGAGAGGTTGCGGGAAAAGCATGTGTGAGCACTGGTCCTGAACTCCCGTGTATCTGAGTTGAATACAGCGATTTCCAACGGCTTTCCTCAATCAGAGTGTAGCTAGGTTCCAAATCCCATGTACGAGCGGGTAGCAGACATCTGCCTCCCATGCATACACACTTCCGAGAGTTGAGCTTATGGCCTGTACCTCCACATCCAGACTGCTGGTACCCTTGGTTTCTAAAAGGCCTAGGCTCGCTGTTTGACGGAAGTGCTGGGAGAGGTAATTGGAATCTCCCGGCACACAAGACGAGTGCCTCCAAGCTCAATTCACGATTTGCCAGTAATTCTTGTGGTAGACAGGTGCTACATACTAAGTTCCATATGTGAGAAGGTAGCTGAAAGCCTTGTCCAAAAGCATCTTCCTTCTGAGAGTTGAGCTCAGCCTCAGTCCCTCACAGTTCCACACTGCCTGCAGAGTGAGTTTCACACGTCTTCACCAGAGACGATTGCCAGGGGCTTCTGAGTACAAATTAACAGTGCAGACATGGGGGTATATCCAGGTGCAGTAGATTGGTAATCTTGGAACCTCCTGACTCAGAGTACTGCTACCTTCTCACTGCCATAGGAATGCAGCTAGTTGACAGCTGGCTTCAAGACATGCTTCGCTGTGAGAGCTGAGGACAGGGCAGAACCCTCCCGCATCCTGCCTGACTGTAGGAGTAGCTGCTAACATCCTAATGTTAGTGGCTTGGAGAGGTTGCGGGAAAAGCATGTGTGAGCACTGGGCCTGAACTCCCATGTATCTGAGTTGAATACAGTGATTTCCAACGGCTTTCCTCAACCAGAGTGTAGCTAGGTTCCAAATCCCATGTCCGAGTGGGTAGCAGACATCTGCCTCCCATGCATACACACTTCTGAGAGTTGAGCTTATGGCCTGTACCTCCACATCCAACCTGCTGGTACCCTTGGCTTCTAAAAGGCCTAGGCTCGCTGTTTGACGGAAGTGCTGGGAGAGGTAATTGGAATCTCCCGGCACACAAGACGAGTGCCTCCAAGCTCAATTCATGATTTCCCAGTAATTCTTGTGGTAGACAGGTGTTACATACTAAGTTCCATATGTGAGAAGGTAGCTGAACGCCTTGTCCAAAAGCATCTTACTTCTGAGAGTTGAGCTCAGCCTCAGTCCCTCACAGTTCCACACTACCTGCAGAGTGAGTTTCACACGTCTTCATCAGAGACGATTACCAGAGGCTTCTGAGTACAAGTTAACAATGCAGACCTGGAGGGTATCTCCAGGTGCAGTAGAGTGATAATCTTGGAACCTCCTGACTCAGAGTACTGCTACCTTCTCACTGCCATAGGAATGAAGCTAGTTGACAGCTGGCTTCAAGACATGGTTCCCTGTGAGAGCTGAGGACAGGGCAGAACCCTCCCGCATCCTGCCTGACTGTAGGAGTAGCTGCTAACATCCTTATGTTAGTGGCTGGGAGAGGTTCGGGAAAAGCATGTGTGAGCACTGGGCCTGAACTCCCGTGTATCTGAGTTGAATACAGCGATTTCCAATGGTTTTCTTCAATCACAGGGTAGCTAGGTTCCAACTCCCATGTCTGAGTGGGTAGCAGACATCTGCCTCCCATGCATACACACTTCTGAGAGTTGAGCTTATGGCCTGAACCTCCACAGCCAGCCTGCTGGTACACATGGCTTCTAAAAAGCCTAGGCTCTCTGTTTGACGGAAGTGCTGGGAGAGGTAATTGGAATCACCCGGCACACAAGACGAGTGCCTCCAAGCTCAGTCCAGCGATTTCCTAGTAATTCCTGTGGTAGACTGGTGCTACATACTAAGTTCCATACTTGAGAGTGTAGCTGAAAGCCTTGTCCAAAAGCATCTTACTTCTGAGAGTTGAGCTCAGCCTCAGTCCCTCACAGTTCCACACTGCCTGCAGAGTGAGTTTCGCAGGTCTTCAGCAGAGACGTTTGCCAGAGGCTTCTGAGACGCAGGGTAACAATGCAGACCTGGAGGGTATCCCCAGGAGCAGTAGACTGGTAATCGTGGAACCTCCTGACTCAGAGTACTGCTACCTTCTCACTGCCATAGGAAAGCAGCTAGTTGACAGCTGGCTTCAAGACATGCTTCCCTGTGAGAGCTGAGGACAGGGCAGAACCCTCCCGCATCCTGCCTGACTGTAGGAGTAGCTGCTAACATCCTAATATTAGTGGCTGGGAGAGGTTGCGGGAAAAGCATGTGTGAGTACTGGGCCTGAACTCCCGTGTATCTGAGTTGAATACAGCGATTTCCAACGGCTTTCCTCAATCAGAGTGTAGCTAGGTTCCAAATCCCATGTACGAGCGGGTAGCAGACATCTGCCTCCCGTGCATACACACTTCTGAGAGTTGAGCTTATGGCCTGTACCTCCCATCCAGCCTGCTGGTTCGAAAAGGCTTGGCTACTAAAAGGCCTATACTCGCTGTTTGACGAAAAAGCTGGGAGAGGTAATTGGAATCTCCCGGCACACAAGACGAGTGCCTCCAAGCTCAATTCATGATTTCCCAGTAATTCTTGTGGTAGACAGGTGCTACATACTAAGTTCCATATGTGAGAAGGTAGCTGAACGCCTTGTCCAAAAGCATCTTACTTCTGAGAGTTGAGCTCAGCCTCAGTCCCTCACAGTTCCACACTGCCTGCAGAGTGAGTTTCGCAGGTCTTCAGCAGAGACGTTTGCCAGAGGCATCTGAGACGCCGGGTAACAATGCAGACCTGAAGGGTATACCCAGGTGCAGTAGACTGGTAAACTTGGAACCTCCTGACTCAGAGTACTGCTACCTTCTCACTGCCATAGGAATGCAGCTAGTTGACAGCTGGCTTCAAGACATGCTTCCCTGTGAGAGCTGAGGACAGGGCAGAACCCTCCCGCATCCTGCCTGACTGTAGGAGTAGCTGCTAACATCCTAATGTTAGTGGCTGGGAGAGGTTGCGGGAAAAGCATGTGTGAGCACTGGGCCTGAACTCCCGTGTATCTGAGTTGAATACAGCGATTTCTAACGGCTTTCCTCAACCAGAGTGTAGCTAGGTTCCAAATCCCATGTACGAGCGGGTAGCAGACATCTGCCTCCCATGCATACACACTTCTGAGAGTTGAGCTTATTGCCTGTACCTCCACCTCCAGCCTGCTGGTACCCTTGGCTTCTAAAAGGCCTAGGCTCGCTGTTTGACGGAAGTGCTGGGAGAGGTAATTGGAATCTCCCGGCACGCAAGACGAGTGCCTCCAAGCTCAATTCACGATTTCCCAGTAATTCTTGTGGTAGACAGGTGCTACATACTAAGTTCCATATGTGAGAAGGTAGCTGAACGCCTTGTCCAAAAGCATCTACTTCTGAGAGTTGAGCTCACCCTCAGTCCCTCACAGTTCCACACTGCCTGCAGAGTGAGTTTCACACGTCTTCACCAGAGACGATTGCAAGAGGCTTCTGAGTACAAGTTAACAATGCAGACCTGTAGGGCATCTCCAGGTGCAGTAGAGTGGTAATCTTGGAATCTCCTGACTCAGAGTACTGCTACCTTCTCCCTGCCATAGGAATGCAGCTAGTTGACAGCTGGCTTCAAGACATGCTTCCCTGTGAGAGCTGAGGACAGGGCAGAACCCTCCCGCATCCTGCCTGACGGTAGGAGTAGCTGCTAACATCCTACTGTTAGTGGCTGGGAGAGGTTGCGGGAAAAGAATGTGTGAGCACTGGGCCTGAACTCCCGTGTATCTGAGTTGAATACAGCGATTTCCAACGTCTTTCATCAATCAGAGTGTAGCTAGGTTCCAAATCCCATGTACAAGCGGGTAGCAGACATCTGCCTCCCATGCATACACACTTCTGAGAGTTGAGCTTATGGCCTGTACCTCCACATCCAGCATGCTGGTACCCTTGGCTTCTGAAAGGCCTAGGCTCCCTGTTTGACGGAAGTGCTGGGAGAGGTAATTGGAATCTCCCGGCACACAAGACGAGTGCCTCCAAGCTCAATTCACGATTTCCCAGTAATTCTTGTGGTAGACAGGTGCTACATACTAAGTTCCTTATGTGAGAAGGTAGCTGAACGCCTTGTCCAAAAGCATCTTACTTCTGAGAGTTGAGCTCAGCCTCAGTCCCTCACAGTTCCACACTGCCTGCAGAGTGAGTTTCACACGACTTCACCAGAGACGATTGCCAGAGGCTTCTGAGTACAAGTTAACAATGCAGACCTGGAGGGTATCTCCAGGTGCAATAGAGTGGTAATCTTGCAACCTCCTGACTCAGAGTACTGCTACCTTCTCACTGCCATAGGAATGCAGCTAGTTGACAGCTGGCTTCAAGACATGCTTCGCTGTGAGAGCTGAGGACAGGGCAGAACCCTCCCGCATCCTGCCTGACTGTAGGAGTAGCTGCTAACATCCTACTGTTAGTGGCTGGGAGAGGTTGCGGGAAAAGCATGTGTGAGCACTGGGCCTGAACTCCCGTGTATCTGAGTTGAATACAGCGATTTCCAACGGCTTTCATCAATCCGAGTGTAGCCAGGTTCCAACTCCCATGTCCGAGTGGGTAGCAGACATCTGCCTCCCATGCATACACACTTCTGAGAGTTGAGATTATGGCCTGTACCTCCACATCCAGCCTGCTGGTTCGAAAAGGCTTGGCTTCTAAAAGGCCTTGGCTCGCTGTTTGACGGAAGTGCTGGGAGAGGTAATTGGAATCACCCGGCACACAAGACTAGTGCCTCCAAGCTCAGTCCAGCGATTTCCTATTAATTCCTGTGGTAGACTGGTGCTACATACTAAGTTCCATACGTGAGAGGGTAGCTGAACGCCTTGTCCAAAAGCATCTTAGTTCTGAGAGTTGAGATCAGCCTCAGTCCCTCACAGTTCCACACTGCCTGCAGAGTGAGTTTCGCAGGTCTTCAGCAGAGACGTTTGCCAGAGGCTTCTGAGACGCAGGGTAACAATGCAGACCTGGAGGGTATCCCCAGGTGCAGTAGACTGGTAATCTTGGAACCTCCTGACTCAGAGTACTGCTACCTTCTCACTGCCATAGGAATGCAGCTAGTTGACAGCTGGCCTCAAGACATGCTTCCCTGTGAGAGCTGAGGACAGGGCAGAACCCTCCCGCATCCTGCCTGACTGTAGGAGTAGCTGCTAACATCCTAATGTTAGTGGCTGGGAGAGGTTGCGGGAAAAGCATGTGTGAGCACTGGGCCTGAACTCCCGTGTATCTGAGTTGAATACAGCGATTTCCAACGGCTTTCATCAATCAGAGTGTAGCCAGGTTCCAAATCCCATGTCCGAGTGGGTAGCAGACATCTGCATCCCATGCATACACACTTCTGAGAGTTGAGCTTATAGCCTGTACCTCCACAGCCAGCCTGCTGGTACCCTTGGCTTCTAAAAGGCCTAGGCTCGCTGTTTGACGGAAGTGTTGGGAGAGGTAATTGGAATCACCCGGCACACAAGACTAGTGCCTCCAAGCTCAGTCCAGCGATTTCCTAGTAATTCCTGTGGTAGACTGGTGCTACATACTAAGTTCCATACGTGAGAGGGTAGCTGAACGCCTTGTCCAAAAGCATCTTACTTCTGAGAGTTGAGCTCAGCCTCAGTCCCTCACAGTTCCACACTGCCGGCAGAGTGAGTTTCGCAGGTCTTCAGCAGAGACGTTTGCCAGAGGCTTCTGAGACGCAGGGTAACAATGCAGACCTGGAGGGTATCCCCAGGTGCAGTAGACTGGTAATCTTGGAACCTCCTGACTCAGAGTACTGCTACCTTCTCACTGCCATAGGAATGCAGCTAGTTGACAGCTGGCTTCAAGACATGCTTCCCTGTGAGAGCTGAGGACAGGGCAGAACCCTCCCGCATCCTGCCTGACTGTAGGAGTAGCTGCTAACATCCTAATGTTAGTGGCTGGGAGAGGTTGCGGGAAAAGCATGTGTGAGCACTGGTCCTGAACTCCCGTGTATCTGAGTTGAATACAGCGATTTCCAACGGCTTTCATCAACCAGAGTGTAGCTAGGTTCCAAATCCCATGTACGAGCGGGTGGCAGACATCTGCCTCCCATGCATACACACTTCTGAGAGTTGAGCTTATGGCCTGTACCTCCACATCCAGCCTGCTGGTTCGAAAAGGCTTGGCTTCTAAAAGGCCTAGGCTCGCTGTTTGACGGAAGTGCTGGGAGAGGTAATTGGAATCTCCCGGCACACAAGACGAGTGCCTCCAAGCTCAATTCACGATTTCCCAGTAATTCTTGTGGTAGACAGGTGCTACATAGTAAGTTCCATATGTGAGAAGGTAGCTGAACGCCTTGTCCAAAAGCATCTTACTTCTGAGAGTTGAGCTCAGCCTCAGTCCCTCACAGTTCCACAGTGCCTGCAGAGTGAGTTTCACACGACTTCACCAGAGACGATTGCCAGAGGCTTCTGACTACAAGTTAACAATGCAGACCTGGAGGGTATCTCCAGGTGCAATAGAGTGGTAATCTTGGAACCTCCTGACTCAGAGTACTGCTACCTTCTCACTGCCATAGGAATGCAGCTAGTTGACAGCTGGCTTCAAGACATGCTTCCCTGTTAGAGCTGAGGACAGGGCAGAACCCTCCCGCATCCTGCCTGACTGTAGGAGTAGCTGCTAACATCCTACTGTTAGTGGCAGGGAGAGGTTGCGGGAAAAGCATGTGTGAGCACTGGGCCTGAACTCCCGTGTATCTGAGTTGAATACAGCGATTTCCAACGGCTTTCATCAATCCGAGTGTAGCCAGGTTCCAACTCCCATGTCCGAGTGGGTAGCAGACATCTGCCTCCCATGCATACACACTTCTGAGAGTTGAGCTTATGGCCTGTACCTCCACAGCCAGCCTGCTGGTACCCTTGGCTTCTAAAAGGCCTAGGCACGCTGTTTGACGGAAGTGTTGGGAGAGGTAATTGTAATCACCCGGCACACAAGACTAGTGCCTCCAAGCTCAGTCCAGCGATTTCCTAGTAATTCCTGTGGTAGACTGGTGCTACATACTAAGTTCCATACGTGAGAGGGTAGCTGAACGCCTTGTCCAAAAGCATCTTACTTCTGAGAGTTGAGCTCAGGCTCAGTCCCTCACAGTTCCACAGTGCCTGCAGAGTGAGTTTCGCAGGTCTTCAGCAGAGACGTTTGCCAGAGGCTTCTGAGACGCAGGGTAAGAATGCAGACCTGGAGGGTATCCCCAGGTGCAGTAGACTGGTAATCTTGGAACCTCCTGACTCAGAGTACTGCTACCTTCTCACTGCCATAGGAATGCTGCTAGTTGACAGATGGCTTCAAGACATGCTTCCCTGTGAGAGCTTAGGACAGGGCAGAACCCTCCCGCATCCTGCCTGACTGTAGGAGTAGCTGCTAACATCCTAATGTTAGTGGCTGGGAGAGGTTGCGGGAAAAGCATGTGTGAGCACTGGTCCTGAACTCCCGTGTATCTGAGTTGAATACAGCGATTTCCAACGGCTTTCCTCAATCAGAGTGTAGCTAGGTTCCAAATCCCATGTACGAGCGGGTAGCAGACATCTGCCTCCCATGCATACACACTTCCGAGAGTTGAGCTTATGGCCTGTACCTCCACATCCAGACTGCTGGTACCCTTGGTTTCTAAAAGGCCTAGGCTCGCTGTTTGACGGAAGTGCTGGGAGAGGTAATTGGAATCTCCCGGCACACAAGACGAGTGCCTCCAAGCTCAATTCACGATTTGCCAGTAATTCTTGTGGTAGACAGGTGCTACATACTAAGTTCCATATGTGAGAAGGTAGCTGAAAGCCTTGTCCAAAAGCATCTTCCTTCTGAGAGTTGAGCTCAGCCTCAGTCCCTCACAGTTCCACACTGCCTGCAGAGTGAGTTTCACACGTCTTCACCAGAGACGATTGCCAGGGGCTTCTGAGTACAAATTAACAATGCAGACATGGGGGTATATCCAGGTGCAGTAGATTGGTAATCTTGGAACCTCCTGACTCAGAGTACTGCTACCTTCTCACTGCCATAGGAATGCAGCTAGTTGACAGCTGGCTTCAAGACATGCTTCGCTGTGAGAGCTGAGGACAGGGCAGAACCCTCCCGCATCCTGCCTGACTGTAGGAGTAGCTGCTAACATCCTAATGTTAGTGGCTTGGAGAGGTTGCGGGAAAAGCATGTGTGAGCACTGGGCCTGAACTCCCATGTATCTGAGTTGAATACAGTGATTTCCAACGGCTTTCCTCAACCAGAGTGTAGCTAGGTTCCAAATCCCATGTCCGAGTGGGTAGCAGACATCTGCCTCCCATGCATACACACTTCTGAGAGTTGAGCTTATGGCCTGTACCTCCACATCCAACCTGCTGGTACCCTTGGCTTCTAAAAGGCCTAGGCTCGCTGTTTGACGGAAGTGCTGGGAGAGGTAATTGGAATCTCCCGGCACACAAGACGAGTGCCTCCAAGCTCAATTCATGATTTCCCAGTAATTCTTGTGGTAGACAGGTGTTACATACTAAGTTCCATATGTGAGAAGGTAGCTGAACGCCTTGTCCAAAAGCATCTTACTTCTGAGAGTTGAGCTCAGCCTCAGTCCCTCACAGTTCCACACTACCTGCAGAGTGAGTTTCACACGTCTTCATCAGAGACGATTACCAGAGGCTTCTGAGTACAAGTTAACAATGCAGACCTGGAGGGTATCTCCAGGTGCAGTAGAGTGATAATCTTGGAACCTCCTGACTCAGAGTACTGCTACCTTCTCACTGCCATAGGAATGCAGCTAGTTGACAGCTGGCTTCAAGACATGGTTCCCTGTGAGAGCTGAGGACAGGGCAGAACCCTCCCGCATCCTGCCTGACTGTAGGAGTAGCTGCTAACATCCTTATGTTAGTGGCTGGGAGAGGTTCGGGAAAAGCATGTGTGAGCACTGGGCCTGAACTCCCGTGTATCTGAGTTGAATACAGCGATTTCCAATGGTTTTCTTCAATCACAGGGTAGCTAGGTTCCAACTCCCATGTCTGAGTGTGTAGCAGACATCTGCCTCCCATGCATACACACTTCTGAGAGTTGAGCTTATGGCCTGAACCTCCACAGCCAGCCTGCTGGTACACGTGGCTTCTAAAAAGCCTAGGCTCTCTGTTTGACGGAAGTGCTGGGAGAGGTAATTGGAATCACCCGGCACACAAGACGAGTGCCTCCAAGCTCAGTCCAGCGATTTCCTAGTAATTCCTGTGGTAGACTGGTGCTACATACTAAGTTCCATACTTGAGAGTGTAGCTGAAAGCCTTGTCCAAAAGCATCTTACTTCTGAGAGTTGAGCTCAGCCTCAGTCCCTCACAGTTCCACACTGCCTGCAGAGTGAGTTTCGCAGGTCTTCAGCAGAGACGTTTGCCAGAGGCTTCTGAGACGCAGGGTAACAATGCAGACCTGGAGGGTATCCCCAGGAGCAGTAGACTGGTAATCGTGGAACCTCCTGACTCAGAGTACTGCTACCTTCTCACTGCCATAGGAAAGCAGCTAGTTGACAGCTGGCTTCAAGACATGCTTCCCTGTGAGAGCTGAGGACAGGGCAGAACCCTCCCGCATCCTGCCTGACTGTAGGAGTAGCTGCTAACATCCTAATATTAGTGGCTGGGAGAGGTTGCGGGAAAAGCATGTGTGAGTACTGGGCCTGAACTCCCGTGTATCTGAGTTGAATACAGCGATTTCCAACGGCTTTCCTCAATCAGAGTGTAGCTAGGTTCCAAATCCCATGTACGAGCGGGTAGCAGACATCTGCCTCCCGTGCATACACACTTCTGAGAGTTGAGCTTATGGCCTGTACCTCCCATCCAGCCTGCTGGTTCGAAAAGGCTTGGCTACTAAAAGGCCTATACTCGCTGTTTGACGAAAAAGCTGGGAGAGGTAATTGGAATCTCCCGGCACACAAGACGAGTGCCTCCAAGCTCAATTCATGATTTCCCAGTAATTCTTGTGGTAGACAGGTGCTACATACTAAGTTCCATATGTGAGAAGGTAGCTGAACGCCTTGTCCAAAAGCATCTTACTTCTGAGAGTTGAGCTCAGCCTCAGTCCCTCACAGTTCCACACTGCCTGCAGAGTGAGTTTCACACGTCTTAATCAGAGACGATTGCCAGAGGCTTCTGAGTACAAGTTAACAATGCAGACCTGGAGGGTATCTCCAGGTGCAGTAGAGTGGTAATCTTGGAACCTCCTGACTCAGAGTACTGCTACCTTCTCACTGCCATAGGAATGCAGCTAGTTGACAGCTGGCTTCAAGACATGCTTCCCTGTGAGAGCTGAGGACAGGGCAGAACCCTCCCGCATCCTGCCTGACTGTAGGAGTAGCTGCTAACATCCTTATGTTAGTGGCTGGGAGAGGTTGCGGGAAAAGCATGTGTGAGCACCGGGCCTGAACTCCCGTGTATCTGAGTTGAATACAGCGACTTCCAACGGCTTTCATCAATCAGAGTGTAGCCAGGTTCCAACTCCCATGTCCGAGTGGGTAGCAGACATCTGCCTCCCATGCATACACACTTCTGATAGTTGAGCTTATGACCTGTACCTCCACAGCCAGCCTGCTGGTACCCTTGGCTTCTAAAAGGCCTAGGCTCGCTGTTTGACGGAAGTGTTGGGAGAGGTAATTGGAATCACCCGGCACACAAGACTAGTGCCTCCAAGCTCAGTCCAGCGATTTCCTAGTAATTCCTGTGGTAGACTGGTGCTACATACTAAGTTCCATACGTGAGAGTGTAGCTGAACGCCTTGTCCAAAAGCATCTTACTTCTGAGAGTTGAGCTCAGCCTCAGTCCCTCACAGTTCCACACTGCCTAGAGACTGAGTTTCGCAGGTCTTCAGCAGAGACGTTTGCCAGAGTCTTCTGAGACGCAGGGTAACAATGCAGACCTGGAGGTTATCCCCAGGTGAAGTAGACTGGTAATCTTGGAACCTCCTGACTCAGAGTACTGCTACCTTCTCACTGCCATAGGAATGCAGCTAGTTGACAGCTGGCTTCAAGACATGCTTCCCTGTGAGAGCTGAGGACAGGGCAGAACCCTCCCGCATCCTGCCTGACTGTAGGAGTAGCTGCTAACATCCTAATGTTAGTGGCTGGGAGAGGTTGCGGGAAAAGCATGTGTGAGTACTGGTCCTGAACTCCCGTGTATCTGAGTTGAATACAGCGATTTCCAACGGCTTTCCTCAATCAGAGTGTAGCTAGGTTCCAAATCCCATGTAGGAGCGGGTAGCAGACATCTGCCTCCCATGCATACACACTTCTGAGAGTTGAGCCTATGGCCTGTACCTCCACATCCAGCCTGCTGGTTCGAAAACGCTTGGCTTCTAAAAGGCCTAGGCTCGCTGTTTGACGGAAGTGCTGGGAGAGGTAATTGGAATCTCCCGGCACACAAGACGAGTGCCTCCAAGCTCAATTCACGATTTCCCAGTAATTCTTGTGGTAGACAGGTGCTACATACTAAGTTCAATATGTGAGAAGGTAGCTGAACGCCTTGTCCAAAAGCATCTTACTTCTGAGAGTTGAGCTCAGCCTCAGTCCCTCACAGTTCCACACTGCCTGCAGAGTGAGTTTCACACGTCTTCACCAGAGACGATTGCCAGAGGCTTCTGAGTACAAGTTAACAATGCAGACCTGGGGGTATCTCCAGGTGCAGTAGAGTGGTAATCTTGGAACCTCCTGACTCAGAGTACTGCTACCTTCTCACTGCCATAGGAATGCAGCTAGTTGACAGCTGGCTTCAAGACATGCTTCCCTGTGAGAGCTGAGGACAGGGCAGAACCCTCCCGCATCCTGCCTGACTGTAGGAGTAGCTGCTAACATCCTTATGTTAGTGGCTGGGAGAGGTTGCGGGAAATGCATGTGTGAGCACTGGGCCTGAACTCCCGTGTATCTGAGTTGAATACAGCGATTTCCAATGGTTTTCTTCGATCACAGTGTACCTAGGTTCCAACTCTCATGTCCGAGTGGGTAGCAGACATCTGCCTCCCATGCATACACACTTCTGAGACTTGAGCTTATGGCCTGAACCTCCACAGCCAGCCTGCTGGTACACTTGGCTTCTAAAAAGCCTAGACTCGCTGTTTGACGGAAGTGTTGGGAGAGGTAATTGGAATCACCCGGCACACAAGACGAGTGCCTCCAAGCTCAGTCCAGCGATTTCCTAGTAATTCCTGTGGTAGACTGGTGCTACATACTAAGTTCCATACGTGAGAGTGTAGCTGAATGCCTTTTCCAAAAGCATCTTACTTCTGAGAGTTGAGCTCAGCCTCAGTCCCTCACAGTTCCACACTGCCTGCAGAGTGAGTTTCGCATGTCTTCAGCAGAGACGTTTGCCAGAGGCTTCTGAGACACAGGGTAACAATGCAGACCTGGAGGGTATCCACAGGTGCAGTAGACTGGTAATCTTGGAACCTCCTGACTCAGAATAGTGCTACCTTCTCACTGCCATAGGAATGCAGCTAGTTGACAGCTGGCTTCAAGACATGCTTCCCTGTGAGAGCTGAGGACAGGGCAGAACCCTCCCGCATCCTGCCTGACTGTAGGAGTAGCTGCTAACATCCTAATGTTAGTGGCTGGGAGAGGTTGCGGGAAAAGCATGTGTGAGCACTGGGCCTGAACTCCCGTGTATCTGAGTTGAATACAGCGATTTCCAACGGCTTTCCTCAACCAGAGTGTAGCTAGTTTCCAAATCCCATGTACGAGCGGGTAGCAGACATCTGCCTCCCATGCATACACACTTCCGAGAGTTGAGCTTATGGCCTGTACCTCCACATCCAGCCTGCTGGTACCCTTGGCTTCTAAAAGGCCTAGGCTCGCTGTTTGACGGAAGTGCTGGGAGAGGTAATTGGAATCTCCCGGCACAGAAGACGAGTGCCTCCAAGCTCAATTCACGATTTCCCAGTAATTCTTGTGGTAGACAGGTGCTACATACTAAGTTCCATATGTGAGAAGGTAGCTGAACGCCTTGTCCAAAAGCATCTTACTTCTGAGAGTTGAGCTCAGCCTCAGTCCCTCACAGTTCCACACTGCCTGCAGAGTGAGTTTCACACGTCTTCATCAGAGACGATTGCCAGAGGCTTCTGAGTACAAGTTAACAATGCAGACCTGGAGGGTATCTCCAGGTGCAGTAGAGTGGTAATCTTGGAACCTCCTGACTCAGAGTACTGCTACCTTCTCACTGCCAAAGGAATGCAGCTAGTTGACAGCTGGCTTCAAGACATGCTTCCCTGTGAGAGCTAAGGACAGGGCAGAACCCTCCCGCATCCTGCCTGACTGTAGGAGTAGCTGCTAACATCCTTATGTTAGTGGCTGGGAGAGGTTGCGGGAAAAGCATGTGTGAGCACTGGGCCTGAACTCCCGTGTATCTGAGTTGAATACAGCGATTTCCTACGGCTTTCATCAATCAGAGTGTAGCCAGGTTCCAACTCCCATGTCCGATTGGGTAGCAGACATCTGCCTCCCATGCATACACACTTCTGAGAGTTGAGCTTATGACCTGTACCTCCACAGCCAGCCTGCTGGTACCCTTGGCTTCTAAAAGGCCTAGGCTCGCTGTTTGACGGAAGTGTTGGGAGAGGTAATTGGAATCACCCGGCACACAAGACTAGTGCCTCCAAGCTCAGTCCAGCGATTTCC
Source organism: Canis lupus baileyi (assembly GCF_048164855.1). Lineage (NCBI taxonomy): Eukaryota > Metazoa > Chordata > Mammalia > Carnivora > Canidae > Canis > Canis lupus. The sequence goes on along the minus strand of NC_132844.1, from coordinate 75,331,406 downwards.
TAGTAATTCCTGTGGTAGACTGGTGCTACATACTAAGTTCCATACGTGAGAGGGTAGCTGAACGCCTTGTCCAAAAGCATCTTACTTCTGAGAGTTGAGCTCAGCCTCAGTCCCTCACAGTTCCACACTGCCTACAGAGTGAGTTTCGCAGGTCTTCAGCAGAGACGTTTGCCAGAGGCTTCTGAGACGCAGGGTAACAATGCAGACATGGAGGGTATCCCCAGGTGCAGTAGAGTGGTAATCTTGGAACCTCCTGACTCAGAGTACTGCTACCTTCTCACTGCCATAGGAATGCAGCTAGTTGACAGCTGGCTTCAAGACATGCTTCCCTGTGAGAGCTGAGGACAGGGCAGAACCCTCCCGCATCCTGCCTGACTGTAGGATTAGCTGCTAACATCCTAGTGTTAGTGGCTGGGAGAGGTTGCGGGAAAAGCATGTGTGAGCACTGGGCCTGAACTCCCGTGTATCTAAGTTGAATACAGCGATTTCCAACGGCTTTCCTCAATCAGAGTGTAGCTAGGTTCCAAATCCCATGTACGAGCGGGTAGCAGATATCTGCCTCCCGTGCATACACACTTCTGAGAGTTGAGCTTATGGCCTGTATCTCCCATCCGGCCTGCTGGTTCGAAAAGGCTTGGCTACTAAAAGGCCTAGAATCGCTGTTTGACGAAAAAGCTGGGAGAGGTAATTGGAATCTCCCGGCACACAAGACGAGTGCCTCCAAGCTCAATTCATGATTTCCCAGTAATTCTTGTGGTAGACAGGTGCTACATACTAAGTTCCATATGTGAGAAGGTAGCTGAACGCCTTGTCCAAAAGCATCTTACTTCTGAGAGTTGAGCTCAGCCTCAGTCCCTCACAGTTCCACACTGCCTGCAGAGTGAGTTTCACACGTCTTCATCAGAGACGATTACCAGAGGCTTCTGAGTACAAGTAAACAATGCAGACCTGGAGGGTATCTCCAGGTGCAGTAGAGTGGTAATCTAAGAACCTCCTGACTCAGAGTACTGCTACCTTCTCACTGCCATAGGAATGAAGCTAGTTGACAGCTGGCTTCAAGACATGCTTCCCTGTGAGAGCTGAGGACAGGGCAGAACCCTCCCGCATCCTCCCTGACTGTAGGAGTAGCTGCTAACATCCTAATGTTAGTGTCTGGGAGAGGTTGCGGGAAAAGCATGTGTGAGCACTGGGCCTGAACTCCCATGTATCTGAGTTGAATACAGCGATTTCCAACGGCTTTCCTCAACCAGAGTGTAGCTAGGTTCCAAATACCATGTACGAGCGGGTAGCAGACATCTGCTTCCCATGCATACACACTTCTGAAAGTTGAGCTTATGGCCTGTACCTCCACAGCCAGCCTGCTGGTACCCTTGGTTTCTAAAAGGCTTAGGCTCGCTTTTTGACGGAAGTGCTGGGAGAGGTAATTGGAATCTCCCGGCACACAAGACGAGTGCCTCCAAGCTCAATTCACGATTTCCCAGTAATTCTTGTGGTAGACAGGTGCTACATACTAATTTCCATATGTGAGAAGGTAGCTGAACGCCTTGTCCAAAAGCATCTTCCTTCTGAGAGTTGAGCTCAGCCTCAGTCCCTCACAGTTCCACACTGCCTGCAGAGTGAGTTTCACACGTCTTCTCCAGAGACGATTGCCAGAGGCTTCTGAGTACAAGTTAACAATGCAGACCTGGAGGGTATCTCCAGGTGCAGTAGAGTGGTAATCTTGGAACCTCCTGACTCAGAGTACTGCTACCTTCTCACTGCCATAGGAATGCAGCTAGTTGACAGCTGGCTTCAAGACATGCTTCCCTGTGAGAGCTGAGGACAGGGCAGAACCCTCCCGCATCCTGCCTGACTGTAGGAGTAGCTGCTAACATCCTAATGTTAGTGGCTGGGAGAGGTTGCGGGAAAAGCATGTGTGAGCACTGGGCCTGAACTCCCGTGTATCTGAGTTGAATACAGCGATTTCCAATGGCCTTCTGCAATCACAGGGTAGCTAGGTTCCAACTCCCATGTCCGAGTGGGTAGCAGACATCTGCCTCCCATTCATACACACTTCTGAGAGTTGAGCTTATGGCCTGTACCTCCACAGCCAGCCTGCTGGTACCCTTGGCTTCTAAAAGGCCTAGGCTCGCTGTTTGACGGAAGTGTTGGGAGAGGTAATTGGAATCACCCGGCACACAAGACTAGTGCCTCCAAGCTCAGTCCAGCGATTTCCTAGTAATTCCTGTGGTAGACTGGTGCTACATACTAAGTTCCATACGTGAGAGGGTAGCTGAACGCCTTGTCCAAAAGCTTCTTTCTTCTGAGAGTTGAGCTCAGCCTCAGTCCCTCACAGTTCCACACTGCCTGCAGAGTGAGTTTCGCAGGTCTTCAGCAGAGACGTTTGCCAGAGGCTTCTGAGACGCACGGTAACAATGCAGACCTGGAGGGTATCCCCAGGTGCAGTAGAGTGGTAATCTTGGAACCTCCTGACTCAGAGTACTGCTACCTTCTCACTGCCATAGGAATGCAGCTAGTTGACAGCTGGCTTCAAGACATGCTTCCCTGTGAGAGCTGAGGACAGGGCAGGACCCTCACGCATCCTGCCTGACTGTAGGAGTAGCTGGTAAAATCCTTATATTAGTGGCTGGGAGAGGTTGCGATAAAAGCATGTGTGAGCACTGGGCCTGAACTCCCGTGTATCTAAGTTGATACAGCGATTTCCAACGGCTTTCCTCAACCAGACTGTAGCTAGGTTCCAAATCCTATGCACGAGCGGGTAGCAGACATCTGCGTCCCATGCATACACACTTCTGAGAGTTGAGCTTATGGCCTGTACCTCCACATCCAGCCTGCTGGTACCCTTGGCTTCTAAAAGGCCTAGGCTCGCTGTTTGACGGAAGTGCTGGGAGAGGTAATTGGAATCTCCCGGCACACAAGACTAGTGCCTCCAAGCTCAGTCCAGCGATTTCCTAGTAATTCCTCTGGTAGACTGGTGCTACATACTAAGTTCCATACGTGAGGGGGTAGCTGAACGCCTTGTCCAAAAGCATCTTACTTCTGAGTTTTGAGCTCAGCCTCAGTCCCTCACAGTTCCACACTGCCTGGAGAGTGAGTTTCGCAGGTCTTCAGCAGAGACGTTTGCCAGAGGCTTATGAGACGCAGGGTAACAATGCAGACCTGGAGGGTATCTCCAGGTGCAGTAGACTGGTAATCTTGGAACCTCCTGACTCAGAGTACTGCTACCTTCTCACTGCCATAGGAATGCAGCTAGTTGACAGCTGGCTTCAAGACATGCTTCCCTGTGAGAGCTGAGGACAGGGCAGAACCGTCCCGCATCCTGCCTGACTGTAGGAGTAGCTGCTAACATCCTAATGTTAGTGGCTGGGAGAGGTTGCGCGAAAAGCATGTGTGAGCACTGGGCCTGAACTCCCGTGTATCTGAGTTGAATACAGCGATTTCCAACGGCTTTCCTCAATCAGAGTGTAGCTAGGTTCCAAATCCCATGTCCGAGTGGGTAGCAGACATCTGCCTCCCATGCATACACACTGCTGAGAGTTGAGCTTATGGTCTGTACCTCCATAGCCAGCCTGCTGGTACCCTTGGCTTCTAAAAGGCCTAGGCGCGCTGTTTGACAGAAGTGTTGGGAGAGGTAATTGGAATCACCCGGCACACAAGACTAGTGCCTCCAAGCTCAGTCCAGCGATTTCCTAGTAATTCCTGTGGTAGACTGGTGCTACATACTAAGTTCCATACGTGAGAGGGTAGCTGAACGCCTTGTCCAAAAGCATCTTACATCTGAGAGTTGAGCTCAGCCTCAGTCCCTCACAGTTCCACACTGCCTAGAGAGTGAGTTTCGCAGGTCTTCAGCAGAGACGTTTGCCAGAGGCTTCTGAGACGCAGGGTAACAATGCAGACCTGGAGGGTATCTCCAGGTGCAGTAGACTGGTAATCGTGGAACCTCATGACTCAGAGTACTGCTACCTTCTCACTGCCATAGGAATGCAGCTAGTTGACAGCTGGCTTCAAGACATGTTTCCCTGTGAGAGCTGAGGACAGGGCAGAACCGTCCCGCATCCTGCCTGACTGTAGGAGTAGCTGCTAACATCCTAATATTAGTGGCTGGGAGAGGTTGCGGGAAAAGCATGTGTGAGCACTGGGACTGAACTCCCGTGTATCTGAGTTGAATACAGCGATTTCCAACGGCTTTCCTCAACCAGAGTGTAGCTAGTTTCCAAATCCCATGTACGAGCGGGTAGCAGACACCTGCCTCCCATGCATACACACTTCTGAGAGTTGAGCTTATGGCCTGTACCTCCACATCCAGCCTGCTGGTACCCTTGGCTTCTGAAAGGCCTAGGCTCGCTGTTTGACGGAAGTGCTGGGAGAGGTAATTGGAATCTCCCGGCCCACAAGACGAGTGCCTCCAAGCTCGATTCATGAATTCCCAGTAATTCTTGTGGTAGACAGGTGCTACATACTAAGTTCCATATGTGAGAAGGTAGCTGAACGCCTTGTCCAAAAGCATCTTACTTCTGAGAGTTGAGCTCAGACTCAGTCCCTCACAGTTCCACACTGCCTGCAGAGTGAGTTTCACACGTCTTCATCAGAGACGATTGCCAGAGGCTTCTGAGTACAAGTTAACAATGCAGACCTGGAGGGTATCTCCAGGTGCAGTAGAGTGGTAATCTTGGAACCTCCTGACTCAGAGTACTGCTACCTTCTCACTGCCATAGGAATGCAGCTAGTTGACTGCTGGCTTCAAGACATGCTTCCCTGTGAGAGCTGAGGACAGGGCAGAACCCTCCCGCATCCTGCCTGACTGTAGGAGTAGCTGCTAACATCCTTATGTTAGTGGCTGGGAGAGGTTGCGGGTAAAGCATGTGTGAGCACTGGGCCTGAACTCCCGTGTATCTGAGTTGAATACAGCGATTTCCAACGGCTTTCCTCAACCAGAGTGTAGCTAGTTTCCAAATCCCATGTACGAGCGGGTAGCAGACATCTGCCTCCCATGCATACACACTTCCGAGAGTTGAGCTTATGGCCTGTACATCCACATCCAGCCTGCTGGTACACTTGGCTTCTAAAAGGCCTAGGCTCGCTGTTTGATGGAAGTGCTGGGAGAGTAATTGGAATCTCCCGGCACAGAAGACGAGTGCCTCCAAGCTCAATTCATGATTTCCCAGTAATTCTTGTGGTAGACAGGTGCTACATACTAAGTTCCATATGTGAGAAGGTAGCTGAACGCCTTGTCCAAAAGCATCTTACTTCTGAGAGTTGAGCTCAGCCTCAGTCCCTCACAGTTCCACACTGCCTGCAGAGTGAGTTTCACCCGTCTTCATCAGAGACGATTGCCAGAGGCTTCTGAGTACAAGTTAACAATGCAGACCTGGAGGGTATCTCCAGGTGCAGTAGAGTGGTAATCTTGGAACCTCCTGACTCAGAGTACTGCTACCTTCTCACTGCCATAGGAATGCAGCTAGTTGACAGCTGGCTTCAAGACATGCTTCCCTGTGAGAGCTGAGGACAGGGCAGAACCCTCCCGCATCCTGCCTGACTGTAGGAGTAGCTGCTAACATCCTTATGTTAGTGGCTGGGAGAGGTTGCGGGAAAAGCATGTGTGAGCACTGGGCCTGAACTCCCGTGTATCTGAGTTGAATACAGCGATATCCAACGGCTTTCCTCAATCAGAGTGTAGCCAGGTTCAAACTCCCATGTCCGAGTGGGTAGCAGACATCTGCCTCCCATGCATACACACTTCTGAGAGTTGAGCTTATGACCTGTACCTCCACAGCCAGCCTGCTGGTACCCTTGGCTTCTAAAAGGCCTAGGCTCGCTGTTTGACGGAAGTGTTGGGAGAGGTAATTGGAATCACCCGGCACACAAGACTAGTGCCTCCAAGCTCAGTCCAGCGATTTCCTAGTAATTCCTGTGGTAGACTGGTGCTACATACTAAGTTCCATACGTGAGAGGGTAGCTGAACGCCTTGTCCAAAAGCATCTTACTTTTGAGAGTTGAGCTCAGCCTCAGTCCCTCACAGTTCCACACTGCCTACAGAGTGAGTTTCGCAGGTCTTCAGCAGAGACGTTTTCCAGATGCTTCTGAGACGCAGGGTTACAATGCAGACCTGGAGGTTATCCCCAGGTCCAGTAGACTGGTAATCTTGGAACCTCCTGACTCAGAGTACTGCTACCTTCTCACTGCCATAGGAATGCAGCTAGTTGACAGCTGGCTTCAAGACATGCTTCCCTGTGAGAGCTGAGGACAGGGCAGAACCCTCCCGCATCCTGCCTGACTGTAGGAGTAGCTGCTAACATCCTAATGTTAGTGGCTGGGAGAGGTTGCGGGAAAAGCATATGTGAGTACTGGTCCTGAACTCCCGTGTATCTGAGTTGAATACAGCGATTTCCAACGGCTTTCCTCAATCAGAGTGTAGCTAGTTTCCAAATCCCAGGTACGAGCGGGTAGCAGACATCTGCCTCCCATGCATACACACTTCTGAGAGTTGAGCCTATGGCCTGTACCTCCACATCCAGCCTGCTGGTTCGAAAAGGCTTGGCTTCTAAAAGGCCTAGGCTCGCTGTTTGACGGAAGTGCTGGGAGAGGTAATTGCAATCTCCCGGCACACAAGACGAGTGCCTCCAAGCTAAATTCACGATTTCCCAGTAATTCTTGTGGTAGACAGGTGCTACATACTAAGTTCCATATGTGAGAAGGTAGCTGAACGCCTTGTCCAAAAGCATCTTACTTCTGAGAGTTGAGCTCAGCCTCAGTCCCTCACAGTTCCACACTGCCTGCAGAGTGAGTTTCACACGTCTTCACCAGAGACGATTGCCAGAGGCTTCTGAGTACAAGTTAACAATGCAGACATGGGGGTATATCCAGGTGCAGTAGATTGGTAATCTTGGAACCTCCTGACTCAGAGTACTGCTACCTTCTCACTGCCATAGGAATGCAGGTAGTAGACAGCTGGCTTCAAGACATGCTTCGCTGTGAGAGCTGAGGACAGGGCAGAACCCTCCCGCATCCTGCCTGACTGTAGGAGTAGCTGCTAACATCCTAATGTTAGTGGCTTGGAGAGGTTGCGGGAAAAGCATGTGTGAGCACTGGGCCTGAACTCCCATGTATCTGAGTTGAATACAGTGATTTCCAACGGCTTTCCTCAACCAGAGTGTAGCTAGTTTCCAAATCCCATGTACGAGCGGGTAGCAGACATCTGCCTCCCATGCATACACACTTCTGAGAGTTGAGCTTATGGCCTGTACCTCCACATCCAGCCTGCTGGTACCCTTGGCTTCTAAAAGGCCTAGGCTCGCTGTTTGACGGAAGTGCTGGGAGAGGTAATTGGAATCTCCCGGCACACAAGACGAGTGCCTCCAAGCTCAATTCACGATTTCCCAGTAATTCTTTTGGTAGACAGGTGCTACATACTAAGTTCCATATGTGAGAAGGTAGCTGAAAGCCTTGTCCAAAAGCATCTTACTTCTGAGAGTTGAGCTCAGCCTCAGTCCCTCACAGTTCCACACTGCCTGCAGAGTGAGTTTCACACGTCTTCACCAGAGACGATTGCCAGAGGCTTCTGAGTACAAGTTAACAATGCAGACCTGGGGGTATCTCCAGGTGCAGTAGAGTGGTAATCTTGGAACCTCCTGACTCAGAGTACTGCTACCTTCTCACTGCCATAGGAATGCAGCTAGTTGACAGCTGGCTTCAAGACATGCTTCCCTGTGAGATCTGAGGACAGGGCAGAACCCTCCCGCATCCTGCCTGACTGTAGGAGTAGCTGCTAACATCCTTATGTTAGTGGCTGGGAGAGGTTGCGGGAAAAGCATGTGTGAGCACTGGGCCTGAACTCCCGTGTATCTGAGTTGAATACAGCGATTTCCAACGGCTTTCCCCAATCAGAGTGTATCCAGGTTCCAACTCCCATGTCCGAGTGGGTAGCAGACATCTGCCTCCCATGCATACACACTTCTGAGAGTTGAGCTTATGGCCTGTACCTCGACAGCCAGCCTGCTGGTACCCTTGGCTTCTAAAAGGCCTAGGCTCGCTGTTTGACGGAAGTGCTGGGAGAGGTAATTGGAATCACCCGGCACACAAGACTAGTGCCTCCAAGCTCAGTCCAGCGATTTCCTAGTAATTCCTGTGGTAGACTCGTGCTACATACTAAGTTCCATACGTGAGAGGGTAGCTGAACGCCTTGTCCAAAAGCATCTTACTTCTGAGAGTTGAGCTCAGCCTCAGTCCCTCACAGTTCCACACTGCCTGCAGAGTGAGTTTCGCAGGTCTTCAGCAGTGAGGTTTGCCAGAGGCATCTGAGACGCCGGGTAACAATGCAGACCTGAAGGGTATACCCAGGCGCAGTAGACTGGTAATCTTGGAACCTCCTGACTCAGAGTACTGCTACCTTCTCACTGCCATAGGAATGCAGCTAGTTGACAGCTGGCTTCAAGACATGCTTCCCTGTGAGAGCTGAGGACAGGGCAGAACCCTCCCGCATCCTGCCTGACTGTAGGAGTAGCTGCTAACATCCTAATGTTAGTGGCTGGGAGAGGTTGCGGGAAAAGCATGTGTGAGCACTGGGCCTGAACTCCCGTGTATCTGAGTTGAATACAGCGATTTCCAACGGCTTTCCTCAACCAGAGTGTAGCTATGTTCCAAATCCCATGTACGAGCGGGTAGCAGACATCTGCCTCCCATGCATACACAATTCTGAGAGTTGAGCTTATTGCCTGTACCTCCACCTCCAGCCTGCTGGTACCCTTGGCTTCTAAAAGGCCTAGGCTCGCTGTTTGACGGAAGTGCTGGGAGAGGTAATTGAATCTCCCGGCACGCAAGACGAGTGCCTCCAAGCTCAATTCACGATTTCCCAGTAATTCTTGTGGTAGACAGGTGCTACATACTAAGTTCCATATGTGAGAAGGTAGCTGAACGCTTGTCCAAAAGCATCTTACTTCTGAGAGTTGAGCTCACCCTCAGTCCCTCACAGTTCCACACTGCCTGCAGAGTGAGTTTCACACGTCTTCACCAGAGACGATTGCCAGAGGCTTCTGAGTACAAGTTAACAATGCAGACCTGTAGGGTATCTCCAGGTGCAGTAGAGTGGTAATCTTGGATTCTCCTGACTCAGAGTACTGCTACCTTCTCACTGCCATAGGAATGCAGCTAGTTGACAGCTGGCTTCAAGACATGCTTCCCTGTGAGAGCTGAGGACAGGGCAGCACCCTCCCGCATCCTGCCTGACGGTAGGAGTAGCTGCTAACATCCTACTGTTAGTGGCTGGGAGAGGTTGCGGGAAAAGCATGTGTGAGCACTGGGCCTGAACTCCCGTGTATCTGAGTTGAATACAGCGATTTCCAACGGCTTTCATCAATCAGAGTGTAGCTAGGTTCCAAATCCCATGTACGAGCGGGTAGCAGACATCTGCCTCCCATGCATACACACTTCTGAGAGTTGAGCTTATGGCCTGTACCTCCACATCCAGCCTCCTGGTTTGAAAAGGCTTGGATTCTAAAAGGCCTAGGCTCGCTGTTTGACGGAAGTGATGGGAGAGGTAATTGGAATCTCCCAGCACAGAAGACGAGTGCCTCCAAGCTCAATTCACGATTTCCCAGTAATTCTTGTGGTAGACAGGGGCTACATACTAAGTTCCATATGTGAGAAGGTAGCTGAACGCCTTGTCCAAAAGCATCTTACTTCTGAGTGTTGAGCTCACCCTCAGTCCCTCACAGTTCCACACTGCCTGCAGAGTGAGTTTCACACGTCTTCACCAGAGAGGATTGCCAGAGGCTTCTGAGTACAAGTTAACAATGCAGACCTGGAGGGTATCTCCAGGTGCAGTACAGTGGTAATCTTGGAACCTCTTGACTCAGAGTACTGCTACCTTCTCACTGCCATAGGAATGCAGCTAGTTGACAGCTGGCTTCAAGACATGCTTCCCTGTGAGAGCTGAGGACAGGGCAGAACCCTCCCGCATCCTCCCTGACCTTAGGAGTAGCTGCTAACATCCTAATGTTAGTGGCTCGGAGAGGTTGCGGGAAAAGCATGTGTGAGCACTGGGCCTGAACTCCCGTGTATCTGAGTTGAATACAACGATTTCCAACGGCTTTCCTCAACCAGAGTGTAGCTAGGTTCCAAATCCCATGTACGAGCGGGTAGCAGACATCTGTCTCCCATGCATACACACTTCTGAGAGTTGAGCTTATGGCCTGTACCTCCACATCCAGCATGCTGGTACCCTTGGCTTCTGAAAGGCCTAGGCTCGGTGTTTGACGGAAGTGCTGGGAGAGGTAATTGGAAAATCCCGGCACACAAGACGAGTGCCTCCAAGCTCAATTCACGATTTCCCAGTAATTCTTGTGGTAGACAGGTGCTACATACTAAGTTCCATATGTGAGAAGGTAGCTGAACGCCTTGTCCAAAAGCATCTTACTTCTGAGGGTTGAGCTCAGCCTCAGTCCCTCACAGTTCCACACAGCCTGCAGAGTGAGTTTCACACGTCTTCACCAGAGACGATTGCCAGAGGCTTCTGAGTACAAGTTAACAATGCAGACCTGGAGGGTATCTCCAGGTGCAGTAGAGTGGTAATCTTGGAACCTCCTGACTCAGAGTACTGCTACGTTCTCACTGCCATAGATATGCAGCTAGTTGACAGCTGGCTTCAAGACATGCTTCCCTGTGAGAGCTGAGGACAGGGCAGAACCCTCCCGCATCCTGCCTGACTGTAGGAGTAGCTGCTAACATCCTTATGTTAGTGGCTGGGAGAGGTTACGGGAAAAGCATGTGTGAGCTCTGGTCCTGAACTCCCGTGTATCTGAGTTGAATACAGCGATTTCCAACGGCTTTCATCAATCCGAGTGTAGCCAGGTTCCAACTCCCATGTCCGAGTGGGTAGCAGACATCTGCCTCCCATGCATACACACTTCTGAGAGTTGAGCTTATGGCCTGTACCTCCACAGCCAGCCTGCTGGTACCCTTGGCTTCTAAATGGCCTAGGCTCGCTGTTTGACGGATGTGCTGGGAGAGGTAATTGGAATCACCCGGCACACAAGACTAGTGCCTCCAAGCTCAGTCCAGCGATTTCCTAGTAATTCCTGTGGTAGACTGGTGCTACATACTAAGTTCCATACGTGAGAGGGTAGCTGAATGCCTTGTCCAAAAGCATCTTAATTCTGAGAGTTGAGATCAGCCTCAGTCCCTCACAGTTCCACACTGCCTGCAGAGTGAGTTTCGCAGGTCTTCACCAGAGACGTTTGCCAGAGGCTTCTGAGACGCAGGGTAACAATGAGGACCTGGAGGGTATCCCCAGGTGCAGTAGACTGGTAATCTTGGAACCTCCTGACTCAGAATACTGCTACCTTCTCACTGCCATAGGAATGCAGCTAGTTGACAGCTGGCTTCAAGACATGCTTCCCTGTGAGAGCTGAGGACAGGGCAGAACCCTCCCGCATCCTGCCTGACTGTAGGAGTAGCTGCTAACATCCTAATGTTAGTGGCTGGGAGAGGTTGCGGGAAAAGCATGTGTGAGCACTGGGCCTGAACTCCCGTGTATCTCAGTTGAATACAGCGATTTCCAACGGCTTTCATCAATCAGAGTGTAGCCAGGTTCCAACTCCCATGTCCGAGTGGGTAGCAGACATCTGCATCCCATGCATACACACTTCTGAGTGTTGAGCTTATGGCCGGTACCTCCACAGCCAGCCTGCTGGTACCCTTGGCTTCTAAAAGGCCTAGGCTCGCTGTTTGACGGAAGTGTTGGGAGAGGTAATTGGAATCACCCGGCACACAAGACTAGTGCCTCCAAGCTCAGTCCAGCGATTTCCTAGTAATTCCTGTGGTAGACTGGTGCTACATACTAAGTTCCATACGTGAGAGGGTAGCTGAACGCCTTGTCCAAAAGCATCTTACTTCTGAGAGTTGAGCTCAGCCTCAGTCCCTCACAGTTCCACACTGCCGGCAGAGTGAGATTCGCAGGTCTTCAGCAGAGACGTTTGCCAGAGGCTTCTGAGACGCAGGGTAACAATGCAGACCTGGAGGGTATCCCCAGGTGCAGTAGACTGGTAATCTTGGAACCTCCTGACTCAGAGTACTGCTACCTTCTCACTGCCATAGGAATGCAGCTAGTTGACAGCTGGCTTCAAGACATGCTTCCCTGTGAGAGCTGAGGACAGGGCAGAACCCTCCCACATCCTGCCTGACTGTAGGAATAGCTGCTAACATCCTAATGTTAGTGGCTGGGAGAGGTTGCGTGAAAAGCATGTGTGAGCACTGGTCCTGAACTCCCGTGTATCTGAGTTGAATACAGCGATTTCCAATGGCCTTCTTCAATCACAGTGTAGCTAGGTTCCAACTCCCATGTCCGAGTGGGTAGCAGACATCTGCCTCCCATGCATACACACTTCTGAGAGTTCAGCTTATGGCCTGTACCTCCACATCCAGCCTGCTGGTTCGAAAAGGCTTGGCTTCTAAAAGGCCTTGGCTCGCTGTTTGACGGAAGTGCTGGGAGAGGTAATTGGAATCTCCCGGCACACAAGACGAGTGCCTCCAAGCTCAATTCACGATTTCCCAGTAATTCTTGTGGTAGACATGTGCTACATACTAAGTTCCATATGTGAGAAGGTAGCTGAACGCCTTGTCCAAAAGCATCTTACTTCTGAGAGTTGAGCTCAGCCTCAGTCCCTCACAGTTCCACACTGCCTGCAGAGTGAGTTTCACACGACTTCACCAGAGACGATTGCCCGAGGCTTCTGAGTACAAGTTAACAATGCAGACCTGGAGGGTATCTCCAGGTGCAGTAGAGTGGTAATCTTGGAACCTCCTGACTCAGAGTACTGCTACCTTCTCACTGCCATAGGAATGCAGCTAGTTGACAGCTGGCTTCAAGACATGCTTCCCTGTGAGAGCTGAGGACAGGGCAGAACCCTCCCGCATCCTGCCTGACTGTAGGAGTAGCTGCTAACATCCTACTGTTAGTGGCTGGGAGAGGTTGCGGGAAAAGCATGTGTGAGCACTGGGCCTGAACTCCCGTGTATCTGAGTTGAATACAGCGATTTCCAACGGCTTTCATCAATCCCAGTGTAGCCAGGTTCCAACTCCCATGTCCGAGTGGGTAGCAGACATCTGCCTCCCATGCATACACACTTCTGAGAGTTGAGATTATGGCCTGTACCTCCACATCCAGCCTGCTGGTTTGAAAAGGCTTGGCTTCTAAAAGGCCTTGGCTCGCTGTTTGACGGAAGTGCTGGGAGAGGTAATTGGAATCACCCGGCACACAAGACTAGTGCCTCCAAGCTCAGTCCAGCGATTTCCTAGTAATTCCTGTGGTAGACTGGTGCTACATACTAAGTTCCATACGTGAGAGGGTAGCTGAACGCCTTGTCCAAAAGCATCTTACTTCTGAGAGTTGAGCTCAGCCTCAGTCCCTCACAGTTCCACACTGCCGGCAGAGTGAGTTTCGCAGGTCTTCAGCAGAGACGTTTGCCAGAGGCTTCTGAGACGCAGGGTAACAATGCAGACCTGGAGGGTATCCCCAGGTGCAGTAGACTGGTAATCTTGGAACCTCCTGACTCAGAGTACTGCTACCTTCTCACTGCCATAGGAATGCAACTAGTTGACAGCTGGCTTCAAGACATGCTTCCCTGTGAGAGCTGAGGACAGGGCAGAACCCTCCCGCATCCTGCCTGACTGTAGGAGTAGCTGCTAACATCCTTATGTTAGTGGCTGGGAGAGGTTGCGGGAAAAGCATGTGTGAGCACTGGGCCTGAACTCCCGTGTATCTGAGTTGAATACAGCGATTTCCAACGTCTTTCTTCAATCAGAGTGTAGCCAGGTTCCAAATCCCATGTCCGAGTGGGTAGCAGACATCTGCCTCCCATGCATACACACTTCTGAGAGTTGAGCTTATGGCCTGTACCTCCACAGCCAGCCTGCTGGTACCCTTGGCTTCTAAAAGGCCTAGGCTCGCTGTTTGACGGAAGTGTTGGGAGAGGTAATTGGAATCACCCGGCACACAAGACTAGTGCCTCCAAGCTCAGTCCAGCGATTTCCTAGTAATTCCTGTGGTAGACTGGTGCTACATACTAAGTTCCATACGTGAGAGGGTAGCTGAACGCCTTGTCCAAAAGCATCTTACTTCTGAGAGTTGAGCTCAGCCTCAGTCCCTCACAGTTCCTCACTGCCTGCAGAGTGAGTTTCGCAGGTCTTCAGCAGAGACGTTTGCCAGAGGCTTCTGAGACGCAGGGTAACAATGCAGACCTGGAGGGTATCCCCAGGTGCAGTAGACTGGTAATCTTGGAACCTCCTGACTCAGAGTACTGCTACCTTCTCACTGCCATAGGAATGCAGCTAGTTGACAGCTGGCTTCAAGACATGCTTCCCTGTGAGAGCTGAGGACAGGGCAGAACCCTCCCGCATCCTGCCTGACTGTAGGAGTAGCTGCTAACATCCTTATGTTAGTGGCTGGGAGAGGTTGCGGGAAAAGCATGTGTGAGCACTGGGCCTGAACTCCCGTGTATCTGAGTTGAATACAGCGATTTCCAACGGCTTTCATCAATCAGAGTGTAGCCAGGTTCCAACTCCCATGTCTGAGTGGGTAGCAGACATCTGCCTCCCATGCATACACACTTCTGAGAGTTGAGCTTACGGCCTGTACCTCCACAGCCAGCCTGCTGGTACCCTTGGCTTCTAAAAGGCCTAGGCTCGCTGTTTGACGGAAGTGTTGGGAGAGGTAATTGGAATCACCCGGCACACAAGACTAGTGCCTCCAAGCTCAGTCCAGCGATTTCCTAGTAATTCCTGTGGTAGAATGGTGCTACATACTAAGTTCCATACGTGAGAGGGTAGCTGAACTCCTTGTCCAAAAGCATCTTCCTTCTGAGAGTTGAGCTCAGCCTCAGTCCCTCACAGTTCCAAACTGCCTGCAGAGTGAGTTTCACACGTCTTCACCAGAGAGGATTCCAGAGGCTTCTGAGTACAAGTTAACAATGCAGACCTGGAGGGTATCTCCAGGTGCAGTAGAGTGGTAATCTTGGAACCTCCTGACTCTGAGTACTGCTACTTTCTCAGTGCCTTAGGAATGCAGCTAGTTGACAGCTGGCTTCAAGACATGCTTCCCTGTGAGAGCTGACGACAGGGCAGAACCCTCCCGCATACTGCCTGACTGTAGGAGTAGCTGCTAACATCCTTATGTTAGTGGCTGGGAGAGGTTGCGGGAAAAGCATGTGTGAGCTCTGGGCCTGAACTCCCGTGTATCTGAGTTGAATACAGCGATTTCCAATGTACTTCTTCAATCACAGTGTAGCTAGGTTCCAACTCCCATGTCCGAGTGGGTAGCAGACACCTGCCTCCCATGCATACACACTTTTGAGACTTGAGCTTATGGCCTGTACCTCCACAGCCAGCCTGCTGGTACCCTTGGCTTCTAAAAGGCCTAGGCTCGCTGTTTGACGGAAGTGTTGGGAGAGGTAATTGGAATCACCCGGCACACAAACTAGTGCCACCAAGCTCAGTCCAGCGATTTCCAAGTAATTCCTGTGGTAGACTGGTGCTACATACTAAGTTCCATACGTGAGAGGGTAGCTGAACGCCTTGTCCAAAAGCATCTTACTTCTGAGAGTTGAGCTCAGCCGCAGTCCCTCACAGTTCCACACTACCTGCAGAGTGAGTTTCGCAGGTCTTCACCAGAGACGTTTGCCAGAGGCTTCTGAGACGCAGGGTAACAATGCAGACCTGGAGGTTATCCCCAGGTGCAGTAGACTGGAAATCTTGGAACCTTCTGACTCAGAGTACTGCTACCTTCTCACTGCCATAGGAATGCAGCTAGTTGACAGCTGGCTTCAAGACATGCTTCCCTGTGAGAGCTGAGGACAGGGCAGAACCCTCCCGCATCCTGCCTGACTGTAGGAGTAGCTGCTAACATCCTAATGTTAGTGGCTGGGAGAGGTTGCGGGAAAAGCATGTGTGAGCACTGGGCCTGAACTCCCGTGTATCTGAGTTGAATACAGCGATTTCCAACGGCTTTCCTCAACCAGAGTGTAGCTAGGTTCCAAATCCCATGTACGAGCGGGTAGCAGACATCTGCCTCCCATGCATACACACTTCTGAGAGTTGAGCTTATGGCCTGTACCTCCACATCCAGGCTGCTGGTCCGAAAAGGCTTGGCTTCTAAAAGGCCTAGGCTCGCTGTTTGACGGAAGTGCTGGGAGAGGTAATTGGAATCTGCCGGCACACAAGACGAGTGCCTCCAAGCTCAATTCACGATTTCCCAGTAATTCTTGTGGTAGACAGGTGCTACATACTAAGTTCCATATGTGAGAAGGTAGCTGAACGCCTTGTCCAAAAGCATCTTACTTCTGAGAGTTGAGCTCAGCCTCAGTCCCTCACAGTTCCACACTGCCTGCAGAGTGAGTTTCACACGTCTTCACCAGAGACGATTGCCAGAGGCTTCTGAGTACAAGTTAACAATGCAGACATGGGGGTATATCCAGGTGCAGTAGATTGGTAATCTTGGAACCTCCTGACTCAGAGTACTGCTACCTTCTCACTGCCATAGGAATGCAGGTAGTAGACAGCTGGCTTCAAGACATGCTTCGCTGTGAGAGCTGAGGACAGGGCAGAACCCTCCCGCATCCTGCCTGACTGTAGGAGTAGCTGCTAACATCCTTATGTTAGTGGCTTGGAGAGGTTGCGGGAAAAGCATGTGTGAGCACTGGGCCTGAACTCCCATGTATCTGAGTTGAATACAGTGATTTCCAACGGCTTTCCTCAACCAGAGTGTAGCTAGTTTCCAAATCCCATGTACGAGCGGGTAGCAGACATCTGCCTCCCATGCATACACACTTCTGAGAGTTGAGCTTATGGCCTGTACCTCCACATCCAGCCTGCTGGTCCGAAAAGGCTTGGCTTCTAAAAGGCCTAGGCTCGCTGTTTGACGGAAGTGCTGGGAGAGGTAATTGGAATCTGCCGGCACACAAGACGAGTGCCTCCAAGTTCAATTCACGATTTCCCAGTAATTCTTGTGGTAGACAGGTGCTACATACTAAGTTCCATATGTGAGAAGGTAGCTGAACGCCTTGTCCAAAAGCATCTTACTTCTGAGAGTTGAGCTCAGCCTCAGTCACTCACAGTTCCACAGTGCCTGCAGAGTGAGTTTCACACGTATTCATCAGAGACGATTGCCAGAGGCTTCTGAGTACAAGTTAACAATGCAGACCTGGAGGGTATCTCCAGGTGCAGTAGAGTGGTAATCTTGGAACCTCCTGACTCAGAGAACTGATACCTTCTCACTGCCATAGGAATGCAGCTAGTTGACAGCTGGCTTCAAGACATGCTTCCCTGTGAGAGCTGAGGACAGGGCAGAACCCTCCCGCATCCTGCCTGACTGTAGGAGTAGCTGCTAAAATCCGTATGTTAGTGGCCGGGAGAGGTTGCGGGAAAAGCATGTGTGAGCACTGGGCCTGAACTCCCGTGTATCTGAGTTGAATACAGCGATTTCCAACGGCTTTCACCAATCAGAGTGTAGCCAGGTTCCAACTCCCATGTCCGAGTGGATAGCAGACATCTGCCTCCCATGCATATACACTTCTGAGAGTTGAGCTTATGGCCTGTACCTCCACAGCCAGCCTGCTGGTACCCTTGGCTTCTAAAACGCCTAGGCTCGCTGTTTGACGGAAGTGTTGGAAGAGGTAATTGGAATCACCCGGCACACAAGACTAGTGCCTCCAAGCTCAGTCCAGCGATTTCCTAGTAATTCCTGAGGTAGACTGGTGCTACATACTAAGTTCCATACGTGAGAGGGTAGATGAACGCCTTGTCCAAAAGCATCTTACTTCTGAGAGTTGAGCTCAGCCTCAGTCCCTCACAGTTCCACAGTGCCTGCAGAGTGAGTTTCACACGTCTTCACCAGAGAAGATTGCCAGAGGCTTCTGAGTACAAGTTAACAATGCAGACCTGAGGGTATCTCCAGGTGCAGTAGAGTGGTAATCTTGGAACCTCCGGACTCAGAGTACTGCTACCTTCTCACTGCCATAGGAATGCAGCTAGTTGACAGCTGGCTTCAAGACATGCCCATCTGTGAGAGCTGAGGACAGGGCAGAACCCTCCCGCATCCTGCCTGACTGTAGGAGTAGCTGCTAACATCCTTATGTTAGTGGCTGGGAGAGGTTGCGGGAAAAGCCTGTGTGAGCACTGGGCCTGAAGTGCCGTGTATCTGAGTTGAATACAGCGATTTCCAATGGCCTTCTTCAATCACAGTGTAGCTAGGTTCCAACTCCCATGTCGGAGTGGGTAGCAGACATCTGCCTCCCATGCATACACACTTGTGAGAGTTGAGCTTATGGCCTGTACCTCCACATCCAGCTTGCTGGTTCGAAAAGGCTTGGCTTCTAAAAGGTCTAGGCTCGCTGTTTGACGGAAGTGCTGGGAGAGGTAATTGGAATCTCCCGGCACACAAGACGAGTGCCTCCAAGCTCAGTCCAGCGATTTCCTAGTAATTCCTGTGTTAGACTGGTGCTACATACTAAGTTCCATACGTGAGAGGGTAGCTGAACGCCTTGTCCAAAAGCATCTTACTTCTGAGAGTTGAGCTCAGCCTCAGTCCCTCACAGTTCCACACTGCCTGCAGAGTGTGTTTCGCAGGTCTTCAGCAGAGACGTGTGCCAGAGGCTTCTGAGTACAAGTTAACAATGCAGACCTGGAGGGTATCTCCAGGTGCAGTAGACTGGTAAACTTGAAACCTCCTGACTCAGAATACTGCTACCTTCTCACTGCCATAGGAATGCAGCTAGTTGACAGCTGGCTTCAAGACATGCTTCCCTGTGAGAGCTGAGGACAGGGCAGAACCCTCCCGCATCCTGCCTGACTGTAGGAGTAGCTCCTAACAACCTCATGTTAGTGGCTGGGAGAGGTTGCGGTAAAAGCATGTGTGAGCACTTGGCCTGAACTCCCGTGTATCTGAGTTGAATACAGCTATTTCCAACGGCTTTCCTCAACCAGAGTGTAGCTAGGTTCCAAATTCCATGTACGAGGGGGTAGCAGAAATCTGCCTGCCATGCATACACACTTCTGAGAGTTGAGCTTATGGCCTGTACCTCCACATCCAGCCTGCTGGTACCCTTGGATTCTAAAAGGCCTAGGCTCGCTGTTTGACGGAAGTGCTGGGAGAAGTAATTGGAATCTCCCGGCACACAAGACGAGTGCCTCCAAGCTCAATGCACGATTTCCCAGTAATTCTTGTGGTAGACAGGGGCTACATACTAAGTTCCATTGTGAGAAGGTAGCTGAACGCGTTGTCCAAAAGCATCTTACTTCTGAGAGTTGAGCTCGCCCTCAGTCCCTCACAGTTCCACGCTGCCTGCAGAGTGAGTTTCCCACGTCTTCCCCAGAGACGTTAGCCAGAGGCTTCTGAGTTGCAGGGTAACAATGCAGACCTGGAAGGTATCCCCAGGTGCAGTAGACTGGTAATCTTGGAACCTCCTGACTCAGAATACTGCTACCTTCTCACTGCCATAGGAATGCAGCTAGTTGACAGCTGGCTTCAAGACATGCTTCCCTGTGAGATCTGAGGACAGGGCAGAACCCTCCCGCATCCTGCCTGACTGTACGAGTAGCTGCTAACATCCTAATGTTAGTGGCTGGGAGAGGTTGCGGGAAAAGCATGTGTGAGCACTGGGCCTGAACTCCCGTGTATCTGAGTTGAATACAGCGATTTCCAACGGCTTTCCTCAATCAGAGTGTAGCTAGGTTCCAAATCCCATGTCCGAGTGGGTAGCAGACATCTGCCTCCCATGCATACACACTTCTGAGAGTTGAGCTTATGGCCTGTACCTCCACATCCAGCCTGCTGGTACCCTTGGCTTCTAAAGGCCTAGGCTCGCTGTTTGACGGAAGTGCTGAGAGAGGTAATTGGAATCTCCCGGCACACAAGACGAGTGCCTCCAAGCTCAATTCACAATTTCCCAGTAATTCTTTGTTAGACAGGTGCTAGATACTAAGTTCCATATGTGAGAAGGTAGCTGAACGCCTTGTCCAAAAGCATCTTACTTCTGAGAGTTGAGCTCTCCCTCAGTCCCTCACAGTTCCACACTGCCTGCAGAGTGAGTTTCACACGTCTTCACCAGAGACGATTGCCAGAGGCTTCTGAGTACAAGTTAACAATGCAGACCTGGAGGGTATCTCCATGTGCAGTAGAGTGGTAATCTTGGAACCTCCTGACTCAGAATACTGCTACCTTCTCACTGCCATAGGAATGCAGCTAGTTGACAGCTGGCTTCAAGACATGCTTCCCTGAGAGAGCTGAGGACAGGGCAGAACCCTCCCGCATCCTGCCTGACTGTAGGAGTAGCTGCTAACATCCTTATGTTAGTGGCTGGGAGAGGTTGCGGGAAAAGCATGTGTGAGCACTGGGCCTGAACTCCCGTGTATCTGAGTTGAATACAGCGATTTCCAACGGCTTTCTTCAATCAGAGTGTAGCCAGGTGCCAAATCCCATGTCCGAGTGGGTAGCAGACATCTGCCTCCCATGAATACACACTTCTGAGAGTTGAGCTTATGGCCTGTACTTCCACTTCCAGCCTACTGGTACCCTTGGCTTCTAAAAGGCCTAGGCTCCCTGTTTGACGGAAGTGTTGGGAGAGGTAATTGGAATCACCCGGCACACAAGACTAGTGCCTCCAAGCTCAGTCCAGCGATTTCCTAGTAATTCCTGTGGTAGACTGGTGCTACATACTAAGTTCCATACGTGAGATGGTAGCTGAACGCCTTGTCCAAAAGCATCTTACTTCTGAGAGTTGAGCTCAGCCTCAGTCCCTCACAGTTCCACGCTGCCTGCAGAGTGAGTTTCGCACGTCTTCACCAGAGGAGTTTGCCAGAGGCTTCTGAGACGCAGGGTAACAATGCAGACCTGGAGGGTATCCCCAGGTGCAGTAGACTGGTAATCTTGGAAGCTCCTGACTCAGAATACTGCTACCTTCTCACTGCCATAGGAATGCAGCTAGTTGACAGCTGGCTTCAGACAAGCTTCCCTGTGAGAGCTGAGGACAGGGCAGAACCCTCCCGCATCACGCCTGGCTGTAGGAGTAGCTGCTAACATCCTTATGTTAGTGGCTGGGAGAGGTTGCGGGAAAAGCATGTGTGAGCACTGGGCCGGAACTCCCGTGTATCTGAGTTGAATACAGCGATTTCCAACGGCTTTCATCAATCAGAGTGTAGCCATGTTCCAAATCCCATGTCCGAGTGGGTAGCAGACATCTGCCTCCTATGCATACACACTTCTGAGAGTTGAGCTTATGGCCTGTACCTCCACATCCAGCCTGCTGGTACCCTTGTCTTCTAAAAGGCCTAGGCTCGCTGTTTGACGGAAGTGTTGGGAGAGGTAATTGGAATCACCCGGCACAAAAGACTAGTGCCTCCAAGCTCAGTCCAGCGGTTTCCTAGTAATTCCTGAGGTAGACTGGTGCTACATAGTAAGTTCCATACGTGAGAGGGTAGCTGATCGCCTTGTCCAAAAGCATCTTACTTCTGAGAGTTGAGCTCAACCTCAGTCCCTCACAGTTCCACACTGCCTGCAGAGTGAGTTTTGCACGTCTTCACCAGAGACGTTTGCCAGAGGCTTCTGAGACGCAGCGTAACAAGGCAGACCTGGAGGGTTTCCCCAGGTGCAGTACAGTGGTAATCTTGGAACCTCCTGACTCAGAATACTGCTACATTCTCACTGCCATAGGAATGCAGCTAGTGGACAGCTGGCTTCAAGACATGGTTCCCTGTGAGAATTGAGGACAGGGCAGAACCCTGTCGCATCCTGCCTGACTGTAGGAGTAGCTGCTAACATCCTAATGTTAGTGGCTGGGAGAGGTTGCGAGAAAAGCATGTGTGAGCACTGGGCCTGAACTCCCGTGTATCTGAGTAGAATACAGCGATTTCCAACGTCTTTCCTCAATCAGAGTATAGCTAGGTTCCAAATCCCATGTCCGAGTGGGTAGCAGACATCTGCCTCCCATGCATACAAACTTCTAGAGTTGAGCTCATGGCCTGTACCTCAACATCCAGCCTGCTGGTACCCTTGGCATTTAAAGGCCTAGGCTCGCTGTTTGACGGAAGTGCTGAGAGAGTTAATTGGAATCTCCCGGCACACAAGACGAGTGCCTCTAAGCTCAATTCACGATTTCCCAGTAATTCTTTGGTAGACAGGTGCTACATACTAAGTTCCATATGTGAGAACGTGGCTGAACGCCTTGTCCAAAAGCATCTTACTTCTGAGAGTTGAGCTCACCCTCAGTCCCTCACAGTTCCACACTGCCTGCAGACTGAGTTTCACACGTCTTCACCAGATACGATTGCCTGAGGCTTCTGTGTACAAGTTAACAATGCAGACCTGCAGGGTATCTCCAGGTGCAGTAGAGTGGTAATCTTGGAACCTCCTAACTCAGAATACTACTACCTTCTCACTGCCATAGGAATGCAGCTAGTTGACAGCTGGCTTCAAGACATGCTTCGCTGTGAGAGCTGAGGACAGGGCAGAACCCTCCCGCATCCTGCCTGACTGTAGGAGTAGCTGCTAACATCCTAATATTAGTGGCTGGGAGAGGTTGCGGGAAAAGCATGTGTGAGCACTGGGCCTGAACTCCCGTGTATCTGAGTTGAATACATCGATTTCCAAGGGCTTTCTTCAATCAGAGTGTAACCAGGTTCCAAGTCCCATGTCCGAGTGGGTAGCAGACATCTGCCTCCCATGCATACACACTTCTGAGAGTTGAGCTTATGGCTTGTACCTCCAAATCCAGCGTGCTGGTACCCTTGGTTTCTAAAAGGCCTAGGCTAGCTGTTTAACGAAGTGTTGGGAGAGGTAATTGGAATCACCCGACACAAAAGACTAGTGCCTCCAAGCTCAGTCCAGCGATTTCCTAGTAATTCCTGTGGTAGACTGGTGCTACATACTAAGTTGCATACATGAGAGGGTAGCTGAACGCCTTGTCCAAAAGCATCTTACTTCTGAGGGTTGAGCTCAGCCTCAGTCCCTCACACTTCCACACTGCCTGCAGAGTCAGTTTCGCACGTCTTCACCAGAGACGTTTGCCAGAGGCTTCTGAGACGCAGGGTAACAATGCAGACCTGGAGGGTATCCCCAGGTGCAGTAGACTGGTAATCTTGGAACCTTCTGACTCAAAATACTGCTACCTTCTCACTGCCATAGGAATGCAGCTAGTTGACAGCTGGCTTTAAGACATGCTTCCCTGTGAGAGCTGAGGACAGGGCAGTACCCTCCCGCATCCTGCCTGACTGGAGGAATAGCTGCTAACATCCTAATGTTAGTGGCTGGGAGAGGTTGCGCGAAACCCTTGTGTGATTACTGGGCCTGAACTCCCGTGTATCTGAGTTGAATACAGCGATTTCCAACGGCTTTCCTCAACCAGAGTGTAGCTAGGTTCCAAATACCATGTACGAGAGGGTAGCAGACATCTGCCTCCCATGCATACACACTTCTGAGAGTTGAGCTTATGGCCTGTACCTCCACATCCAGCCTGCTGGTACCCTTGGATTCTAAAAGGCCTAGGCTCGCTGTTTGACGGAAGTGCTGGGAGAGGTAATTGGAATCTCCCGGCACACAAGACGAGTGCCTCCAAGCTCAATTCACGATTTCCCAGTAATTCTTGTGGTAGACAGGTGCTACATACTAAGTTCCATATGTGAGAAGGTAGCTGAACGCCTTGTCCAAAAGCATCTTACTTCTGAGAGTTGAGCTCAGCCTCAGTCCCTCACAGTTCCAAACTGCCTGCAGAGTGAGTTTCACACGTCTTCACCAGAGACGATTGCCAGAGGCTTCTGAGTACAAGTTAACAATGCAGACCTGGAGGGTATCTCCAGGTGCAGTAGAGTGGTAATCTTGGAACCTCCTGACTCAGAGTACTGCTACCTTCTCACTGCCATAGGAATGCAGCTAGTTGACAGCTGGCTTCAAGACATGCTTCCCTGTGAGAGCTGAGGACAGGGCAGAACCCTCCCGCATCCTGCCTGACTGTAGGAGTAGCTGCTAACATCCTTATGTTAGTGGCTGGGAGAGGTTGCGGGAAAAGCATGTGTGAGCACTGGGCCTGAACTCCCGTGTATCTGAGTTGAATACAGCGATTTCCAACGGCTTACATCAATCAGAGTGTAGCCAGGTTCCAACTCCCATGTCCGAGTGGGTAGCAGACATCTGCCTCCCATGCATACACACTTCTGAGAGTTGAGCTTATGGCCTGTACCTCCACAGCCAGCCTGCTGGTACCCTTGGCTTGTAAAAGGCCTAGGCTCGCTGTTTGACGGAAATGTTGGGAGAGGTAATTGGAATCACCCGGCACACAAGACTAGTGCCTCCAAGCTCAGTCCAGCGATTTCCTAGTAATTCCTGTGGTAGACTGGTGCTACATACTAAGTTCCATACGTGAGAGGGTAGCTGAATGCCTTGTCCAAAAGCATCTTACTTCTGAGAGTTGAGCTCAGCCTCAGTCCCTCACAGTTCCACACTGCCTGCAGAGTGAGTTTCGCAGGTCTTCAGCAGAGACGTTGGCCAGAGTCTTCTGAGATGAGGGTAACAATGCAGGCCTGGAGTGTATCCCCAGGTGCAGTAGACTGGTAATCTTGGAACCTCCTGACTCAGAGTACTGCTACCTTCTCAATGCCATAGGAATGCAGCTAGTTGACAGCTGGCTTCAACACATGCTTCCCTGTGAGAGCTGAGGACAGGGCAGAACCCTCCCGCATCCTGCCTGACTGTAGGAGTAGCTGCTAACATCCTAATGTTAGTGGCTGGGAGAGGTTGCGGGAAAAGCATGTGTGAGCACTGGGCCTGAACTCCCGTGTATCTGAGTTGAATACAGTGATTTCCAACGCCTTTCATCAATCAGAGTGTAGCTAGGTTCCAAATCCCAAGTACGAGCGGGTAGCAGACATCTGCCTCCCATGCATACACACTTCTGAGAGTTGAGCTTATGGCCTGTACCTCCACATCCAGCCTGCTGTTTCGAAAAGGCTTGGCTTCTAAAAGGCCTAGGCTCGCTGTTTGACGGAAGTGCTGGGAGAGGTAATTGGAATCTCCCGGCACACAAGACGAGTGCCTCCAAGCTCAATTCACGATTTCCCAGTAATTCTTGTGGTAGACAGGTGCTACATACTAAGTTCCATATGTGAGAAAGTAGCTGAACGCGTTGTCCAAAAGCATCTTACTTCTGAGAGTTGAGCTCAGGCTCAGTCCCTCACAGTTCCACACTGCCTGCAGAGTGAGTTTCACACGTCTTCACCAGAGACGATTTCCAGAGGCTTCTGAGTACAAGTTAACAATGCAGACCTGGAGGGTATCTCCAGGTGCAGTAGAGTGGTAATCTTGGAACCTCCTGACTCAGAGTACTGCTACCTTCTCACTGCCATAGGAATGCAGCTAGTTGACAGCTGGCTTCAAGACATGCTTCCCTGTGAGAGCTGAGGACAGGGCAGAACCCTCCCGCATCCTGCCTGACTGTAGGAGTAGCTGCTAACATCCTTATGTTAGTGGCTGGGATAGGTTGCGGGAAAAGCATGTGTGAGCACTGGGCCTGAACTCCCGTGTATCTGAGCGAATACAGCGATTTCCAACGGCTTTCATCAATCAGAGTGTAGTCACGTTCCAACTCCCATGTCCGAGTGGGTAGCAGACATCTGCCTCCCATGCATACACACTTCTGAGAGTTGAGCTTATGGCCTGTACCTCCACAGCCAGCCTGCTGGTACCCTTGGCTTCTAAAAGGCCTAGGCTTGCTGTTTGACGGAAGTGTTGTGAGAGGTAATTGGAATCACCCGGCACACAAGACTAGTGCCTCCAAGCTCAGTCCAGCGATTTCCTAGTAATTCCTGTGGTAGACTGGTGCTACATACTAAGTTCCATACATGACAGGGTAGCTGAACGCCTTGTCCAAAAGCATCTTACTTCTGAGAGTTGAGCTCTGCCTCAGTCCCTCACAGTTCCACACTGCCTGCAGAGTGAGTTTCGCAGTTTTTCAGCAGAGACGTTTGGCAGAGGCTTCTGAGACGCAGGGTAACAATGCAGACCTGGAGGGTATCCCCAGGTGCAGTAGACTGGTAATCTTGGAACCTCCTGACTCAGAGTACTGCTACCTTCTCACTGCCATAGGAATGCAGCTAGTTGACAGCTGGCTTCAAGACATGCTTCCCTGTGAGAGCTGAGGACAGGGCAGAACCCTCCCGCATCCTGCCTGACTGTAGGAGTAGCTGCTAACATCCTAATGTTAGTGGCTGGGAGAGGTTGCGGGAAAAGCATGTGTGAGCACTGGGCATGAACTCCCGTGTATCTGAGTTGAATACAGCGATTTCCAACGGCTTTCCTCAACCAGTGTGTAGCTAGGTTCCAAATCCCATGTCCGAGCGGGTAGCAGACATCTGCCTCCCATGCATACACACTTCTGAGAGTTGAGCTTATGGCCTGTACCTCCACATCCAGCCTGCTGGTACCCTTGTCTTCTAAAAGGCCTAGGCTCGCTGTTTGACGGAAGTGTTGGGAGAGGTAATTGGAATCTCCCGGCACACAAGACGAGTGCCTCCAAGCTCAATTCACGATTTCCCAGTAATTCTTGTGGTAGACAGGTGCTACATACTAAGTTCCATATGTGAGAAAGTAGCTGAACGCCTTGTCCAAAAGCATCTTACTTCTGAGAGTTGAGCTCAGCCTCAGTCCCTCACAGTTCCACACTGCCTGCAGAGTGAGTTTCACACGTCTTCACCAGAGACGATTGCCAGAGGCTTCTGAGTACAAGTTAACAATGCAGACCTGGAGGGTATCTCCAGGTGCAGTAGAGTGGTAATCTTGGAACCTCCTGACTCAGAGTACTGCTACATTCTCACTGCCATAGGAATGCAGCTAGTTGACAGCTGGATTCAAGACATGCTTCCCTGTGAGAGCTGAGGACAGGGGAGAACCGTCCCGCATCCTGCCTGACTGTAGGAGTAGCTGCTAACAATCTTATGTTAGTGGCTGGGAGAGGTTGCGGGAAAAGCATGTGTGAGCACTGGGCCTGAACTCCCGTGTATCTGAGTTGAATACAGCGATTTCCAACGGCTTTCCTCAATCAGAGTGTAGCTGGGTTCCAAATCCCATGTACGAGCGGGTAGCAGACATCTGCCTCCCATGCATACACACTTCTGAGAGTTGAGCTTATGGCCTGTACCTCCACATCCAGCCTGCTGGTTCGAAAAGGCTTGGCTTCTAAAAGGCCTAGGCTCGCTGTTAGACGGAAGTGCTGGGAGAGGTAATTGGAATCTCCCGGCACACAAGACGAGTGCCTCCAGGCTCAGTCCAGCGATTTCCTAGTAATTCCTGTGGTAGACTGGTGCTACATACTAAGTTCCATACGTGAGAGGGTAGCTGAACGCCTTGTCCAAAAGCATCTTACTTCTGAGAGTTGAGCTCAGCCTCAGTCCCTCACAGTTCCACACTGCCTGCAGAGTGAGTTTCGCAGGTTTTCAGCAGAGAGGTTTGGCAGAGGCTTCTGAGACGCAGGGTAACAATGCAGACCTGGAGGGTATCCCCAGGTGCAGTAGACTGGTAATCTTGGAACCTCCTGACTCAGAGTACTGCTACCTTCTCACTGCCATAGGAATGCAGCTAGTTGACAGCTGGCTTCAAGACATGCTTCCATGTGAGAGCTGAGGACAGGGCAGAACCCTCCCGCATCCTGCCTGACTGTAGGAGTAGCTGCTAACATCCTAATGTTAGTGGCTGGGAGAGGTTGCGGGAAAAGCATGTGTGAGCACTGGGCCTGAACTCCCGTGTATCTGAGTTGAATACAGCGATTTCCAACGGCTTTCCTCAACCAGAGTGTAGCTAGGTTCCAAATCCCATGTCCGAGCGGGTAGCAGACATCTGCCTCCCATGCATACACACTTCTGAGAGTTGAGCTTATGGCCTGTACCTCCACATCCAGCCTGCTGGTACCCTTATCTTCTAAAAGGCCTAGGCTCGCTGTTTGACGGAAGTGCTGGGAGAGGTAATTGGAATCTCCCGGCACACAAGACGAGTGCCTCCAAGCTCAATTCACGATTTCCCAGTAATTCTTGTGGTAGACAGGTGCTACATGCTAAGTTCCATATGTGAGAAGGTAGCTGAACGCCTTGTCCAAAAGCATCTTACTTCTGAGAGTTGAGCTCAGCCTCAGTCCCTCACAGTTCCACACTGCCTGCAGAGTGAGTTTCACACGTCTTCACCAGAGACGATTGCCAGAGGCTTCTGAGTACAAGTTAACAATGCAGACCTGGAGGGTATCTCCAGGTGCAGTAGAGTGGTAATGTTGGAACCTCCTGACTCAGAGTACTGCTACATTCTCACTGCCATAGGAATGCAGCTAGTTGACAGCTGGCTTCAAGACATGCTTCCCTGTGAGAGCTGAGGACAGGGCAGAACCCTCCCGCATCCTGCCTGACTGTAGGAGTAGCTGCTAACATCCTTATGTTAGTGGCTGGGAGAGGTTGCGGGAAAAGCATGTGTGAGCACTGGGCCTGAACTCCCGTGTATCTGAGTTGAATACAGCGATTTCCAACGGCTTTCCTCAATCAGAGTGTAGCCAGGTTCCAACTCCCATGTCCGAGTGGGTAGCAGACATCTGCCTCCCATGCATACACACTTCTGAGAGTTGAGCTTATGGCCTGTACCTCCACAGCCAGCCTGCTGGTACCCTTGGCTTCTAAAAGGCCTAGGCTCGCTGTTTGACGGAAGTGCTGGGAGAGGTAATTGGAATCACCCGGCACACAAGACTAGTGCCTCCAAGCTCAGTCCAGCGATTTCCTAGTAATTCCTGTGGTAGACTGGTGCTACATACTAAGTTCCATACGTGAGAGGGTAGCTGAACGCCTTGTCCAAAAGCATCTTACTTCTGAGAGTTGAGCTCAGCCTCAGTCCCTCACAGTTCCACACTGCCTGCAGAGTGAGTTTCGCAGGTCTTCAGCAGAGACGTTGGTCAGAGTCTTCTGAGATGAGGGTAACAATGCCGACCTGGAGTGTATCCCCAGGTGCAGTAGACTGGTAATCTTGGAACCTCCTGACTCAGAGTACTGCTACCTTTTCACTGCCATAGGAATGCAGCTAGTTGACAGCTGGCTTCAAGACATGCTTCCCTGTGAGAGCTGAGGACAGGGCAGAACTCTCTCGCATCCTGCCTGACTGTAGGAGTAGCTGCTAACATCCTTATGTTAGTGGCTGGGAGAGGTTGCGGGAAAAGCATGTGTGAGCACTGGGCCTGAACTCCCGTGTATCTGAGTTGAATACAGCGATTTCCAACGGCTTTCATCAATCAGAGTGTGGCCAGGTTCCAACTCCCATGTCCGAGTGGGTAGCAGACATCTGCCTCCCATGCATACACACTTCTGAGAGTTGAGCTTATGGCCTGTACCTCCACAGCCAGCCTGCTGGTACCCTTGGCTTCTAAAAGCCTAGGCTCGCTGTTTGACGGAAGTGTTGGGAGAGGTAATTGGAATCACCCGGCACACAAGACTAGTGCCTCCAAGCTCAGTCCAGCGATTTCCTAGTAATTCCTGTGGTAGACTGGTGCTACATACTAAGATCCATACGTGAGAGGGTAGCTGAACGCCTGTCCAAAAGCATCTTACTTCTGAGAGTTGAGCTCAGCCTCAGTCCCTCACAGTTCCACACTGCCTGCAGAGTGAGTTTCGCAGGTCTTCAGCAGAGACTTTTGCCAGAGGCTTCTGAGACGCAGGGTAACAATGCAGACCTGGAGGGTATCCCAAGGTGCAGTAGACTGGTAATCTTGGAACCTCCTGACTCAGAATACTGCTACCTTCTCACTGCCATAGGAATGCAGCTAGTTGACAGCTGGCTTCAAGACATGCTTCCCTGTGAGAGCTGAGGACAGGGCAGGACCCTCCCGCATCCTGCCTGACTGTAGGAGTAGCTGCTAACATCCTAATGTTAGTGGCTGGGAGAGGTTGCGAGAAAAGCATGTGTGAGCACTGGGCCTGAACTCCCGTGTATCTGAGTTGAATACAGCGATTTCCAACGGCTTTCCTCAACCAGAGTGTAGCTAGGTTCCAAATCCCATGTACGAGCGGGTAGCAGACATCTGCCTCCCATGCATACACACTTCTGAGAGTTGAGCTTATGGCCTGTACCTCCACATCCAGCCTGCTGGTACCCTTGGATTCTAAAAGGCCTAGGCTCGCTGTTTGACGGAAGTGCTGGGAGAGGTAATTGGAATCTCCCGGCACACAAGACGAGTGCCTCCAAGCTCAATTCACGATTTCCCAGTAATTCTTGTGGTAGACAGGTGCTACATACTAAGTTCCATATGTGAGAAGGTAGCTGAACGCCTTGTCCAAAAGCATCTTACTTCTGAGAGTTGAGCTCATCCTCAGTCCCTCACAGTTCCAAACTGCCTGCAGAGTGAGTTTCACACGTCTTCACCAGAGACGATTGCCAGAGGCTTCTGAGTACAAGTTAACAATGCAGACCTGGAGGGTATCTCCAGGTGCAGTAGAGTGGTAATCTTGGAACCTCCTGACTCAGAGTACTGCTACCTTCTCACTGCCTTAGGAATGCAGCTAGTTGACAGCTGGCTTCAAGACATGCTTCCCTGTGAGAGCTGAGGACAGGGCAGATCCCTCCCGCATCCTGCCTGACTGTAGGAGTAGCTGCTAACATCCTTATGTTAGTGGCTGGGAGAGGTTGCGGGAAAAGCATGTGTGAGCACTGGGCCTGAACTCCCGTGTATCTGAGTTGAATACAGCGATTTCCAACGGCTTACATCAATCAGAGTGTAGCCAGGTTCCAACTCCCATGTCCGAGTGGGTAGCAGACATCTGCCTCCCATGCATACACACTTCTGAGAGTTGAGCTTATGGCCTGTACCTCCACAGCCAGCCTGCTGGTACCCTTGGCTTGTAAAAGGCCTAGGCTCGCTGTTTGACGGAAATGTTTGGAGAGGTAATTGGAATCACCCGGCACACAAGACTAGTGCCTCCAAGCTCAGTCCAGCGATTTCCTAGTAATTCCTGTGGTAGACTGGTGCTACATACTAAGTTCCATACGTGAGAGGGTAGCTGAATGCCTTGTCCAAAAGCATCTTACTTCTGAGAGTTGAGCTCAGCCTCAGTCCCTCACAGTTCCACACTGCCTGCAGAGTGAGTTTCGCAGGTCTTCAGCAGAGACGTTGGCCAGAGGCTTCTGAGATGAGGGTAACAATGCAGGCCTGGAGTGTATCCCCAGGTGCAGTAGACTGGTAATCTTGGAACCTCCTGACTCAGAGTACTGCTACCTTCTCAATGCCATAGGAATGCAGCTAGTTGACAGCTGGCTTCAACACATGCTTCCCTGTGAGAGCTGAGGACAGGGCAGAACCCTCCCGCATCCTGCCTGACTGTAGGAGTAGCTGCTAACATCCTAATGTTAGTGGCTGGGAGAGGTTGCGGGAAAAGCATGTGTGAGCACTGGGCCTGAACTCCCGTGTATCTGAGTTGAATACAGTGATTTCCAACGCCTTTCATCAATCAGAGTGTAGCTAGGTTCCAAATCCCAAGTACGAGCGGGTAGCAGACATCTGCCTCCCATGCATACACACTTCTGAGAGTTGAGCTTATGGCCTGTACCTCCACATCCAGCCTGCTGTTTCGAAAAGGCTTGGCTTCTAAAAGGCCTAGGCTCGCTGTTTGACGGAAGTGCTGGGAGAGGTAATTGGAATCTCCCGGCACACAAGACGAGTGCCTCCAAGCTCAATTCACGATTTCCCAGTAATTCTTGTGGTAGACAGGTGCTACATACTAAGTTCCATATGTGAGAAAGTAGCTGAACGCGTTGTCCAAAAGCATCTTACTTCTGAGAGTTGAGCTCAGGCTCAGTCCATCACAGTTCCACACTGCCTGCAGAGTGAGTTTCACACGTCTTCACCAGAGACGATTTCCAGAGGCTTCTGAGTACAAGTTAACAATGCAGACCTGGAGGGTATCTCCAGGTGCAGTAGAGTGGTAATCTTGGAACCTCCTGACTCAGAGTACTGCTACCTTCTCACTGCCATAGGAATGCAGCTAGTTGACAGCTGGCTTCAAGACATGCTTCCCTGTGAGAGCTGAGGACAGGGCAGAACCCTCCCGCATCCTGCCTGACTGTAGGAGTAGCTGGTAACATCCTTATGTTAGTGGCTGGGATAGGTTGCGGGAAAAGCATGTGTGAGCACTGGGCCTGAACTCCCGTGTATCTGAGCGAATACAGCGATTTCCAACGGCTTTCATCAATCAGAGTGTAGTCACGTTCCAACTCCCATGTCCGAGTGGGTAGCAGACATCTGCCTCCCATGCATACACACTTCTGAGAGTTGAGCTTATGGCCTGTACCTCCACAGCCAGCCTGCTGGTACCCTTGGCTTCTAAAAGGCCTAGGATTGCTGTTTGACGGAAGTGTTGGGAGAGGTAATTGGAATCACCCGACACACAAGACTAGTGCCTCCAAGCTCAGTCCAGCGATTTCCTAGTAATTCCTGTGGTAGACTGGTGCTACATACTAAGTTCCATACATGACAGGGTAGGTGAACGCCTTGTCCAAAAGCATCTTACTTCTGAGAGTTGAGCTCAGCCTCAGTCCCTCACAGTTCCACACTGCCTGCAGAGTGAGTTTCGCAGGTTTTCAGCAGAGACGTTTGGCAGAGGCTTCTGAGACGCGGGGTAACAGTGCAGACCTGGAGGGTATCCCCAGGTGCAGTAGACTGGTAATCTTGGAACCTCCTGACTCAGAGTACTGCTACCTTCTCACTGCCATAGGAATGCAGCTAGTTGACAGCTGGCTTCAAGACATGCTTCCATGTGAGAGCTGAGGACAGGGCAGAACCCTCCCGCATCCTGCCTGACTGTAGGAGTAGCTGCTAACATCCTAATGTTAGTGGCTGGGAGAGGTTGCGGGAAAAGCATGTGTGAGCACTGGGCCTGAACTCCCGTGTATCTGAGTTGAATACAGCGATTTCCAACGGCTTTCCTCAACCAGAGTGTAGCTAGGTTCCAAATCCCATGTCCGAGCGGGTAGCAGACATCTGCCTCCCATGCATACACACTTCTGAGAGTTGAGCTTATGGCCTGTACCTCCACATCCAGCCTGCTGGTACCCTTGTCTTCTAAAAGACCTAGGCTCGCTGTTTGACGGAAGTGCTGGGAGAGGTAATTGGAATTTCCCGGCACACAAGACGAGTGCCTCCAAGCTCAATTCACGATTTCCCAGTAATTCTTGTGGTAGACAGGTGCTACATACTACGTTCCATATGTGAGAAGGTAGCTGAACGCCTTGTCCAAAAGCATCTTACTTCTGAGAGTTGAGCTCAGCCTCAGTCCCTCACAGTTCCACACTGCCTGCAGAGTGTGTTTCACACGTCTTCACCAGAGACGATTGCCAGAGGCTTCTGAGTACAAGTTAACAATGCAGACCTGGAGGGTATCTCCAGGTGCAGTAGAGTGGTAATCTTCGAACCTCCTGACTCAGAGTACTGCTACATTCTCACTGCCATAGGAATGCAGCTAGTTGACAGCTGGCTTCAAGACATGCTTCCCTGTGAGAGCTGAGGACAGGGCAGAACCCTCCCGCATCCTGCCTGACTGTAGGAGTAGCTGCTAACAATCTTATGTTAGTGGCTGGGAGAGGTTGCGGGAAAAGCATGTGTGAGCACTGGGCCTGAACTCCCGTGTATCTGAGTTGAATACAGCGATTTCCAACGGCTTTCCTCAATCAGAGTGTAGCCAGGTTCCAACTCCCATGTCCGAGTGGGTAGCAGACATCTGCCTCCCATGCATACACACTTCTGAGAGTTGAGCTTATGGCCTGTACCTCCACAGCCAGCCTGCTGGTACCCTTGGCTTCTAAAAGGCCTAGGCTCGCTGTTTGACGGAAGTGCTGGGAGAGGTAATTGGAATCACCCGGCACACAAGACTAGTGCCTCCAAGCTCAGTCCAGCGATTTCCTAGTAATTCCTGTGGTAGACTGGTGCTACATACTAAGTTCCATACGTGAGAGGGTAGCTGAACGCCTTGTCCAAAAGCATCTTACTTCTGAGAGTTGACTCAGCCGAGTCCCTCACAGTTCCACACTGCCTGCAGAGTGAGTTTCGCAGGTCTTCAGCAGAGACGTTTGCCAGAGGCTTCTGAGACGCAGGGTAACAATGCAGACCTGGAGGGTATCCCCAGGTGCAGTAGACTGGTAATCTTGGAACCTCCTGACTCAGAATACTGCTACCTTCTCACTGCCATAGGAATGCAGCTCGTTGACAGCTGGCTTCAAGACATGCTTCCCTGTGAGAGCTGAGGACAGGGCAGAACCCTCCCGCATCCTGCCTGACTGTAGGAGTAGCTGCTAACATCCTAATGTTAGTTGCTGGGAGAGGTTGTGGGAAAAGCATGTGTGAGCACTGGGCCTGAACTCCCGTGTATCTGAGTTGAATACAGCGATTTCCAACGGCTTTCCTCAACCAGAGTGTAGCTAGGTTCCAAATCCCATGTACGAGCGGGCAGCAGACATCTGCCTCCCGTGAATACACACTTCTGAGAGTTGAGCTTATGGCCTGTACCTCCACATCCAGCCTGCTAGTTCGAAAAGGCTTGGCTTCTAAAAGGCCTAGGCTCGCTGTTTGACGGAAGTGCTGGGAGAGGTAATTGGAATCTCCCGGCACACAAGACGAGTGCCTCCAAGCTCAATTCACGATTTCCCAGTAATTCTAGTGGTAGACAGGTGCTACATACTAAGTTCCATATGTGAGAAGGTAGCTGAACGCCTTGTCCAAAAGCATCTTACTTCTGAGAGTTGAGCTAACCCTCAGTCCCTCACAGTTCCACACTGCCTGTAGAGTGAGTTTCACACGTCTTCACCAGAGACGATTGCCAGAGGCTTCTGTGTATAAGTTAAGAATGCAGACCTGGGGGGTATCTCCAAGTGCAGTAGAGTGGTAATCTTGGAACCTCCTGACTCAGAGTACTGCTACTTTCTCACTGCCATAGGAATGCAGCTAGTTGACAGCTGGCTTCAAGACATGCTTCCCTGTGAGAGCTGAGGACAGGGCAGAACCCTCCCGCATCCTGCCTGACTGTAGGAGTAGCTGCTAACATCCTTATGTTAGTGGCTGGGAGAGGTTGCGGGAAAAGCATGTGTGAGCACTGGGCCTGAACTCCCGTGTATCTGAGTTGAGTAGAGCGATTTCCAACGGCTTTCATCAATCAGAGTATAGCCATGATCCAACTCCCATGTCCGAGTGGGTAGCAGACATCTGCCTCCCATGCATACACACTTCTGAGAGTTGAGCTTATGGCCTGTACCTCCACAGCCAGCCTGCTGGTACCCTTGGCTTCTAAAAGGCCTAGGCTCGCTGTTTGACGGAAGTGCTGGGAGAGCTAATTGGAATGTCCCGGCACACAAGACGAGTGCCTCCAAGCTCAATTCACGATTTCCCAGTAATTCTTGTGGTAGACAGGTGCTACATACTAAGTTCCATATGTGAGAAGGTAGCTGAACGCTTGTCCAAAAGCATCTTACTTCTGAGAGTTGAGCTCAGCCTCAGTCCCTCACAGTTCCACACTGCCTGCAGAGTGAGTTTCACACGTCTTCACCAGAGACCATTGCCAGAGGCTTCTGAGTACAAGTTAACAATGCAGACCTGGAGGGTATCTCCAGGTGCAGTAGACTGGTAATCTTGGAACCTCCTGACTCAGAGTACTGCTACCTTCTCACTGCCATAGGAATGCAGCTAGTTGACAGCTGGCTTCAAGACATGCTTCCCTGTGAGAGCTGAGGACAGGGCAGAACCCTCCCGCATCCTGCCTGACTGTAGGAGTAGCTGCTAACATCCTTATGTTAGTGGCTGGGAGAGGTTGCGGGAAAAGCAAGTGTGAGCACTGGGCCTGAACTCCCGTGTATCTGAGTTGAATACAGCGATTTCCAAAGGCTTTCATCAATCAGAGTGTAGCTAGGTTCCAAATCCCATGTACGAGCGGGTAGCAGACATCTGCCTCGCATGCATACACACTTCTGAGAGTTGAGCTTATGGCCTGTACCTCCACATCCAGCCTGCTGGTTCGAAAAGGCTTGGCTTCTAAAAGGCCTAGGCTCGCTGTTTGACGGAAGTGTTGGGAGAGGTAATTGGAATCACCCGGCACACAAGACTAGTGCCTGCAAGCTCAGTCAGGCGATTTCCTAGTAATTCCTGTGGTAGACTGGTGCTACATACTAAGTTCCATACGTGAGAGGGTAGCTGAACGCCTTGTCCAAAAGCATCTTACTTCTGAGAGTTGAGCTCAGCCTGTCCCTCACAGTTCCACAATGCCTGCAGAGTGAGTTTCGCAGGTCTTCAGCAGAGACGTTTGCCAGAGGCTTCTGAGACGCAGGGTAACAATGCAACCTGGAGGGTATCTCCAGGTGCAGTAGAGTGGTAATCTTGGAACCTCCTGACTCAGAGTACTGCTACCTTCTCACTGCCATAGGAATGCAGCTAGTTGACAGCTGGCTTCAAGACATGCTTTCCTGTGAGAGCTGAGGACAGGGCAGAACCCTCCCGCATCCTGCCTGACTGTAGGAGTAGCTGCTAACATCCTTATGTTAGTGGCTGGGAGAGGTTGCGGGAAAAGCATGTGTGAGCACTGGGCCTGAACTCCCGTGTATCTGAGTTGAATACAGCGATTTCCAACGGCTTACATCAATCAGAGTGTAGCCAGGTTCCAACTCCCATGTCCGAGTGGGTAGCAGACATCTGCCTCCCATGCATACACACTTCTGAGAGTTGAGCTTATGGCCTGTACCTCCACAGCCAGCCTGCTGGTACCCTTGGCTTGTAAAAGGCCTAGGCTCGCTGTTTGACGGAAATGTTGGGAGAGGTAATTGGAATCACCCGGCACACAAGACTAGTGCCTCCAGCTCAGTCCAGCGATTTCCTAGTAATTCCTGTGGTAGACTGGTGCTACATACTAAGTTCCATACGTGAGAGGGTAGCTGAATGCCTTGTCGAAAAGCATCTTACTTCTGAGAGTTGAGCTCAGCCTCAGTCCCTCACAGTTCCACACTGCCTGCAGAGTGAGTTTCGCAGGTCTTCAGCAGAGACGTTGGCCAGAGGCTTCTGAGATGAGGGTAACAATGCAGGCCTGGAGTGTATCCCCAGGTGCAGTAGACTGGTAATCTTGGAACCTCCTGACTCAGAGTACTGCTACCTTCTCACTGCCATAGGAATGCAGCTAGTTGACAGCTGGCTTCAAGACATGCTTCCCTGTGAGAGCTGAGGACAGGGCAGAACCCTCCCGCATCCTGCCTGACTGTAGGAGTAGCTGGTAACATCCTTATGTTAGTGGCTGGGAGAGGTTGCGGGAAAAGCATGTGTGAGCACTGGGCCTGAACTCCCGTGTATCTGTGTTGAATACAGTGATTTCCAACGCCTTTCATCAATCAGAGTGTAGCTAGGTTCCAAATCCCAAGTACGAGCGGGTAGCAGACATCTGCCTCCCATGCATACACACTTCTGAGAGTTGAGCTTATGGCCTGTACCTCCACATCCAGCCTGCTGTTTCGAAAAGGCTTGGCTTCTAAAAGGCCTAGGCTCGCTGTTTGACGGAAGTGCTGGGAGAGGTAATTGGAATCTCCCGGCACACAAGACGAGTGCCTCCAAGCTCAGTTCACGATTTCCCAGTAATTCTTGTGGTAGACAGGTGCTACATACTAAGTTCCATATGTGAGAAGGTAGCTGAACGCTTGTCCAAAAGCATCTTACTTCTGAGAGTTGAGCTCAGCCTCAGTCCCTCACAGTTCCACACTGCCTGCAGAGTGAGTTTCACACGTCTTCACCAGAGACCATTGCCAGAGGCTTCTGAGTACAAGTTAACAATGCAGACCTGGAGGGTATCTCCAGGTGCAGTAGACTGGTAATCTTGGAACCTCCTGACTCAGAGTACTGCTACCTTCTCACTGCCATAGGAATGCAGCTAGTTGACAGCTGGCTTCAAGACATGCTTCCCTGTGAGAGCTGAGGACAGGGCAGAACCCTCCCGCATCCTGCCTGACTGTAGGAGTAGCTGCTAACATCCTTATGTTAGTGGCTGGGAGAGGTTGCGGGAAAAGCATGTGTGAGCACTGGGCCTGAACTCCCGTGTATCTGAGTTGAATACAGCGATTTCCAACGGCTTTCATCAATCAGAGTGTAGCCAGGTTCCAACTCCCATGTCCGAGTGGGTAGCAGACATCTGCCTCCCATGCATACACACTTCTGAGTGTTGAGCTTATGGCCTGTACCTCCACAGCCAGCCTGCTGGTACCCTTGGCTTCTAAAATGCCTAGGCTCGCTGTTTGACGGAAGTGCTGGGAGAGGTAATTGGAATCACCCGGCACACAAGACTAGTGCCTCCAAGCTCAGTCCAGCGATTTCCTAGTAATTCCTGTGGTAGACTGGTGCTACATACTAAGTTCCATACGTGAGAGGGTAGCTGAACGCCTTGTCCAAAAGCATCTTACTTCTGAGAGTTGAGCTCAGCCTCAGTCCCTCACAGTTCCACACTGCCTGCAGAGTGAATTTCGCACGTCTTCACCAGAGACGTTTGCCAGAGGCTTCTGAGACGCAGGGTAACAATGCAGACCTTGAGGTATCCCCAGGTGCAGTAGACTGGTAATCTTTGAACCTCCTGACTCAGAGTACTGCTACCATCTCACTGCCATAGGAATGCAGCTAGTTGACAGCTGGCTTCAAGACATGCTTCCCTGTGAGAGCTGAGGACAGGGCAGAACCCTCCCGCATCCTGCCTGACTGTAGGAGTAGCTGCTAACATCCTTATGTTAGTGGCTGGGAGAGGTTACGGGAAAAGCCTGTGTGAGCACTGGGCCTGAACTCCCGTGTATCTGAGTTGAATACAGCGATTTCCAACGGCTTTCCTCAACCAGAGTGTAGCTAGGTTCCAAATCCCATGTACGAGCGGGTAGCAGACATCTGCCTCCCATGCATACACACTTCTGAGAGTTGAGCTTATGGCCTGTACCTCCACATCCAGCCTGCTGGTACCCTTGGCTCATAAAAGGCCTAGGCTCGCTGTTTGACGGAAGTGCTGGGAGAGGTAATGGGAATCTCCTGGCACACAAGACGAGTGCCTCCAAGCTCAATGCACGATTTCCCAGTAATTCTTGTGGTAGACAGGGGCGACATACTAAGTTCCATATGTGAAAAGTTAGCTGAACGCCTTGTCCAAAAGCATCTTACTTCTGAGAGTTGAGATCACACTCAGTCCCTCACAGTTCCACACTGCCTGCAGAGTGAGTTTCACACGTATTCACCAGGAACGATTTCCAGAGGCTTCTGAATACAAGTTAACAATGCAGGCCTGGAGGGTATCTCCAGGTGCAGTAGAGTGGTAATCTTGGAACCTCCTGACTCAGAGTACTGCTACCTTCTCACTGCCATAAGAATGCAGCTAGTTGACAGCTGGCTTCAAGACATGCTTCCCTGTGAGAGCTGAGGACAGGGCAGAACCCTCCCGCATCCTGCCTGACTGTAGGAGTAGCTGCTAACATCCTAATGTTAGTGGCTGGGAGAGGTTGCGGGAAAAGCATGTGTGAGCACTGGGCCTGAACTCCCGTGTATCTGAGTTGAATACACTGGTTTCCAATGGCCTTCTTCAATCACAGTGTAGCTAGGTTCCAGCTCCCATGTCCGAGTGGGTAGCAGATATCTGCCTCCCATGCATACACACTTCTGAGTGTTGAGCTTATAGCCTGTACCTCCACTTCCAGCCTGCTGGTACCCTTGGCTTCTAAAAGGCCTAGGCTCGCTGTTTGACGGAAGTGCTGGGAGAGGTAATTGGAATCTCCCGGCACACAAGACGAGTGCCTCCAAGCTCAATGCACGATTTCCCAATAATTCTTGTGGTAGACAGGGGCGACATACTAAGTTCCATATGTGAGAAGATAGCTGAACCCCTTGTCCAAAAGCATCTTACTTCTGAGAGTTGAGCTCACACTCAGTCCCTCACAGTTCCACACTGCCTGCAGAGTGAGTTTCACACGTCTTCACCAGAGACGATTGCCAGAGGCTTCTGAGTACAAGTTAACAATGCAGACCTGAAGGGTATCTCCAGTTGCAGTAGAGTGGTAATCTTGGAACCTCCTGACTCAGAGTACTGCTACCTTCTCACTGCCATAGGAATGCAGCTAGTTGACAGCTGGCTTCAAGACATGCTTCCCTGTGAGAGCTGAGGACAGTGCAGAACCCTCCCACATACTGCCTGACTTAGGAGTAGCTGCTAACATCCTAATGTTAGTGGCTGGGAGAGGTTGCGGGAAAAGCATGTGTGAGCACTGGGCCTGAACTCCCGTGTATCTGAGTTGAATACAGCGATTTCCAACGGCTTTCCTCAACCAGAGCGTAGCTAGGTTCCAAATCCCATGTCCGAGAGGGTAGCAGACATCTGCCTCCCATGCATACACACTTCTGAGAGTTGAGCTTATGGCCTGTACCTCCACAGCCAGCTTGCTGGTACCCTTGGCTTCTAAAAGGCCTAGGCTCGCTGTGTGACGGAAGTGCTGTGAGAGGTAATTGGAATCACCCGGCACACAATAGTAGTGCCTCCAAGCTCAGTCCAGCGATTTCCCAGTAATTCCTGTGGTAGACTGGTGCTACATACAAAGTTCCATACGTGAGAGTGTAGCTGAACGCCTTGTCCAAAAGCATCTTACTTCTAGAGTTGAGCTCACCCTCAGTCCCTCACAGTTCCACACTGCCTGCAGAGTGAGTTTCACAGGTCTTCACCAGAGACGTTTGCCAGAGGCTTCTGATACGCAAGGTAACAATGCAGACCTGGAGGGTATCCCCAGGTGCAGTAGACTGGTAATCTTGGAACCTCCTGACTCAGAATACTGCTACCTTCTCACTGCCATAGGAATGCAGCTAGTTGACAGCTGGCTTCAAGACATGCTTCCTGTGAGAGCTGAGGACAGGGCAGAACCCTCCCGCATCCTGCCTGACTGTAGGAGTAG
Organism: Canis lupus baileyi; assembly: GCF_048164855.1. Taxonomy (NCBI): domain Eukaryota; kingdom Metazoa; phylum Chordata; class Mammalia; order Carnivora; family Canidae; genus Canis; species Canis lupus. The sequence continues at coordinate 75,290,440 of NC_132844.1, read as the reverse complement.
CTGCTAACATCCTAATGTTAGTGGCTGGGAGAGGTTGCGGGAAAAGCATGTGTGAGCACTGGGCCTGAACTCCCGTGTATCTGAGTTGAATACAGTGATTTCTAACGGCTTTCCTCAACCAGAGTGTAGCTAGGTTCCAACTCCCATGTCCGAGTCGGTAGCAGACATCTGCCTCCCATGCATACACACTTCTGAGAGTTGAGCTTATGGCCTGTACCTCCACATCCAGCCTGCTGGTACCCTTGGCTTCTAAAAGGCCTAGGCTCGCTGTTTGTCGGAAGTGCTGGGAGAGGTAATTGGAATCTCCCGGTACACAAGACGAGTGCCTCCAAGCTCAATGAACGATTTCCCAGTAATTCTTTTGGTAGACAGGGGCCACATACTAAGTTCCATATGTGAGAAGGTAGCTGAACGCCTTGTCCAAAAGGATCTTACTTCTGAGAGTTGAGATCACACTCAGTCCCTCACAGTTCCACACTGCCTGCAGAGTGAGTTTCACACGTCTTCACTATGGACGATTGCCAGAGGCTTCTGACTACAAGTTAACAATGCAGGCCTGGAAGGTATCTCCAGGTGCAGTAGGGTGGTAATCTTGGAACCTCCTGACTCAGAGTACTGCTACCTTCTCACTGCCATAGGAATGCAGCTAGTTGACAGCTGGCTTCAAGACATGCTTCCCTGTGAGAGCTGAGGACAGGGCAGAACACTCCCGCAACCTGCCTGACTGTAGGAGTAGCTGCTAACATCCTAATGTTAGTGGCTGGGAGAGGTTGCGGGAAAAGCATGTGTGAGCACTGGGCCTGAACTCCCGTGTATCTGAGTTGAATACAGTGATTTCCAATGGCCTTCTTCAATCACAGTGTAGCTAGATTCCAGCTCCCATGTCCGAGTGGGTAACAGATATCTGCCTCCCATGCATACACACTTCTGATAGTTGAGCTTATAGCCTGTACCTCCACATCCAGCCTGTTGGTACCCTTGGCTTCTATAAGGCCTAGGCTCGCTGTTTGACGGAAGTGTTGGGAGAGGTAATTGGAATCTCCCGGCACACAAGACGAGTGCCTCCAAGCTCAATTCACGATTTCCCAGTAATTCTTGATGTAGACAGGTGTTACATACTAAGTTCCATATGTGAGAAGGTAGCTGAACGCCTTGTCCAAAAGCATCTTACTTCTGAGAGTTGAGCTCACCCTCAGTCCCTCACAGTTCCACACTGCCTGCAGAGTGAGTTTCACACGTCTTCACCAGAGACGATTGCCAGAGGCTTCTGAGTACAAGTTAACAATGCAGACCTGGAGGGTATCTCCAGGTGCAGTAGAGTGGTAATCTTGGAACCTCCTGACTCAGAGTACTGCTACCTTCTCACTGCCATAGGAATGCAGCTAGTTGACAGCTGGCTTCAAGACATGCTTCCCGGAGGAGCAAGATGGCGGAAGAGTAGGGTCTCCAAATCACCTGTCTCCACCAAACTACCTAGAGAACCTTCAAATTATCCTGAAAATCTTTGAATTCGGCCTGAGATTTAAAGAGAGACCAGCTGGAATGCAACAGTGAGAAGAGTTCGCGCTTCTATCAAGGTAGGAAGACGGGGAAAAAGAAGTAAAGAAACAAAGGCCTCCAAGGGGGAGGGGCCCCGCGAGGAGCCGGGCTGAGGCCGGGGCGAGTGTCCCCAGGACAGGAGAGCCCCGTCCCGGAGACGCAGGAGCTGCACCGACCTTCCTGGGCGGAAAGGGGCTCGAGGGGAGTTGGAGCAGGACCCAGGAGGGAGGGGATGCCCTCGGGCTCCCCGGGACAGTAACAGCTACTGCGCGCCCAGGAGAGTGCGCCGAGCTCCCTAAGGGCTGCAGCGCGCACGGCGGGACCCGGAGCAGCTCGGAGGGGCTCGGGCGGCGGCTCCGCGGAGGGGGCTGCGTGGAGTGGGCTGCGCGGCCCCGGGAGCAGCTCGGCCGGGCTCGGGCAGAGGAAGAGGCTCCGTGCAGAGGGGCCTGCGCGGTTCCAGAAGCAGCTCGGAGGGCTCGGGCGGCAGCTCCGCGGAGGGGGCTGCGCGGCCCGGGAGCGCGAATCCACCAGCGCAGGCTCCGGAGCACAGGGCGCCGGGACACAGCCCAGGATCCGGCCTCTTCCGGGACAGGCAGAGGCCGGGAGGGCCCAGGACAGCAAGGAAGCTCCTGCCCCGAGCTGAGCAGATCAGCGGCCCCGCCCCGGAGCCTCCAGGCCCTGTAGACGGAGTTCCTGCCGGAGCTGAATCCAGGTTTCCAGAGCTGCCCCGCCACTGGGGCTGTTCCTCCTGCGGCCTCACGGGGTAAACACCCCCCATGAGCCCTGCACCAGGCAGGGGGCAGAGTAGCTCCCCCAACTGCTGACACCTGAAAATCAGCGCAACAGGCCCCTCCCCCAGAACACCAGCTAGACTGACAACTTCCAGGAGAAGCCAAGGGACTTAAAGAACACAGAATCAGAAGATACTCCCCTGTGGTTCTTTTTTTTTTTTTTTTGGTTTTTTTTTGTTTTTTTTTTTTGTTGTTTTGTTTTGTTTTTTGTTTTGTTTTGTTTTGTTTTGTTTTGTTTTGCTTTTTGATTTGTTTCCTTCCCCCACCCCCCCTTTTTTTCTCCTTTCTTTTTCTTTCTCTTTTTCTTCTTTTTTTTTCTTTCGTTTTTTTTTCTTTTCCCCTTTTTTTTCTCTTTCTCTTTTCTTTCCTTCTTTCTCTCCTCTCTTTTTCTCTTTTTCCCAATACAACTTGCTTTTGGCCACTCTGCACTGAGCAAAATGACTAGAAGGAAAACCTCACCTCAAAAGAAAGAATCAGAAACAGTCCTCTCTCCCACAGAGTTACAAAATCTGGATTACAATTCAATGTCAGAAAGCCAATTCAGAAGCACTATTATACAGCTACTGGTGGCTCTAGAAAAAAGCATAAAGGACTCAAGAGACTTCGTGACTGCAGAATTTAGAGCTAATCAGGCAGAAATTAAAAATCAATTGAATGAGATGCAATCCAAACTAGAAGTCCTAACGACGAGGGTTAACGAGGTGGAAGAACGGGTGAGTGACATAGAAGACAAGTTGATAGCAAAGAGGGAAACTGAGGAAAAAAGAGACAAACAATTAAAAGACCATGAAGATAGATTAAGGGAAATAAACGACAGCCTGAGGAAGAAAAACCTACGTTTAATTGGGGTTCCCGAGGGCGCCGAAAGGGACAGAGGGCCAGAATATGTATTTGAACAAATTCTAGCTGAAAACTTTCCTCATCTGGGAAGGGAAACAGGCATTCAGATCCAGGAAATAGAGAGATCCCCCCCTAAAATCAATAAAAACCGTTCAACACCTCGACATTTAATTGTGAAGCTTGCAAATTCCAAAGATAAGGAGAAGATCCTTAAAGCAGCAAGAGACAAGAAATCCCTGACTTTTATGGGGAGGAGTATTAGGGTAACAGCAGACCTCTCCACAGAGACCTGGCAGGCCAGAAAGGGCTGGCAGGATATATTCAGGGTCCTAAATGAAAAGAACATGCAACCAAGAATACTTTATCCAGCAAGGCTCTCATTCAAAATGGAAGGAGAGATAAAGAGCTTCCAAGACAGACAGCAACTAAAAGAATATGTGACCTCCAAACCAGCTCTGCAAGAAATTTTAAGGGGGACTCTTAAAATTCCCCTTTAAGAAGAAGTTCAGTGGAACAGTCCACAAAAACAAAGACTGAATAGATATCATGATGACACTAAACTCATATCTCTCAATAGTAACTCTGAATGTGAACGGGCTTAATGACCCCATCAAAAGGCGCAGGGTTTCAGACTGGATAAAAAAGCAGGACCCATCTATTTGCTGTCTACAAGAGACTCATTTTAGACAGAAGGACACCTACAGCCTGAAAATAAAAGGTTGGAGAACCATTTACCATTCGAATGGTCCTCAAAAGAAAGCAGGGGTAACCATCCTTATATCAGATAAACTAAAATTTACCCCAAAGACTGTAGTGAGAGATGAAGAGGGACACTATATCATACTTAAAGGATCTATTCAACAAGAGGACTTAACAATCCTCAATATATATGCCCCGAATGTGGGAGCTGCCAAATATATAAATCAATTATTAACCAAAGTGAAGAAATACTTAGATAATAATACACTTATACTTGGTGACTTCAATCTAGCTCTTTCTATACTCGATAGGTCTTCTAAGCACAACATCTCCAAAGAAACGAGAGCTTTAAATGATACACTGGACCAGATGGATTTCACAGATATCTACAGAACTTTACATCCAAACTCAACTGAATACACATTCTTCTCAAGCGCACATGGAACTTTCTCCAGAATAGACCACATATTGGGACACAAATCGGGTCTGAACCGATACCAAAAGATTGGGATTGTCCCCTGCATATTCTCGGACCATAATGCCCTGAAATTAGAACTAAATCACAACAAGAAGTTTGGAAGGACCTCAAACACGTGGAGGTTAAGGACCATCCTGCTAAAAGATAAAAGGGTCAACCAGGAAATTAAGGAAGAATTAAAAAGATTCATGGAAACTAATGAGAATGAAGATACAACCGTTCAAAATCTTTGGGATGCAGCAAAAGCAGTCCTAAGGGGGAAATACATCGCAATACAAGCATCCATTCAAAAACTGGAAAGAACTCAAATACAAAAGCTAACCTTACACATAAAGGAGCTAGAGAAAAAACAGCAAATAGACCCTACACCCAAGAGAAGAAGGGAGTTAATAAAGATTCGAGCAGAACTCAACGAAATCGAGACCAGAAGAACTGTGGAACAGATCAACAGAACCAGGAGTTGGTTCTTTGAAAGAATTAATAAGATAGATAAACCATTAGCCAGCCTTATTAAAAGGAAGAGAGAGAAGACTCAAATTAATAAAATCATGAATGAGAAAGGAGAGATCACTACCAACACCAAGGAAATACAAACGATTTTAAAAACATATTATGAACAGCTATACGCCAATAAATTAGGCAATCTAGAAGAAATGGACGCATTCCTCGAAAGCCACAAACTACCAAAACTGGAACAGGAAGAAATAGAAAACCTGAACAGGCCAATAACCAGGGAGGAAATTGAAGCAGTCATCAAAAACCTCCCAAGACACAAGAGTCCAGGGCCAGATGGCTTCCCAGGGGAATTTTATCAAACGTTTAAAGAAGAAATCATACCTATTCTCCTAAAGCTGTTTGGAAAGATAGAAAGAGACGGAGTACTTCCAAATTCGTTCTATGAAGCCAGCATCACCTTAATTCCAAAACCAGACAAAGACCCCACCAAAAAGGAGAATTACAGACCAATATCCCTGATGAACATGGATGCAAAAATTCTCAACAAGATACTGGCCAATAGGATCCAACAGTACATTAAGAAAATTATTCACCATGACCAAGTAGGATTTATCCCTGGGACACAAGGCTGGTTCAACACCCGTAAAACAATCAATGTGATTCATCATATCAGCAAGAGAAAAACCAAGAACCATATGATCCTCTCATTGGATGCAAGAAAGCATTTGACAAAATACAGCATCCATTCCTGATCAAAACTCTTCAGAGTGTAGTAATAGAGGGAACATTCCTCGACATCTTAAAAGCCATCTATGAAAAGCCCACAGCAAATATCATTCTCAATGGGGAAGCACTGGGAGCCTTTCCCCTAAGATCAGGAACAAGACAGGGATGTCCACTCTCACCACTGCTGTTCAACATAGTACTGGAAGTCCTAGCCTCAGCAATCAGACAACAAAAAGACATTAAAGGCATTCAAATTGGCAAAGAAGAAGTCAAACTCTCCCTCTTCGCCGATGACATGATACTCTACATAGAAAACCCAAAAGTCTCCACCCCAAGATTGCTAGAACTCATAGAGCAATTCGGTAGCATGGCAGGATACAAAATCAATGCCCAGAAGTCAGTGGCATTTCTATACACTAACAATGAGACTGAAGAAAGAGAAATTAAGGAGTCAATCCCATTTACAATTGCACCCAAAAGCATAAGATACCTAGGAATAAACCTCACCAAAGATGTAAAGGATCTATACCCTCAAAACTATAGAACACTTCTGAAAGAAATTGAGGAAGACACAAAGAGATGGAAAAATATTCCATGCTCATGGATTGGCAGAATTAATATTGTGAAAATGTCAATGTTACCCAGGGCAATATACACGTTTAATGCAATCCCTATCAAAATACCATGGACTTTCTTCAGAGAGTTAGAACAAATTATTTTAAGATTTGTGTGGAATCAGAAAAGACCCCGAATAGCCAGGGGAATTTTAAAAAAGAAAACCATATCTGGGGGCATCACAATGCCAGATTTCAGGTTGTACTACAAAGCTGTGGTCATCAAGACAGTGTGGTACTGGCACAAAAACAGACACATAGATCAGTGGAACAGAATAGAGAATCCAGAAGTGGACCCTGAACTTTATGGGCAACTAATATTCGATAAAGGAGGAAAGACTATCCATTGGAAGAAAGACAGTCTCTTCAATAAATGGTGCTGGGAAAATTGGACATCCACATGCAGAAGAATGAAACTAGACCACTCTCTTTCACCATACACAAAGATAAACTCAAAATGGATGAAAGATCTAAATGTGAGACAAGATTCCATCAAAATCCTAGAGAAGAACACAGGCAACACCCTTTTTGAACTCGGCCATAGTAACTTCTTGCAAGATACATCCACGAAGACAAAAGAAACAAAAGCAAAAATGAACTATTGGGACTTCATCAAGATAAGAAGCTTTTGCACAGCAAAGGATACAGTCAACAAAACTCAAAGACAACCTACAGAATGGGAGAAGATATTTGCAAATGACATATCAGATAAAGGGCTAGTTTCCAAGATCTATAAAGAACTTATTAAACTCAACACCAAACAAACAAACAATCCAATCATGAAATGGGCAAAAGACATGAACAGAAATCTCACAGAGGAAGACATAGACATGGCCAACATGCATATGAGAAAATGTTCTGCATCACTTGCCATCAGGGAAATACAAATCAAAACTACAATGAGATACCACCTCACACCAGTGAGAATGGGGAAAATTAACAAGGCAGGAAACAACAAATGTTGGAGAGGATGCGGAGAAAAGGGAACCCTCTTACACTGTTGGTGGGAATGTGAACTGGTGCAGCCACTCTGGAAAACTGTGTGGAGGTTCCTCAAACAGTTAAAAATATACCTGCCCTACGACCCAGCAATTGCACTGTTGGGGATTTACCCCAAAGATACAAATGCAATGAAACGCCGGGACACCTGCACCCCGATGTTTATAGCAGCAATGGCCACGATAGCCAAACTGTGGAAGGAGCCTCGGTGTCCAACGAAAGATGAATGGATAAAGAAGATGTGGTTTATGTATACAATGGAATATTACTCAGCTATTAGAAATGACAAATACCCACCATTTGCTTCAACGTGGATGGAACTGGAGGCTATTATGCTGAGTGAAGTAAGTCAGTCGGAGAAGGACAAACATTATATGTTCTCATTCACTTGGGGAATATAAATAATAGTGAAAGGGAATATAAGGGAAGGGAGAAGAAATGTGTGGGAAATATCAGAAAGGGAGACAGAACGTAAAGACTGCTAACTCTGGGAAATGAACTAGGGGTGGTGGAAGGGCAGGAGGGCGGGGGGGGGAGTGAATGGGTGAGGGGCACTGGGTGTTATTCTGTATGTTGGTAGATTGAACACCAATAAAAAATAAATTAAAAAAATAAAAATAAAAAATAAAATAAAATACAAAAAAAAAAAAAAGACATGCTTCCCTGTGAGAGCTGAGGACAGGGCAGAACCCTCCCGCATCCTGCCTGACTGTAGGAGTAGCTGCTAACATCCTTATTTTGGTGGCTGGGAGAGGTTGCGGGAAAAGCATGTGTGAGCACTGGCCTGAACTCCCGTGTATCTGAGTTGAATACAGCGATTTCCAATGGCCTTCTTCAATCACAGTGTAGCTAGGTTCCAACTCCCATGTCCGAGTGGGTCGCAGACATCTGCCTCCAATGCATACACACTTCTGAGAGTTGAGCTTATGGCCTGTACCTCCACATCCAGCCTGCTGGTACCCTTGGCTTCTAAAAGGCCTAGGCTCGCTGTTTGACGGAAATGCTGGGAGAGGTAATTGGAATCACCCGGCACACAAGACTAGTGCCTCCCAGCTCAGTCCAGCGATTTCCTAATAATTCCTGAGGTAGACTGGTGCTACATACTAAGTTCCATATGTGAGAAGGTAGCTGAACGCCTTGTCCAAAAGCATCTTACTTCTGAGAGTTGAGCTCAGCCTCAGTCCCTCACAGTTCCACACTGCCTGCAGAGTGAGTTTCGCAGGTCGTCAGCAGAGACGTTTGCCAGAGGCTTCTGAGACGCAGGGTAACAATGCCGACCTGGAGGGTATCCCCAGTTGCAGTAGACTGGTAATCTTGGAACCTCCTGACTCAGAATACTGCTACCTTCTCACTGCCATAGGAATGCAGCTAGTTGACAGCTGGCTTCAAGACATGCTTCCCTGTGAGAGCTGAGGACAGGGCAGAACCCTCCCGCATCCTGCCTGACTGTAGGAGTAGCTGCTAACATCCTTATGTTAGGGGCTGGTAGTCGTTGCGGAAAAGCATGTGTGAGCACTGGGCCTGAACTCCCGTGTATCTGAGTTGAATACAGAGATTTCCAATGGCCTTCTTCAATCACAGCGTAGCTAGGTTCCAACTCCCATGTCCGAGTGGGTAGCAGACATCTGCCTCCCATACATACACACTTCTTAGAGTTGAGCTTATGGCCTGTACCTCCACATCCAGCCTGCTGGTATCCTTGGCTTCTAAAAGGCCTAGGCTCGCTGTTTGACGGAAGTGCTGGGAGAGGTAATTGGAATCACACGGCACACAAGACTAGTGCCTCCAAGCTCAGTCCAGCGATTTCCTAGTAAATCCTGTGGTAGACTGGTGCTACATACTAAGTTCCATACGTGAGAGGGTAGCTGAACGCCTTGCCCAAAAGCATCTTACTTCTGAGAGTTGAGCTCAGCCTCAGTCCCTCACAGTTCCACACTGCTTGCAGAGTGAGTTTCGCAGGTCTTCAGCAGAGACGTTTGCCAGAGGCTTCTGAGACGCAGGGTAACAATGCCGACCTGGAGGGTATCCCCAGGTGCAGTAGACTGGTAATCTTGGAACCTCCTGACTCAGAGTACTGCTGCCTTCTCACTGCAATAGGAATGCAGCTAGTTGACAGCTGGCTTCAAGACATGCTTCCCTGTGAGCGCTGAGGACAGGGCAGAACCCTCCCGCATCCTGCCTGACTGTAGGAGTAGCTGCTAACATCCAAATGTTAGTAGTTGGGAGAGGTTGCGGGAAAAGCATGTGTGAGCACTGGGCCTGAACTCCCGTGTATCTGAGTTGAATACAGCGATTTCCAACGGCTTTCATCAATCAGATTGTAGCCTGGTTCCATCTCCCATGTCCGAGTGGGTAGCAGACATCTGCCTCCCATGCATACACACTTCTGAGAGTTGAGCTTATGGCCTGTACCTCCACATCCAGCCTGCTGGTACCCATGGCTTCTAAAAGGCCTAGGCTCGCTGTTTGACGGAAGTGCTGGGAGAGGTAATTGGAATCACCCGGCACACAAGACTAGTGCCTCCAAGCTCAGTCCAGCGATTTCCTAGTAATTCCTGTGGTAGACTGGTGCTACATACTAAGTTCCATACGTGAGAGGGTAGCTGAACGTCTTGTCCAAAAGCATCTTACTTCTGAGAGTTGAGCTCAGCCTCAGTCCCTCACAGTTCCACACTGCCTGCAGAGTGAGTTTCGCAGGTCTTCAGGAGAGACGTTTGCCAGAGGCTTCTGAGACGCAGGGTAACAATGCAGACCTGGAGGGTATCCCCAGGTGCAGTAGACTGGTAATCTTGGAACCTCCTGACTCAGAGTACTGCTACCTTCTCACTGACATAGGAATGCAGCTAGTTGACAGCTGGCTTCAAGACATGCTTCCCTGTGAGAGCTGAGGACAGGGCAGAACCCTCCCGCATCCTGCCTGATTGTAGGAGTAGCTGCTAACATCCTAATGTTAGTGGCTGGGAGAGGTTGCGGGAAAAGCATGTGTGAGCACTGGGCCTGAACTCCCGTGTATCTGAGTTGAATACAGCGATTTCCAACGGCTTTCCTCAACCAGAGTGTAGCTAGGTTCCAAATCCCATGTACGAGCGTGTAGCAGACATCTGCCTCCCATGCATACACACTTCTGAGAGTTGAGCTTATGGCCTGTACATCCACATCCAGCCTGCTGGTACCCTTGGCTTCTAATAGGCCTAGGCTCGCTGTTTGACGGAAGTGCTGGGAGAGGTAATTGGAATCTCCCGGCACTCAAGACGAGTGCCTCCAAGCTCAATTCACGATTTCCCAGTAATTCTTGTGGCAGACAGGTGCTACATACTAAGTTCCATATGTGAGAAGGTAGCTGAACGCCTTGTCCAAAAGCATCTTACTTCTGAGCGTTGAGCTCACCCTCAGTCCCTCACAGTTCCACACTGCCTGCAGAGTGAGTTTCACACGTCTTCATCAGAGACGATTGCCAGAGGCTTCTGAGTACAAGTTAACAATGCAGACCTGGAGGGTATCTCCAGGTGCAGTAGAGTGGTAATCTTGGAACCTCCTGACTCAGAGTACTGCTACCTTCTCACTGCCATAGGAATGCAGCTAGTTGACAGCTGGCTTCAAGACATGCTTCCCTGTGAGAGCTGAGGACAGGGCAGAACCCTCCCGCATCCTGCCTGACTGTAGGAGTAGCTGCTAACATCCTTATGTTAGTGGCTGGGAGAGGTTGCGGGAAAAGCATGTGTGAGCACTGGGCCTGAACTCCCGTGTATCTGAGTTGAATACAGCGATTTCCAACGGCTTTCCTCAATCAGAGTGTAGCCAGGTTCCAACTCCCATGTCCGAGTGGGTAGCAGACATCTGCCTCCCATGCATACACACTTCTGAGAGTTGAGCTTATGGCCTGTACCTCCACAGCCAGCCTGCTGGTACCCTTGGCTTCTAAAAGGCCTAGGCTCGCTGTTTGACGGAAGTGCTGGGAGAGGTAATTGGAATCACCCGGCACACAAGACTAGTGCCTCCAAGCTCAGTCCAGCGATTTCCTAGTAATTCCTGTGGTAGACTGGTGCTACATACTAAGTTCCATACGTGAGAGGGTAGCTGAACGCCTTGTCCAAAAGCATCTTACTTCTGAGAGTTGAGCTCAGCCTCAGTCCCTCACAGTTCCACACTGCCTGCAGAGTGAGTTTCGCAGGTCTTCAGCAGATACGTTGGTCAGAGTCTTCTGAGATGAGGGTAACAATGCCGACCTGGAGTGTATCCCCAGGTGCAGTAGACTGGTAATCTTGGAACCTCCTGACTCAGAGTACTGCTACCTTTTCACTGCCATAGGAATGCAGCTAGTTGACAGCTGGCTTCAAGACATGCTTCCCTGTGATAGCTGAGGACAGGGCAGAACCCTCTCGCATCCTGCCTGACTGTAGGAGTAGCTGCTAACATCCTTATGTTAGTGGCTGGGAGAGGTTGCGGGAAAAGCATGTGTGAGCACTGGGCCTGAACTCCCGTGTATCTGAGTTGAATACAGCGATTTCCAACGGCTTTCATCAATCAGAGTGTGGCCAGGTTCCAACTCCCATGTCCGAGTGGGTAGCAGACATCTGCCTCCCATGCATACACACTTCTGAGAGTTGAGCTTATGGCCTGTACCTCCACAGCCAGCCTGCTGGTACCCTTGGCTTCTAAAAGCCTAGGCTCGCTGTTTGACGGAAGTGTTGGGAGAGGTAATTGGAATCACCCGGCACACAAGACTAGTGCCTCCAAGCTCAGTCCAGCGATTTCCTAGTAATTCCTGTGGTAGACTGGTGCTACATACTAAGATCCATACGTGAGAGGGTAGCTGAACGCCTGTCCAAAAGCATCTTACTTCTGAGAGTTGAGCTCAGCCTCAGTCCCTCACAGTTCCACACTGCCTGCAGAGTGAGTTTCGCAGGTCTTCAGCAGAGACTTTTGCCAGAGGCTTCTGAGACGCAGGGTAACAATGCAGACCTGGAGGGTATCCCAAGGTGCAGTAGACTGGTAATCTTGGAACCTCCTGACTCAGAATACTGCTACCTTCTCACTGCCATAGGAATGCAGCTAGTTGACAGCTGGCTTCAAGACATGCTTCCCTGTGAGAGCTGAGGACAGGGCAGGACCCTCCCGCATCCTGCCTGACTGTAGGAGTAGCTGCTAACATCCTAATGTTAGTGGCTGGGAGAGGTTGCGAGAAAAGCATGTGTGAGCACTGGGCCTGAACTCCCGTGTATCTGAGTTGAATACAGCGATTTCCAACGGCTTTCCTCAACCAGAGTGTAGCTAGGTTCCAAATCCCATGTACGAGCGGGTAGCAGACATCTGCCTCCCATGCATACACACTTCTGAGAGTTGAGCTTATGGCCTGTACCTCCACATCCAGCCTGCTGGTACCCTTGGATTCTAAAAGGCCTAGGCTCGCTGTTTGACGGAAGTGCTGGGAGAGGTAATTGGAATCTCCCGGCACACAAGACGAGTGCCTCCAAGCTCAATTCACGATTTCCCAGTAATTCTTGTGGTAGACAGGTGCTACATACTAAGTTCCATATGTGAGAAGGTAGCTGAACGCCTTGTCCAAAAGCATCTTACTTCTGAGAGTTGAGCTCATCCTCAGTCCCTCACAGTTCCAAACTGCCTGCAGAGTGAGTTTCACACGTCTTCACCAGAGACGATTGCCAGAGGCTTCTGAGTACAAGTTAACAATGCAGACCTGGAGGGAATCTCCAGGTGCAGTAGAGTGGTAATCTTGGAACCTCCTGACTCAGAGTACTGCTACCTTCTCACTGCCATAGGAATGCAGCTAGTTGACAGCTGGCTTCAAGACATGCTTCCCTGTGAGAGCTGAGGACAGGGCAGATCCCTCCCGCATCCTGCCTGACTGTAGGAGTAGCTGCTAACATCCTTATGTTAGTGGCTGGGAGAGGTTGCGGGAAAAGCATGTGTGAGCACTGGGCCTGAACTCCCGTGTATCTGAGTTGAATACAGCGATTTCCAACGGCTTACATCAATCAGAGTGTAGCCAGGTTCCAACTCCCATGTCCGAGTGGGTAGCAGACATCTGCCTCGCATGCATACACACTTCTGAGAGTTGAGCTTATGGCCTGTACCTCCACAGCCAGCCTGCTGGTACCCTTGGCTTGTAAAAGGCCTAGGCTCGCTGTTTGACGGAAATGTTTGGAGAGGTAATTGGAATCACCCGGCACACAAGACTAGTGCCTCCAAGCTCAGTCCAGCGATTTCCTAGTAATTCCTGTGGTAGACTGGTGCTACATACTAAGTTCCATACGTGAGAGGGTAGCTGAATGCCTTGTCCAAAAGCATCTTACTTCTGAGAGTTGAGCTCAGCCTCAGTCCCTCACAGTTCCACACTGCCTGCAGAGTGAGTTTCGCAGGTCTTCAGCAGAGACGTTGGCCAGAGGCTTCTGAGATGAGGGTAACAATGCAGGCCTGGAGTGTATCCCCAGGTGCAGTAGACTGGTAATCTTGGAACCTCCTGACTCAGAGTACTGCTACCTTCTCAATGCCATAGGAATGCAGCTAGTTGACAGCTGGCTTCAACACATGCTTCCCTGTGAGAGCTGAGGACAGGGCAGAACCCTCCCGCATCCTGCCTGACTGTAGGAGTAGCTGCTAACATCCTAATGTTAGTGGCTGGGAGAGGTTGCGGGAAAAGCATGTGTGAGCACTGGGCCTGAACTCCCGTGTATCTGAGTTGAATACAGTGATTTCCAACGCCTTTCATCAATCAGAGTGTAGCTAGGTTCCAAATCCCAAGTACGAGCGGGTAGCAGACATCTGCCTCCCATGCATACACACTTCTGAGAGTTGAGCTTATGGCCTGTACCTCCACATCCAGCCTGCTGTTTCGAAAAGGCTTGGCTTCTAAAAGGCCTAGGCTCGCTGTTTGACGGAAGTGCTGGGAGAGGTAATTGGAATCTCCCGGCACACAAGACGAGTGCCTCCAAGCTCAATTCACGATTTCCCAGTAATTCTTGTGGTAGACAGGTGCTACATACTAAGTTCCATATGTGAGAAAGTAGCTGAACGCGTTGTCCAAAAGCATCTTACTTCTGAGAGTTGAGCTCAGGCTCAGTCCATCACAGTTCCACACTGCCTGCAGAGTGAGTTTCACACGTCTTCACCAGAGACGATTTCCAGAGGCTTCTGAGTACAAGTTAACAATGCAGACCTGGAGGGTATCTCCAGGTGCAGTAGAGTGGTAATCTTGGAACCTCCTGACTCAGAGTACTGCTACCTTCTCACTGCCATAGGAATGCAGCTAGTTGACAGCTGGCTTCAAGACATGCTTCCCTGTGAGAGCTGAGGACAGGGCAGAACCCTCCCGCATCCTGCCTGACTGTAGGAGTAGCTGGTAACATCCTTATGTTAGTGGCTGGGATAGGTTGCGGGAAAAGCATGTGTGAGCACTGGGCCTGAACTCCCGTGTATCTGAGCGAATACAGCGATTTCCAACGGCTTTCATCAATCAGAGTGTAGTCACGTTCCAACTCCCATGTCCGAGTGGGTAGCAGACATCTGCCTCCCATGCATACACACTTCTGAGAGTTGAGCTTATGGCCTGTACCTCCACAGCCAGCCTGCTGGTACCCTTGGCTTCTAAAAGGCCTAGGATTGCTGTTTGACGGAAGTGTTGGGAGAGGTAATTGGAATCACCCGACACACAAGACTAGTGCCTCCAAGCTCAGTCCAGCGATTTCCTAGTAATTCCTGTGGTAGACTGGTGCTACATACTAAGTTCCATACATGACAGGGTAGGTGAACGCCTTGTCCAAAAGCATCTTACTTCTGAGAGTTGAGCTCAGCCTCAGTCCCTCACAGTTCCACACTGCCTGCAGAGTGAGTTTCGCAGGTTTTCAGCAGAGACGTTTGGCAGAGGCTTCTGAGACGCGGGGTAACAGTGCAGACCTGGAGGGTATCCCCAGGTGCTGTAGACTGGTAATCTTGGAACCTCCTGACTCAGAGTACTGCTACCTTCTCACTGCCATAGGAATGCAGCTAGTTGACAGCTGGCTTCAAGACATGCTTCCATGTGAGAGCTGAGGACAGGGCAGAACCCTCCCGCATCCTGCCTGACTGTAGGAGTAGCTGCTAACATCCTAATGTTAGTGGCTGGGAGAGGTTGCGGGAAAAGCATGTGTGAGCACTGGGCCTGAACTCCCGTGTATCTGAGTTGAATACAGCGATTTCCAACGGCTTTCCTCAACCAGAGTGTAGCTAGGTTCCAAATCCCATGTCCGAGCGGGTAGCAGACATCTGCCTCCCATGCATACACACTTCTGAGAGTTGAGCTTATGGCCTGTACCTCCACATCCAGCCTGCTGGTACCCTTGTCTTCTAAAAGACCTAGGCTCGCTGTTTGACGGAAGTGCTGGGAGAGGTAATTGGAATTTCCCGGCACACAAGACGAGTGCCTCCAAGCTCAATTCACGATTTCCCAGTAATTCTTGTGGTAGACAGGTGCTACATACTACGTTCCATATGTGAGAAGGTAGCTGAACGCCTTGTCCAAAAGCATCTTACTTCTGAGAGTTGAGCTCAGCCTCAGTCCCTCACAGTTCCACACTGCCTGCAGAGTGTGTTTCACACGTCTTCACCAGAGACGATTGCCAGAGGCTTCTGAGTACAAGTTAACAATGCAGACCTGGAGGGTATCTCCAGGTGCAGTAGAGTGGTAATCTTCGAACCTCCTGACTCAGAGTACTGCTACATTCTCACTGCCATAGGAATGCAGCTAGTTGACAGCTGGCTTCAAGACATGCTTCCCTGTGAGAGCTGAGGACAGGGCAGAACCCTCCCGCATCCTGCCTGACTGTAGGAGTAGCTGCTAACAATCTTATGTTAGTGGCTGGGAGAGGTTGCGGGAAAAGCATGTGTGAGCACTGGGCCTGAACTCCCGTGTATCTGAGTTGAATACAGCGATTTCCAACGGCTTTCCTCAATCAGAGTGTAGCCAGGTTCCAACTCCCATGTCCGAGTGGGTAGCAGACATCTGCCTCCCATGCATACACACTTCTGAGAGTTGAGCTTATGGCCTGTACCTCCACAGCCAGCCTGCTGGTACCCTTGGCTTCTAAAAGGCCTAGGCTCGCTGTTTGACGGAAGTGCTGGGAGAGGTAATTGGAATCACCCGGCACACAAGACTAGTGCCTCCAAGCTCAGTCCAGCGATTTCCTAGTAATTCCTGTGGTAGACTGGTGCTACATACTAAGTTCCATACGTGAGAGGGTAGCTGAACGCCTTGTCCAAAAGCATCTTACTTCTGAGAGTTGACTCAGCCGAGTCCCTCACAGTTCCACACTGCCTGCAGAGTGAGTTTCGCAGGTCTTCAGCAGAGACGTTTGCCAGAGGCTTCTGAGACGCAGGGTAACAATGCAGACCTGGAGGGTATCCCCAGGTGCAGTAGACTGGTAATCTTGGAACCTCCTGACTCAGAATACTGCTACCTTCTCACTGCCATAGGAATGCAGCTCGTTGACAGCTGGCTTCAAGACATGCTTCCCTGTGAGAGCTGAGGACAGGGCAGAACCCTCCCGCATCCTGCCTGACTGTAGGAGTAGCTGCTAACATCCTAATGTTAGTTGCTGGGAGAGGTTGTGGGAAAAGCATGTGTGAGCACTGGGCCTGAACTCCCGTGTATCT